>NW_028232785.1:16332269-18832269 GCF_057557595.1 Rhyacophila brunnea | reverse complement strand
CGACATGGTCAAATAATTAAACCATGAATTGGCAAAAAAAAAATATTAAAAAAAAAGCATTTTGTAAATTAGAACAAAAATAAATGAAAACTTATTATTCATCGAAAAGTAAAGTAATAACTGTTAATCTCTGTCGTTTTAAGATTCACTTTTAGCAATCAAAGTTTCTGTCGAAGACTGTCCAGTGGCGAAGGGTGGAGGTAGGCTGTTACTATCCGACAAAAATAGTGCACATTAAATTTTGTCAGTCATACGTGTATCTTTTCATTGAAATGATACTACAATCTCATTATAAAAAAATATATATTAATATCATAATATATACAATTTCTACCCCATCTCAATTACGTGCTTTATAAAATTTACCTGGGCGCCTTATTAACTTAATCCTGTTTGTCAAAATGTGTAAAAAAACAAAAATAAATATTACAAACTAATTAAATAAAACGCTGGATTAATTTTATGTGTTATATATTTTTATAATTAAACAGCAGAAGGTTGAATTTTTAGAACTTTTACATACATAACATGAAAAATATGTGTGATTGCTTGCCTTGGTACATGGAGAAACATAATATATATATATTTAAAGACTTATCCTGTTTATAAGTTTATAATAATTATTGTTCAAGTAAGTTACATCATAAAAAATATTGGAGAAATCCACGACGTCGGTTAGTAATAATAGTTATATACTATGATTTAATAAAACAAAAACCGATTGCCAAAGTAGCTTGATTTAGAAGAACGCTGATGAGTGGGTATTAATAAGGCCAATAGTTAAAATTTGTCGCAATTAAGGTAAATGTACCGGTAGTTGACCATGTATCAGTAGTTAACCTTTTTTCAATAAAATGCCCAAAATAAGAAACGTAGACGCGGGATTGCTCAAAATTGTAAAGTTCAGACAAGTGAAGTCATTTGTGGTCGGATTGAGGAACTAACACATCACCATATGTCATAGGAGCGTCATAGCAGCTATTTTTGAAAAAAACAAATCACGCCGTAGGCATTTTATTTTTAATTTCTTAAGTAAATTGTTAAGGATATCAGTGGATGTAAGCATATGGCAATTAATGTTTTTGAGTTTATAATATCAAGTTAATGCATTACGGGCAGTCATATTATTGAAGTATCGAGATCATTTGTAATTTTTAAGTTATATTTACAAGGAAGCACGTTTGTGGTGGGGAGACAACTACTCAAACTTTTTTTAATACTTTTTCAGTAGTTGACCAGGGTGGTCAACTACTAGATAAATTAAATAAAATTATATCACTTAGTTTTGAACATTTTTTACATTCATAAGTATGGAACGATGATTATCTATTAATTAGAAGTGTCTAGGGTGGTTCTATCCAGTAGATGACCTAGGTCAACTTTTTTTGTGTTTTTTCAGCAACGGGTTTGTGTATTTTTTCTTCGAAAAACAAAAATTTCTTGAATTATAGCCCTGAATATATAGCAACTGAATGAAGCAGGCCAACAATAGCCGACAACTTACGAGAAATAGCGAGGCGTAAAAAAATTCAAGGATCACGGAGGATTTACTTTGGTCATTATAACGTACCCATATAATTAATACCCATATCATCCATAGACAACGGGAGGGGCGAAAAGTAGGACCAGCCGTCTAATGTATCGGCTTTCTTCTTCAGTGGGCAATGGTTTGATGCATTCAGTTTACTGTTATGGAATAGAATTATTACTTATTAGTACGTAATATGCTATAACCAAGTAATGACGATTTATGCGATTGTATTGTAAGTGATTAGTATCTAAATGTCTATTAGGTACGGGTTTTTACGGCATTTTATTGTAATAATATTAACGAGAATTACCTAACTGTAGGTATTTGTTGTCAGTGTGCATTTACCATTGGTGAATACCATAGCACTTGAATACACCGAAAAGCGAAACTCGGGTCACAAAAAACGACTCAAATGAGATAGTACAATACCTGAATTCATTAGAAATTAAATTAAATTATTAGAAAGTGGGATAAATGAAAAATAAAGTATGATTAAAGACGGTACTTCAGTGAAACGGCAAATAATTTTCAACTATAGGTGCAACGAAATTTCGGACCGACTGGTAATCGGAGAGTGAAAGTCAAACGGTGAACACGTCAATTTGTTTTGTGATGGCGACGGGTGAATTAATTCTTAAATCGTGTAAAGATGACTAAAAAACGTTACCCAGTTACGTGAAAAAGAAAACGTGTCAATGAATTTATTATTATTATTATTATTAGTAATAGAACAATAAACATAACATTAAATAGACGCATGTTGGCTTTTCATGACAAATTATGTTTTATTTTGCACGCGTTATTTGCAGTCTTCACGTCGCGTAGTCACGATCGTTTAAGACCGTGCCCCAGCTGAAGTATAGCCTTAAGTATATATAATGTAAAATGTAATATTGTGAATTATATATTCCGAGGTCAACGTTGTAAAGGCGTTACTTGCGTTGCAGTCAGTGTTGCCATATTTTTCTACGCTGATTATAGTACAAAGGCGTACACATTATAGTAATTCTGAAAAATATATAGTACATGAACATTTTTCGACTTGAATTCTTTAAAATTATATTATTTTGGTATAGTTGGCGTAAAATTATAGTATTTTACAATTTTCGCGAAATCAAAATTATAGTATTGTATTATAATTATAGTACGGTTGGCATCACTGGTTGCAGTGCAGATATCTGGATTGGCTTGTAAATAAGAGATTTTTTTTTTTAAATTTAGTTGTCAAATATTGTCTATTGTTTGTAAAAATTAATTTTATAATATTATAACTTCTACTTTTTGAAGTTCATTGATTCGCTATGGAAGTAAATTTGTATGTACCTATAATTATTAGGTTAATTATTTCAACACGTTTTTGAACGGTACACACTAGCACAGGGGTCGGCAAACCGCGGATCGAGAGCCGCATGTGGCTCTTTGGGTATTGGCGTGCGGCTTTTTGCCAAATTCCCAATTTTTACAAAAACTTCTGCAAAATTCACAATTTTAATTTTTTGTCATTGATTTGTACACTTATTATTTATTATATAATGACATTATCGCGAGAATAATTTTTCCTCCATGATGGTTGAGGCATAAAGGTATGATTGTTGTTTTAAATCCGCCCATTGCAAAAGTCGACAAATCAAAATTTTCTCCATTTTATATTGACACGAGCACTGTTGAAATACAATTTTATTGGTGGATTTAACAAGCAAATAGTCATGGAGCTCAAAATTTTCAGGTCTTGAGGATTTGGAGAGAGACAAATGCAATTTAATTTCACAACACAAGAGGGGCGCTCTAAAAGATATACATAAAGTAGATACTACGATTTTGAATACACATTATGGAATAGATTTCCGAACTCATAATCGAGTATACACAATAATATATATGTGAACAATCATTTTCAAACATGAACAATATAAATAGCATTTAGATAAGCCAAAAAATAGCCGATGAGAATTTTTGGAGTCGTGCCTAAAATTAAAAACTACAAGTTACATATTACCAAACATACACACTTTCCAAAGAAATGCTAGGAAGGTCATTGTTCACATTAGTTTTTAGGAATGCGTAAAAACTGTATGTAATTCATAATCCGTAAAAATTATATTTATATTGTCAACAATAAAAACATATAATATTAAGTATGTACGTTAGTTTTATTCGGGAAATCTTCTTCACTTAATAAATAAACAATTATAAAATGTAATTAATTCAGTTAATTAAATCATATTTAAGAAAATATACGCATGGCTCTCGATTTTTTTAACCGTTGTGCCACTCATATTTGGCTCTTTTGGTTCAAGACTTTGCCGACCCCTGCACTAGCACAATATTAAACACATGGCAAACACATACGATATACATACTACTTAGGTGTATTCTATTATAATTATCTCTACAAAAAAAACCTTACATTTACATAATATTATGTTTACTCCCGAATGAGCCATTTTGTGGCCATTCATGATATTATGATTTATTTTATCTTCTATATCAGTAATTGAACAGCGTTTTAACAGAATGAATTTTTTGCAAATTCTATTCATCCAATTCTATTTATCCTATTCTATTCTAATCTATTCTATTCATTCAATTCTACGCAAAAATTCCAATCTCTGTATTTAAAAGGTTTTCACCGGGATCAGTAATTGCATTGATAATAATTAAACGGCTTTCCAACAGAATTAATATTATTGCATTGTTGCAAAACAAATGTTGCGAACAAAACATTATACATCAAATAAAGTAAATGGCTTTACACGAGCATGCATCATTTTGTGTGCTTTTAAGTGAACAGGCTGTTTGCACGCGTAATGACATTCATCACACTTCAAAGGATTTTCACCAGAATGCGTCATTTTATGAAGTTTGATCTTACTAAATGTGATACATGAGTAGTCGCATTGATCACATTTAAAAGGTTTTTCTTCCCAATGAATCATTTTGTGTCGTTTCAAGACAGATGATATCGTACATGAAAAATCACAATAATCGCATTTAAATGGCTTTTCACCAGAATGAATCAATTTGTGTGCTTTGAGGTGACCAGACTGTATGCACGAGTAATTACACTCATCACATTTATACGGCTTCTCATTAGAATGAGTCATTTTGTGAAGTTTTATTTTACTAGATGTGATACACGAGTATTCACATTCATCACATTTAAATGGTTTCTCACCAGAATGGGTCATTTGGTGGAGTTTAAGCTTACTAGACCTTGTACACGAATAATCACATTGATCGCATTTAAATGGCTTTTCACCAGAATGCGTCATTATGTGTAGTTTCAGCGAATTAGAACCTTTAAATGAGTAATCACATTGATCGCATTTAAATGGCTTTTCTCCAGAATGATCCATTTTGTGTAGTTTCATGGAATCAGATCGTGTGCACTGATAATTACATATATTGCATTTATATATTTTCATACTCGCTATTGTCATATTTCCAATTGACTTATTATGAATCGCTTTGTGACGTTTTAATGAAAATAATGTTGCAAAAATATCAAAACAAATACTGCATACAAAGTTTCTTTTATGAAATGCTTTCTTCTCTAACTTTATAATAGGCACCAACAAATCGTTAAATACACCGAAGGGTGGCATTTGATTTAGGTTAGCAGTACAACGAATGATGTCTGAAATCAATGTTTTATAAACTTCCAGTTTTTTATTGATGTCCATAATCTGTAACTCATTGTGTGGCTCTTGTTCTCCTGACACACTTCTTGAGGATTCGAGACCAGGAATGTAAGTCAATGCAGAGGTTCCAGGAATAAACTAAAAGAACATGGAAGATCACATTCAGTGAAAGTGATAATACAAAAAATAGGAGAATTATTATAAAAACTTTATAGACATATTGACAAATAGGAAAGTGGAGACATTTTTCAATAAGTAATTCATATAGATAAGGTAAAATCAGGAAAAAAGGTTTATTTTGACAAGGTTTTCTTTTACAGCGTTAACTGCTAATTCTTAGTGAAAATTTAGAAGACATTGTACATATAGCACTACAATGCCCTAAATATGAACTTCACAGAGTACAGCTGCGAATTGCGGATATATATAAGAATGTCGACGAATTGAAAGGTGTCCTGGCGGTGGGTAAGACGGAAGAGCTAGGCAAAATTGTAAAGTTATTTAACAGAATAGGAGTGAGGACCTGATAGACGGATCCCCTTCTAGTAGAGAAGAGGCGATATGACAACGAGTCGCAGTCAAAGCCTCGGTAAAATCACAAAAAAAAAATCGTATTAATAAAATAAACACAAAAGTGTCAACACTCCTCCAACAAAAATCTCCTTCAGAAAACTAAATGATAAAAGGGTTCACTCATAGAAATATGAACAGTGTTGACTACGAGACAGCATTGTTTTAGAACTTATACTTTTACATCAAAAATTGCTTAGAATCGTGTTAGCCCTCAATATGGGAATGGGACGACTGGACTCCGGACGATTGGACGCCGCACTGTCGTAGACACGTATACAGAACGAAGACGAGGTATTTTAATCAGTTTCTATCTACAAATTAGTAGTTTTAATTCATTTTACTCTTAACATAATGTATTCTTTATTGCGGATTGAGAATTACCATGCCAAAGGCTTTATATAAAATAAAAAAACTCTTTTTTCGTTGGAACTTAAGCATATGCACGATTAAATCTTTATTTACGTCTGCATATTTACATTCTCACTAACTATTAAATCATAATATAATCATTTTAATATAAATAATAATATATTTTTTTTAAAGTACCTATAAGTACCTAACGTCTATTTATTTTCGAATTCCGTGGCGTCCAGTTGTCCCGGTGCCAAATCGTCCAAGACCCCTCAATATTGATGTACATAATTTACTATTTTTTACCATAAATTATATCTAGAAGCAAGCGTAATTAAAACCTAGTATCATTATAAGTTGTAATTAATTGTAAAGTATCAACATAATTATGTATATTTATCAACTATTAGAATTATTTATTTTCTTCTTATTGTGACCATGTCCGATTCTAATAAGATCATATGGCATCCACAGAGCAGAGGTTTGTATTAACAGTTTTTTACGAGAAATGGATATCACTTGCTCAACTTATTAGCTCCATGAAAAATAATATGTGTATTTGCTAGACCCAGGATTCGAACCTGGGACCCACGACATTATAAGCCGACGCGTTACCCGCTGACTATAGTGGGCGTTTTAATATCTTTACATAAATAATAGAAACATCCTAATTGCCAACCACGTGTACTTATTCTAATATGAGAAAAATGTATAAATTCCATAAATGAAATAATTTTTATAAAATATTTCCACGCGGGTCATAGCACTTTAAAGTACTACCTGCCAAAAGAGGTATCAGACATCCCTAGCGCCAGATATTTTCTTATGTGGATCGATCCTGCATCTTCCTTTATTAGGGGTGTGTTTATTGCAGGGTGTGAGTCGAATATTACCTTCAAATTCAAATTTATTTATTTTTACATACCATGAACATTACAAATTATAAATTTAAGACGTTCACATCATGACATTTATAAACAAAGAAACAGTGGAAAGAAGAAATAAATATAATATGCAGTATAAAAACGATATGAAAAGTAAAATAAAAGATACAAAAATAATATTCCAATCATACCCTTACAGAATAAGAAATACTTACTCAAATATTAAGTTTGAACCTAGCGTACTCAAAAGTAGCCAGAATGAACTTTGTTCACTATGGTTGTGATCACTCAATTATTTGACTCATTATGTACCTAGAGCATTGACATTATTAATGGACAACGCACTCAGTACAGTAGCTAGCAAGTAAATTCGCGCATAGCGACATTCGCACATGTATAGGTAGACGTCACACAATTTCGATTATGCAATATCACGCATCGGGAATTTATAACAATATCACCTTTATTGTAATGGCGTTAGAACGGTGTTTCTAGTGTCAATGTTCATTTGAGCGAACCCGTTCGAACCGAACCATTCTGCAGACCGACAAAAAGCATCGGGAATTTTTAGCAATATCACCTTTATTGTAAATGGCGTTAGAACAGATTGTGCCATTCGGCAGATTCGACAAAAAAGTGAGTGTCATTTTTTTTCCAGATGTCCTTATTAATGTAATTGACCTAGAGATTAATAAAACTAATATCATTCATTTTCACATAAGTAATTACCGCGTGAGATTAAACGATGACTGTACCTGTACCTCACCCTGCAGCGGTGCTACAAGAGCGACCTACATGCTGCAGGTGTGACATGGCGGGTGGCGTAGGAGTTGGCGATGGACCGAGGGAAGTGGCGCCAACTTGTGCTTGCCCTATGCCCAAAAGTTGGGACGTGACAGGGTGGAAGAAAAAGAAGTACCTATATAGATTGTGGCAGATTCATAAAATAATGTGTACCTGATTTACAGGTCCATCGTCCAAATAGGAGCAGCCAGCTTGCGAATCCTCGTAATTGCTTTGGCGTGTTGTGTCCGCAACACACTCCTCGTTTAAGTCACTTCCTTTAAAATCTGTCTCTGATTGACCGGAGTCCGTTGAAGGTTTCTGAAAAAAAAATCTTTTAATAAAGGAAATCGGGTATTTATCTAGGACGCATCCTGCTGACAGCATTGATAAGAAGCAGAAAAGTGCAGGCTTTTACCAAGCCAGCAATCACCGCCTTCAACATTAAAAACAGACTTGCAGGGAAGGTACTGATGTGTGGAAAGAGACACGGGTGACGAGTATAGAACAGTTAATACCTATAGGTACATAAAGGTCACATTTGACCAGTGGCGAAGGGTGGAGGTAGGCTGTTAAGATTCGACATAAATAGTACACACTAAACTTTTTCAGTCAAACGTATTTGTTTCCATTGACCTAAGACTACAATGAATAGATGCGTTTGTTAGTTTTCAAAGTTCAAATTCAAATTCAAAATTATTTATTTTACCTATGATGAACATAACAAATTATAAATTTAAAGCGTTCACGACATAAAATAAGTGTTAACAGTTTTTAAAATAAAAATACAGAGAAATGTGAACTAATAAAAGTAATGAAATAAGAAATAAAGTAAGAAAAGAAATAAAATAAAATAACAAAAATAAAAGTAGATGGAAGCACACAGAGTGAACTTTGATAGACCCTATATTGAAAACTTATAAAACAAAGTCCACAAAAATTCACTCTCACGTAAGTGGAATATATCAATATCCGAAGCGATTTCATTTAACATGGTTATTGCCCTCCCAATTGGCATTACTAATGGCAGGTTAGTTCTGCACCTTGTGAGAACAAACAACGGATGCCCTCGATTCCTAAGGTAATTATCAGAGACACGCAAACCAACACCACCAAGAATGGCAGAGTTCACATTTACGCCGCGTATAAGTGTGAAAAAATATGTAGCTAAATAAAGATCCCTTCTAAGTTTTAAGCTACAGTGTGTAAGCATACCTAAGAGAAAGTCAGTCGGTTATAGCCACGGATTATATCCATACAGCCGAAAGTAAAGTCTCAAAAATTTCTTTTGGACTCTCTTTACCATAAGGCCGTACTTCAACTGATACGGGGCACAAACAATAGACCCACTCTTAAGTCTTCTCCAGTTCAATAATTAAACCCTGCCTAATCCAAGACTTAGTAGATAATAGTCAAAGAATATTCATTTATCTATAAAATATGCCATTAAACCATGCCTCATTTTAGGTATTATGTTACAGATAGCAGAATATTTTTTATTGATTATGGTTTGGTTTAGACAGGGCTAAATGCATTTTAAAAAAGTAACCAACACCATAATAATATGTATGCTTAATTCAACGAAAACAGATAAGCATGACTGAATAAGTGTGCACTATTTTTGTCGGAACGCCCATAACATACGTAAACTATTATGGTTTGCAATACATGGGCACAGAGAACACTCCATATCATTAAATAGCGAGGGCTGTGCGGCTGGTCAATGCACTTGCTAGATATGTCGAAATTTTGTATTTGCATTATGTATTTTGTTTTTAAAATTCTATTTTATTTTTTAATTTGTATTTTCCTTGAATTATTGTTGTGTCTTTCTTTACTTATTTGATTTACCTGTACTTTTTATTCCTAATATCATGTTGTAAACGTCTTGAATTAATAATTTATCAGTGTATGTTTTCAGTGTGTCTTTTTTAAAATAAATAAATAAAGATAGGCTTAAGTGAATTTTAAAATCTAACAAACACCATGTGCAATAATATGTATTCTTAGTTCGAAGAAAACAAATAAATCTGACTGACACGAGTTTAGTGTGCACTATTTATGTTGAATCTTAACAGCCTACCTCCGCCCCTTGCCACTGCATTTGACAAAACCTCAGTATGTACGCAGCACTCACTCATAAAAAATAGAAATGAGATTCCTCCCGGAATTGAAGCCCTTGTCTTGGATCCTAGTTGGAAAACACCTGGGATGCGTGAAAATATCCCAAATTTCTAAAAAAAAACAATAACCAATAAACGGATATTCTTTTGTTTTTAGGGAAAAATAAACCCTTATCGTAATTAAACCTTAAACACCCCGTAAAAGAAGAAAATCGTCCAGAAGAGCTAACATAAAAACCTTTCGACTCTTAATACATCTCATATGTATTTAAAAAATGACACAACTCAAAAATCAGTGTTTTTTAGTTATCACTAAGCACGAGTTTGTGAAATGATTCTCTATGAAACAACAAAAGTGTAGTAATTTACCTTCAGAAATAGCCGGGCAGATGGCGCATGTCATTCTTGTTGTTTCAAATCCGTGGTGAATGTGTGTGCCGTTTAAAGTTCAAAACTGTATTATCTTGAGTTTGGTCATTTATACAGGCGAAACGTAGAGCTTTTAGACGCAACATTTAGAGTTAGCCGGCTCGCACATCACAACTCGCCTTGTGTGCCTGACGGCCATAAATCAAAATTTCTGAGACCGCTGACGAATGTTGCATGCTACAATCTCGCACATCTGCCTAGCGGCAAACGTCAAACGCGAAAAAGGAGAAGTCTCTCGTCTCCCATTTTTATTGTGTTGATTGTATGAACAAACGTCAAACGCGGTGACCAACGATGAGCGAGCAATGACAGTGTAGACAGAGATAGAGACAGAAATGGTCGATGACCGCAGGCTGCGCGCTTGCGCGGAGCCGACATTTTTCGAGATCGACATGCAGGGCCAATGCAACTCGAGACATGTCGCAGGGTCGCAGAGTCGCAGTTGCATTGTCCAATCTGCGAAGCTCCATTTGATAACGTTTGTTTCTTGGTTTACGATGACGTCACATCGACGAATTCGTCGTAAGGCGCATGCGGCGAGTTCTGATGTGCGAGCCTACTTAGGCCTCATGGGCCTTATGTTGTAACTTGTGAGTTGAAGTCGCCCGGCGACATGACGTCATATGACATCATTGTGACGTTTACCGGAGTGAGTCAATAGTCTTCGAGAAATTAACGCTACCCTAATATTGGCGTTATTCATTGTCCCCATACACAAATAGGTGTTTCAGCATAATAATATCTATGGTGAGCCGTGTGCATTGGGCGGCTCGCCTCGATGCGTGTATTGAGCTTACGTCACAATTACGTCACGTCGTCGGGTGACTTCATGTCACAAGTTACAACATAGGGCTGCATGACTCGAAATATTCAAAAATTAGCGTCCATTACATTTGAAAATACTATTTATTTTGCAAATATTCTTCTACATAGCTCAGAAACAGTTTTTGGCCTTTTTTTCAAAACCGATTGTTGAGTTCTGTCACTTTAGAAATACATGTGCGATATACGTAATCAACCAGGACCTTTTTAAAAAAAGGTCTCAACTTTACTTCCAATTTTGCTAGAATTTATGTAAATATCGCTGAAATTTATGAAATAAACGAAAGTGATCGGTGGTATATAGTCATATTATATTATACAATGGTGAATTGTCAATACAACATTATGTCAAAGTGAAAACATACATTAGCTAGCAAACTACAATCATTCAATAAACTACTCAGTAACAAACTCTGGTACAAGCCAGGCGGTAACAGCGGCAATTTTCATAACCGAGTTCGGCAAAATTCATGAATTCAAGAATCTAACCTAACCTAACCTAACCTAACAAATAGGTAGGTAATTCAGTATATCGGCTATTTTCTGATGTTCCTATTCGCTGGCTTCCTGTAAAGTTTAAGCCGACAAGAACCGTATTTTATTTAGACGCAAACTGTTTATTCATGCAATACATATTCTAATATTAATCCTGAATAAAATGTAGACGAATTATTGGTTGTAAAGTTAGCATTTTCCATAGGTACACTCAAAAATTTGTTCCGCAATCAAGCATGTAAGTAGTTCATAATACATAACTAAAAACTAACCTCAAAAGTACAGCTGACATCGTCGACACGCTCTTGTTTTATATAAATGCCGGTGTTCTGGTTGTTTGGATATAATAAAGGTACCTCAAACCATTGCTGCTCTTCTTTGTCAGCTTCCAATGCAATTGGTTCGCGTTTCACGTCCATTTTGTGTTTTTAAAGCAACAAAGTGTAAAAAACTGACGTTTGCCGTGGCACACTCGATTGATTGGAAGCCGAAAGTGGCCGGGACACTAGTGCGGTGTCCACAGCTGTCAAAAAAGGATCAATACTTTGACGTCATATCGATACCCTAGTTCTATAGGGAAACAACTCAAAAATCCTTGTTCTGTGTAAATCGTATTTGAAGTTTTAAATAAAATGGTTCCTTTAGTTCCAAAGATTTTTTTTAGTGAAAGCATTATAAATAGTGATAGATATAATGTAATTTTCGACGTTGATCTGACAAGTGTCTATCTGACATATTACCTATGGTAACTCTAGTCAATTTTTCAGGAGGTTCAAAAAACTGTTTTTGTCGGTATCAGTAGGTAGTGAAATGATTTAATATTAGTAGGTAGGTACCTACTAAAACAGTGATCTAAAGATGTATGGAAATTGTAATGTCATAATAAAATAAATCAAGTAGATTGATAATATTTCTTTTTAGTTTATAGACACTTTGATGCAGATAGACACTATTTTCCATGTCAAATTTGAGCACTTTAGGATTTTTTTCGTAGAACAATAATATTTCCATTCGATCCAATACCAAATTTTGTACAAAATACACCATAACCCAGAATTCGCCAAAACTGCAGATAGATTCCTACTATTGTCAGATCAACGTACCTAGTTATTATGGTTTAATTTTTCCATAATATTATTAATAATAATTATTATAATAAAATAAATAAAAAATAAAACAAAAGACTATTCGACTTGTTTCCAGTGACGACAAATAAATCCACCACATTATTTCATAGTAGGTACTAGGTACAAGGAAACAAGTCAAATGGTTCCTCATAGAAATATGTTAAAATTATGTTGCACCGTGAGTGTAAAATCATAGCAAGTGCAAACTTCAATCAATTTCGAGATTTAAATGCAAAACAACTGCAAAAGTCATGAACGTGATAATGTAAAAGTGAAGTCACTGCGAACTTAATAATTTTCATTAAAAAAGACAGATATTTGTGTTTTACAATACAAAGATTTACTTCCATTGTTAATGTAAAACCAGAGTATCTGCACATGATTCGGTTTTACATTATCCATGACTAATTGTGAAATCCGAGCATCAGACGAATTCTTTTGGTGTATGCAATGTGGCATTGTTTTTTTATTGTGATAGCAGGCAATGAATGAAATGATTCGGTGTTGAGACTTTGATAACCCATCCTGACGTATTCTACAACATATTAATTGTTTCCTTTGTTTCAAATAATATATAGTGCAGTGTATTTTGTTTTTATCAAATATAAGTTTAAGGAGTAGAATGATGGTGGAGTTAGCTTTAAAAGCTGAAAATCTTCTAAAAAGGTAAGACATACTAAAAATGATAATGATATATCAAACTAACCTTAACATTAGTATTGTTATATGAAACTTAGTATTATCTACTAATCTTATGTATGTAGGTACCTACCTACTAATTTATTTTATGCACCTATAATAATAAACACTTTCAATAAACACAACAGTATATCAATCCCCTACATCCATGGTGGCCGCACGGTTTAAGCGTTGGACTATAACGCCGTGGGTCCCAGGTTCGAATCCTGGGTCTGACAAGTACACATATTGTTTATCAATTTGTGTATGAGTCAAAGTATGGATCTTATAGGTTGCTGAGTTGCAAGTGGCTGACATCCATTTCTCGTGAAAACAAGATCTGCCAATACAAACCTCCACTTTGTGGAGACCCATATTATGCGGACATGGTCGAAAGAAAGAGTATCAATCAGATCTCTGATATTTTTGTTTTTGCAATGTTACAGATCTTCAAAAATGTGACAAGTAGGTAGGTAGGTACCTATATTTCCTGATGCTGAAGAACCCATGTTGGTTTTAGATATGGATGCTGCTGGTTTGCAAGAGGAACACTGAACTAGATTACGTCTTAGCTCCTTTACTGAATGAGGTAATATTTTCTACCAGTAGTATTTTGATTTCTTTCTGTACCTACCTAATTTTGTATTTTTTCAATAAGTTTTTCATTGAATTTACCACTTCATAAATGTATTAACAATGAAATCAATATTTTTGTATCAATATTTTTTGTTTTTCACATAGGAGTACGATCATAAGACCTATGCAGAGCTACCTAGTGAATGTGGTACCAGATCAAACCTTGGGCAACAAACTGCAAAAGAAGGACCTATGTGACTTTTATGATAAAATATAAAAATTGCAGCAGCGAAGAGAAAAACATAGGTAGGTAATTCAAGTTAAATATGACATTAATCAAAAAAATAAACAATTATCGAGAGCACAGAAGGCGAAAGACGTTGAAGAGACAGTAGGCAACAATGACATGGTAATATGTTGCTATGATCTGCAGGCCGTAATATCAACACCAAAAAATGTCCAGATATCAGTGCTATAATTCGTTACCTTACTTTGAAAAGGTTCTAACTGACATTTTGGCCTAAAATGAGTTTTGTGACAAGGTTCCCTTATCCATATTCTATCATATACGTTCATTTCAGAGGCATATATTGTCAAATAAATGGGAATTATCAGTTTGCCGGAGTTATATCTACCTACCTTTTTTTATATTGAAAATATGACCATTCCAAATTTATTTCAAACGCTCAAAACTCGGTTAAGTTCAATTAGAACCTTTTCAAAGTAAGGTTACGATATTATAAAAGAAAGCTTTCAACATATAATTTAACATCTTCGACATTAATAATAAAAATGGTTACTGCTTTGTTTTGCATGAAGAGACTTCAAACAGGGCCAATGAAATTGGTTGTTGTGTTTTAAAAATTTTGGAAGACCAATCAATTGGGAAGGAAGTCATTTTTTATCCTGATAATTGTGCCGGACAAAATAAAAATCAGGGCTCGAAATGGACCGGAGCGCCGTTCCTGTTCGTGAATCGGTTAAATTATCGCTCCTTCTTCTTCTTCTTCTTTGATGGCGCTACAGCTCAAGTCGAGCCCTGGCCTCCTCCACGGCTGTCCTCCAGCCGGAACGGTCCTCCGCACGTCCTTTCCAGTTCCCGACCTTTAGCAGCTGGTTGGCATCCTTTGCAACACTATCACCCCATCGTGTGCGGGGCTTTCCCACTGGCCTTTTCCCCCCTGGGTTTCTTTCGAGGATCTCTTCGGTATCCGTGACTCAGGCATGCGCTGGACATGGCCTGCCCAGCTTAGCCTCTGGAGTTTTATGAAGTTGGAGAGTTTTGTATCTTGGTATAAGCGGTATAGTTCCGTGTTGTACCTAATTCTCCACTCCCCACCATCATTCCTTCTCGTGGAAAAAATAATTTGACCGAATGAGCTAGATACGCCATATAATAGAAAATCTAATACACTTATTTTTGTAAAAAACACATACAATTTGATAAATATGTGAATATCTTCAGAAAACTGTCTACCGCTCCGGTTCGTAAATTTTTCCATTTCGAGCGCTGATAAAAATTAATTTACAGCAATGTATTTATACGCCGTCCAGAATTTTATTATCCCGAAAATCACACACAGCTTTTTGGTCGTAAGACACACCCAGAACGAAGGTGACTCTATGCACTTGAGCATATGGACTAAGAGTCTTGAAGTCAGATCCAATTTATGTACCAACACAGTGGATTCCAGTGATTCAAATCAGTGACATCCCGAGACAAAATGCCACCTCTGGGCATGGTGTGTAAAATTCCCACCTCCGCTCCCGTTATGTATATGCAGCCACGTCATACGCGGCCGGCTAACATAACCCTTACGTGTGCCAGATCAAAGAATTTAAGCCCTCATTTTGTCCCGAGCAGAGCCGCACGGGACTGGTGATGCAACCTTGCACCGAAGTGCGAATGCATGATGTTAATTTATATGGCAACTATCAGAGTGACTTTAGTTTGAAGAGTCGCAAGGGGAGTCGAGAGTGACCCGCCCCCCGTACGCTCTGGCGGATTTAGTAAAGGCCGCAAAATTGGCCTCGGTTGCCACCATGTCCGTGTGTCCTATTGGGTCCGAAAGGGGTCGGACCCGGGCAAACAACTCCGCTCGCTCGGGGCCCATAAGTGGACAGTCCCACAGGACGTGCTCTGCGTCCTGCTGGTCGTGTCCACATGAGCAACCCGACCCATGTCCTGCCAAACCAAACCCCTGCAGTTTGGCTGCAAAGTTTCCATGGCCAGTCATGAATTGACTAGTCCAGTGGGCAGGCACCAGTCTCCTCGTCATGTGTCTCACCGAGACATCTGGAAAGTATAGAAAAGTCTGGCGGCCCTTAGAGGAGGCCACCCATCTCGCCTGCCATGCCGCATATGCGGTCTTGTAGACCAGCTCAGATACAGTTTTTCTGTAGCTCACGCCCTCCACTCTCGATGGCGGTGTCAGAGGGACACCGGCGAGAGTTGTATTGATCCTCCTCATAAGGAGAGTGATCGATCCTCTAATTTGAACGTGCAAGTCGAGGGGAAAGACCCCCGCAAGGACCGCCAGGGCATCCGAAGATGTGGTCCTATAGGCCTTAGTAAGGCCAATCAGAGCAGCCCTCTGTCCGCTAAGCAGAGCCCTCTTCACAATTGTCAGCGAGGCTTTGGTGTGCCACACGCTGGAGGCATAGCCAGCGATGCCCATGAATATAGCCTCGTAGGCGATTCTCAGGGCCCGAGGCTTTAGGCCCCAATTGTTGCCCGCCAGGCGAGCAACCTTCTGATAGGCTGAGTTGGCCTTAGCCACAATTACTTTAGCATGCTTCAAAAAGGTCTGCTTCTCGTCCAGAACAACCCCCAAGTAGGTCACCTCTCGAGAAAACCTTATAGCAGAGTCGCCGAAGCGCACTGCGGGTGATCGCTTATTTATGTTTATCCTTGAGCTGCCCTTTAGGAGGATAGCTTCCGTTTTGCCAGGTGCAAATGCAAGCTTATTAAGCTTACCCCAGTTAAGGATTCTCGATAATGCGTCCTTAGCTACGCGCTCGAGTGTCGGACGGCTCGACGAGCCAACTAGTAAAAGAAGGTCATCAGCGTACGCGACGAGCGCGCAGCCCGGTGGCAGAGGTAACGTCAAAACATCGTCAAAAAGTATATTCCATAGCAAGGGGCCAAGCACGGAACCCTGCGGACACCCCATGGTGGTCTCCCTGTAAATCAATTCAGTGCTAGAGTCGTATATAACTTCCCTTTTATTAAAATAGCTTTGCACTAGGGCAAAGAGGTCCCCCGGGATCTGTCGGAGCCGAAGCTTAGATAGAATTAATGGCCACCATGCGGTGTCGAAGGCACCGGCTATGTCCAAAAAGAAGCCTGCCACAATAACTCCTTCTGAGTCCTCAACAAATTTCTGTGCAAATCTGATAGCGTCCTCAGTAGACTTGCCGGGTCTAAAGCCAAATTGCCTCTCCGAGATAGGGTAGATTCTCTCAAGGTGGCCCTCCAGTCTTCTGCTGATTAACCGCTCCAATATCTTACCCAGCACTGGCAGAAGAGTGATTGGACGGTACTCTTTTGGGTCATGCGGTGGTCGTATGCTCATCTTAGGTATAATCCTAAGGAGACCCTTCTTCCAACAGTCCGGGAAGATGCCCCTGCTCATGCAGTCAGCATACAGCCCGACTATCTCATGAGGTGCTCGAAGCCACGCCCTTCTGGCAATCACATGGCTAATCCCATCAGGTCCGGGGGCTTTGCCCACCCTGAGGCCATCAAAAATTAATCCCACCTCCGACTGGGTAAGCTCAGGAGAATGGTGAGTTTCCAACGGCAAGATTGCAGATAGTCTTAGTTGACAGGTTCTGTCATCTTCATGTGCCGTAGGTATGTCCTGTGGAATTAGAGCTTCCAGCAGTATGGATGCAGACTCTGCGCTGTCCATCGCAAAGGTGCCATCGGGGCGCCGCATAGCCGCCATGACTTTACCAGGCCTTGAGCCCAGCTTTATCACGCGGAAAGGCGGTCCCCACGGATCATAGCCCCCCATTTCAGAGACAAAATCCCGCCAGTGCTTTTTCTTGGCTTTATTTAACTCTTTTTTGAATTTTGCCCTTGCGGATTTATAAGCAATCTCCGTAGGTTCGTCATTTCTGGGTAAGTCGTTCTGAGATCTTCTAGCTCTTTGCAATTTTCTTTGGGCAAGTCTCATGGTCCTTCTCAAAGACGTCAATTTTGGTATCCACCATGGCGCAAGGTTGGGTGGCCTCAGAGAGGTTCTACCCAGCGTGGACTCCGCAGTTTGAGTAATGAACGCAGTCAAGTCATTGGCTCTTTGGTGGAGATCGTCAGCCGACATGGCAGAGGCCAGTCCACCAATTTTGACCTCAAAAGCATCCCAATTGACACCGCTCGTCCGAAAGCGCCTGGGAAGTAGTAGGCTCTCGGTTTGGCTCAATGGGGCCGCATCTCCCGCAACTCTGAACGAAAATGTGATCAGACGGTGATCGCTAGCCACCGCGTCCGTGTGGACCTGCCAGTCCACGGCGCGTCTGGCAACGCCACTGGATGTCAGAGTGACATCAATATGTGACTCACCATTTCTGGTGGAGAAAGTGGCCGGCCCGTTAGGGTCATTTAGCACCGTCAAATCAAAGGCGGCCAAGAGCTCCTCGAGTGGCTCAGGTTTGTCCTTGTTACGTCTGGGCCCAGAGGGGGCCCAGAGCAAGGACTGGACGTTAACGTCCGCCCCAACAATTATCTGCTTGCCTCTGCAAGCATATAAGATTTTCTCCAGTTGTTTTGTGCAATACAGGGTAGAAGAACTGTACTGAAAATACGCAGATATAACTACAATGGAGAGCCCCCTGTTATTAGCAATCTCCGCCACCGCGAAGAGCTCATTGGATAGATGCGAGAGATGCAACACAGTCAGTGCGGTGTCAATTACAAATATGCAAGCTAGAGATTTCGGGGTAGCTTGTATGATACGGCCACCGCTTAGGCCCCGATTTGGACCAAATTCGTATGGCTCTTGTATCATAATTATGTCCGTATTCTGATCCCGAGCAACCTCAAGCAGCTCGGCAGATGTGGCTCGACCTCTGCCCACGTTTATCTGAGCGAAGGAGATCATTGCGGACAGTAATCAGTGCGGCTTCTTTCCTCCTCAATAGCGTGTAGGCGCGCGGGACAGTCGGGATCGGTGGCCAAGTGGCCGTTCGGCTTCTTGTAGCGCGTGCACGCAGGGCACTTGCCCGGTTCGTCAGCGGTGGGGCAGTCTGCTCTGTCATGCCCTTCTTTAGTGCAGTGGCCGCACGTTGTAACCTTAGCGTTGCAACCCTTAGCCATGTGTCCGTATAAGTGGCACTTTGCACACTTGACAACTCACGCAAAAGTCACGCACAGGGAACGAATTCCACCCCATGAAAAGTCTGCCATCATTAAGCAGCGCCTCTCGAGCCTTTCCAGGGATCGACATTATCATATGACAACGTTCGGTCTTCGGTCCCGCCTTGTGGCTCAGTTTAGTTCCAGCGTAACCCTCAGATGCAAGGCCAGACGCCTCCTGGGTATTGTTTATGATTGCCTCCTTGAGCTGCTCTTCTGTCGTCTCAATGGGTACATTAAAAATTATGACGCGGGGAAGCTTTCTCCCCGCGACTTGGGCCTTTAAGCCGGCCTCAGTCAGCCCAGGGGCAGCCATGAGCCGCTTAGCCTCGTCGTCACTTTTGGGATGCACGATGATCCCGCCTCCCCGGATCTTGCGTACCCCGGTGATGTGCACTCCCAAAGTTTCAGGCACAATAGTTTTCATGACCGCTTCCTTTGTGGCAGTCGATTCTTGGCCCTCCTTAGTCGGATAAAACATCACCCCCGGCCTGGCGACAGTTTTCGGAGGAACTGGTTGCCATTCGGAGACTCTAGTTGGTTGAGCCTCTCTACGGGTTACGTCACTCCAAAGAGCCCTGGGAGGAGCATTAGAAGGAGCCTGGATGATGGCTCTCGTTAAGGAGGCACGATCCTTCACAATTGCCTTGTGTGCCTCCAGCTCTATCGCCATGGCCCACGTTTCAGTGATTGCCATCTCAAGCTCCTCGGCAACTGCGTTCACGGTTGCTCTGGCAATACGACTGTCCTTCTCGAGGGTGGCAAGCGCCCTTTTGATGGCAATCGTCGCCCTGGACGCACTCTCCTGAGACTCAGAGAGAATACTCAAAGCCACGGGACTGATCTCCTCGCAAGATGCTGAGGTTGAACCAGCCCTTGACTTAACGCCCTTGCCCTTTGAAGTGGTGGAAGTGCTCTGCTTGTCTTTCTCTTTTTCTTTCTCAGGCCTTTTATCCTTGACCTTGGGGGCCTGCTTTGGGTCACCAATACCCTCAGCCACGTCCGACTTCCGCTTCCTAGTGGACATTCCTTCCACTTGCATGGGGTCCCCTTTGTGGTTGACCATGGCGCTAGGTAACACTCGTCACACGTCACTCACTCAACCACAATTTATCGCACAATAAATATTATTGTTACAATAATTACGTAACTATTATTAAACGAATTAAAAGTCACAATTCCCGGGAAAGTCCAAGGGGGAAAACAAACAAAAGTTTCACAAATCGTATTCCAAGGGCAGGCAAAGGTATTAGTATAGAAACGGGATCAAAAACTTGTGAATAGCAGGGTCAAAATTGAAGATAACGAAAGCGAAATAATAGCGATGCAAAAACACGTCCGCACGGCTCGACAGTTCAGTCGCAACTGCCACCTCTGGGCAGCGGGAAAATGTCGGCCCATTTTTTTATACAGCATTTTGTATCATCCGTGGACGTGTCCTTTCTGGTCACCATGGACGTCGAAGGGCAACGGAAGTAAACTAGAAATCGCGAACTCGACAAGAAAATTACAGTCCTGTTAAACCTGTTATGTTAATTAATACATTTTGTTTCCAATCAGTGAGCTGAATTTTTTTAATGGAACGATAGGTATGTTCGTTATTACGCTATTATTTTATTATTTAAGTTTAGGTTGCTATTTCTATATATTTCTTTTATTTTGTTAACTGCCAATTCATGGTGGAACTGCATTGTACATATTGTTGTTTTAATTTAATAAAACGCATTTTTTTGTAGTTCTTATTCCACTTTTAATCAATTAATAAGGACCGGTTTCGTCCGCCTCATAGGGACATTTTCAACTGAATGCCTATGATTCTCCTCGATTTGCCGCCGCCAAGCGACGCTGAATCTGCCTACCCCCACGGGACGTCACTGATTCAAATGTCTAATAAAAATAAACCTTACAAAGTTTCAGAAATTAGCACTGACGAAAATTTTGATTTTCACAAGTTAGCAAATGAAAATAAATGCGCAATAATTTTCAACTAAACGAAAATAGTGAAAAGGTTCGTTGGGTAGACATTTGCGTTATTGAAGTGAGGAAAGCAATCCTTATTGCCTTTTTCATAAAAATAATTATGAACAAGAAGACGTTTGATTTAATAAATAATATCATAAAACTTCAGCGCGGACGTCAATCAGTACAACCTCAACTACACAAAGCATTTATAATACCACCTCAGATCTCCGAAGCAAAAATAAATGACTTGATTTCCCTGTGTTCATCAAAAGTGATACCAAAAATACACCACAATAAATAATTATTATAAACAACTTTCATCTACACAAATATAAATACAGATTCAGATAATAATAATTATTGACGTCGATAAAATTAATTATAAAAACATTACAATAAAATAAATGTAATTTGCTATTTTTCTTTTGATTTTAAATTGTATGCTCTATTGTAATAAATTATAGATAGTAAGCTTAAAATATCAACATATTGTATGTGAATATCATTCTTGATTTATTTAATTATAATATATTATAATAGTATTACCAAAGTTATTAATAAAAATCTTACTGCAAAATTCAGGTAAGTAACTGTGAAATATCAACACTAAGAATAATAACACGAAAGTGTAAAACCATAGCAACTGCTAAAACTTGCAATTTTGATGGATTTATATGAAAAAGAATATAATTAATATAAGAACTTGTCATAATGTAGACATACACACCAATCATTGTAGTTTTATTTTAGAAACTGTCAATTATTGTAATACGGAAATGTATCCTGACCAAATGAAAACTTCAAACCCCGATATCTCCAAACCATGTAACTTGCACATACCTTGGTTTTACACTCACGGTGCGCTTCGGCTCCTGACGAATACCACGAGGAATCATAAAAATAAGGTGGAGGGGGGGGGGGGGGTAATTTAAAATGAAAAGTGATTATGCAATTGGATTTATTGAAGTAAAGTAGAAATTACATACATGATAATATTATCTATATTATAAACAATAGGTATTCTAAGTTTATATGAGGTTCAATGAACTTTATGAATCTGGAGTATAGTCAATCAAATGCGTAGCGAATTCATTCTTACAATATATAAATTAAAATACGAAAAATATTAAAACTTTGAATAATTAGTCAAAAATCTTTATTATATATTAGAGAAAACTTAATAAATTAAATCTTAAGAGCATTCTTCAGTGAAACGGCAAATAATTTTCAACTATTATATTTGCGACGAAATTTTGGACTCGCTGCCAATCGAAGAGCGAAAGTTGCTGTGAACACGTCAATTTATTTTTTGATGGCGTCGGGGGAATTAATTCATAAATCGTGTAAAGATGACTAAAAAACGTTACCCATTTTCTTGAAAAAGAAAACATATCAGTGAATATATAATTATTATTACTAATAGAACAATAAACATAACATTAAATGGACGCATGTTGAATTTTTATGACAATTTATGTTTTGTTCTGCACGCGTCGTTTTCACAATCTTCGCGTCGCGTAGTTACGATCGTATTAGACCGTGCCCCAGCTGAAGTATAGCCTATGACAATAAAATAATATGTAATAATATGATATTTAGCCTTAAACAAATTTACATTTTTAAATTAACAGAAAAATATTTTTTTTTTTAATGTTTTCAGATCAATTTTTATTATTAATATACTCGTAGTTTAAATTATTGTTAATTATCAAAAAAATGTCTCAAATTGAGAGCATCGTATTTTTCCGCTAGGAGCCTCTGGCAGAGGTTTCGCGTAAGCCGCTCGTCCATCGTGGAGCCGTATTAGTCGATATAATTACTTAGGATTCATATATATTTTATTAACAGACAACGGATAAGAATATTAAAACTACACTTTCAATTTCTTATAACTACACTGCAAGAATTTGTTATTAAGAGATTTTGAAAGTAATACAGTTGCTTAAAAAGATTTTGGCAAGGGATGGTGTGATGAGGGGTAGGTGATGAATAGAATCAGAAGGTTTTGATGCGTATAAAAGTAATTCCCCAAATTTATTATCCCTTAACACAAATTACAAATTCAATTTACAGCTGGAATAATACAAAGTTTATAAATTAGATAACGACGATAGTGTTTGTGATAAAAGTTATTTTAACGTTGAAGCGAGCGGCGTGTTATTAAGACGAGCGAATTTAAGGTACTGATTTCTTGTTGGATTGCCACGTCTGTTTTTATATTGAAAGTAGACAAAGGAAATGCTATCCGTGCCGTGGGTAAGTTATTGCTGTTTACGTTCTCACACTGCGGATCGCTTCCTGGAATTTTGTCTGCGAAATTTGATTAAGGTACAAACGTTATCAATTCAACAATGGATTTCTCACGACACAAAGACAGGAATGCACTGTTTACTCGTTCATTCCTGTGATGCGACAAATGACATCCGACACGTGAGTATTTCTTTGGCCGGTGGAAGACGATCATATGTCAGTTCGCACGGCCGCGTTTTTGCTGATTATTAAAACATTAAATAAAATATATTAAAATATTGTGATTATTAAAATGTTGTAATCTTTAGGTTTTCTTAACTGTCTTAACTGCTATTTACACATTTCACTGGTCTGCGGACTCCTTCCACCCTCACACCCCCCTTCCAGCGATATGCAGCACGTAGATCGCGATGAAAGTAGGTAGAGGTGGTCGCTTGAAGGTCCAATCAGATCTGTCTCGGTGGATGCTGCGGAGGTCTGCATCCCGGGACGTTTGCTCTCATGTCCTTGATGACTCTTTTGGTGATGTGCTTTTTGCAATTTGTCCATAGCAGGTAGCTGGAAACTGCGGCAATGATGACGATAATCAAGGCAAGCGTTGCCCACGACAGTTGGCCTGTCGACGTGTCGTTGGAAATTGGTCCGCCCGACGCAGTCTGTGCGACGATGATCTCTTCCTTTGTCTGTTGTGCACCCATTTTCGTATGCTGGTGTCTCCTGGTGATGATGATGGTGAAATACTGAATAATCCAGTTGAGTTATCCGTATTTATTGTGAATAAATTGTTTATGCCTGCATTTTAAATATTGCGTACGCCATTGACCTACATTCTAGGTCGATGTGTGTCCTTGCTATCGCTAACGTTGCTGTTTTGAAATCGGAAACTCCGCGTGCTGTTTTGAAACACGACCCCGATTGCATTGTTCGGCTCGTGCCTGATGTTGTTAACCGATATTTGCTCCACTGGCCTAGAGACGGTCTGGAAAATGGACACGTCTGCCGTATCGGGTAACACGAGCTCTCACGGTGTCAGGATTTTTCTCAGGCTGTTCCATTGTTTTATTTTCCTTGAGAATGTACGCTGGTTGTCTTGCAGTGGTATTGAGTTGAAATTTGAAACTTGCTTCGGTTTGCTTTAGGTTTTTCCTTGTTTTGCGTTTTGTGTATACTGAATGAACATGTACATGGCACTTTAATGAATTGGGGCAAATGAATGTAGGTATGTACATTGCTGGTAGAATCAATGTTGAGACTTGTATTTGATATGGATCCGGGTAAACTTGAGGAGTCAATGAAAACATTTTGCGTTTGCGTTTTTCAACTTGCGATGTCCGCAGAAGTGAGGAAAAGAGCGTCTTAGCTGTGAGTGAGTTTCACAGGGCCAAGAGGGCTGCTCTGTTAGAACATATCTTCTGTATGTGAATAACAGGAAGCAGTGGGGGTAGTTCAAGAAAGAACAAAAATTGAACTACTGAGCGGTTTGCAAAAATGTTTGATTGAATGAGAAGTCTAGGGTTGTGGAAATATCAAAAGTCGCCTAAGCCAATTACTCATCATCAGAAAACTATCTATTGTTTAGAATAGGTTCTTCGAGTACAATTGCCTTAGGGATGAAAGTCGGGTTGGATTCTAGGTTTGCCAATGAATTTAAATGCGTGGGTTTGTACTATGTTAATTGCGTATGTACGTGTGTAGGAAAAAACCTTAAACTTGCCTGGGCGAAGTTAGCATCCCGTCTGCGCACACCAACCGGCGGGCGACGGTGGCCAAAGCGGGCTGCCTTGGGCTCTCCGTCGTGACGCTGGTGGTGTTTGGTCTAGCTGCTGGCGGCACCGGAACTGCCTCCTCCTGATTTGCTGAGGAGTCCACAGGGCTCCGGTGATTCGGCTGCGCTGGCGGCTGGATGAACGTGGCTGACGGGCGCAAGGATGTGAATCCTTGGCTGCTTGGTGTGTGTTGTCTAGTGCTGCTACACGTCGTAGTCCGGCGACCAGTCGTTCCAACCTGGCGATTATCACCTGGTGGAAGTTGACAGCTCCTGATGACGACCAGGTTGGGTTTGTCGGAGTCATCAGGCGAGCTGGGTCTGATGATGCTGCAGTCAGGACTCTCCGGGGCTCCAAGTCTGATGGGGCCGCTGTCGGAACTGTCCTGTGACGTTGATGCGCAGCTGTCATCGGGCCAAGGTGATGAAATCGGTGATGCGACTGGTGAGTCTTGGTGCGCTGTCGTCGTCGATGTTTGGTACCCAGATGCGGTGTCCTCTTCCATGGTGCTGGATGTGGCAGCGGATGCCCTGGTACCGTACATCGTGACGTTGACAGGTCACGGAGTGATGTGGAGATCGAACTCGGTGACTTAACGCAAAGACGGCGTTGTAGTTGAACGCGGCGGGTTCTCGCTCCAACGAAAAAAATAATTTTCTCACAAACACAGTAAAATAGTAATTAACAAAAAATTAAACGAAGTCTGTAAAATGAAAATGAATGAATTGAATTTTACTTTACGGGTCACCACTGTAACAAGGGATGGGTGACGTAAGGTCGGTTGATTTTTTCTCGGGGTCACCACTTTGGCAAGGGATGGTGTGATGAGGGGTAGGTGATGAATAGAATCAGAAGGTTTTGATGCGTATAAAAGTAATTCCCCAAATTTATTATCCCTTAACACAAATTACAAATTCAATTTACAGCTGGAATAATACAAAGTTTATAAATTAGATTACGACGATAGTGTTTGTGATAAAAGTTATTTTAACGTTGAAGCGAGCGGCGTGTTATTAAGACGAGCGAATTTAAGGTACTGATTTCTTGTTGGATTGCCACGTCTGTTTTTATATTGAAAGTAGACAAAGGAAATGCTATCCGTGCCGTGGGTAAGTTATTGCTGTTTACGTTCTCACACTGCGGATCGCTTCCTGGAATTTTGTCTGCGAAATTTGATTAAGGTACAAACGTTATCAATTCAACAATGGATTTCTCACGACACAAAGACAGGAATGCACTGTTTACTCGTTCATTCCTGTGATGCGACAAATGACATCCGACACGTGAGTATTTCTTTGGCCGGTGGAAGACGATCATATGTCAGTTCGCACGGCCGCGTTTTTGCTGGTTATTAAAACATTAAATAAAATATATTAAAATATTGTGATTATTAAAATGTTGTAATCTTTAGGTTTTCTTAACTGTCTTAACTGCTATTTACACATTTCACTGGTCTGCGGACTCCTTCCACCCTCAAGATTACAATTGTGTTTTTATATAATACAAATTGTATGGTTATTATTTTACAATTTTGAACAAAAATTAACCATAAGTGCGAGTGAGTAAGCATTCAGTACGCTTATATCTCCGCTGTATGCATGATAGTAAGATAGAATTCCTTCGGCTGAATTTTAAATAATTACAAGATAAAAAGAACTTTTTATATACAACGTTTCTAAATTTTCTGTTGAATCATATAAACTTGACTTGACTAGTTTAAACGATCAAAAAAAATTGTATTTGATAGAAATAATACTGAAATGTCATTTTGACACTCATATTGATTTCCATAGTATCGCACGTATATGTTAATAATTTAGTTGTTAGGATGTAGCAACCAATAAAAGTGGAACGGATTTCTTCTGAAATAACTTTCATACAAAACAGAATTAACTGAAAATTAATTTAATTCTACTTAAAAATAGCTAAAAGTATTAAAAAAATGCATTGGCATCGTGTTCTGATATATTCTAAAAGTTTCAAATGTCTAGCTAGTCGGGAAGTTAGTTAAAAATCGATTGCAAGATTTGTACCGGACAAACAACCACCGGACAAATAAGAATACGACCTAATAAAAACGTTGCCGGAAAAAATTGATTTGGCTGATTACATGAATTTAAAAACTGCGAGCACATGTTGCTGAAATTTATTGTTTTTGTGTTAAATATAAAGTCAATGGTAATTATTTTTAGTTATATTAATAAAACATATGGTTAACTATGTTGTGTTTAAATTTGGTGGTCGTACTGAGAAGCAACACGATGGTATAACGTTTCATAGTTAAGTTGATAATAATAAAATCATTGTTCTACTGTGCGTTATAATACGCTGGAAACGCGGTTTCATTTTGTTTAAAAATCTGCCCTCTCTATATATCATTACTCTGAGATTATACGCAGTATGTAATGCAAATGTCGCCTATTCGACGCTTGCATTCTGACGGTGCTGCTTTACGGTAGCAAATCATGGCACCTTATGAAGGCTCAGAGCAACCGTATACTGACCTTCGAAAACAGATGTTTGCGACGAATACTGGGTGTGCGGTGGTGTTATGACTTTAGGAGCAACGAGTATATAAGAGAACGCATCAAGCAGCCTCTCATCACGCTGAAAGTGAAGAGGCGACGTTGGACCTGGCTCGGCCACGTGCTGCGGATGCCAAAAGAGAACTTCAACCTGGCTTGCCTGTTATTCAAGCCGAACGGATTCCGGCGTCCTGGAAGGCCGCTAAATATAATCTACAGAGTGTATACGGTGGAGCTACGGGATGCTGGTTTGACCTGGAACGAAGCAAGAAGACTGGCGAACGATAGGGATTCTTGGAGGCGCCGCGTGGTGTCCATATGCTCCAGTTAAAAGGCGGATATGGCCAAAGAAGAAAGAAGAGATTATACACTTTATTTTATGTATATAACAGTGGCGAAGGATGGAGGTAGGATGTTAAGATCCGATATAGATAGTATACACTAAACGTGTATTTTTCACAGTTTTCAGTTCGACCCGAAAAATACGTACAAAATTACTCCTCTAATAAATTCTGGACAAATTTGACGTATATAATGTAATGTTATATTTTTTATAAATTTTCATCTTCTTCTTTTTCCACGGCCTACATCCCGGAGTGGGATTTGGCCTCCTCCACAACCGCTCTCCACTCACTCCGGTCTCTCGCCACACTTCTCCAGTTACCGGGTCTTCCTATATGAAGCCGGTCCACTTCTACGGCGTCAGCCCATCTCCTTCTTGGACGGCCTCTGGGTCTCTTCCGTTGGGGTAGCCACTTCGTCATGATCCTTGGCGCTCTAACTTCAGGCATTCTCTCCACATGTCCCGCCCATCGTAGTCTTTGGGACTTACAGTATAAATTTTCATGGCTACAATATAATCCTCTACATCCGTTTACGTATGAGTTAACGAACACAAAGTTTTGAGCTATTATAATTTTTTGCATTTATTGCTCATACGGTTATGGTAGTATGCCATGTTTTTTTATGCTTATCGAGTTCAGTGATGATCGCAAATTTTAATGAGCAAATATCGCAATTATATAGTTGTTCACCAGCGTGTGTCAATTTATGCTTTTTGAGACTAATCGTCTGTTTGCATTTATATGTGCACAAATCGCATTGATAAGGTTTTTCGTTACTATGTGTTTTTTTATGCTTTCTGAGATAAGCGATGTCCGAGAATTTTGATGAGCAAATATCGCAATCATAGGGTTTTTCACCAGTATGTGTCATTTTATGCCTTTTCAGACTAATCATCTGCCTGCATTTATACGTGCATACATCGCACTGAAGAGGTTTTTCATCAGTATGTATGTTTTTATGCCTTTTGAGATTACAGATATCCGAAGATCTAAATGAGCAAACATCGCATTGGTGTGGTTTTATATTAAAATGTGTTATTTCATGTCGTTTCAAAGAGCTTTGACTACCACACGTAAATGAACATACATTACATTGAAAACGTTTTTCATCAGTATGTATCCTTGTATGTGAATTAAGATGAGCTCGGCACGAAAAATTTAATGAGCAAACATTGCAATGATATGGTTTTTCACCAGTGTGTTTTCTTTTATGGTTTTTAAGAGTATGTGGTTGCCTGCATTTAAAAGTGCAAACATCACATTGATAAGGTTTTTCATCAGAGTGTGTCATTTTATGCGTTTTAAGACTACTTTTGCTTGGGAATTTAAACGGGCAAACATCACAGTGATATGGTTTTTCAATATGTGTAATTTCATCTGATTTTTTTTCGATATGTGTCTTTTTGTGTGTTTTGAGATGAGCCGACTGTATGAATGTATCTGAGCAAACATCGCATTTATACGGTCTTTCGCCGGTGTGTGATCTATAATGAGATTGCAGATTACTTTTGAATGAGCATTTATATGAACAAATATCGCAATGATAAGGTTTCTCACCGGTATGTAGCCATATATGCCTTCTGAGACCATCTGGTCTAATGCTTTCATATGAACATAGACTGCAGCGGTAACGTTTCTCATTGGCATGTATCCTTTTATGCGATGTAAGATTATCTATGCTCGAGAATTTAAATGAGCAAACATCACAGTTATATGGTTTTTCATCTGTATAAGTCGTATCTTGGATTATATACGTATTAGATGATTTACATGAAATATTGTGACTATTTAAACTACTCCGGGATTCGAATACATCGTAACAATCACTACAAATAAAATAACTTGGAAAGTCTATTACTCTTTTCAGCTTAATTCGTACCACCTTCGGCAAATACGAGGTTTGTAATGTTGGCTTGACGTTTTCCTCAACATGATGCTGTGCTATTCCCTCGCTGATTTCTCTGGATGCAGGTTTCAAGTGATTTTTGAAGATACCTCTATTAAATGACATGGTGGGTAGTGGATTATCATGATACTTATTGTGACTCCCTGTGAAATATCGCTGAGTAGCCTACAAAGAAATTATGAATTTATTAATTATGAATTATGGTAGAAATGCATTGTATTTATTAAAACAAAATAATAAAATGCAGTAATAAGTAGTTCCACTTATTTTAATTTTATTAGGCACCACGTCGCTGTAGGATTGGTTTGTCGAATAGACCAAACGTCAAATGTTTAGGAGACGAAATATAAATTTCATTACCTATATAAGATATTTAAATTATTGTTTTTACAGCATATGAATGCTGTTTTCATTACAAAGCATTTTAAAGAAAAGGATGGGTCTCGTCCATTTAGATACAAAAAATCGTTTTGCATTGAAACGTCGATTTCGACAAAAACGGATATTCGACAAACCAATCATATAGCGACGACCAGTTACTTATGTCTCTTTAAAGCGCTCGAAACCCGTCATGACTAAAATACTGGAAGTAATACTAAATTTTTTGTTATTTTTTTCTTTTTTTTATATATATAGTGAGCATAACAAATTATTAATTTAAGACGTTCACAACATGACATTTAGAAGCAAAGCAATATTATTTAAACAGTATTAAAAAAAAATATATCAGTATTACTTAATTTAATTATAAGCAGTAGAAAAGTGTAAATACAAAAAAAATATATAAATTAGATACAAGGAAGTACACTTTTTAACTGCACCTATTTAAAGAACATAAAACAATTTCAACCTATACTTATTCCCACGCAGGTGGGATATGTCAATATCCGAAGTGATTACACACTGAACACAGTTGATTGGACACAGTTATTGGCCTCCCAATTGGCGTTACCAATGGCAGATTAGTTCTGCACCTTGGGAGAACAAACAATTAATGCTCCCGATTTCTAAGATAGTTATCAGATACAGAGGTCAATAATAGCAGAATTCTCATTTTCACCGCGTACAAGTGCCAATAGTAACTCAATTAAGAAACCACCTCAGAAAGTATTGTAAGAGGGCGCAAATCTCGAGACGCATGTTCGATTACTGCTGTTCGCTAAGTGTTTTCAAATTATGTATGTTCAATAAAAATTAAATCTCGAGTTTGAATACAAAAATAGTTAATTATAATTATCACAATGCAGCGTACCTGATCTACTGGGCTGCATTCTGGAACAGAGCATTCAGCTTGAGGGTCACCATCATGACATTGGCGAAAAGTGTCATTAGCAACATCGTCCTTAATGTTGACACCCTCAAATTCGATGGGGACTTCCTTATAATCATTTTCAGATTTAATATTTTCCAGTCTAGTTGCCAGGATCTGAAAATATTACAATACAATATATTACGCCCACAGTGACCACGCGGCTTAAGCGTTGGACTATAACGCCGTGGGTCCCAGGTTCGAATCCTGGGTCTGGCAGGTACACATATTGTTTTTCAATTTGTGTGTGTCAGGGTATGGACCTAATAGGTAGAGCAAGTGGCTGACATCCATTTCTCGTAAAAAAACAAAATCTGTCAATACAAACCTCTACTGTGTGGAGGCCCATATGAAATAATCTTTAAATTTTAAGATAATATCTATTCACAATATAGTCTGCTTCATGGAAAACCTCCGTTGCTGTCAAAAACTTTTTAAATGTGCTACCCCTATTCACCGCATTACCTGCCTATCCCCACATGACGTCACTGCCTGACATATACAATTTAACATACCTGATGTACTGGTGGATAATTTGAATATGAGCATCCAGGTTGAGGTTCATCGATATGACATGATGGGTGTGATAAGTCCTCAACAAACTCGCATTTGATCTCATCAATATGATGGTCAGGCTCGCGTTTTATATCAGTCAGGTCCATTGCTGGGTACTAAAATGAAACCACATAAAAAAAATCGGTGTGTGTACTCATGAACGCGCGTTAGAAGTTATACTTCTTTGGCGTAACAAAACAAAAACAAAACTTATGATAAACTAGATTCTTCGACTAGCTCTTAATTATTATTAAATTACACACTCAAGAAAAAAGGACCGCTTATTGGAACGCCGTTGGTTTATTTCTGTACACTTTAACTTATATTACAAAATTATAATTCTTTATCGTTGTTTTTATTTTTAAAGTACCAACTGTCACTCTGACGTTTAATAGTTTGTTTACGTAAGGAATTTCAAATAGCCGACAATAATAAATTCGCTGCCTAGGCAACGGAACAATTCTAAACTATAATAGTATACTGTATAATCGTCACGATTGCAGTATCATACTGTAGCGTAAAGGTAGTGCGTTCAGCTGATAACCGAACAATCGGTGGTTCGAGCCAATAGAGTGCGTTTTTTTTGTGTGAAAAAATAAATTATGTGTTACATGTCACACGCCAAAAATACACTCTGATATGATTTTTCAAACGCGCCTAAAGAAGTATAACTTCAAAAACCATGCAATCATAATAACCATTGATACAGATTAATATAATGTAGGTACCTTTGAAAATACTAGGTACTATTACTCTCAAACCGTCTTGAAACAGTTTGCAACTTTCTAAGAACGAACCAAGAGAGCAAGCCGGATTCAGAAGAGGCTACAATACTATGGATCATATACAGGTCATCTGGGAAATCATAGAGATGTGGACTCTCAACACGAGAGATGTCCAAAGGCTAAGAGTCGCACAGCGAGGCATGGAGAGGTGTATGTTGGGCATCACGTGAAAGGACCGTAAGAGAAACGAATGGGTTAGGAAGCAGACAGGAGTACGCGATGTAATAGACGTTGCCAAACAGCTGAAATGGAGATGGATAAGGCACATTGCTCGCCAAAAGGACGGCCGCTGGACAAATGCCGTCATCCAGTGGTACCCAAGGGGCACGAAACTGCCACAGTGTCGACCTAAAAGCCGCTGGATTGACGAACTGGTAAAGTTCAGCGGAAATACGTGGCAGCGAACGACACAGAACTGTGAGAGTTGGAAAAAGCTTGGGGAGGCCTTCATACAGCAGTGGATTGACCCCGGCTGATGATGATGATTATTGATTTTGGAAAGGACACGCAAATAATGTGTAAACGTCGCCTCTGTTGATTATTTAACTTCGATTTATACACACCAGCGCATCTATTCTACTATACACAAGACTGCTTTGTATCGGCGTATTAGCACTTATTGTAACAATTACAATAAGTGCTATATTTTAACAGCACCTCTTTTGGCTGTGGTAAATTTTAGAGCGAGATAGACAGTTTTGCTGTTTAGACGGCTAACTTATTGTAATTGTTACAATAAGTGCTGATACTTCGATACAAATCTACCCGAGATAGCTGACGTAGTGGCCGAAAATAATCTTGTGTATACATTGACATTATTAATGGACAACGCACTCAGTACGGTAGCTAGCAAGTAAATTCGCACATGACGTATAGGTAGACGTCACGCAATTTACATTATGCGATATCACGCATCGGGAATTTATAGCAAAATCACCTTTATTGTAATGGCGTTAGAACAGTGTTTCTAGTGTGAATATTAATTTTAGGGAAAACGTTCGAACCGAACCATTCGGCAGACCCGGCAAAATACATCGGGAATTTATAGCAATATCACCTTTATTGTAATGTCGTTAGAACAGATTATGCCATTCGGCAGACCCGACAAAAAAGTGAGTGTCATTTTTTTCCAGATCCTTCGTCCATATATAGATGGCATTGGCTTTGTTCCTTGCCCCTTGTTTTCGGTCTTATCTGAATTTGACCGACATGTCTATCAACCTAAATTTTCGCAGTATTGTGATTTAGAGATAGCCGCCGATACTGTTTTGGTAATAGAATCTATTTCGTGTTAATTTGGACCAATGAAAATAACGGAAATGTGCTAAAGTGATAACCTTTAAGAATAGACATACTGCACAGTTTATGGAAATATCACATTCCAATCTTTAATACCCAGTTTACACGTGCATGGATGTACTGTGCACAGTAAGAAAATGTATGGGGATACATGTATTATCCTGCAGTTGGCAAGATTGCGTGCATAAATCAAACAAGATTGGATGATTCCAAATTGTGATGATTTATTGCGCGCAAGTAAGATTAGTTTCGATCTGCGCCTGCGCAGTAGAGCGATAGAGAGCGAGATATCGATAGAGAATGTGCCGGTATAAAAACGAACTTGAGCTACAATTTTCAATACGACCTGTCAGATAGTAGGTAGTAAAAAATGACAACCTCGCGTCTCGCTTACTCTTGAAGAGTGAGATTGGAGAGACAGTCAGCACTTGTACGTGTAAACAGTTATTGTCAAGACAGTTTAAAATAAGCACGACTACCGACAGTAATTCCATACATGTGTACAGGCGCAATACACAAAATAGCAAATCGTAGAGAAAACAAAATACTGATTTATCTTTAATCTGTTATTTTGATTGATAATCCATGTGAATTGTTTTATATACACAATTCTAGCTATCAAATTGTATGATGAACTGAATAAGTTGTCGAAATAACGTGTCCTGTCATGTCCTCTGAAAAGATAATGGTCTCTGCAACGAGCCCGAAACATCGAGGAACGAAGGAAAAAGCACACACGGTGGAAACCCAAAAATCTATTACTATAAAAAAAACAACCGTAAAAGTCTCAAACATAATAAAAATGACAATTCGTTGTCAAAAACTAACCTCAAAATGGCAGTTGGATTCATCGATATTTTCTTTCTTTACAGACGTGCGATAGTCAAGGCTGTTAAAATGATTAATCGGTACACCAGAACAAGGCTGCCTTTCTATGTTAGATTCCTCCATATTGCACTCGCGTGTTACATCCATAATATTTTATATCAACGTGTCTAAGGGCAGCGCCCTAATGAAAGATGTATTGATCATAGATAATATATTATGTGTTGCCACTGTACAAAACCAAACAAATAAAATTTTATAAGATGCCACAATTTCTTTCGACCGTGTCCGATCCTAATAGGATCATAAGGGCCTCCACAGAGTTGAGGTTTGTATTAACAGATTTTGTTTTTTACGAGAAATGGATGTCAGCCACTTGCTCAACCTATTAGGTCTATAAATTCCCGATGCGTGATATCGCATAATGGAGATTGCGCAACGTCTACATATACACGCGAATGCACGAATTTACTTGCTAGCTACTGTATTGAGTGCGTCGTCCATTAATAATGTCATTGCCTGGGACCCACGGCGTGATAGTCCAACGCTTAAACCGCGCGGCCACCGTGGGTGACAATGGGCCGCCGTGGGCCACAATTAGGTAGGTATTAATATCGAAAACCAATAAGTATTAAGTCGGTACTTCAGTGAAACGGCAAATAATTTTCAACTATAGGTGCGATGAAATTTCGGACTCACTGGCAATCGGAGAGCGAAAGTAGAGCTGTGAACACGTCAATTTGTTTCATGATGGCGACGGGGGTATTAATTCTTAAATAGTGTAAAGATGTCTAAAAAACGTTACCCATTTACTTGAAAAAGAAAACATGTCGATGAATATATTATTACTGTTACTAATAGAACAATAAACAGAACATTAAATGGACGCATTTTGGATTTATATGACAAATTATATTTCGTTCGGCACGCATCATTTGCACAATCTGCGCATATCCTAGCCACGATCTTTTTAAACCATGCCTCAACTAAGGTATAGCCTTAACTAATACGAGATAGATATGCTTAAATATATATTTTATATATTTTTTTCATTGAGAACGGAAATTCAGATACTTCCATTGAGGGTTATAGAAGCAAAGGCAGCTTTATACCAAAACAGTGTTTTGGAGAAAAGGCTAAAAAAGTAATTTAAGGCAGATAAGTTTAATGCAGAAAATTTTGTTTTTTTTCAATGTAGAAATAGCATTAAAAGGATAATCTGTATAATAAAAATCAGTAATTTCGCTACACTTATTAAGATATTTTAAATCTAAAAGTCAATATTGCTACATTTGCTTCCAATTTTATAAGATTGCTGGTATTGCGTTTAACCATCGCCATCTTTAGATTAAAAAAACCTGCACAAGCAACGAGTGGTCCACTTATCAGCTGTCAAAATCAGATACCATATTGCTTGACATATTGATGCCCCGTTTCTTGTTTCAAATTGAATTATAAAAAAATCTCAAATCAAATATTTTAGCTCTCAGTGTTATTTATAAATAATATACATTCCTGTTATTCATCAGCTTTGCTGTCAAAGTCAGACTAGTTCTTCACACAGTTGCTTTTTATCTATGCATTACATTTGTAGAAGGTGTGTTAGTGCTAGTGTATTATTTATCATGTAACTTATCTATTCAAATCAAACCATTCCCTCTGTGAACACGACAGACGCGTCAGTATGAGCACTCTATAGAACAATGACAGGCAATGAGAGATCATCCATAGACAACAACGGTGTGTGGGCGGAAAAGGTAAGACCAGTCGTTGTGAATGTATCGACTTTCTACTTGAGTCGGCAATGGTCTAAATAATTGAAAGTTTGCTGTGTTTGCTCCCAAAATGTACCGAGCGGCCATTTTGTCGCGTGACAATATTCTATGGGAAAGCTCAGTGGCTGGCAACAAAATGTATTAATTAACATAAAAGGTTTAACAGTTGTCAGTAAGTTGTATCTTTTAAGTACCTACCTCAGACCTTGGTGATTTGTGCAAGTGTCTAACTTAGTTATATTATATTTTATGCGCTCTCTATATCTAAATTTAATTTTGTATGTTTTAGTGGTATAAGGTATTTTGTTAGTATGTAATGTATACATACAACACATTTTTTTTGGATATTGGAGTCATGAAAGTTTGGTAAAAAATACTGCATAAAAAATGGGACGGAATTTTGGCGCTGCCTAGAAGGGGTGGCATTTTGTCTATGGACGTCGCTGTCTTGCGATAATCCTGAAATGTTGTGTTTAATATCGTAGATCGAATGAAAATGAGTCAATTCGTAATAAATTGTGGTAAACACCGATTGCATTAAAATTTACTATCATAATAATAGTGTGACGCATCAACCGTTACCTATCAATGACATTATTAATGGACAACGCACTCAGTACAGTAGCTAGCAAGTAAATTCACGCAGCCGTCACGCAATTTACATTATGCGATATCACGCATCGGGAATTTATAGCAATATCACCTTTATTGTAATGGCGTTAGAACAGTGTTTTTAGTGTCAATGTTCATTTGAGCGAATCCGTTCGAATCGAACCATTCGGCAGACCCGACAAAAATCATCGGGAGTTTATAGCAATATCACCTTTATTGTAATGGCGTTAGAACAGATTATGCCATTCGGCAGACCCGACAAAAAAGTGAGTTTCATTTTTTTCCAGATGCTTCGTCCATATTAATGTTATTGACAGTTATGAAAAAATACCGCGTTCCGACTTTTTCAACTCAATTTAGCTTACCTACCTAAATCATAAGACTAATAAAATTATTTCCTAACATAACTATTTATAAACACTCCAACGATTGATTTACTATACCTATTAATATTAGAGATATATTTTGTTATATTGTGTGACTTAAATGACATAATTAATTATTAGGCATATCAGTAGGTAGGCAATTTTAATTGTAATTGTGTCGCTACATTTCAAAATCAGCCACCTTTAGGTGTTTTTGACTTTTTTGTGAATTGCCGAAGAACTACTGCTTTCTAACATTTCTGTATTATCAAAATGTGGAATTTATTAATTTTAAATATTCTATACTCGAAATAATATAAACTTTCACCCTTGTGACTGTGTATTTGAGAAAACAAAATGCTGTTTTTCTCCTATTCATCTATTATGGACTTGGCTGATTTTGAAATCTAGCGACACACTTAGGTAACGCTAACAAACTGAATATATTTCCTACGGTATAGTATCGCTCCTGATTTTCAGATTGTTCTATACCTTTTGAGCAAAATAAATTTTTAATGTTATTTTGTTTTATTTCCAGAACCGCAGAACCTATTACCTATAGGTACAGAATACAAAAAATATGAACTGATTTGTCGCTAATATCGAAAATAAGTTATTCTTCGTTATGCAGAACACCGTTTTTAATATAAATATTGGTTGTTTTTAACAACACTCAGAATGGACCAGAACACACCGGAGCCCAGTTCAGAGTCGTGGATTCATTTAAAATTGCGTTCCGTTTCATTTCATTGCGATACTTAGGTATATAATATTAATGGGGTAAGTACACTGGGGTAAGTGTGAACGCGTTTCCGATTAATTGATTTTGACATAAAATTACACAAAAACGAAGAGATAAATTAAAAACTCTTTATGTCATAGATTGTCTATACCATGGCCCCCACATCCTAAAGCGGGCCCCCAGGCTAGGATCTTTGACGGGGCCCCTACCTATCGCAAAAGATAAAGGCAGTGTGACGCTCTCTAGAAGCGTTTTTCAAATGGACGCGGTAAAATTAATATGTACGTATATTAAGTGTTTTGTGTATATTTGAATTCATCTATTTAAAATATGGAACTCTTAATAGAAGTTGTCCCCTGGACGATTGTAGTCAACTCCAACTTGATATAAATAATATATTAGATTGGGGCAGGCGTAACAACCTGAACTTAATATTGATAAATGCAATGTTTTATCGTTTACTAAAGCCTCACGAGTATTGTTTTTCCAGTATTCGATGCAAGGCAGAGTTTTCTCGCGAATATCATCTGTAAGAGAACGTGGAATTACGTTTGACAGTAAACTGACGTTTAGTGGTCATATAGATACCATTTGTAAAAAGTCGCTAAAAATGTTGGGCTTTGTCTTGCGTTCTTCCCGGGTCTTTTCGGATGTTACGGTACTAAAAATTCTCTATAACTCCTTTGTTAGAAGCAGACTTGAGAGTGGGTCTATTGTTTGGGCCCCGCATCAGTTGAAGTACGGTCTTATGGTGGAGAGAGTCCAAAAGATTTTTTTGAGAATCCTTTACTTTCGGCTGTATGGATATTATCCGTGGCTCTATCCGACTAATTTTCTCTTAGGGATGCTTACATACTGTAGCTTAAAATTTAGAAGGGATCTTTATTTAGCTACATATTTTTTCAGACTTATACGCGGCGTTAATGTGAACTCTGCCATTCTTGGTGGTGTTGGCTTGTGTGTCTCTGATAATTACCTTAGAAATCTAGGGCATCCGTTGTTTGTTCTCCCACAGTGCAGAACTAACCTACCATTAGTAATGCAAATTGAGCGTAGTTATGCACAAAGCAGCCGAGCCACACAAACGTCAAACAGAGATAGAAGCACTTTTATGTAAATTGTGTTTCTTTAATCAGCAAAGCCTCTGTATACTGTGTATACTTTTTGAATGACAGATATTATATATATATATATGATTTTGTATAACTTTTGAAGAGATAAAAGCATAAAATCTATGACATTTTGGTGTTTTAGCAGTCTAGGTGTTTTGAGTAAAATGATTTTTTTTAGAATGTGCATTCTGCAGAATGCAGCCATCTCTTATTTTTGTAAGAAAAGTCATTATTTTTGGTTATTTTCTTTAAAAATAGCCTTCTAAGTTACTAAATTATTTTGGGAATTTCAAAATTCTGAAAATAATTCGAAAAACTTGTAAATTATACATATTATATATAATACAATTAAAAACATATAATGTAATTGAGAAAATAATGTTTATTAATTGAATGTAGAAAAATACATCTTACAGTCACGATTTTAAAAAAATACGTAAGTACATAATATTATCATTTGGCTGCTTTTTGCAGAACGAATATTGCATATTTTTAGAACGCATTTATATGACATTTTTGTATGACAGCAGCTTGGTTGCTTTATGCAAATCGAAAATGTCATATTCTGCGATTTGCAAAATCTTTAAAACGCATTTATATGAGATGTTTGTATGACAGCAGCTTGGCTGATTTGTGCAGAACGTAAAACAAACGTGTGAGATTATGGAAATCACAATAACTCATTTTTTTCAAAATTGTGGCTTGGCTGCTTTGTGCATAACTACGCTCAATTGGGAGGGCAGTAATCATGTTTAATGAAATCGCTTCGGATATTGATATATTCCACTTACGTGAGGGTGAATTTAGGTGGACGTTGTTTTATAAGATTTTAAGATATGGTCTATCAAAGTTCACTCAGTGTGCTTCCATCTACTTTTACTTTGTTATTTTATTTTATTTCTTTTCTTATTTTATTACCTATTGTATTATTAACTCACAGTTCTCGGTATTTTAATTTTTTTTAAATTATTAACACTTATTTTATGTCATGTCGCGAATGCTTTGAATCTATAATTTGTTATGTTCATTATAATATATGTAAAATAAATAAATTTTAATTTGAAATTGGAGGCGACTTTTTTTACTGTTCGAGAGAATTTGTGATGTATGTTTAAATCACTTATCTGGTCGATTCACCACGCCGGGCCCCTCATGAGCCCTGGTTCCAGGCTAAAGCCCTGTAAGCCCCTCGTGTGGTGGACATGGTCTATACTCTTGACTACTAAATTTGGTATATCTGATTAAAAGTTCTGTACAGGGAGTATTTTTTTTTTAATATTCTTTGGATGGAGATCCGAGTTCACACTTACCCGCATGGTATGTAATTTAAATACACTGTATTTGGTACAAGAATTTTATGAGGTAATTAAAAGAAATATTTTTTTTATAGAAAACTATTTATTTTTATAAAACTTGAAAAATAAAAAAGTTACAAACTTTTAATAGTTCATGAAGGTCAGAGAAATTACTTAATAATATTGAGATGAAAAAAACCAAGTAAAGAACAACAATAAGTACATATACACAATGAGGCACGTGTGAATCGTAGTTCACACTTGCCTCATGTTCATCTCTTGATGAGGAAAGTGTGAACTCGCCTGGATTTCCAAAAAGCAACAAGCTTACTATTGTTATACATGATATAGCAACATTTATAATGAATTGAAAACAAAAAATTATTTCACTCGCTTGTAATATAATAATAATTCAATTTGTTTTTTTTGTGGAGCACCTATTACTTATCCAATCTCAAAAAATGCAAGCGTCAGATTGAGTTATGTTTACCCAAAGTCGGTAATGCAGATGTCTACAACAATTTTATGTGAGAAATTAAAAAGTTCAATGATAACAATCCACTAGATGTCACTATCTGTATAGCATAATTACCAATACTACAAGGTGAGTTTGCACTTGCCCCGTGTTTACACTTAGCATGGTCTACCTTGTATCTTTTAAAATTTTCTCAAAATTAAAAATTAACGTGGTTACGTTATGCCGGGCAGGCAAAGGTTAAAAAGAAAATTTATGACATCCCTAAATTGTATTTAACCTTCTTAATGCGTGTCTAAATGCATTGTCTAATCACTCCAAATAATTGCAAACTGACTTTTAACGAAATGTTATTTAATCAATTTTAAAATAAATATTTTATAATACATATTGGCATTATTTCATATATTATTCCTTCTTTTTCACGTTTACTTCAATTAGAAATGTGCAGAAAAATATTATTCTAAATAATCTATATAATGAACTTACATTGATAATTTGGGAGCATTGTTCAAGAAGTGTTATCCAATACATGATGTTACGATCATGGCCCCCAGATCCCGAAGCGGGCTCCAGGGCCAGGATCTTTGTCCAGCCCCCACCTATTGCGAGGAGTTAAAAGCAGTGTGACGCTCGACAGAAACGTTTTTCAAATGGTGCTCCAGTTAAAATTTAGAGTATTCAGAATATTTTTAGCGATTATATGTATTCTCCCATAAATCCACTTGACTTATGAAGTTTTCGAATATCGACAAACAATAATCAAAATTTGCATCACATAATCACATATTTTATGTTATCTAATATTCTTTAAGTAGAATTGTCCCGCAGGCGACTTTTTTACTATTAGAGCAAATTTGTGATGACTGTTTATCTCACTAATAAGGTAGACGCACCACGCCGGGCCCCCTGGCTAGAGCCCTGTCAGCCACCCCCTTGTGGGGGCCATGATTACGATACTGTGCTGATAACGATAAGGGAAAATTGCATAAAATTCAATAAGGCACACAATCGCTTACCAACCCAAAACTAAACAAATAAAAGATATATTATTATATTGTATTACTAGTATATATACATATTACACAAAAGACAGTGTTAGCAGATTTTTTTAGTTAATACAAGATAGAATACTCAAAAATACACACATAATAAAAAAATATATTAAAGAACATATTAACAATAATATCAAACACACTAAAATTAGTGTTTCAGACGTTTACAACTGAATGGGTCTTCTTGTGTAATTTCATGCCAACTTTTTTTATACATGAGTAATTACAATGGTCACATTTTAATAACTTATCACCAGAATGATTTTTTTTGTGTCTTCTCATCTGACTGGACGTTTTCGATGAATAATCACATTGATCACATGTAAATGGCTTGTCATCGGAATGTGTCATTTTGTGACTTTTCATGCGACTGGTTGTTATAGATGAATAATCACATTGGTCACATTTGAATGGCTTTTCTCCAGAATGAATCTTCTTGTGCAATTTTAAGTTATTAGACCACATAGAAGAGTAATCACACTGATCACATTTAAATGGTTCTATACCAGAATGTATCAAATTGTGGATTTTTAACGTGGCAGATTTTAAACATGAGTAATTACAATGGTCACATTTAAATGGTTTCTCACCAGAATGTGTCACTTGGTGTCTTTTCAAGTGATTGGTTGTTATAAATGATTTTTCACATTGGTCACATTTATACGGCGTTTCAACAGAATGAGTTTGCCTGTGTCTTTTCAAGTGCGTGGTTGTTGTAGATGAATAATCACATTGGTCACATTTAAACGGCTTTTCTAGAGAATGAGTCATCTTGTGTGATTTTAAGTTACTGGACCATATACACGAGTAATCACATTGATCACATTTAAATGGCTTATCACCAGAATGGTTTATTTTGTGGACTTTTAACGCGTCGGGTTTTTTAGTCGAGTAATTACACTGGTCACATTTAAATGGCTTTTCAACAGAATGAGAAATTTTGTGTGTTTTCATCGAATGAGATAATACACACGAGTAATTACATATATCACATTTAAATGGCTTATCACCGGAATGGGTAACTCGGTGTCTTTTCATGTGACTGTTTGTTATACATGAGTAATCACATTGGTCACATTTAAGAGGTTTATCACCAGAATGAGTCATCTTGTGTAATTTTAAGCTATTGGGCCATCTAGACGAGTAATCACATTGATCACATTTAAATGACTTGTCACTAGAATGATTAATTTTGTGTAATTTTAGAGTATTGGACGTTAAACATGAGTAAACACATTGATCACATTTAAATGGCTTTTGACCAGAGTGTGTCATTTTGTGGAATTTTAACACACTAATTTTTTTACATGAATAATTACATTCATTACATTTAAATGGCTTTTCACCAGAATGAATCATTTTGTGTATTTTCATAGAATGCGAAGTTGAACACGAGTAATTACACTGATCACATTTAAATGGCTTTTCACCAGAATGCGTCATTTTGTGACTTTTCATGTGAGTGGATGTTATAGATGAATAATCACACTGGTCACATTTGAATGGCTTTTCTCCAGAATGAGTCATCTTGTGTAATTTTATGCTATTAGGCCATCTAGACGAGTGATCGCATTGGTCACATTGATATAGCTTTTCTGCAGAATGAGTCAGCTTATGTAATTTTAAGCTATTGGGCCATCTAGAAGAGTGATCACATTGGTCACATTTAAATAGCTTTTCTCCAGAATTATTCATTTTGTGTAAAGCAGGTGGACTGATGAAGTACTGACTTTCAATATATTCCAATGGATATGTTCCTGAATTTATCTTTCCATGTATTGCTTTATTATGAACTGTTTTGTGAAGCTTTAATTGATTTAACGATGCAAAAAAATTAAAACAAATATTGCACACAAAATTTTCGGTATTAAACGATTTTTTTTCCAACTTTATGACAGCTTCTAGTGCATCGGGACCTGCCGCGTTAGAATGCATCATATGAGTATGTTTAGCAGTGCCACTGACGGCGTCTTCATCAGCAACCGTTTCATATGCCTCGAGTTTTATTTTAATGTCAGTCTGTATTTCACTTGGTCCGGCAACATCTGAGACTCTCTTTGACAAGCCGAGAGTCGCGATATTAGACAGTGTAGAAGTTGCAGGAATCAACTAAAAGAACAAATAATATTGTATTCAAGATATATAACAAAAAACACATAAGAAAGAAAAAAAATTAAATAAGTAATCCCGTTTACACGTGCAAGGATGTACTGTGCACAGTAAGAAAATGTATGGGGAAATATGTATTATCCTGCAAGTTGGCAAGATGTTGCGCGCAAGTTGGATTATTTTCGATCTGCACCTGCGCAGTAGAGCGGAGAGCGAGATAGCGATAGAGAACGTGCCGGTAAAAAAACGAACTACTCATTTTGAGCTCCAATTTTCAATACGACCTGTCAGATAGTAGTATAAAATGACAACTTCGCGTCTTGCTTACTCTTGAAGAATGAGATTGGAGAGACCGTCAGCACTTTTACGTGTAAACAGTTATCTTTGTGACAGTTTAAAATAAGCACAATTGCCGACAGTAATTCCATGCATGTCTACAGGCGCTATAAAACTCTAAATTTCTAGACACGCATAAATAAAATAGGGACATGCAGTGGAGTAAATTTTACATAGAAGGGATATATGGATAAGCCTTTCGCTCAGGTCAAAATAAAATCCGACGAACTGGTTGCTGATGGAGCTCAAAAATGATCAATGACTTATAGTTCGCACACGGCGCTACTGAAACCCAATTGAAATAATAATCTCATAGCCTCAAACTGTCAAACCCATTGTATTTTCTACTTCCTTTCAAGCCTTTTCCGTAATATATATACGGGAACATTCTGGAAACCTGTAATTCTAGTTATATATCTCAACATCTGTCACAAATTTTAAATTAAAAATCGGTTCGCTAATTTTTTACTTTTGGCGTCTTGACTTGTTATTGCTTGTTTAGTTCAGTATTACCAATTTTGGTAAGAAAATATGTTTATTCATCGAATCTACTGATATTGACACCACTGTTATATGGGATACTGAAAACTAAGAGACTGGGATACTAGGATGTCCCGTCACATCAGTTAAATCGCGAACGTTTTGAAATTGAGATTCCAGTCTTGCCATGAGCGAGCCGCCTTTGAAATACATTAGCTAGACAGTTGCGTCCCTATACAAAATGCCGCCCCTGGGCAGCGCCAAAATGCCACCCTATTTTTTATACAGTATTTTTTTTATTATCTGTGTCGTTTATGTACACAATGGAAGTCGAAGGGCAACGGATGTAAACTAGACGTCACGAAACCGACAAAAAATGGAGTCTTGTTAAATATTTTATGTTAATTAATAGTAAGTCATTTTGTTTCCAACTAATGAGTTTATTTTTTAACGGAAAGATATTTTCGTTATTACTATTTCTCTAGAATCAAAATGATTCTCCTCGATTTGTCGCCCTTCGATTAACTGCCACCCCCAAGCGACGCTCAATCTGCCTACCCCCACATGACGTCACTGAGTAAGATTAAATAAAGTTGTATTCAATGACTATTAGATGAAAACATATCACACTACAGTAATAACTGCTTGTGTTTAAAAAGATGAAGCTGTGACTATCAGTAGGTTCATTGTAAAGATTCGTGGAAGATTGTCTACCTGATTTACTGGTCCAGGGTCCAAATAAGAGCAACCAAGTTGCGGGTCCTCGGATTTGATTTCTCGTATTGTGTCTGCAGCATACTCGTTGTTTAAGTCAATTCCCTGATAATTCGGCTCCAATTTTATAACACGCAAGTCTATTGAAGGATTCTGAAAAAAATCAACATGTTTTCATATAAAGGTAATCGGTTATGTATTTAGAGCGCAGCCTACCGCTAGTATTAGGGAGACCAAGCAGAAAATTGCAGGATTTAACCATATCAACAGTCACCGCCATCTACTTCAAAAACATACTTATAGGTAAGATGCTGATGTTAAATGAATCGAGATATGGGTTGTGGATACATCAGATACAATTAAGGTTATATTTGATAGATCCCTAATAGGTGCGCACGAATGACAGCTAAGAAATAGAGATGAGAATCGTCACAAGAAATAACAATAAATACAAGTAGGAATCAGCGGAGATCCTGGCTCTATTATATCGTGCTCAACTGTCAAGTATGCCTCTGGAGTATGGTACCCATCATACCACAATTAGAGAACATCTTGGATTTCCATGTTGTTAGTTAGTTTATTTAGTTATTAATAAATATAAATAAATCTAAAAAATAAAAGAAGGGTTTGGATAAGGTCCTACTTGAACAAACGTGAAACAATAAGTGATATAAACCTAGAATTATTGTTGTTTTTATTTAATAAAACGCAATCTTTTTATAGTACTTATTTCACTTTAATTAATATATTAGGACCGGTTTCGTCCGCCTCAGTGGGACATTTTCAATGTTGAAAATGTCCCACTGAGGCGGACGAAACCGGTCCTAATATATTAATTAAAGTGGAATAAGTACTATAAAAAAATTGCGTTTTATTAAATAAAAACGACAATACAATGCAGTTCCACCATGAATTGACAGTTAACAAAATAAAAGAAACCTAGAATTAGTTATTTACTTAAAAACTTTACAAGGGTGTCCAAAAAATTACTTTGAGTTGATATTTGTTATATATAATTAGTTATATATAGTAGACGCAAAAGAAAGGACATAATTATGGAGAAAGCATGACCAATTACTACAATACTACCAATCACTCTTTGATTTTTGGCATCTGGTTACAAATACAGGAGTTAAATGTATTTATTCAGGGTGTTCAACTCTTCAATTGCTCGCATTGTTCCAGATCCAGAGGTTTGTGCAGCTTTGATAGTTGGCCTTTTAATATTTGGATCACTATATAGTTTGGCTTCGATAGCACAGGATGTAAATAAAGATCTGATCAAATTGAGGTGCAAGTCGCCTACTATCACGTGACGGGAAAAAAGTGTGTAACGTCGTTTATCTTGGTGCTTAAAATATTATCAGACTGATGCTCCCATCCCGTAGCACATTTTGAAACTTTAAACGAACAGCGTCAGTTAGCAAAATATGCGGAAAACACCAGAACAACAATTAGGTCACCTCACGTGGAAATGCACTGCATCGACACCTGCATGACTCAATTAACGTTTTTATCTTCTACATACCTACACTTTTTGACTGTCATGTCAAAAGCACGTTTTTTTTGTTTTGGTTGGCACTATGTGTTTTCTATAAGAATTATATATGGTCTGCAGGTTGGGTTCTGTTCAAAATATTATCTATAATGTCATGTAGCAAGTAATTTTAACGTACGCACAAGTAGAAACTGTTAAAATTAATTGAAATTAGCATGAATAATTAATAATAATTCAAATTACTAATACATTATAGTTGGCACCCACGGTGGCCGCGCGGCTTAAGCGTTGGACTATCACGCCGTGGGTCCCAGGTTCGAATTCTGGGTCTGGCAAGTACACATATTGTTTTTCAATTTATCTGTGAGCAAGTGGCTGACATCCATTTCTCGTAAAAAACAAAATCTGTTAACACAAACCTCTACTCTGTGGAGGCCCATATGATCCTAATAGGATCCGACATGGTCGGAAAAAAATAGTTGGCACTCTTCGTTAGTGTCATTCTTCGGTGAATTTACAGAGATGGTGAGCTTTCAAAATATTCTGCAAAATGACGAAACCATAGACTAAATTTGTCGACGCGACAGCGTGACAGTAGGCGACATGCACCTCAATTTGATCACAACTTAAACCTCATTAATAAGCTGCAATACCATGTCGTTTGTCCATTTATTTATTTTACGTAGTGTGAATTGACAATTAGTAATAACACTATAATAATATGAACAAGGACATGGCGAAAAATTATATTGATGTATTGTAGAATCAGCTGTCACTACGATATTGTTATTGTTGCTAGAGGTGGGGTAGGGCGACGGGAGGTCAAACAGAGACGCACATATGGAGCAGAGCGAGAAGGAAATAGATTTAAAAAGGAATAATTATTATTGCCGTATTTTTGATTACGTTCGATCATTGCCGACTCAAGTAGAGAGCCGATACATTCAGAACGACTGGTCTTACTTTTTCCGCCCTTGTTATTTGTTGTTTATGGGTGACCTGCCATTGTTCTATGCTCATACTGACGCGTCTGTCGTGTTCACACACGGAATGGTTTGATTTGGATAGATGAGTTACATGATAAATAATACACTAGCATTAACACATCTTCTACAATACTGTAATGCATAGTTCAATGCTACACATTTTTTGAAAATCGATATATCGAAGGACTAGTCTGACTTTGACAGCTGATGAATATGATGAATGTATAGTATTTATAAAAAAATAACACTGATAGTAAATATTATTGATTTGATATTTTTTTTATAATTCAATTTGAAACGAGAAAGGGCGAATCAATGTGTCAAGCAATCAGGGATCTGATTTTGACAGCTGAACAGTGTACCACTCGTTGCTTGTGCAAAAAGATATGCTCAGGCTTTATTAATCTAAAGATGGCGCTGGTCCGATATATCGACCGAAAGTATGAACAATAGATGGAAAAATTCAGCAATATAGGCTACTATTTTCGTGTTTTCGGGAACTATTAACGGTAACACAATTGCCGGACATATTGCCGTAATAGTTACATGGATAATACGATGTTTATACGTACATGGATTTACTGCTGACATTACGTATTATCGCGGCCATATAACAGTAAACAAGCATGTAGCTTATAAGACAATTCGAATAAAATAAACAATTTTGAAAAACTAACCTCAATATTGTAGCTGACATCCTCATTAATCTCTTGTTTTATATACATGCTGGTGTTTTGGTTGTTTGGATGTAATAGAGGTACCTCAAACCATTGCTGATCTTCTGTATCAGCATCGAATGTAATTGGTTCGCGTTTAACTTCCATTTTCTTTATTTAAAGTAAAAAATCGTAAAAGTATCGTGAGTCGTGGCAGACTGTATTGATTTACTTCGACAATACCATAGACTAGGATGATACCAATCAGTGCTGCCATCTTTTCAAAGTGGAATTATAGTACAGAGCCTCCAAAATTATAGTATTTGCGGGAAAAATATAGTACGCGTTGTCATCTTTTGAAAATGTATAGGTAGGTTTTTGTTTCTCAGAAAAAAATAACGGAGAATTTGAGAAAATCCGAAACCCCCTTTATAATGTAAGTACCTCTTCCGACCAAAAATGATTTCCGAAGAATTCAAGAAATTTCATTTTAAACCAAAGTAAAGGGCATAGACTATAGATACATGTAAAGGGATTTTTTTACGTTTTTGGAGCAAATTTTTTCCAAGCTCTCTAAATCTTCTTATATTGCGAAATTATACTACTTTACACCAATTTATCGAACGGAAATATCAAAATTTAAGTAGGTAGGAACTTTTTACATAGTATTTTGGGCGTACTATACCTGTTTATATCATACATAGTGCACGGACCAAAAAGATAGTACAAATAGGTACTATAATTATTATAGTACGGTTGGCAACACTGATTTGTGATGTCATGCGTTACTTCACCTGCTTAATGTGATTCACGCACAAAGAAACTGACTATCTTAACCCTCTTGCATGCCAATGGTTCCTATGGCCAAAGGTGGCAAAATAATATTAAGTAGGTATTAGAGTTTCTCGTAAACTCAACAGGCAGTAGTATTAGGTTCGTATCATTCAACCTGAATTGAACTAATCAAATCACACGGTTGGATTTGTTGGATTTTGGACCGTTTGGTAGAATGTCCACGGAAACGCTTTTCTGACGTTTGACAGATCGTCTAATGACTGTAGACTGATGTCTATGAACCGTCCGAATTGGTTTTACGTTTCATGTCAAACCATTTCTAATGGTCTGTCCAACTTACTGTTGCGTTCTGAACTTAGTCAACAACCCGAAAATCTGGCGTACCGACAACTCTCCGCGGACCCTCGCCTAAGCCGAGGGGGGACGATGACCGAAAGTACCACTCCGACAACCAATAAGCCATGAGGCCAACACCCTAGAGGACCTCCCAAAATACCTCCAGCAGACTTAAAACCCCTCCCTAATCACAGGCCGAACTAGCGGCGAGTAGCGACCCCACGGGTATTCAAACATCCCTTCCACAACATAGATGCCGGGCAGTCTTTAAATAACCTCACGCTGGTAAAGGAAGTCTCTTTCCCCCTGGACGATCTCCAGACCAGACCTGGTCCACTACAGCACCTTCATCCGAAGGTCCCGAGGCAAGCAGCTCCACCCTACAAAACCCTAAATGCATTTATATTTAATGATTTCTACTTCAAATTCCTTTTAATTATTGAATCGTCGGTAATATTTCGATCTCAATTATTATTTCTCCCATTTCATTATATATTATGTTTCTTGTTTAATCGATATTGTATTAACGACCTAAGCCACCGCCATTGTACTGTAGATAGGCCGTCATTATTTTAAAAATAACCACATTACGACAACAACTTTCCCTTAACTTTATCGAATACCGTAATGAGGTTATTCAAACGCCATATTAGGTACTGTAATGATTAATCAATATTTGTGTGTTTAAAAATAAGACCTCCTGATAGTGTTATCTAGGAATAAGGCCTGTAATATTATAATAATTTGTAATGGGCTGTCTCTACGTTTTCCTTTTTATTGTACATCCTCCCGGGTATCCGGCTCATTTGAAACTCGCGCTATCGATCTACAAATCAATTGAGTGCCATCTGCAAAAACCCGATAGAGGCGTATTTATCTGAGACGCAACACTTGTCCCGAACTAAATAATATTAACCCGACTTTTTCTTTTTGTGTTTATCTCGAGATAGCACCTGTGTAATTTAGCTTTAATAAATAATTATTAATACTAAAGAGATTTGTGAGTGACTGCAACCCGCGTCTTACCCGGCAAACCGCCTAATAATAAAATAAATTGACCAATTATTTTTAAGTGTTCTCGCGTAATTTTAGGCATAAATATTGTAAGATATATGCCTCTATTTGCCCTTGATTGAATTAATAATCAATACAACCACACCTGCATGGCTAGAAAGCTTTCCACGGCTTCTTAACTCTCATTTTAAATTAATAGACAGTTATTCGAGAACACTACTGCCATCTGTTACTCACTTGAGCAAGCAGCGCTTTCCTATACAAAAATATATCTTACAGAACACCTGAAGGCTTCACAATCCTTGGTGAGTGGCATATTCGGAGCTTAAGAAGTGGTTTTGGGTAGGTAAGACCCTAAAGGTTCAACCAGTGGCTGTTATACTGGTCCCTCTAACCCAGTGGTCGGCGAACTCTTTAGTCAACAGAGCCAAATATCAACAATACAGCGATTGAGATTTCTTTTGAAAGCCAAATTTCTTAAACTTACTATATAGGTAGGTACACTGTTAACGTGATATCATTCCTAATAATGATCTTATTTATTGATAAAAAATAAATTGTAAGTAAGGTATCCATAAAATTAAATCATGACAATAACTGACAAACACTTAATGTGAACAATGACCTTGCATCTCCTTGAAAAGTTTGGGGAAGTCAGGTTCGTATGTTGTTGTTTTTAATTTTAGGCACGATTCCAGGTTCTCATCAATAAGACGACTTCTCAATTTACTCTTGATAAGGTTCATGCTTGAAAAAGATTGTTCGCATGCATATGTAGAACCGGAAAGGTCTTCATGTCTTCCTTATCCAAGTCTTTCAAAGCAGACTCAGCGCTCGAAATGGAAAAGTTTACGAACCGGAGCGCTCGACAAATTCTCTCAAGATATTTACATAGTCATCAAATTGTATGTGTATATTATAAAAATAAGTGTCAGATTTTCTATTCTATAGCCTATCTAGCTCAGACGGTCAACATATTTTTTCCACGTGACGGAGCGATAATTTTACATATTTCACGAGCCGGAACGGCGCTCCGGTGCGTTCCGTTCCATTTCGAGTCCTGAGCAGACTACTAAACTTGTGCTGTGAAACATGTTCACATTTGTTTTTCTCCAATATGTCCATATCAGCACATAGATGTTCAAATTTTGAGCTCCATAATTCTTTATCCATAAGCTTTATCAATTGAGTTGATAATCTTAATCGCCAATTCTATAACTTTGCAAATGTCTACGCACAAAGCTCTTGACGAATGATGCAATGGTAAGCAAGTATCTCGTCATTTTTTTTTCTTTCAAAATAGCAACAACCCCTTTTCTTACGCCGGTCATATTTAACGCTGCCCCGACTGTCTGTTGAAATTGACACAATTTTATCGAGTGGAATACGATGTTTTTCCATACACTCAGTTACAGCATTTGCAATATCCTCTCCACGTGTTTAACATTTGAGTAGCAATAATCCTACAAGTTCTTCTTTAGGACCTGAAGATGAAATAAATCGTTAACTGCTATTGATAAAGCTGAAACCTATTAAAGATCTTCGACTTGCTGGTTGGTTATATTTGAAGACATTTTGACTGTTCTACCTTTCACTGTTTTAGCCCGTAAATGGTCATTTGTGTCAGAGCCACACCCACGGGGCCAAAGAGCCACATGTGGCTCGCGAGCCGCGGTTTGCCGACCACTGCTCTAACCCAATAACCTCAAGCAGAGCCATATATTGCCACTAGTGAATAAGTTTGAATTGTAGTATAATTTTTATAAGACAAAGAACTTGTTAATACCCCTGTATTTCTCTCGCCTTATTGCAATAAACGCCCAACTGCGCGTTTGACTTTGCCCTTTATCTCAATACCTACTTAAGTCATTGGACGCTAAAGACGGACCTAGCGCATAACGATCAGGCAGCCGATCGATGTAATTAGCATGTTATTTAATGTGATAATTAAAAAGTAGTTATCTACTCAACAGTAGAAATAGTTGGTTGGGTCACACAATCAGGATAGACGAAGCACGCCTGAAAAAAAATTATAATTGGATAGTCAAAAGGCATAAGAAGACACGGTAGACCTTTTATAAGATGGATAGGTAATGTCGATTGAAAAACCTTAGGCATCCGATAAACCTGCATAGAGGAAGACGTTGGTGGAGGCCATGACCCGATTTGTGTTGTAGCGCCAGGAAAAAAGACATGCATTTGAATAAATAACAAAATACATATGATAAAATGTTTTATTTCTTACATTAGTAATAGTTTTACAAAGTTATATTATCAAAAAACAGTTTAAATATATCATTTAAATGAACAAAATTGATGGGTATTTTCGCCTTCTTATAATGAATCCGAGCAACTATAGTTTTCTGTTCTGCACACTAGACAGATTCAGGTAGGTACTCGATGTTATTTACGATTGTTTAATTTAATATTTGTATTAATTGTATTCACATACGATGACGAAAGGTAAAACCTACGTCGCAGAAGCCAAATTTTATGAATAGTATAGAACAAAACTATGATTATTTATATCGATACCGATTATTGCATGGCAAAATAACAATTTACATATAACATGGACCCTAAGTAAAAGAGAGATCCAGTAACCTAGAAGAACAAAAAGTAGCACAACGTGGGATGGAGAAAGCATGCTGGGCATAACGCGAAAGGACAAAAAGAGGAATGAGTGGATAAGGAAGCAGACAAGAGTTTACGATGTAATAGAGTTTATTAAAAGCCTTTAATCGAGATGGGCTGGACACATAGCTCGAAGAAGAGACAATCGTTGGACAAATCTAGTCATCCAGTGGTATCCAAGAAGTACAAAACGTCCGCAAGGTAGACCTAGAGGCCGCTGAATCGATGAAATGATAAAGTTCTGCGGAAGTACGTGGCAACGCAATGCACAGGACCGAGTAGTGGAAGCAGCTTGAAGAAGCCTTCATCCAGCAGTGGATAGATTCAGGCTGATGATGATGTATTGTAATAAATTTTATATTAAAATCATTCATAAGCGTAGTATTGAACCTTCAGATAAAAAAATGTTAAGGAAATGAATGAATCTTTATAGAAACACGTCCGGTTTTAGTATTTATTCAGAGATGAATCAATAAAAACAGATACTATTTCAAACGGTACAAGAAAATAGATTAAGAAATAAGATGACTCCTTCGACTAAATAACCATATGAACTTGCCAAAGAATTAGTTCAGTTCAGGTAGGTATCACATTTGAGAACTAGATAACCACGCTTAAGACGATACATCAGTGACACGGCAAATAATTTTCAACTATATGCGCGACGAAATTTTGGACTCGCTGGCATTCGGAGAGCGAACGTCGAGCTGGGAACACGTCAATTTGTTTCGTGGTGGCGACGGGGGTATTAATTCTTAAATCGTGTAAAGATGACTAAAAACGTTACCCATTTACTTTAAAAAGAAAACATGTCAATGAATATATTATTATTGTTACTAATAGAACAATAAACAGAACATTAAATGGACGCATGATGGATTTATATGACAAATTATATTTCGTTCGGCATGCGTCATTTGCACCCGCGACCCGCAATTTGCGCATCGCCTAGCCACGATCTTTTTAGACGATGCCTCAACTGAGGTATAGCCTTAACACTAGAAACGAAACATGATAGTGTGAGGTGCTTAGTTTCAAAATAGAGACCCCTGTATAATCAAAAGGTCAGGCTAACTGCTGTTTGACTGTGAGATATATATTAATTAACATAGGGTTAAATGCTAATCGGCCTACATAGCGCTTGTTGGTGACTTTGTTAGTCGCACTTATTTGTTTTTATTGAACTAAGCTACAATTTACAAATGGTATTGGTTAGTTTTTAAAAATCAATTAAGCCCTAACCAAACCATAGTAGTTTATGATTAGTTATGCGTCAATTACATTGAGCTACTTTACGAGCTGTTTGTTGGGAAATTTAAAAACGGGCGATTCAGCTACTGCGATTGTGATGATTCCCTGAGAAGACAACAAGCTATCTACTATTTTGACAGAACGGAGTTCGTTTTTTACCGGGAGGTCGCTACTACCCTCTACTGTGCAGACGCAGTAGGCCCACACGCCAGCGTGTAGAGTGTAAAGTTGACCGGCTTTCAACTTTTCTCGGTAGATTGTTTACAATCTACTTGTTAGCTTGTTCGATGATGACACTGGGCGACTTTACAGGCAGATTGTAAATTCGCCAACAAGCAGCTCGTAAAGTAGCTCAATGTAATTGACGCATTATATTAGGTAATATTTTGGGCGATGCAACAAAATTATGCACACTTTATCATTCATAGTTATTTGTTTTCGTTGGATTAAGAATATTATCATTACACATATTGTTGGATCATTTTTTTTAATTTTAAAGATTTTAAAACAAACTATGCTAGATAAAAAATATTATTTTATCTATAAAATATCCAAAGTTATGTATGATTTAACTGCATAATTTTAAATATTTTATAAATAGACGAGAATTTTTTGATTAATATTTTTTTTGGCTGGGTTACGCAGGGTTTAATTGAAGTTTGAAAACAACCAACACCGTCTGTAAATTATTGTAGGTAGTGTTACACCCCCGAATGGTCCCCATTTGGGGATGTCTCTGTTAATCTGGAGAGGCCCTAATCTGTACCAAATCAACAAGCAGTAAGGGTTGATTGCGAAAATAATTAAATAATATTAAATATCTGACGGGCAACATTGTCTGAATGCCGTTAAAAAAAATACGAACGGCAACGCCACATTTGTACCGCTCGTAAGCGGTCATTTGTTTTAGCGGGAGAAGCATTTTTGACAGCAACGCAGTAAAGGCCATATTCCATTGGCAGACGCACAGACCCGACCCGATCCAACGATCGACGCCAACCGTCGTCGCTAGCTATTTGCAATTACACGCAACGATTCAATCTCGTTGGTCCTTGATTTGATTGGTTAAAATAATACTAGTGTTGCTATTATTAAAAATATAGGTTGAGTGAAAACTAGATATTTCTTAGATTGGTGGCTACACTGAACGAATTCCCGCGCAATTTTACGTCAACAAAACTGAGCTGTCTGCTGTCAAACCTAGCGAGCATCAGATCTGTTAAAATTTATGCGGCCGTTTGACATTTATAGAAAGTTTGTATACTTATTGTTAATTTACATCATGAATAACTGGGCGAGCTTGAATCTCCAAACCAATTGAGTAATTCGAATATCGAAATCGAATAATCCAAAGACTAATTTATTGTAGCGAGTATGGCTATATTTCAACTGGCTCAGGCGTTCAGGACTCGCCGTAAACGAAACCACTGGGTCAAAAGTTAGCTAACTGAAGAACAGCGTGATCGCCATTGAATATGGCGGGTTTTTTTACGTTCCACACTATATCTTTGGCGTGTATTTATTCGACGAGGACTGTGTCCTCGGTGATACTCCATATATATTTTTTAAGTTTTCGCCATCTTGTAGTTGTTCAGTTGAAATCGACCAGTAGAATGAAATGAACGACCGTTTGCATGACTCAGGCGCATATTCGGCTATTTTCGTACGCTTTCGGCAATCTTCGCTTGATAATGAAAGGATCGCACGACGGATAATAGAAAATTTTCCACTTTCGACCCGATCGCTCACGATCCTTGAAAACCATAGAGAATAGAGTTTGACAGTCGTGGCAGACGATCGGGCCAGACGCAATCTGCCAATGGAATATGGGCTTAAGCAGTGTTAACCTCGCTATCCGTCAAAATTAAATTGAAAAGAATTTGAATTTAGAATATATTAACGTAAATACATCTCGTCGTTTCCATCACAATTTTGGTGTGTTATTTGTTCACCTCCAAGTCCCGAATCCAGACGAAAAACCACAAAGAATAAAAGAGCCAGCGTGACTTTCACTTTCGAAAATGGAGGGAAATGACAGTAGGTAGTCTTATTTCATTGAAAATAAATACGTATGACTGGCAAAGTTTAGTGTGCACTACTTATGACGGATTTTAACAGCCTACTTCCACTCTTTGCCACTGGTAGCTATTATATGAAGAATATATTATAATAATTATTATATGACGACGTAAAATCTTCATTTTTTAGTTTCAATAGTTTTCTTTAAATGGGTCATTTTGTGTGATTTCATATTACCAGTTTTGTTAGATCCGTAATTGCATTGATCACATTTGAATCGCTTTTCAGTGGAATGAACCAGTTTGTGCGATTTCAGGTCACACGGTCGTAAAAAGGAATGGTCACATTGATCACATTTAAATGGTCTTTCGCCGGAATGTTTCATTTTGTGCAATCTCATCATAGAAGATTGTATGCATGAAAAATCACAAATTTCACATTTAAATGGCTTTTCACCAGTGTGGGTCATCTTATGTCTTTTTAATTCAAAAGAACGTATACTCGAGTAATTACAAAGATCACACTTAAATGGCTTATCACCAGAGTGATTTTTTTTATGTGTTTTCATATAACCAGGATCCATAGTGGAGAATTTACATTCATCACAATATATTGGATTTTCAGCAGAATGAGTCAATTTGTGCATTTTCAGGTATCGCGATTTTATACAAGAGTAATCGCATTCCGTACATTTAAATGGCCTTTCGCCAGTATGGGTCATTTTGTGTAATTTTAAACTAGACCCGCGTGCAGTTGCGTAATTGCATTCATCGCATTTGTGTGGCTTTTCCCCGGCATGAGTAAGTTTGTGTTTTCTCATGCCATCAGAATCTCTAGTAAAGACCTCACATTCATCACACTGAATTGGCTTTTCACAAGAATGAGTAAATTTGTGCGATTTTAAAATACTAGATGTTCTAAAGGAATGGTTACACACGTCGCATGTAAACGGTTTCTCGCCAGAATGAGTCATTTTGTGTAATCTCAACGCAAACGCGCGTGCGCCTGAGTAATCGCATTCGTCGCATTTAAAGGGTTTTTCACCAGAATGAATCATAATATGTCTCCTTAAATCACAAGCTTTCTGAGACGAGTAATGACATAATTCACATTTATATAGTTTTACATCAGAAATTGTAGTTTTGAGAGTCTCTATTGTATGAAATTGAATATGAAGTTTAAGTATGTCTAACGATTCAAAAAAATCGAAGCAAATACTGCAGACAAAATTTTCTTTAAAAAATATTTTTTTCTCTAACTTTATAACAGCCACTAATAGTTCTGGAACTGTGACGTTAAGTTGGCTTTGATTACATTTAGCAATGCAGTTGATGGCGTTTGTATTGGTAATCGTTTCATATAACTCAAGTTCTTTTTCAGTGCATTGTTCATCAATCCGATTTTCATTGTATGGATAATGTACTTCCGACAAACTGCTTGGTGGTCGGAGACTTGTAATATTAGACAATGTGGAGGTCGCAGGAATAAACTAAAAAAAACATAAAGAATAATAATATTTACTGAATTGCAAATAATATGATCTAAGAAATGAATGCATAATATACACCTTATTTTCATTTAAGCGTCAATTACATTGAGCTTCTTTACAAGCTGTTTGTTGGCGAATTTAAAAGCCGTCGATTCAGCTATTGCGATTTGATGATTACACACAAAACTTTCCATTCGCTGAGAAGCCACAAGCCAGCGACTATTTTGACAGAACGTAGTTCATTTTTTTTTTACCGGGAGGTTGCTACTGCGCTCTACTGCGCAGACGCAGTAGGCCCACACGCCGGCGTGTAGCGTGTAAAGTTGACCGGCTTTCAACTTTTCTCATTAGAGTGTTTACAACCTGCTTGTTAGCTTGTTCGATGATTACACTGGGCGACTTTACAGGCAGATTGTAAATTCAACAACAAACAGCTCGTAAAGAAGCTCAATGCTATTGATGCTTTAGAAATATATCTACAGTAAGAGTGTGTAATTTGATGTATTATAGGCATGGACCCCACATCTTGAAACGGGCCCCCAGACTAGGATGTTTGGCGGGCCCCCCTACCTATCGCTAAGGATAAAGGCAGTGTGACGCACTGCAGTAGCGTTTTCCAAATGGCGTACCTATGCGGTAATATTAAAGTGTATTTTCAGCGATTTTTTGTAGTTTATATAATATGCATCAATTTGAATTATGGAGTTGTCGAGTATCTTTTTTTTAATTATTTACAATATTGAAGCAAAATAGCGCCGCAGGGTACTTTCTTTCCTATTAGAGCAAATTTGTGATGTGTTTGTCTCACTTATCTGGTCGACTCGTCACGCCAGGCCCTTTCTGAGCCCGGGCCCCCAGGCTAGAGCCCTGCCAGCCCCCCATTGTGGGGGCCATGATTATATGTATCTGGGAGTAAATTTTAAAACGAGTACAAAAATAATTTTGACCTTTTATTAAATCAGACGATAGCTATTCCGGCATCACTGTACGTGCGTGAGATTTCTAATTTATACATTTCAGTTAAAAATCTGTTACCCGTATGCATAACCTAAATAACACCCCCCCCCCCAACGTTTATTTTTACTAGACTAATGGTTCAAATACATTATCATCACCTTATGTGCTGTCATCATAAGCTGCCTCTACGGGAAAAAATGTGTCGTTTTTCTTGGTAAAATGATATCAGACTGATGCTCCCATCCAGCGCCATCTTTAAATTAATAAAGCCTGAGCATGTCTTGTTGCACAAATAAGGAGTGGTCCACTGTTCAGCTGTCAAAATCAGATCACAGATTGCTTGACATATTGATTCGCCCTTTCTCGTTTCAAATTGATTTATAAAAAAATTCTCAAATCAAATATATTAATAAATTATAAATAATATACATTCCTGTTATTCATCAACTGTTAAAGTCAGACTAGTCCTTCACACAAAAACCGGTGGTAATATCAATTTCCAAAAATATGTAGCATCAATGTGAAGGAGTAGTCTGACTTTTACAGCTGATTTTTTATAATTCAATTTGAAATGAGAAAGGGTGAATCAATATGTCAAGCAATCTGGGATCTGATTTTGACAGCTGAACAGTGGACCACTCGTTGCTTGTGCAAAAAGATATGCTCAGGCTTTATTAATCTAAAGATGGTGCTGGAAAGGTTCAAAATATACATCTGTTATATCATAACCCTAGAGAGTTGGAGATCAACCACGCGAACTATTAATTAAGTGTATGACGGTATTTCATGCTTATTGATATGTAATAAACTTGATGAGAAATAATGCATAATTAAAGACTCCGATACTATATTCTTATTTAGAATTTATTTTATACTTCATAATATTAAATAAAATTCTGTATTCGAAACCTCATAGCTTTAGATTTCATAATATAGAATACTCGTGATTATCAATTTGCAATGTATCTTTGTTTAAAAGTATGTTTTGCAAGTGTACCTACATAATCAATGAAATATTCATGGTCAATAATAAAAATAATAACCAAGCAAGGGCTGTAATAGAGCCCGTACACATGCATGGAATTACTGTCGGCAATTGTGCTTATTTTAAACTGTCATGACAATAACTTTTTACACGTAAAAGTGCTAACTGTCTCTCCAATCTCATTCTTCAAGAGGAGACGCGATGTTGTCATTTTATACTACTATCTGACAGGTCGTATTGAAAATCGAAGCTAAAAATGAGTAGATCGTTTTTTTTACCGGCATGTTCTCTATCGCTACCTCGCTCTCCGCTCTACTGCGCAGGCGCATATCGAAAATAATCTTACTTGCGCGCAATAAATCATCACAATTTGGAATCTTCCAATCTTGTATGATTTATGAACGCAATCTTGCCAACTGCAGGATAATGCATGTTTCCCCATATATTTTCATACTGTGCACAGTACATCCATGCACGTGTAAACGGGGTATAATATTACCTCTAAGCCTGCGCAGTAGAGCGATAGAGAGCGAGACAGCGATTGAGAACATGCCGGTAAAAAAACGAACTACTCATTTTGAGCTCCGATTTTCAATACGATATGTCAGATAGTAGTATAAAATGACAACTTCGCGTCTCGCTTACTCTTGAAGAATGAGATTGGAGAGACAGTCAGCACTTTTACGTGTAAACAGTTATTGCCATGACAGTTTAAAATAAGCACAATTGCAGACAGTAATTCCATGCATGTGTACAGGCGCTATAAATCTATTATGATTAGGTATATTAACTTAATATAATATCTAAATTCATAGAATGACGCTTAACCTGATTGATTGGGTTGCATTCCGCCGCTTCCGAATATGAGCAACTGGGTTGAGGTTCTTCATAGTCGAATTGACGTATTGTATTTTCAACATTCAACTCGTTGAAGTCAATTACTCGCTGATAGTCAGTCTCATATTTTATTGTGGATAGGTATGTCGAAGGAATCTGAAAAACAATTTAAATAGCTATATTATTAAGTTAAAAAATACACATTTCATGAGTAGAAATCGTCTTATTTTGAAGTTTTTTGAGAAATATTGTACTGCACACCGCCATCTTTCCATCTTTAGATTAAAAAAGCCTATGCATAACTTTATGCTCAAGCAACGAGTGGTTCACTGTTCAGGTGTCAAAATCAGATGCCAGATTACTTGACATATTGATACGCCTTTTCTCGTTACAAATTGAATTATAAAAATTTACTATTAGTGTTATTAATTACAAATAATATACATTCCTGTTATTCATCAGCTGTCAAAGTCAGACTAGTCCTTCACACAAAAACCGGTGGTAATATCGATTTCCAAAAAATATGTAGCATTGATCTATGCATTACATTCGTAGAAGGTGTGTTAATGCTAGTGTATTATTTATCATGTAACTCATTTATCCAAATCAAACAATTCCCTATGTGAACACGACAGACGCGTCAGTATGAGCACTCTATAGAACAAAATGGCAAGCAATGACAGTTCATCTATAGAACTTAAGTCGGCACTGTATTGCCTTATTAAATGTATCGTCAACAATGTTTTCATTTGCTTTTGATCAAGTTATCGTAGCATGTTTACGCTAATGAACAGGTAGAATCTTTGAATTAAAGGCCTTCCGCTCACGAGAATTCTCAAGAAAGACAGAAATAAAACTAAAATTCCAGCATGTATCTAGCTAATGATTTCAATGGCGGCCGCTCACGGCAAGACTGGAATCTCTCAGTTTCAAAACGTTCGCTACTAAACTGAAGAGACGCGACATGCTAGTCTCTCAGTTTCCAGTTGCCCATAAAACAGTGGCGCCAATATCATTAGATTTGATGAAAAATCGAATTTTCTTATCAAAATTATTGGTACCACTGAACTGAACAAGCAATAACGAGTCAAGACGTCAAAAGTTATAGCGCCTGTACACATGCATGGAATTACTGTCGGCAATTGTGCTTATTTTAAACTGTCATGACAATACTGTAGACACGTAAAAGTGCAGACTGTTTCTCCAATATCATTCTTCAAGAGTAAGCGAGACGCGAGGATGTCATTTTATACTACTATCTGACAGGCCGTATTGAAAATCGGTGCTCAAAATGAGTACTTAGTTCATTTTTTTACCGGCATGTACGCCCTTATCGCTCTACTGCGCAGGCGCAGATCGAAAGTGTTCTTACTTGCGCGCAATAAATCATCACAATTTGGAATCTTCCAATCTTGTATGATTTATGCACGCAATTTTGGCAACTTCAGGATAATACATGTTTCTCAATAGGTACATTTTATTACTGTGCACAGTACATCTATGAACGTGTAAACGGGGTATTAAAGACGGGCGAACCGATTTTTACTTTAAAATGTGTGGCAAAAGTTGAGAAATATTCCTGCCTGTATAATTACAGGCTGTAAGAATATTCCCGGAAAGATATTAAGGAAAAAACTTAAAAGAAGTACCTAGGAAAGACAATCGGTTTGACAGTTTGAGGTTATGAGATTTTTATTGCAAGTGGGTGACCGGTTTATGAGTTCAATCAGCAAACAATTCGTCAGATTTTAGTTTCTCTATGAACGAACGGCCTTAGTTGGCAGAAACAATGACATTATTAATGGAAAACGCACTCAGTACTTTAGCTAGAAAGTAAATTCGCGCATAGCATAGGTACACGTCACTCAATTTACATTATACGATATCACGCATCGGGAATTTATAGCAATATCACCTTTATTGTAATGGCGTTAGAACAGTGTTTCTAGTGTCAATGTTCATTTGGGCGAACCCGTTCGAACCGATCCATTCGGCAGACCCGACAAACAGCATCGGGAATTTATAGCAATATCACTTTTATTGTAAATGGCGTTAGAACGATTATGCCATTCGGCAGACCCGACAAAGAAGTGAGTGTCATTTTTTTTCCAGATGCTTCGTCCATATTAATGTCATTGGGCAGAAATAAAAGATAACCTACAATAATTTTATTTTCAACAAACTAACCTCAGAAATGGCACTAGCATCTTCAGAGTTCTCTTGCTTTATACAAGTGTAGGCAATTGGGTTGCTTGAATTAATTATAGGCACATCGAACCAATCCTGTCCTTCTTCGTCGAATGCGAATTCATCTGGTTCACGTTTAATGTCCATTTTGCTTAGGTATATCAGACAGTCAGACGCAAGATGTACCTGGTTCGGTTGTAGACAACATTTCATAGTGTTGCCATATTTCAAAAGTGAAATTATAGTACCGAGCCTCCAAAATTAGGTATATTATTTCAGCCAAAAATATAGTACGCGTTGAATGACCAATACTTTTCTGCATTTTCAAAAAAAAATACACGTAATGTTATTAACGTCACCTTTTTTTTTAAACAAAAATTCAAAAATAAGGTGATTAACGTCTCGTTTTTAAAGACAAGATTTCAAAAAAGTAAGTAATTTATTTCTCCGGAGCAGCTTTAAGGCAATTTATAATCATCTATTCCCTTCTTCTTTTTTCCTGCTTTCTTGGGGTATTAGCTTAGATAATATGGGGCACCAGGCAAACGTTGCTTACCCCCGTATATGAAGTAGCTAACTCTGTGAGTGCTTTTAAATAGTTTTTATTTCCTTTTTTAAGTTGGGCCTCGGTGGCTTCGCGACCGGCCCGAGACCCAATTTGTGGTCTGGGTGAGTTTGTCTCTTGGTGAAATTTAGAGTTAGCTTCGTGCCTTTACGTTAGGAGGTCCGCCGATTCTGGGGGCTTCTATGCGGCTGCTGGCAGCTTTCAATCCTCGATGGTGTAGTCCGAGTTGGTGTAGGAGCCTTTGTAGGCGAGTGCGTAATTGGTATCGGTGAGTTTATACACTACCATTTTAAGGTCTAAGCTGCAATGTTTCTATAATGTTAGGTCAGAAGATATTATGTGGGTATGCATATCATAATATGCATTTACGTGCAGGGCACGTGTCCAGGGTCTCGGCGCTTGGATGATTGATACAGTTCCCTCAAGTAGCAATTTTTCTTTTTTGCTTTGCCCATGGTCTTTGTGATTTGGTATTTATTATTTTTCAATAGGTACCTAAGGTGACAGGGTTCTGAGATTTAGGTCAAGTGACAGACTGATCACCATTTTTTTGTTGTTTATATTATACTCGAAGGAAGTTCGATCTCCGTGTGACACATTGGGGTCCCTATTGCGGTCGCTGAAAAGAGATGATTGGTCTGCCGAATTTTTTTCCGAGTTTTATATCGTACATAGTACGCAGCAGAAAATTATAGTGCAAATACTATAATTATAGTACGGTTGGCAGCACTGTCACATTAATAGGCAATCAGTATTACCACTTTATAAGACGTGCTGTAAAATATTATAATGAATGCCTTAAAGTATACATTAGGTAAGTAAATATATTTTTATACTGGTAGTAAGTATCTAACGGGGTAGTGCATGCGTACCCCACGATACTGTTACGTATCCTGATAGTGTCGCATAGCCTCTCCTACTCAATTCCTCTCTCCACCTCCACGTGGTGAACCCTGGAAGCCTGAGCAACTACACCTAAGATCAGATAGTCAACCCTGGTGGAAGGTGTGGTCAGGACTAACAGAGAAGGAAGAAAATAAATGACCCTCCGAAAAGGAGGTTGATCGTGGGGTTAACAACCCCACCTTGTAAAAACCCAACTTTTACGAACCCTCAACCAAAGCCTCGGAAACCGGCAACATCTCCACGACGACCTTGCAAACGAAATATGGACTTGATTTTTGGTACATGGAGCACACGAACACTGTATAGAAGGAGAGCCCTCAAGGAACTGGTCTCCGAAATAGACAAATATAAAATGAATGTTCTGGCAGTTCAAGAAACTAGATGGATGGGCAGCGGGGCGTTCGACCTAAAATCTCACACGGTATTACATAATAGTAAGGAGAAGGGTCACCATGAATTTGGAGTTGCCTTTATTGTTGAAAAAAAGATAAAATGCAATATTCTAGATTTTCCCCCAATTAACGAAAGAATATATTGTGTACTCAGGCTAAAAACTAAATTTTTCAACCCATCGATCATTAATGTACACGCAGAAACAGAAGATAAAGATGACCTAATAAAAGATACGTTCTACAGTAAATTAGAAGATGTTTATGATAAAGCCCCCTCAAATGATATAAAAATTATAATCGGGGACCTAAATGCAAAAATCGGCAGAGAACAAAATATATCAGGAAACAATAGGCAAAAACAGTCTACACAATGAGAGCAATAATAACGGAATTCGGATCATAGACTTTGCTATATCCAAAAACATGGTTATAAGCTCGACCCAGTTCCCTATAAAAGACATACACAAGTAGACATGGACCTCTCCTGATGGCAAACACCATAATCAAATCGATCATGACATGTAATGATGGACAAAATGAGTGCCTCTAGTGTAACAAAGGTCCGAAGCTATAGAGGCGCCAATTGCGTGTCTGACCATTATCTACTGTGCATGTCTTATAGATGCCGTATAACTTGTAGAAAAACAGACAAGCACCAACGAGCGCCATAATAAATATCTACAGCCTTGAAGACCCAGAAGTTATATGCCAATATCAGGACTCTCTAACCGACAATCTTCCTGAATCTGATGCAGCAATCTCCACTGAAGATGCCTGGAACAACATCAAAAATGCTATCGCACTCTCAGCTGAAAAGAGTATAGGCAGTAGCCCTAGAAGAACCAGAAGTAACTGGTTTGACGAAGACTGCTCAGCAGCCATACAGAAAAAAAATGAAGATAGACGAATATATTTAGAGAGACCAACGAGAGAGAAAAGAGCTAAGTACGAGCAGTCGCGAAGAGAGGCCAACAAGACTATAAGTGCCCATACGCACTTGCGGCTAGCCGCGGCGGCCTGTCGCCTATCGTTTTTTGTATGCAAAGTGCGATATGCGGCAGGCCGCTGCGGTTAGCCGGCATACAAAAAATGATAGGCGGAAGGCCGCCGCGGCTAGCCGCGAGACGGCCTGCCGCAAGTGCGTATGGGCACTAACAACAAAGAAGCGTGCATACCTAAACGCAACAGTTGTTATGTTCAAAATGACCATAACCAACATTCATACTCTGGCAACCCCGTCGAATATTTATGGTCAAGTCATGGAGCGTCCGCGATTCCACAGATGTCGCTGTTAGAATTTCCGGCCGCAGCGGACGTCGCGAGGTGTGAAAGTAGCAACAGGGCTTTTTGATTCGGTCTGTCATACAGGATAGTCGTGCTCTGCTTTGGTTTTACCAACATTTATAATGGACGTCACTTAAAGCAGCACGATTGCAGCCGCAGTGCTTGAGGCCTCTGTGTTCGTTCCAAGTTTGGTATTGTAAAACTATTATTATTTGATTCACTTATCTTCCAATGTTTCTTTTAAAACTTAGCTGCTAGCCGTTATTATAGTATTTCCTTTATAACCCTTTAATGTAATATTCTTGTTTTCGCTATAATATAGTTCGGTCAAGTACATAAATTGCTCTTTCATTTATTATTTCCCCTTTCTTCCACACTGTAATATAATTATAATCTTTCACGGTATCAAGACCGTGTGGCGTCCAGGACTGTAATAACTACATCTTTTAATCATAGATTGCACGTGCCTTCAGCCGTGCAATTCCTTTTTGTATTCGAATTTAATTTTTACAGTTGTCAGTTGCGAGGTTACGGAAGTAATTTTGTTCAGCTTGAAAAGGATGCACGCAACCCATGGCTTTGCCTTTGTCTCATGCTCTGTTCTTTTATACTCTACTCCTATCTAGCCAGAGACTCTCTTCTCCTTTTATTTTGTAGTTGTGACGATAAGGATCACAACTACAAAATATTAATATATCATTGGCGCGCTTCTGAATTGTTTTTTTTCTCACCTTCGTTTTGTTACAATGTTTCATACTTCGGTTGTAGAGAAAAAACAATTATCATTTTCAAGCTATTTGTTCCGTGATTTCGTTGACTGGCAACATTTTTATTCGTATGATTCATTTCGTAAATCGAAACGTCAGATTGGTGTCGGTCGATATTTAATTTATATTTTTGCTGTCAGATTAACATTGTAAGTTTGGTGAATCATTTAATATGGTTCGTTTATTTAATGTGTTTTGTTTTATTTAAATTCAAAGTTTGGTTCAGTTTCATTTGTTTCTTATAGTCTTTTTCTGGCTGATCATTGCATTGTGACATTTTGTGGATTCCTACCCACACTAAATTTAATATTATATTTCATGTTTCAACATATGTGGTGACATATCTTTAGTGCTACCATTTTCAGTTTGCCCCAAATTCTTTATAATTTGTTTGCACATATCATAATTTTGTTTTTTTGAGATTTCAGAAATTTTTGGTTACCTATTATCGATGACAGAACTTGGTATAATATCGATCAATAATGATATGGATGAAAACAAAATTATTACCAATGGAATTAAAACATTCCCTAGCTATTACATACATGGAATTCCCAAAACAGGTCAACGTTTCTTTATCTTTATAACCTAAAATCTTATTTCTTAATCAATTCATTTGCATTAAATTCAGTTTTTACAGCCTGTCAAATGTTTCTTTCTTGCGATTGACCATGGTTTCAAACCGTTCTTTGTTTCTAGCTTCGTTTGTTGGCCGCTAGAGTAAAATATTTGTATAATTAAATCATTTTTTCAATTACAAAATTTATTTTTTTTAATTTGAATCAACTTCCGCAGATTTTTGTTTATTAGAAAAGCAAAATTATTTAATTTAAAGGACTCATCGCGTATAGTAAATTATTATTAATGAAATAGATTTACTTAATTAAATCAATATTTTCCTGATTCATTTTTTTCAAATGTCAACGTTCAAATTTATTTAACTTTCTGATCTCTCGATCCCTCAGTTATGAAGTGATAATCAATTTTCCTTTTAATTTATGCCAGTTTTCACTAAATTTAATTCTGTTCAATTTAACTTTTTGAATTTTACTTGTTACTGAACCATTCTAAAATTTTGTCTTTTGATTTTTCTTTAAAACATTAGTTTTGCAAATATCCGCATTTATACAAATAAATAGCGTGTCTCTTGTTGATTATTAAATAATTCAAATTTAATAATATGTTCCGCTAAATACTTTTTTCATATAACTTTTTACTTATTTCTGTTCGGAACTTTAAATGTCATTTTTCTCCAACATTTTTTGGTTTGGACAATCATTATGATTTGTTTTGCTTTTGAAATTTATTAAATCATTAATTTTGCAATCTCAATCATAAATATATTTTTGCTTGCATACTATCTCATATTCAACTTTAACGCTGGATTCTTTTATTATATTTGTCTAAATTTTTATAAATAATATCCTATAGATTGCTTTGCTTGATCCTAACGTAGTTTATTGGTTTTTCTTTTTCTTTTTTATTGTGTTTTCGTAATACTTCTTGCGTTGCAATTCAACTATATCTATATCTCAACGATATTTACTCTCATCTAACTGTGATTAATTATCAAGTCGACTTCATTAAAATTTTTTGATTATAATATTTACAAATATGACTTTGATTATAATATTTACAAATTGACTATGGATATCATTATAAAAGAATTATTATAAAGGTAATTTTTCATTTTTTTTTGAAGTTACCATGCTCGCATTACAAATTGCATTTGATATTCTCTAGTCCTCTTTGTTTTATGTCATATATATTATTTGTTAACGTTGATAAACACCCCAGATTTTAATTAGTTTTTTTTTGCCTCTATACAGCTTAATTTATCTCATAATAAACCGCTTGTGTTTATTTCTTGAATCTGAATAATTTTTGCATTTTTTTTCCTTTCTTATTTTTTGGCATTTTACACCTTTCTACATTGTACTTTAATCTTATATCGTGGTTTCAGATGACTGTGCGCTGACCGTATTTTGATCGTGGCTTTTCAACTGCCATAACCAGCCAAGTGAATACCGTGTTTTGCAGTCTCTCGGAGCAGAGGTATACCCTATCCGCTATAGCAGATATTGGCCCAAGTGCGGCATTTAATTTTAACCAATCGGTGCTACGGGTTCCCGCTTCGAGAGGCGGGTTTCACTCTTGGGCGGAGCAGTTGGATACGCTTCGAGGAGTCATTTTTGCTTTCATATTTCTATAGTACAATTTTACAAATTTATATCGTCTTGCCAATTTTGCATCAAATTCTAATAAGGTTTGCTATTATATTTGTCTTCGCGTGTGGTTTTCTTACGTTTTATTTTTATAACTTATTTTCTTTACATTGTCTAAGATGGAATATTTAGCTCACACAGTTCAATTCAGGAGGAGTTTTTTATTGATGGAAGATTTTGGAGATTTTAATATTTTTTTTTTTTGACTGCTAGCCTTTTCTCTGCGCGTTCACGGGAACTGAAGGTGGACCCGTGACGTCTCTCTCTAAAGACCTTGGGTGCGGAAGACGGTTCCCAAGGCAGGTGTCTTTTTTCTAGCAGTCAAACTCTGTACGGAAAGGAGGGCTGTTCGCTTGCCTTTTCGTCACATCTGCAGCTATGGAATCCGCCTTGAACGTCGGAATTCCATCGCACTTTACTGACTTTGGGTCAATTTTTAATAAGTGTTGCCTGAATTGGATTGTGAGGAACCATTCTTTTGCTTAAATTCTTCTTGGCCGTTATTCATACGGAACCTGTTGCATGTTAGTATATTTGTTTTTTTTATAGCCCTCACTTGAATGTGAGACGCGCTATAACCTATATTGGTTTATTAATTACATTTAACTTCCGACGTGTTACTGATGCCTTTGCAGTTGTCTGTTTTCCGCGTGGCTTTTCCGTTTGCTTTATTTCTTTATTCACTTTCACGTCCGCGCCTTTTGATGGGTCCCAGCCTAGAGTTTGAGGAAGCTTTGTGGGGGGATTTTCCTTCCGGATGGAGACGCGGGTCGTGGTTGAGGGTAGTCTCTTGTGTTGCGGGATCGAGTTCATTTTAGCATTCACGGTGTGGTAACTATATTTTAGGTTAAGTTAGTTAAGATAGAGTAACCTCGAAGATTGAACCGTGTTTGTTGAAGTTGATGACAGTCTCGTACCGCAATCGTAGACCTTTAACGTAGTTATTTAAATTTAGTTATCGCGGAGCTTCTCTCGTTTTTTTTCGTTCCCTTGTTTTTGTATTTAATAGGAAATCTTTGCGTAATTCAGTACACAGCTTAGATTATCAGCTCACGTTACTTTTATATTTATGCATTCAGGGAATCCAAGGTACTGCGATTGGTTGTTAACCCGCTGTTGAATTAGTCAGATTTGGTAGTCTGTACTATTTTGTTGTAGTTTAATTTTGCTAAATTTATTAAATATACGGATTGACGTTTGTCGTTAATACATTATACCGTTAGCCTCATACGCACGCCAATTCAAAAGTAGCTATTTACCATATTTTCTGTACTCATTACATTTCTTTTAATTCAGTAATTGATCAAGTTGTGGAATGACTTTTTTCCTTTTTTTATTGCAATACTGTATTTAATAATGTACGATGATCAGTCGACAGTTCATTTATTATTTCTATACTGGTTTTTCTTCTTGACGTATTGCATTGCTTCCATCAACTATTTGCATCATTACACTTGCGCTGATTTTGATACCTTTTTTTCAAAATCAGTAATCTAAAATCTCAATTATAAATAATCATTTTTTATATACAATTTATTTTACGCTTAGCGTCTTATTACTATTGCTTACTTACTAAAACTTATTGACTTAATTTCACAATTTATCTGGGTTGTTTATGAATGTATTTTGTTTTGTTTTGTAGATGCTTCTGTTTCATATTTTTTTTTTCATAAAAACAATTAGTTACTTCAAATCATTCTTCGTGGTGGAACTTCGTTAGGTAGGGAAAACTTCTACGATGGCTCCTAGACCTTCACTACCCCGTAGAACATCGGAGGCGAGCTTTACACCCATTTCTCGTCGTTTTTTTTACATAACATCTATCGAAGCATTATTATTGAAACGTACCAGCCCACATCGTATGCCTCCTGGAAGGGTCACCCAAATCCGGAAAGCTACCACCAGGATACCGTCCGATGAATCTGATGATTGAAAATTATGTTGCTTTCACATCTCCTCCCGTCTGCTGCCCTTTGTGCACGAGCCCCGGGAAGTTCACTCCTACTTTGAAGACATCCGGGACGCCTCAAGACGAAGCTCGCATCATGGCTGGACCTTCTCTTTTCCAAGGACGGGGATATTGTTATGTTCAAAATGACCATAACCAACATTCATACTCTGGCAACCCCGTCGAATATTTATGGTCAAGTCATGGAGCGTCCGCGATTCCACAGATGTCGCTGTTAGAATTTCCGGCCGCAGCGGACGTCGCGAGGTGTGAAAGTAGCAACAGGGCTTTTTGATTCGGTCTGTCATACAGGATAGTCGTGCTCTGCTTTGGTTTTACCAACATTTATAATGGACGTCACTTAAAGCAGCACGATTGCAGCCGCAGTGCTTGAGGCCTCTGTGTTCGTTCCAAGTTTGGTATTGTAAAACTATTATTATTTGATTCACTTATCTTCCAATGTTTCTTTTAAAACTTAGCTGCTAGCCGTTATTATAGTATTTCCTTTATAACCCTTTAATGTAATATTCTTGTTTTCGCTATAATATAGTTCGGTCAAGTACATAAATTGCTCTTTCATTTATTATTTCCCCTTTCTTCCACACTGTAATATAATTATAATCTTTCACGGTATCAAGACCGTGTGGCGTCCAGGACTGTAATAACTACATCTTTTAATCATAGATTGCACGTGCCTTCAGCCGTGCAATTCCTTTTTGTATTCGAATTTAATTTTTACAGTTGTCAGTTGCGAGGTTACGGAAGTAATTTTGTTCAGCTTGAAAAGGATGCACGCAACCCATGGCTTTGCCTTTGTCTCATGCTCTGTTCTTTTATACTCTACTCCTATCTAGCCAGAGACTCTCTTCTCCTTTTATTTTGTAGTTGTGACGATAAGGATCACAACTACAAAATATTAATATATCACAGTGCTTAAAATGGAAAACGACTTTAGGAATAACAGATCGAGGGACGCATACAAAGGGGTCAACTTTTTCAAAAAAGGATATACCCACCACCAGCCTATGCCGGACGAAAACGGGAGAGATAATAGGTGAAGATGAAGGAATTAAACGAAGATGGATGGAATTCTTCAAGGAACTCCTGAACCCTAACTGACCGGATGAAAATACCCCACATGATCCGCGACTACAGCACCAGTGCGACAAACCATGCATCTCTCCACCCACGCTTATTGAAACCGAAAGAGCTATTTTGACACTAAAGAATCATAAAGCACCAGGAGCCTATAACATCCCTGCAGAACTTATAAAGTATGGTGGACACCGATTAATAGCAGCAGTGCATGAGTTAATGCTTAAAATCTGGGAGTCCGAAAGCATTCCAGCGGATTGGCAGATCAGCGTTATCTGTCCAATATATAAAAAAGGAGACAGACTGCGATGTGAAAATTTCAGAGGGATATCACTCCTGAGCACAAGTTATAAGGTATTCACAATGATCCTGAAGACAAAACTGGAAGGTTACGCGGAAATCATAGTAAGTGAATACCAAGCTGGCTTCAGGGCAGGAAGGTCTACAACGGATCAGCTCTTCACAGTTCTCCAAATACTGGAAAAATGCTGGGAATTCGATGTGGACATTTATCAGCTCTTTGTTGATTTTAAGCAAGCATGTGACAGCATCGACCGGGAAAAACTATTCACTGTCTTTCTGGACTTGGAAATCCCACCAAAACTAGTCAAGCTTGTTAGAATCACATTGCAGAATACTCTCCCAGGTGAAGGTGAATGACGTATCTCGGGGTCTTGAGCAAGGAGACGGATTGGCTCTCATGCTGTTCAACTTAGCCCTCGAATCCGCTATCAGAAAGTCTCAAGTGAACAGGGGCGGCACTGTGTTAATCAGACCGAGCCAACTGGTTGGCTACGCAGACGACCTCAACATGATGGGCAGATTCATACAGATTGTGAAGAAAGAATTTGACCACCTTCAAAGGGCCGCACTAGAGATTGGCTTAAGAGTAAATGAAAACAAAACTAAAGTCATGGTACAAAGCCGACAAAATCAGAGTAGGCTGGGCCAAAGTTCCAGTTTTGGAAACCATCAATTTGAGGTTGTCAACCGGTTCACATACCCGGGAAAGAGAACGAGGAACTGGAGGAAATAAAAGCCTGAATAACCGCTATAATAGATCGTACTTCTCATTGCTGCCCATATTCAAATCCAGAAATGTCCACAGAAAAACTAAGACGCGGCTCTATAATACCGTCATACGCACAGTCGTTGCATACGGGTGCGAGTCATGGACGCTAAATGTGAAAGCAGCTGAAATGGTGGATTGCTTTGAGAGAAAGGTCCTTAGGCGGATATACGGACCCATGAATGATGGTGGGGAGTGGAGAATTAGGTTCAACACGGAACTATACCGCTTATACCAAGATTCAAAACTCTCCTACTTCATAAAACTCCAAAGGCTAAACTGGGTAGGCCATGTCCAGCGCATGCCTGAGTCACGGATATCGAAGAAGATCCTCGAAGGAAACACAGGGGAAAAGGCCAGTGGGAAAGCCACGCACACGATGGGGTGACAATGTTACAAAAGATGCCAACCAGCTGCTAAAAATCAGGAACTTGAAAAGACGTGCGTAGGACCGTTCCGGCTGGAGGACAACGGTGGAGGAGGCCAGGGCTTGACTTGAGCTGTAGCGCCATCGAAGAAGAAGAAGAAGTAAGTATACTTAGTCTTCAAAATAGACAAGTTTTCCCACCTCTAGTGGGGATGTACCAAAGGAAGTTTAGTGTTGTATTTAATTTGTATCATATTTCAAAAGTGGCAGCACGGTTATTTATTTTCGTCTATGGCGAAACGCTTACGTCACGTCACGGCTGTTAAGTGCTGTGTGCCACGATGAACTCGAAGGCCAATTGTATTCATAAAATGGATATTAAACGTGAACTAGAAGACTCCGAACCTGTTGCAGAAGGTAAACTATGGTTAGGGGGACCTGTGAATCATGATCCAAACAGCCAGCTGCTTACCTACATAAAGCAAGAGGATACCGATGTGGCCGGATACACCTTTGAGGTTAGTTTTTCATAACGGGATTGTTGTACGTCGTAGTATTGTTTGTTTATTCCATTACCATCTGTAAGGGATCTTGGCATTACGTTTGACAGTAAGCTGTCATTTATTGGTCTAATAGCTATCATTTGTAAAAAGACGCTACAAATATTGGGCTTCGTCTTGGGTACTTCCCGGGTCTTTTTGGATGTTACTGTATTAAAAATTCTTTATAATTCCTTAGTAAGAAATATAATTTCTCTTTCGATCATGTCCATTGCCGAATCAAGTAGAAAGCCGATACATTCACAGCGAGTGATCCTACCTTTTCCGCCCCTCCTGTTGTTTTCTACGAATGACCTGTCATTGTACTATAGAGTGCTCACACTGGCGCGTCTGTCGTGTTTACACAAGAAATGGTTTATTTGGATAGATGAGTTACATGATAAATAATACACTAGCACTTACACACCTTCTACAAATGTAATGCGTAGATCAATGCTACATATTTTTTGGAAATCGATATTACCACCGGTTTTTGCGTGAAGGACTAGTCTGACTTTGACAGCTGATGAATAATATGAATGTATGTTATTTATAAATAACACTGATAGTTAATATTTTGAGAATTTTTATAATTCAATTTGAAACTAGAAAGGGCGAATCAGTATGTCAAGCAATCTGGGTTCTGATTTTGATAGCTGAACAGTGGACCACTCGTTGCTTGTGCAAAAAGTTATGCTCAGGCTTTATTCATCTAAAGATGGCACAGCCGTGTCTGATCCTAATAGAATCATTATGAGCCTCCAAAAAGTAGAGATTTGTATTAACAGATTTTTTACGGGAAATGGATGTTGCAACTTACTCAACCTATTCGGTCGATACTCTTGACTACAAACAGAAATAGAAAAAATGTGTATTCGCAATACCCAGGATTCATACCTGAGACTGACGACATTAGAGGCCGACGCTTAATCCGCTCGGCCATCGTGGGCCGATACTCTTTGTTTCTCTATTTGTCCAGCCAATGCTCCTTAAACAATGCATCACCACTTGCTAAAGTGATCAAATAACAAAATATAACTGCTCAAGTCCAACCGTTGTATATCCCATTGATTTACCAACTGTCTTGATTCTACAACGTGAATAAATGAAAGTTGATTTTTTAACAGCTAGACCACTGACGAATGTCTCAGTACGTAAACATTTTGTTTGCTATAGTTTTTAACTGTCATGGTTTTAGCCATTCTGAAACCTATGTACACTTGCCCTACTTACTAGAGGTGGGAAAACTGGTATATTTTGAAGACTAAGTATACCTATTACCAGTATAAAAAATACTTAGAATTGAAATTTGTTCCAAAATACTTACTAGTGTTTAGAATAGTTGAGCGTTTGGCATGCGTATACGACATAAGTTTTATATTCAACTGGAACTAAAACCAACTCTATATCAGTATTTGAAATATTAACGGCTTCAATAGAATCGCTAAAAATATACTGAGCTGGGTTTTTTGAAAAATTGTCCCATTTATTATTAACACATTTTAAATTTGTTCTTATGTTAGGTTATAAAATATAATATTCATGAATGAATATACAATGATTTGTTATTTCTAACATGTTTTAAGCTGTCATAATAAGCCTGTGCCGTCACCATATTCGCAAGAGAATTTTGGTCCAATAACTACACAAGATTTATAACCTATTGTTTAAACATAAGCGAGTCGCGGCGTTCGCGGCGATGATGTCATACGTACCAACAGTACAACTAGTTAGCGGACGGCGAGATCTCATAGCATGCGTCGAACTTTAAAGTATTTTGTAACATGTATATTGGGCCTCACGTACTGAGTATGGGTAGTATATGCCGAAACTTGAGTACGCAAACTGGTGACAGTATTTCTAACTCACCTCTAGTACTTACCCCTAAGTTGTTACCATATCCATGCAATATTCAGTACCTACTTTCACTTACCTACAATATAATACCAACACATAACAATCTCCTTCCAGATTTACCAAAGTAGGGTGCACCCTTATCAAATAATCGATTTATTTAAAAATGTAGTTATAAATTATTGTTTTTTCAGAAGGCCACTAAACAATCTGATGTTCATTTTCCGGGAGTTGATTTCAAAGAGCAGTATGTTGAAGACGCAATAAGCCAAAGTATTCATGAGGATCCACAGCCCGGTTGCTCTTATTCGGAATGCAATCCAGCAAATCAGGTATATAATCTAATCTAAGCTAGGTACACCGGATAATATATATACTCAAACGTCTTCACTTCCATGCAGCATTCAGCATTTTCCCCTCAAGCACCTGGTAATATCGAAGGTTCGTATCATTCAACCTGAATTTGATCAAATCAAATGGCACCGTTGGATTTGTTGGATTTGGGACCGTTTGGTAGAATGTCCACGGAAACGCTTTTCTGACGTTTGACAGATCGTCATTAGTCTATGAACCCTCCGAATCGGTTTGACGTTTCATGTCAAACCATTTCTGATGGTCCGAGAACGGTTTGATTTTCAATGATACACTGAACCAAACGTTAAATCTTAAACCATTTCCGGTGTATTTACTACTCATACCATTTGTACGTATATTGTCTATGGTTTAGTTTGATTTGTTTGATTCAGGTTGAGTGATACGAACCTCGAATTTGTTGACTATAGGCATGGGAAAAGCCTTTATATAAGAAACTCTTTTCGTTTTCTATATAATACATAAACCGTTAGTGGGGTGTGCCTCAACAAATATATTATATTGTGTTTATTTTATTTTAACATCTATATAATATAATTGTTATTCCCACAAGCCAAAGTAAAAACGTATTCTAATTTCTAGGAAGTTGATTTTAAGGACGAGTATATTCCTGACATAAAATCCCGAAGCAAACATTAGAATCCTTAATCCGGCTGCTCCTATTTATAATGTCTACCAGTAAAGCAATTAAGTACACATTATTCTATAAATTTTAAACAATATAGTTAGTATGACTTGCATTCAAAAAGAAGTGCTAGTCTGCTGCTAAAAATATGTACGTCGTCAGCGAATATACTTAGGATTAAGATTATTTCATAAACATACATCGGAGACTAGTGTTTTATTATGAATCCCCATACAGTCAAGTGAATACATGTAGCTACACGTTTATAACACCTATAATAGAGCGCAAAAAAACACAAATACCGATAGTTAATAATAACGCAATTTGATAAGCATTTCATGTAGGATCTACTAGTTTAATTTATCGCAATTTGGTAGTAGGCTCGTAGCTTTATTGGTTAAAGCATATTAGCGCGATACCAGTGGATTATATGGGTTAAAATCCCGTCGAGCATCGCATTTTTACCAAATGTGATTTTTTTTCTAGTGGGTACAAATCTGAGGCGTTTTCAAGTTATATGTGTATGTTATGTATATTATAAGATATATGTAAGTTTTTATTTCACCCTTTTCAAACGATTGACTAGATTCCAAAATGGAAATTAGATAATCTGAATGTTTCTATATGAATAATTAAAGGCAAACTGTCAAAAAAAATGTTTTGTTTGCTTCAGTAATATATATACATAGTTCACTATCAATATGTAATATTATACCACGTTTACACGTGGTCTAGGACGATTTGGCACGAAACGGAACGCCACGAAATTCGAAAATAAATAGACGTTAGGTACTTATAGGTACTTAAAAAATATTCAATATTATTATTTATATTTAAATGATTATATATTATGATTTAATAGTTGGTGAGAATGTAAATATGCAGACGTAAACAATGATTTAATCGTGCATATGATTAAGTTCCAACGAAAAAAGAGTTTTTTTATTTTATATAAAGCTTTAGGCATGGAAATTCTCAATCCGCGATAAAGAATACATTATGTTAAGAATAAAATGAATTCATACTACTAAGTAGTAGATAGAAACTGATTAAAATACCTCGTCTACACGTGTGTACGACAGTGCGACGTCCAATTGCCCGGAGGCCAGTCGTCCCATTCCCGTTTACACGTACATGGATGTACTGTGCACAGTAAGAAAATGTATGGGGAAACATGAATTATCATGCAGTTGGCAAGATTGCGTGCATGAATCAAGCAAGATTAGAAGATTCCAAATTGTGATGATTTATTGCGCGCAAGTAGGATTATTTTCGATCTGCGCAGTAGAGTGGAGAGCGAGGTAGCGATAGAGATAAAAAAACGAACTACTCATTTTGAGCTCCGATTTTCAATACGACCTGTCAGATACTAGGATAAAATAACAACCTCGCGTCTCGCTTACTCTTGAAGAATGAGATTGGAGAGACAATCCACTTTAACGTGTAAACAGTTATTGTCATGACAGTTTATAATAAGCACAATTGGCGACAATAATTCCATGCATGTGAACAGGCGTTATTACGTAAAAAGCGGGTTAAAGTATCACTAATATTAATATTACCAAAGTCAGCAAAATAAATGTCAAATCCATCATATATTTCGCGTGTTTTATACATGCTATCGAATATGTCAGCAAAACAATATGAGTAAATATGTATAGAAAAACTAACCTCAAAAGTATTACTGGCGTCCTCGACAATTTCTTGCTTTATATAAGCGGTTGTATCTGGGTTGGTTGAATGAACTAGTGGCACATCAAACCAATTATGGCCGTCTGCACCAGTTTCCAATTCACGCGGTTCACGTTTTACTTCCATTTTTCGTATTTATAACAGAGATGTATTGTGTCTAAGGTATCACAAGGTTAGTCCAAGAGTTTTATATACAGTGTTGCCATCTTTATATCACGCGGTCCAAACACTTATAATATTACATGGAAAAATAGAGTACGCATGTAGAGGTTTTTTGTATCACAAGAAGTAGAGAATGGAGTATTTATGCATTTTTGGGTAGGTACCTCTTCCGACAAAAAATGCTTATTAATGAGAAATCAAAAAATTCCGCGTCGTATATTTTAGTGGCGAAAAGAAGGCAATACTATACAATATAGTATGTAGCGCCTGTTGTACACATGCATGGAATCACCTAGGTACTGTCGGAAATTGCGCTTATTTTAAACTGTCATGACAATAACTGTTTACACGTAAAAGTACTAACTGTCTCTCCAAGCTCATTCTCCAAGAGTAAGCGAGACGCGAGGTTGTCATTTTATACTACTATCTGACAGATAGTATAAAAAATCGGAGCTCAAAATGAGTAGTTCGTTTTTTTTACCGGCATGTTCTCTATCGCTCTACTGCGCAGGCGCAAATCGAGAATTATCTTACTTGCGCGCAATAAATCATCACAATTTGGAATCTTCCAATATTGTTTGATTTATGCACGCAATCTAGCCAACTGCAGGATAATATATATTTCCCCATACATTTACTTACTGTGCACAGTACATCCATGCACGTGTAAACAGGGTATATAGGAAGATCTGCAACAGGGTTGTTCTTATTCAGAACAAGTGAATCGGGTAGGTAGTTTTATTATACTGATCGTCTAAGCCTTAGACTCTAAGGGTCGGAATGATATAAGGCCCCCATAGACGGACAGTTCTCGTAGCAGTTTGAACATGGCACAGACAATAACTGTTCAATAACTGTACGTTAGTGGACACACCACAGATCAGTTTAACTACCCCATTTAAAATCTGTCGAACTGTCAACAGACGTGCCCATATACGTACAGTTATTGTCTGTGGCAGATCAAGTGTCAAAAACTATGGAGGTTATGTTCGCCGAGATCATACACAGGGGTGCCATGTGTTAAATTAGTTTTAAGTAGGGTATACTTGAACGAACGATTGATCTACGAATATTTTTACTTTGTTAGATTTATTATGATTACAATTTATTGTTTGTAAATATATGTCCAGATTCTTTTATTTTGAATAAATTATTCATAGTATACTTATTGTTGTTTTAATAAAATTTAATTAAGATAAAATACATACGTATTGTTTTATTTAAATCAGGGTTATATACATTAAATTTGTGTAATATGTTTTATTCAATCACCAAAACAATTTACTTATTGGTTTTGAATAATATCTATTAATTTGGTACATATTATAACATTAAGATAATACTAAATTTACGTAAGTACATATTTCTTTTGTCTAGATTTATTTTACATCAAGTTTACATTTTATTTTTTTATTTACATTTAAGTAGTGGAAAATATTGTTTGCGGTACCTAGTTGACACCACAATATTCGTAATTATAATTATAATATGAGTATCTCGCAAAAGAACTAACACGCAACAAAAATAATATACTTCTTACGAACGAACTATGACAGAACTGTCAAAATTTGCCGCCAAATCGCGCCAGCTACTCCTACTTTACGTTTCCAGCATCTAACGTCAAACGAGAACTTTCGGCTAGTTGAAATTCCAACAGTTTTACAAAAACACGGGAGTGGGGGGTCGCTGGCAGTTTGAACATGGCACATATCTGAAAGGTCGAAAAGTGTCCGTCTATGGGCGCCGCAGATTATCTACCAAAGATAACTGTATAGTTATTAACTGGCATGTTCAACCTGTTACGAGAACTGTCCGTCTGTGGCCGGCAATAGTGATGGAATGAACCGACAACATTCGAATATTTTGATATTTTTGACTTTCAGTAAAATGCCAGAAACATAGAAATAATAAAAACAATATCATCAATGACGACAATAAAATCTTCGTATACTTACTGATTTATTTTTTTCAACCATGTCGGATGCTAATAGGATCACAATGTGAATACGTGTATTAAATAAGGCTCTAAGTACCAAAAAGTCGTATTGCCTGTAGTTACAAAATACCGAGTCATTGCAGTAAAATTTCATGAAGCAGACCTTTTGAAAAATGTAGTTTTACAGTGTGAAGCAATCACAGCAGCTTCTATAACTTTAGGTATTAAGAACTCACAAGTGTCAACACACCATCGTCAGCTATTTTATATTGAATGCCGTTGACCACTGTAGTGCTACTTACACCATTATAAATAAAACACGCCAACGGACTTACAACGTCGACATGTTTAATTATTTTGCTGTATTTTTTTGACTTGCTTGAGGCACTTAGACTATAGTTGAAGTTATTGGCGTTGGTATGTAGAACATTTTTCTATAAAAATGTCATTTTTTATTATTTTGGTACTTAGCGCTTTACATACACGTATTCATGTGAATTCACAGATAGAATATCAGTACCTCAGCGGCAGACGGATGCAACTCCGTTTTTGGAGAAAATGAGTTTTTTTAAGAATCGTTATGCTAGAGGCTTTATTTATTAGAAGCAGAGAGATGAAAGTCCTAGTTGCTATAATAACAAAAGATATAAAGAATAGCATAAAGATACAAATGCCATACCTACCTTAGAAGCAGAAAGATGCAAATGCAATATTCTGCAATATTATGTACTAAACTAGAACCAGCCGGGAGAAGAAGCCGGCTTTAGAAGAAGATAGAACTATGGACCATATCCAAGTGATCAGAGAAATCAGAGCGGTAACAGGAATATAACTTGCGCTATCCATGGGTTTCATAGACTATGAGAAAACGTTCGATTCCATAAAGAAATTTCCAATACTCGATGCACTCAGAAATCAAGTAGTCCCCGGGTGATATATATAAATATTTTCAATAATATATATAGTAGCGCAACAACATCTTCATAAACCATCACGCATTTTCTATCAGCAAAGGAGTCCGACAAGGTGATACAATCTCACCTAAACTATTTACAGCTACCCTTGAAGACTTATTCAGGCAACTTGACTGGAATGACAAGAGTCCCCATAAATGGAGAATACGTGAGTCATCTGCGCTTTGCCGATAACAATACATAGTAGTTTGCAAGACTCAGAAGACTCCCAAAGCAGAATGCAGGAACTCGCTGAAGTAAGCAACAAAGTAGGCTTGAAAATAAATGTATCAAAGAAGAAAGTGATGTTCAACTGCTTTGCGGGCCAAAAAGAGATCCTCATCAATGCCATTCAGCTCTAACAGGTGTAAAACTACATCTATCTGGCACAACAAGTGTCTATAGATGTATGTATATTTGATGAAATTGTTCACAGAGTAAAGCTAGGCTGGAGTGCTTTTGGCCGCCTGAATAATGTCTTCAAAAGTGACCTTCCACTGTACCTAAAGCCCAAAGTCTTCAACCAGTGTGTGCTTCCCGTGATCACATATGCGTGTGAAACATGGACCCTAAGTAAAAGAGAGATCCAGAAACTTAGAGTAGCACAACGTGGTATGGAGAGGTGCATCCTGGGCATAACGCGAAAGGACAAAAAGAGGAATGAGTGGATAAGGAAGTAGACAAGGGTTTGCGATGTAGTAGTGTTTATTAAAAGCGTTAAATGGAGATGGGCTAGACACATAGCTCGAAGAAGAGACAATCGTTGGACAAATCTTGTCATCCAGTAGTATTCAAGAAGTACAAAACGTCCGCAAGGTAGACCCAGAGGCCGCTGGATCTATTAAATGATAAAGTTCTGCGGAAGTACATGGCAGCGAAATGCACAGGACCGAGAGAAGTAGAATCAGCTTGGATATTAGCGAGGCCTTCATCCAGCAGTGAATAGATTCAGGCTCATGATGATGGCATAATAAAATTTAAAAAGAAATGTGTTTTGCTTTGGTATATTATTTATACTTATAAGTTTTTTTAACTTATAAATTGTTTTATTTTGGGTAGGTAAATAAGATACAAGTCCACATTCGCAAAATATCTTTAGAGGTAGAAGGATACAAATCCATACTTCGTTTTTTAGATATAAAATTGTGTTATATTTATTCTTTTCTTACATATTCCAGAAGTATTTTAATTGAATTAGAATACAAAAAATAATGATCATTCTATGTATATTTTCTTGGAATTTATGAGTATTTTTGTTTTTTGGCTTTCCTGAACAATTTGGTATTTGGCACTTGCATCCGTCTGTCTCTGAGGTACCTACAGATATTTGTATTAACAGATTTTTATGGCAAATGGATGTTATCTACTTGCTCAAGCTATTAGGTCTATACTCTTGACTCCAAACGCGAGTTGAAAACAATATGTGTATTCAATTGCCAGACCCACGATATTGTAGGCCGGTGCTTAAGCCATTCGGCCATCGTAGGCCAACACTAATACCTATTAAAAATTAAGTTTTTATGATTTCGATACCTACTTCTCTTTAGTCAGCATTTTAATTCCATCATACCCAAGTGAACAGCCCATATATTATAAGGAACACTCCGCATTTGCTATAATTATCATTTACGTAAAGCGACAGTAGGGTGTGCCTCAACAATAATATATATTTTTTTTTAAATTTGAAATTCATTCGCACAACCCTTCCACTAGGTAATAAATCATTGACGTACTAATTTCAGCGCTCGGAATGGAAAATTTTACGAACCGTAGCGCTAAATATTTTTTAAAAATATTAAGATATTTATCTAATTTTATGTTTATTTTATAACTTCGAATTTTATAAATGTGTTGGATTTTTCGTTATATGAGCTCAAATGGCTAAAATATTTTTTCCACGAGACGGAACGGATTTTTTTTCGTTTTCATGAACCGGAACGGCGCTCCGGTGCGTTCCGGTCCATTTCGAGCCCTGACTAATTTTCAGAAATATGATTTTAGCAACTAGATGCTCTTATTTCTAATGCACACCTACCAGTAAATCAATTGCAAAATATTCTAGAATTTATTAGCAGTATAGCAAGCGGGTACATAGCACATCCGATATTAAAATTGAGTAATGGTTTAACATGTCCAGCATGGTTATAATATTATATTCTTAGAGATCGTGTTAACCTGGAGAAATTGATGGACTTATCTTATAAATATTTTTTTCCCATTATGTCCAAATTTTATTTTTTTATTATCATCAGCCGGGGTCATTCCACTGCTGGATGAAGGCCTCCCCAAGCTTTCTCCCACTCTCTCAGTCCTGTATCGTTTTACCGATTCGTCAATCCAGCGGCTTTTAGGGCGACCCTGTGGCCGTTTCGTGCCCCTTGGGTACTACTGTATGACGGCATTTGTCCAGCGGCCGTCCTTTCGACGAGCAATGTGCCCCGCCCATCTCCATTTCAGCTGTTTGGCAACGTCTATTACATCGCGTACTCCTGTCTGCTTCCTAACCCATTCGTTTCTCTTACGGTCCTTTCACGTGATGCCCAACACACACCTCTCCATGCCTCGCTGTGTGATTATTAGCCTTTGGACATCTCTCGTGTTGACACGGGTAGCACACATTGGTTGAACACCCTACGCTTAAGACATAATGGTAGATAAATTACAAAAGCATTCGATCTGATTTCAAGAATCTAAGAAATTCTGAATTAAAGCAATATAATTGTGACCATTGTAATCACTCATGTAAAAGATCTAATGATATGAAAAGGCACATAATGATTCATTCTGGTGAAAAGCCTTTTAAATGTGACCAATGTAATTACTCTTGCAGTCAATCTGGTCATATGAAAAAACACAAAATGACTCATTCTGGTGAAAAGCCTTTTAAATGTGACCAATGTAATTACTCTTGTATAGCATCTGGTTATCTGAAAACACACAAAATGACTCATTCTGGTGAAAAGCCTTTTAAATGTGACCATTGTAATTATTCTTGTGTAACATCTAGCACCATGAAAGTACACAAGATTATTCATTCTGGTGAAAAACTATTTAAATGTGTCCAATGTAATTATTCGTGTTTCACATCTCGGAGGTTGAAACAACACGAAATAACTCATTCTGGTGAAAAACCATTTAAATGTGACCAGTGCAATTTTTCTTGTGCTTCCCATTTTTCAATAAAAAATCACAAAATGACTCACTCTGGTGAAAAGCCATTTATATGTTCCCACTGCAACTACTCTTGTATTCATTCTACTGCTATGAAAAAACACAAAATGATTCATTCTGGTGAAAAGCCATTTAAATGTGACCAATGTAATTACTCTTGTATTACATTTGATTCAATAAAAAATCACAAAATGAATCATTCTGGTGAAAAACTATTTAAATGTGACCAATGCAATTTCTCTTGTATTAGATTTGATTCAATAAAAAAACACAAAATGACTCATTCCGGTGAAAAGCCTTTTAAATGTGACCAATGTAATTACTCATGTATAACATCTAGTGATATGAAAAAACACAAAATGACTCATTCTGGCGAAAAGCCATCAAAATGTGACCAATGTAATTACTCATGTATAACATCTAGTGGTATGAAAACACACAAAATGACTCATTCTAGCGAAAAGCCATTTAAATGTTACCACTGCAATTACTCTTCTAATCATTCTACTAATATGAAAAAACACAAAATGATTCATTCTGGTGAAAAGCCATTTAAATGTGACCAATGCAATTTCTCTTGTATTAGATTTTATTCAATAAAAAAACACAAAATGACTCATTCCGGTGAAAAGCCTTTTAAATGTGACCAATGTAATTACTCATGCATAACATCTAGTGATTTGAAAAAACACAAAATGACTCATTCTGGCGAAAAGCCATCAAAATGTGACCAATGTAATTATTCATGTATAACATCTAGTGGTTTGAAAACACACAAAATGACTCATTCTAGCGAAAAGCCATTAAAATGTGACCATTGTAATTACTCATGCATAAGATCTGATCAAATGAAAAGACACAACATAATTCATTCTGGTAAATAACCACTTAAATGTAACTATTGTAATTACTCTTGTAAAATATCTAGTAATTTGAAAAAACACGAAATGACTTATTCTGGTGAAAAGCCATTTAATTGTGATCAATGTTATTGCTCTATCTGGCTATATGAAACTACACAAATTTATTCATTCTGGTGAAAAGCCTTTCAAATGTGCCCAATGTAATTACTCTTGTAATAGATCTAGTTTGATGACATTACACAAATTGTTTCATTGTGGTGGTAAACCATTTAAACAATCTAGTGCTCTAAAATTTCACAAAATGACCCATTCTGATGAGAAGCCATTTAAATGTGACCTATGTAATTTCTATTGTATAAATCGAGTGATATGAAAATATACAAAGTGATTTATTTTGGTGAAAAGCCTTCTAATGTGCCCAATGTAATCACTCTTGTAATAGATCTTGTTTGATAAAATTACACAAAATTGTTATTACTCTTTTAAAATTTACATGACTTTCTTTGTGCACGGTAAGTAGTCTTGACTTCATTAATTTATTGACAATGAAACGTAGGTATTTTATTTTCAATTTACTACCAATTTACTGTTTGTGACACGAACCACTTAAATTCGATAATAAACCTCAAAAAATAATATAATTTTGTTTTTATTGATAAAGCCAATTCACATACTCGTGGCATACATCACTTTGAGAATGACAATACATACAACAGGGCCGCTCATATAGAATAATAATTATAACAAACTGCATTAAGTTCATACAATATTTTCCGATTTGCCCTATGTCCAAACAAAAATATATCAAGACTATTTTGTCCACCTTTTGTGATGTATAAGTGTTTTATGAATTAATGGCAGGTGCTTCTCTCTGTAAAAGCGAGCATGAGACGTCAAATATGGTCGTAGGGTTACCTATTCTTTCGAGCCGCGTCCGCCACTCCAATCGAACACCTTGCAACTGACAACTAAATTAAATATAATTGTGATTCTCATGGTTGAAAGCACGTGGAATCCAAGCCAAGAAGAACATAATAATTAGGGCGCTACACGATCTTAACGATCGTGAAAGATAAATCCATCAAGTGAGAAATAGATAAATAAAAAACCGATTAATACTTTGACCGATGAATTCATCGCATCAAACAAAAAGTTTACTAATAAAATTTTAAATATAATTCTTGATCATTTTAGAAATATTTTTTATTATAAAAAGCATCAAATTTCGTAAATTTATAGAACTTAAAAATTAAGGTCGTTCTCATTTGAAAACGGAAGTGCAAGGGAGGGGCTTGTTACTTCACAGTTTTAACACGTCGACAAGTGTTCTTCTTCGACAGTATGTGTATTTCGTATTGTTTAAATGAATATGTACGTCAGTTAAATATGTTTTTTCAGACGATTACTTATGTTTCCAACCAGTGACGTCCCTAGATAAAATGCCGCCCCTAGGCAGCGCCAAAATACCGCCCCATTTTTTTATACAGTATTTTTATTACTAGAAGTCGTTAAGTATACACATCTATGCATTTCTCCAGGTCAACACCATCTCTAGGATTATCTAAAGAAAACTTCATTTATACATAGAGAGGTGGGTGCCAAAGATGATGAAAACCTCATTCTATAGAGATGAGTTTAAATGTATGAAATTAAAGCGAAAAAAGGACCATCTTTATTATCAATATTCAATAAATTATTAACGATTTTAATAACATTTTTGCAAATAAAATTATTTAGTAAGTACTACTTACATTACTTAGAATCAATATAAAGTGAAGCATAATTAAATGCAAAAATAGCCGAATCTCTAAGCAAACAGCAATAGCACTAGGTATAATAAATTAAAACAAGCGAAGCTGACATAATAATATAGGTGTGTAACATTATATTTAATGATAAACTGGAAAAAAATATTATATGGATGGAATGCTTTCGGACGTCTGAATAGTATCTTCAAGAGTGACCTACCATTATGTCTTAAGCGTAGGGTGTTCAACCAATGTGTGCTACCCGTGTCAACACGAGAGATGTCCAAAGGCTAATAATCACACAGCGAGGCATGGAGAGGTGTGTGTTGGGCATCACGTGAAAGGACCGTAAGAGAAACGAATGGGTTAGGAAGCAGACAGGAGTACGCGATGTAATAGACGTTGCCAAACAGCTGAAATGGAGATGGGCGGGGCACATTGCTCGTCGAAAGGACGGCCGCTGGACAAATGCCGTCATACAGTAGTACCCAAGGGGCACGAAACGGCCACAGGGTCGCCCTAAAAGCCGCTGGATTGACGAATCGGTAAAACGATACAGGACTGAGAGAGTGGGAGAAAGCTTGGGGAGGCCTTCATCCAGCAGTGGAATGACCCCGGCTGATGATAATAAAAAAATAAAATTTGGACATAATGGGAAAAAAATATTTATAAGATAAGTCCATCAATTTCTCCAGGTTAACACGATCTCTAAGAATATAATATTATAACCATGCTGGACATGTTAAACCATTACTCAATTTTAATATCGGATGTGCTATGTACCCGCTTGCTATACTGCTAATAAATTCTAGAATATTTTGCAATTGATTTACTGGTAGGTGTGCATTAGAAATAAGAGCATCTAGTTGCTAAAATCATATTTCTGAAAATTAGTCAGGGCTCGAAATGGACCGGAACGCACCGGAGCGCCGTTCCGGTTCATGAAAACGAAAAAAAATCCGTTCCGTCTCGTGGAAAAAATATTTTAGCCATTTGAGCTCATATAACGAAAAATCCAACACATTTATAAAATTCGAAGTTATAAAATAAACATAAAATTAGATAAATATCTTAATATTTTTAAAAAATATTTAGCGCTACGGTTCGTAAAATTTTCCATTCCGAGCGCTGAAATTAGTACGTCAATGATTTATTACCTAGTGGAAGGGTTGTGCGAATGAATTTCAAATTTAAAAAAAAATATATATTATTGTTGAGGCACACCCTACTGTCGCTTTACGTAAATGATAATTATAGCAAATGCGGAGTGTTCCTTATAATATATGGGCTGTTCACTTGGGTATGATGGAATTAAAATGCTGACTAAAGAGAAGTAGGTATCGAAATCATAAAAACTTAATTTTTAATAGGTATTAGTGTTGGCCTACGATGGCCGAATGGCTTAAGCACCGGCCTACAATATCGTGGGTCTGGCAATTGAATACACATATTGTTTTCAACTCGCGTTTGGAGTCAAGAGTATAGACCTAATAGCTTGAGCAAGTAGATAACATCCATTTGCCATAAAAATCTGTTAATACAAATATCTGTAGGTACCTCAGAGACAGACGGATGCAAGTGCCAAATACCAAATTGTTCAGGAAAGCCAAAAAACAAAAATACTCATAAATTCCAAGAAAATATACATAGAATGATCATTATTTTTTGTATTCTAATTCAATTAAAATACTTCTGGAATATGTAAGAAAAGAATAAATATAACACAATTTTATATCTAAAAAACGAAGTATGGATTTGTATCCTTCTACCTCTAAAGATATTTTGCGAATGTGGACTTGTATCTTATTTACCTACCCAAAATAAAACAATTTATAAGTTAAAAAAACTTATAAGTATAAATAATATACCAAAGCAAAACACATTTCTTTTTAAATTTTATTATGCCATCATCATGAGCCTGAATCTATTCACTGCTGGATGAAGGCCTCGCTAATATCCAAGCTGATTCTACTTCTCTCGGTCCTGTGCATTTCGCTGCCATGTACTTCCGCAGAACTTTATCATTTAATAGATCCAGCGGCCTCTGGGTCTACCTTGCGGACGTTTTGTACTTCTTGAATACTACTGGATGACAAGATTTGTCCAACGATTGTCTCTTCTTCGAGCTATGTGTCTAGCCCATCTCCATTTAACGCTTTTAATAAACACTACTACATCGCAAACCCTTGTCTACTTCCTTATCCACTCATTCCTCTTTTTGTCCTTTCGCGTTATGCCCAGGATGCACCTCTCCATACCACGTTGTGCTACTCTAAGTTTCTGGATCTCTCTTTTACTTAGGGTCCATGTTTCACACGCATATGTGATCACGGGAAGCACACACTGGTTGAAGACTTTGGGCTTTAGGTACAGTGGAAGGTCACTTTTGAAGACATTATTCAGGCGGCCAAAAGCACTCCAGCCTAGCTTTACTCTGTGAACAATTTCATCAAATATACATACATCTATAGACACTTGTTGTGCCAGATAGATGTAGTTTTACACCTGTTAGAGCTGAATGGCATTGATGAGGATCTCTTTTTGGCCCGCAAAGCAGTTGAACATCACTTTCTTCTTTGATACATTTATTTTCAAGCCTACTTTGTTGCTTACTTCAGCGAGTTCCTGCATTCTGCTTTGGGAGTCTTCTGAGTCTTGCAAACTACTATGTATTGTTATCGGCAAAGCGCAGATGACTCACGTATTCTCCATTTATGGGGACTCTTGTCATTCCAGTCAAGTTGCCTGAATAAGTCTTCAAGGGTAGCTGTAAATAGTTTAGGTGAGATTGTATCACCTTGTCGGACTCCTTTGCTGATAGAAAATGCGTGATGGTTTATGAAGATGTTGTTGCGCTACTATATATATTATTGAAAATATTTATATATATCACCCGGGGACTACTTGATTTCTGAGTGCATCGAGTATTGGAAATTTCTTTATGGAATCGAACGTTTTCTCATAGTCTATGAAACCCATGGATAGCGCAAGTTATATTCCTGTTACCGCTCTGATTTCTCTGATCACTTGGATATGGTCCATAGTTCTATCTTCTTCTAAAGCCGGCTTCTTCTCCCGGCTGGTTCTAGTTTAGTACATAATATTGCAGAATATTGCATTTGCATCTTTCTGCTTCTAAGGTAGGTATGGCATTTGTATCTTTATGCTATTCTTTATATCTTTTGTTATTATAGCAACTAGGACTTTCATCTCTCTGCTTCTAATAAATAAAGCCTCTAGCATAACGATTCTTAAAAAAACTCATTTTCTCCAAAAACGGAGTTGCATCCGTCTGCCGCTGAGGTACTGATATTCTATCTGTGAATTCACATGAATACGTGTATGTAAAGCGCTAAGTACCAAAATAATAAAAAATGACATTTTTATAGAAAAATGTTCTACATACCAACGCCAATAACTTCAACTATAGTCTAAGTGCCTCAAGCAAGTCAAAAAAATACAGCAAAATAATTAAACATGTCGACGTTGTAAGTCCGTTGGCGTGTTTTATTTATAATGGTGTAAGTAGCACTACAGTGGTCAACGGCATTCAATATAAAATAGCTGACGATGGTGTGTTGACACTTGTGAGTTCTTAATACCTAAAGTTATAGAAGCTGCTGTGATTGCTTCACACTGTAAAACTACATTTTTCAAAAGGTCTGCTTCATGAAATTTTACTGCAATGACTCGGTATTTTGTAACTACAGGCAATACGACTTTTTGGTACTTAGAGCCTTATTTAATACACGTATTCACATTGTGATCCTATTAGCATCCGACATGGTTGAAAAAAATAAATCAGTAAGTATACGAAGATTTTATTGTCGTCATTGATGATATTGTTTTTATTATTTCTATGTTTCTGGCATTTTACTGAAAGTCAAAAATATCAAAATATTCGAATGTTGTCGGTTCATTCCATCACTATTGCCGGCCACAGACGGACAGTTCTCGTAACAGGTTGAACATGCCAGTTAATAACTATACAGTTATCTTTGGTAGATAATCTGCGGCGCCCATAGACGGACACTTTTCGACCTTTCAGATATGTGCCATGTTCAAACTGCCAGCGACCCCCCACTCCCGTGTTTTTGTAAAACTGTTGGAATTTCAACTAGCCGAAAGTTCTCGTTTGACGTTAGATGCTGGAAACGTAAAGTAGGAGTAGCTGGCGCGATTTGGCGGCAAATTTTGACAGTTCTGTCATAGTTCGTTCGTAAGAAGTATATTATTTTTGTTGCGTGTTAGTTCTTTTGCGAGATACTCATATTATATGAAGATCTTGGCATAAAAACAGCAAATGTCACAAAACACTTTTTTTTCAGGAGAGGGTAAAAACATAATATCTTGGTTGTGAAATTTTTTTTTATTAATTTGACAATTAGAAATTATAGAGAAGTTGTATATGCACTATATGAATGTAAAAAAAATATTAAATTTATTTTGGTTAAATAGATATTTAAAAAAGAATGAGTGTGACATTTGCTGTTTTTACACAATTTTTGGACATTTGTTGTTTTTATTGCAAAATTGAAAAGATCGAAATGTAAATAGTACGACTAAAACTATAATTTTATTAAATAAAATAAAGAATATATATTTCTGTTATTTTTAAATCATAATACAACTTTTAATAAGGTTTGGACATATTATTTATCTATTAACAAACGACTTCAATGTTTCTAAAAAATCAAGAATTAAATATTTGAAAAAATGTTTTAATCATGTGCGGGTTAATACTGATTAGCTTCATATTATTATTATTGATTTAATTTAATAAAACCCATTTTTTAGTACCTACTTATTCCACTTTTAATAAATAAATCTGGACCGGTTTCGTCCGCCTCTGTTTTTCTGCCAACTGTTTTCAACAGTTGAAAATGTCCCTCTAAGGCGGGCGAAACCTATCCAGATTTCTTTATTAAAAGTGGAAAAAGTAGTAAAAAAATGTGTTTTATTAAATTAAATCATTAAAACAATGGATTTCCACCATGGATTGATAGTTAACATGAAAAATGAAAACCGATTAGCCTCGTCTGACACCTTCACTGCAAATTAAACGATACATTTATTGGGTTTTGTAAATATTTAGCTAATTTTAAAATATTTTTTTATTTAGCTCCTTTCAATGGAACTAATCCACCATTATGTTGTTTTAAATGCAATCGTGACTTGCATTTGATTTTTATTCACTATATTGAATCCATCCCACAGCCTAGAGAGAAACTGAAATGTTCGCAAAGCACTTCTCCCTTACTAGCCTGGTCTATTTTGTACATTATAACTAGCCTGAAATGCCAAAGTTTTAATCTATATTTCATATTAAAAAAATCTTTTTCTCCGGTCTCTTTAGATTTTATAATGAAGGGCCCAGAATTTTCCATATTGCATCCAACTGAACAATGATGAAAGTCACCGTTATTTGGTAAAAACGTTGCATGGTTTTGTTCATTTTTCTCTTTCAAGACGTTTCAGATGTCTATGCTAGTAATATCCATGATAAAATATAAAAACAATCATAAGAAAACGTTATAAAAAGCAATAATTAAACGAATCAAGGATAATTTGACAGCTCAGACACTAAATTGTATGGAATGTATACTAACATTACTAACGCCGCCTGGTGATAAAAGTGTAGAACTACTGGACCTTTGCTGTTTTCACACAAAAATGCCTGGACTATTGCTGTTTTTAGAAAAGTGGCATATTTTTGAGAGCAGATTTGAGGGTCTTATGATTTTTTTTAAAAATATATCTTTGCACAGTTGTATGTAATCATACACAGGGAATATAGAAATGCAATAAAACGAAAATGGAAAAAAGTGGACATTTGATGTTTTTATGCCAAGATCTTCATATAATTACGAATATTGTGGTGTCAACTAGGTACCGCAAACAATATTTTCCACTACTTAAATGTAAATAAAAAAATAAAATGTAAACTTGATGTAAAATAAATCTAGACAAAAGAAATATGTACTTACGTAAATTTAGTATTATCTTAATGTTATAATATGTACCAAATTAATAGATATTATTCAAAACCAATAAGTAAATTGTTTTGGTGATTGAATAAAACATATTACACAAATTTAATGTATATAACCCTGATTTAAATAAAACAATACGTATGTATTTTATCTTAATTAAATTTTATTAAAACAACAATAAGTATACTATGAATAATTTATTCAAAATAAAAGAATCTGGACATATATTTACAAACAATAAATTGTAATCATAATAAATCTAACAAAGTAAAAATATTCGTAGATCAATCGTTCGTTCAAGTATACCCTACTTAAAACTAATTTAACACATGGCACCCCTGTGTATGATCTCGGCGAACATAACCTCCATAGTTTTTGACACTTGATCTGCCACAGACAATAACTGTACGTATATGGGCACGTCTGTTGACAGTTCGACAGATTTTAAATGGGGTAGTTAAACTGATCTGTGGTGTGTCCACTAACGTACAGTTATTGAACAGTTATTGTCTGTGCCATGTTCAAACTGCTACGAGAACTGTCCGTCTATGGGGGCCTTATATCATTCCGACCCTTAGAGTCTAAGGCTTAGACGATCAGTATAATAAAACTACCTACCCGATTCACTTGTTCTGAATAAGAACAACCCTGTTGCAGATCTTCCTATATACCCTGTTTACACGTGCATGGATGTACTGTGCACAGTAAGTAAATGTATGGGGAAATATATATTATCCTGCAGTTGGCTAGATTGCGTGCATAAATCAAACAATATTGGAAGATTCCAAATTGTGATGATTTATTGCGCGCAAGTAAGATAATTCTCGATTTGCGCCTGCGCAGTAGAGCGATAGAGAACATGCCGGTAAAAAAAACGAACTACTCATTTTGAGCTCCGATTTTTTATACTATCTGTCAGATAGTAGTATAAAATGACAACCTCGCGTCTCGCTTACTCTTGGAGAATGAGCTTGGAGAGACAGTTAGTACTTTTACGTGTAAACAGTTATTGTCATGACAGTTTAAAATAAGCGCAATTTCCGACAGTACCTAGGTGATTCCATGCATGTGTACAACAGGCGCTACATACTATATTGTATAGTATTGCCTTCTTTTCGCCACTAAAATATACGACGCGGAATTTTTTGATTTCTCATTAATAAGCATTTTTTGTCGGAAGAGGTACCTACCCAAAAATGCATAAATACTCCATTCTCTACTTCTTGTGATACAAAAAACCTCTACATGCGTACTCTATTTTTCCATGTAATATTATAAGTGTTTGGACCGCGTGATATAAAGATGGCAACACTGTATATAAAACTCTTGGACTAACCTTGTGATACCTTAGACACAATACATCTCTGTTATAAATACGAAAAATGGAAGTAAAACGTGAACCGCGTGAATTGGAAACTGGTGCAGACGGCCATAATTGGTTTGATGTGCCACTAGTTCATTCAACCAACCCAGATACAACCGCTTATATAAAGCAAGAAATTGTCGAGGACGCCAGTAATACTTTTGAGGTTAGTTTTTCTATACATATTTACTCATATTGTTTTGCTGACATATTCGATAGCATGTATAAAACACGCGAAATATATGATGGATTTGACATTTATTTTGCTGACTTTGGTAATATTAATATTAGTGATACTTTAACCCGCTTTTTACGTAATAACGCCTGTTCACATGCATGGAATTATTGTCGCCAATTGTGCTTATTATAAACTGTCATGACAATAACTGTTTACACGTTAAAGTGGATTGTCTCTCCAATCTCATTCTTCAAGAGTAAGCGAGACGCGAGGTTGTTATTTTATCCTAGTATCTGACAGGTCGTATTGAAAATCGGAGCTCAAAATGAGTAGTTCGTTTTTTTATCTCTATCGCTACCTCGCTCTCCACTCTACTGCGCAGATCGAAAATAATCCTACTTGCGCGCAATAAATCATCACAATTTGGAATCTTCTAATCTTGCTTGATTCATGCACGCAATCTTGCCAACTGCATGATAATTCATGTTTCCCCATACATTTTCTTACTGTGCACAGTACATCCATGTACGTGTAAACGGGAATGGGACGACTGGCCTCCGGGCAATTGGACGTCGCACTGTCGTACACACGTGTAGACGAGGTATTTTAATCAGTTTCTATCTACTACTTAGTAGTATGAATTCATTTTATTCTTAACATAATGTATTCTTTATCGCGGATTGAGAATTTCCATGCCTAAAGCTTTATATAAAATAAAAAAACTCTTTTTTCGTTGGAACTTAATCATATGCACGATTAAATCATTGTTTACGTCTGCATATTTACATTCTCACCAACTATTAAATCATAATATATAATCATTTAAATATAAATAATAATATTGAATATTTTTTAAGTACCTATAAGTACCTAACGTCTATTTATTTTCGAATTTCGTGGCGTTCCGTTTCGTGCCAAATCGTCCTAGACCACGTGTAAACGTGGTATAATATTACATATTGATAGTGAACTATGTATATATATTACTGAAGCAAACAAAACATTTTTTTTGACAGTTTGCCTTTAATTATTCATATAGAAACATTCAGATTATCTAATTTCCATTTTGGAATCTAGTCAATCGTTTGAAAAGGGTGAAATAAAAACTTACATATATCTTATAATATACATAACATACACATATAACTTGAAAACGCCTCAGATTTGTACCCACTAGAAAAAAAATCACATTTGGTAAAAATGCGATGCTCGACGGGATTTTAACCCATATAATCCACTGGTATCGCGCTAATATGCTTTAACCAATAAAGCTACGAGCCTACTACCAAATTGCGATAAATTAAACTAGTAGATCCTACATGAAATGCTTATCAAATTGCGTTATTATTAACTATCGGTATTTGTGTTTTTTTGCGCTCTATTATAGGTGTTATAAAGTATTTTTTTTCCGTTTAAGAACCCTCAAGCAAACCTTCAGGATATAAAATCTGAGTTTGATTTCCAACGCGTTGATGTCAAGAATGAATTTGTTGAAGACCCAATACATCAAATCAATAACGAAGTTCCACAACCCGGTTGCTCATATTCTGAATTCAGGCCAGCTAATCAGGTATTTACACAATATTATATAGGTATGTACTTAAATGCTGTCCATATGGTCATATTGTGTTACAGCATAAAGTAGCTGTAGACATGTAGAACATGGCCCTGACATCCTAAAGTGGGCCCCCAGCTGGCTTATTCTAACATAGGTATTACTTAACGTCTAAAAAGAGCTACCGAACTGTGATGAATATATAACATATTACGTTACGTATTCAGGCGGTTAATTATGTAAAAAGTTAACCGTCTGAATTGTGAAAAGGTGATATCTTTTAACAGCCCCTCTCTTGTCCATGCTAAGTTTGAGAACGAGAGAGAGTACGTTAATTTTACATATTTAGAATTGAGTGCAAGATTCGACTGTTGTACTGCAATCGCAATGACATGACTAACTTATTACCGACTGGATGGTTTTGGTTCGGCTTTGACCGACATGTCTACCAACCTAAATTTTCGGCGTATTATGAATTCGAGATAGCCATCGATAACTTTTTTGTTTATCGAAAACGTTCCGTGAAAATTTTGACCAATGCAAATAACGGAAACGTGCTAAAGTGATAACCGTTAGTAATATATCTACAGGACAGGATGTTTGCATGCCCACCCACCTACCTATCGCTAAGGTTATTCATTATATAAGTAATTAAAACAAAGGGGTATAATTTCGCCTTGACCGAGTATCAGTAAAAACTTCCTTTATCGCCAATTTTGCGACATATTCCGACTGTTTATTCCGATTACCCAAACCCCAAAATGTTTCAAAAACGTGTTGCCTATTATCCTCTGTAATTTTTTCAAACCATTTTACTCGGCAGGTGATAAGACGCATCCCATTCATTTTTTAGCAAGTCTTGCTATTCTCTTGCAACTATTGTATTCTTTCTTCAAATTTCTCATATATGCGAAAGAGGGATGTGCCGCAACAGTGGGAAAGCCAAACGTTATTAACTTATTTATAAAATAATTATAGTGATATTTAGTAATAATATTCCAAATTCACGAAATATTGAAAGCAACAACGAAAGTTTCCATTAGGTATAGTAATTTTGTGTTTCGCTCCCAAATAACTATTCCCAAGCCCTTCCACATTTAGTGTGTGTTAATGTGTAGTTAGTATACTATTAAATCATATAGAATTCTAAACTATAAAATATTAAAATATTGTTTATACTATTGATCGAGGTTGCTTGATGTAGTTTGATTCTAATCAATTTAAGTTTTTTGTGACCTTGGTTTCGTCTTTTAGCGTGGCAGGCACTATGCACACTCTCAAACGACAAACTGAAACAGATTATTATTAGTTACTACGTGAAAATTACGATATAATTGTAGTCGAAAATGTTGCAAAACTGCTTCACTGTTTCTACGTAATTCTGGTGATCATAAATTATTTTATCAAGAAATATTAGAAATAATTACAAGATAAAAAGAACCTTTGATATACAACGTTTTTAAATATTCTGTTGAATCATATAAACTTGACTTGACTAGCTTAAACTATTAAAAAAATTGTATTTGATAGAAATAATAATGAAATGTCATTTTGACACTCTATTATATATTGATTTCCATAGTATCACACGTATATATTAATAATTTTCTAGCAACCAATAATAGTGGGTTGGATTACGGATTTTTTTCCGAAATAAGTTTTCATACAAAACAGAATTAACTGAAAATGAATTTAATTCTACTTAAATATGGCTAAAAGTATTAAAAAAAGCATTGGCATTGTGTTATATTCTGATATATTCTAAAAGTTTAAAATGTCTAGCTAGTCGGGAAGTTAATTAAAAATCCATTGCAAGATTTGTACCGGACAAACAACCACCGGACAAATAAGAATACGACCTAATAAAAACGTTGTAATAAACATTGCACAGCTACAGAGTAAACCTATCCTACTCACATCAGTCAATTACTTTATTCATTATGGACCCATTCAGAACTATAATAGGTTACTACATATTTTGCCACAATTTTATCATAGTCTGTTTTATGCATTTGCTTTTTAATTTTTATGTAGGTGTATTTTTTTACCTACTAATGGATCATTCCGTAACATTATTTATATATTTTAATACCTAGATAGTTACTATTATTATTTTTTAACGTCATTTTACTCTCACTTCGTTATTTAACAACGTCTGAAGATACTGAAATGATTTTTCTAGGTTTCTACTAAAGGATTTTTCACGAGGCATCACGTTACAGATAGAAGTCAACGATCTTCACCTGTTGGAATCCAGGAGAGAACGATACAGTATTCAGAAATGACGATAGATGAACAAAACCTTAAACCAAAAATGTCAGAACTAAATACTCCGAAGGAACTTCTACTTATTCTGAAAAAAGTAATACATTTCTCACGTAATTTTATTTGCAGTATCTGCAACGAAGTTTTTAGTTGCAGAAGTTCTCTGAAAAGTCATAAGATGGTTCACGCAGAAATGATAGTTGATAGTCAAGACAATGTATACACGCAACTTAATCATCTGAAAGCACATAAAATGACAAATACTGGTGAAAAACGTTATAAATGCAATGTTTGCTCATATAGATGCACGATACCTTATTATCTTAAAAGACATAAAATGACACATACTGGTGAAAAACCTTATAAATGCAATGTATGTACATACACATGTTCACGACTTGGTAATCTTAAAGTACATAAGATGACACACTCTGATAAAAAACCTTATAAATGCAATGTGTGTACATATACATGCTCGCAACTTGGAAATCTTAAGGCACATAAAATGACACATACTGGTGAAAAACCTTATAAATGTGCTGTTTGCTCATATACATGCACGCAACCCACTCGGCTTAAATCGCATAAAATGACACATACTGGTGAAAAACCTTATAAGTGCAATGTGTGCCCATATAGATCCTCGTGGCTTTACAATCTAAAAAAACATAACATCACACATACTGGTAAAAAACCTTGATAAATGCAAGGTGTGTCCATATAGATACTTGCGACTTAGTCATCTTAAAAAACACGAAATGAGACATGTTGGTGAATAACATTTTAAATGCAATAATAATATTGTTGATAGTTTTCGCATTCTTGAATACTTTTTTCAAAAGGGATCTCCTATTGTGTCCTAATCTTAAAGTGTTCAACCCATATGTGCTACTAACGCCCACGTATGTACCTGAAACATGAAGGCAATGTAATAGAAAATACATAATTTAGAATTGCGCAACGTGGTGTGGGAAGGTGCATGTTAGGCACAACGGTTAAAGTTCACAAAAAAACCAATTAATAAATAAGCAGACAAGAGTACTTGATATCATAGGGGTCGCTAAGTTGATGAAATCGAAATAGGTTAAACATGTCTCTTAGCAACCGCTGAACAACAGCCGTCCTACAATGGTACCCAAAGCACGGAGCACTAAACGCCCACAGTGACGTCCAACAACCCAGTGTGGTGTCCAGCTAACTAGTAAGGGAATAATTTTTTTTTTAAAAAATAGTATGTTAATGGAATTTTGATATTGATTACTTATAGGAAATATTATATTATTGATAATAAAATAAATGAGGTGGTACTCGGTGATTTTTTTGTTGTTGACGATGGAGGGATTCAAGCTCCTGAGTGGAGAACAGGTCTGGTCTGTCGATTGTGAGTAGAAAAAAGAAACTTCTTCCTTTTGAAGCCCGCTTATAATGCTATGTACCTTGTCTTTTGAACTTTTAGACCTTATGATGGGCGGAGATCGCGAACCTTAGTGATTTTACCTGGCACTTGGGGCTAATGGCGGTGGCTTCTGTATTAAAGGAGGAAGGTGTGGGCGATCTGGAATGGCTGGTGGCCAGTGACGTCCCTAGATAAAATGCCGCACCTAGGCAGCGCCAAAATGCCTCCTCATTTTTTTTAAACATTATTTTTATCATGAGTTCAATATCCAAGAAATGTGTTGTATGGATACATTACCAACAAAATAGACTAATCGCAAATCTGCAAGTGTGGTCTCTGGCTTCTGGTCACCAAGGACGTTACGTTGAAGGGCAACGGAAGTAAAATAAATATCGTGAATTGTTTTAAGATATTTTCATTATTACTAAGTTTATGTAGCTATTTCTATATATTTCAAATGATTTTCCTCGATTTGCCGCCCTTCGAGTAACTGCCGCCCCCAAGTGACGCTCAATCTGCCTAACCCAACGGGACGTCGCTGCTGGTGGCTTCCCAAAGGCCTTCGTATTTTGTGTCATCAGTGGGTCTATTCTATACTTATCGACCGCTAAAGTGATAAATTGATAAATTTTATCAAAATTAAGGTAGGTTTGTATCAAAATATTAGCACTTATTGTTAATTGCACCTATTTTGCTGCTGTTAAAATATCGCACTTATTGCAACAATAAAAACCAACTTCGTGTAATTGTTGCTACAATAAGTGCTAATATTTTGATACAAACCTACCCTAAGTTTGATACTATTTATCACTTTAGTGTTCGATAAGTATAGAATAGACCAACTGGATATATAATAATATATTGACCATATACATGACAAATATTTATTATAGATCTACCATCATAAATTGGCGTTTCAGGGAGGGCGCTAGTATGACATTGAGAATATTACCATAACTAACAAAAAAATGGTAATTTATAATTTTTTATTGGTAGTAGATTTCTGTACAAATATTATGCAATCCAAACATGTTGTAAAATTAAATGGCATTTGTAACAAATTTATCCTCGATAGACAATTTTAGTTTCAAATTCGACCGGCCGCCAACTTACGATGGTAGATCTATAGCTTAAAATGATCACATTCTATTATTTTTTATGTAGGTACTGTAAACTGGAGTTACTTTTCGCCAATGTTTCCTATTTCATTGTTATAAAAATTAACTAAAGTTCATAAAAGAGGGTTACTTTCCTTTATTTACTTATATTTTATAACCATTATAAATCCTTATCTCTAATACATTTCAAATATTCAACAAAGCTCTGTTCTTCTACTGGCTTAAATTTAGTAGGTAGACCAGGCTTATGTTGATGTTACTCCTTTAACTTATTAAAAATATTGATTTTTGTGGAATCGCATAATGTTCTGCAACTCTTCTATGTGATATTACTATCGTTATAACGGCTCGAAGACATTCGTTTAACCTTTCCTTCAAATAGTCGGCATACTTTCGAGATTCTGGTTTTCTTATAATATATTTCCGGGGTTTTTTTCCTTAAACTAAAATGAAATTTTAGTCTGTTCAATTTAACTTCAAAATAATTATAAGATAAAAATATCTTTTTATATAGAGCGTTTATAAATTTTCTGTTGAACCATATAAACTTGACTTGACTAGCTTAAACGATCAAAAAAAATGTACTTGATAGAAATACTGAATAATGAAATGTCATTCCATATTGATTTCCATCGTAACGCACGTATATATTATTTAATAATTTAGATAACTAAAAATGAATTCCATTCTACTTAAAGATGGCTAAAAGTATTAAAAAAAATGCATTAGAATCGTTTTCTGATATATTCTAAAAGTTTCAAATGTCTAGCTAGTCGGGAAGTTAGTTAAAAATCGATTGCAAGATTTGTACCGGACAAATTAGAATACGACCTAAGAAAAACGTTGTAAAATAGCAAATTTGAAATAAAAAACCCCTTCAACAGTGATAATAATTGTTCAAGTATGACTGATCAAAAATAATAATAACTCAATAAAATAAGTTTTAAAATCATTTAATATGACGTATAAATACGTTACATATTTTATTTGTATGTTATGAGGAGATAATGTATGTACCTATTGTTATATTATTACACTCGCTTTGGATTTTGTTTGATAAATATTGTTTTTAAAAAAATGTATTTAGTTGAAATTGTCCCTCTGAGGCGGACGAAACCGGTCCTTATTTATTAATTAAAAGTGGAATAAGTACCTACTACAAAAAATGCGTTTTATTAAATTAAACAAAAATACAATGCAGTTCCACCACGAATTGACATTTATTATAATATATTGTTGTGTTTATTTAATAAAACGCAATTTACGTCTCTTGATTAAAAGTGGAATAAGTACTACAAAAAAAAATGCGTTTTATTAAATAAAACAACAATACAATGCAGTTCCACCATGAATTGACAGTTAACAAAATAAAAGATATTTAGTATTATATTATGGTTTGGCGAAGCCCTTATTAATACAATAATAAATTATACAGATTAATAATAATAAATATTATATTAGGTAGGTACTTCATAAAAGTAGGTAGGTAGGTAAGTAACTAGAAAAATGTATTTTTTCAAGATAGTAGCTATCAGTCAGTAACTTCCAAAAAAATAGGATTCCTACATAATATACTTACTTAAGTAAATCGAATGTATTGTTTGACAAGGAAATATAATAGCAAAATTTCATTCGTTTGAACGAGACGAAATTTTGTAATGTATAACTTTGGCAATAATAAAGTTTTGGGTTATTTTTTTTAATAAATAAAATGAGAACATTCATTTATCGCAAACAAACAGATATGTACCTAGGTACTTACACATTAATATTATTATATTAAATTGACAATTATGTAGAGAAACTATAAAAATGATTAAAGAGTAAAACAAAATATGTGACAAACGGTGTACAATAATTAAACGATATAAATACACATACCTACTGCCTTGTTAAGTAAAAAGATACCTAGTGCTTTTGCTTTTAGTGTACGAGATGTAATCTCTAAATATACCTACCCTAGGTATATGAAAGGGTTATTGCAAGACAGTGGCGAAGGGTGGAGGTAGGCTGTTAAGATCTGCCATAAACAGTGCACATTATTTTTTTTCATACATACATATTTGTTTTCATTGAAATAAGACTACAATTTAAAGATAGTGTTGGTTAGTTTTTTAAAATTCAATTAAACCCTGAGAAACCAAGCCATAATAGATAATAGTCAAAAAATACATGTCTATCTATAAAATATCTAAAATTATGCAATTAAATCATACATAACTTTGAATATTTTATAAATAGAATAATATTTTTTATTTATTATAGTTTGGTTTAGGCAGGGCTTAATGAATTAAAAAAATTAACCAAAAATATGTGTAATATGTATTTTTAATCCAACAAAAACAAATAACTATGAATGAAAAAGTGTGTACAATTTTGTCGTATTGCCCAAATTAGACCAAAACTATTATGGTTTCGTTTAGGCATGGTTTAATTGATTTTTAAAAACCAACTAACACCATCTGTAAATTGTAGTCTTAGTTCAATAAAAACAAATACATATGACTAAAAAAGTTTAGTATGCACTATTTATAGCGATTCTTAACAGCCTACCTCCACCCTTCGCCACTGTTGCAAGACAATCATATGCCACAGAAACATAGTTTGGAGATATGAGCAATTTAATGTTCTTGTTCGTTCACTATTGTAACAGAAATAAATACTATCCTCATAAAAATGTTCGATATATCTCACATCTAATTATTCTGTTTGGAGCAAAAGGCGTGGATGACTGACCGATATCAATTTTGACAGGCATGGCATGGCATATCATATTGTTTTTATAACCATTTTTATACTTAAAAAAAATTTATTTGTATGAACTACACATTGATCCTAATTATTGAGACATCAGCTGTGTTTTTTTTAAGTGTCTAATGCGTCAATTACATTGAGAAACTTTACGAGCTGCTTGTTGGCGAGTTTACAACCTGCCTGTAAAGTCGCCCAGACGTGTCATCATGGAACAAGTTAACAAACAGATTCTAAACAATCTACCGAGAAAAGTTGAAAACTGGTCAACTTTACACGCTACACGCCGGCGTGTGGGCCTACTGCGTCTGCGCAGTAGAGAGTAGTAGCAACCTAGGAGCCCGGGAGGTCGTTACTACGCTCTGCTGCACAGACGCAGTAGGCCGGGTAGGCCCACACGCCGTCGTGTAGCGTGTAAAGTTGACCGGCTTTCAACTTTTCTCGGTATAGTTTTTACAATCTCCTTGTTAGCTTGTTCGATGATGACAATGGGCGACTTTACAGACATATTGTAAATTCGCCAACAAGCAGCTCGTAAAGTAGCTCAATGTAATTGACGCATCAAGTAAAACGTGAGTGTATGCCCTGGGAATTGGTTTAATTCAAAATCAACAAATTCATAATTTTATTATGTGGCATATCATTGCCTTGCGTTAACCCCTTCATAATTATATTATTAAAGATTATAGGTAATATCAAACAAATTCAATACTTTTACATAGGTAATATAAGAGAAAAGATAGGTAGTTGAAAACCTTATGGTACCTAGGTATATTTTTTATTTATAAACATCGTTAAACGTACGTTTAGTAGGTATTTATTCAGAGTTCACATAGGTATATTTATTTAATCAATAATAACAGAGAATACTTTAAACGGTAGGTACCTACACAACAACAGATGATTGACAAGCTATCAAGATGACTCGCTCGACCAAATAAGCAGTTGAACTTGCCAAAGAATTGGTTCAGCTCTGGTAGGTAAGTATCACATTTTACAACTAGAAACATGGACGCAAGAAGTATTAATACCTATATTACCCACCTAACTATTGTGAAATTTATGACAGAAAGGCAAATACCTATCTTCTTATTGTGCCATCCCCTAGCGGAGGTCGGCCACCATCAAGGCGATCTTATCTTTGTCGTCTGCTATCCGGAACAGTTCATTGGAGCTGCAATGTTGCTATGGAGAATGCGGCGCCGTCCTCTGTTACGCTTCCCATTGATCTTTCCTTGAATGACAAGTTGAGGAATGCTGTATTTTTGTCCTCTCATAATGTGGCCGAGGTACTGTAGTTTCCTGGGTTTCCTTGGCTCAAATACCTATACACCTTCATAATATTGTAGACCAGTGAATTATGGAAGAATCGATTTAAACTAATGTCTTAATCAAATCGACTTAGGCCCGTTTCAGACGGGACACCGGTGTCGCACTCTATATTACATAATTATATAGGAGGCCTTTGTATTCGAAAAAAAGGCCTTCTATATCATAATATAATATTATATGAGCGCGACACCGGTGTCCCGTCTGAAACGGGCCTTACTGTTTAGGTAAGTGGCAATTCTGTCAATTAATTTCATTGTCTATGGCGACATCACTCGTTCATGGACGCGCGCGTTTACTGTCAACCTAAATATTACGCAAAATGGACGTGAAACGCGAACCAGATGCATCCAATGCAGAAATGCAGCATTGGCTTGATGTGCCTACAACTAATTTCAATCAACCAGATGCCTACACTTATATAAAACAAGAGATTTCTGATGATGTCGATCGCAGTTTTGAGGTTAGATTTGAGAACATTTTAAAACATTTTTGCTGACTTGGATGATTAACTCTAAAAAGTCTTGTATATGTATATGTACCAATGATATTAGTAATGGACAACGCACGCAATACAGTAGCTAGCAAGTAAATTCGCACATGTATAGGTAGACGTCACGCAATTTCCATTACCTACGCGATATCACTCATCGGCAATTTATAGTAATATCACCTTTATTGTAATTTCGTTAGAACAGTGTTTCTAGTGTCAATGTTCATTTGAGCGAACCATTGGGCAGACCGACAAAAAGCATCGGGAATTTATTGCAATATCACCTTTATTGTAATGGCGTTAGAACAGATTAAGTAGGTATACCATCCGGCAGACCCGACAAAAAAGTGAGTGTCATTTTTTTCCAGATGCTTCGTCCATATTAATGTCATTGATATGTAGGTACAGTAACCTATCCAAGCTACGAATGTGTTATTTAAGAACTAATAAAAACTTTTGCAAATAATATTCATCAAGTATCTATTGGTGTATAGGTACATAATTTGAGAACATCTCATGCATATAATTATATACACACTAGAAAAAATCATTTTGTACATTTCATATAACAAGCATTAGTTAAAATCGTCAGGATTCAATAAGATTCCCGTAGCTTAATTGGAAAAGCATAATGGCGAGAATCCAACAGATACAGGTTCAATCTCGTCTGGTGTCATATTTTTTTGTTATAAAATAATGTTTCCTAGTGTGTAGGTATATGTATGAGATATTTTCAAATTATGTATAAGAATTAAACTCTGAAATCTTGTGTCTTATTCGTTGAATAAAATAAATAGTTTACCTAGGTAAGTTTATTGATAGTTTTTGATGTTAGGATAGTCCTGAAGCGCATCTATTTTATACACAAGATTATTTTCGGCCACTACGGCAGTTGTCTAGGGTAGATTTGTATAGAAGTATTAGCACTTATTGTAACAATAATTGTTACAATAAGTTAGCCGTCTAAACAGTCAAAACTGTCTATCTCGCTCTAAAATTTACCACAGCCAAAAGACGTGCTGCTAAAACATAGCACCAATTGTAATTGTTACAATAAGTGCTAATACATCGATGCAAAACTACCCTAGATAGCCGTAACGCCCGAAAGCAGTCTTGTGTACAGAATAGATGCGCTGGTGTATATAAATCGCCATTAAATAATCAACAAAAGCGACGTTTACACATTAGTTGCGTGTCATTTCCAAAATCTTCTACAATAATAGTATTTTTTAAAGCTACCTATATTATATTAGTCTGTTATTATGATTGCATGGTTTTTGAAGTTATACTTCTTTAGGCGCGTTTGTAAAATCAGATCAGAGCGTATTTTTGGCGTATACCATGTAACACATAATTTATTTTTTCACACAAAAATAAACGCACTCGATTGGATTTGAACCACCGATTGTTCGGTTATCAGCCGAACGCACTACCTATAGGCCACAGTATGATACTGGAATCGTGACGATTATACAGTATAATAATATTATAGTTTAGAATTGATCCGTTGCCTAGGCAGCGAATTTATTATTGTCGGCCATTTGAAATTCCTTACGTTAACAATCTATTAAACGTCAGAGTGACAGTTGGTACTTTAAAAATAAAAACAACGAGAAACCATTATATAATTTAGTAATATAAGTTCATTCATCAGATCATTGCAAATAGAGAATAGCATGATTTTATTGTTTTGTTTCCTTCGTAGGCAACAGTTTGTCGGTCGTTTGAAATAGGTATAGGTCCCAACTAACTAAAATATTTTGAGTAAATTTGGAGTAATGGTGGGGGGGGCATGATATACCAGATTAATAAAATAGAGTTGTGAAAGGGGGTGGCATTATAAGTTGCCTAAGGATGCTTTATATACACCTGTAGCTGCAGAATAATAAGTGATCAAATATCTATTGTTTAAGATATCAAATTACTCTGCAGTAATATATTCCGAGCGAATCCATTTCCAGTAAACCGGTGTATTATTACATCATATCACAGCACATTATACCATTACGGTGTATTAGCCGAATAATCATTTTTCATAGTATTATATTTTCTTACGACTGTAATAACAAATAATATTTCTTTTCGCTACTCAATTTAAAACGCTGATTCTATAATTAGTCTAATATGATTATGTACCAGAATCTAATGTTAATGTGTTACTTTTTATTGTATAAATAACGAATAATAATTTATCTAGATGTCACTCGAATCCAAGTACTTAGCTCGTAACTATCATTGTATAATATACTATTGTACCGATACGCTGCTAATAAATCTCACCCTGCTACATCGTAGACTTCATTATCATCATCCTCAACCCACACATCGAACACCACACTAGTGATCCAACACACCCGTCACTGGTTATAGTCCAATAAACGGCTGGATATAAGTAGTTGTTTAACTATTTGTATCTGAGGAATCGTTGTGTTCGCCCCCCGCCCGTCTTTTCACATTTCTGATCTCGCCGCCGTAATTCGTCAATGACATTGAGCTACTTTACAAGCTGTTTGTTGGCGAATTTAAAAGCGGGCGATTCAGCTACTGCGATTGTGACGATGACACACAAAACTTTCCATTCGCTGATAAGCCAACAAGCTAGCGACTATTTTGACAGAACGTAGTTCGTTTTTTTACCGGGAGCCCGGGAGGTCGCTACTACGCTCTACAGCGCAGACGCAGCAGGCCGGGTAGGCCGACAAGCCGGCGTGTAGCGTGTAAAGTTGACCGGCTTTCAACTTTTCTCGGTAGATTGTTTACAATCTGCTTGATAGCTTGTTCGATGATGACACTGGGTGATTTTACAAGCAGATTGTAAATTCGCCAACAAGCAGCTCGTAAAGTAACTCAATGTTATTGACGCTTAAGTGTTATGAGTATTGTGTATTGCGCGGTGTACAGAAGGGGGAAAGTGACTGCCTTAAAGCTCGATGACATTAAGCTACTTACAAGCTACAAGCCGGCGAATTAACAATCTGCCAGTAAACTCGCCCAATGTCGTCATCGAACTAGCTAAAAAGCAGATTGTAAACAATCTACCGAGAAAAGTTGAAAGCCGGACTATTTTACTCGCTACTCGCTGACGTGTGGGCCGATCTGCGTCTGCACAGTAGAGCGATAGTGGCGAACCTGCCGGTAAAAAAACAAAATACTCAATACGTCCTGTCAAATAATATAAAAAATGACGTTTTAAGATACATAACGTATAATATCCTATGTACCCTTTCAATATTGGGATCTGGCATAAATACCAATGAACTTTTATTTACATTCACTGCAAATTAAAGAAACAACATATGGTTTCAACTCGCTAACTTGTTGTCTTCTGAGCGAGTAGAAAGTTTAGTGTGTCATCATCACAATCGCAACACCTGACTCGCCCGCTTTTAAACTCGCCGACTAGCAGCATGTAAAGTAACTTAATGTCATCGACGCTTTACTGCACTGGGTACAGAAACACACAGTCGTAAAAAATATACCAGACATCCATTTGATTTAACCTAAGATGTGTTTATTTACTAACATAATGTATTATTTTTTTAAGAACTGCAAAATGATCGTGGCAAATATTAAATGTGAGACTGATTCAGAACGGGTTGACATCAAGGACGAATTTCTTGAAGACACAAAACGGGATATCAATTATGATAATCAACTGCCTGGTTGCTCATATTCAAAGGACGTACCAGTAAGTCAGGTAATTCTCACTCAATATTTTATTTCATTTAAATAGGTACTCTATTTCTCCTGATATGCACCATTGCATTGCCCACTGAAGAAGGAAGCCGATACATTACACGACTGGTCCAATTTTTGCCCCTCCCGTTGTCTATGTATGACCTGTCATTGTCTATAGAGTGCTCATACTGACGCGTCTGTCGGATTATTCTTAGTTTCAGCTTTCTTTCAGATTATTTTAACGTATCTTGGAGACCTTGGAGTTCATCTGATTTAGTGGGTTATGTGTTATTAATAATTGGAAGTGACGATCAAAGTAGATAAGTAAATTTCTTCTGTGTATAATAATATCATAATACACTAGGACGTTTGTCAATGTGACAGTTGATTCTAAACGACAATAACTAATAACTTATTTTATACTCTTCAGTCATTATAGAATACCAAACTCTGCTTGCAAGTACGTTATCAATAAATAGTGTGGCAGTGGACCAATCGTTGATTGCGCAAAAAGTTATGCTCAGGCTTTATTAATCTAAAGATGGCGGTGACCATTGTCATCTTTCGCCTTGCAACGTTTTCTATTTGACTTAAGACAACACGTCTTTCATGATCATAAGAAATTCTCATTTTCCAATTCGTCATGAAAATAATACTGCGCGACGGTATAAGAAACTACGCCACAGTGTAAAGCGTGTGAATATACAGGTTCTCTTTCTCGCTCCTATGATAGGCTGTGATGCAATACGATGAGCTCACGCAGGTTTCTTTATAGTTAATTTTAAAACAATTCTCATGTACCTAAGCTACCTTAGGAAATAAACATAGTAAAGGTTCATATTCCTCCTTCAAAATCTCAATGAAATTAAATTATATGACAGCTCAATATATTATAATTAGATATTCAATACTTAATTCCAATGCGTGATTGACCAAAATCTATCTCGCGATATCTCGTTTGACATGCTTGTAATATAAAGTGATCTATCTTATCATTTCTGGATTTCTTTAAGTATTTTAGAGAAGTATTAACTCCCGAAAAATCTCAATAAATCATAATATTAAATGTATGTAAACAGTTCTTACATTTTCTCGACTGAATTCCTATGGTGCGATCCACGCATTGGAGATGCCTGTCATACGTTTCTGAAACATTTGTTTTTAAAGATTACCATTGAGATATACTTAATTCTAAATGTGGTAATGGCGATGGATACGATCATTGCCGACTCAAGTAGAAAGCCGATACATTCACAACGCCTGGTCCTACTTTTTCCGCGCCTCCTGTTGTTGTCTATGTATGAACTGTCATTGCTTGTCATTGTTCTATAGAGTGCTCATACTGACGCGTCTGTCGTGTTCACATAGGAAATGGTTTGATTTGAATAGAAGTTACTTGATAAATAATACACTAGCATTAACACACCTGCCACAAATATAACGTAGGTATAGATAAATGTTACATATTTTTTTTTAAATCGATATTAAAACCAGTTTTTGTGTGAAGGACTAGTCTGACTTTGACAGCTGATGAATAACAAGAATGTACATTATTTATAATTTATTAATATTTATTTGATTTGAGTATATTTTATAATTCAATTTGAAACGAGAAATGATGAACCAATATGTCAAGCAATCAGTGATCTGATTTTGACAGCTGAAAAGTGGACCACTCGTTGCTTGTGCAAAAAGTTATACTCAGGCTTTGTCAATCTAAAGATGGCGGTGATACGATGCATTTTATAGAGAACCCTGAACTTAAATGTATAATATAATATGGGAGTAATAAGTCAACAATTTATGTACCTATTTAAAGTTAACAACAAATTATGTGTATATATATAAATATGTGTTCTAGAAAAAAATCTAGGTTATCCGATATGTAGAATATGCAATAAGTACAAAGTGATTAGCATTATACCTGGTTTTAAAGGACATGTTAAACTTTAAAATTGAAATTACTCCAATAACATGATTTCGAGACTTTTGGCAGTAACATATTTGAAGACCTTCGTATCGAACATTGTCTATTGGCATGAGATGCGTCATTTAAGAGCGTACTTCAGTGAAACGGCAAATAATTTTCAACAGTAGGTGCGACGAAATTTCTTACTAGTCGTCGATTTTTTTTGTCATGGCGTCGGATGAAAATATTCTTAAATCGTGTAAAGATGACTAAAAAACTTTACGTATGTACTTAAAAAAGAAAACATTCCAATGAATATACTATTATTATTAGTAATATAACAATAAACATAATACTAAATTGACGCATGATGGATTTTAATGACAAATTATATTTTGTTCAGCACGCGTCATTTGCACAATCCGCGCATCGCCTAGCCACGATCTTTTTAGACCATGCCTCAACTGAAGTATAGCCTTAACTAAGAATGAAACGGTCACGCCTGGGTAAATAGGGCCAAGAAAGAATGTCTCGTATTAAGAGTGTTCAAATAAAATTTAATTCTGTTCAACTGTTTTTTTAGGTTATTACTTCAAGTTCAGGATTGACAAGTGTTACGTCACTAAAACCTTCGAGCTCGATGACAGAAGTTCAATCATCTTCTGAGGATATACACATTGACAATTGTAATAACCTACCTGCAAGGCCCACTGACAAGAAATTACACAAAGTGCCCCATGTTATTAAAAAGTCATTTAAATGCGATGAATGCAATTATGCGTGCACTCAATCTGCTCACCTGAAATCACACAAAATGACACACACTGGAGAAAAACCATTAAAATGTGATGAGTGCAGTTTCTCATGTATAACATCTGGTCATATGAAGACGCACAAAATGACACATACAGGCGAAAAGCCATTTAAATGCGATGAATGTAATTACTCAGCCTTTCGATTTTCAGATATAAAAAGACATAAAATATCTCATTCTACTGAAGTATCGTTTAAATGCGACGAATGCAATTACTCAACCATATGGTTAACATGTTTAAAAGCACACAAAATGACGCATTCCGGTGAAAAGCCGTTTAAATGTGATGAATGTAGCTTCTCATGTATAACATCGAGTCACATGAAGTTACACAAAAGGACTCATTCTGGCGAAAAACCATTTATATGCGATCAGTGTGATTTTTCATATACAACACTTAGTAACTTGAGATCGCATAGAACTAGTCATTCGGATGAAAAGCCAATCAAATGCAATGAATGTAATTACTCTTGTAAAACATCTCGTATGATGAAATACCATGCAAAGACTCACTCAAGTGAAAAACCATTTAAATGTGACGAATGCGATTACTCATGTATACAAACCAATACATTGAAATTACACAGAATGACACATTCTGGTGAAAAGCCGTTCAAATGTGACAAGTGTAATTACTCTTGCATCAAAGGCAGCTCGTTGAGAAATCACAAAATGACTCACTCTGGCGAAAAGCCATATAAATGTGACGAATGTCATTATTCGTTTATTCGATTGTCTGATTTGAAAAGACATAAAAAGACTCATTCTGTGAAAGTATCTTTAGAATAATCTACATATCTATCGACACTACCAATTTTGTATAAACTTGTAATATTATTTCCCGTTTACACGTACAATTACAACTAACTAATAGTAATTGCTACAATAAGTGCTGATAGTTCGATACAAACATATGAAAAACTATTCTAGATAGCTGCCGATGGTAGTCTTGTGTATAGAATAGATGCGCTGAAGTCATTTCGAATTCCAAAAGCTAGTTTTACGGAACTTATAACATTGAAGCTTTTTTTACGGTGCTGTCAAATTTCATCACCTATGTACTGTAATAAATTGATTTAAAATAAATATTACACTGAAAGGGAAATAAAAGCTTTTTTGACAAAATTTTGGTTTATTCATTATGTTCTACATGTTTTATTTAAGTAGGTATTTAAAAAGTTCAAATAGCAATCTATAGTAAATTTTATAATCATATTTCCATACATTCTTACGGCTTACAAGAAGGTCGGTTTTATATATATTGAGAGGTTAGCAAGGCAGGTCTCACGATATTTGCTACACTACATACACTACTTATGTGCGATTCGAGGTACTAAATTGGGCTACAATAACAATTCTCGATAGTTGATTGAACAACTACTGTTACGACTTGTTGAATACTGTCTAGTACTAACAGTAAACTCACGCTTAGAAAACGTGTTATATGGACACACGCCACATTTAGTACTCGCGCGTAAATCGCGGCGAAATGCGCCATCAGGGGCTCTATGTTAGAACTTGCGAGTGCAAGCTTCCCGGTTGACATGACGTCATATGACATCATTGTGACGTACTACCGGAGTGACAATAGCACTCGAGAAAATAACGATACTTAGACAGCGGCGCTATTCATTGTCACCATACACTAATAGGTGTTTCATCGTAATAATATCTACGGTGGGCACTGTGCGCGGGCGGCATGCCTCGAGCGTGTATTGGCTGACGTCACAATTACGTCATGTCGTCTGGTGCCACACGAGTCGATAGTTAGGAAATCGCGGTGCTGGGCGCTATAATTATATCATCACATTAAATTGCGTCCTCGTATATTCACCATTTAATAATATCGACAAAAAAATATATTTTTATTACAATAAAACAGTTTATTATATTAATTGTCATTACTCTTTACTGTAAATCTAAGTGGATATAAATATATTATAATTATAATAGTATTGTAAAGTGAGTAAAGATCCACTTTGTAAAATATCCTTTTCATAAAATATAAAAGCAATTAGGTCTTTTACTAATAACATGCTGTAGGAAAGTCATCATCAGCAGGATCCTCTGCTGGGTGAAAGCCTCCCCGGCTCTCTCCAATCTTCTCGGTCCTTAGTTCTTTGCTGCCATGTACATCCACCTAATTTTATGAGCTCGTCTATCCAGAGGATTTAGGGCCCTTTGATTTAATTACTTTTACTATTGATTACGCTATATAGGTATCTAAGATATTGATGATATTTTTGGAAGACTCAGCAGCCATTCTACACCATGTATTGCATCCTTTGCCAGATGGTTCCTACAGTCCCAACAGAAGAAGGGTCGACAGGCGTCCGGAGGGGTTGAACGCGGCGACTTTGTAATTAGTTGCATCAGTTAGATATGTCGTTAACTCTTGTGAATAATATTTAGCCGTTTTCCAGGAGCCCGGAATCCGGTTGGCTTGAAAAAATGGCAAGACAAGTTGAAATTCTCTTCAGGCATCCGTAACATGGCCGTTCCAAGCCCGAATTCGTTTCTTCATTCTCAGCGTGACAAGAGTTCTTGGTTGACTCTTTTATCTCCTCGTTACCCATAAAGAGGTAACATCTTTTATCGACGGTTGCTTTGAGCATTCATAATGTGCCTAGTATGGTTAAAAGATGAAAGCTATATTTGATATAAATAAAAACGGTTTCAAGTAAAATATTTTATTTTTATAATACTCGATGTTTTTTTAATAAATAATATAAAATGTTTTATTTTTAATCAATTAATAATTGGCAAATAATTATAATAAAACAGTAAAGAAAAGAATAATATGTAAAATTAAACGATACATAATATAAACTTTACTAACATTAATGAAACTAATCCTATGTTTCCCCAAAGCCGCGTTGACACGGTCCAAGTAGACTTGGATCGAGTGCCATCCAAGTGACAGCTTCACACTAATTATTCCTATCCAAGTTAACTTGGATGAGTAGGACGCGGTCCAAGTAGCTTGGATAGGAATAATTAGTACCTATGAAGATGTCTCATATGAGTGCACTTGGATGGCACTCGGTCCAAGTGTACTTGGATCGTACTTGGACCGTTTTAATGCGGCTTAAGTAATTTTACGATATCTCGTCCAGTCTGTTGGATACCTCAAGAGTACCTAAACAGCAATTGCATTACCTCTTCAGATTTATAAGGAACTCACCTATTTTATTAATTTAGCGACTTCGGAATTATATTGCTATAATACGGGCAGCAATCGACTGTGTTCGTTGTCAGAGTGTATTTGCCATTTTTGAGTGCGCGTAGGGCGTGGGGATGCCGAAAGGTGAAACTCGGGTCTCAAAAAATTACACATAATATATAATAGTACAAAAATTAAAGCAATGAGAATTAATTATATTTATTGTTATACCTCCCCTGTCGTAATACTTGTAATACATCAAATAGTAAATACATTAAAATCACATATTATGTACAATGTATTATAATGGGAATATCAAAAAATGGAAAATAAATAATATACAAAAAAATATGCTTACTTATAGGTATATAAAAATATAATTTAATCGGTACAATATTCCGGCAGGTCAAAATACATTATTTTAATAATGTAATATATTGAACAAATAAATACAATGACAAAGGTATTATATTTTAACATTACCCATACAAAAAAATACTACAAAATAGTTTACCAGACTCAGTATGGGAAACTAAGTAAATGTAAGGTGTCACCTGCTAGATTTTGTTAACCACACCCCTCCCACAGCCTTAAAAATCAATTAAAACTTATTAGGTATTCATATCTTGTCAAAAAGTACCCCCCCAAACAAATTTTCTGTATGTAATCTTGCCATCTTAATCCCCTAAGTTTATTGCCCGACCATTATCGGCTGATTAGTGAAGTGGACAATTGGTAATGTGTGTATACTTGAACATAATATCCGCGTGGTTATTGGAAAGAAGGCCAAACCTTATTTGGGTTTCGTCCCAAGCTTTCTGGAGTAGTGTCAAACTTCGAGGAGCGATGCCTTCTTGGGCTTGTACGGGTATCGCAAGAGTGGGTTGAGAATTAACTTCGAACACGAATAAATTATACAATTGTACAAGGTTTGAGAAATAGGCCGCCCACCAATGAGATGAATGGGGGGGGGGGGTACTTTCTCACTTTCTCGCAGTACCAAAATCGAATGACGATTACTGTGGAAGTAAATGCTACCTCTCACGTGGACATGGCAAAAAGGTAATAATAATTAATTTGTTGGATCTGGGTTTTTTCTCTAACTTCAAAGTAACTTTGTTTTCAACACCACAAACTTTATTATACTACTGGATTGATTCAATTTGTAATCGGCTCAACTGTATTTAAATATTTTTTCGCCAAGACAACGGATTTCGTGTATTCTTTACCTATAAGAACGCTTATATTTTCAATCTTTTTTACATAACCGATAAAACCCGTTTCTACTATGAACCATTTTATGTGCTTTCAAGTGACTAGACTGTTTACATTTATAACCACACAAATCGCATGCAAACGGTTTTTGATCGTCATGAACAAGTTTATGTCTCTTTAATTTACTTGATTCTTTACATTTATAACCACAAACGTCACACTGAAACGGGTTTTCTCCGCTATGTGTCATTATATGTCTCTTCAAGCTACAATTTGTTTTGGTTTTATAATCACACAAATTACAATTGAACGGGTTCTCACCACTATGAATCAATTTGTGCCGATTTAAGCTACTACGGTGGTTACATTTGTAATAACATACATCACAAACGAATCGTTTGATTACACTTGTGTTATTAGCATCACTGCTTGAAGTTATGTGTGTAATCTTGTGGTCATTAAGAATGTTTCTAGATGAGTAAAAAGCAAAGCACACGCCGCATACAAAATTATTTTCATAAAATAAAGTTCTTTTTAATTTCAGACAAACTTCTTTTCCGACTTCTTTTTTTATATCATGTTCGTGTATTTCAATTTTATCATTCAGCAGCGCAGACTTATTCTTCGACATGTGGTCAGGTAGTCTATGCTGAAATCGATACAATTCTATATTATCGTCGATTTGATAAGATATGGGTATTTCTTCATATGAACCATCGTTATGTTTATTGTCATGTGAATCAGTTTCTCTTTCACGTTTCAGGACAAGAGAATGTTTCTGAAAATGAAAAAAAATGTCATTGTAAAGAACAATTGTTAATAATTTCACGTTATTCATAAAAATAAGTGTTATATTTAGGCATGTGTTTGTAGAAATAATGTACAATTATACAGTCGATTAAGTCACAATCAAAAATTATCTGAAGTGGTCATCTATAGGTATGAGCTATCATATTAATTAATTTCATGTATCTCCAAATTGAAGAGCCAAAAATCCGCGGATATTTAGTCGCCGATTTGTATAATATGCTCTGATACGTAGCTAAAGACTTCAAACTTATCTGAAAAATGGGATGGGGTAGCCATTGTCGAAAACTACCCAATCAAGACTCGTAACTGGACAAAATTTGACATTCGAATGACATTTGCAAAATGGCATCCTATGGTAGTTCGTAGTTTTATTTTTAGCCATTCTTTAGATATGTTTGTAGGTCTGTACCTACTGACCAACGGACGATTAAAAAATGAGTAAACAAGTCGAGCTATGAGTCTTGTGATTGTTAATCATATATAATGTAAAATTAATCCTATCGAGCGGGCGGCTCTCGTGGTGTTTTGCGTAATAGGCAATCCATGGACTGAAACCGTATGTGATTTCGAACCGTGTGCCATACTAAAGCTTATCTTTTCTGTTCATGGAACTATATTTTCACAAAGTATATTATAAGCATCTGATCGTGTCCATTTATACCATACATTTACACTTACAAATTTAGTGAAAATATATTTTCATGGACAAAAATCATAAGCTTAGTATGGCACACGGATCTAAACCGCATACGGTTTCAGTGCATGGATGGCCTCTAAGGCGCTGTCCTTCCACTCGAGAGTTCTGGGTTTGAACCTGGTGAGGACACAATATTTATGTATTTTTCTCAAAGCCTGGGTGTTTGTGATTGTTCAAAATTACTAACAACCAACTTGTACGAAAATACAAGGATGTGCTTACCTAATAATAATTCTAAAAACAAAAAAAAACTATCCAACGAGGGTCCTTAGTGAAATTCTAATTTAAATTCTAATGGATTAAAGTTTTCTACTATTCCATTTGAGTCGTAGCCAAACTACACCCGGTCTTAATCGGGCGATCACGGGACCCTTCTTTTCTTATGGCGTCCTCAGTTCTTTTTCTGAATCCAATTTAATTATCTGGCGGTGCCGTTTCTGCCAGGTGGATCTCAATCCTGGCGCACAAAAGTTTCTCGAATACCTTGCCGAGGGCCGGCAAATAGCGTTAGAGAGCGATATGCTTTGGGGTCCGATGGGGCGCGACTGCCAGCTTTAGGGATAACCTTAAATATGCCCTGCTTCCAGCCAACCAATGGCAAATACACACTAATGATGAAAAAACTCCACTGTGTCATAACCCAAAGAACGATTAACGACCACAGGAACTTATACATTTCAGTGGATTTAGCAGAGACGAACTACGGACCGATAAGAGTGGAGACAACAGCTAGAGGAGGCCTTCTATCCACCAGTGGAATCAACCCTCGCTAATGATGATGTTGATATATTACATAGTACAAGAATATAACTAAATCTCATATAGGTAGTCAACTTGAGGCGCAATTTTGTGAGAATTCAGTAACAATGTATACAATCAAATTCATGTTATGTACAAAGTCTGTTAAAATAATATATCCTATGGAACCCCATACGTTCCGCAGCTGGAGTTAATTTGACATGAATACCTAGTACTAATTATTGTTAGTTGTCCCTTGTGAAAAATAACGTATCTTTTAACGAAAATATGAAAATAAGATTTTAAAAAAAAACCTATTACTTACCTACGTATATATAAACAATCATTCAATATACCTGATTAAGTGGACTGATTTCGGAAAATGAACATCCTGGTTGCGGATCATCATAGCATAATGGATGCTTCATATCTTCACGACACCCATCTTCCAAGCTATCGCCGTGTAAAAATGTCTCAGATTTTATATTAATCAGGGCAGGATTCTGTAAAAAAAAAAAAAAAAAACAATTCGTATTGTATTCAATCACACATATATCTACTGTAGCGTTGTCGTGCTGGTTTTATCATTATCGCGTCTACAATCCTGAATCCGTAATTTTTCTTGGCCATGCCCCCCCTATCCTGAAGCGGGCCCCCAGGCTAGGATCTTTGGCGGACCCCCCTACCTATCGCTAAGGATAAAGACAGTGTGACGCTCTACAGTAACGTTTTCCAAATGGTATACGCGGTAAAATTAATGTGTAAATTTTTAGTGTTTTTTTTTATATTTTAATACTTACATCTATTTGAATTATGGAGTTAATAAAAATTGTATCGTACAAACAGATAATTTTAAATAATAACATTATTGAAAAAAAATAGCGCTACAGGCGACTTTTTTACTATTAGAGAGAATTTGTGATGTGTATTTATATCACTTATCTGGTCGACTCTCTGGTCGAGCCTCTAGTTTACTGACTATAAATGACATCGCAATAAAAGTTGATTTGAAGAGAAATTCAAGCTTCTGTTCGGACATTCTTTTACAATTTGGCATTCACTTAATAATTGTTATTGCCAAAAGACCACATAAATAACTGAAAAACGAAATGGAACATAGATTGAAATCGTCTGAAAACCTCGGAAGCAAAGAAGACCAAATCTCATTATTACTTGTAAAAAAATTACAAGATAAAAAAAAACTTTTTATATACAACGTTTTAAAAATTTTTGTTGAACCATATAAACTTGACTTGACTAGCTTAAACGATCAAAAAAATTTGTACTTGATAGAAATAATACTGAAATGTCATTTTGACATTCATATTGATTTCCATAGTAACGCACGTATATTACGTTAATAATTTAGTTACTAGGACTATCCGCTTAGCAACCAATAATGGTGTCGAAATAACTTTTCATACAAAACAGAATTAACTGAAAATGAATTCAATTCTACTTAAAGATGGCTAAAAGTATTAAAACAATGCATTGGCATCGTGTTCTGATATATCCCAAAAGTTTGAAATGTCTAGCTAGTCGGGAAGATAGTTAAAAATCGATTGCAAGATTTGTACCGGACAAATAAGAATACGAGCTAAGAAAAACGTTGTAAAATAAGGTGTCCACAACATAATGTCATAAAAAATATTCGTTTTTACAGGTTTAATATGAAAATTAAATTCAATTTTTTTCCACGGGACGGAGCGATATTCTCAAAGATTTCACGAAGACGAGCTATGCTCCGGTCCGTTACAGTCAACTTCGAGCCCCGATCGTGCAACGTACCACTACAGAACTAGATTCCCTCCCTAAATATTTTTTTTTATTTACGTTTCAAAGGATAAATTAAAATAATTTTTCAATTACTTAACTTATTTTAAACAAAAATATAATTTACCTGATCAAGTGATCTGCATTCAGAATTAGAAGATCCAGGTTGCGGATATAATATACCTTCAACAAATACACATTTGAAGTCATCCCGTTGATAATCTATCTCAGATTTTATATTTATCAGGGCAGGGTTCTGTAAAAACCAATATTATATGAAATTACGTACATATATGGGGTAATTTCGACGTTCTCTATGGTACCTCCGAACCATAGATCTATTGAAAATGATGTAACTTTTAGTATGCCATTTGAACTGACTGAGAAGGGTCGTAGGATATTATTTTTAATAAATCTTGAAAATAATATTCTGCCAGACAGGACTAGAACTTACATCAATCTGATTCTGGTCGATGTGTCTGACCATTGCTGACTCAAGAGTAGAAAGCCGATACATTCACAACGACTGGTCTTACTTTTTCCGCCCCTCCCGTTGTTGTCTATGTAGGAACTGTCATTGCCTGTCATTGGTCTATAGAGTGCTCATACTGACGCGTCTGTCGTGTTCACACAGGGAATGATTTGATTTGAATGGATAAGCTACACGATAAATAATATACTAGCATTAACACACCTTCTACAAGTGTAATGCATAGATCAATGCTACATATTTTTTTGGAAATCGATATTACCACCGGTTTTTTGTGTGAAGGACTAGTCTGACTTTGACAGCTGATGAATAACAGGAATGTATGTTATTATTTATTAATAACACTGATAGTTAATATATTTTTTGATTTGAGATTTTTTTATAATTCAATTTGAAACGAGAAAGGGCGAATCAATATGTCAAGCCATCTGGGATCTGATTTTGGCAGCTGAAAAGTGGACCACTCGTTGCTTCTGCAAAAATTTATGCTCAGTCTTTATTAATCTAAAGATGGCGGTGACCCAGCCCAATTACGAAGGAATTAACTAATAGTCATGCAACAGAAGGGCTTCCCAAATTTCGCTAATATCGGTGACTGGTTTTTGTGGTTTTAATCAAGGTACTAATAACAGGTAGGTACTTACATCAATTCCTAACCAGTGTCGAAATTTCTCTAAATGTTTCATGTTACAAATTCGGCCCCTTAGGGTCAAAGTAACGTATTTAATTTTTCTCTACTTTACCTTAGACCCCAAACACAAGTAAATTTACATTCCACTGACATTAACAAGAAAGTACTTATGTCATTTAATGTCCAGTACCATACGTAACTCAAAATTGTTAAGAATTTAAATAGGTTTCTTTGAATCTAAGGGGCCGAATTATACTTGCTAATAATAAAATTTAATAAATTATTTTTTATTGAACGAATGATTCACAAGATCTAAGAATGTATCATTCTTTATAAGAAAGTGTTGCGCTCGTTTATAATGTGCTTCCAATAATTAATGTAAATGATCGGTTGAAAATATGGGACCAATGCTACATCTGAAATAAAAACGCTCAAAAATTAATACTTACTTGACTGTTGCAGCCAATAACAGCTTCATCAATCTGTATTTGGTTTGTATTAGGGCAGAATTTATCAAGGATCATGCTTTTAAGTTGATATTCTTCTTCTTTCTTAATGTAGACAGTGGATTCAATCTTGACCTATAAAATTCATTTTTAGATTTAGTAACGTTTTTTTCTAAAAATCACTTATGAAGACCAGGGAACAAATAAATAATGGGAACTGAAATACCTAACGGGTGTGGACATGGCCCCCGCAAGGGGGGGCCTGACAGGGCTGTAGTCTAGGGGCCCGGCGTGGCGAATTGGCCAGATAAATGAGATAAACACACATCTTAAATTTGCTCTAATGGTAAAAAAAAGTCACTAAAAATACACTGAATTTTATTTGACCTCGAACACCATTTGAAAAACGCCACTTTAGTGCGACAGACTGCCTTTAACCTAAGCGATGGGTAGGGGGGCAGCCAAAGATCATAGCCTGGGGGCCCACTTCAGGATGTGGGGGCCATGGGTGTGGAGTAACAGGCAACCGATCTCGAGTGTGGAAAAATATGGAATAAACTTAAGGGGGGACATGCTCGTCGAAGGTCAAAATTGAGTTTTTATTGTATTTTCAAACCATGATCCTGGACACTCCTTAAACGTTGTAGATAATTTATTTATATAATGTTGAAGCCTTGTTATCCTTTATAGTTATTTTAAACATTTGATGACTGCATAAAGTATTTTTGTTACATAAAATAGTATTCTCTTAAACCTCTCGCTCTAATGTTTTAGAAAATAGTTATATTTCGGTACATAACTGTGCAGTGATGTTAAGATTTTGTACGTTTATTAAATTTTAAACGCATTTATAAAACCATTAGCATAATTTATTACGAGATAATTTTTGTAAAATATTCACGATAAAAAATTATATTGATAATCTCTGTGATCCCAAATTTGACAAGAATTAGGCATTTTATTATTCAAAAAATCGGCAAGATTAACACATTTGAAGATGATTCTAAAGATACTTATTATAAGCTATGTCTTTGACCATTCAAGTGTGATAAACATCTTATGAATAATGATTGCTTTATAATAATTATTGACCTAAGAATAAGGTAGTGTTTTTTTGAAATACGCCATTTCTTTTGTCATTCCCCAGTGGTTAAGCTAGAACATACGGCCGTAGCCATACATTGACAAACTATAATTGAAGTAGGGAGTAAAATGATATTGACGCGCGTATTTGAACATGTACCGTTTAAAAAAAAATTAAAAAAAAATCGGTTAGGTACATGTTCAAACACGCGCGTTAAAATAATTTAACTCCCTACTTTAATTATAGTTTGTCAATTTATGGCTATGGCCGTATGTTGTAGCTTAACCACTAGGGAATGACAAAAGAAATGGCGTATTTCAAAAAAACACTACCTTATTCTTAGGTCAATAATTATTATAAATCAATCATTATTCATAAGATGTTTATCATACTTGAATGGTCAAAGACATAGCTTATAATAAATATCTTTAGAATCATCTTCAAATGTGTTAATCTTGCCGATTTTTCGAATAATAAAATGCCTAATTCTTGTCAAATTTGGGATCACAGAGATTATCAATATAATTTTTTATCGTGAATATTTTACAAAAAATATCTCGTAATAAATTATACTAATGGTTTCATAAATGCGTTTAAAAATTAATAAATGTAAAAAATCTTAACACCACTGCACAGTTATGTACCGAAATATGACTATATTCTAAAACATTAGAGCGAGAGGTTTAAAAGAATACTATTTTATGTAACAAAAATACTTTATGCAGTCATCAAATGTTTAAAATAACTATAAAGGATAATAAGGCTTCAAAATTATATAAATAGATTATCTACAACGTTTAAGGAATGTCCAGGATCATGGTTTGAAAATACAATAAAAACTCAATTTTGACCTTCGACGAGCATGTCCCCCCTTAAGCACTTGTCAAAAACACGCTTGTCCTTCGTTCTGACTACATACTGCTCTCGGTTTGTGTGTAGTCCATTTTCGTAAGACACTCACATATTATTATAAACCTTGCGTCCAGTGACGTCCCGTGGGAGTAGGCAGATTGAGCGTCGCTTGGGGGCGGCAGTTACTCGAAGGGCGACAAATCGAGGAGAATCAGTTGGTAGGTATACCAATATAGAAATAGCTACATAAACCTAGTAATAACGAAAATATCCTTCCATTAAAAAAATCAGGTCACTGGTTGGAAACAAAATGTATTAAGGGGGGACATGCTCAGCGCAGGTCATAATGGAGCTTTTATTGCATTTTCAAAGCATGATCCTGGACATTTCTTAAACGTTGTAGATAATCTATTTATATAATTTTAAAGCCTTATTATCCTTTATATTTATTTTAAACATTTGATGACTGCATAAAGTATTGTTATTACATGAAATAGTATTCTTTTAAACCTCTCGATCTAATATTTTAGAACATAGTCATATTTCAGTACATCCATGTGCAGTGGTGTTAGGATTTTTTACATTTATTAATTTTTAAACACATTTATAAAACCATTAGTATAATTTATGTCGACATTATTATAGTGAAATATTTACGATAAAAAATTATGTTGATAATATCTGTGATCTCAAATTTGACAAGAATTAGGCATTTTATTATTCAAAAAATTCTAAAGATACTAATTATAAGCTATGTCTTTGACCATTCAAGTGTGATAAACAAACTACGAATAATGATTGCTTTATAATAATTATTGACCTAAGAAGAAGGTACTTAGTGTTTTTTTGAAATATGCCATTTCTTTTGGCATTCCCCAATGGTTAAGCTACAACATACGGCCGTAGCCATACATTGACAAACTATAATTAAAGTAGGCAGTAAAATGATGTAAACGCGCGTGTTTGAACATGTACCGTTTAAAAAAAAATCGGTTAGTCATATTATGTGCATTTGGTCGTATCACAGTTCACCGTGAGCTTTTGAATCGGAAATAGATGCCATTTAGTGTTGAGATCAAATTCGTGTCAATAAAAAACTACGATATGATTGTACCTATATATTCATATAATATACCTATTGCTTGCTGAACGATTGAAAAGTAGGTTAGCAAAAAGAACTTAGCTATTAATTCGTCCATATTACATTAATGTTCTTCTTGAATCTAATAAACTTAGAAAAATACTGTCTGCAAACAAGCGTAGGATATAAATGGTTGGGTAAAATCACCGCCATCTTTAGATTAATAAAGCCTGAGCATAACTTTTTGCACAAGCAACGAGTGGTCCACTGCCATACTATTTATTGATAACGTACTTGCAAGCAGAGTTTGGTATTCTACAATGACTGCAGAGTATAAATAAGTTATTAGTTATTGTCGTTTAGAATCGACTGTCACATTGACAAACGTCCTAGTGTATTATGATATTATTATACACAGAAGTTTGCTTACTTTGATCGTCACTTCCAATTATTAATAACACATAACCACTAAATCAGATGAACTCCAAGGTCTCCAAGATACGTTAAAATAATCTGAAACTAAGAATACTCCAAGTGAACACGACAGACGCGTCAGTATGAGCACTCTATAGACAATGACAGGTCATCCATATAGACAACGGGAGGGGCGAAAAGTAGGACCAGTCGTGTAATGAATCGGCTTCTTTCTTCAGTGGGCAATGTTATAATACATACAACTTACGTCGCACCTCGAACGACGCGTCATTATTTTGAACTTAATACTATTCGACCATCTGTTTTCGGTACAACATCTCGAGGTGAACTCTGGTAAGTACAATATACACGTAACCGTCGAATCATCATCATAATGAAACATACAATAATTAAAATATTATTGTCAAAAAAACATAACCCTACTTCGTACTGATGATTTGTGAACTGGTTTTCTTGTTTGATAAATGGTATTTCCTTTCGCATTTTGTGGTTCATATTGTTTATTGGATCGCATTTATAACCTTCGTTCAATTCATGGTCGTAATTATCGACCGGTTCTGCTTTTATGTCCATTTTAAGCGCTGGTTTTGCGACTGTCAGTAGATATTTATATTACTAATTATTACCTTTGGCAATGTTCGAGAGTCCGAGCAGTGTTACCACTTTTTTGACACCGATTTATAGTACGCGTCCAAGTTAATGTATTATAGTATTTCGGCAAAAATTATAAATAATATACATTTTAGTTATATTATAATATAACAACGCGTACCTACCATAGTTTTTTGTCCAAATACATACTATAATTTTTTTGACCACGTACAATAACTCGATTACAAATAGATGGCAGCACTGAGTCGTTTTATAGTCTATGCCTTTAAATACGCAAACATGGAAGTAAATTCAGTCTGACCCTGAAGGCAAATTTGATGTAAAAACTAACCTCGAAAACATCCATGATACGCGCGCTTATGTAAAGCAGGAAAATACCGACGATTGCAGTGACTATATTGAGGTTAGTTTTTATTGTAATACAATAATACATGTTTATATTCTTTACAAACAATGTAAGAACATACGAGTGTATTATGAAGGTTCGGTTCTTGTCGGTTTACAAGAAGCTAGTTTTGAAAATAGCCGTTAAACTGGATTATTTGTTAGGTTAACCTAACCTAACCAAAACAAACCTAACCTAACCCAAACTGACAAATAATCCAATATATCGGGTATTTTCAAAATGTGTTTTCCGCTGTATTCCTGATAACCAAATAGTACCGATTTTAAGTTAGGTTGTGCATAGGTTTTTCGATCCAATAATCGTTAGGTAATTGAAAATTTGAAATTTTCATACATTTTGATGCACCATTATCACAAACTAAGATTATAATATGAGGTAATATTAGGTTAGGTTTAGTTTGATCTAAAAAGAAAGTGGTAAAAAAACTAGGCTCTTGTGTTAATTTGAAGATTTTTTTAAAGTTTACAATGCTTGCCAATAGAACTCTTCACTGGTTATTAGCCATACCAGCCACATATGGTAGTTTTTCATATTTTTGCTTCGAACTATTAGCACCGAGGCCTGAACAAAAACGATGCATGAGTGCGAGTGAGAAAGTATTCGGTACCCTTATAATCTCTGCGACACGCTCTAGAGTAAGATAAAAGTTTTACAGATGTGTGAGATAGTTTGCTATGGTGTCGCTGCCAAATCTTAGTTTTTTGCATAGCTAAGTGTCGATAACCTGCGAGCGCGTGTTGCTAAAATTGCTATTTTTTGTGTTAAATATAAAGTTAATGGTAAATATTTTTAGTTAATTAGGTAGAAAAGGTGGTTGTATGTACTGTATTAAAATGTGGTAGCCGTACTGACAAGCAAGAAAATGGTATATATTTTAATATCAAGTGACCTAGTGTTTCTTTAAAATAACTTAAATTATGGATATCTTTACCTAATGGTTGCATTTTGACTGCTTAAAAATACTATATAACGTAAAAAAAAGTAAAAACCGTCAAGTGCGAGCACTAGCGAAATGGTCTATGGTCTCAAACATTTGTATACGAATGCGTTCGCTCGCCCATAAACCAAATGCACGGCACGCAGCTTCATTTAGCAATGTAATGGGTGGCGTTTATCTAGTCTAAAATTAGCACTTATTGTAACAATTACAATAAGTCAGTTGTAATTGTTACAATAAGTGCTATATTTTCATAGCACCTCTCTTGGCTGTGCTAAATTTTAGAGCAAGATAAACAGTTTTGACTATTTAGTCGGCTGTAACAATAATTATATTACTTCGATACAAACATATGAAAAACTACCCTCGATAGCTGCCAATAGCAGTCTTGTGTATAGAATAGATGCGCAGAGAAAATGAACTAACAAACCATCTATGGTCTATGCGGAGTGAACAATAATTTATTTTATGTTAAATTCCATTGAACTGAATACCTACAACAAACCTAATATTTTTCTAGCTTCTACACAGCAACATTACACAGGACTTAGTACGAATGAGAATCAACTAGCCACACGGTGACTTCCGATAGTCTCAATAAAGAGCATCATTTAAGAAAAGACACATCGCAGCGTGACTTGCCCAAAAAACATAAAATGACAGATACTGATGAATATCCATGCCAATGCGATGTCTGTGTCCTCAAATACTCCCGACACGAACATGTCAAAATACATGACAGAGGGGGGAATGTAGGAAGATTAGACGTGAAGAATTTGAAAAGAGAAAATGAGGAGATAACTCACAGAAGATACAAAAAGAAGAAATCTGTAAAGTCGGCTGAAGATAAATTGATTGAAATCTTGGTGAAACGATTCCATGCCAAGCTGGACAACGAACAACGGGCACGCCAAGATCAATACAATGCTAGAGGACATTTTTTGTTGTCGCTAGAATCAGACTTCAACAGGATCTCGGATGACTACAAACTAGATGTAATGTCTGAAGTTATCGACGTAATAAAAAAATACAAAATGCTGACAAGATCTGAAAATATCCAGCGTCATATTATACGGTCCAATAATATTGTGTAACAACTCTTTTACACAATGTTTACTTTCCTACACCTGTTTCCTCTCTCTAATCCACTCAAAGCACCTGTCAGCCTCTTACCTCATCTTAATAAATGTATTATAGTAACCATGTAACGGTTTTGGTTACATGTAAATTGTACGTATAACATTTATCACCGTAGCACAGTTCGCCGTGAGCTTTCTTACTGTTCAGTATGCGGTCATCTCTATAGCACCGAGATGAAAAAATTACGCATTGTTTGTGGAGCTTCATCCACGGCGCTACATCCCGGGGTGGGATTTGGCCTGCTCTACAACCGCTTTCCACTCACTCCGGTCTCTCGCCACACTTCTCCAGTTACCGGGTCTTCCTATATGAAGCCAGTCCACTTCTACAGCGTCAGCCCATCTCCTTCTTGGATGGCCTCTGGGTCTCTTCCGTTGGGGTAGCCACTTCGTCATGATCCTTGGCGCTCTAACTTCAGGCATTTTCTCCACATGTTCCGCCCATCGTAGTCTTTGCGACTTACAGTATCTTATGATTGTTTGCTGTTCAATCAGCTCTTCCAACCCGTGGTTCATTTTTATTCTGCAGTTCCCATTTTCCAACGTGGGTCCAACCCCGTGGGTTGTTTGTGGAGCATTGCAGACAATAAAGTTCCTTCAAGAATGAAAACCTAACCTAACAAATAATCCAGTATATTGGCTACTTTCTGCAAACAGACAAGAACCGTGTTTTATTTAGATATGAATTTTGATACTATACGACCCACAGAGGTTGGAAGATCTTTAATATAAATGACCATATATTTCCGGTACAACATTTCACGGTGAACTGCATACTTAGGTACAAATTTCCGGACACGATGGATTGGTTTTGCACAAATTATTAATTTAGTGTACTTATCATTAAGACAAGTAACCATTTTGTATTATCTTATATAGATGTAAGAGATTTTTTTACAAATAAACATTTAAAACATATTACAAAATAAAAACTATATTTTATTTTAAAATGTCTATGAAGCTACCCATTTAAAATCTATTTATATTTTCAAGGAAATCTTTTTGACTTTAGTATACTTACCCTATACCAGTGGCGAGGGATGTAGGTAGGCTGATAAATAATGTACACTAAACTTTGTCAGTCAAACTTATTTCTTTTCATTGTACTAAAAATACAATTTGTAGATGGTGCTGGTTAGTTTTTCAAATTTAATTACCCTGCCTAAACCAAACCACAATAGTTTATAGGCGGTCCGAAAAAATATTGCACACTTTTTCAGCCAAACATAATATTTGTTTTCGTTGAATTAAGAATGGATTCATATTTCTTTCTTCTTTCGACCATGTCCGATCCTAATAGGATAATATCGTCGGTCCCTATTAAAAAAGTCGGTTCTGAAATTTTGTCATTTTCGGATTATTACGTAAAAGTTATTTAAACACTTTAAACATTTATACCGCAATCACAGTTTATTTTGTTTGTTTGAAAAATTTCGAGATACTCAAGTTAAAAATGACGGATCTACCGAGAGTGTCCGAATAACAATGTCGGTTCTTACCAACCGACATTGTTGGCTGGGCGTGGGTGAGCAAGATGCGTCGGATCTGACAGTTGCTGCTATGTTCACCGGACAGAGGGATGTTTTTATAAACGTTTAGAAAAGTTTCTATAACCCGTATTTTTATTCATTATGGCAAGCAATAGGTCACAAAGGATATTTGATGAAACATCTTTGATTGCTCGTACTGAAAAATAGCATTTTGCAGATCCGACTTTTTTAATAGGGACCAACGATATGGGCCTCCACAGGGTAGAGGTTTGTATTAACAGATCTTGTTTTTTACGAGAAATGGATGTCAGCCACTTGCTCAGCCTATTAGGTCCATACCCTGACTCACACACAAATTGAAAAACAATATGTGCGTACTTGTGAGACCCAGGATTCGAACCTGAGACCCACGGCGTGATAGTCCAACGCTTATATTACAGAAGGTTTTTTTTTTAATTTAATAAGCTCTGCCTAAACCAAAGCATAATAGATCAAAGATAATCTTCTATCTATAAAATATCTAATCTTATATTGTATGGTTGAATGGTATAATTGTATATATTTTATAAATAAATGAACATTTATTGACTATCATCTACTATAACTTAGATATGCAGTGTTCAATTGAATTTTAAAAATTAACTAAACTGTAACTACACATTGAAAACAAATACATTTTAATTGACAAAGTTTAGTACCTACTTATGCACTATTTGTCAGATCTTAACAGTCTACCTCCGACCCTTCGCCACTGCCCTATGCCCACTGATCATATCTGTATGCGAAAGGGAAAGCGCAATAACTTTAATAAATGCCAAATGAACCATGATTATTTTTAAATATCTACCATAATTTAATAAAAAAAGAGATACTTCGAATTAACAACTGAATAATTATACTTAATTCTCCATTAGAACCAGTGGTATCCAAACTTTATGTTAATACGCCTCCCTTTAAAAAAAAATTAATCTTGGCGCCTCCCCACCTGTATTTAATTAAATAATGCAGACACCTTTTTAAATAGCCAAAAATTTACTAATATAAAAATGAAAAAAAAACTTAATTATAAAAATAAACAAGGTTTACTAATATTATATTCATTTTTAAATTACCTACTTTATATTTTATGCGATAGATGTGCTTGTTTAATAGAACAAAGTGATCTTCTTCTACTAAACGCAGAAAATCCCGTTTCGCATAAATATAATGTTACGTATCAATGGTAGCAGTACTTTACTTACAACTTGCATTGGTTTTCTTGACAAAGTATTATATTTTTCTTTACTTCGATTCAACCAAAATTGAACTAGGGTTTTTGTTTCAATGATAATTCTATCAATTTTTCCTTTTCAATAGTAGTCAATCCAAATTCATCATTGTTCATTGACAAATGGATTCTATCATGGGCCCCACATCCTGAAGCGGGCCCCCAGGCCAGGATCTTTGGGGGGCCCACCTACCTATCGCTGAGGTTAAGTAGTGTTTCCTAAATTATACATGGGAGTTATCATATAAGTATAGCAATCATATAGGTATCACATCAAATAATTGCAAAGCACAAAAATTTAAAATATTTAATAGTCCTGAAACAAAGTAGCGCCTTTTACTTAGACTTTTTTTTAGCTATTCGAGTAAATTTGTGATGTGTGTTATGGCTCAAATAGACTCTATGACAATCGGTCATATAAATGCCGAAAAACCCGTTTCTTATGTTGGCGTTGTGTCACAGGGTGTAAATACGATGTCATAGCTGTCATACAATATGTATGTATAATATGTCGGAATGGCATAGATATGATCATAGACACTAAATCGCTCTTAGCATATATGTGCCCGATCTTCATAATATAGTCTATTTGAACCTTTATGCCTGGGCCCTCAAGCTTTTTATAAACTATGCATTTGCAGACTGCAAACCTGCGGCTGCATTTGTGTTAAACTTTTCGCGCCTCCCTGTTTGGAAATCGCTGATATAAACATTGGAAAAAGATCGCTTTTTTACCAGAAGGACTTTTGGAACCTCGCAGATCTCTCCCGGATAGTAAAACGCTACCTAAAGAATTTGTCGAATCGATTGGGATCAAATCCGCTTGTCTTTGGGCATTACTGTAATCGGACAATTGCATTTGGGCCAGAGTGTTCGTGTACTGCAAGATCGAGAGCAGACCTGAGTTGTGGCACATATGAAAATCACAAGTCATTTATAATATTCTATTACTTTTAAAGTTTCAAAATTTTACAATGCACAATAAATTATTACAGTAGCAATGAGGCAAATACAGAAATACAAAGGCCTGAAAAAATCACAAAGATGTGTGGTTATATCGTGGGTATGGTTATATAGTGTTATTCCATCACAATATAACCATTAAGTGAGTGGGTAATTACCGTAACGTATAGCCGCGGGGCTTAAGCGTTGGCCTATTGAGTTGTGGGTCCCAGGTTCGAATCCTGGGTCTGACAAGTACACATATTGTTTTTTCAATTTGTGTATGAGTCGGAGTATGGACCTAATAAGTTGAGCAAGTTGCTGACATCCATTTCTCGTAAAAACAAAAATCTGCCAATACAAACCTCCACTCTGTGGAGGCCCATATGATCATATTAGGATCGGACATGGTCGAAAGAAAAAGAAAGAAGAATGTGTATTTAATAATACTACCCCTTGTTTGAGTTACCTGGGCTTAAGATCGGCAATATTATCACCGTAATAACATTGTGTGTCACTTCTGTAACCTTATTTTAAACTTCGCTGCTTCGGTCTGCAAAACACTGCCATCTGCCTGAATTCTCTATCTTGCTTAGCTGAGACACGCTCCTGTAAACCCGATACCATCGAGTTAATTATCTATTTCCTTTTTGTTTTTTTTGATGTTTTCTTCATATCGTAACCCTTGTAATCTAGTTATAAATAAATATTAATATTGGACAGATCGGGATGGAACTGCATCCCTTGTGTCACCCATAAAACAACCCTATATTAGAATATTTTTTTTTACTTATAAGCTTACCTGTACAACATAAAACGTTTAAATTTAGAAGAATACAAATCTCAGCTTGTCTCAGATCTGAATAGGAACCGATACGACAATCCAGTCACGGCCCGAGCCCTCTACGATTCTCCAACCCTTATCTGGTCACAATCACTACCGCCATCTGTGAAGTACTAGGGCAAGGTAACTGGCCTATAGAAACTGCATTCATAGAACACCTGAAGGCTTCATCCTCTCTTGTAAAGGACCTATTAGAGGGTTGGAAAGTGGTTTAGGGTAGCCGAGACTCTAAGGTTTCAACCAATGGTCGTCATACTGTGCATCGTTGGCCCAGTACCCGCAGACTGTGCTCTGTATAGTAGGTGTGTATGAAAACCGGTGAATAGAATTAAATTGTATTATATTTTTTTTTTTTTTGACTGAGTTATATAATAAGGATTTTAAATACCACTACACCATATCGCACCGTGAGTGTAAAACCAAGGCATCTGCAAATTTAAAAATTTCAAGATTAAATGCAAAACAACTGCAAAAGTTGTGAACTTGAATAATGTAAAAGTGAAGTAACTGAAAGAACATGCAATATAATGTAGATATAAACCAAATATTATGATTTTCTTTAGAAACTCTATCCTAACAAAACGAAGACTTTAATCACTAATATCTCCAAAATATGTCTTTTGCACATATCTTGGTTTTACACTCACGGTGCGATATAACCTGTGTTATACTTTATAAAACTATCACCTTTGTATTTCTGTCACCTTTAGCAATAAACGCCCATCGCGGCTAAAACAAGCCCGGCAATTGATTTCACCTCATCACACTACTTATAATAATGACTTCTGACAGTATGCATGCTTGGGATTCGAGGTGTGCGTGGAGCTGATGGTGGATGACGATGCGAAGACTCGTAGTGTTCATTAAGACCACGAGTTTATTTATTGGTTTATGCAAGTACAATAATGCAAGATAAAGGCGGAGTGATATATTCAGCCCGAGGTGCGGCGATACTGAGTGAATCTCCATTCAATTGTGATGGGCTATTTACTGAAGCCTCATAATCGAATAATGCTGACACTCAATATCCCATGAATTTCGGTCAACCACTTTAATGAGCATTGGCTGTATGAATGAGAAATGCATATTAAAAATAATACTTTAATATTAATTGAGGCAATGATTCTTATTAGTACGTAGTAAATGGATGCATGTGAAATTGTGTGTTTTAAGGAAATTCATGTATTAAATAATATTATTAACGCAGTCAGCGTTCTTATTGAATAAACGACAATTGATACTGCTAACGGCCTGTGAAAATTAATAATTGAGGCGTCTAATTACAAAAAGCGACAAGTCCACAATTCGATATTTGCGGGAAACAACGTTTTTATGTTTCAAGCTTCAATTATTTGGTTTAACGTGAGATTATTTTTTCTGTTGTATTCTATGTCACAATTAGAAACAAATGGCAATTTGTTTCAGCCGATAAACTCTTCAATGTAATAAATATAGGCAAAATAAAATTGGACGTAGCGCTACTTGAACCTCATTTTTTAATTTATTCCGCATAAGGCACATATTTCTGTGGCATTGTCATGAGTTTACCGGATGCTACAGCATGGGAGACGCCATTTCCAACATTGAACGTTCCCTTATTGGCTGACTTAAGCACGCGCGAAATCAACCAAGTTTTAAATAATATGAAACACGGACTTGGCGCTTTTTGTAATAAATCGAGACTTAAAATATTTTTTTTCGTAGGGTTTTGGAATTTATAGATCAATACATATTGTGTAAAATTGTACAAAGAATACGTGCGTATTTTTTTCTTGATTTTGACCAAATGTGGACTTATTGCTTTTTGGAATTAGATGCCTCAATTGAACAATATATTTGGGATCGGCTCATGTCGCGGATTTATGTGCTGACATAGCTCTATTCCCACACATGTACTGATACTCCGGTGGGCTGTATCTTGACGTTTGGGTTGTCAGGAGTCATTCATTTTTGGAGTTTTGCGTAGAGAAGGGGGCACAAGTGAATTAAACATTGTATTTATGTATCAGTAAAAGTATTAACAACACAGAGATTAGAGTGAAATGCAGTCCATGCAGACTTGTTTATTTGTTATAGCTAACAATTACACAGGAGACATAATGACGATTATTATAGTTACATTATTGATTACAACGATGAAAAGTCATTAATAGGCTTAGGATTCTTAGGTATTTAAATATTTTTTTTGATTGGCCCCACAACAAAATATCAAAAAAATCAATATGTTTCAGACAATTATGAAACATTTAAGCGCTATTTGTTAGCAAATATTTTCACATAAACACAAAATTAATTAACACAATAACACTAGTAAACACAATTGAAATGTTAGAATCATCTACAAAGTCACTAAGTAGTGGAGCAAATTAATATTATAAACAATACTGCTGCTAAAATAAGACAATGTTCCTGGACCAATTGGAATAAAAATAAGTACCTACAAAATTAAATACTGTTTTAAATAAAAAATACTGAACTTCAAACGCTGCAGAATATTAAAGCTGTTTTGGAAAATCCATCAGATGCCTCAGATGTTTCAATTTTGTATACTTCAGAAATAGTTTCATTTACATACGGAATAATAACATCTGTATAACCAAGTGGAAAGAAGTTTTCCATGTACATATAAAAATTTGCTAGGATCAGATCGTCAAAGATTCACTTCCGAAAATTTGAAGCATTATTTATTGTAATACTTACAATTTTTAGCACATAATTACATAGAAACATATTTTCCAATTATATCTACATATTTTAGATACCTTTTTTCATTTTTTAGCACCTAAAAATTCTAACGCTAGTCATTACTATACAGAATGTATTAAGTATTAAATTATTTTTAATATATTTTCTAGGAACTTTTGGTTTTCACGAGAAACTATGTCGCGAGTTATGTTAGGTTGCACTGCACTTTTTTTATTAGGTATATTATTTATTATTAACTCCATAACACTAGGGACTCATTTATAAAAGGCGAATAGTCAATCAACTTAACTGTTTGAGATTTCATTATTAATACAAGTAGTTTTAGAGGACATGTCAAACTTTTTGCAAACAAATTGCACTTACTCTTTATCATTTAGATATCGTCACTGTTCTGGCAGAAGACACTAATTCGAAAAAATGACATATTGAGTTAGTTATACCAAAATATTCCTTATTTCAAACTTTAGGGGAGAGCAGGTAGGATTCGTACACAGGGAGCATTCGTACAGTGGCGATATCTTCACTATCCAATTCATTGGCGTGCTCACGTTTGTGTGTAAGACTCCCGCTCATACGCATAGTGTAACCGCGGGGCAGGGCATCAGTGCGGCCAACAGCTTCGACGGAGCACGCCGATACGTGTTTTCGCTCTACGTAAGTATTTTTTGTATTCACTTTTGAACACGCTTAACTGTTATAAGTTTTGTACGAATGTTATAAGTGATTTAGTATAGTTTATGAAGTGATAACTTTGTTTAATATGTAAATAGTCATTTTAGGCTAACTATAGCGGTTATTTTTATTTTCAATTAATTTGTTGATTTCTCGGTTTGGGGTACCTTCGTGCAGTTATGAGTGGGGTAGATTCGTACTGTACGAATGTTCCCCATTCCTAACTGCGTGGCAGTATAAAGATTGTTCACCAAAAATATTATTGTTACAGAACCATGCCGCGAATATATGTGAAAAAGGGGACAGGAACAGGAGACGTTGATGAAGATGCAATGATGCAAGATGCAGCCGTTAGAATCCACGTAAGGTTGACAATCAACTTCTACAGCGGGCCAAGATGCCAATGTGCCAGAAACTCTACTTGCAGAAACAGAGATTACTCAACAAGATCTTCCATGGAGCTCAGCGCCAGTATCACCCTCCTTGCTATCACCTACAACTGCACCTGCATCTTCATCAACTGTAGGATTAATAACTCCAGAAATTATCCAGCCCTATCCCAGAGTAGACAGAAATGCGTTAAAAAGTCGAAGAAAGGAAAACTACCAGGAAAATCGAGAATATATACAGATACTCCTGAAAAAAATAGACTAGAAGAAATAGAAAAAGCAAAACAGTTGAAGAAGCAAGAGCAAGAGAGGAAACAAAGGGCTAAGGAGATGTAACGAGCATTACATTTACTGTCAGATACAAGAACCAAAACAAAGAGACAGAAGAAAACTTCAGGGACAACTAAACCAAAGAGGCAAAATAAAACTGTAAAGACTGATAGTCAGGATGAAACTGATTGTGAGGATGAGGCTAATATGAGTTTAAGAGAAAGTTCTTGTTCTCTCATCGAAGAGACGTCTGAAGGATTGGATACTGACAATGAAACTCCAGTTACGTCAAAGAACATCAAAGAAGAACGCTTTGTGATAGTAGAGTTCAAGAAAACAAAGACCGTTTAAATTATCTTGGGCAGGTGCTTAAAAAATATAGTCCCGTTGAATACAAAGTTTCATTTTTGAGGAAGAAGCCTCATACCTGGAAATTTGTCTTTCCCACTACCAAAGATGAAGGAACAGTTTACATATCAGATGTGGTATGTGTTTTCCCGTTATCAAAATCTGCTTTTACAGCAAGAACAGCCCGGATAATATTTAGCTTCGAAAAAGACTTATCTATATATAATGTTGGATAGTACAACTATTAAATACGATTAAGACCTATTACTCTAATGGTTAATTTTATAATGTTGGTTTATTCGTTCCTTTATTAACAAAAAAATAAATAAAAGTGTTATGTTTTTATGACTAAGTAGTTATAAGCACTTTAAAAACAATAACTGTTAATTATTATTACATGAAGGCTGATTCTGTGTTAGCTTTGATCTCAATACATGATTATATTAGATTGAATAAATAGCATTTTATTTGACTGTACGAAGGTTCCCCATTATGTACGAATGTGCCCCACACTATGTACGAAGCTACCCCACGTGTGGGGTAGTTTCGTACGTTTTCCATTTTTCAGAAAAGTTACCGTAGCTTCGCCATGCTGATTTGTATCTAAACTATACTTCACTATTATTAAAGCCAAATATATTGGATATATAACAGCATTGAAGTTATTTAAAAATATTTTACAGTTTTGTTTTTATACGGCTTAGAGTAAAAAGTGTACGAATCCTACCTGCTCTCCCCTACCGTCTGGAAACCTTAATAAATAAAGTCTTTATTTTAAAGTCATCCTTTTTACGATTACTTAATAAACTCACATGATAGACCATTTCAAACATTTTAACAACTTCAAAGTCAAATTACTCAAAACTAGTATTCTCCAGTTAGTGTGTTCTGCCAGAACAGAGACGATATTATATGATAGATTTTGGATGGTGAATAAGGGAGTTTTTGTATGAGATATACAGACGGTAGGGTTGATTTGGTTTTTGTATGTATTAAAGGTGAGTTGGAAATACTGTCACCAGTTTGTGTACTCAAGTCGGATGAAACTACCCATACTCAGTATGTGTGGCCCAATAAACTTGTGATGATATCATCGCGAGTCGCTCGCCAGTTGAACAATAGGTCATAAATTTTGTGTCGCAGTACATTCCCTCATGGTGTCATGACGCACAGGCTTGTTATGAGTGGTATGAGTACAACCGCTCAAAAAATTTATTGTTTTAAAAAAAAAAAATATTGTTATTCATTTTATAAACAAGAATATTATAACCTAACAGAAAAACAACTCATAAATTTAAAATTTTATAATAAATGGGAGATTTCGAAAAGCCGAGCTCAGAGTATTATTTGTGATTCTATTGAAACCGATATTTTGAATACTAATATGGAGTTGGTTTTAGTTCCAGTTGAGTATGAGACTTATGTCACATACACACACCAAACGGTCTATATAGTATTCCAAATACTACTAAGTATTTTGGAACAAGTTTCTATACTAAGTATTTTTTTATACTGGTAGTAAGTATACTTAGTCTTCAAAATCGACCAGTTTTCCCACCTATCTAGTATGTATTCTAACTTTTGCAAAACCACAACAAACTAAAGAATAGGCACAAGTATTATAACATATTCAAATTATACATGATTGCCTCCTGATAGAACCACTTGTATCATAACTCGATCAATATTTCTACTTACCGTCCACTTCAAACAATTCGAAATGTGGAATTAACGATGCCCAGAAAAAATTGTAATCACGATAATATGGATTAACTAACACATTGGCGTTAAAAACCATTTATATAAAATTACTCCTAATAAATATATTACATTTTAAATTCTAATGGTTTAAGTTTTGTACTATTACATTAGAGTCGTTTTAGGCGACCCGGGTTTCGCCTTTCGGCATCTTCAGGCACTGTGTACACTTACCAAAAGGCAAATAAACACTGACCACGAATACTATTAACTCTAACTTACATATAAAATCAGTACAATAAAGTAGGTACAAGTCAAGAGTCACAATAAAAAAATAACAAACAAATTATGTATAGTTGAAGTGTTAAGAGTAAAAGCCCCCATCTTATTAATAATTATACACTCGATAAGCATATTATATTTCTTTTATTTTGTTAACTGTCAATTCATGGTGGAACTGCATTGTATTGTTTGATTTAATAAAACGCATTTTTTTTTGTAGTACTTATTCCACTTTTAATCAATAAATTAGGACCGGTTTGAAATGTCCCTCTGAGGCGGACGAAACCGGTCCTAATTTATTGATTAAAAGTGGAAAGAGGGACATTTTCAACATGTTGAAAATGCCCCTCTGAGGCGGACGAAGCCGGTTCTAATTTATTGATTAAAAGTGGAATAAGTACTAAAAAAAATTGCATTTTATTAAATCAAACAACAAGCGTACTATAATGAATCATCAAAACCTAATAGTAGATCATTAGTACTTGAACAATAAAAATACTACACTCTAGAGGTCCATTCTAGAAACAATGGTATTGGAAATTAATGGAGTTAACTAATGAGATATTATATATATAACATCAATCTTTAAAAGTTATTAGTTAAACAATCAATATTCAATAATATTCTTACCACTCACACTCAAATCCACAAATAAACCCAATGTAATTGATTGAGCAGAATTTAAATTCAAATTCCATCAAGTATAGGTCGCGCAATGAAAACTGAGGCGATCCACAGATATGAAAGCTGTGTATTGGTGTGTTTCTGAGGCAACCGACATTCCACAACGTCTACGAGAAACAGCCGTTTGTCTTGCTTACGCCTATTTATTGTGCTTATTGCGAAAAGAGGACAACATGCGTTTAAGTTGTTGTTTCGAATATTCCAGACACTTTAACAGGCTGTTCCTTTATTGATTATTTCGATGGATCTTTTGTTTGTGAGAGGTCGTGTATAAGTCGATTTAAACATTCTGTGTGTAAACAATGCTTCTGTGTGAGTATTGTCGTCGCCTCAACTTTGGTCGTGAGATCTATACCATCGGTTGATAGTATTAAGGCTATATCTCAGCTGAGGCATGGTCTAAAAAGATCATGACTTAGGCGATGCGCGGATTGTCCAAATGACGCGAGCCGAACGAAATATATTTTCTCACAAAAATTCAACATGCGTCCTTTTAATGTTATGTTTATTATTAAATTCGTAATAATAATAGTATATTCATTGACATATTTTCTTTTTCAAGTAGGGGAGAGCAGGTAGGATTCGTACACAGGGAGCATTCGTACAGTGGCGATATCTTCACTATCCAATTCATTGGCGTGCTCGCGTTTGTGTGTGTGACTCCCGCTCATACGCATAGTGTAACCGCGGGGCAGGGCATCAGTGCGGCCAACAGCTTTGACGGAGCACGCCGATACATGTTTTCGCTCTACGTAAGTATTTTTTGTATTCACTTTTGAACACGCTTAACTGATATAAGTTTTGCACGAATGTTATAAGTGACTTAGTATAGTTTATGAAGTGATCACTTCGTTTAATATGTAAATAGTCATTTTAGGCTAACTATAGCGGTTATTTTTATTTTCAATTAATTTGTTGATTTCTCCGTTTGGGGTACCTTCGTGCAGTTATGAGTGGGGTAGATTCGTACTGTACGAATGCTCCCCATTCCTAACTGCGTGGCAGTAGAAAGATTGTTCACCAAAAATATTATTGTTACAGAACCATGCCGCGAATATATGTGAAAAAGGGGACAAGAACAGGAGACGTTGATGAAGATGCAATGATGCAAGATGCAGCCGTTAGAATCCACGTAAGGTGGACAATCAACTTCTACAGCGGGCCAAGATGCCAATGTGCCAGAAAATCTACCTGCAGAAACAGAGATTACTCAACAAGATCACCCATGGAGCTCAGCGCCAGTATCACCCTCCTTGCTATCTCACCTACAATTGCGCCTGCATCTTCATCAACTGTAGGAGTAATAACTCCAGAAATTATCCGGCCTTATCCCAGAGTGGACAGAAATGCGTTAAAAAAGTCGAAGACAGGAAAACTACCAGGAAAATTGAGAATATATACAGATACCCCTGAAAAAATAGACTAGAAGAAATAGAAAAAGCAAAAAAGTTGAAGAAGCAAGAGCAAGAGAGGAAACAAAGGGCTAAGGAGATGAAGCGAGCATTACATTTACTGTCAGATACAAGAACCAAAACAAAGAGACAGAAGAAAACTTCAGGGACAACTAAACCAAAGAGGCAAAATAAAACTGTAAATACTGATAGTCAGGATGAAACTGATTGTGAGGATGAGGCTAATATGAGTTTAAGAGAAAGTTTTTGTTTTCCCATCGAAGAGACGTCTGAAGGATCGGATACTGAGAATGAAACTCCAGTTACGTCAGAGAACATCAAAGAAGAACGCTTTGTGATAGTAGAGTTAAAGAAAACAAAGACCGTTTTATATGGACAGGTGCTTAAAAAATATAGTCCCGTTGAATACAAAGTTTTATTTTTGAGGAAGAAGCCTCATACCTGGAAATTTGTCTTTCCCACTACCAAAGATGAAGGAACAGTTTACATATCAGATGTGGTATGTGTTTTCCCGCTATCAAAATCTGATTTTACAGCAAGAACAGCCCGGATAATATTTAGCTTCGAAAAAGACCTATCTATGTATAATGTTGGATAGTACAACTATTAAATACATAAGATTAAGACCTATTACTCTAATGGTAAATTTTATAATGTTGATTTATTCGTTCCTTTATTAACAAAAAAATAAATAAAAGTGTTATGTTTTTATGACTAAGTAGTTATAAGCACTTCAAAAACAATAACTGTTATTATTATTATATGAAGGCTGATTCTGTGTTAGCTTTGATCTCAATACATGATTATATTACATTGAATAAATAGCATTTTCTTTGACTGTACGAAGGTTCCCCATTATGTACGAATGTGCCCCACACTATGTACGAAGCTACCCCACGTGTGGGGTAGTTTCGTACGTTTTCCATTTTTCAGAAAAGTTACCGTAGCTTCGCCATGCTGATTTGTATCTAAACTACACTTCACTAATATTAAAGCCAAATATATTGGATATATAGCAGCATTGAAGTTATTTTAAAATATCTTACAGTTTTGTTTTTATACGGCTTAGAGTAAAAAGTGTACGAATCCTACCTGCTCTCCCCTACATGCGGAACGTTTTTTAGTCATCTTTACACGATTTAAGAATATATTCCTCCGACTGGCAACGCGACCGAAATTACGTCCCACATACTCTCAATAATTATTATTATTTTACGTTTTCTTTTTTGTGACAAACATCCATACTTTATACGAGGGGTTAAAGATCAAAGGGTTACAAAGTGACATAATTATAAGTAAAAAATGAGTTCATACAAATATTTATGCAAGCGAAAAGATTCACACCGGTTATAGGTAAATCATTCTACAGTGGCACCATAGTTATGAAAAAAGCGACTTGCAGTTGTAGTGGTAATGTTTGTTTGCATTAAATCGGGCATTACAGCAAACAATTCCAATACATACGCGAAACGCCTATGGTGCCATTGTAGAATGATTTACCTATAACAGATCTATGTGAAAAATTACGAGCCTGAATCACATGAACAGTGCCTGGAAAGGTAGTCTTGGATGACACAAAATGCATGACACAATACATTCCGATGAAAAACCGTACCTAGGTAGGTATAGATACCTAAATGGATAATTGTTCATATAAAAGCAGGCAGTCTCATTGTTTTAAAATACTAATATATAATGGCGTTGATAAATCAAATGAATGAGATCTGTATTTAACGGCCCACGTGCTAGTCGTAGGTCAAAATTGAGTTTTTATCGTATTTTCAAACCATGATCCTGGACACTCCTTAAACGTTGTAGATAATCTATTTATATAATTTTGAAGCCTTATTATCCTTTATAGTTATTTTAAACATTTGATGACTGCATAAAGTATTTTTGTTACATAAAATAGTATTCTTTTAAACCTCTCGCTCTAATGTTTTAGAATATAGTCATATTTCGGTACATAGCTGTGCGGTGGTGTTAAGATTTTTTACATTTATTAATTTTTAAACGCATTTATAAAACCATTAGTATAATTTATTATGAGATAATTTTTGTAAAATATTCACGATAAAAAATTATATTGATAATCTCTGTGATCCCAAATTTGATAAGAATTAGGCGTTTTATTATTCAAAAAATCGGCAAGATTAACACATTTGAAGATGATTCTAAAGATACTTATTATAAGCTATGTCTTTGACCATTCAAGTGTGATAAACATCTTATGAATAATGATTGCTTTATAATAATTATTGACCTAAGAATAAGGTAGTGTTTTTTTGAAATACGCCATTTCTTTTGTCATTCCCCAGTGGTTAAGCTAGAACATACGGCCGTAGCCATACATTGACAAACTATAATTGAAGTAGGAAGTAAAATGATATTGACGCGCGTGTTTGAACATGTACCGTTTAAAAAAAATATAAAAAAATTCGGTTAGGTTCATGTACAAACACGCGCGTTAACATAATTTTACTCCCTACTTTAATTATAGTTTGTCAATTTATGGCTACGGCCGTATATTGTAGCTTAACCACTGAGGAATGCCAAAAGAAATGGCGTATTTCAAAAAAACACTACCTTATTCTTAGGTCAATAATTATTATAAAGCAATCATTATTCATAAAATGTTTATCACACTTGAATGGTCAAAGACATAGCTTATAATAAATATCTTTAGAATCATCTTCAATTGTGTTAATCTTGCCGATTTTTTGAATAATAAAATGCCTAATTCTTGTCAAATTTGGGATCACAGAGATTATCAATATAATTTTTTATCGTGAATATTTTACAAAAATAATCTCATAATGAATTATACTAATGGTTTTATAAATGCGTTTAAAAATTAATAAATGTAAAAATCTTCACACTACCGCACAGTTATGTACCGAAATATGACTATATTCTAAAACATTAGAGCGAGAGGTTTAAAAGAATACTATTTTATGTAACAAAAATACTTTATGCAGTCATCAAATGTTTAAAATAACTATAAAGGATAATAAGGCTTCAAAATTATATAAATAGATTATCTACAACGTTTAAGGAGTGTCCAGGATCATGGTTTGAAAATACAATAAAAACTCAATTTTGACCTTCGACGAGCATGTCCCCCCTTAAACGATATGCTGTTACTTGCCAGCATTTAAAATACAATGCATATTAAGCCGCGTTGCCACAATCCAAGTACACTCGGACCGAGTGCCATCTAAGTGCACTCGTATGAGAAAGCTTCATGCAAATTACTCCTATCCAAGCTACTCGTACCGCGTCCTACTCATCCGAGCTAGCTTGGATAGGAGTAATTAATATGAAGATGTCTCATACGAGTGCACTCAGTCCAAGTCAACTTGGATCGTGTCAACGCGGCTTTATCTAATTTAAAAGGAATCCGCGCGTGCAGTGGGACATCTTCTTTTTAGCAGTTTTCTGTCATTGCAGGTGTTGAGCAATGGACACTTAATAAGAAGAATTTCAATGTTTGGACACTTGATTTGGAGAAGTTCCAACAGCGATACGTCAACATTTTTAATATGATACAGTTTCAGATATGTCAATTTCCCTAAATTTCCATTTTTAAATACATCAATTAAAGCATTGATTGAAAAATTAGTGTTGTTCGCCAATGCCAAGGCCTCTAAGTTATGTAGTTTTTCTAAATATTGAAGACCGGAATTCGTTAACTTACAGCAATCTTTAATCTCTAGATTCAAAATATTCTGACATTCTGAAATGTTTATCAATATCCTGTCATCATATGCGTCTTGAGTAATGATGTGCAGCGTCTTCAGTTTGTCTTTTTGTTGGACTAATAATCTTAGCATGTTTTCTTGGGTGATATTTTTTACACACAATTGTAAATGCTCGAGCTTATGACACGCGAGAAGTCTTTTAAAACGTCCATCACTCAAGATGACATATGCGCTACATGTCATCTTAAATACCTTCAACAGAGGATGACAGCGGAAATCTATATCACAATTTGAATACGGGTGTGAACCGCGTATTATTATTTCTTCTAAAGCAGTAACACTTCTCATGTATTTAATCGTTTTTAAATTTAAGTCACAAAGCTCAAAGCTTATTTTCTTTATATTAGGGCATTTGTCTAAGATGCATCTCATTCGTTTTGCATCTGTTAAGAATTCAAATTCAATGAATCGTACACAGATAAATATTTCTTCAAACTTCCTAACAGAAGATGAGAAGGACTTATCATCATTACAATCCACAATTATGCGTAACCGGTTCCAAATTGGACTACCGGCAGAGACCTCTTTCCAGACTTTACATACCTTCCGTATGGTCATAATATCCCCAAACGGTAGGTAGGTAAATATTTCAGTCAACACCTCCGTTGGTAAATCGCCAATATGCATTGTTTGTCCTGACGGCAACACTTATTATTTCGTATTAGTATGACTTTGGTAACTTCCCCAACTAGGTATGCGGCATATTATGGTCTGCTAGCCCTCATGGTACCCAACCAACAACCAACGTACATGTAGTATCGTACCCAATAATCTGCAAAAAATAACAAAAATATTATTGCTTAGAAAATTTTCATTAGGTACACCAAAAGCATAAATCGATAGTTAAACAATGCGCCCATAACAATAACATTATTAATGGACAATGCACTCAGTACAGTAGCTAGCAAGTAAATTCGCGCATAAAGACATTCGCACATGTATAGGTAGACGTCACGTGACAAATTCCATTATGCCATATCACGCATCGAGAATTTATAACAATATCACCTTTATTGTAATGGCGTTAGAATAGTGTTTCTAGTGTCAATGTTCATTTGAGCGAATGATATTGATATTCAAATATGAATTATGCCATTCGGCAGATCCGACAAAAAGCATCGAGAATTTATAGCAATATCACCTTTATTGTAATGGCGTTAGAACAGATTATGCAATTCGGCAGACCCGACAAAAAAGTGAGTGTCATTTTTTTTTCCAGACGCTTCGTCCATATTAATGTCATTGGCCCATAATAATATAAATGCATCATCTTTCCTGATAAATTGAATAAAATAATATCAATATATTCATAAGTAGATAATCCTCCAGTGGCGAGGGACATTGGTAGGCTGTTAAGATTCGAAATAAATAGTCCACTCTGAACTTCGTCAGCCATGCTTATTTGTTTAGATTTAACTAATAGGTACAATTTGCAGATGGTGCTGGTTCGTTTTTAAAATTCAATTAAGCCTTGCCTAAAACAAACCACAACAGTTTAGGCTATGGGCCAGGGGCGAAGGGTGGATGTAGGCTGTTAAGATCCTACATAAATTGTACAGACTAAATTTTGTTAGTCGTAATATGTATTTGTTTTCATTGAAAAAACACTACAATTCAGACGATGCTGGTTAGTTTTTAAAATTCAATTAAACCCTGCGAAACCCAGCCATAATAAATAATAGTCAAAAAATACTCGTCTATCTATAATATATCTAAAATTGTGCAATTAAATCACACATAACTTTGGATATTTTAAAGATATAATGATATTTTTATCTATTATATTTTGGTTTAGGCTGGGCATAATGAATTTAAAAAAATGAACGAACAATATGACATTCTTAATCCGATGAAAAAAAAACTTATTTTTTTTGTAATTTTGATTTCCAAAGCTCCAATATTTTATGAATGTGTTCTCTTCGTCTTTTTAAATCAGTGAATGCATTAGTGGTAATTTCAACCAAATAGACAAGTTTAACAACATAATTATCGTTCCTAAGCAAATTTGCTTCAAATTTCAACATGATTTGACCCTTTTATTTCATTTTTTCACGAGATAGCCAGCGCGCCTCACAATGTACTATAATAGAAGTGAGGTATTATAAAATTAGTCTCCATATTTTCAGACAGGTTTGCAAACAACCTTTTATAGGACTGTTTAATGTAGTTTATGTCTAGCGACCGTTTTATAAAATAAGCATTTGCTAACTGCAAACCTGTGGCTACATTAATTCGAGGGCTTAGTGTCAAACAACACTATCTACAAAAGTGCAACTTTACAGGAGAGCCAAAAATCGTTATTTTAGATTCTTGTAACTCAACAAGGGAAATGTTTATTTAAAACCTAATGTTAATATTTTATAATTTATTGTGTATTGTACATTTATCTTGCTTATGATGATGTTAAAATTTATAGGGATAGTTTTAAAAAATATGAAAACAAGGGTAACTTATGTAGTTAGCGTTAAACTTTACTGGCGATTTAATAAAAAATTAAAAAAGATTGACATAACGTTGTTTGACTATCATGTAGCCGTAAATGTAAAATAACGTTATCTCAAAAAAAAAAAAAAACACTTTTTTGTAGATAACGTTGTCTGACTTTAAGCACTCGAATTGTGTGAAACTTTTCACGCCTCCCTTTGCAACACTCCGCGCCTCTTAGTTTGGAAATCGCTGATCTACACAATATTGTAGCCTTTATTCGATGACATCAAATGCGTTTGAGTGACAAAGTTTAGTGTGGAATATTGTTATCGGTTCTTAACAGCCCACCTCCACCCTTCGCTACTGATATCGTGGTATCATTATGTTTAAGTCAGACAGGGGCGCACATTAAGCCGATACCTCTACATACCAGAGGCACCTAGCGGAAAAATACGAAGCTATGTTTAAGTCAGACAGGGGCGCACATTAAGCCGATACCTCTACATACCAGAGGCACCTAGCGGAAAAATACGAAGCTTGCTATTTGAGATATTTTTTTGACAATTTACAATTTAAACAATATTAATGAATGAATGTATCTGAAAACATTAAAAACAAAAATATTTTTTATTTTAAGTCAAAGATAAACTTTATTTAATATGATAAAATTTAAACAAACGTTATAAAATGTGAATTTGTTAAGGGGGTATACGTTGTAGATGATATATTTATATAATTTTGAAGTCTTATTATCCTTTATATTGATTTTAAACAGTTAATGACTGCATAAAGTATTTTTATTACAGAATATAGTATTCTTTTAAACCTCTCGCTCTAATGTTTTGGAATATAGTCATATTTCAGTAAGAACATCCATGTGCAGTGGTGTTAAGATTTTTTATGTTTATTAATTTTTTAAGCATTTATAAAACCATTAGTAAAAATTATCTTGACATTATTAAAGTGTAATATTTACGATATAAAATTATATTGATAATCTCTGTGACCCCAAATATGACAAGAATTAGGAATTTTATTATTCAAAAAATAAGCAAGATTTACACATTTTAAGATAATTCTAAACATATTGATTATAAGCTATGTCTTTGAGCATTCAAATGTGATAAACATTCTACGAATAATGTTTGCTTTATAATAATTATTGACCTAAGAATAAGGTAGTATTTTGTTGAAATACGCCATTTCTATTGTCATTTCCCAGTGGCTAAGCTACAACATACGGCGTAGCCATAAATTGACAAACTATAAATGAATTATAAGGGAGTAAGGGCTTGCGCAGACAGAGAGCGGTCAGGCGGTCTGCGTTCCGCGTTCGGAGTTCGGCGTTCTTTGTACTGTATGGACTTCATACTGTATGGGTAGACAGCCGGCGGTCAGACCGCGCCGGTCAATTGGAACGCTAGCGTTCTAGAGTTCTATTCCCGGAATTACAAAGAACGCCGTACCTCCCGTCCAGTCCCGTCATAGGAATTTGAGCAGTCAAACAACATAGAGCGAAACCACACGGGGGAGTGAGTACGCAACAGCGGTGCTTTCTCACTTCCACTCGCAGTCGGAATATAGCGGTCTCGCATTATGCAGCGCCTGTGTCACTACAACGTTTGTATACAAAAGGAACGCTTATTGTTGACCGCCACCTGTTTGCTGTCCCTGAACGCTAGCGGTCATCGGTCGGTTGAACGCAGAACTCCGACCGCTCTCTGTCTGCGCAAGCCCTAAGATCATGGTAACGCGCGTGTTTGAACATGTACCGTTTTTTAAAAAATATTTTTTTTTTCAGTTAGGTTCCGGCATCGGAATTTCTCAAATTCTCCGGTATGTTTATGTGACAAACAAAAAACTTACATTTTCAACACTTCCTATAATTTTTGCCGACATACTATCATTTCTTGGACTGCGTACCTACTATAATAATTCGATGACAAAACGATAGCTAAATTCCAAAATGGCGACTGACAGCTAAAGACGGCGAAGGACCAGTCACAACCACCAATAATTATTTCGAAATAAACCTCACGTACCTAGGTAGGTATACAATTATTCTCAACGGCGGCTTCCTTTTACTATAGGTAGATATCGGGATCCTGTTTCCACCTTCAATCCATTTGGTTTGCACATTTACATCAAACGAAATGGTATCCTTCTGTATTAGATTCGTCCTTGTTTAGTTTGCGTTTTATTCTGCGTACAATATAACAAACTCTTACGAAAATCAAATCAAACTAAGTAGTAACGGAATTGGCCATAGATAACATGAATTGGCATTTTTGCAGAGGTCTATATTTTATTGCCATTACAATAAATCATTCATGCTGGTATTGCAAGTCATAAAAATAAATTTTACCCCAAAATAAAACATTATTAAATTTTAACAAAAATAATAAAATTTAGTAGAATACGCAGTGGCACTTTAGCTAGCTTAGTAAGTTGTTAGTGACTGGTATTAAAATAAAATATAATAAATCCTATTAAAATATCCCGTAGGATCGGGAGGGATAACACAATAATTAGTATCAAATTAAGAGCGTACATAAGTGAAACGGCAAATAATTTTCAACTGTATGTGGAACGAAATTACGGCCACGTTGCCATTCGGAGAGCAATAGTCGAGGTGTCTGCACGTCGATTCGTTTTGTCATGGCGTCGGATGAAAATATTCTTAAATCGTGTAAAGATGACTAAAAAACTTTACGTATGTACTTAAAAAAGAAAACATGTCAATGAATAAACTATTATTATTACGAATATAATAATAAACATAACATAAAAAGGACGCATGTTGAACTTTTATGACAAATTATATTTCGTTCGGCTCGCGTCATTTGCATAATCCGCGCATCGCCTAGTCACGATCTTTTTAGACCATGCCCCAGCTGAGGTAGAGCCTTAAGACACATTTGTGCACTGGGTATCAATTCTATTAAGTAGGTATTCACATTGGTATTTTTCTTTTTTTACAATAAATGTGGGGTTCTAATGCAAAAGTGACTATTTCTGAAAATGAGTTAAGCACGATTATACATTGATATGCTAGGAATCGATTAGCATAATATTTGTTTTCCACCAAACTGCGTTGTTTTCATACATTATGATTTTACTCTTCAAAAGTTGATTTTATTCAAAACGAACTAGGTAGGTAGGTACCTATTTCCAGATGAACATAACTACCTACCTAGGTATTTGTGTTTGTAGCCAAAACTGACTAGATATTTTCCAGGAGCGCGCGATTTAAAGTACCGAGGTATGCAAACTGCCAGCGCTCCACTGGCGTCCGAGGAGAATAAATCATCCGATTTGTCTATGCTCAGCTACTGATCAACAAACGAATAAAAAAATTGAACTGTCAAAAATCAAAAGTTACGATTATCGTAATGTCTTCCGATAATCCTATAATTTTGTGTTATTTATATATAGACTTGCATAAAATAATAAATAATAATAAAATGATCACATGTTCGAGGCACCATCACCATACGGAATGAAGCAACAAGATAATTTTAAACCAGCGGCACTCCATTTTAACTTCCTACCAATAAGAAAAACAAATAATTTGGATAGTTCGATGAACTAAAGAAACACTTTTATTTATTTTGTGAACCTGATTCTAAATCACCACACCAGAGCTAGTCAAGGAATCTAGGTTATCACAAGTTTTGTTTTTGTTTTGTTACGACAAAGTATAACTTCTAACGCGCGTACATAAGTACACACACCGATTTTTTTTAAATTTTAAACTGCCGTCACCTCACAACATTTCCGACGGAATAATATGCTGCTACAGAAAATTTATGACCTATTGTTCATACATAAGATGATGATATTCAGATGCAGAGACTAATAAATTAAAATATAATTATATTCAAGTGCTATTTCGCTAGCGTGCATTTAATGTCAATAGTATTAGAAGTCTACCAACTAGCCAGCGACTTGCAATGTTTTTTGTTGCAAGTTTTTTGGAACAAGTTTATTGGGCCATACGTACTGAGTATGGGTAGTTTCATCCGATACTTAAGTACCTACACAAACTGGTGTCAGTATTTCCGACTCACCTCTAACATACTCCAATCAGCTGGAAATATACGACTCAAAAGTGACTTTTGACGATCTGGGGCAATCGTAACAGACGGAAAACCAGATAATCTGCCGTTGTAATCTGAACATATTTTTTGTACCTACTCTAAATAACATTTTGGAAATCAATGACAATTGATTAGATACATATTATTATCTTCTTCTTCTTCCACGGCGCTACATCCCGGGGTGGGATTTGGCCTCCTCCACAACCGCTCTCCACTCACTCCGGTCTCTCGCCACACTTCTCCAGTTACCGGGTCTTCATATATGAAGCCAGTCCACTTCTACGGCGACAGCCAATCTCCTTCTTGGACGGCCTCTGGGTCATTTCCGTTGGGGTAGCCACTTCGTCATGATCCTTGGCGCTCTAACTTCAGGCATTCTCTCCACATGTCCCGCCCATCGTAGTCTTTGGGACTTACAGTATCTTATGATTGTTTGCTGTTCAATCAGCTCTTCCAACTCGTGGTTCATTTTTATTCTGTAGTTCCCATTTTCCAAGGTGGGTCCAAAGATTTTTCGGAGTATTTTGCGCTCGAAGACAGCTAATTTGTTTGCCTCGTTTTGAGTTAAGCACCAAGTCTCACATATTATTATATTGTCAAAAAAATTAAGCTCAACTAGTTTTTTCACCATGGACCAATTTATGTCTTTTTAAGTTGCTTAAATGTTTAGACTTATAATCGCATAAGTCGCATTCAAACGGGTTTTCACCGCTATGGATCAGTAAATGTTTCTTCAAGTTACCAGAGTCTATACATTTGTAATCACATAGAGTGCAAACGAAAGGGGTTTCCCCACTATGAACCATTTTATGTCTCTTTAAACCGCCGGATTGGTTAGATTTGTAATCGCATAAATTACACTCATACGGGCTGTCACCATTATGGAGCATTTTATGCCTTTTTAAACTACTAGAGTCATTACACTTGAAAGCACATAAGTCACACGCAAACGGTAATTCACCACTATGAACCATGTTATGTCTTTTTATGTCACTGGCTCTTTTGCAGCTATATTCACATATATTACATTTGAACGGTTTTTCACCACTATGGACCATTTTATGTATTTTTAAATTACCTGCTTCCCGACATTTAAAATCACATAAATTGCATATAAATGGTAGCTCTCCACTGTGAACCATTTTATGAGTCCTCAAGTTACGTAATTGTTTGCATTTATAATCACACAAATCGCATTTAAATGGGTTTTCTCCACTATGAACCATTTTATGTTTTTTCAAGTGACCTGATTCTTTACATTTATAATCACACAAAATACACTGAAACGGGGTTTCTCCAGTGTGAAGCATTTTATGTGTCTTCAATAGACTAGACTGTTTACATTTATAATCGCAATAATCGCACTCAAACGGTAATTCACCAGTATGAATGAGTTTGTGTGTCTTAAGGCTACTGGACTGATTGCATTTGTAATCACATAAGTTACATTTAAATGGCTTTTCTCCACTATGAATCATTTTATGTGTCTTTAAGTGATTAGATTGTTTACATTTAAAATCACATAAATTGCACGTAAATGGATTTTCGCCACTGTGAATCATTACATGAATCCTCAAGTTACTTATATGTTTGCATTTATAATCGCAAAATTCGCACTTGAATGGCTTGTCTTCACTGTGAACTGCTGTATGTTTCTTTAAATTAGCTGTATCTTTGCATTTATAATCACATAAGTTGCATTTAAATGGTTTTTCTTCACTGTGAATCATTGTATGTCTTTTAAAATGAGAGAGAGTTGCTGTTTTATAACTGCATTTATTACAAACGTATTGTTTTATGTCATATTTGTGTTTATCGTCACCAGATGACGACACGTCATGTAAAAGCTTGTGTTGCTTTAAAATGTATTTAGTCGAGAAAAATGTAAAGCACACATCACATACGAAGTTGTTTTTGTAGAATGAATCTTTATTCAACTTTAAACAGATTTCTTTTGCGGATCCAAGCGATGTTTCTTTTTTAATGTCATTTTCTTGAATAAGAATTTCATCATTCGGTAGTCTATGCCGATATGGGTGCAATTCTATTGCGTTCTTTATTTTAAATGAACGTTTTTCTATATTATGTAATTGTGTGTTTTGAATCCCATTTGAAGCAATGTCGCTTTCGTGTTTCAATATTACAGGAACATTCTGAAAATTGGAATAAATATTACCCTTAATAAGAGTTTTAAACAATTCATTGTTTCGCCAAATATCTATGAAAACAAAGTGTAGAAATTACTGGTAATAAATTATTGTTAGAAGGAATACAAGAACATATTATAAGCTACTAGCTGACGTACCCGGGCTTCACACAGGGTCGCGTCGTGGTTATAATTATCTTAGATATTTAAAAAATAATAAGAGGTTATTATTTTTTTAATATTAAAATATCTGTGTAATACAATATGGCAATATGAAAATAATTCTAATAGGAGTAAAGGTCAAACAAAAGAACACTAAATTAAAATCGAATCCAAAATATAAAAACGTTATTAATGGTAATTAATATGTAGTAAAAAAAATAAAAATTGGATGGAACAAACAAACAACAAACTTTGTATTTTATATAATACTAATTTAGAAACCTTTACAGGTGTGCGCACAACAACTGACAAAAGTTTCATCGCAATCGGATGAATGGTATAGGAACGCATACGAATAGAAGAAGAAGATGATTTTCTAATTCAGAAACCTTCGCAGGTGTGCATACAACCACTTACCAAAATTTCATCGCAATCGGATGAATGGTATAGAAACGCATACGGGACAGACAGACAGACAGACAGACAGGCAAACAGACAGACAGGCAAACAGACAGACAGACAGATATTAATTTGTATATATAATATATAGCCTATACTCTTCGCGCAAGTGCAAGCAATAAGTTGACAAAGTTTTATTGCAATCGGATGAACGGTATGGCAGCGCATAAAATACGAACAAACAAACAAAAAAACAAACAAACAAACAAATATTGATTTTTATATATTAGAAGATATGAGAAATCGTCAATTTAGAGGTTTTATATATGAATAAATAAAATTGTCAGTGGCGTAAAATGGCGCACTTCAACGTCAATGTATTAGAACACCGCCATCTTAAGATTTATAAATCCTGAGTATTACTTTTTGCACAAGCAACGAGTGGTCCACTTTTCAGCTGTCAAAATCAGATCCCAGATTGCTTGACATATTGATTCGCCTTTTCTCGTTTCAAATTGAATTATAAAAAATTCTCAAATCAAATATATTATATATTACCTATTTATAAATACTATACATTCCTGTTATTCATCAGCTGTCAAAGTCAGACTAGTCCTTCACACAAAAACCGGTAGGTAATATCGATTTCCAAAAAATATGTAGCATTGATCTATGAATTACAATTGTAGAAGGTGTATTAATGCGTGTATTATTTATCATTTAACTTAACTATCCAAATCAAACCATTCCCTGTGTCAAGACAGCTGAAAATATCGATTTGTAATAGCATAATACTTCAAATTATGAATAACACAGAACCACTAAATCAGATGAACTCCGAGGTCTCCAAGATAAGTTAAAATAATCTGAAAGAAATCTCCAGACAGACAAATAGACAGATGCGCCAGTATGGCACTCTATAAATAGACAATGACAGGTCATCCATAGACAACGGGAGGGGCGAATGGTAGGACCAGCCGTGAAATATATCGGCATTCCTCTTCAGTCAGCAATGGTTTGACAAATCCCGTTAGACATTCATTATACCCAAATGGGGCACTAAACGTCCACAAGTATGCACTAAAACCTGCTGGATAGATGAACTCACAAAGTTCAGTGGATGCAGGTGGCCGCGAATACTAGGGTCCCAGAAGAGCAGAAGGAGCTAGGGAAGGCCTTTATCCAGGCAGTGGATCATTCATAACCGATGAGTATATTATAAGTAAATAATATCGTACATACCTGATTCAGTGGAGTGTATTCTGAATTTGAACATCCTGGTTGCGGATTGTTATAAATTAATGGATGTATTTTGCTTTCAATAAACTCACATTTAAAGCTATGTAGTTTAATATCAGTCTCGGTTTTGATATTCTGAAAATAATAATATTTGAAATCAAATTATAGCCTCGTTGTCTAATTCGGTATGTAATCAGGGGCCTGATGTTATAACTTGTGATATGAAGTCACCCGACGTACATGACGTAATTGTGACGTAAGCTCAATACACGCTCGAGCAAGCCGCCCAACGCACACAGCTCACCATAGATATTATTATGCTGAAACACCTATTCGTGTTTGGGGACAGTAAATAACGCCAGTATTTGAGTAGTGCTAATTTCTCGAATGCTGTCATATGACGTCATGTCGACCGGGCGACTTCAACTCGCAAGTTACAACATAAGGCCCCAGCAGCCCTATGTTCTAAGTAGTGATATGAAGTCACCCGACGACATGACGTAATTGCGACGTCAGCCAATACACGCTCGAGGCAAGCCGTCCAACGCACACGGCTCACCATAGATATTATTATGCTGAAACACCTATTTGTGTATGGCGACAATGGATAACGCCACTATTTTAGTAGCGTTATTTTCTCGAATGCTATTATCACTCCGGTAGTATGTCACAATGATGTCATATGACGTCATGTCGACCGGGTGACTTCAACTCGGAAGTTACAACATAAGGCCCCAGAGAGGTTACAGAAAATGGAGGACGATACAGTAGTCATTAACAAAAATAATGTCGTCATGCAGATAATGTGTCAATGGGATGGACAATTCACAGTAAAGCCAGCTGAATAGATGCAATCGTAAAATTTTGTGGATGTACTTGGGACCGTGAAGAGTGGAAAGATCAAGGGGAGGCCTTCGCCCAGCAGTGGATCTACCCCAGCTAATGATAATAATCTATGGACACGGTGCGACAGCTGATTTCGCGATGAGAAAATAAAGAAATTTCGATAATTCCACCAAAAAATGGAATAATGGGCACTTATTTTCCAATGAAACATAAATAAGCCCGATTCAGGCGGGACACCGGTGTCGCGCTCGTATATAATAAGGAGGCTTTCGTATTCGAATAAAGGGGCCATTGTATTATGTTTATGAACGCCCCAGACCTAATAAGTCAACGAGTGTCCGATACACTTTTCCGTCGGCCGCTACATTCTCAAGCCGCCGATACACTTGTTTTTATTACCGCTGGCAGTTTTATGTTGGCATAAAGGCATGTTTATTCGAATACAAAGGTCTTCTATATTATATCAAGCGCGACACCGGTGTCCCGTCTGAAACGGGCCTAACTTAGAATACTACAGAAATATTTTACAAAGAAATTTTAGTTACTATAATTAAAACATTGTTAAATATACTGAAACAGATAATTATAAAAATTTAATTAGGTTTTTAATCAATAAAGATATTATTAATTATTAATTAATTAAGATAGCCTTATTTCGATAACCTACGTCACTTTCGCGAATAACTACGATGTTTCACACGACTCGCAAGTTCTAGCATAAGGCCCCTGCCGACAAAAAAACGAACCACACAGCGTAGACTCATTTTGAGGTTAACCGATTTCACGACATGTCAAATAGTACTATAAAATGACAACATCGCTTCTCGTTTGCTTTTCAACAATGAGATTGGCGAGACAGTCAGCAATTTTATGTATAAACAGTTATTATCGCGATAGTTTAAAATACACACTATTGTTGCAAGTAAATCCATGCACGTGTACAACGGCGCCATAAGTATCTAAATACACGTGTATACAAAATGTCAATGTATCTACCTGATGTAGTGGCTTGATCTCCGAATGTGAGCATCCTGGTTGTGGATCATCATAGCTTAATGGACGCATTGTGCCTTCAAGAAATTCTTGTTTGAAACCATGTGCGAGAAAATTAGTCTCAGGTTTTATATTCATCACGAAAGAGTTCTGAAAAATAACATTACTTTAGAATTGACATCGGTATGTATCGGTGGCGGCTATAGGGACGTAGAGGCCCGACGCATTAACTGCTTTTGAGCCTTCCCTAGACAATAAAACACAATAAATTCCAAATATTTTTTTTTCCGACAATGTCCGATCCTAATAAGATCATAGGGCCTCCATAGAGTGGAAGTTTGTATTAAAAGATACTGTTTTTACGAGAAATGGATATCATCCACTTACTTAACCTATTAGGTCCATTCATACTTTGACTCATACACAAATTGAATAACAATATGTGTAGGTAGGTACTTACCAGACCCAGGATTCGAGCCTGGTACCCAGGGCATTTTAGGCCGACGCTTAAGGCGACACATCAGTGAAACGGCAAATAATTTTCAACTACAGGCGCGACGAAATTTTGGACTCGCTGCCATTCAGAGAGAGAACGTCGAGCTAGTAACACGTCAATTTGTTTCGTGATGGCGACGGGGGTATTAATAATTCTTAAATCGTGTAAAGATGACTAAAAACGTTACCCATTTACTTTAAAAAGAAAACATGTCAATGAATATGTTATTATTGTTACTAATATAACAATAAATGGACGCATTTTGGATTTGTATGTCAAATTATATTTCGTTTGGCATGTGTCATTTGCACCCGCGACCCGCAATCCGCGCATCGCCTAGCCACGATCTTTTTAGATCGTACCTCGACTATAGGTATATATAGCCTTAAGCCCCGCGGCCATCGTGGATGTTTTAGTTGTAGATTATTATATTTAATTGCATTTTAAATAGATAAGTACGCCATTGTTTACAACAAAAAAAAATACTACTTACAATACCTATTATAAAATCTTTTACAATGTATTTTTGTAAATAACATTTTTTAATAAAAATAATTTAGGTAAGAGTGGTAGGTGAATGACCCCCTTTTGAGTCATACTGCAGTTATTATTTAGGCAACATTCGGAACTGGGATTATAGATGTTGGTATAACTACAATGATGTATGACGTGCCCAGCACTCGCTCACCCTGCAGCGTTGCTACAACCGATCTACTTGCTGAAGGTCTTGCTTGGTGGGCGGCGCAAGAGTTGACGATGGACCGAGAAAAGTGGCGTGAAATTGTGCTCGCCCTATGCCCCAATCCTAGGGTGTGACAGGATGAAGTAAGTAAGATATAATTACGATGAATTTGAATTCTGGGTCTCATAATATACACATATTATTTTTAATAAATGTGGTATATTTATCACAATTAGCTAATTGATATGTTAGAATAGCATCGCAGGGGCCCGATTTCCTAACTATCGTCTCGTGTGGCACCAGACGACATGACGTAATTGTGACGTCAGCCAATACACGCTCGAGCGGGCGGCATGTATTGGCTGACGTCACAATTACGTCATGTCGTCTGGTGCCACACGAGATGATAGTTAGGAAATCGGGCTGCAGGGGTGTTATGAATTGAGTCAGTGGTGCTTATTATCGCAACGCCCACGATGGCCGAGTGGCAACGTATCAGCCTATAATGACAAACCCCGGGACTGGTAAAATTGACATGTTTTTTTTCAATTTTTGTTTTGATCCAGAGTATGGATCTATTAGGTTGAGAAAGTGGCCAATATACTCATATCTCGTTAAAAAAATCTGTTATATAAACATCCATTCTGTAGAGGCCTATATTATGATCTTCATAGTTTCGAACATAGTCAAGAAATGGTATGGTAGATTTGAACTGTTTCGATACCCCCTTTTAAATCTTATGACAAAACAATTGCGTCATTCCACCGCCATCTTTAGACAACAAATAATGGGATAAGTATATTGCTATTATAAATATGTAGTCACTGCTTGAAGCAATTAATTAATATATAAGTATACCAAACGATGTTAATATGAGTTTGTGGTGTTTATTCATTCAGTAGATTTTTTTGTTTCAAAACAGATTAATAAGATAGAAATTTAATAGCCAATCATCACGAAGTTTTTGAAACCGAGTCCGGTTTATTTCCTTATCATAAATGACAAGAAAAAAGAGCGCTGCATATCCTGAAATATCACCAATATTAAGTCTGTATCATTCAACCTGAATCAAACAAACGAAATGGGACCGTTTGGTAAATGTCCACGGAAACGCTTTTCTGACAACTAATTAGTGTTGCCAGTACTTAAAATTAATTCATAACATATTAGTCTCTGAAACAGAAACATATTTATTGAAACGTCAACTTGTTATGAAATTCTAACCTCCTATCGTTGTCTACAATAATACAAATTCGTATTCATTCATTTTAAATGTACAAAATATAAAGAATGCTTCGTGAATATGTAGCCATTTAGTTAACTTATAAGATTTATAGGTATGACAAGTTTTTAAAAATTACTTTTGATAAGAGCTTTTTATAATTGACCACTATTGTTCATGTCGACAGTATGATTTTGTGACTTAGGCGACAATCGAACATATTAAATTGATAAAATTCGTTAGGTAGGTAATATAAAGATCATTCCGGGTTGATTTAACACAATTTGTAGTTTAGAATCTCCGTTACAAAATATAAATAAAATGAAAATAAATTCTTGGTCTGACATAATAATTATAGTAATGATATTAAATCGAACTCTTTGCATAGAAAATATGGTTGGATTTTGAGATAATAAGACCAAAAGCGGCTTCTTGTTCGCGTATGGTTACTTATGAATAATAGGTACCTATTGATTATTAATCTATAATATACATAATTCAAGTAAACTTCTATGGTGTAAATGTCTAACATATTAATATGAACACCTCACGATATATAAATGCCGAATAATGCTTATCAACACATTGACAGATTGCCATTAGTCTATGGATCGTCCGAATCGGTTTGACGTTTCATGTCAAACCATTTCTGATGGTCCAGAACGGTTTGATTTTCAATGATACACTGAACCAAACGACAAATCTCAAACCATTTCCGGTCAACTTTCTACTCATACAATTTGTATGTATATTGTCTATGGTTTCATTTGATTTGTTTCGTTCAGGTTGAAAGAAACGAACCTATTGAATGCGTCCATAGACAACGGAAGGGGCGAAAAGTAGGACCAGTCGTGTAATGTATCGGCTTCCTTCTTCAGTGGGCAATGGTCATTCGCATCAAAGAAAACACTGCCGGTACCTATGTATTGTTTGCCTCTTCATACAGATCGTCTGACACAACCCAAATATATGGCATCAAATTAATGTCAATAGACATTTTATAAGGAGCCTTGTTGTTATGGAGTAATCTTTAGCCGGATATCAGATAATAAACAGTTATAGCAAACAAATATAGCAAAGTTAGGTATTGACGTTCTAAAAAAAACAAACCTCAATACCGCGGCTGTCATCGGGATCGGCATTCTCGTGTTTTAAGTAAATTTCCGGACTGTTTGGACTTTTTATGGGCACATTTAGCAAATTCAACCCTTCTCTGTCTAATTCACTGTCGTCTGGTTCACGTTTAATATCCATTTTATGTTTTTAATGCGTGGATATGTCAGATATTGTCGATCACTGGCTTGATATGACGTACCTTCATACGCAATGGACGATCTGACAGACGCAGTGTTGCTATGTTTAAAATTAAATTATAAAACGTTTTACAAAAATGGGCTATTATATTCAGTGACGTCCCTAGACAAAATGCCGCCCCTGAGCAGCGCCAATATGCCGCCCCATTTTTATACAGTATTTTTTTACCATCATTTCATGACTCTTATCTAAGAAATGTGTTTTATGGATACATTAGTAACAAAATATATACCGCTAAATTTAATTTAAATGCCATCTCTACTTCAGTAGATAATATTGCGGGTCCACGATTTCAGATACATTTAAAAATACATCTGACAACTTTCAAAACTCCCGAGTGACTGGCAAAAATATTTGGATAAATTTATTAGGTTATTATGTACCTACCCATAATTAAAATATAATTCGAAAATCTGCACCTGTCATTGCTGGTCATCAAGGACGCGGCGTTCAAAAACAACGGAAGTAAACTAGACATCGCAACCTTGCCAAAAAAATTACATTCCTGTTAATCATTTCATGTTAATTAATACGTTTTGTTTCCAACCAGTGAGCTCATTTCTGAAAATATATTCCAAATATTACTAAGTTTAGGTACATAATGATTCTCCTCGATTTGCCGCCCTTCGAGCAACTGCCGCCCCCAAGCGACGCTCAATCTGCCTACCCTCACGGGACGTCACTGATTATATTATTGTACCTAATAACAACGATTCTGCAAAAAAGTAGTAGGTAAGCAATGTGGAGATTTCCTGTAATAACATACTATCAGTTGAAATTATATAACTAACTCTTAAGAGCATTCTTAAGGCGATACTTCAGTGAAACGGCAAATAATTTTCAACTATAGGTGCGACGAAATTTTGGACTCGCTGGCAATCGGAGATCGAAAGTCGAGCTGTGAACACGTCAATTTGTTCCGTGATGGCGACGGGGGTATTAATTCTTAAATCGTGTAAACATTACTTGAAAAAGAAAACATGTCAATGGATATGTTATTATCGTTACTAATAGAACATTAAACGGATGCATGTTGAGTTTTTGGATGAGCAGTGCCAAGCTAAAATAAACTCTTATAGCGTTTTAATAATATATAGTAACCTATTTTATAGGCCTAGTAAATTTTTATATAAAAATTAAAAATCATTTTTTTTACTTTTTCTTGTAAACATCAACGGTCAAGAACCAAACCAAGGAAAATATAGAAAAAAAATACATAGTAATAAAACTTAAAAATACTTAATAAATTTCGATGAAAAAAATAAAATTATTTTTTCTCGTTTTTTTACAATTCGCTGTAATTGTAAATTGAATATAAATAAAAATAATAAAACTTAGTAAAAATATGTAGTAATTTACTATATAAACCTATAAACTATAATTTTCTAACTTTTTTTACTAAATTCGCAAATGTAACAATCCATTTAGTGCAAATTACAAAATAAAGCCTAAAAATAAAATATATAGTAAAATATAATAAAATATAAATAACTATGTTTTTCTCGAACTTTTATATAACAATGTGTATACCTCGAGCAACTAACGTGACAACAGTGCATAAAAACGCAAAATAACGACACTTAGTAAAAACTATATATTTTGAAAAAAAACATAAACTCGTGTATCTTCGGAACTCCACCGAATAAGAACATTTTAAAAACTATCCCTATCATGTACAACAATAGCGCACATGAATAAATAATCGCCGCCTTGATAAAAATATAATTATAGAAAATTATAATTAATTATAAAAACATAATATTTTTTTTTTAACTTTTTTATATAATCGTAACGTCAATCTAGCGCCTTAAATATAAGTTAATTAGATATAACATTTATATGTATACGTAGAGAATAAGACCTAGTATTTTAATAATTTTAATTTTTATCATAAATATACACGTAGCGCGTGGGCGGCCCACTCATAGGTCCGAACTTGTGGCTCCCGCCACTCAGCCAGGGAGAGCCTGACATCGCAGGGTGTATACTCATATGCTAGCTTGAACGGTGACGAGCAGATTGACGTATCACACTCTTCGATGCGTTGAGTTTTCGCTTGGTTAATTAAAAACTAAAAGTACAATACAAGCTAAAAAACGCATTCATTGTAGGGAGAGCTAAGTGAAATCGCGCTCTCAGCGGGATGCCGCGAAGGAGGTTTTATGCCGGCGGCCCGCGCCTACCAAACACCGTTGATTTCAGCTCTCTCGCGACTTGCGGTTTCGCGGGGCAATCAATTAAGTCCACATCTCATAGTGAAAATGATATGTGGATTTTTGACCCGTAGAACGCTCGCCCGAGGGGATGAAATCTCCCGATTCGAATAAAAACCCAGGATTTCCAAATTCTGTATCCAGTTTTTCATTGCTTCCAGGACCGAGTCCACGCTGGACGTCGGTCTGATATATCATACAAATTCATATAATTGTGCAAGTCTGCAGAGGAGTCTGGGACCACCCGACTCCCCCTTTCCTCCTGCGGGTAAAATACCTAACGTTGGACTTTGTCGTTTCGGCGCGAGTAATCGTTTATAAATACCTAACCCCGACTTAGAAAAATTTCGCGAATAATTTTTCGAACATAAATACCTATCTGGTACTTTAATATTTTCGAGTGAAAAGTATAGTTTCGTACAGCGGTTCTTCAACGGAGGCCCCGAATCTTTTTCGACTTTTATCTGCTGTTCATCGGGTCGTACGTACCTGACTGTCAACTTAAGTTTGATAGTAGTAATCTTTTGATACTTTTGGATAATTGTGGAACTTTTCTTCGAATTAATATTTCTTTGTTGCGAGTGTTAATGTACTTTATCATCTGACGGATGACCGTATACCGTGCCTCGAACATTTATGTGAATAATATTAACTTTCTGAACACTAATAATTATAATATGATGAACCATTGTGAACTTTGTGAACTTTTGCGAACTTGAACAATATATGGACCATCTACCGACTATGAGTTTTTATTCTGACTTCCAACCATACGAAGACCTTGGCCTGTGACTCCTCTTGGCATTGACAACCTTCACTTCCATACCCTTGGAACTAGCCGCGGCAGTGGAGGCCCCGTCAATCTGGCCAATCTCGTCATCCACAAAGAGTTATAGCCTTAAGCACAGAATGTTGACTAATGGGTCTATTCTATACGTCTTATCGACCGCTAAAGTGATAAATACGACGGCTAACTAGGGTAGTTTGTATCAAAGTATTAGCACTTATTGTAACAATAATTACAATAAGTTGGTTGTAATTGTTGCAATAAGCGCTATCAGCACTTCTCTTGACTGTAAATAAATTTAGAGCGAGATAGACTGTTTTGACGGCTAACTCATTGTACCAATTATAATACCTACCTCTATACAAATATATAATAAATACTATCACTCTAGCGGTCGATAGTCACCTTGTGTATAGAATAGACCCGCAAGATAGAGTGACGTCCATAGACAAAGTGCAGCTCCTAAGCAAATTTGAAATAACTATTCTTTTGATTTTTATTTTCAAAATGTCTGCTAATTCGTTAGGTATCCACCCACTTACCTATTTTATTATTTATTTTCGGCTATTTTAAACAGATACTTACATACACAAAAAATATTCAAATTGACCTTCACAACATATAATAAGTACCTACTTACTAAGAAGTAGATCATTTCCATGAAACTCTTCAATAAGATTGGTTTTAACATAGAGGTATTAAATAAAGAGAGGGTTAAGTAAATGGCTTTCTCATACAACTGAATGAAGCAGGCCAACAATACCGACAACTTACGAGAAATAGCGACGCGATAAAAAAATGCTGGGTAGGTACCTATAACGGAGGAATTACTTTGGTCTTTTGACCGTCATTATATCGTACCCATATGCGTGAAAGTTTTGCCGCAATTTGATTACCAGCCTTCCTCACCATATTTTAATAGGAACATGCCTGCTTCACCATACTTTCATATTATAACCTGCCGCCCCTAGGGTTTTAAGTAAGTGTATATCGGAGGCGCTCACGCTTGCTATAATTATTATTGCAAATATAATATCAAAGATCTGGACAGCATCGTTTGGTACGTACTAACTACATAGAAAACCGGCATTGCTCTCAAAAGTTGATAAATTTGTACTCATAAGTTCATTCGCCGCCCATATGCAATGCATGGTCTGCCTACTCACACCGGACGTCACTACCAAGATACAGCCCCCACTACTCTTCTGCAACATCTTCTTGGCTACGCTTCTAGACGATGTTGTCTAATAAATGGGGGAGCTTGTTAGTTTATAATGGAAGTGCGGTAAAAATGGGCGGAGCATGTTAGTTCACAGTTTTAACACGTAGCCAAGAAGATGTTGCTGATGAGTATAATAGTCACGAGTGTTTTATCATATTGTGGCTTAAATGCAGTGCGTTCGGCTGATAACCGAACAATCGTGGTTCGAATCCAATCGAGTGCGATTTTTTTCCTGTAAAAAAATAAATTATGTGTTACATGTAACACGGCATAAATACACTCTGATCTGATTTTCCAAACGCGCCTAAAGAAGTATAACTTCAAAAAAAATCTATCAAAAACTAACCGCGTTGGACGCTTCACTGATAAATATAGATTGGATCTTGGTCGTTTGGATAGATAGAATAAATAGGTATGTACCTAATGGATAAGGTTAATATTTTATGAATGTAGTTCCTGATAAAAACATATATTGTAGGTTAGTATTACTTTAAAAAATGATTAATTGGGTAGACGACATCGCTCCTAATCTTTATTGAATAATGTGTATTAAATACAATATATTATCAATTCTATTAGGATGACTTCCGTAGGTGAGACAGTGCAAGGTATGTTTAACTACGAAACATGCAAGCAGACATTTTGTTAGGTATAATCCTAAAAACTCAAGACGATGTTCGAGCCTTCGTTGCGATTACAATTCAAATGTCCAGGATTTGGCGACTTGCAGAAATGAACCATCGATCTTGGTGTTTATTAGCTCATCATCATCGTCATCGACAACGTAGGTAGGTGTTTGCCACCTCCAGAAATAATCTTTACTCCTTTCTGTTTTTTCAATGTTTCCCAAGAATGCCTACTCTTAAAAATCTGACTGCGCAGGACGCGTTACTGATAAATATAGGAACTTGGTCATTTGGACTCTGTCCCACACTGTTTTGGCATCAGAAATGTATATCTTTTTACGTCTCTCAACCATCTCGATCTAAGTTCCGGTTTATTTAAAAGAACTCTCATGTCTTCCACTTCTGAAACATGGCTTGCTCGTGAAGTACGACAGCTGGTTATAGCGCAATCACAGCAAATGGCCCAGCCAAATTCAATGTCGCCTCTTCATCGTTTGTGTTGTAGATAGTAATTAGGGGCCTTCAAAGATGCCGGAATCCGAATGTACCAGGCTCGCCATATTGATGTTCTCATCAGGCTTCCGCAGCACGTGGCCGAGCCACATTCACACTTCTCTTCACTTCCAGAGTGATGAGATGCTGCATGTTCGACTCTTCTATCTACCTGTTAGGTACTCTAGAGTTATACCATCGCACACCTAGTATCCACTGCACAAATCTGTTCTTGAAAGTCAACTTTTTGATTGACGTTTATTGAGGTTCATTACTGATCAATATTTTTGTATGTATCAGTGCATACCAACTCAGGACGGTTTCTAGCCTCATCCAAAAACTTCCTCCTGAGCCAGTGTCTTCCAGCTATCAGCAGAGACTACATAAGCCTCTGATTATGTGGTCTGGTATCCAGGATGCCCCATTATCTATTATTACTGCATGACCCCAAATCATTCAGTAGGTACTCATTCAATCATTCATGGTTATAAACAATTCTATGTTTTTTTAAGTGAATCGATTGTGCAAATTTATTATTACATACGTTGCACTTATACGGTTTTTCACCGGAATGGATCAGTTTATGTCTCTTCAACGAACTTGGCTGCGCACATTGAAAACTACACACATTGCACATACAAGGTTTAAAACCACTATGAACCATTTCGTGCTTCTTTAAATCACCGGGTCTTACGCATTTGTACTCGCATATATTGCATTTGAAACATTTAAGACCTCCGTGAATCAATTTATGGTTCTTTAAATCATTCAAATACGTCGATTTGTATTCGCATAGATCGCACTGGAAACGTTTTTCACCACTGTGCGCTTTTTCGTGTCTCCTCAAGTCACTCGGACGCGTGCACTTAAAATTGCACACACTACACTTATGCGGTTTATCGCCTAAATGTACAAACTTCTTATGTGACTTCAGATTGCTCGAGAACGCACATTTGTAATCGCATAAGTTACACTTGAAAGGTTTTTCGCCACTATGGATTATTAGGTGAGCTTTCAAATGTGACGATTTCGTTGTGACATAGTGACATTCATCGCAACTAAATAAAGGCTTTACCTCACCAGTGCACGAAGAGCTGTTCATAATATCATGAATACATAATTTGTGTTCTATTAAAATGTTTAGCGTTGGAAAAAAATCATAGCATACACTACAGGCGAAATTTATTCTATAACATAACGTCTTCTGTACTACAAGTCGAACTTCTTTTAGGTCAGATGTATTTAAGCTTCCATTTTTAAAGAATTTGACACTATTCTTTATCTTTCCATATATTCCTCCAAATCTTGAATTTGACTTGTGCAATATATTATTATCGTATTTCCTTTTTGCCACTAAATCAATTTGAGTATCCTGTTTCAAAATAGCATCACATGCCGGTTGAATAGTACTTTCATCATAAGGAATGGTATTTTTTATCAACGGGATCTGTAACATTACAAAACGAATGTTTAAAGACAAAAATAAATGTTAAATATGGGTACATAGAAAAATATTCCGCCGGACAGGACTCTAGTCTGAATCCATCAAAGACACTTATTCACTATCGAATTACGACGAAATTAACCAATACTACCAATACCTACACTCGACGAAGTGCTGCATTTACAACCGTTTGGTTTCTCTAAGGGCAATTTATTTTAAACTGACAATTTGCTTGGAATTTTTATGTACGTATAGGCATTTGTAGCAGAGGACGGCGCCGCATTTCGTGGCTTGAGAACCTCCGTGATTGGTACGAGTGCAGCTCCACTGAACTGTTCCGGGTAGCAGACAACACAGATAAGATCGCCTTGATGATGGCCGACCTCCGCTAGGGGATGGCACAATAAGAAGAAAGCATTTTAAAATGCGCGATAATTATAATGTTATGGGTCCCAGGTTCGCATCCTGGGTCTGCCAACTAGACATATTATTTTTCAATGTGTTTGAAGACAGAGCAGGGATATGATAGGTTGAAGACATAGCCAACACCAGCGCCATCTTAAGTCGGCAATGCCAACACCCATTTCTCATAAAATCAAAAACTTGTTAATACAAACCTCCAGTCTGGTTAGACCGGAGGTTTGGAAACTACCGACACAGTGATAAGGTTAAAAACAATAATTGTGACTAGATTATAGAAGAAGATAAGGAAGGGGTCAATAAATGCTAAAAATTATTTGCGGACGACCCCTGAAATTGTACACGTCTACACCCATTTTATGTGTTTCGGCATTCGCACGTTTAAATCCGGGATTCAATACGATGTGAAATGGAAGATAGAATTTATAAGTCTGTTCCTTATATTATTATAAGACACATTAATTAAAAGTAAATATGCACATTTCATAAGATTTTCCATGAGATAAATTTGCGTCCAACAATAATGAATGATCTTATACAAGTAACTTAGGTAGGTACTTCAATTGTTCCAGAGGAGTCAAGATGTTCTTGCTTTACACATCTTTGTGGTTTTGGGCTTTGCGGAAGTGTTATTGGAACATCAAACCATACTGGACTTGTTGATTTTCCTCCTATACCAGATTCGTCGTCTGGTTCATGCTTTATATCCATTTTACTAATAATTATAATTCGATTTGCGTACGTCAGATGCCAGACAATAAAATAAAAATATTCGTTTACCAAAGACAATTTAGTAAAACAAAAATGTTGCCAGTCTTCATAAAAGTTTTTAAATTTTATAAAATTATTAATTATATTATATTGGTACCAACCGTTTTGATTGATACGATATTAGGATAACCATTTTATTTATTGTAAAATATATTTATACTTTCTATAATGATCTGTAATTTGTATGTAACACAATTGCCACAATCTCACCCCGTCATTATACATATCACATTTTTAGGTAAGAGTTTGAACGTACCTACCTATATTATTTTGCTTAAACTTTTGAAATTTTGATAATAATTTTTAATATAATATATTATAGAATACGTGTATTAAATAAGGCTCTAAGTACCAAAAAGTAGTATTGCCTGTATTTACAAAATACCGAGTCATTGCAGTAAAATTTCATGAAGCAGACCTTTTGAAAAATGTAGTTTTACAGTGTGAAGCAATCACGGCAGCTTCTATAATTTTAGGTATTAAGAACTCGCAAGTGTCAACACACCATCGTCAGCTATTTTATATTGAATGCCGTTGACCACTGCAGTGCTACTTAGACCATTATAAATAAAACACGCCAACGGACTTACAACGTCGACAGGTTTAATTATTTTGCTGTATTTTTTTGACTTGCTTGAGGCACTTAGACTATAGTTGAAGTTATTGGCGTTGGTATGTAGAACATTTTTCTAAAAAAATGTCAGTTTTTATTATTTTGGTACTTAGCGCCTTAATTAATACACGTATTCATATTATTAGGAACAGCGCTCGAAGTAGAAAATTTAACGAACCGGTAGACCGAACGAGTAGGTAGTTCCGGAAATAGGTAATACAAAAATATTGTAAAATAAATACTTGATACAACATTATACCTAGGGTTTAAAAATGCTTAATTAGGTAGGCAAAAACGCTCCTAATATTTATTGAACAGTGTGTATTAAATGTGTCGCTGAGTTTCAAAACCCGCCATAACACTTTTTGAACTAAAAAGGTTTTTGAATGTTTCAATAGTGTTATAGCGGTATTTGATAGACAAATTGATTTTGTTTCATAAATGACAGTTAATCGTAGCGGCTTTTGAAAGAGGCGATAAAATTTTCATGTAGATATTTTAATAACGAATACAACGATATATAATATATATATCTTAATAATTTCAAAAAAGTGTTATAGTGGCTTTTGAAACTCAGCGACACAAATACAGTATAGATAGGTATTATTATGTACCATATTATGGTATATTATACTAATAAGAATGTCACACGACATATCGTCGTTGAAACTATGAAATTGTGTAACTCCAAAACGCTACTTTACAGGAGAGACAAAAAACGTTATAATTTTGTCATTAATATATTTCAATAAAATAAAATATGTACAGAGCATTTATTACATTTAACAAAGATATGTAAAACGAACATATTTTTTTTAATAAACAAAACGTCATTTAAACTGAATATACATACTAATTTTTCGCAACATAAAATGCGTATTAATTGTAATGACATACACATATTTCTACGGCAACTTAAAATATATCAACTTAAATGATTTTTTTATTACGAAGCTGATGCTATTACATTTAAAAATGATGCATACTTATTTAGTTAATACTATATACCTACGAAAGTCGTATAAAATAAAATTTAAGACTACCTAGAGTCATGGCCCCCCACTTCTTGAAGCGGGCCCCCAGGCTAGGATCTTTGGCGGGTCTCCCTACCTATCGCTAAATATAAAGGCAGTGTGACGCTTTACAGTAGGTGTACCAAACGGTGTACGCGGTAAAATTAATGTCTATATATAGTGTTTTTTTTAATACATCCATTTGAATCATGGAGTTGTCGAGTATCGATACACAATTAAAAATTAAATCGTACAACCACATTATTTTAAATAATCACAATATTGTCAAACAATAGCGTCGCAGGCGACTTTTTTTACCATTAAAGAGAATTTGTGATGTGTGTTTATATCACTTATCTGGCGACTCGCCACGCCGGGCCCTTTCTGAGCCCGGGCCCCCAGGCTAGAGCCCTGCCAGCCTTCCTTTGTGGGGGCCATGCCTAGAGTTATAATATTATACTCAAATTATCAACTAAATATGACACTGCTTGTAATAAAATAACAAGTTTTTAATATTAATATTAAATTAATCATTCGTGAGGTACCTAGTCTATCATAAAAATCATAATAATTAGAGTGCAAACTTTGTTTTTGTGTTTGCAAAACTTGAAACTTTGTTGTTTTTATCTTCTTTCTTTGACTACTTAGGAATATTCTTCTTATTGTGCCATCCCCTAGCGGAGGTCGGCCACCATCAAGGCTATCTTATCTTTGTCGTCTGCTATCCGGGACAGTTCAGTAGAGTGGCACTCGTACCAATCACGGAGGTTCTTAAGCCACAAAATGCGGCGCCGTCCTCTGCTACGCATCCCATTGATCTTTCCTTGAATGACAAGTTGAGGAATGCTGTATTTCTGTCCTCTCATAATGTGGCCGAGGTACTGTAGTTTCCAGGTTTTGATACTACGTAGAACTTCTCGGTCCTTCCCTATTCGATTGAGAACTTCAACATTTGTCACCCGGTCAGTCCAAGGAATTTTGAGAATGCGTCTATACAGCCACCTCTCGAAAGCTTTAAGTCTCCGTGACATCTCTTGGTTTAGCGTCCATACTTGCATAACATAGAAAAGAATTGAGACAACATACCGACTTTGTTTAGGAAAAAGGTTGTAACCCTCGATTTTTCTAAAAGTGCTTTTATTAGATATTAACAATGTATACGACTAAATACACATTCTATAAAGAGGAAGTAAGCCGCAAATGCCGAATTATTATCTAAATTCAGGTTTTAATTGAGATTATATAATTTTTAATTTATGGAAAAAAAGCATTTCAATTCATGTCAATTTTAATGATTTTTCTGTAATAACTTTAATTATTATTAGATCGAAAATATATTACACCAAATCATCAATCATTATGCACCCAATGTCTGTGCTTATTTATTAAAAAAATATTAAACTAAAAACTCTCATAAAACGTTTTTTGGCCATCCTGTAAAATTTGTTCAGTGAGGGTTACGTCCTTTTTCCTAAGCACGGTCGAATTACGTATATATTGGTGGTAAAAATGTTCATGGTCTAGTTACCTAATTCTGTGGGTTTTGACAAGGGCGGGGTATATTGTATAGGTAACTAGGAGGCATTCAAACAAATATTCCCTATAATCCTGAAGGGTCAAGACAATATTCGAGTCTTTGTTAAGATGACCTATGATTAAAACGTCCAGAATTAGGCGACTGACATCAAAGAACATTCTAAATTCATCTTTCACCTTCATCTCGATCTATTTTCCGGTTTATTAAAAAGAACCCTCGTGTCTTCTATTCCTAAAACATGAGTCGCCAGACTTTACGTGGGAAACGACATGTTATACCACATTCACCACCAGAATACGATTGGATTGAAGATCAGACTCGCCACGTTGAGGTTCTTATCAGACGTCTCTCAGAAACTCTTTTTTGGTCAGCTCTCATTTCTCCTCGTTGAGTACTAACAAAGTTATACCGTCGCACACTCAGTGTTTGCTGCTTACATCTGTTATCGAAACTCAGTAACCTTTTGAGCTCAGCATTACTTGCCCTCACTAAGGCTTATAAGACAAGTTCTACCAACGCGTTGCCTGTCCTTGCTGTAGTGCTTCCGTTAGACTTGCACATTCACATCCGTGGTGCCACGACCGCCTTGCTCAGAGGTCTGGGGGCGGAGGTTGGCGGTATCGTTATATCGCCGCCTTTAGGTCTTGGATCCGTGTGCAGGTGCGCTCGAAAAGTTATTGTACGCGACCTGGCGTATGACACGGCGCTGCGTGCGTGGCAGGGGCGATGGACCACTTCTTCCAAGGGCAGACAAAAGCATTTGCTTTTTTCTAATATAAAGTGGCGCATGGAGATAACCAGATTGACTCCAGACCATTGGACTTTTCAGTTCTTAACCGGACACGGTGGTTTTGCCTCAGCTTGGCCTAATAGAATCTCCAACATGCTTATGTGGCGAATTGCAGGATGCCGATCACATCCTCTGGGAGCGACCCCATATGTCGGTTGAAAGGGAAGAGCTTCTCAAGTCGGTCCGACCCTCAGTTGGACCGGTCTTAGACTTATCTACGAGGGAAAATTTTTCAGATTTTAAAAAGTTTGCGGCATTATACGGCGAGCGAGGAGGTCTTTTCTCGTCGAGAATTGACGGTAATACATTATATAGAAGTAGGGATCACGCACACTCTAGTGCACGCCAACCAAGGTCTTGGCAAGTTGCTCCTAGAACACTTTCGGCACAAATTTGAACAGCGCCTATCGTTCATTACGCCACGGTATACGCCTGCAAAAGGGGGTGGTGGAGGGAAAAGCAAGCAACCTTATGATTGATTTCACCACCAGTCTGAACTGAACCAGAGTCTGGGTCTCGCAGTAGGCCTCCGACCATCTGGTCTGGTGTAGAGAATGCCCCTCGGTAGTTGGTTACTATCTATTATTGCTACATGACCCTAGTCATTCAGTTCTCATTCAATCATTTGTGGTTATGATCAATATGATGTTTTTTTAAGTGAATCGATTCGGTATACATTATAACATATGTGACACTTATATGGGTTTTAACTTAAGTGGATCAAATTATGTTTCTTAAAGTGGCTCAGATACATCGATTTGTAGTCGCAAAACTCGCACTGGAAATATTTTTCGCTACTGTGAATTTTTTCGTGTCTTTTCAATGCACTCGGCCACGTGCATTTATAATCACACACACTACACTTATGCGGTTGTGCGCCTAGATGTATAAACTTTTCATGAGAAATCAAATTCTTTGATAATTTACATTTGTAATCACAATAGTTACATTTGAATAGTTTTTCGGCACTGTGCGCTTTTTCGTGCCTTACCATGTCACCCGGACGCGCGCATTTATAATCGCATTTACTGCACTTATGCGATTTTTCTCCTATATGTACATATTTTTTATGTGCCGTCAAAGTGCCTGAGGATGCACATTTGTAATCGCATAAGTTACACTTGAAAGGTTTTTCGCCACTGTGCGATTTTTCGTGTCGTCTCAAGTAACTCGAATTCGTGCTTTTATAATCGCACGTACTGCACTTAAGCGATTTTTCGCGTATATGTACATATTTCGTATGTGACTTCAAAATGCTTAAGTATGCACATTTGTAATCGCATAAGTTACACTTGAAAGGTTTTTCGCCACGGTGCGCTTTTTCGTGTCTTCTCAAGTGACTCAGACGCGTACATTTATAATCGCAAGTACTGCACTTATGCGATTTTTCGCCTATGTGTACATATTTCTTATGTGACTTCAAAGTGCTTGATAATGCACATTTGTAATCGCATAAGCTACACTTGAAAGGTTTTTCGCCACTGTGCGTTTTTGCGTGTCTTCTCAAGTTACTCAGACGCGTGCATTTATAATCGCAAGTATTGCACTTATACGATTTTTCGCCTATATGTACATATTTTTTATGTGACATCAAAATGCTTGAGGATGCACATTTATAATCGCATTGGTCACAACTAAATAAAAGTTTTACCTCACTAGTGCACAGAGAATTGTTTATATCGTGAATACGTAATTTGTGTTCTATTAAAATGTTAAGCGTTGGAAAAAAATTATAGCATACGCTACAGGCGAAATTGATTTTATAAAAAATCGTCTTCTGTACTACAAGTCGAGCTTCTTTTACATCAGATGTAGTTTTCCTTGCATTTTCGACGAACTGAACACTATTCTCTGTCTTTCCATCTGTTCCTTCGAATCCAGAATTTGACTTGTGCAATATATTACTATCGTATTTCCTTTTATCAACTAATTCAATTAGGGCATCCTGTTTCAAGATATCATTACATGCCGGTTGAATAGTACTTTCATCATAAGGAACGGTATTTCCTATCGATGGGATCTGTAACAATACAAAACGAATGGATCGTAAAAGCCAAAAATTAATATTAAACATGTATATACATTAGCGGAAATAAGAAGGCACACTCAGATTGCAAAAAATGCGATAACACGCCTTACCACTACATGGAAGGATCGGGGAATATCGATTGCCACAAAAATGATGCTTGTGCAAAAACTAGTGTTCTCGATATATCTATACGGGGTCGAGTCGTGGACCCTGAAGGCAAGGGAACGGAGGGCAATTGATGCCTTTGCGATGTTGTGTTGGCGCCGAATGCTTCACATTTCTTGGACGGAGCACAGGACGAACCAGTCATTCATCCAGAGACTGAAGATAAAGGAACGGCTCTCGACGATATTTCTGAGAAGAATTCTGCAGTTTTTTGGACATATTGACAAGCGCGGACCGGACAACCTGGAGAGACTGGTAGTTTTGGGTAGCCTCCGGGGAAGACGAGGCAGAGGAAGAGCGTCTGCGCGATGGAGCGACCAAGTGAAATAGCTGACTGGGGCACCATCTATTCTGCCCTGAAAGAAGCGGAAGATCGAGAAGGATGGAAAGTCTTGGTCGCTCAAAGGATGGCGAAATTTAAATGTGGCCATGCTCCTCAGCCTTGAGTGCACGACCAAGAAGAAGAAGATATATATTAGAAAAATATAGCTTCAGACAGGACACAAATCTGAATCCATCAGACCCACCTATGCACTACCGAATTACGACGAAATTGACAAATACTACCAATACTTTTACTCGACGATGTGCTGCATTTACATCCGTTTGTTTCGTTTTCATTTCTGACTCGCCAAAAATGTGTATAAGTAGGTAAGTATTAGATTTTTTATACTAACGATTTGCTTGAATTTTTTATGAACGTACCTTTAGGCATTTTTAAATGGGTGATAATTATAATGCCGTGGGTCTCAGGTACGAATCCTGGGTCTGGCAACTATACATAATATTGTTTTTCAATGTGTTTGAAGTCAGAATGTGGACCTAAGAGGTTGAACAATGATGGCCAACACCAGCGCCATCCTAAGAGCATACATAAGTCAAACGGCAAATAATCGCAATTCATGTCACAAATATACATGCACCAAACGAAGGCATAATAGAGGGTTTCCCAAACTATGTTCTGCCGAACCTGAATTAATAGGTATTCCACGACCATTTGGAATGGTTTTATACACTGCAACACATTTAAAGATCTTCTACTAAGTAGAAGTAAAATAACTAAAACTGAAATAATTAAAGAATCTACTTCATAATTAAAGGCGAGTGATGATAAATCTCCACTGATGTTATGACGTCAAGTATCTAGATAGGTCATGGTTCCCACAAGGGCGGGCTGACAGGCCTCTAGCCTGGGGGCCTGGGCTTACGGGGGGCCACATAAGCACTGTATAGAATAATGATAGGCCACCCAAGACACAGCAGCGGAAGGGGCAGGAGAGGTAAGACCACTCGTTGTCGACAAGTTTCTGAATGATTTGGCTTGTACTTAAGTCGGCTTTGCCAACACCCATTTCTCGCAAAAACAAAAAGCTGTTGATACAAACATCCACTCTATGCAGGCTCATATTATGATCTTCATTATGATGGACATGGTTTAAAAATATATTATTTAAGCCTCAATTACATTGAGCTTCTTTACGAGCTGTTTATTGGCGAATTTAAAAGCGGGCGATTCAGCTACTGCGATTTGATGATTACACACAAAATTTTCCATTCGCTGAGAAGCCACAAGCCAGCGACTATTTTGACGAAACGTAGTTCGTTTTTTTACCGGGAGGTTGGTACTGCGCTCTACTGCGCAGACGCAGTAGGCCCACACGCCGGCGTGTAGCGTGTAAAGTTGACCGGCTTTCAACTTTTCTCGGTAGAGTGTTTACAACCTGCTTATTAGCTTATTCGATAATTACACTGGGCGAATTTACAGGCATTTGTAAATTCGCCAATAAACAGCTCGTAAAGAAGCTCAATGTAATTGAGGCTTTAATGACCGGTGGTAGAGAAACACTGTTCTTGGATAGTGGGATAAGAGTAAAAAAAATTGTGACTAAACTATAATATAAGAAAGTAGGGTTTTAAATATTGAAAATCATGTAACGTCATTTGTAGACGACCCTTCAAATTGAAGACGCCTACAGCCATTTTATATGTATCGGAATTCACGCGTTTAAAACCAAAAATTGGTAGGAAAGATGAGAAATGGATGATAGAATCTATTAGAGCGTTTCTTTACATTATAAGACACAGTAAATATGCACATTTTCTAAGATTTTCTTTGAGATAAATTTGCGCGCAACAATAATGAATGATTTTATAATATAACTTACTTCAATTGTGCCAGTGGAGTCATCAAGATGTTCTTGCTTTACACACTTTTGTGGTTCTGGACTTTGTGGAAGTGTTATTGGTACATCAAACCATACAGGACTAATTGGTTTTCCTCCTACAACAGATTCGTTATCTGGTTCGCGTTTTATATCCATTTTCACTAATAATTATATTTCGATTTACTAACGTCAGATGCCAGACAATACAATACATATTTTCGTTACCAAAGACAATTATTTTGTAAAATAAAAATGTTGCTAGTCATCAAGTTTATAAATTTTATAAAATTAATAATAATAAAATTATATTAGTAGGTACCAACATTTTTCATTGATACGATATTAGCATTACCATTTTTATTCAGTGTAAACATATTATCTTTATACTATCTTCTTCTTCTTCCACGGCGCTACATCCCGGTGTGGGATTTGGCCTCCTCCACAACCGCTCTCCACTCATTCCGGTCTCTCGCCACACTTCTCCAGTTACCGGGTCTTCCTATATGAAGCCAGTCCACTTCTACGGCGTCAGCCCATCTCCTTGGACGGCCTCTGGGTCTCTTCCGTTGGGGTAGCCACTTCGTCATGATCCTTGGCGCTCTAACTTCAGGCATTCTCTCCACATGTCCCGCCCATCGTAGTCTTTGGGACTTACAGTATCTTATGATTGTTTGCTGTCTTTATCTTTATACTATCATGATCTATAATAATTTATACGTGACAATTATTGCTACAATCTCACCCCGTTATTATAAATATAGACATTGGTAGGTAGGTAGGAAGCATTGCTTAACGCTTTCGCTGCTGAATAGATAATGAGATTTTAATTGCCCCCTTTAAAATGCACGTTAATTACATCGATCGGCCGCCTGGTCATTACGCACCGTGTGCGTCTTCCGCGTCCAAAGTATTAATGCAGGGTTTCCCAAACTATGTTTCGCGGAACATCAGTGTTCCGTCGAACCTGAAGAGGTGTTCCGCGACAATTTGGAAAGGCTTTTGGAATATTTTCTGAAAACTTGTAAGGACGATTCCTGGGTTCGGAATCTATTTTCCGTGACAGCTAAACCAGTAGGCTTAAGGCTATACCTCAGATAAGGCATGGTATAAAAAGATCGTGGTTAGGCGATGCGTGGATTGCGGGTCGCGGGTGCAAATGACGCATGCTGAACGAAATATATTTTGTCATATACATCCAACATGCGTCCATTTAATGTTCAGTTTATTGTTCTATTAGTAACAATTATAATATATTCATTGACATGTTTTCTTTTTCAAGTAAATGGGTAACGTTTTTAGTCATCTTTACACGATTTAAGAATTAATACCCCCGTCGCCATCACGAAACAAATTGACGTGTTCCCAGCTCGACGTTCTCTCTCCGAATGCCAGCGAGTCCAAAGTTTCGTCGCGCCGATAGGTAGTTGAAAATTATTTGCTGTTCACTGATGTAGCGTCTTAAGCGCAAGTGACTATGAAAATTTTATTGATTTAATTAGAGACTCTGATTTGAAGATCAACCTTTAATTAATGATTTATGGGCAAGTTTGTCAGAAGAGTATCCCAATTTTTCAAAACAAGCTATTATTGTTTTCGTGGCCCCCATAAGGGGGGTGAAAGGGCTTTAGCCTGAAGGCACGGACTCAGGGTGGGCCCGGCGTGGCGGGTTGGTCAGATAAGTAAGATAAACACACATCACAAATTTGCTTTAGTTAAAAAAAATGTCGCCTGCGACGCTATTATACTTCATGGCTATTAACATTTGTTAATTTAAAATTATATAATTTAACGATGTAATTTTTGATTATTGCGTATTGATACTCGACAACTCCATGATGAAAGTAGATATTGTATTAAAACTAGAAAAAAAATTAAATGAGCTGTAACAAAATTTGAAAAATATTAATGAGATTCTAGTCTGAGGGACGGCTTCAAGATGTGGGGACCATGATTGTTTTACTTTCGTTTTCAATCACCTAATTTAGCCGAAGCGGGATGTTCCTTTTATGCTGCAACGAAGTCAAAGTGCATGAACAGGCTCGACGCCACTCCAGATATATTAGAAAGCAACATACCAATATTGTCCGTGATATCAAGAAGATAATAATATGCAATTCAAGGATTCAAAATTATCAAAGTCATTACCTAAGTGCTTTATTTATTCATATTTTTATGTTTATATTATATTATAGTTGTATTTTTAAAAATATGTACTTAATTACTAAATAAATGTGTTTTTATAGCATTTTTTTTTAATTTTAACTTGTAGGAATCTATCTTAAAAAATAAGCTAAGTATTCCGTTAAAATTTCCGGGTTTGAGAAGTGTTCCATTGCAGAAAAAGTTTGAGAAACCCTGGTTTAATTAATTAATAATTTCCTTAAACTCCATAGAGGTTGAACATAATCTATTATTTTGTTAAAACCTCTGAAATCTCGGAAATATACAAATATTGCTACTTTACTAAGTAATAAAAAATGCTTAATTGGGTAGATAAATGCTCCTTATCTTTATTGAACAGTGTGTATTAAGCACAATATAAGACATATTATATCGTCACTGTTCTGGCAGAAGACACTAATTCGAAAAAATGACATTTGAGTTAGTTATACCAAAATGTTCCTTATTTCAAACATTACCGTTTGGAAACCTTTTAATAAATAAACAGTCTTTATTTTAAAGTCATCCTTTTTACGATTACTTAATAAACTCACATTATAGACCATGTCAAACATTTTAACAACTTCAAAGTCAAATTACTCAAAACTAGTATTCTCCAGTTAGTGTGTTCTGCCAGAACAGAGACGATATAATATACAAATAATAAGAGTATCACACGATTCACACGCCATGGTAGTATCGTCGTTGAAACTAGAAAATTGTAATTGTGAAAACTCCAAAACGCTACTTTACAGGAGAGACAAAAATAATATAATTTTATTAATAATATATTTAAATAAGACCCTCACAAGACCCGAAAGACCTACAAGGTAGAGTGCAAGAACTCGCGGATGTCAGTCAAACGGTCGGCCATTAGGCTAAGATAAATGTCTCAAAGACAAAGTGATAAGGAAGTGTTTTTCGGACCCTGCGATTATCAGACTGACCGTCGGTATACTGGCAGAAAGCTATAAGTCAGAAATCCTTGTTTTGAGAAAATCGACTTTTTCTAAAATCAAGAAGTTTGGAGCTCTCTATTTTTTCACCTAAATCATTATTCATTAAACCAACCACTCTATGAAATGCATTAATCAATTAAGAATTCTATTCAAGTATAAGCAAGTATTTTTTTAATGATTATTATTGGTTTTTTGAATTTGTAAATAAAATGGTTACTTATCGTTTTCTACCAGAACACTTTTGGAGTCAATAATTGAGTGGCAATATGCATAATGTTATAGTTGGCTTGTAATATACAGGACTCCTAATTATTAGAGAAATGGATTTTTTTACTTGCAATATTACATAAATTAGAGATTTACACAGAAATAGAGGTACTTCTGTTTGACATTATTATAAAAAAATATCTGCTTTGATGACTTTTTTGTGTATCATTGGTATTTTAATTTCGAATTTAAATTATCTTTATTATTTTTTTTCATACAATCAATACCTGATTAATTATGTGTATTTAGGGGAGTGTATAAAAATAAAGATGGTTATTACATAGTATTTTCTTTCATTAATTTATTTCCGAAAATATTGATACAAGAGTTAAGTACCTATCTACCTATGATCTATTTTATTAAAAAAAAAAAAACATAAAAGTAATAGCTAATTATGTTAGCCACATTTAATTTTACACAAATTGAGATAAATTAAGGAAGAGTTATTCCTCTTCCACATCAGAATCAAATTCCGATGGCTCAGGTAATGACGTCCTATCCAATGAAGTTGAAGTAGGCAAATTTTCATACCACGGATGTAGTTCTGGAGGTATAATGTTACCACAACACATGGTCAACAAATCTTTTTTTTTTCCCTTAGAAATACATAATTGCGAATGATAAGCCCACGGAATGTCTCGGGTAGAAGGTATGTCGCTTCTTCTTCCTGAGCGATTACTGAGTACATTATTTTTTTTGTATGCACTTGAATAATCATAGCGGTAAAATATAACTAAAGGTGAATGCTTTTCATACTTGAAACATTTCACCTTTAGCCAATGAACCTTTTCATTTTCTTCATTCAAGTTTTAATTTTATATCACTGCTTTTGATAACTCCTTGAGGTCCATCATGTCTTTAAACGTCATTTGTTTGACTTCGTAAGGCGACTTATTTGAATTTTTAGACTTTCTCGCCACACGGTTCATTTTAAAAATATTGAGCCAGTCCTGCACGCTGAAAACATCCATTTTTTTTTTCTGTTCGATAGCGCTATGCGAGCTATCTACTTCCATGTAAGTATGGCTGCTCTCTAAAAACTTGTATTCAATCACATCTAAATTGGTTGATTGAACCAAGTTCAATAATAAGGCAGCCACATGGATATTCCGATTCTGACCACCACATGTATCGGAATATATGGTGACGAGGACTTCTTTCTGTATGTACATAGCCAAAAATGAACCGATCTCGCATGCTCCTCGTTTTTCATCCACCTCACTTTACGCGTAGCGAAATCCTCTGTTTGGTAGGGCACCTTCATACACTGTTAAATTATACATGTTTAGTTTTCGCATGTAATAAACTAGTGACGCTTGGGATGACGGTATCTGGAGCACTTTTTGAAGATCGAAAGCTACCGTAACATATTTGTCACTTTCGACAAGTGCAACGTTTTTGTCAGCATTCTTAGAAGCTTCTGCTGCCTCCTTCCTTTCAATATGCATTCGGTATTCAGCTTCTAAGGAAAGTTTTACTTGATCTGTTGCTTGTGAATACCGCATACATGTGACACATTGGTCTTTTTTCGACCGGAAGAAACTAAGATTATAGTTCAAACTAAATATTCTTATGTAAGTAATGGCACTTACAGGGTTTTTTTGGTTTCTTTGGCAATACAAGTGGTATTGATCGTACATTTTATTGATCGATAAACCACTCTCCAAATACTGTCTTTTTGTAGAAGCCCTTGTATAATGGCTTTCCATCGTAGGGTATTTTTCTATATGGCTCTTTACAAAATTCAGATCGTCTGAATTGGTTTTATTTCCTAGGCTTTTCCGACCTCTCATATCTTTGCCTTGGAATGAACCTTGTTCACCACGTCCCTTAAAAGCGTTCACAATGACTGTGTTGGAGATACACAGAGTTTTAATAAAAAAATGTTGGCAAACTCTTTGCTTTATTTCATTGCGACAAAAATGGTATGATTTCGCATCTACACGCGCTTTACCTTCAGCAATTCGAAGTCTCCGTGTTTTTGGTGCTTTGCTTTCAATATTTCCCAAAATAAAATCTTTTTTGCGCTCAAAACTGCCTAATGCCCAATATATTTCACATATTTTTTTGCGGTCTTCCATTGTGAAGTGTTCAGAACATTTAAATTTACATGACGAACAATCTATTATTTTAGGCATCTTAGCAGATTTTGTAATACCGCTTCTGTTTTCGTACGATAAGCATTTATTCATTTTCTCCTTTTGCACATTTCGTTTCCACCCTGCAGGATTAGGTGTCTTCCAACGACTGTTCTTAGTAGATCGGTTATCTAAACATTGTGCTTGGGGTTCATCTTCTTGAATATCACCGCCTTCCATTGAATTGTCTCTCATCTCATCATCACCGCCATCTTCTTCGGACAAAGTCATGGTTGGAGTTAAAAATAAATCCCCATCAGACAGGATTTCTTCAATTTGAATGGCGATCTTCATCTGTTCCTCATCTAAATCACTTTCTTCAGCGTATTCTGTGATGTTGTTTGCCATATTATCGTCATTAATCCCTTGCTGTATGATTTCTATAAAAAAAACAAATATACATATATAATTAAGCCATCTACAAATATAAATATAATTACTGAGTACTGTATTGACCGATTACTTAACACCAGCTTTCACTTCTACATAATACATATTATAGGTAAATATTTTTTGTAAACGTAGGTAGTATTGCATATACCTACACAATATTAAAAAAATCGTATTAAATCTAGCAAACAATTAAAAGTATTAGGAATTTACCAATTTCATTTTCATGGGATCTGTTATTTTGGTGTCCGTTATATTCCTCGGATATGATAATTATGGGAATGTTATCCAAGTCAACTTCATTTAGTATCGTTCCTATCGCTGCAATAATATTCAAGAATGTTAATAATGTTACTATCATAAGGATCAATATCATATTATTATTTATAGTAATTATAGTCGGTATATTATAATATACATTACAGGAATCTTCCTACGAGGCTATATCAATTTTTCATCAAACAAAAGTAAGTTAAAACAAATGTTTTTCGTACAAACCTGCTTCGCCATAAGTTGGTGGGTTGATAGGCTTCTCATTTTCCACATTGATAGAATCGTTCTTCATTGTAGTACTATTTGTTGTATCATCTGAAATATAAAACGTACACATTATTTAATAATCTGCCTTTCAGATGTACAGAGAAGTATTTCAAAGTAACTTAACATCGATAAACAAAATAATCGATTGTGAAGCAGACTGTATTGTGAGGTTATGTTGAATATGACTTACCTTTTATGTTTTTTCTCATTTTATTATGCTGCCCGCACAAAAACATGATTTTTTCAGACCTTGATTGGTACATTGTTTCTAAATAAAGGTATTTTAAACACGGGAAACTAGAAAACAGGATAAAAAGGCGCGCGATGTGCCAATATAAAACATCAACTGTCAAAATCTATGAGTACTGAGTAGAATGCGCGGGAGCGCGAGTGCCGTACGCAATTTAGTTAAGTTGGTACGAATAGCCGAGCAGTGGCATGAATGTGTACAGCCAAAAAGATATAAGTCACGTTGACGTTTTTGTGCAGCTATAGAAATATTAAATCTCTACAGCCATAAAACTTCAAGTTACTTATAGTCATTTTCCAGTATGAAATGCGAATATAATTAACTTAATTCGGATTGAGATCTTAAAATTACGAAAAAAATAAATGAAATATGAATGAGCTTGTTTTTCCAGACGATAGAGCGTGTTAAAATCTATCAAGTTGCATTATTAAGTCAAAATAGCTAAATTTTGACTTAACGTTTTCTGCCAGTATACCGACATTTTGTATTAATGGCACCCAACTCGAGCAAGTCAGTAGCAGGACAGCAGGTGCCCATAAACAGAAGCATGCACGATGAAATTGCTCGAATAACAAAGCTGGGATGGAGAGCTTTCGGACGTCTGAATGGTATCTTCAAGAGTGGCCTACCATTATGTCTTAAGCGTAAGGTGTTCGACCAATGTGTGCTACCCGTGCTCACGTATGGCTGCGAGACGTGGACCCTCAACACGAGAGATGTCCAAAGGCTAAGAGTCGCACAGCCAGGCATGGAGAGGTGTATGTTGGGCATCACGCGAAAGGATCGTAAGAGAAACGAATGGATTAGGAAGCAGACAGGAGTACGCGATGTAATAGACGTTGCCAAAAAGCTGAAATGGAGATGGGCGGGGCATATTGCTCGCCTAAAGGACGGCCGCTGGACAAATGCCGTCATCCAATGGTACCCAAGGGGCACGAAACGGACACAGGATCGCCCTAAAAGCCGCTGGATTTACGAACTGGTAAAGTTCGGTGGAAATACGTGGCAATGAATGGCACAGGGCTGAGAGAGTTGGAAGAAGCTTGGAGACGCTTTCATCCGGCAGTGGATTGACCCCGGCTGATGATGATATTTAAATAAAAAAACATAATATGTACAGAGAATTTATAACAATTAACAAAGAAATATAAATTGAACATATTTTTTTTTAAATACTTAAATACCAAAATGTCATTAAAACTGAAGGTACCTATACCTACACATTTTTCGCAACTTAAAATGCTTATTGGTAAGGAGATACATATAATATGTCATATAATGTCTACGGTAACTTAACATATAATATACTTATCAACTTAAATGATTTTTTTTATTACGAAACTGCCGCTATTAAATTTAAAAATGATGCATACCTATTTGTTATAAAATGCTGAGCTCTACGGGCTGTACGAAGATTGCATCGCAGTTCAATCAATTACGATTGGGAGACTGCGATGGCTAGGTCATGTGCACCGTATGAATGTCAATGCACTGGCAAAGAGAGTGATGTCCAGCAATCCAATAGGACGTAGAAGAAGAGGCAGGCCAAAGATTCGCTGGTTGGATGGAGCTGCCAGTGACTGCCGTATTCTGGGGGTAACGAATTGGAAAGCGGCCACGCTGGATAGGGACAGGTGGAGGGAGCTGTTGGAGGAGGCCAAGACAATGATTGTGATGATGCATACCTATTTACTTATTACCATATACGAAAGTAGTTGAAAATAAAATTTATGAGTAGTTATATTACCTATACTCAAATTATCAGCTTAATATGACACTGCTTGCAATAAAATAATACGTTGTTTATATTAATATTATATTAATCATTCGTGAGGCACCTTCTTCTTCTTATCGTGCCTTTCCCTAGCGGAGGTCGGCCACCATCAAGGCGATCTTATCTTTGTCGTCTGCTACCCGGAACAGTTCAGTGAAGCTGTACTCGTACCAATTACGGAGGTTCTTAAGCAACGAAATGTGGCACCATCTTCTGCTACGCTTCCCATTGATCTTTCCTTGAATGACAAGTTGGGGAATGTTGTATTTTTGTCCTCTCATAATGTGGCCGAGGTAGTGTAGTTTCCTGGTTTTGATACAACGTAGAACTTCTCGGTCCTTCCCCATTCGATTGAGAACTTCAACATTTGTCACCCGGTCAGTCTAAGGAATTTTGAGGATGCGTCTATACAGCCACATCTCGAAAGCTTCAAGTCTCCGTGACATCTCTTGGTTTAGCTAAGTACATAGTTTATCACAAAAATCATAATAATTAGAGTTCAAACTTTGTCTTTGTGTTTACAAATCTTGAAACTTTGGTCTTTTTATCTTTCTTCTACATGTGTTCTCGAAACTCAGTAACCTTTTGATTGAACTCACCTCCAGTCTGAACTGAACAAGACTGGGTCTGTAAATAGGCCTCCGACCATCTGGTATGGTATAGAGAATGCCCCTCGGCGGTTGCTTACTATATATTATTGCTACATGACCCTAATCATTAAGTTCTCAATCAATCATTTATGGTTATGATCAATTAAATGTTTTTTTAAGTGAATCGATTCGGCAAATACGTAATGACATACGTGACACTTATAAGGGTTTTCACTTAAGTGGATCAAATTATGTTTCTTAAAGTCACTCAGATACATCGATTTGTAGTCGCATAACTCGCACTGGAAACGTTTTTCACTACTGTGCATTTTTTCGTGTCTTTTCAAGTCATTCGGCCGCTTGCATTTATAATCGCACACACTACACTTATGCGGTTTCGCGCCTATATGTACTGACTTTTTATGTGAGATCAAATTGCTTGAAAGTTTACATTTGTATTCACACAAGTTACACTTGAAAGGTTTTTCGTCACTGTGCGCTTTTTTGTGTCTTTTCAAGTCACCCGGACGCGTGCATTTATAATCGCAAATACTGCACTTATGCGATTTTTCGCTTATGTGTACATATTTCTTATGTGACATCAAAGTGCTTGAGGATGCACATTTGTAATCGCATTGGTTACACTTGAAAGGTTTTTCGCCACTATGAATTAGCAGATGAGATTTCAAATGTGATGGTTTCATTGTAACATAGTGACATTCGTCGCAACTAAATGAAGGCTTTGCCACAGTAGTGCAGGAGGAATTAGATATATCATGAATACATAATTTGTGTTCTTTTAAAATGTTTAGCGTTGGAAAAAAATCATAGCATACACTACAGGCGAAATTTCTTTTGTTAAAGAATGTCTTCTGTACTACAAGTCGGACTTCTTTAACATCAGATGAATTATTTATCCTTCCATTTTCGACGAAGTGAATATTATTCTTTGCATTTCCATCTGTTCCTTCGAATCTAGAATTTGACTTGTGCAATATATTATTATCGTATTTCCTTTTTTCAACTAATTCAATTAGGGTATCCTGTTTCAAGATATCATTACATGCCGGTTGAATAGCACTTTCATCATAAGGAACAGTATTTTCTATCAGTGGTATCTGTAACAATACAAAACGAATGGACAATAATAAATCGTTAAAAGCCAAAAATTAATATTAAACATATATATATTAGAAAAATCGGACCCTGCGATTATCTGTATTAATGGGACCAAACTCGAGCGAGTCAGCAGCTACGTTTATTTCAGACAGCAGGTGCCCATAGACGGAAGCATGCACGATGAAATTGCTCGAAGAACAAAGCTGGGATGGAGTGCTTTCGGACGTCTGAATAGTATCTTCAAGAGTGGCCTACCGTTATGTCTTAAGCGTAGGGTGTTCAACCAATGTGTGTTACCCGTACTCACGTATGGCTGCGAGACGTGGACCCGCAACACGAGAGATGTCGAAAGGCTAAGAGTCGCACATCGAGGCATGGAGAGGTGTATGTTGGGCATCACGCATAATGACCGTAAGATAAATGAAATGCTTAGGAAGCAGACAGAAGTACGCGATGTAATAGACGTTGCCAAACAGCTGACATGGAGATGGGCGGGGCACATTGCTCGCCGAAAGGACGGCCGCTGGACAAATGCCGTCATCCAGTGGTACCCGAGGGGCACGAAATGGCCACAGGGTCGCCCTAAAAACCGCTGGATTTACGAACTGGTAAAGTTCGGCGGAAATACGTGGCAGCGAACGACACAGGACCGAGAGAGTTGGAAGAAGCTTGGGGAGGCCTTCATCCAGCAGTGGATTGACCCTGGCTGATGATGATGATATTAGAGAAATATGGCGTCGGACAAGACTCAAATCTGAATCCACCAGAGACACTTATGCACTACCTAATTACTAAGGTAATGTGTACGTTGATTTAAATAAGTCCCTTTCCTTGAATCATAACCGGCGTCTTATTAGTAAAGCACAGTGTTTGGAATCTGTTGAATACAGTTTAGAGTCCTAACCAGCTTCAAATACATTAAAGAATATTATATTCTTTAACTTAATGAATTATCCGTTAAATATAAAAATTATTTATTCAATCATTAGCAAAAGTGCAAGATACGTTAGATTCAAATTACATATTAAACTACATTTCATATTGACACATGTTCCTTTCTAAATAGTTCATACAATTAATAGAAACTGGCTTAACCCACAGCCCCTACAGGGCGTGATAGCAGTTTTTAAACAGGGTCCACTTTATTATATTTAGCCGTAAAACCAAGGGACACAAAGTGAGCCGAATATCCAGATATATTCAATGCGCGTTATGTGTAGGTGCGTAATACAATTTAATGCTTATTATTACACAGACATAACTATCGGAAATAACACGTGCTTAAGTTTATCCTATATTTTTCTAAACTGGAGATCTAGGGCCTTATGTTAGGACTTACAAGTTGAAGTCGCCCGGTCGACATGACGTCATATGACATCATTGTGACGTACTACCGGAGTGATAATAGCATTCGAGAAATTAACGCTACCCAAATACTGGCGTTATCCATTGTCCCCATACACAAATAGGTGTTTCAGCATAATAATATCTATGGTGAGCAGTGTGCGTTGGGCAGTTTGCCTCGAGCGTGTATTGGCTTACGTCACAATTACGTCATGTCGTCGGGTGACTTCATATCACCAGTTATAACATAGGCCTACTGCACCCAGTTATATCACACTCGTGAGTGTTAGCCAGTTCCCATTAATATTGTGATCACGCCTTCAATTAGTTTATTGTTATTATCATAATAAGTCAATATCAATTTCGGTTGTAACACTCAGTCAAGACTACAACAGACAATGATGTTACATGCGAAATAGCCATCGACATGTAAAATTATTATTAAATATAACTTATATATTACTTATCATTGTAAAATGAAATTCTACCAAGTAAATGCTGGCTTAATTAACAAAACTTCTGTTTATTGTCGATATTTTTTAAACCATTAATATTTTAAATATTAAATCATGCAAATTATAAGAAATATTAGAATAAAATGCTTTACACTACACGCGGGTCCATTATATACCTACACAAGACTGCTTTTCGGCCTTTACGGCAGCTATCTAGGGTAGGTTTGTAATGAATTAAAAGCACTTATTGTAACAATTATTTTTGCAATAAATTGGTTGTAATTGTAACAGCAAGTGATATGTTTTAACAGAATCTATTATGTAGGTATAACAGCTAAGTATATTATTATTAACCACATTTGTTTATAATGAGGCTTTTCAAATTCTTTGATGATACCTCATAAATTAGTGTCCTCAATTGAGAATGCGAACAGACTTCTGGATCTTCAGACTTGATTGGATGAACAGCATCTTCGACGAAGAGGCGTTTACAGTTATCCAATATGAAATCGGTTTCAACTTTTATGTTGCAAGCGTCACCCTGAAATTTAATAAAAAGATATTGGGTATTTAAAATCAAAAGCGTGTATGATTGTATTAAAAGTTTGCAATAGTTATTAAAATAAAAAATAGGTAAGTACGTACAACGAAGCATAAATCATTTTTTTCTGAGAATAGATTATCACAACGACTAGTCCTACTTTTTCCGCTCCTGCCGTTGTCTATGTATGAACTGTCATTGACATTGTTCTATAGAGTGCTCATACTGACGCGTCTGTCGTGTTCACACGGGGAATGGTTTGATTTGAATGGATAAGTAACATGATAAATATTACACTAGCATTAACACACCTTCTACAAATGTAATGCATACATCAATGCTACATATTTTTGGGAAATCGATATTACCACCGGTTTTTGTGTAAAGTACTAGTCTGACTGACAGCTGATGAATAGCAGGAATGAATATTATTTATGATTTATTAGTATATTTGATTTGAGATTTTTTTTATAATTCAATTTGAAGCGAGAAAGGGCGAATCAATATGTCAAGCAATCAGGGATCTGATTTTGACAGCTGAAAAGTGGACCACTCGTTGCTTGAGCAAAAAGTTATGCTCAGGCTTTTATAATCTAAAGATGGCGGTGACCTAATAGATGAGCAAGTGGCTAACACCCATTTCTTCTAATAACAAAGATATGTTAATACAAACCTCCACCCAGATGATCCTAGGAATGGACATGGTTTTAAAAAAAATCGGTTAAAATGGCGGTTTGGAAACGCCTACACACTGACTTTGACAGAGGGATGGGGTTTAAATAATATTGAAAATCATTTAACGTTATTTGCGGATGACCCCTGAAACTGCAGACGTCTACTCAGCCATTTTATGTATTTCGGCATTCGCACGTTTGAAACCGAGACTAGGTACGATGCGAAATCATAACACATTTACATTAATAATGCACATTTCGTAAGATTTTCTCTGACATGTGCGACTATCAATGAATGATCTTATATACCTAGGTAACTTACTTCATTTGAGTCATCGGGATGTTCTTGCTTTACATAACTTTGTGGTTCTGGGCTTTGCGGAAGTGTTATTGGAACATCAAACCATACTGGACTTGTCGGTTTTTCTCCTATACCAGATTCATCGTCTGGTTCGCGCTTTATATCCATTTTTACTAATAAATATATTTCGATTTACGCACGTCAAATGCCAGACAATATTTTTATTGTACCAAAGACACGTGCTAGACCATAGACTTGCAAGACAAAGTTTACCAAAGACAATGAAAAAGTTGCTAGTCGTCAAGATTCATATTTTATTTCTTTTAGAATAATAATATTATATTGGTGCCGACCAATGACATTATTAATGGACAACGCACTCAGTACAGTAGGTAGCTAACAAGTAAATTCACTCATAGCGACATTCGCACATGTAGGTATAGATAGACGTCACGCAATTTCCATTCTGCGATATCACGCATCGGGAATTTATAGCAATATCACTTTTATTGTCAATGTTAATTTGAGCGTACCTACCCGTTCGAACCGAACCATTCGGCTGACCCGTCAAAAAGCATCGGGAATTTATAGCAATATCACATTTATTGTAATGGCGTTAGAACAGATTACCTATGCCATTCGGCAGACCAAACAAAAAAGTGAGTGTCATTTTTTTTCCAGATACTTCGTCCATATTAATCTCATTGGTGTCGACCTCTTTGGTTGGTACAATATTATAAGCATAACCTATTCTAATGCTAAAATTCAGTTGTTTCGTTATTAAAATTTAGTGTCAGTACTAAACATAAAATATATTATATTATATTGTCTATGGTAAATATGTTTATTTACATGACCACCTCCATAAAGTGGCAGCACTGTTAACACTAACTGTCACTTTTATTAGTGCCAGTAGTTGACGATGGAGGTGTGGTTTCAATAATATCTGCCATTTTAGGCTTTATAAACGGAAATGGATATAAAACTCGAGCCGGGTGAGGAGGAATCTGACCCAGAATGTCAGCAGCCAGGCTTAAATTGGTTTGACGTGCCAATCAAGCGTTCAAACAGCCCTGATGAAGAATATACTTATATAAAGCAAGAAAATACGGAATCCGCCAATTGCATGACTTTTGAGGTATGTTAACATATAGGTAGGTAAGCTTTGTTATACAAAAACACTGAAGAAGAAACACGAAACCAAAATATATAACAGTAAAGATGGGAAAAGTATTACCTTGGCTGCTGACCAGTGGCGGAGGGTGGAGGTAGGCTGTTAAGATCCGCCATAAATAGTGCACATTAACCTTTTCAGTCAAATGTATATGTTTTTATTAAAATAAGACTACAATTTAGAGATGGTATTGGTTGGGTTTTAAAAATCAGTTAAACCCCTGTCTCAACCAAACCATAATAGTATTGGTATATTTTAGGCGATATGACAAAATTGTGCACATTTTTTCATTCTTACTTATTTGTTTTCATTAGATTAAGAATACGTATTACACATATTGTTGGTTCATTTTTTTAATTCATCAAGCTTTGCCTAAACAACTATAATAGATAACAATTATTATTCTATCTATAAAATATCCAAATTTGTGTATGATTTAATTGCATAATTTTAGATATTTTATAGATATACGAGTTTTTTTTACTATTATCTATTATGGCTTGGTTTTCGCAGGCTTTAATTGAATTTAAAAAACTAACCAACACCATCTGTAAAATGTAGTCTTATTTCAATGAAAACAAGTATCTATGACTGACAAAGTTTAGTGTGCAATATTTATGGCGGATCTTAACAGCCTACATCCACCCCTCGCCACTGCTGTTTACCTATTCATTTAGAGACAATTGTACACTATTATTACTAGTATAATGTGTCACATGTATCAAATAATATAATATAAGCACAATTTTAGATTCTATCAAAAAGGTTATTTCAAATAATTTGGACCATAAATAGAAGGCGACTGGATACGTTATTTTGGTTCTCGTCTGTTTAGTGGAATCCAGCGGCAAACAAATTTTGAAAATAGCTGATATGCTGGATTATTTGTTAGGGTAGGTTGTCATTCTTGAATAATTCATGAATTTTGCCGAAATCGGCTATGGAAATCACCGCTGTTCCTTCCTGAGTTCTAGTAAACATACTTGTACTCTCAGAGTAATAATATAAAGAGAGTGTGTATTGTTTGGTAAAATGAAGCCGTGTTTCTTGCGTATAACGCACAGTAGAATCTCAATAATTGTATTATTATTAACTTAACTATGAAACGGTAAACACAACATTGTTGACCATATTATTTCCTATTAACTCATTCGCTGCTGACTAGATAATGATTTTTCAATTACCACCTTTAAAATGCACGTTAACTACATCGATCGTCCGCCTGGTCATTACGCACCAGGGGCCCGATTTTAGAACTTGCGAGTGCCAGCTGCCCGGTCGACATGACGTCATATGACATCATTGTGACGTACTACCGGAGTGATAATAGCGCTCGAGAATATAACGCTACTCCGACAGCTGCGCTATTCATTGTCACCATACACATATAGGTGTTTCATCGTAATAATATCTACGGTGGGCACTGCGCGCGGGCGACATGCCTAGAGCGTGTATTGGGCTGACGTCACAATTACGTCATGTCGTCTGATGCCACACGAGTCAATAGTTAGGAAATCGCGGTGCAGGTGCATCTTCAGCGTACAAAGTATTAAATTAAGTAAAAATACTACTAACTTTATATTTAACAAAAAAACAATAAACTTCAGCAGCATGTGTACCCAGTTTTAAATGATTAGTCATTCAAATCAATATTTACCGGCGACGTTTAAAAAAATATTTAATTCAGCCGTAGACATTCTATCTTACTATAACGCATATTGCGGTGATATAAACGTGCGGATTGCTTTCTCACTCGCACATAATATGGTTTGTTGGTACCTATTTTGTTCAGGACTTGCTTGTACCGTTATTTCTTATATGATATTTGAATATATTATTGAAAATTATTGCCGTTTCACTGAAGTAGGTACGGTACGCTCTTAACAATAATGTATCTTCCGGCTACCGCCAGCCTTAGAATTTTAACACAGAACAGATTAATAAATATAATTCAGATAGGGTATACACCAATACACTACATTTTGAAGCAGGGCACGAAAATTAAACACAAATTATAGACATGCAACGGTGTGTGTTGCAATCTTCACATACACCTATATTGAATGAGCGTCGGTTAGTGACGTCCCTAAACAAAATGCCGCCCTCAGGCAGTACCAAACTGCCGCCACATTTATTTTATACAGTAGGTACTTTTTATCAGATGCCAATATCTAAGAAATGTGTTGTATGGATACATTACTAAATACAACTAAATCTAATCTAAATGCCATCTCTGCTTCAAAAGACAATATTGCCAGTCATTTAAACATACACCTGACAACTTCCTAAACTCGCGAGTGGCATATTTAGATAAATTTTAAATTAGGTATGCACGTGTCATTGCTGTTCACGAAGAATGTGATGTCCAATGACAGCGAAAGTAAACTAGACATCGCGAACCCGACAAAAAAATAAAGTCCCGTTAAAACTTTTATAGTAGGTACCTTTGTTTCCAACCAGTGACTCTAGTTTTTGTAATGGAAAGATATTTTCGTTATTATTATTACTAAGTTTAGGTTGACATTTCTATATACAGTACCTAATGATTCTCCTCGATTTGCCGCCCTTTGGGTAACTGCCGCCCCCAAGCGACGCTCATTCTGCCTACCCCCACGACAAGCTTAGAATGAAATATTCTTGACACGTGTTTAAGTTTATCCCATATTCTTTCACACTCGAGATCGGCTGCCCGTTACTCCACACCCGTTAGGTACCTATGTCATTTCGCATTAATTCTGTGTTCCCTGAATTTTAACTAGCTTTCCTTCAACGCTCAAACATAGGGTCATAATTGTTTCCGATTTTTATAATTTATACACCAATCAATCGAGATGTGTTTTTTGATAATCACTTTAATTAATTACATGTAGCTATACTCTTAAACCAGTGCTATACAACCTTTTCTCACCCACGGCACGCCAAAGGTCTTTTCAGAATTCCCCGACACACCACACGTAAAACAATTTATACACTAAAACATGGACCCCACATCCTGAAGGAGGACCCCAGGCTAGGATCTTTGGCCGGTCCCCTTATCTATTGCTAAAGTTAACGACAGTGTGATAATCTAAAATAGCGTTTTTCAAATTGTGTTTGAGGTAAAATTAATGGTATTAATTGTATATTTTGCGATTTTTTTGTATTTATTAATACTTCCACTTGAGTTACGGTCAGTTGTTAGTAGTAATAACGAACTAAACTGAGTCTGAGACTTTTAGGGTTTTTGTATTTTGTTTCAGCATGATCCAAAACATATTGATAACATTAAAGATGAAGCTAACTGTCAAGCCGACTACTGCAAAGATGCATTGAATGACGATGGAATACGTCCAATAGAATATGAAGATCCTGGACCTGGCTGCTCATATACTCAAAGTAGTCCAGTAAGTCAGGTCATAAGTAATATTTTAAAGTTCAATCTGTCAACACGAATTATTAATATATTAAATATATTCGAATAATATACAGTTTCGATTGGAGATAACCAAATTGACTCCAGTCAGTTTTAACTGGCCATGGTGGGTTATCTTCCAAGCTCTATGAGCTTGGACTTGATAACCGGTCAACCTGTCCTTGTGGCAGAGAACTAAAGGAACCAACCCACATCGAGTGTACTCCGAGAGAGAAGAGATGCTCAAATCGGTCCTGTTGGGCCCATCGAGCCGTCCGACCTTGTCGCCTGTATCCTATTGCGGACATGAAGACCTCTTGTGTATTGTAGATTGTATGTATTGTTTCAGCTTTTGTTTTTTGTATCTTACCCAGGTACCTACATCATTAAATTTTATTTTTGTTCCCCATGCTTTTCTCTCCCATGGCGTTTTTTTATTAAATTACGTCTTCCATTAAACTCAGTCATAGTTCACTTGAGACTGTGGCGACTTCAGTCTTGGGTATCTTCTCCTGAGACATTTCCAGGCATAAACAACTGCTGACCGAGGTGGTGTGGAGTCGGTTTGGTGGAGGGTCTATGTTTATGTTGTCTACCGAATTTACTAGTTTAAAACAAAATATAATTACAAGATAAAAATTTGTACTTGTTAGTTTGTAGCTTAAACGATCAAAAAAATTTGTACTTGACATGTCATATTAATTTCCATAGTAACGCACGTATATATTAATATTAATAATTTAGTTGATAGGACCTTGCAACCAATAATGGTGTCGAAATAACTTTTCATACAAAACAGAATAAACTGAAAATGAATTCAATTCTACTTAAAGATGGCTATCAGTATTAAAATAATGCATTGGCATAGTGTTCTGTTATATTCTAAAAGTTTCAAATGTCTAGCTAATCGGGAAATTAGTTAAAAATCGATTGAAGATTTGTACTGGAGAAACAACCACCGGACAAATAAGAATACAGCCTAATTCAAACGTTGTAAAATACCAATGATTGTTTTAATACTAGAATTTTATAAGGCTCCCTCTTGCTGTAATAGTCAAACTTTTTGGTTGATCCCCATAATGTTCTTTGATACAAAATTTGCTTTAATATCTATCTATTGTAATTTAAAGCGTGATGATGATGTTTATCACAAATTTATTTAGCTTTACATTTCTTCAGTAAAAGCCGTCTCGCATCTATCAATCGCGGTCTTTGTCAAATGGCTTAAGAATCCAAAATGGATTTCATCACATATGGGTATTGAGAGGAATGAAAAAGCTGATGATCCGGCAAAAAACCTGGCCAATCTGACACGCCCTATCAAATGATCCAAGAATGCTTAGACCGGAATGAACCCGTTGTGAAATTATGCCGCGAAAGCATGTGCATAGATTCCTATCTTATAACATCCTTACACAAGAGGAATTGGAATAAACATTTACCCATAGCATTCCCGATACCCTGTTTATTGTTATGTTGAAATGAGCTCAAGCTAAAAATAAGACTATCATAGACAAAAGATTCGATCTCCTCATTATAGAAGGGATTCGCAGTTCTGCGAAGATCATGATTTCCAGGAGGATATTGCACACCTAATAATTATTGTATAATGCCCTAAATATGAACGACACAGAGTAGAGTGGACCTGTGACTTGTATATGTACTTAAGGAAGTCAAATGTGCCCTGGCGTTGTGGAAAATGTATTAAAAAATTTATTTGAGGGCTTGGACAACGGATCCTCACACATACGAAAAAAGGCGATAGTATGACAGACTAAACCTTGGTACAATTATAAAACATTAACAAAATATACCCATCACTCTTTCTTAAGTCCATAATATGCATATCATCATGCTCCGTATCATAGCCCCCACATCCTGAAGCGGGCCCCCAGGCTAGGATCTTTGAAGGCCCCCCTACCTATCGCTAAATAAAATGGCAGTGTGACGCTCTACAGTAGGGTTTTCCAAATGGTGTACTCGTTAAAATTAATGTGTACCTATATTTAGTGTTTTTTGTATTTTTGAATTCATCTATTTGAATTCTGGAGTTGTCGAGTATCGATACATAATCAAACATTGTATCGTACAACTACATAATTTTAAATAATACTAATATTGAAGATAAATAGGGCCGCAGGCGACTTTTTTGTTTGCTCTTCGAGAGAATTTTTGACGTGTGTTTAAATCACTTGTCTGGTCGATTCGCCACGCCGGGCCCTTCTAAGCCCGAGCTCCCAGGCTAGAGCCCTGCCAGCCCCCCCTTTGTGGGGGCCATGCTCCGTATACAAGTGCCAAGTGGGTTATTCACCCCTCCCACCCACTAATTTTTAAGGCTTTCCCGAGGCAAGGGAATCCAATTGCTTATCTATTTACTCTTATACGATGAACATCTTCAAAATTAATGTTTCAAACTGACAACTCTGATCTAAGGCTTAGCGGCTTTTAGGAATTATAGCTCTCATTAAACCTGGAAGTTATAATTATTGTTAATAGTGTTTTGTAGTTTGTGTTCGTCTCTCTTAACATTATTTGATAAAAAAGGTACGGAAGTGCTTGTTGGTATGGTGGGTGAAAACGGGACATACTAGTATTGATACCTGGACAACTGGACGCCACGCAATTCAAATATTATTTATGTTTATTTTATTGTAATATGATTTAATAGTTGGTGAGAATTTAAATATGCACATGTAAATAATGATTTAATCGTGCATATGTTTAAGTTCCAATGAAAGAAGAGTTTTTTTTTATTTTAAATAAAGCCTTAGGCATGGTAATTCTCAATTCGCAATAAAAAAAATTATGTTAAGAGTAAAATGAATAAAAACTACTAAGTAGTAGATAGAAACTGATTAAAATTCCTCGTCTACGTTCTGTATACGTGTCTACGACAATGCGGCATCCAATTTTCCTGGCGTTCAGTTGTCCCATTCCCGATACTGTGATCAACTTCATTTTATTCTTAAGAATATTAGTCTCTCTAAGGGTTTTTGATGGTAATATTTTATATAACTTTAATATGCTACAGTTTTTTTTTATTTTGGCAGTTTCTACGTGGAAAAGATGACTATTTGACCGCTAATATAACGAATTCCGAAGAGAAAATAATCTCAAATGATACAAAAGGATTTCAGAAAAAGACTTCAGTAAATAAAACCTCTCACTTTACTCCTATGGAATATAATTTCAAACGTATTCGAATACCAGACAAACCTAATGTGGAATCTGCAGTACTGCACGACGAAGTTGAAATAAAAGATGATGGCATTAAAACTGAGATATTGCTTCTACCCGAGAAAAAAGCTTGGATATCATTGACCAGAAGTATTTTTAATGAGCGGAATTTCGTATGTAATCAGTGCTTCGAATTATTTTCTACGCCCGATCTTTTATCCAAACATAAAGTTATGCATGATAATTCATCCTTTGAATATATTAAAAGAACCGTTGAGTTAATGAGAGCTCGTCAAATGATTGGAAAAACTGAAAATGCTCAAGTAAAAAAGCATGATAACATGACAAATAAACTGTTCCAGTGTAGTATATGTGGCTACAAATGCAAGCAATTGATTCATCTAAGAAGACACGAAATGGTTCATAGTGGCGAAAAGCCATACGGATGCGATTTATGCGAATACAAATGTAAACAACTAAGTCATTTAAAACGACACAAAATGGTTCATAGCGGAGAAAAACCTTTTAAATGCAACGTTTGCGGTTACTCGTGCTCTGAATCAACTCAATTAAAGAAACACCAAGCAGGACATAACGGAGAAAGCACTCTAAATTGCGAGTTATGCGAATTCAAATGCACGAATTCTGTAGATTTTAAATTACATAAAATAATACACAGCACCGAAAGGCCGTACAAGTGTAATGTGTGTGAATATAGATGCAAACAATTGATTCATCTCAAACGGCACGAAATGGTTCATAGCGGTGAGAAACCGTTTGAATGCGATTTATGTGAGTACAAGTGCAAGCAGTTGAGTCATTTAAAGCGACATAAAATGGCACACCTCGGCGAAAAGCCGCATAAGTGTAACTTGTGTGATTATAAATGCTCAGAAAAAAATCAATTAAATAGACATAAGATGGTGCACAGCGGAGAAAAACCTTTTAAATGCGACTTGTGTGAATACATATGTACGAATTCTGTGAATTTAAAAAGACACAAAAGGGTTCACAGTTCTGAAAAACCCTTCAAGTGTAACTTATGTGAGTATAGTTGTAAACGTTCCGAAGACTTGAAAAAACATCAAAAAGTTCACCTGAAACGAGCAAGCCAAGAAATTTTAATGATGTAGTTTTATTTTGTTTTTTGGTTTGTTTTGTGGTCTTTACATGCTTTGTCATATGCCATTGGAAGACGCAAAAAAGAGTAGGCGATGTGATATATATTACTTTTCGTCAGAGCGTCATGACTGAAAATCATGATCAGATTTCTCTACCGAACGGCTTCTCAATGGGTCGGGTCTTTCAACTCGGTGTTCTACGACATGCTAGTTCTGCACTGAAAGACCCGTGGTACTCATAAATTGATGCAACCATCTGAGGTATCCACTGTTCGCAATATATCTTGTCTAAAAGACATACAATTACACTATCAATCCTAACAATTATGACAGGCCTCGCGCATTTGATAACCGCGTAAATGAAAGCAAATTGCAATATCTCAAATTGAATACGCACTCTATTGCAGTGGCGAAGGGTATAGGTTTACTGTGGAGATCTGACATAAATAGTGCAAACTAAACTTTGTCAGTCATGTATATTTCTTTTGATTGAATTGAGAATTCAAATTGCAGATGGTACTGAATAGTTTTTAAAATTTAATTGAGCCCTACCTAAAGCAAACGAATCCAAAGTGTCCTCTTCACTTTCACCATGATGAAAGGCTGTTTGGTTCGCTTTCTTATCACTTCATTACTCCTTGAGTCATTATAGCGCACTACCCAATATCCGACACATCATCTGTTCTCGAAGCTCAGTATACGATTGCACTGATCTTTGGTAAAATGCCATGATTCGCTACCATAAATCTGCACCGTCAAAATGCAAGCGTTGAATAGGCAACATTTTGGTTTTATTAAAAATATACATAATGCAATACTAAAAGTAGGTATATAGTCATGCGAATTGACTATTTTATAACCTTTGGATCAAAATAGTATTTACCTCAGTAGGTACAAAAAGTTTTGTAAATAACTTTGGTCCATTTTCGTCCCGTTTTAAGGTAAATAATTATTTCACCAAAAATTTTCTTTTGGCCGCTTGAATTAATGTACTTATTCAAAAGTGACCTCCCACTGTGCCTGAAGCGCAAAGTGTTCAACATGTGTGTGCTTCCCACAATCACATATGCGTGTGAAACATGGACCCTAAGTAAAAGAGAGATCCTTAAACTGCAGAGAATCTGAGAGAGCAGCACAACATGGTATGGAGAGATGCATGCTAGACATAAAGCTAAATGACAAAAAGATGAACGAGTGGATTAGAAAATAGACGAGGGTTTGCGATGTAACAGAGTTCGCTAAAAACCTCAAAATGAAAATTGGCTGAACACAAAGACAATCGTTAGATAAATTTAATCTAGTCACCCAGTGGTACCCAAGAGGTACAAAACGTCCACAAGGTAGACCTAGAATCTGCTGGATCTATGAAATGGTCTGAAAGTTCTGCAGAGGTACGTGGCATCGCAAAGCATAGGACCAAGAGAAGTGGAAACAGCTTGGAGAAGTCGTCATCATGCAGTGGATAGATTCAGGCTAATGATGATGATTTATTTCGCAATGTATTAAAAAAATCGATCGTTTTATCGACCATTTACTGTGGTGGGATTTAGTGTACCACCTATATTAACTTTGACACATCGACTCGAAGATAGGTAACTGTCAAAATATTAGCTTTAAAACAAAATATTTATTCATCCACATAAGTAATATTTAGGTACATTATAGATTGGTAAGCAGCTAATAAATAATATTAATAATAAAAAAACATTTTCCACTTAAGTAGGTAGGTATATGTACTTATATAATAATGCTCAATCTGTGTTAAAAACTAGGGCTTCGAACCGGAACTGCATCGAAAACCGGGAAAACAGTTATTTTGACGGAACAAAACCGGAAACGGAAGTGAAAAAAAATATCCGTTTTTTCGTTTTCGTATGTGTTCAAACACGCGTGTTAATATGGTTATGATCTTATTCCAACTGCAGTTATAGTGCAACACGTCTTACATCCTGGGTCTTGAAAATATTTAAAAATTTATCACCCAGAGCAGAGCTGAAAACCGAAAAACCGGTTTTTTTCAGAACGAAAACCGGAACCAAACTGATATATATTTTTTTACTTAAACTGAAACAAAAAAAAAAACGGCACGAAGTCCTGGTAAAAACGACGCTGAACATAATGTAATTTAAATATGTATATACATGGTAATAATCAATCGAAACGTATGCCGATGATGACCGAGCGGTAACGTGTAGTCATATAATGTCGTAAATCGCAAGTCTGGTAAAGTCTCATGTTTTTCAATGTCTCTTTTGACTCAGAGTATGGACCTAATAATCTCTTAATACAAACCTTCACTCAGTGGCGCTCTATATGACCCTCTTAGGATCTAACATGGTAATGTAACGCAAGCAGCGTTCGACCCCCCGATCGCCCGTCGACCCTTCCATCGTAATCAATGTGGAAGCCAATCAGGGGCCTTATGTTGTAACTTGCGAGTTGAAGTCGCCCGGCGTTATGGCGTCATATGACATCATTGTGACGTACTACCGGAGTGAGTCAATACCATTCGAGAAATTAACGCTTCTCTAATACTGGCGTTATCCATTGTCCCCATACACAAATAGGTGTTTCAGCATAATAATATCTATGGTGAGCCGTGCGCATTGTCGATGCGTGTATTGAGCTTACGTCACAATTACGTCATGTCGTCGGGTGACTTCATGTCACAAGTTATAACATAGGGCACCAGCGCGGGGAATGAAAGAGGCATACATACATAACTCAGCCACGAGACGTGGTAATCTAGGCACCAAGCAGTAATGATATGAATCACCAATTATTTTTTTAACAGTTCAACTCTTAGTTTTTGACGTCCATAAATGCATGTACCTAGCGTATCACCTGAAGAATAGTATCAATATTGCATATAACATAAAAACTTCCGACGAATCTCAATTTGTACATAATAATATAATAAAACTTCCTATGTAATGGGAGTGTGTTTAATTTAATTTATTAGGTATCCGAAATACAACTTTGTATTAGCTATGATCAATGAATTTAACATAGGTTGGTTCACAATAAAAATATGCATTAACCACTTGTTTTATTCAAACGAAAAATATAAGGTAGGTAAGTATTTCATAAGTATAAGATTCAGATAATGGTGTATACCAGAGGGGGCCAACTTTTTGGATGGAGGGCCAAACTCAAGAATTCAAAATGAGCGGCGGGCCGCAAGTAAAATACCATTTTTAGATATTATACACTATTTATTATCACGAAAAATAAACATTATAAAAAAATTAACGAGAAGAATAAAACTGTTGCACATTTTTTAACATTTTTTTTGAATTCAGGTGTTAATTTTGTAGTTGATATTCTCAAAACTACTTGTAAATGGGCATCGGAGATATTTGATCGTAAAGAATTTTTATTGAGGTTCATGATCGAAAATGTTTGTTCACATAATGGTTGATCGAAAAATAACGAACATTTTTCTAGCATAATCTTTAAGTTGGTCGAATTTGTCTGAATTAAGGGCATTGTAAAATTTGGAGATTTCTTCACGACGATGCAATTCTCTTAAATCAGTGTCACACTGCAGATCAATAATCTCAAGTTGTAGCTCTGTTGGTACACTATCAATATCTATTGAAAATGGATAGCGTACTATTGCTAAGCATGTCTCAATTTTTCGGAAGTCACCAAACCTTTGTGGAAAATCGTCATTCAGAGCTTTAATAATTTTACTATATTCTTAAAATTTATATTCTGGTATATTCATCACAGTGATGTCCCTAGACAAATTGCCGCCCTTAGGCAGCGCCAAAATGCCGCCCCATTTTTTTATCATCCTTTCATGACTCCAATATCTAAGAAATGTGTTGTATGAAAACAAAATATACCTATACCACTAAATATAATTAAAAGACATCTCTGCTACAATAGACAATATTGCGAGTCCACTGTTTCAGATACATTTAAAATACACCCGATAACTTCCAAAACTCGCGAGTAATAGATATAGTGCATAAATATTTAGTTACATTTTAAATTACCTATGTAAGTACCTATCTATAATACAAATAATATTTGAAAATTTGCAGGTGTTATTGCTTCTCATTATGGACGTGACGTCCAAGGACAACGGAAGTAAACTAGACATCGCGAACCCGACAAAAAAATTACAGTCCTGTTAAGCCTTTTATGTTAATTAATTAATAAATTTTGGTTCCAACCAGTGAGCTGATTTTTTTAATGGAAAGATATTTTCGTCATTACTAAGTTTAGGTAGGTAGTTGTTTTCTATATATTATAACTAATGATTCTCCTCGATTTGCCGCCCTTCGAGAAACTGCCACCCCTAAGCGACGCTCAATCTGCCTACCCCCACGGGACGTCACTGATTCGGCAACTTCAAAGTTGGAAAGTGGTCCACGTTGTTATTTGATATTTGTCGAAGGAATAACTTGAGTTTTAATTGAAATCCATTCAAACTGTTTACCATATCATGATCATATATTTTTTTCCTTGCAACGCGGAGTTAAAAGTATTTAAATGTGTCACGATGTTCAACGTAGAAAATAGTGGTTACATAGTGTGAGTTGAGACGCACGGAAGACGTACTGAGATAATACATTGACGAAACAACAAATTCTTCAAATTTTAATCTATTGTCAATATTTTTTTAAAAATTATAAAAAAGTTATTCGTAATCAGAAGTACTTACAATTATTGATGGCGGGCCGCAAAAAAATACCCGGCGGGACGCAGTTTGACCCCCCCCCCCCGCCCCTGGTGTATACTCTGTATTATGTAAACGGCGTATCCAGCGTGTGGTCCAAGCCAGAGAACTACTGACAATTTTAGCACCCGTGCTTACAACTTGGATACAAGATTTTGAGAGATGGTCAACAGCATTCCCCATTTTGTCATTCAAGGAAAGGTCGATGGTAAGCGTAGCAGAGGACGGCGCCGCATTTCGTGGCTTAGAACCTCCGTGATTGGTACGAGTGCAGCTCCACTGAACTGTTCCGGGTAACAGAGGACAAATCTAGGATCGCCTTGATGGTGGCCGACCTCCGCTAAGGATGGCTCAATAAGAAGACGAATCAACTTATTGATAGACATTTCCCATTTATTGTATTTTTTTAAATTTTAGGTAACTACCCAATACTTCTTCCTGTGCTAGCAAATGCGGTGTGGTGTGAGACTTGTTATTTAGTACCTACCTAGTAAAAAATAAAAATTATAAAGTTAATTTTTTATACAGGTAGGTACCTATTGTTTTTAAAATATCTTATATAAATATACATTATTAATTATTACATAGCTATCTTAAAATATCACTAATAACAACAAATGGAGTTCAATTACTGATGTACCTACATTAATTATTATTATAGGTATGTAAACTAGCAAGTTGCTAACATCTATTTTATCGTCTTCATCTGCAAACCAGCCAACTGCACATTTGTCCAAAAATGATATTTTGATGTTATAAAGCATGACGTTTTCTATGCTCACACAAAACTCCTAGGTAACCCTATAATTTTATTCAATGCGTTATCGTTCTTCACATAAAACAGCCAACTGCAGGTGCAAAATTTCCAATATCATAAACGGAACACTCCGCTCTTTATAATTATAGGTAATATAAAAGATAAGCTAAAATAGTATATTAATTCATTGTGCAGCTTATTAAAAAAAATCAAAGTGTATTATTTTTGCATTGTTTAAATTCCGCTCGATAGTTATGCGTCAATTACATTGGGCTACTTTATGAGCTGCTTGTTAGCGAATTTATAATCTGCCTGTAAAGTCGCCCAGTGTCAGCATCTAACAAGCTAACAAGCAGATTGTAAACAATCTACCGAGAAAAATTGAAAGCCTGTCAATTTTACACGCTACACGCCGGCATGTGGGGTTACTGCGTCTGCGCAGTAGAGCGTAGTAGTGACCTCCCGGTAAAAAAACGAACTACGTTCTGTCAAAATAGTTGCTGGCTTGTGGTTTCTCGGCGAATGGAAAGTTTTGTGTGTTATCAACACAATTGCAGTAGGTAGCTGAATCGCCCGCTTTTAAATTCGCCAACAAACTGCTCGTAAAGTAGCTCATTGTAATTGACGCATTAAATTATTATGTTTTTCTCCTTTCTGCCTCAGAAAACAATTTAGCCAAATGGAGTTAGCCGGTTTGCAGACTAAGCAGTCGATTAATACAACCTTCTTGGAGGCCCATATTATGATTTGGGACTTTTGACTTCCTTAGACAAAGTGCCGGCCGATTGCCGTACCCTTTAATTTTTAGTTTCAAATTGTCGGAAAACTCGATAGGTAGGTAGGTAGGTACTTATTTATCTATTATATTAGGTAAGTACATAGGTATTTATTTAAGAATAGGTATGTTGAACACACAATAATAAAATTAATACTATCACCAAAAAATTTAAATTCATAAAAACACCATCTACTTAGTGAGAATTTGAGTATTTCCATAAAATAAATTTTAAAATAATGGTGGGTTAGTGTACGTGCAAGCCTGTGGTATTGACAGGTATGGAGGCACCGTTGTAAAACTTTTGCCTGTGCAATAAACCGCCATTACAATAATAATATTTTCTTCGTAGTACAACAATAATAATAGGTAAGTAGTGATATCGTCAAGATTGTTATGCTTCATGCTGCTCCTAGCAGTGCATGACCAGTCTACCCCCACAGTACATCATGACGTATTATGAACTTTTAATCGGATAAGTATATTAATAAAAATTAAAAAACAAAGAACATTATTGACAAACCAAAACAAAAAAAAAATTCGGAGTTTAAAATAAAGCCATCGACTTTGATTCGAAACCTAATGTCTCGAATTTGCATAGATTTTTTAAAAGAGCTTCTGAATTTGTGAATATTTTTTTTGTGAGAAACACGTAGGTACCTACTACCTATTTTATAATAATTTTCCCTGAAATACTTTAACTTCTTGAACAAGATGGCAACACTAATTATTATTGTCGATGGAAACGTTACATGCCACGTTGTATTGTGGCTTAGGTACATTTTATTCTCAAATTTACAAAATGGATATCAAAATTGAACCGGAAGACGATGGACCGCCTGAGAAAAACACAGGGTCATCATCCGATATTCATAATCAACATGACGTATATTGTAATGAATCCCAAAACGAAGTCCATTCAAATGTCAATCGATTTGTGAAAACGGAAGAGGTTAAAATTGAATACGACAATCAGGATATTACGGAGGTATTTATTTATTTAAGAAAACGAAACATTGTGGCATTATAAATCAAAATTCGAGACGTTCACTAGATTCACAATAAAAAAATTATAACGCTATTTGCGCTTATGAGCGGAATATTTGTTAGCCATTCGTTATATTCATCTGCTCCTTCCTTAGCAGAATTTGAAATAGCACATTGCGAAAGATATTCATATACTAAGCATACCAAGCTAAGCTGTTCTTCAGATATTCGTATTTAGCGGCCTTCCTGGACTTAAATCTCCAGGTTGAAGTTCTCTTGGGGTATCGGCAGCACGTGGCAGAGCCAGGATCAACGTTGCCTCTTCACTCTACACATGATGAGAGGAAGCTTGGTGCGTTCTCCTATCTAAGCTACTTTACGAGCTGTTTATTGGTGAATTTAAAAGCGAGCGATTCAGCTACTACGATTTGATGATTACACACAAAACTTTCCATTCGCTGAGAAGCCAACAAGCTAGCGACTATTTTGACAGAACGTAGTTCGTTTTTTTACCGGGAGGTCACTACTACGCTCTATTGCGCAGACGCAGTATGCCCACACGCCGGCGTCTAGCGTGTAAAGTTAACCGGCTTTCAACTTTTTTCGGTAGATTGTTAACAATCTGCTTTGTTAGCTTGTTCGATGTAGACACTGGGCGACTTTACAGGCAGATTGTAAATTCTCCAATAAGCAGTTCGTAAAGTAGCTCAATGTCATTGACGCTTTATATCCAGTATCCGTCGCAAACAACAACTGTTCTCGAATCTCAGTATACCTACTTTTGCTCTGAACCTTTGTTAGGTGCCTTGATTGGCAAACCTGTCAGTGACACAGACCTCCCCGATTAAGTATATACGATATTTCAGTTAATATTATGTATACAAACATCTTATTTTAACTATTATCGTAGTTTTAGTTACCTATTAATTTTATGCATGGAAATAAAAACTTATATAGTAACTTACTTTGTTATTGAATGTTTTCTATAAAAAAATCATACGAAAGTCTGGTCGATGTTTTGATACAATGTAATTCAGTTTATCCCTTATCATACCGGACCCGGAAATTTCCGGTTTTTTTTCAAGGCCGTAATTAATCTAATATTTTCAGCCATCTATTGACTTTTTCGAAAAACTTTTGATGCAGTCAAGTAAGCAAAGATTCAAACCACTCTTCTGCATCGTTTGTTAGTAGATACTACTACTATCGACTGGAAACCTTGCCGGTATTGATTGAGCGCACATAAGTGAAACAGCAAATAATTTTCAACAGTAATTGGATCAAAATTTCGCAGTAGTCGCCAATCGGAGACTGACAACAGGTGTGAGCACGTCAATTTGTTTTGTGATGGCGTCGGAGGAATATATTCTTAAATCGTGTAAAGATGACAAAAAAACGTTTTGCATGTACTTGAAAAAGAAAACATGTCAATGAATATACTATTATTATTACGAATATAATAATAAACATAACATTAAAAAGACGAATGTTGAATTTTTATGACACATTATATTTCGTTCGGCTCGCGTCATTTGCACAATCCGCGCATCGTCTAGTCACGATCTTTTTAGATCATGCCTCAGCTAAAGTATAGCCTTAACGGCCCACGTGCTCGTCGTAGGTCAAAATTGAGTTTTTTATGTATTTTCTAAAAATTAATAAATGTAAAAAATCTTAACACCACTGTACAGTTATGTACCGAAATATGACTATATTCTAAAACATTAGAGCGAGAAGTTTAAAAGAATACTATTTTATGTAACAAAAATACTTTATGCAGTCATCAAATGTTTAAAATAACTATAAAGGATAATAAGGCTGCAAAATTATATAAATAGATTATCTACAACGTTTAAGGAGTGTCCAGGATCATGGTTTGAAAATACAATAAAAACTCAATTTGACCTTCGACGAGCATGTCCCCCCTTAAGAAAAGCCAAAAATATTTAATCAAATAGTTGTCAGGTGGAGGTAGACTGTTAAGATCCGCCACAAATAGTGCACACTAAACTTTGCAGTCATACCTATTTGTTTTCATTGAAATATGACCACAGTTTATAGATGGTATTGGTTAGTTTTTAAAATTCAATTAAACCCTGCGAAACCAAGCCATCATAGATAATAGTCAAAAAATACTATATACTATAAATAATAATAATTAAAATTACGCAATTAAATCATACAAAGCTTTGTATATTTTATAGATATAATAATATAGTTTGGTTAGGCAGGGCTTAATGAATTAAAAAAAATGAACCAACAAATTTTTTAATATGTATATAAAGTAGGAGCGTACTTCAGTGAACCGGCAAATAATTTTCAACAGTAGGTGCGACGAAATTTCTCACTCGTCGCCTGGACTCGCCAATCGGAGACCGATAGACGAAGCGTGCGCACGTGGACTTGTTTTGTCATGCGGTCGGATGAAAATATTTTTAAATCGTTAAAGATGACTAAAAAACTTTACGTATGTATTTAAAAAAACAAAACATTCAATGAATAATACTATTATTTTTAGTAACATAACATTAAATGGACACATTATGGATTTTTATGACAAATTATAGTTCGTTCGGCACGCGTCATTTGCACAATCCGCGCATCGCCTAGCCATGATCTTTTTAGACCATGCCTCAACTGAAGTATAGCCTAATCAAACGATAACAAAATAAGCATGCATGAAAAAGTATGCTCAATTTTGTCTTATCGCCCAAAATATTCGAAAACTATTACATAATTCAATAAAAACAAATACGTATGATTAACAAAGTTTAACGCGCACTGTTTATGGCTGATCTTAACAGCCTACCTCCACCCCGCTCTCTATTGTATGTCTCAGGCAAGTGCATGCGATAAATTATTCACCACCTTCCCTGCGAGTTTGTCAGAAACCGTTTTTTTTTATTCATAATTGCATATTATTGTTTTTTTCCAGAAACGTTTAACAAACCTTCCTAATATAAAATTGGAAACTAATCTAATAGGAATTGGGTTCAAAGAGGAGTATGTTGAATCCGCGCAGCCCGGATGTTCGTATTTAAGCCGTGGACCAGCAAATCAGGTAACTACAAAATATTCTATTGAACAATGCATGTCAAGGCCCCCACAAGGGTGAGGCTGACAGGGTTCTAGCCTAGGGGCCCATGCTCAGGAGGGGCCCGGCGTGGTAAGTCGACCAAATAAGTGAGACAAACACTCTAATATCACATCTAATGCTCTAATAGTTAAAAAAAAGTCGTCTGCGGCGCTATTTTCCTTCGGTAACATTTTTATTTCAAGTTATGTGGTTCAACGATACAATTTTTAATTGTGTATCGATACCGAACAACTCCATAATTCAAATGGATGTATTAAAGTATACAAAAAAATACACTAAATATATTAATTTTACCATTATCATTACATCATTTGGAAAAGCAGAGCGTCCATAGAGGTATTAAGGTAGGTAGAGAGCGTCACACTGCCTTTATCTTTAGCGATAGGTAGGGTGGTCCGCCAAAGATCGTAGCCTGGGGGCCCGCTTCAGGATGTGGGGGCCATGATGCATGTAGTCAATATTACTATCTTTCTAATACACGCTTTATAATAACACACAAATATGGATTCAAGACTACCTAAAGCTTCTGAGGAATTCCTAGTGTCAAGGGTCAAGTTTCGCATTCCTACCATCTTTCTATGCTTAGACCTTGTCCAGATGGCTCATGGGATGGGGTATTTGAAGCTGTCATCTTACCCCCCCCCCCCCGTTTATATAATATATTCATACAGTTACGTTTAGATGTGTGATGTGATATTATATGGGTATCTATTAAGAAAACACGCGTGGGTATTTATATCGTTTTATATTATGTATATAGCCACCGCCATCTTTAGATTAATAAAGCCTGAGCATAACTTTTTATATTTATATTTTCATAACGGTGGTCCATTTTCGATCTGGCAAAATCAGATCCCTGATTGCTTGACATATTGATTCGATCTTTCCGTTTCAAATTGAATTATAAAAAAAATCTCAAATGAAATATAGTAACTATCAGTGTTATTTATAAATAATATACATTCTTGTTATTCATCAGCTGTCAAAGTCAGACTGGTCCTTCACACAAAAACCGGTGGTAATATCGATTTCCAAAAAATTTGTATCATTGACCTATGCATTACATATGTAGAAGGTGTGTTACTGCCTTACGTGCCTTACTATGGAAATCAAAATGACATTTCAGTATTCTATATTTGTTTGTTTGTTGGAAAATAGCTAAAAAATGATTTGTTGACAATTGCCTTGTTTGGCCTAAATTATTAATACATAGAATTGTCAACTTTATATGATTCAACAGAAAATTTAAAGACGTGGTATATAAAAAGTTCTTTTTATTTTGTAATAATTATTTTGCGTTTACTTTAATGCATTGCTATGTATATATTCTTTTAGTTGATTCCTGCATCTTCTAAACTGACATACTTCGCTAGTCTCGGAGAGTCTAAAGATATATCAGTTCAAAAGCCTTACAATGAAATACAGATCGACAAAGTAGACATTAAAAAGGAATACGGGATACGTGAAACAATTACTAATACAGACGCCATATATTCTACTTCTAAACAGAAGCATAGACAAACGAACGTCACAGATCCTAGATTATTAGTGGCTGTTATAAAACTGGAGAAAAAATCGTTTCATAACAAAAATTTTGTATGCTGTATTTGTTTTGATTTTTTTGCCTCGTTATTTTTACTGCAGGCACACAAAGCGTGTCACAAAAAACCAATAATAAAAATATCTAACGACAAGAAAAAACACAAAATAATACATTCTGTTAAAAAGCCGATTAAATGCGATCAATGTGAATACTTATGCGTAGCATCTTGTCGGATGAAACAACACAAAATGACGCATTCTGGTGAAAAGCCATTTAAGTGTGATCAATGTGATTACAAATGTTCGCGATCTTGTGACATGAAATTGCACAAAATTAAACATTCTAGTGAAAAGCCATTGAAATGTGATCCTTGTAATTACTCATGTAAAACATCTCGTGGCATAAAATTGCACAAAATGAAGCATTCTGGAGAAAAGTATATTAAATGTATTCAATGTGACTACTCATGTATAACTTATAGTCTGATGAGGCTACACAAAATGTCACATTCTGGTGAAAAGCCATTGAAGTGCGATCAGTGTGATTACTTATCTATAAAACCTAGTGACATGAAATTACACAAAATGACACATTCTGGTGAAAAGCCTTTTAAATGTGATCAATGCGTTTACTCATGTTTAAAATCAAATAACTTGAAAAGACACAAATTAATGCATTCTGGTGAAAGGCCAATTAAATGTGATCAGTGTGACTATTCATGCAAAACTTTTACTCAGATAAGATTACACAAAATTACGCATGCCGGTGAAAAGCCATTAAAGTGCGATCAATGTAATTACTCATGTATTAGATCTCATTACATGAAACTCCACAAAACTACACATTCTGCTGAAAAGCCAAATAAATGTGATCAATGTGACTACTCATGCATAACATTGAAACAGATTAGACTACACAAAATGACGCATTCTGATGAAAAGTCATTTAAATGTGATCAATGTGTTTACTTATGTAAAAAATCTAATAACTTGAAATTACACAAAATGACGCATTCTGGTGACAAGCCAATTAAATGTGATCAATGTGAGTACTCATGCATAACATCTTCTCGGCTGAGACTACACAAAATGACGCATTCTGTTGAAAAGCCATTTAAGTGCGATCAATGTGATTACTCATGTATACTCTCTCGTTACATGAAATTCCACAAAATTACACATTATGGTAAAAAGCCAATTAAATGTGATCAATGTGAGTACTCATGCAATACGTCTAGTCAGTTGAGACTACACCAAATGTCGCATTCTTGTGAAAATCCATTTAAATGTGATCATTGTGACTATTCATGCATAACATTCAGTCAGATTGGGCTACACAAAATGACGCATTCTGGTGAAAACTCTTTTAAATGTGATAAATGTACTTTTTCATGCAGACAATCTGACCAATTGAAATCACACAGTAAAATTCATCCTATTGAAAACACTCTTTAATTTGTCATTCATAATATTTACACCTTGTACGAAAAACCAAAGGCATGGTTATTAATATTTAAAAAAAAAAAATATAGTTTTGGAAAATAAATAATTACATATTATATACTTACTATAATATTTTCCTAGTCAAATGTTTGTGATAATCAATGACATATTAAATGGACAACTCACTTCATATCGGCGCGCACGAGAAATTGTGCATGAAAGTCATTCACAGATGTATAGGTAGACGTCACGTGACCATATGATGTATCCATTTCCATTATGCGTTACAAGCTCCGAGAATTTATAGTAATATAACTTTTATTGTAATGGGGTATTAGTGTCATTGCATTAGAAACAGATTCTCGGTTACTTACGACTTCTCGGAGATTAGACGCAAGTGAGCCCAGCGCATCACAGGCGTCTGTCTAATGGTTCTGTCATTCAATTGCAATGAATAAATATTCATCAAATGGCATTTTATTAATAAATAAATACTAACACCTGAAAAGTGATATCCCATCTTTCTTGGAGTGTTTAGTAGATTTTTTTTACAATTTTTAACTAGGCACATTGGCATTTTGTAACACAATAATAACGGCGGAGGCGAAACCTGACAGTCAGAAATTTTGTATGGGCAAACCCAGCGGTGCCGCCAGACCGCTTGCAAGCAGAATGTTCATTTGAGCTTAGGTTACTGATATTAAAATTTGAATTTCGCCATCCAGCAGACCCGACACAAAGTGAGTGTTATTTTATTTTCCAGATGCTTCGTCCATAATAATGTCATTGGTGATAATGATCTATCTTTTGAATTTCAATGTTTTCTTTCCGAGGTTTGGACAATGATTTTTATTATTTTTTTCTAATTATGCCATCTAAAATGCCCGTGTCCACACTGACAACCTCATTAAATTTCATGATAATTATCAAAAAAATTTTGACCAAAAATTATTTTAATCGAAATTTAATGAGGTTGCCAATGTAGACGTTCTCTAATAACTTACATAGATCTCCACTAGATGGAATCATTAACTCTTTTTTGCGGACAATGGTCTTTCTGTCTGCATACCCTTCAGGTAGTATTGAAAAAGTAATATTATAAACTTTATGTAGTTACCATAACAAGTCGATTTTAAATCTCAATTCTCTAAAATATTTCTCTCCCATCTCCGATTAAAGTGGTAACAAACAACTTATCAAAAGTGATCTTATAACATAATAATTCTGATCTTTTACATAACCAATATCTTTTTCATCAGCACACTTTAAAATACAAATGAATTAGGTAGTGAAGAAGTATAACCTAGGTTATCTGGAATAGGTGTGGATGAATATAGAGGCCGCATGACAGAAAACATAATGAAAACTCCATTTTACTTCCGGAATAAACATTTTCCTAAGCAAAAAAAAAAAAAAATCATTTATTATTAATCATTGTTACAATTCCGTTAAATGACATGACATGTAATGACTGATTCTGTGTTTAATGTAACTTTCGATTTGTAAAGTGTCCTACTAGGATTGCATGTTGCGAAGGACTACTTCGCTAAACTATTGATATACTATAATATGAACATTATAAGTTTTAAGGATTTTATCATTTGATACGGATGTTATACTTCATTGACTATCAGAAGCACCGCCATCTTTAGATTAATAAAGCTTGAGCACAAGTTTTTGCGCAAGCAACTAGTGGTCCACTGCCATACTATTTATTGATTGCAAGCAGAGTTAGGTATTCTATAATGACTGAAGAGTATACATAAGTTATTAGTTATTGTCGTTTAGAATCGACTGTCACATTGACAAACGTCCTAGTGTATTATGATATTATGTGTATAAACACAGAAAAAGTTTACTTACTTTGATCGTCACTTCCAATTATTAATAACACATAACCACTAAAACAGATGAACTCCAAGGTCTCCAAGATACGTTAAAATAATCTGAAACTAAGAATACTCCGACAAGTGAATACGCCAGACGCGTCAGTATGAGCACTCTATAGGCAACGACAGGTCATCCACAGATACTGGACGGGCGAAAAGTAGGACCAGTCATGTAATGTATCGGCTTCTTTCTTCAGTTAGCAATAATCAGAAGGCATTGGACGACGGAACTATATGTGGAAGTTACTTCTGGAAATTTGAGTTCCATCACACCTTACGGATAAAAACTTATATAACAATAGTCACACAAATGTAAAAGTAAATTGCGCGTTTTCTGATAATTTCCGAACCGAACAGGGAGTTCGTCAGGGATGTGTTTTTGTCTCTTAGGGTATTCAATATATAATATGTAGAGCATATAATGCGAATAGCCCTAAATCATTGGCAAGGCGGAATAACAATTGGTGGCCAGAAAATAAACAAGTTAATTCGCAGAATAGGTACTACAAAGCTAAAGGTAAACAAAGGCATCGGGAATCTGTGATTATTTGACGCATTCTTCGCATGCGGCCATTGTACCTTATCCACGTCAAGAAAATAGTTTTAAAATATAATAAGTACATGTTTATGCAGCTCAGGTTCAAAATACTTTACAATTACAATTTACTGAGGCAGCATTAAATTATTACAATTAATTAATATAACACATTTTTTTATTATTTTACTGTAAGTACTTAACATATGAAGATAGGCTCACAACATTTTTAGGGTAGAATTCGATATTTTAATAATAATGTAAATGCTAAGTACTTAAATAAAACATGAAAAAGGGGAACTTGTATTTTATTATTGCACACAATGAGTTACATTCGGGGTAATAGGATTACAGGGGCCTATCTACAACACAGTTTTGAGATAAATGCTAACAAAGATTTTGCAACTAAGTTGGTACTATGAAATTTAATAAACAAAACACACTTTAGTCAACTATTTGTAAACAGATACATTATTATGTACCTGGTAGACCTAGAAGCCGCTGGATCGATGAAATGATAAAGTTCTGCGGAAGTACGTGGCAACGCAATCCACAGGCAGTGACGTCCCGTGGGGGTAGGCAGATTGAGCGTCGCTTGGGGTCGGCAGTCACCCGAAGGGCGGCAAATCGAGGAGAATCATTAGGTATATTTAGAAATAGCTACCTAAACTTAGTAATAACGGAAATATCTTTCCATTAAAAAAATCAGCTCACTGGTTGGAAACAAAGTGTATTAAATACTATAACAGGCTTAACAGGACTGTAATTTTTATGTCGGGTTCGCGATATCTAGTTTACTTCCATTGTCCTTGGACGTCGCGTCCTTGGTGATCAGCAATGACATGCGCAGATTTGCGAATAACATTTGAATTATAGGTAGGTACATACTTACGTAATTTAAAATTTATCCAAATATTTTTCCAGTCATTCGCGAGTTTTGGAAGTTGTTACATGTATTTTAAAATTCTCCTATCTGAAACCGTGGACTCGCAATATTTGTCTATTGAAGCAGAGATGGCATTTAAATTAGAATATAGGTCTTTTTAGTAATGTATCCATTTCTTAGATATTGGTGTCATGAAAGGATGATAAAAAATATGGTAAGTATTAAAAATTGGAGCGGCAATTTGTCTCGTCACTTTCCACAGGACCGAGAGAAGTGGAAGCACCTTGAAAAGGCCTTCATCCAGCAGTTGATAGATTCAAGCTTCTGATGATGTTTGTGTCACCAATTTTTTTTTCGACCATGTCCGATCATAATAAGATCATATTATGAACCTCCACAAGGTGAAGGTTTGTATTAACAGATTAAGTTTTTACGATAAATTAAAGGATGTCAGCTACTTGCTCAACCTATTAGTACCATACTCTGACTCATACATAAATTGAAAAATAATACGAGCACTTGCCAGACTCAGGATTCGAACCTGGGACCCACGACGCTATAGGCTGACGCTTAAGCCGCGCGGCCATCATGGACTCTAATGCATAGTATGATTACAGCATTATCAAAACCGGGGCTTACCCAAAGCATGCATTTTTGTAGATAGGCCCCTGTGATCTTTAAAAACCTAATTTTAATAATTGCATTGAGAATTAATAATTTACATAGAGAAATAATAAAAGAGTCATACAAAATTTATATTTAGTGACAAAGGGTGTAAAAACTAAGCCATAAAAGTACCTACATAGTATTAATTAGATAGGTACCTAACCTAACCTAACTTGTAAAAAATATATTTACAATATAAAATTACATAATTATTGTCACCAAAGAGCCGGAGTGCACAGTTAAGGGGGAGAGGCATATGATATAAATAAAAAAAATCAATTTATACACATTTATATTTTTATAAAAATCGATGTTTTTTACAATAAATCGCTAGCCTACTATTGGTTTGTGACACAGACCAATTCAAATAACTTCAATAATTAGCGGGAAACGAGCATTACATGTACACATGCTTACTACTGCGATTGCGTTTGGTTTAGAATCAAACTTTCTGTTGGGATGTTATTATATTCAGCTATATATCTTATAAATAGTGATTTTACATAGCACTTATACACCGTAATGCTTTATTTTAAGTTTTTGTTATGTTCCATATCCACAAAATGCACAATGTTTTTCGTTTTTGTGGATATGGAACAAATTATGGATATGGAACAAACCAAGATAATATTTTTTCCTATTTTTGTATTACAATACGCGTATTATTTCATTGTTACTGTGTTTTCATCAATAATAATAAATACATTATAGGTCATTATATTTATCATTTAATGCGATAAGAAAAATTGTTACAATATAAACATTAAAATAATCTTGGTAGGTAGGTAAAGATTGAAAAATGACATAATATAAATTTCTAATAATAATACAATATCATCGAAAAAAAATAAGAAATATAAAGGGAAATACGGCAATTGAACGAATTATACAAAGGTTTCCAGAAAAAAAAATTGTCATTAATTAATGCTTACAGTGCAAATAATGCTTTGAAAAAATCCTTATCATTTTGTGACTTAATGTTAACGATTTTCTTGTTTCCTGTTGGAACATATTTTTTAAAAATAGGAATTTGAGGTAAAATATTGCAATTACTATTTTGTAGGTATACGAAGTGGAATCCATTTTTTTCTAGAGCTACTGGAAGGGGTAATTATATTATGACGAATCAAATTAATTTAAATGAATTGATCATTGAAATCCTTTCGCCATTTCACATTGGACAGATGACATCGTTTTTCGTATTGTAAATGCTTTAATTTTGTGAATTGAATATTGGTAAAAGCATAAGAGGCTGCAATGACTTCGTAGTCGAAAAAATCAGCCTCCAACATCTGTAAAACATAAAAAAAATCATTTTTTCCTATGAAATTTTCAATATATCTAAGTACCTATCGAATCAATGAAAATGGAGAATAAACCTCCCAATTTCTTAGGAAACGTTCAATTATTACGCTATGCGCAGTATCTAACTTTTGTAATGTTCCATGCCCAGGCTCAGAAAACTTTTGTTCAGTTACGTTTTTACGGAATTTTTTATTTTGAGGTACCTACCTACACATTTATCCGATCACAAAATTATATACTTAATTTTTATGGTTGGAATGTCACGAATGATCTGTGTCAGTATTTTGATCAATGCACTTGCCAAAACATTTCCAGATCTGCCATTTAGGAATTCGTGCCAAATACAATAATTGTATACAGTTTTATTTATATTGCAATAAGCTGTAAAATTAAAGACATTCAAGCGCTTTACAACATCTTGCCGCAGCAACTCGCTCACATAACAGTAAAACCATAGCATACCACATCCTTGACCAGATCGACGCCAAGAAAAATAGAGGAGGAGATCTATGCCTTCAATGGATCCCATCGCACATGGGCATTGAGGGAAATGAAAGGGCAGATGAGCTGGCAAAGGTAGCCGGCCATTCAGGGGTACCATATCAGTGGATACCAGAAAACCTGGACTGGAATGAGGCTATAAAGAAAATGTGCCATAGTATGTGGATAGATTTTCACCATAGGGCATCATTAGAAAAGGGGAAATGGAGTAAGTCGATTCTACCAACACCACGAGAGGTGCCCTGGTTTGTAGAGTCTTCTTTGACGAGGAATGAGCTTAAGTTAATACTGAGGCTAAGAACAGGGCACACCATGGGCAAAAGATTTGATGTCCTCATGGGAAGAAGCGAATCGCAGCTCTGCGATGAATGTCATGTTTTAGAGGACATTGTACATATAGCACTGCAATGCCCCAAATATGAAGTTCACAGAGTACAGCTGCGAATTGCAGATATCTATGAGAATGTCGACGAATTGAAGGGTGTCCTGGCGGTGGGTAAGACGGAAGAGTTAGGCAAAATTGTAAAGTTATTTAACAGAATAGGAGTGAGGACCTGATCGACGGATCCCCTTCTAGAAGAGAAGAGGCGATATGACAGCGAGTCGCAGTCAAAGCCTCGGTAAAATCACAAAAAAAAAAAAAAAAGACATTCAAAAAAATTTGATACGTTTGCCTTTGGAAGAGAAAAAAACATTTTCTAAATCAAATGTTATCAGAAATTCTAGGGGAGATGGAGAAAAATCCATTATTTACTTTAAAATTTATATTTATAATAATACAATACGAATCACAAACAAATTAAAGCCAGTCAAACGTTATGCATGACCTAACTAAATAAACTGACGAATTTGCGTATTGTTTTGTTCTTTGTCCACATTCTTCCAGGTAAAATGCGCAATGCCATTGGTCGAAAAGGATATGGAACAAACCAATACAACTTATAATATAGCGTAGCGAATTATTAGTATTGGTTTGTTCTATATCCGGATATGGAACAAACCAATCCAATCTTTTGTGTTATTTTTATGGATTTGGAACAAAACTATACTTACAACTAGTTTATTTCAATATTTTTTGGTCTTTTTTCACTGGATATGTAACATAACAATACTCAATGACCGTTTTACGTAAAAAAGTTTTTTTTGATAAAAGTGGTCTGTGTCACAAACCAATACTAAGCTAGCGAAATATAAAAAATATTAAAACGATGAATTAGTCAAAAATCTAAACGACAAAAAATCTAAAACTTAAAAAACTAAATTTTAATAATACATATGACCATAAAATATAATGTAATAATAAGATGTGACCCTGTAACGAATTCTCTTTTTATTACATTTTTTTACAATTGTAAGTTTATCTTTAAATAAAAAAAAAACAAAAAGTCTTTCTAATGTTTTGAGATACATATTTATTAATTAATACAGTTGAAATTGTAAATAATTATCAAAAAAAAATCTCAAATTACAAGCTTCGTATTTTTCCGCTAGGTTCTCTGCTGGCACACCTCTCCCCCTTAAGAAGCGTATACCCTACCTACTAGGTACCAATACTTTTTGACTAAATACTATACTATATTTTTTGCGACTGCATAATACATTGGTTTCCAAACTTTATGTTACCACGCCTCCCTTTTAAAAAATCTAATCTTGGCGCCTCTTCCCCTTTATTTCATTAAATAAACAAGGTTTTGCTACTTATATTATATTATATTCATTTTTTAATTAATTTGCTTTTCATGCGATGAATAGGTATGCTTGTTTATTACCACAATCAATTTCAATAGAAGTCAATCCAAATTCATCATCGTTCATTGACAAATGGATTCTATCATGGGCCCCACATCCTGAAGCGGGCCCCCAGGCCAGGATCTTTGGCAGGCCCACCTACATATCGCTGAGGGCAGTGTGGTGCTCTAATATAGGGTTTCCTAAATTATACACGGGAGTTATCATTTAAGTATATCAATCATCATTTAGGTATCACATCAAAATACAACGCACAACCACTTATTTAAAAAAAAATTACATCTCTGAAGCAAAGCAGCGCCGCAGGCGACTTATTTTTACTATTAATAGAATAATGTAAAAAGTGCATTAGCAAAGTAACCAAGAACTCAGTAAATAGATTTTTGTTTCCTTCAATATCTGCTGCAGAAATCATTTGAAAGTGGAAACATGACAAACATTTTTTTTTTGTAATTTTGATTTCCAAAGCTCCAATTTTTTATTAATGCATTAATTTTGTCTTTTTAAATCAGTGAATGCATTAGTCGTCCTTGCATTGATTTATTCATTGATTTTTTTTAAATTCCAACCAAATAGACAAGTTTAACAACAAAATTATAGTACATAAACAAATTTGCCTCAAATTTCAACAGTATGATTGACCCTTTTATTTCATTTTTTCACGAGATAGCCAGCGCGCTTCACAATGGTATAGAAGTGAGGTACCTACCTATTATAAAATTGGCCTCCATATTTTCAGACAGGTTTGCAAACAACCTTTTATAGGACTGTTTTTTATGTAGTTTATAAGTAGCGGCCGTTTTATAAAATATGCATTTGCAAACTGTAAACCTGTGGCTACATTAATTTTGTTAAACTTTTCACGCCTCCCAGCTTGGAAATTGCTGACATAATAGGTAATTAAAATAAAATTCAGTAACAAAAAGATGGCAACACTAATTATTGTCGATATGTAGTTTTCAATGGAATCTGACGTACCACGAGTATTGCAGCTTGCATATTATTAATCCGTAAGCAAATTAACAAAATGGATATCAAAATTGAACCGGAAGACGATCTACTACATGAGAAAACCACGGAGCTATCATCTGATATTACAAATCAACATGTGTATTGTAATGAATCCCACAACGAAGTCAATTCAAATGTCAATCGGCTTGATGCATTTGTGAAACAGGAATATGAAAATCAAGATAATATTACGGAGGTATATTTTGCATTAGTATTTTATCATTTGTACCATTATGTTAGTTTATATAATTTGTTGTTATCGGCTCCGTTATCGACGATGATGTCTGAACTTGACACCACGGTCAGCGTAGGTGGCGAGTTTCGGTAATGGTAAATAATTCTATAGTGGCACCATAGGCGATTCGTGCGTGTATTGAATTGCTTGCGACATTTCCTGTGTCAATGCTAGCAAATAATACAACTAAAACTGCAAGCCGCGTTTGTCGTACCAATGGTGCCACTGTAAAACGATTTACCTATACCTACGTGGATGCCCGACTGATTTTTATGATAAAAACCAATAATTATACCCTTTAACTAAGAGTAATCATTACTGAGAATAACGGTGATGGATGATACAGCACTGGCGAAGGATGGAAGTCGGCTGTTAAGATCCGACATAAATAGTGCATATTAAACTTTGTAAGGCAAACGTATTTGTTTTTATTAAACTGATACTACAATGTGTAGAGTGTTTGTAAGTGTTTAAAATTCAATTAAACCCTGCCTAATTCAGGCCATAATAGTCATTTAATACTAGTTTATCTAAAAACAATAATACGAGGGTGGGTCAATAAGTCCTTAGAAAAGCCGACAGGTGGCGCGACTAGTACTGTAAGCGGTTTGTTTTCATGCAGCGGCACTACCGATTCAGTATGCTGCGAAGTTTTAATCAGATTGGTCGGGTTGTTGTTTTTTATTTTCGTATATTTAAAAAAAAATTTGCTTGTTTACAAAAATGGAGAAAATTGAGTTTAGAGCTGTTATTAAACATTTTAACATAAAAGGGTTAACAGCAAAGTAAATAAAAAATGAGTTGGATTTAGTTCACGGCATATCTGCTCCTTCACTTGCAACTATTTATAACTGGTTAAATGAATTTAAACGTGGTCGTACATCAACAAAGGATGAACCACGCTCAGGACGTCCTGTAGAGGTGACTACACCAGAAATGATCAATAAAATCCACGATATGGTGTTAAGTGACCGAAGATTAAAGTTGAGTGAGATAATTGAGGTTACAGGGATCTCAAAAGGTAGCGTCATTTCTATTTTACATGACAAATTGGGCATGAAAAAAGTTTCTGCAAGATGGGTGCCGCGTTTGCTCACAGTCGACAATAAACGCAATAGGGTGGTGGCCTCTAAAGCCCTGTTGTCGCTCATGCAACGCAATCCGGATGAATTTTTTCGTCGCTTTGTGACTGTAGATGAAACATGGATACACCACTATACTCCCGAGACGAAAGAACATTCAAAGCAGTGGATTGCGAAAGGCGAACCATGTCCAAAGAAGGCGAAAACCGTAAAATCAGCTAGTAAGGTTATGGCTACTGTATTTTGGGATGCACGTGGAATTATTTTCGTTGACTATTTGGAAAAAGGAAAAACAATAACAGGGGATTATTATGCATCTTTATTGGACCAGCTAAAAAACGAAATTGAAGAAAAACGGCCTCATTTAAACAGGAAAAAAATCCTCTTTCATCAGGACAATGCCCGTGTTCACACATGTTTACGATCAATGGCTAAAATTGAAGAATTGAAGTTCGAATTGGTCGACCACCCACCGTATTCGCCAGATTTAGCCCCCAGTGACTTTTTCCTTTTCCCAAACTTAAAAAAATGGCTAAGTGGACAACGTTTTTTTTTCAAATGAAGAAGTCATCGATCGGACAAATGCTTATTTTGAGGACCTTCCGAAAACTTATTTTTCTGACGGTTTAAAAAAAATTGAGAAACGTCTAACCAAGTGTATTGAGCTCCAAGGAGATTATGTTGAGAAATAAAAAAAAAATACAAAAATAAAAACTGTTTTAATGCTTTTTTCTAAGGAATTATTGACCCACCCTCGTACCATATAATACATAAGTAGGTATAATATATGATATACTTATACAATAATAACATAATATAATACCATCAAAACACGTGAGCGAATGTTTGTTCTTCCCCCACTCCAGTGAAATTCCCTCGCTTTTTGTTGAACGGTAATTTTCGGTGGAGTGGGGGAAGAACAAACATTCGCTCGCTTGGTCTAAATGCGGCTTAAGTTGGCCTTTCGTTAACATCACTATTTCAGAAGCAGTATGTACCTAAATTATAAATACATTAAATGTATTTTGTATTTTTACAGAAAGTTCATATTGACACGAAAGACGTGAAATCAGAAGTGGATATTCAAATTAATAACTTCACTGAGCACACTTCGGAATGTAAACCCTCTAGAGGTCCCTCAACAAGCCACGTAAGTGTTGCTTATTACCACGTTTTTCTTAGCTCGTATTATTGTTTGTCCAGTAGTTGTTTATCCAATACAAATCTTGCAATCGATTTTTAACTAACTTTCCGACTAGCTAGACATTTGAAACTTTTAGAATATATCAGAACACAATGCAAATGCATTCTTTTAATACTTTTACCCATCTTTAAGTAGAATTGAATTCATTTTCAGTTAATTCTGTTTTGTATGAAAAGTTATTTCGGAAGATATCCGTAATCCAATTCACTATTATTGGTTGCAAGGGGGTGGTCCTAGCAACTAAATTATTAATATATACGTGCGTTACCTACTATGGAAATCAAAATAACATTTCAGTATTCTATATTTGTTTGTTGCAAAATAGCAAAAAAATGATTTGTTGACAATCGCCTTATTTTCCTAAATTATTATTAATACATAGAATTGTCAAGTTTATATGATTCAACAGAAAATTTTAAAACGGGGTACCTATATAAAAAGTTCTTTTTATCTTGTAATTATTTTAAATATATTTATAATAAACGTTAGGTAAGCAATTCTTAGACATGAAATATATTTCGGGAAGGGTTACCAGATGCTACTAGTGAAGGGTGGAGGTAGTTTGTGGAGATTCTACGTAAATAATGCAAACTAAACTTTGTCGGTCACACTTGTTTGTTTTCATGGAACTAAGAATAATACAAATTACAGATGGTATTTGTAAGTTTTTAAAAATCTGTTCAACCCTGCCGTAGCCAATCCATAATAGTAGAGGTAGGCTGTAGAGATCCCTAAAAAATAATCCACACTTTGTAAGACATACTTATTTATTTTCATTTACCTAATTACGAACACAAACTACTTCGAATAAGCCCTGTCTCATCCAAACCATATTAGATAGAATTAATATTCTTCTATCTAGAAAATATCGAATAGTATTCGATTTATATAATATAATGTTCTAATAGCATAATTATAGATAGATGTTAATAATATGTTATCTAATATCTATTATGCGTTGCATGGCCGCCACATCCTGAAGCGGGCCCCCAGGCTAGGATATTTGGTGGGCCCCCCTACCCAGTGCTAAAGATAAAGACAGTGTGATACAATAGCGTTTTCCAAATGGTGTTCGCGGTAAAATTAATGTGTACTTATATTATTTAGTGTTTTTTTGATATTGTAATACATCCATGTGGCGAGTATCGATACACAAATAAAATTTGTATCGTACAACCACATAATTTTAAATAATAACATTACTGAAGAAAAATAGCGCCGCAGGTGACTTTTTTTCAATATTAGAGAGAATTTGTGAAGAAGTGTTTATATCACTTGTCTGGTCGAATCTCCACGCCGGGCCCTTCCTGAACTCGGGCCCCCAGGCTAGAGCCCTGTCAGCCTCCCCCCCCCCTTTGCGGGGACCATGATGCGTTGCTTTGGGCAGGGTTAATCTGATTTTTAAAAACTATCTAATGCCATCTGAAATTTGTAATCCTAGTTCCATGAAAACTAATAAATGTGACTGAAAAAGTATAGTGTGCATTATTTAACACCCTACCTCCACTCCTCGCCACTGATCGATACTAAGGATATATTTTTGCCGGAAACAAAAAGCAAATGAAAAAGGGTTGGCATTCCCTTGCGATTTTTTCTCAGATATTTTTTCCGACCATGTCCGATCCTAATAGGATCATATGGGCCTCCACAGAGTAGAGATTTGTATTAACAGATTTTTGGTTTTTACGAGAAATGGATGTTAGCCACTTGATCAACCTATTAGGTCCATACCCTGACTCACACACAAATCGAAAAACAATAAGTGTACTTGCCAGACCCAGGATTCGAACCTGGGACCCACGACGCAATAGGCCAACGCTTAAGCCGCACGCCCATCGTGGGTTTTAGTTTAGTTTGCATTATTTAACACCCTACCTCCACTCCTCGCCACTGATTGATACTTAAGATATATTTTTGCCGGAAACAAAAAGCAAACGAAAAGGGTTTGTCATTCCCTTTCGATTTTTCCTCAGATATTCATGGTATTTAATAAAAGTGTTTGTTTTATTTTCAGGTAACTGCCGATGTAAATGCTATCAATTCAAATTTATACTACATTAATGAAATTCAAAAAAAGATTTTAGTTTTTAAGAAAGAGTTGTTTAATTCTGAATTGATTGCTGTCGTTGAATTGGAAAAGACTTATTTCTATGATAAACATTTTGTTTGCGAAACTTGCTTTAAGTTTTTTGCTACATATGATGCAATGAATACTCACAGGTTTTTTCATAATAATTTGAATAATGAAAAGATTGAGACAGAGAAAGATAAACAAAATGGAAGAAAAATTATTAAAAATGACGAAACGGGATGGAAACATTGTGACAAGTGTAATTTCAAATGTAGATCACGTAAAGAAATGCTTAAACATAAAATATCTCACGATGGCACCAAGCTTTTCAAATGTTCCGTTTGCAAATACAAATGTCACCAATCGAGTGCATTGAAAAGACATTATATGAAACATACTGGAGAAAAGCCATTCGAATGTGACGTATGCAGCTACAAATGCGTTCAGGCGAATACTATGAAGGTCCATAAAATGATACATTCCGGAGAGAAACCATTCAAATGCGATAAATGCAATTACAAATGTCGCACATCTAGCGGACTGAAATTACATAAAAGAAAACACATCGGAATAAAACCGTTTGAATGCGATATTTGCATCTACAAGTGCGTTGCAGCGAAAGGTATGAAAATTCACAAAATGACACACACCGGAGAAAAGCCATTTAAATGTGAAGTATGTAGATATAAATGTATCACGTCCACTGGGCTGAAAATACATAAAATGAAACATACATTAGAAAAGCCATTTGAATGTGTATACTGCAGTTACAAATGTGTCACATTCAGTGGAATGAAAATACATAGAATGAAACATACTGGAGAAAAACCATTTGAATGTGATGTGTGTAGTTACAAATGCATTGTAGCAAAAGATATGAAAATTCATAAAATGATACACAGCGGAGAAAAACCTTTTGAATGTGAAGAGTGTGGTTACAAATGTATTACATCCAGTGGACTGAAGAAACATATAATGAAACACACTGGAGAAAGACCGTTCAATTGTGAGGTTTGTGATTACACATGTATCAAATCCAGTAGACTGAAATTACACAAAATGAAGCATTCGGGAGAAAAACCATTCGAATGTAATGTATGCAAATACAAATGCACTACAGGCAATAAACTGAAAGTACATAGAATGAAACACACCGGAGAGAGACCATTCGAATGTGATATTTGCAATAAAAAATACAATACTAACAGTAAACTCAAAATACATAAAATGAACCATACTGGAGAAAAACCATTTCAATGTGAGTTGTGCAGTTACAAATGTGCCAGAAACAGTCATCTGAAAATACATATGAAGATACACACAGGAGAAAAACCACTAGAATGTGATGTATGTAGTTATAAATGTGTGACAAACAGTAAGCTTAAGACACATAAAATGATACACTCTGGTGAAAAACCATTTGAATGCGATGTGTGTAGTTATAAATGCATTACAGCTGGCAAACTAAAAATACATAAAAGGATACACACCGGAGAAAAGCCATACGAATGTGAAGTGTGCTGTTTTAAATGTAAAACGTCGCGTCAGTTAAAAAAACATAAAATTATTCATGCCTGAGAAAATGTTGCGTTTTGAGTACCGCTTATATTATGTTTATAAATAAATCGTTTAAAATCGTTTAGAAAAAATACATGTTCAAACACGCGCGTTAACATCATTTTACTCCCTACTTCAATTATAGTTTGTCAATTTATGGCTACGGCCGTATGTTGTAGATTAACCACTGGGGAATGCCAAAAGAAATGGCGTATTTCAAAAAAACACTACCTTATTCTTAGGTCAATAATTATTACAAAGCAATTATTATTCGTAGGATGTTTATCACACTTGAATGGTCAAAGACATAGCTTATAATTAGTATCTTTAGGATTATCTTCAAATGTGTTAATCTTGCCCATTTTTTGAATAATAAAATGCCCAATTCTTGTCAAATTTGGGATCACAGAGATTATCAATATAATTTTTTATCGTAAATATTTCACTATAATAATGTCGACATAAATTATACTGATGGTTTTATAAATGCGTTTAAAAATAATAAATGTAAAAAATCTTAACACCACCGCACACTTATGTACTGAAATATGACTATATTCTAAAACATTAGAGCGAGATGTTTAAAAGAATACTATTTTATGTAATAAAAATACTTTATGCAGTCATCAAATGTTTAAAATAAATATAAAGGATAATAAGGCTTCAAAATTATTTAAATAGATTATCTACAACGTTTAAGGTATGTCCAGGATCATGCTTTGAAAATAGAAAAAAAAACTCCATTTTGACCCACGCTGAGCACGTCCGCCCTTGAATAATATGCTTCTCTTAATCTTTCCCCATTGCTGCTTATTGTAACCATCTTGAAATTCCGTCATATGAGAAACCAAGACTTTTCAACCCTCTTGTTCCTGGCTGACCGCAGTAAGCTCTTTCACTTGGTCGATCATTCTAGAGGCTACCATTTTCCAGGTTATCTGATTAGCTTAACAATTAGTCCAAAAATTGCAGGATACGTGTCACACATACTTTTATAAGTCTTTCCTTTATCTGTGGTCTCTTATGATTGTCTATTCGCCATGTGCTCTGTGCAAGAAATACGAAGAATTTGGCGCCAACCCCACAATATAATATCTAAGGAATTAATTACCTTCCACTGTCATGACCTCGTATTTCATGACTCGACACTAATGTTTTAACAAATATTTTTTTATTCAACGGATAATTCACAAGATTTTGAGAATGTAACATTTCATATATTGAACATACATTACTTTAAAACACCTCAGATATATACAGTGACGTCCCTTGACAAAATTCCGCCCCTAGGCAGCGCCAAAATGCCGCCCCATTTTTTATACAGTATTTTTTATCATCCTTTCATGACTTAATTATCTGAGAAATGTGTTGAATGGATACATTACTAACAAAATATATACCTACCACTATATACTAATTTACAATATTACGAGTCCACGGTTTCAGATACATTTAAAAACGAGTAACTGGCAAAGCGGGTAGGTGCATACTTACCTATAATTCGCAAACCTGCACGTGTCATTGCTAGTTATCAAGGACGTGACGTCCAAGGACAACGGAAGTAAACTAGACATCGCGAAACCGACATTAATATTACAGTCCTGGTAAACCTTTTATGTTAATTAATACATTCTGTTTCCAACCAGTCAGCTGATTTTTTTAATGAGTATATATTTCAGTTATTACTAAGTTTAGGTACATATTTTTATATAATATACCAAATGATTCTACTCGATTTGCCGCCCTTCGAGTAACTGCCTCCCCCAAGCGACGCTCAATCTGCCTACCCCCACGGGACATCACTGGATATATATATCAAATCCAGTCGAGCATCGTATTTTTTTTCAATTATGATTTTTTTCTGTTAGTTATATATCTGAGTATCTGATGATACCTACATATCTTTTGTATCTTACATTCTCAATCTTCTCTTCTTCATCTTCTATCTATCTTGTGAATTATTCGTTGAATGAACGATATGGTTTGACATTGAGAGCCGGGCGTCGGTAAGTAATTAAGGTAATCAATATTCCTTGATTTAATACACAAAAACCAATAGTCAATAATACCGCAATTCGATAAGCATTTCATGTATGTCTTACTAGTTTAAATTGTCGTAATTAGATAGGCTCGTAGCATAATTGGTTAATACACAGTTGGCGCGATACCAGTGGTCACACGAGTTCAAATCCCGTCGAGCATCGTATTTATTTTTAAAATATGATTTTTTTTTAAGAGGGTATATAATATCTAAGGTATTTTCAAGTCATAAATGTTAAATATTATTTTCTTGACAATTGAAATTCCCCGATCCTTAGATATAGTGGTAAAACGTATCATCGCATGCTAATGTGCTGAATTTTGTTGTTAATTGGTATATTCCGTTTCAATCTATAACTTCAGTCTATTACTTTTTTTTCGACCGTGTCCGATCCTAATAGGATCATATGGGCCTACACAAAGTAGAGGTTTGTATTAACAGAGTTTGTTTTTTACGAGACATGGATGTCAGCCACTTGCTCAACTATTAGGTCACACACAAAGTGAAAAACAATATGTGTACTTGCCAGACCCTGGATTCGAACCTGAGACCCACGGCGTGATAATCCAACGCGCGGCCACCGTGGGTGTTTTAGTTGTGCTTAGTGTTTTCAGTCTATTACCAATCAAATCTAACTAACGGCTTTGTTAATAATTGAAATTTTCTTTTATGATTTTATTGAAAGTATTGATTTTTATTGAACATGTTGTTATCTGTATTAGGTTTTAAATAAAATGGTGAGTCTCGTAAGTAATATTGATGTGTTTTGATTATACCCATCCAAACCCAGTGTGTTGATTATATCCATCACACCCAAGCACAGACATAACGTAAAAACTAGGTAGGTCTTAAAACAATTTTGATGACACCTGCAAAGCTGACTTCATTGTTACAATTTTTTTTAAGTATGTATCTACCTAAGTACCTACCTTTTTTATAATACGGGGGAATCTCAATAATTACTGTAGGTAGGTAGGTACATGCCCGGAATTGAAATTTTCCAGCTAGGTATATATTAAGTGAAGTTTCTGCAGCATGTTTCATTGAAGTTCAATTAATTCCCGTCATCAAGTTTTATTTCCCGCATTTGACGTCTTAAAAACATATCATTCAAAATGCAAATACATTTTAATGTATTTTAACACATAGGTACTTACTAATACTTGTGTTTGTACATAAATAATGCATGGCAACCAATGAAATTTTACATTACATACTTTTAGATTATTAGCTTATAATCAGTATCTTTAGAATTGTCTTCAAATGTGTAAATCTTGCCCATTTTTTGAATAATAAAATGCCTAATTCTTGTCAAATTTGGGATCACAGAGATTATCAATAGGTATAATTTTTTATTGTAAATATTTCACAATAATAATGTCGACATAAATTTTATTAATGGTTTTATAAATGCTTTTAAAAATTAATGAATATAATATAACAAGTCTTAACACCACTTTACATGGACGTACTGAAATATGACTACGAGGTACTTACTTAAACATTAGAGCGAGAGGTTTAAAAGAATACTATTTTACTTATGTAATAAAAATACTTTATGAAGTCATCAAATGTTTAAAATAAATATAAAGGATAATAAGGCTTCAAAATTATGTAAATAGATTATCTACAACGTTTAAGGAATGTCCAGGATCATGCTTTGAAAATAGCATAAAAGTTCCATTTTGAAGTACGGAGCATGTGGACCGTTTTCGTCAGACGAGATACATAAATAGAAATGGCCTCGGAATTGCTCAATTTTACCGTTATTGTTTTTGTGAGAAACAGAAAACCTACCAATATAATATTTTCAACAGGATGACGTCATGCGTACTATAAATTTTGCCCAACTAGGTACTATACTTTCTAGGTCTGCGTACTATAATTTGGTAACAAATAGATGGAAACACTGGTATGCAGAATGACAGTTCACGTCATCAATAACTATTTTATTGTGACAGAACATTGTCGTACTGGCATTGATGCATTAGCGTTCACATTATGCAAATTATTGCAAAATGGAAGTGAAACACGAAACGGGTACATTCGAAGTTGATGCCAATGAGCAGCATTGGTCGAATGCACCAATATTTCATTCAAACAGCCCAGATGCACCCACCTATATAAAGCAAGAAAATATCGACATTTACAGTAGCACTTTTGAGGTTAGTTTCTTAAAACTTATTCAGTTTTTTTCTGTTATTGTGGAAAGAAATCAATAATAATTCTTAAATATTCAATTGAGGCTATACCTCAGTTGAGGCACGGCCTCTACATATTTTCTTTTTCAAGTAAATGGGTAACGTTTTAGTGATCTTTACACGATTTAAGAATTAATACCCCCGTCGCCATCACGAAACAAATTGACGTATTCCCAGCTTGACGTTCTTTCTCCGAATGCCAGCTAGTCCAAAATTTCATCGCGCCTATAGTTGAAAATTATTTGCCGTTTCACTGATGTATAGTCTTAACACACGCGAAGCAGAATTAATTGAAGCAATATAAAAAATAGACAATGGACACAAAAATGGTCTTTTACCCCGTTTACACGTGCACGGATGTACTGTGCACAGTAAGAAAATCTATGGGGAAACATGTATTATCCTGCAGTTGGCAAAATTGCGTGCATAAATCAAACAAGATTGAAAGATTCCAAATTGTGATGATATATTGCGCGCAAGTAAGATTATTTTCGATCTGCGCCTGCGCAGTAGAGCGATAGAGAGCGAGATAGCGATAGAGAACATGCCGCTAAAAAACGAACTACTCATTTTTAGGCTTTGAGCTCCGATTTTCAATACGACCTGTCAGATAGTAGCATAAAATGACAACCTCGCGTTTCACTTACTCTTGAAGAATGAGTTTGGAGAGACAGTTGGCACTTTTACGTGTAAACAGTAAGTTATTAATTGTCATGGCAGTTTAAAATAAGCACCCGACAAGTTGCCGACAGTTTATAATAAGTACCCAATAAGTTGCCGACAGTAATTCCATGCATGTGTACAGGCGTTATTTTTCTTGTTTTTATAATGCCATATGATAACATGTTTAAAAGTATGTTTTGTATCGCTTTATTCAGGGTCCTGAAACGAACCTCGTCAATATGAAAACTGTGAATGATTCTGAACGAGATGACTTCGAGATTGAGTGCCATGATGACATACGCACATGCAATTATGAAAAAACACAACCTAGTTGCTCTTATTCCAGGTCAGCAAGCAAGGTATACAACAGCCATTTCGTTTTAACCCTATACATTGTAAATTATATTATCATTATCGTTCAAAAAGGGTTTTTAAATAAGTACAATTTGAAAACATCTCATGTATAGGGACATCGAATTAGTAAGTACCTAACTCTATATTTTTAAAACGTTTTTTTAAAGCAGCCATTTTTCCCCACCAAAAATGACGTTGATTGAAAAATCATCATGGAAAGATACACAGTTGTACATCGTATACCTACTTTTTTAAAATTCGATTTTGTTTAGGAAAAAGGGCGTAACCCTCGATTTTTCGAAAAGTGCTTTTATTAGATATTAATAATGTACTTATACAACTAAATACACGTTCTGTAAAAAGGAAGTAAGCCTCAAATGCCGATTTATTATCTAAATTCAGGTTTTAATTGAATTTTAATTAAGTTTTAATTTAAGGAAAAAAGCATTTACCCTCAATTTTAATTACTTATTTAATTATTAGTAGATCGAAAAGATATTACACCAAATCATCAATCATCATGCACCCAATGTCTGTGACTATTTTTTTTTATTAATATTGAACCAAAATCATTCAAAAAACGTTTTTTGCCTCCTGTAAAATTTGTTCTGTGTGGGTTAAGCCCTTTTTCCTAAACACAGTCGAATGTATTACGACACTAATGAATCTATCCATCTACGTTTCGGGCATTACGTGAAATTTATGGTCAAATTAATCGACCAACAGAGCTTACTATACGAAATTTAATTGTCAAATTCATGTCAAATGGTTATATTTGCGATGCTAAGAATTCAACCTGTCAAAAACGTAAACTGCATGCTGGAAATATCGATGTTGTGAATCAAATTATGGATGAAAATCCAGAGAAATCAATTACACGTCGTTCTCGACAACTTCTTGTATCACTACATTGAATATTCATCATATATTTTCTTTTCTTTCTTTCGACCAAGTCCGATCCTAATAGAATCATATGAATCTCCACAGAGTGGAGGTTTTGTATTGACAGATTTTACTTTTCCGAGAAATGGATGTCAGCCACTTGCTCAACCTATTAGGTCCATACTCTGACTCATACACAAATTGAAAAACAATTTGTGTACTTGCCAGACCCAGGATTCGAACCTGGGACAGTCAACATTATAGACCGGCGCTTAAGCCACGCGGCCATCGTGGGTCTTCATAAATATTTGCTTTTAGAGACGTATGAAATACAGTTAACACAAGAACTGAAACCGAATTCCCATTTGGTGCGTTGAAATTTTGTTGATAAGGTTTTAGAGCAACTTGAAATAGGCCTATTATTTCATGAGGAAGTCATCTTCAGCGATGAAGCTTATTTTTGTTGGAATGGTCTTGATAGATAATTGATCTATGATATTCTTGAAACACTTTTACATTACGTAGTTATAAAGATGGACAGTTTGATGTAGTTATGGTCTGAAGGTGTAATTTGACCATATTTTTTTTGAAAATGGCAATGCAGTTACTGTTGATGGAGAACAAACGAACTAATTTGATAATCCTGTATAATTGTATACCCACTGAGAAAAATACGACACCCTACGGGATTTGAACCTGTAACAACTTGTAGTTAACCACTAGTTCTTAAATGAAATGTTTATCAAATTGAGTTAATAGTGTTGGCTATCGATTTTTGTATATTAATTAATCAAGGTATAAATTAAATACCTTTATTACTATCGGACGTCCGGATCGCTCTACATTTTTACAACGTCCGGTGGTTCTTTGTCCGGTACAAATCCTTGCAATCGATTTTTTAACTAACTTCCCGAATAGCTAGACATTTGAAACTTTTAAAATATATCACAACACGATGCCAATGCATTTTTTAAATACTTTTAGCCATCTTTAAGTAGAATTGAATTCATTTTCAGTTAATGCTGTTTTGTATGAAAAGTTATTTCGACGCCATTATTGGTTTGCTAGGGGTCTGGGGTCCTAGCAACTAAATTATTAATATATACGTGCGTTACTATGGAAATCAATGTATGTCAAGTACAAATTTTTTTGATCGTTTAAGCTAGTCAAGTCAAGTTTATATGATTCAACAGACAATTTAAAAACGTTGTATATAAAAAGTTCTTTTTATCTTGTAATTATTATTAATTTATATAACGTGGATACTTGCACATGCTAATAATTTAATAAACTTTTTCTTTATTCAATGAATACTGACTGTACATTGAACATACACAATTTTAAAACATCTCGTGTATATACCTACTAGAAAAATCTTTCCATAAAGGTAGGATGCCTGTAGATTGGAAAAGCAAATGGCGCAAATCCAATGGTTACAAGAGGTCCCATCGGGTGTCGTATTTTTTTCAAAAAAAAGGTGTTACGCGCGATATTAAAAGGTGTTGAGTGTTGCCATGTCTTTTTTTTTGCCAATATACTGAATTTTTGATTTTTTTGAGATTCAAGAGATATGCTGATATTTTGTTTTTTTCCATATTTGTAAGTTATCTGATGATTATTTTAATAATAAGCTTAAAAAATGATTAACGCACGCCTTTTTTATGTATGACGCTTCCAAATGGACAAAGAAAGCATTGTAACTCAACTCAAGAGTGCCATTTTACCAACTGACATCATCATTGTTTATAATAAATTAATGTTATTTATTAGGTATTGTTTTACATATAACAATATACTAATCAATGACAATATATCAACAAATAAGATTTAGCTAGGTTGAACAATTATAACGAGAGGCATTATTCAACGTATCCGGAAATTTGTACGTAAACAGTTCACCGCGGGACACTTAGAGCCTGTCCACATGGCGCGTTTTTACACGCGAGTGACAAATCGCGCGTTCTCCAGGTATATGTGACCCAATTCAGCTGTCCACAAGCGCTCGCGCGTTTTGACTCTTGCGCAACGATCGCCTGCAAACGCCAGACTCTGGACAATCGCAGCGTTTACAGCCATTACAAAATGAAATACGGCCGCTTGGCGCTCGAACGCGAGACTTTTTATTTCTACTCCCAAATAAATTACGTCACCTAGGTTGTAAAGTGCGGAGAATAGGTATTGGAAGTAATCGCGAAATACAAAATCTCAGAAACCGACTAACACCATCGAGTTGTTGTGCTTTTTTCTACACTTGCATTTGTTTTTTTATGCTGGTTCAAAAATGAATTACGTCACCTATTGTTTCAAATGCGCAAACTACGCCGTATCTGGACGAAAGACATTTCTGGTTCTCGAGCGTAAATCGCGCCATGTGTACAGGCTCTTAGTCGTGCGCCGCAGTACGTAAAACATGAGTTCGTGTAACAGTTAATCAAATGACGAATTCTTCGTTGAACATTTCACCGTGGAGTATATTTGTACGTATGCTACAACATGTGGCGAATTTTATGAGATGTCTATACTAGGTTAGGGTTTATCTAATTGGAACAGTACTTTTTGCAAACTATCGCCGCATTTTGTAAGATACGTACAAATGTATTCCACGGTGAAATGTGCAACGAAGAACTCGTTATTTGATAAAATGTTATACGAACTCATGTTTCACGTAGTGCGGCGCACGAATAAATGTCCCACAATGAACTGCATACGTACAACTTACATGTAACCATTATTCAAAGGTTTCCGAAAGGCTCATGTCTACCGATTAGTTTTATTATTGTTATTTTTCATAATTATTATACGAGCATATTATAAAGTGCATGTAAGTTGTTACCTGCACTGTTATCTGAGTTCCCTTCATATTTAAAATCATCTAATATATTGCATTTTCCAAAATCCACTGATATTTTTTAGAATCTACTGAATTTTTTAATTTTGACTTAGCAACACTGCGTCCAGTGACAATGTCGACGCTCCTGGGTGTGTTTTGTCGGCTAGTTTTATAATATAATACTTTTTTTTTCAAAATGGAGCGTGAATACTTCGATACAGAATTATTTATTGATGAAGTGGAAAACAGGAAGGCCATATGGGACATGGAATCCTCTGATTATTCTAATCGAAATATAAAACGCACAAGCTGGGAAGAGCTCGTCGAAATCTTTTGCCATCCTGATGATTCGCAAGGAGATAAAAAAAATCTGGGTAAGGAACCTTTAGGTGTTTAAAAATATATTTAGTTACTTACAGTAGAGTTCTATTTCTAACAATTTTACTAATTATCATTAGGTACTATTAAATTGTCACCTTTGCTATTTAACATGTACTCGGAAGCTATTTTCAAGGAAGCCTTACAAGGTGAATCGGTGAGTATTATGGTTAATGGCAAACATAATATTAACAATATACGATATGCCGATGATACTGTGCTGATTGCTGATAGTTTAAAGAGTTTACATCAACAGGGAGAAAAGGTTAATGAGGTCAGTGATTCTTATGGTTTAAAAATGAACCTCAAGAAAACAAAACTATTACTAGTATCAAAAGCAGCGACACCAGACACCAACACAAATTTTGTCATTAACAGCGAACCAATCGAACGTGTGACCCATTATAAATATTTAGGTACATGGGTCAATGAGAAATCGGACCAGTCTCAGGAAATAAAAACTAAAATTGAGATCGCAAAGAGCGCCTTTCTCAAAATGAGACGCCTCCTTAGCAATCGAGATCTTAACCTAGGTCTGAGACTGCGTATGGTACGTTGTTATGTGCTCTCAATTCTTTTCAACGGTATGGAAGTATGGACGCTAAACCAAGAGATGTCACGGAGACTTGAAGCTTTCGAGATGTGGCTATATAGACGCATCCTCAAAATTCGTGAGGTAATGCGGCGCTCAATTTTCCTGGCGCCCAGTTGTCCCATTGCAGCAAAATATCATACAGCAGCCAAGTACTGAAACAAATCTATATGTTCTAATAATTAAATTTGTCATCAGCATATTTAGCCTGAGTATATACACTGATAGATGAAGGCCTCACCAAGTTGATTCCACTTCTGTTGGCCCTGTGCGTTGCGTTGCCACGTACTTCCACAGTTAGTAGTTAACCATTTCATCGATTCAACGGCTTCTCTTCTAGTCTACCTTACTGACGTATTGTACCTCTTGGGTACCACTAGATTGGTCCCTCCGTCGACCTATGTGTCCAGCGAAGGGTGGAGGTAGGCTATTAATATCAGCCATTATAGTGCACACTAAACTTTCTGAGTCATACGTATTTGTTGAAATTGAAATAAGACAACAATTTACAGGCGGTGTTGGTTAGTTTTTATAATAGTCAAAAATTCTCGTCTATCTATAAAATATCTAAAATTATGCAATTAAATCATACATAACTTTGGATATTTTATAGATAGAACAACATTTTTTATCTATTATAGTTTGGTTTAGGCAGCGCTTAATGATTTAAAAAAAATAACCAACAATTTATGTAATATGTATTCTTAATCCAACGAAAACTAATAAGTATGAATGAAAAAGTTTTCGCAATTTTATTGTATCACCCAAAGTATTCCGAAACTATTATGGTTTGGTTTGGCAGGGTTTAATGGATTTTTAACAACTAACTACTTAACACCATCTGTAAATTATAGTCTCAATAAAAACAAATACGTACGTATCTATGGATGACCGACAAAAGTTGAATGTGCACTAACAGCTTACCTTCACCCTTCGTTACTTGTGTCCAGCCCAGTTCCATATTGATTAATTAAACTTATCTTCTTCTTATTGCGCCATCCCCTAGCGGAGGTCGGCCACCATCAAGGCTATCTTATTATTGTCGTCTGCCACCCGGAACAGTTCAGTGGAGCTGCACTCGTACCAATCACGGAGTTTTTTAAGCCACGAAATGCGGCGCTGTCCTCTTCTACGCTTACCGTTGATCCCTTGAATGACAAGTTGGGGAACGCTGTACTTTTGTCCTCTCATAATGTGTCCGAGGTACTGTAGTTTCCTGGTTTTGATACTACGTAGAACTTCTCGGTCCTTCCCCATTCGATTGAGAATTTGTCACCCGGTCAGTCCAAGGAAATTTGAGGATGCGTCTATGCAGCCAAATCTCGAAAGCTTCAAGTCTCCGCGACATCTCTTGGTGTAGCGTCCATACTTCCATACCATAGAAAAGAATTGAGAAAACATAACAACGTACCATACGCAGTCTCAGACCCAGGTTAAGGTCTCGATTGCTTAGGAGGCGTCTGCGATCTCAATTCTAGTTTTTATTTCCTGAGACTGGTCCCATTTCTCATTGACCCATGTACCTAAATAATTATAATGGATCACACGTTCGATTGGTTCGCTGTTAATGAAAAAAATTGTGTTGGTGTCTGATGTCGCTATTTTTGATACTAGTACTAGTAATACTTATAAAGATTTCTATTAAGTATGTTAATTTATAAAATATTTGTTTTCAGGAGTTGCACTGCAAAAAAAGTGGAAGGGGCTTCGCGATTCATTTGTTCGTGAAATTAAAAAAAATAAAAATACACCATCAGGAGTCAAATCCAAAAATAACTATTTATATTATCACCGTTTGATGTTTTTGGAAAGTTCAGTAAACAATAAGAGTACAGAATCAAATATAGAAAATACACCAGCGGAAGAAGGGTCTTCGGTTGACAATGAAGATTTAGTGAGACCTCCTCCAAGCACACAATCAAAAAAAAAGAGAAAAAAGATAACTAGCCCTGATACAGAATTCCGTGGTATTATTGAAAAAACTCTATCGGCTCGGGTCGAGCAACATAAGCAGTGCACGACGGAGCAAGATGACGACAAGTTATTTTGTTTATCACTTCACAAAGAGCTGCTGAAAGTTCCCGAGGCCAATCGACTCCGAACAAAAATGGAAATAATGAAGGTTATATACCATGGTCAACTTGGTTCACATATTTCAACGATTGCTTCGTCAACTACTCACCATTGATCAAATGTTAATTTGGCCATGCGTCCTGGATGGTTACATATAAATTGTACCAATTACATTTCACCGTAGCAAAGTTCGCCGTGAGCTTTCTTATCGGAGAGATGAAAAAATTACGCCTTCGCTGAGAATTTTTATACTTAGCTGTTTTTGGCAAAATTCATGAAATCAAGAATGAAAACCTAAGCTAACCTAACAAATAAACCAGAATATTGGCTATTTTCAATTTTTTTTTGCTCCTAGCTTCATGAAAACCGACACGAACCATGTTTTATTAAGAGATTAATTTTATATCATTACTATATTATGTCCCAAAGAAGTTGGACAGTCTTACGACCATATATTTCCTATACAACATTTCATGGTGAAGTGTGATACTGCGAACTGCATACGATCACGATTGGGCTAGTGGCTACTTACCATCAGTTTTTCTCCTAAAAAGAAACACTTTAGTAAAATTGCCATTATCCACATCGGATTGCAGAGCCAATGGAAAAAAATGTGATATACTTTTACTCAAAAATTGCTGTCAATAATGTAAAGGAAGATTGTCAATTTTCCTGATAAGGCAGAATTATTGCAAGCAATATTAACATAAAACCGTTATTTTACAAATGAAATGTCTAGACCAGGGGTTCATAAAGTGTGTCCCACGGACCAATTATGTCCCGCGTGACTTTTTGATGTGTCCCGCTAGATTTATGTTATGAATATTAAAAATTAAATATTCTCTGGCAACAATGAATTGTCAGACACTCTGATATCCAGGACCAGAAACGTAGAACCAAAAGCATCTTATCGTGATAAGAATTTAATTGAATTCTACAAAGGACATTCACTTGAGCTTGATAAAATATATCAAACTTAACAGCCCACATGCTCAGCGTAGGTCAAAATGGAGCTTTTATGGTATTTTCAGAGCATAACCCTGGACATTCCTTAAACGTTGTAGATAATCTATTTATATAATTTAGAAGACTTATTATCCTTTATATTTATTTTAAACATTAATTGATGGCTGCATAAAGTATTTTTATTACATAAAATGGTACTCTTTTAAACCTTTCGCTCTTAATGTTTTAAAATATAGTCATATTTTAGTACATCCATGTGCCGTGGTGTTAAGATTTTTTAGGTTTATTATTTTTTAAACACATTTACAATACCATTCGTAAAATTAATGTTAACATTATATAGTGACATATTTACGATAAAAAATTATATTTTATAATCTTTGTGATGACAAATTTGACAAGAATTAGGCATTTTATTATTCAAAAAATGGGCACGATTAACAAATTTAAAGATACTATTTTATGTAATAAAAATACTTCATGCAGTCATTAAATATTTAAAATAAATATAATGGATAATAAGGCTTTAAAATAATTTAAATAGATTATTTAGAACGTTTAAGGAATGCCCAGTGTTATGCTCTAAAAATACCATAAAAGCTCCATTTGACTTACGCTGAGCATGTGTGCCCTTGAGATGAAAGTCAACAGACAACCATATCGCATCTGTTTTGTATATTCACACCACAAAATTTGAGCCTAGATTGTAGGATTTAGCTTTAAATAAACAATTATTGCATAAATCAAATGGTGAAAAAATTAAAATACTATTTTTTATTTAAGAGTAATAATAATGTATATATAGTTTAAAATATAAGTTTTCACAATGAAATATTTTTTTTATTTTTTTGCTTTGATTTCAAAATTTTCTCTTTGACGAAAAAGTTTGTGAACCCCTGGTCTGGAGTCTAGACAATGTTTTCGATTGTTATATAATATGATAGACGGATAGACAAACGCATAAAGTGAAGCGAAGAAGGTGGCTAGTGGAGACCTTCATCCGGCAGTGGATCGACCCCGGATGATATATTAAACTAATACAAGTACTGAATTACTAAATTTGTATTTTTATTTGAAACGTTAATTTTTCAATATTTTTTAAACTATTATAAAATAATTAATCATGCATAATTAATTATTTAAAAAAATATATATTTTATTTAAAAATCTAACTATTTAAAATCGTTAACCAGTTATTTTAATCCAAAGTAAACTGAAAATCAATTAGTATTTTTATCCCAGTTAATTGGATTCGCTACCGGAAGGACTCTAAACTGCGCATGGTCATAAAATGTCTCTCACCACCCACCAAAATACCAGGACCTGAAGGGAATCAGTCAGTTCCCCGTAGGTATTAGTATATATCTGAGGTGTTTTCAAGTTCTCTATTTGTGAAAAGAATTATAATCTTAAGTCGAATAATACACCATACTATACTAAAAGTAATATTGTTAACATTAAGAGGCGAAGATAAACATTTATTTAAAAATAATGATTACAGAGTGATTCAATATTAAATATGATTACAATTTACAAATGCAGCTGAATCACGCTATGTCAGCCTTTTAAAATACCAGAAATCAGTGAGATCAATGACATTAATATGGACGATGCATCTGGAAAAAAAATGACACTCACATTTTGTCGGGTCTGCCGATTGGCATAATCTGTTCTGACGCCATTACAATAAAGGTAATATTGCTATAAAGTCCCGATGCTTTTTGTCGGTCTGACGAATGGTTTGGTTCGAACGGGTTCGCTCAAATTAACATTGACACGAGAAACACTGTTCTAACGCCATTACAATAAAAGTCATATAGCTATAAATTCCCGATGCGTGATATCGCATAATGGAAATTGCGTCTACGACATCTACCTATACATATTCGAATATCGCTATGAATTTACTCGCTAGCTACTGTACTGAGTGCGTTGTCCATTAATAATGTCATTGAGTGAGATAGATCTTTACGACTCAGACAAGGGGAAAATATCGATAATGGTTAAACTACGGTTCATCAGTGGCTTACTCTTTTAGTTTTTTAGTTCTACTATTCCTAAACGCATCGATCGTGGGATGGATTATAGTCGATCACACTTCTTCTTCTTCTTCCACCCTGTCACGTCCCAACATTGGGGCATAAGGGAAGTTGGCGCCACTTCCCTCGGTCCATCGCCAACTCTTGCGCCTCCCGCCATGTCAAACCTGCGGCACGTAGGTATCTCTTGTAGCACCGCTGCAGGGTGAGAGAGGGCTGGCCACGGCGACGGAATCCTTGAGGCTGTGCCACAAGAGTACGAAGTGTCGCACTCTTTGGCGGCATTCGGAATACGTGTCCCAGCCACGTAAAGCGTCTCTTTGTGATAACTTCAATGACCGAAGGCTGTTGTGTCTGCTCACGAACTCAGGTGTTTGTAACGCGGTCGTACCAATGTACCCCTAAGATTCGGCGGAGACATCGATCACACTATCCAATATTAAAACAGACAGTGATATACTACACGTTCCCACTGTTGAGGATACCGAGAGATCACAATTACAACATCTTTTAAATTCGCGAAAATACTAAGTTGTATATTGGAATAATTAGGTACCCCCAGACAATGATTTTTAGCGTCCCCAACCCCTACCAATTAATAAAGATAGTATGCTTCTTTAAAGCAGCGTTTCTTAACTGGTATTCCACGAAACCCAAGGGACTATAATACAATCAAACACCATGCAGCAACATATCTTCATTTGAATGTCAATATACGTTGTAGCTGTCAGTATATTAGTGATCAAATATCTATTTTTAATGTATCAAATTATTCGACTGTAATAATAATATATTCCCAGCGAATCATATTCCAGTAAGCAACTTTTAGCTGGATCAGCAGATTGATTGGCGATATTAAATACGGTATCGCAATGGAAAATTAGTTTAATAATCATTTCCCATAGTATCATATTATTATCTTATGACTGTAATAATAAATAAAATTCACATGCTACTCGTATTTAAACCGCTGACTCGTTCAATATAATTATGTACTAGAATATAATGTTTATGTATTACTTTTGACTGTATAAATAACGAATAATGGTTTATCAAAATGTCACCCGAATCTAAGTACCTGGCTCGTAACTATCTCAGTAGATGATATGTACTGTCATTGTATTTATACTATTGTACCGATCGTTACGCTACAATAAAACTCGCTCCTGTATACATCTTCGACTTCTTCATCATCATCTTTAACACCATAACCCACACATCGAACACCAACAGTAGTAATGAAATTAGTTGCAGGCGACTTTTTTAAATTAATGTGTAAGAAAATGTTACCTTTTATCATAATTTAATAGTCGACAATGACCTACTACAAATAACGAGATCCATATGATGGGAACAATTTATTTTTTTTAATTTTTCTGTGGGTACCTAGACAGAATTTGATCTGTATATAATAACTTTTGTATTCTATTCATACTTAGATTGTGAACCTGCACAGCCTGGCCGCCATAAATTCAGGCCCCTAGACTAAACCCTGCCATCCCTACCCGCCCTCTCTTGTTAGAACCTTGCCTTTTGAACGCATAGCCAGACTTTTCTCTTACTGTAGTTATGGCAGGCCGTAAGTAATGCAATACGAATCAAGTGATACGGCGAAATGCATGCGGGCCTCTCCATTGTTTAATTAAAAATGATTTTCAAGTAATTGGTTAGGGAAATAAACATAGAAATGGTAAGTAGATGCTTTTCTATCAATTTCACAATGAATTGTATTATCTTCTTCTTCTTCTTGGTCGTGCAGTCATGGCTGATGATTGTGACCACATTTAAATTTCGCCAAAGAAGCGACCAAGACTTTCTCGATCTTCCTCTTCTCTCAGGGCAGAATGGATGGTGCCCCCAGTCAGCTCTTTCACTTGGTCGCTCCATCGCGCAGACGCTCTTCCTCTGCTTCGCCTTCCCTAGAAGCTACCCAAAACTACCAGTCTCTTCAGGGTGTCCGATATATTATAATACAACTTAATTCTTATGGTCAGATCGACTAAAATTCATGATACGATCAACAAGTTGGGCATAGCTAATATATATATATACCTAATAGATAAAGCTTTATGAATTTTACATAAGTTTTATAATTAGTTTTTTCTTATGAACCGGTGTCAACGGATTCGCTTAACGGAGAGTCTTCCAAATTCGATTGGGTTGGTCTATGTATTATTTTTTTGTGCCTCTTCAAATCAGCAGAACGTTTGGATTTGTAGTCACATACATCGCATTTAAACGGTTTCTCGCCAGTGTGAACCCCTATATGTCTCTTCAGCTCAACAGATTGTTTGCATTTGTAATCGCATAAGTTACATTTGAATGGGTTTTCGCCACTATGTGCCATTTTATGTATTTTCATCGAACCAGACGTGATGCATTCGTAATCACACAAATCGCAGCGAAAGCTCTTTTCTCCACTGTGTATCATGCTGTGTCTCTTCAAAACGAAAGCTTGATTGCATTTGTAATCGCAAAATTTACAATTAAATGGCTTTTCGCCAGTATGAATCAACTGATGTCGTTTTAAATATCTCGGTTGGTTGCATTTGTAATCACAGAGATCGCAGCCATAACGGTTTTCACCATTATGTTTGATTTGGTGTAATTTCAAAGAACTAGATCTTATGCATTTGTAGTCACACAAGTCACACTTCAAAGGTTTTTCGTCACAGTGAATCATTTTATGTCTTCTTAAAAGATAAGCTAGATTGCATTTGTAATCACATAAGTCGCAATAAAAGCTTTTTTCTTTTACATCAACTATTTTCTGAATATTAAAATAAGAGGTTTTCATACTTTGTATCGTATTACATTGTTTTTTGTGGTCATTTAAAATGTTTTCATGTGAGAAAAAAGAAAAGCATACATTACATACAAAATTCCTTTCACAAAATATAGCTCTATGTATTTTTAACCTGACTTCCTTGTCGGATGACAAAGCTATCTCTTGCTTTATGTCTTTTCTGTCAATTTGAATTTCTTGATTCGTGGATTGATGAAACTCAGATATGTCAGGTTCTTTCTTCATATTCAGAATATCATGATTATCATTGCCACTGTAACCAGCATCTGATGCACCAGCCATTGACGTACAATTACAATGGTTTCCATCGTCCAAATCTTCCACCTTTATATATGGAGGTGCTTTCCCAACATCATAAAAAGGCATTTTTAAAAAGTTACCACTCACATCAGATGTTATCTCACGGATTATGAATGGAACCTATAAAAATACAATAATACAACAAATTAAAAATTACCAAAGATCTTCAAAGTTCAAAATAAATGTACCTATTGTTTGATTTACACATAATATACAGATCGTAAATAAGTTGTCAACTCCTTGTGATCTATTCACATATATTATATTATTCCTATTCCCTCTTCTAAACAAAAAAAGACCCAATAGCCACACGGGGCATGAACGTATTCATTGCCGACTAAAGTAGAAATCCGATACATTCACAACGACTGGTCCTACTTTTTCCGCCCCTCCCGTTGTTGTTTATATATGAACTGTCATTGTTCTATAGAGTGCTCATACTGACGCGTCTGTCGTGTCCACGCAGGGAATAGTTTGATTTGAATAGATAAGTTACATGATAAATAATACACTAGCATTAACACATCTTCTCAGTGACGTCCCGTGGGGGTGGGCAGATTGAGCGTCGCTTGGGGGCGGCAGTTACTCGAAGGGCGGCAAATCGAGGAGAATCATTTGGATCATAGAGAAATAGTAATAACGAAAATATCTTTCCATTAAAAAATTCAACTCAATAGTTGGAAACAAAATGACGTATTAATTAACATAAAAGGTTTAACAAGACTATATTTTTTTGTCGGGTTCGCGAAGTCTAGTTTACATCCGTCGCCCTTCGACGTCCATTGTGAACATAAACGACACGGATGATAAAAAATACTGTATAAAAATGGGGTGGCATTTTGTCTAGGGACGCCACTGCATCTTCTACAAAATATGTAATGCACAGATCAATGTTACATATTTTTTGGAAATCGATATTACCCACCACCGGTTTTTGTGTGAAGGACTAGTCTGACTTTGACAGCTGATGAATAACAGGAATGTATATTATTTATAAATAACACTGATAGTTAATATATTTGATTTGACAGCTGAAAAGTGGTCCACTCGTTGCTTGTGCAAAAAGTTATGCTCAGGCTTTATTAATCTAAAGATGGCGGTGACCTATCGTCGCTGTAGGATTGGTTTCCCGAATAGACCAAATGTTCTGGAGACGAAAAACAAATTTCATAATCCTATATTTAAATACATGTAGATATTTAAATTGTTATTTTACAGCATATGAATGATGTATTCATTACCATTACAAAGTAATTTAAAGAAAGGGATTGTTTTAGTCCAATTAGATACAAAAAAACACTCTGCATTAAAAGGTCGATTTCGACAAAAACGGATATTCGGGAAACCAATCCTATAGCGACGCTATTACAAGTACTTTTCCGTAACTTCTTCCTGAAAGTGTTTTGAAAACCAGTTGCCAGGGTGATAGGATAAGATATAGTCTGTTCAAAAACAGTTATATATCGTAGCATTGGAAGTCTCAAACTGATTTAATAATGACAACTACCCCGTAAAAGTTGACGGCCTTCCAGATCTGCTTAGGGACGTAACTGCATGGGACAGAATCAAAAAACACATATATATAAACAAAACACTCACGAAGCTCGTCGAGGCGCCTCCAGAACATGAACACTCTCGATTATTTTCTGCGACGTCATGTATACTCTTTTGATATTCAATTTTGACTTCTGATTTGATGAATTTCGTATCGATGAACACATTCTGTAAACATAAAAAAAAAAAAAAAAATATGGCGATACAGCTTTAATTGTTACATGTAAATTAAAGGTATTTCTTTTTTGCGATGAGGTGGCGTAGACCAGTGCTTCTCAAACTTTTTCATACCAAAGCCCCCGAAAAAAGAAAAAAAAATCCAACCAACAAAGAAAAAAAAAACAGTACTTTATTTTCCATTAATTATTATTATCGGTATATTATCATTAAAAACAGTGATGTCCCGTGGGGGTAAGCAGATTGAGCGTCGCTTAGGGGCGGTAGTTACTCGAAGGGCGGCAAATCGAGGAGAATCATTAGGTATATTATATAAAAATATGTACCTAAACCTATTAATATTTGAAATATATATCCATTAAAAAAATCAGCTGACTGGTTGGATACAGAATGTGTTAATTAAAATAAAAGGTTTACCAGGACTGTAATTTTAATGTCGGTTTCACGATGTCTAGTTTACTTCCGTTATGCTTGGACGTCACGTCCTTGATGACTAGCAATGATACGTGCAGATTTGCGAATTTATTTGAATCATAGGTAAGTATGTACCTACCCAATTAATTTATCCAAATATTTTTGCCAGTTACTCATTTTTATTTTTATTCGCATTTTTATTCGCAATATAGTAAATTACTATACAGTGGTAAATATTTTGTTAGTAATGTATACATTCAACACATTTCTCAGATATTTAAATCATGAAAGGATGATAAAAAATGGGGCGACATTTTGGCGCTGCCTAGGGGCGGAATTTTGTCTAGGGACGTCACTGATTAAAAATGATAGAAAAATTCATGAAGTTGCTTGTAAAGCAAAAAAAAATGAACTTCAAATTTATTACAGCTACTGCCTATAAAAACAATTTAATGAGAGGGGTGTGATTGCATATTTTTACATCGATAATTTATAATAAGTAGATTATTAATTATCCATATCGGATAAAATATTGTGATCCTGTGAAAATTCGGCAACGAGATTTCGATTGATTTGTATCAGGATCGTCCAGTGATCACGTTTATGTTGTTTTTTTCCAAACACTGAAATATTTCGCGGCTCCTTAGCAGGAGCTCCAGTGCCCTCTAGGGAGCCGTGCCCCCCAATTTGAGAACTACTAGCTCAGCCTCGTGCAGATGGCGCGAGTCCCACCACGATTCACGCTCGAGTACCAACAAGATGTTCCTCCCAGATAACGCGTTTCATTTGGCAGTGAACAAGCTAAGTGACATAATTCATTTTTAAATCGGCATAAAAAAAACAAACGCGAGTCCAAGATAATTGTGTCATTCGGTTTTGTGAGAGATTGTATTTCGCGATAACTAACAATATCTATTCTCTATCTATTCAGGTTTTCCCTTGTTAATTTGTATAATTTAGACATGAATTTGATCAAACCACTTTACGGCCATATATTTCGACAGGTATAAGAGATCACGATTAACAGTGATACGGCCAACTGTATACGTAAGCAACATCAGCGCATCTATTCAATACACAAAACTGCTATCGGCAGCTATCGAGGGTAGTTTTTCATATGTTTGTATCAAAGTATTATAATTGTTACAATAACTGCTAATACTTCGACTTCGTCTAAACGGTCTCGTTTTAAAATTTAGCACACTCAGAGGGGTGCTGTTAAAACATATCACGTATTGTAACAATTGCAACTAATTTATTGTAATTGTTACTATAAGTGCTAATACTTCGATACAAAAATACCCTCGATAGCTACCGTAGCGGCCAATAGCAGTATTTTGTATAGAATATATGAGCTGAGTAAGAGATATTAAAGATAAACTGTCTTTATAATTGGATAAATTAATTTAAAAAAAAACTTGTACTTTTCAATTCGTAATCAGAACTGAAATGTCACATTATAATATTATGCTGTCTGCCGTTACCTGTGTAGTATCCTGATTGTCATATTCCACGGCAAGCTCTTCCTGTTTGACAAATAATAAATCATGCCGACTGACATTTGTATTAACATCATTGTGGGTCTCGCTGAAATAATCCCATTGATTTTCACTATCGATTGCTACTTCCGCGAGTTGATCGGATGTCAGATCATCTGTAGGTTCTACTTTTATATCCATTTTGAACGTTAATTACGGATTTAATCGAAATATTACGTTGCCAGATAGTCCTGCTACCAAGTCGCCCATTAGACGTCAGATTCCAAGATACAACCATAGACAAATTATACGACCTACTAGTGTTGCCATCTTATAAAAGTATAATTTAGTACAGAGTCTCCATATTATAGTAGGTTTTGGGAAAAAAATATTGTACGCGTTGTCATATTCTGTTGAAAATGTATAGGTTTTTTGTTTCTCAGAAAAAAATAAAGGGGAATTTGAAAAACTCCGAGACCCTTTTTATTTAGGTGCCTCCTGCACCCAAAAATGCTTACCGAAGAATTCAAAAAAAATCATTTCGTTTGTTGTAAAAAATTAGTCCATCTAATTAAACAAACTGCGGAAGTACCTAACGATGTCTTAATGTTAATATCCCGTAAGTGACTTTTTACAAATTATGCAAGAAGCTCAAAACTAAAAAATCTTTATAATAACCCGTATCGCAGTGTTAATAATAATTAATAGCATGCACATGTTGTAACCATTATAGGTAATAGCATGCCAATAACCCATAACGTAAAAAAATGTAAAGCAAAGCCAGTTATATCGCCTAATAATACAATGATAACATCCAAAATAATGTAATAATTTTGTTACCTAATATTTTTTTATGTCATAATAAAAATATGATGTGGGTAGGTATTAGAAAGGTAGGTATAATAAATAGACGAAATGTTTATCTAATAGGTAGGTAGGTATGTAAAACATAATCATGTCTCGATTCATGATTTATTAGAATAATGTTTTATAATAATTAAAGGATAGACAATTGAAAATTGTGGACGAACTCCTGATGTATATGGAAGGCAGGGAGAAGCAGTGTTGCCAAGTCAAAATTTAAAAGTTCAGTAGATTTTGACAAAAAAATCAGTAGATTTCATAAAATATCAGTAAATTTTGAAAAATGTAGTATATTAGGTATGATTTAAAACTAATTAGAATAACAATAACTAATTATATTAATTTATTGTAAACACTGATGATATTCACAGGTAAAATGGCGCTCTTGGGTAAAGTTACAATGTTTCCTACGTCAATTTAGAAGTGTATCACATCAAAAAAGTTCGTGCGCAAATCATTTCAAGTTTATTATTAAAAGAATCGTCAATTAATTTACAATTATGGCAAATATCAGAAGATTTCATGAATTTCGAAAAATAATCAGTACTTCAGTAGATCTACTGAATTTTCAGTAAACCTGGCAACACTGGTGAGGAGCCATTTTGTCTACGCCATTGAATAAGGCAAGACGCACGCGTTGGTGAAGTTATTTACTGATTTTGATATCAAATACACATGAAATGGAAGTAAAAACAGAAACAATCGATGAATCAATATTGCCTGACGAAACGGCGGAGAAAATCAGAGGCGCTTCATACCAATCGATTGACGTAAATCACTTCAACAGAGAGAGTCGATTTGACGTGTCGTTCAAACAGGAAAATGGCGAAGACGACAGCAAAAATAGTGTCCACGTAAAAGAGGTACTTATATAGATTCCTAATATTTTGTTTATGCGAGTGTATTCATAATTTTGTTGACAAATGCGCAGTCAATTTCTAAACGGAAATAATCACGACCATTGTTCAAAGCTAACAACAATAACTGGACAATATTTAAAATCGACGTTAACAAAAAAGGTTTGAATATTAGTTTTTTCTTCGAATTAATTAAATCAGTTAAACCGCAAAAATTAATACCTACGTATTTATTGATAAAATAACCTGTGGTTGAGTGACACGGTGCATCGTATTAACCATAGTCATTTGAGTACCTAGGTATTATTTTGTTTATCAACGATTAAAGACTGATTTTTTAAACGCTGTCTGTCAAATTTTTTGTTATTAAAGCCCGTCTAATCCTTTTAGGCCATCCCGCCATATAAAATTATCTTCCAAGGATACTTAGAAGTGATTAAATTTAATGATTTTGTCTACGAGAAATATTTAAAGTGATAATTCAATAACAATACTGGCTACATTGTCATATTTGCAAAAATATTATGTACATGTGCTGTACTTAGGCCCACATTAAATAATTTAATGTTTGAATTTATTTTTATCTCAGCCGAAGTCATAATATTATTATAAAAAGGTAATATTCTCACGAAATTTTATTAGTCTTTCGTAAGAACTCGCTATTTCGAAGTGTCATAAAAAGGATTACCTGTTTAACTTGTTTGTGTCATAAATATCAGTCCGAAATTACTATGTATTCCATTACACAAATAATAAAATTAAGTATCTTTACTAGGTATTTGTTTTCTATTAAATAATAAAAATTGTCAAATTTAGAAATAACATTACCGACTATTTTTGTAGGAATGTGTAATAATTTCAAGAGTAATTTATTTATTAGTGTATACTAGGATACAATATGGTGGTATAATACGTATCAAAATTATCGGCAGAGTGCATAAAACGTTTGAACTGAACCTTCTGTTGAGTTTAAATAGCAGGGTGTTTAGTCAACATGTGTTTTCGCTTCCCAATGTAAGCGTTCAAATTTGTATGTCTTGTTAATTAACAGAAAACCCGAAAAATTAAGATTCTCACAATTTGCCACGATAATGACGTGTATGTTGACGAACACACACAAATACAGAAAAAGGATCGAATGAATAAATGAGCAATCAAGAGTCTGCGACGTAATTAGGTATGGTCCAACCCTGAAATTGGGATGGGCCGGACATAATATATCGCAGATGAAACGACCGTTGAATGAATGCAATAATCCAGTAGTATCAGTCGAATGTAAGATAGTTAGATTTATAATAAAATGCTATATTGACAAGATATTTAAGTTATGTAATGCAAAATAATTTGTTTTCTACGAGGAATTTATTTCCTATTAAGTAATATAATATTTTCACATTCGGATATAATGCTACTGACCAGTTTTTAATTAATAATGCATATGTTACGCCGAATGTGCGAAATTGACTATTACATGAAATGGGCAAAATTTTTGGCTAATTCATGTAATAGTCAAGCCTGTTGCCTTATTCATGAATTAGGTCAATTTTCTGCCGAGTACATGAATTCGCCAGGGTATGGAATTCTTAAATTGTCAACATGACAGAAGAAAAGGTAAATTTAATACGGATGGTTTAATTAGTTATAATTGGACATAATATAATATTATTAGGTTTGGTTAGGTTTTGTAATTATGAATTAAATTATTTAACTGAATGTCCATTTTGAGGTTAGCTAACAAACTATCACAAACATACAATCGACCATTGCACGATTGATACCCAAGCACGAATCAAATCGCGAAAATACCTTTTAATAAAATTCTTCCGTTATCATATCGTCACTGTTCTGGCAGAAGACACTAATTCGAAAATATTACATATTGAGTTAGTTATACCAAAATGTTCCTTATTTCAAACTTTACCGTCTGGAAACCTTCTTAATAAATAAACAGTCTTTATTTTAAAGTCATCCTTTTTACGATTACTTAATAAACTCACATGATAGACCATTATTTTAAACATTTTAACAACTTCAAAGTCAAATTACTCAAAACTAGTATTCTCCAGTTACTCTCCAGAACAGAGATGATATTATAGTTCTAGTTTTTTTTGCGCATAGTAAATGGATATGAACGTCATTGTAGTTATTGATTGGTATATTTTTATATCATAATCCAATGACATTTGACACATTTGGTTAGTTTGATTAGTTGCAAAAAACACCACCGGAGCGCAATCATCTATTTTGACCATAGATAATATACGTACATTTGACCAATGCATGAGCATTTGACACATTTAGTTTGTTTGCAAAAAATACCACCGTAGCGCTACTATCTAATTTGACCAATGTATGAACTAGGCAGAAAAATTACTGCCGAATTCACGCACTCGCCAGATATATTGTAATATTCATGGATAAGGCAACGGGCTTGCATTTTCATGATTTAGGCAAAATATTTCTCATTTCATGTAATAGTCAATTTCGCACATTCGGCGTAACACATGTTATACATACTGCAAATATCAACCTTTTTCGAAGATATACCAAAACAAATTACGAGTCTTATTTGATACATCAATATAAACCATGGCGTCTATTCAGATTTCCCTGAAAGAGCGTAATAGCAAGTATTATGAGCTTCTTATTCGAAAGAAAGAGCGCACGACACGTTGATTATTTAAATATGACTATACTTTTCGGAAATTTTTGTGAACACAAATTTAAAATTTAGTAGAAAACCTAACTTCGTCAATTTGTATGCTAGAGACCTGAAATTTTCACTAGACATGCACAAAAAATGTTATTATACAAAACGAATAAAACTTAAAACGCATAATTTCAGACTTATAACGGTTTTTCAAGGGCCCGACGAGATATTAAAATATAGTTTAAACTATTGATCAATCAGTCAATTTTATACTAATAAAAGTATTTTTTGTGATTATGGTTCCGCCTTTCGGCACATTACGGCATTCTGTACATTTTCGAATCACATACTGACGCGATATAGTTAGGAACTAGATGACAATGACAATATTTGTCATCGAAAATGGTGCAAAACTGTTCGACACCACGTAGTGCTGGTGATCAAAAATTATTTTATCAATAATTAATATAAGAAGTAAACATTCTACATTGGTGGAGTAAACCAATCCAATTTAATTTACATTAGTCAATTATCCACTTTATCTTATCTGAGTTTTTTCATTCGAAAATATAATAATTTTGTTTATACATAGCTACCATGGGTTGTATCACGATTATTGTATTATAGTCTGTTTTATGTATTTGTTTTTATGTTAAATTCACGTGCATTTGTTTTATCGATTTACGGATCACACCGTTATTTGATTTGTATTTAATACCTAGATAGGCTCTTAAATTATTTATTTTCGTCATTTTCACCATTCGTCATCTCTGTTTTATAATGCCTATAAATGCCAAAAGGCAAAAGCGTCCTAAAAGTGACCCAAATTGATAAGTATAAAACCGTAGGTAAAAATTTGTAATTTTACATTAGATTTGTATGGTTTTCTAGGTTTCTACTAATAGATTTTCCACAAGGCATCACGATAAAGATAGAAGTCCTCAATCCTCACCTCATGGAATGATACAGTACTCAGACATTACGATTGATGAGCAAAACTTGAAAAAAGAAATCCTAGATCAAGATACTCCTAAGGAACTTAGACTCATTCTGAGAAGAGTAACGCATTTCTCACGAAATTTAATTTGTAGCATTTGTAACGCTGTTTTTGGATGTGTAAGTTCTCTAAAAAGTCACAAACTGAATCACACGGATGTAATTGATGACTTAAGTCATCCATCTTTTAAATGCGTTGTATGCTCATATAGATGCTCGCAACCTGGTGATCTTAAGATACATAGAATGACACATACTGGTGAAAAACCTTATAAATGCGATATGTGCTCGGATAGATGCTCGAAGCTAAGTCAACTTAAAACCCATAAAATGACACATACTGGTGAAAAACCTCATAAATGCAATGTATGTTCATATAGATGCTCGCAACTTAGTCATCTTAAAAACCATAAAATGACACATACTGGTGAAAAACCTTATAAATGCAATGTATGCTCATATAAATGCTCGCAACCTAGTAATCTTAAGATACATAAAATGACACACACTGGTGAAAAACCTTATAAATGTTATATGTGCTCGTATAGATGCTCGCTACTTAGTCATCTTAAAAGCCATAAAATGACACATACTGGTGAAAAACCTTATAAATGCGATGTGTGTACGTATAGATGCTCGCTACTTAGTAATCTTAAAAGACATAAAATGACACATACTGGTGAAAAAACTCACAAATGCAATGTTTGTTCATATAGATGCTCGCGACTTAGTCTTCTTAAAAACCATAAAATGACACATACTGGTGAAAAACCTCATAAATGCAATGTATGTTCATATAGATGCTCGCAACTTAGTCATCTTAAAAACCATAAAATGACACATACTGGTGAAAAACCTTATAAATGCGATATGTGTACGTACAGATGCTCGCTACATAGTTGTCTTAAAAGACATAAAATGACACATACTGGTGAAAAGAGTCATCGAGTCACCGAGTCATCGGCTGATAATTTTGGACTGCAAGACTCCAGCGATTCAGAAGGACCTCAAGAATTTCCAGATGAAATTTAATCTACACTGAATTTAGAATATCAAGTGGGGGATTTTGTAATTTTTCTTTATGAAAGAGAATATATATTATTTTCTAGGAAAGATCCTAGAAATAAGCAAGGATGGGGCCAAGATTAGCTCAATGCAATAATCGCTAAAGGGTTGGAAATGGTCGGAGAACATCGACTCCATGAATTATCCTTGAGATGACATAATCCAGAAAATTCTACCACCTGAAGAATGCCAATCTAAATTTACTTATTTACTAAATTCTAAATCTACATTTATCAAGTTAAGGAAATGGTCAAGTATTAGGGTGATAAGGAAAAGATAATTGAGGTTTTATTATTAAAAACGATTCAGTATAATATCTACCTAAGTCTAATTAAGATAATCATGGTTTATGATTAAGTATAACTGTTATGAAAAAAATGTTCTTTTGTTCCATAAAACATATTTGTAAAAAACTTCTTTCTTTTATCGTAATATACAAAACCTGCGAATTTAATAAATCTGTGTTTTTATTTAGCATAGGTACCTAAATGACCTCTTATCACGATTTTTAAATGTATTTCCAAGGTACAACCTCCATATGTTCGAGGTACAACACCCCTGTTGTACCTTGGACCTAAATTCACATTTTTTTATACGGCCTAAAATCACCATAAATATCAAGATATTTAATTTGAAACATATATCAAAGCATGCGCAACAGATGCTAAAATCTAACTAACTAATGTTGGCAATGTTACCTATAACCAGTAATTTATGAAAAATCAAAAACAGAAAATAGGTCCGAGGTACAACAGCTTCCCCTACTTATTAAAATAAACGAGTTGGATAGAGCCTGATCCCATAAAAAGCCTATTGGCAATTACTTACCCCTCGATTTGTACCTACGTTTTACAGTTATCTGTGTTTTCTTGTAAAATACCATAAGCGCTGCGGCTGACTATTAATGTGCTATATTGATATGCCTAATTAAATTGGCAGACGCGCAGATCCAACGATCCACGCTGACCGTCGCGACCAACGTCTTTACACTGTTTGTATTACACGCAACGATTCGATCGCGTTGGTCCTTGCTTATGATTGGTTTATAATAAACTTACTATTGCTATTATTAAAAACAGGTTGACCGAAAACTATTTCTTCCTTAGATTGGTAGCTACACTGAATAGTTATCCCTCACAATTTTACGTAAAACTCATCTGCCAATCCTAGCCGGCGGGTGCTTCGGATATTTTCCTACGTTCTACGCAATCTTCGCTTGCATCTACAGAAATCGTGGCAGACGGAAATAAGATTGGTTCCAATTTGCTCACGATCCCGGTAAACCATAGATAATTGATTTTGGCAATCGTGATTGAGACGATCGGGCCAGACCAAAGCCATATTTAGATACAAAGCCCGAGCATTTCTTTTTGCACAAGCATATTTCTCAAACCAGTGGTCCTACTGTTCAGTTGTCAAAATCAGATCCCAGTTTTCTTTACCCCCTAATAAATTATAAGCCCTTTCTCGTTTCGAATTGAATTATAAAAATTTCGAAAATCAAAAACATTACTTATTACCGTTATTTATAAATATACCTACATTCCTATTTTTCATCAGTTCTCAAAGTCAGACTAGGTATTCCTACATACAAAATCGGTGGTATACCAATATACCTACATAAAATGTTTTATTTAGAATTGAGTTATGCATTACGTTAGTGGAAGGTGTGTTAATGATAGTGTATTATTTATCATTTTAAAACTCGCATTTTTATTAGGAGCCTCAGAGGGACATTTTTTTTATAAAACAATATTTATCAAACAAAATCCAAAGCGACAGAAATAATATTACAATAGGTACATAAATTATCCGTCCAGTAATACCTTCCCAATAACAAATTGATTTCAAATTTATGAGGTTGGACGTTAATATTTCATACAACATCAGGGGCACTAAACAAATTATTTTAAAATATTAACAAAACACAAAATATGAAAAAATCAACACTTACAATAACATTAATATCAAGAAATATTTATGATTAGTCAAAATTTACAATAAAAAATAATAAAATAAACAATATTATCAATTGAAATAAGATCGAATACAAAAAAAAATTACAACAAAAATTAAATAAAAATAATAAATAATGCACAATATATAAAGTTATGTTTTTTTGTTTTTTTAGAATTATTAATAACCATGTCCTTGCTTTTTCGTACAAGGTGGTTGTTAGTAATTTTAAACAATCACAAACACCCAGGCTTTGAGAAAAACACATAAATGTTTTTGTCATGACTGGGAATCGAACCCAGAACTCTCGGGTGGAAGGCCAGCGCCTTACCCACTGCACCACAAGAGCCGCCTATAAAGTTATGTTATAACAATCCCAAATATTAAATAGGGTATATTAACGGAGAAGACACAAAATATAATTGATCATTTAATAAATTAGAATTGGGCAAAAATTTATACCTATTAATTTTAAGGATTTCCTCTTTATCCTATTTTATAGAGGTCTCATTCAAATGCAGGATTTTAAAATTTTTAACAACCAACAATAATCTTTTGTACGGAGATGAATGGTCGTACCTAAAGAACATTATACCAGGATGACCGTTCTCAAATTTCATGCATTTCATTTTTGGCCATGAAGTCTGTTACCCTCTTCGTCCGTGTTTCTGTTTTTCATTGTGGTATCAGCTAAGAACTGAAGATCGAGAAAATCTTTATATCTCATTTCAGTAACCTGTAGGCCTATTCTTAACAATTATCACTTTAGCACATTTACGATGTTACCATTGTTCCAAGTTAACACATTTGTTATTCAGGCACACTGTCAGATATTATCACTTAAGCGGCAGCTAACTTTCATATCCGGTTTAAACGGCTAACTGCAGCGTGAAGTACGTACGTTATTTGCTGGTATATTATCTATGATTTTCTGACTTCGGTTAAAATCGGCCATGTTCGTGCCGCGTTGTCTCTGGTACACGAACGGCGCGAGCTTTGTTTATATAAATGTCAAACGTAACCAAACTTAACCTACAATTTTGCCAGTCATGTCAATTGCATAAAATATAGATAATATACGTAAAGTCAATTGTCAACCGGACAAAGATTTTGACGGTAAGAATATATAATTTAAATATTACAATGTTGTTTGTGTGTATGGAACAGTAGGTATATTATTTTGTTTGGGATTATTATGCAACTATAGTACAAAACTTGTTTATATTCCAGCACGTAAAATATCAAGGCGTCATCCTGTGGAAGAAGCCGAGAGCACACCATTGCAACCCCGGCCTAGAGGTAATAGTTAAATATTGTTTGTTTCATATTTGTTTATATAAAAAATATTGAAGAAAACCTTGGTGTAGGAAAATGATTGAAAAAACACCGCAAACATACAGCTTGTCTTATATTTTTTCCATCAATGTTGCCGGCCATGAATAGGGATGTTTCCAACATTTTATTGGAGAATAACCAGACGAAAGTACTATTATCATACATTCATTATATAATATCTATATATTTTAACTATATCAAAATAGCATTCACCTAGACTAGGTCATCATGACTGATTGACTGCATTCATACTTGCTTTACACTAATATATTATGTATGCAGTATGTAAACAAACAATATTTATTTAGTAAGTAAGTAGTACATACGCCTGCCATATCTATACTTAATACATGTGGCCCTCGACTTTCACACGTAATTAGTTCCTCAGAAAGTGTACATTAAAATATTATTTATTTATCAATGGGTGTAATAAAGTAAACGGGTGTTTCTTTAGAAACTTGTTATATATATATAAATAGTCGAATACCACCCTTTTATATATTTGAGAAGGTGACAGGGAACGGAGGAGAGAGTAGCAACTGCGTGGTAGATTACAGTTTTTGCATTATCAACAAGAATCTACATTGTAAGAAATGTACGAAATAACGAATTATTTTAAAGTCGAGGGCCACCCTACTACGATATCAAAAGAGAGTATTGTATCAGGAGAAATTATGTATATGTGTTGTAAAAAAAATAATCCAAGTATAAAACCATTACTAACAATTTTTATTAATGTTAATATAATACAATATAATTATTATATATAAAAGTATAAAACAGAATAAGTACATAATAGTATGTGCATTATGATAAATTTGGCATATTTCAGTCATTTGTCGATAATATATTGGATAAAAGGTTAGTTATTTATTACGCCGCATTTATTTAATTAATTATTGGCACCAAAATATCTGTTGACAATTCTCTGTTGAGCAGAATACGCCTGCCTTATCCTATTGGCATTCCAAGTGTCAGTATATACAAATTCAGATGGGACAGGGTCATCTACAAGTTAGATTCGGTATCCTGAAAAAAAAAGAGATTTGTTAGCACAATACATGACATACTCAATCCAATGTCACATCTATTTAAGTACCTATTGTTTTCATTTACTTGAACTTAAATTACCTAAATTCTTGTATCACGTTGTGCAGAATACAATATGCATATATTTTTTTTATTTTTGTTGCTTTTTGTTCGCTCGTAGGCATCTAAATTTTGTTTTAAGTACACCGTTGAGTCTCTCTACCACATTCGATGAACAGTGGGTTTCTCAACCGCATAACCTAATTTGCCTGAAATGTTTTTAGATCAGTCAATACCAAGAAAACCAAAAGGAAACAAGAGAATAACGAAGATGACCGAGAGAGAAGACGAAAGCTGCAACCGACTACATCATCTGCTTCACGTTCGTCAGCTGAATGCAGAACTAAGATTTCAATGATCACAATCTGTTTTTTGAATATGTTTTCGATTAAATAAATTTGAAACGTTATACATTGTTGTTTCATTAAATACCCACTCATAACTATGCAAAATTTTGATTCCTTTGATGTCTACGGAGTACGGGTAAATGTAAAACCAAACGAAAATGTTTGTTACTGGCAGTGCCAGTGGCGAAGGGTGGAGGTGGGCTGTTAAGATCCGCCATAAATAGTGCACACTAAACTTTAAGTTAAAACTCTTTCGTTATGCAATCGTTCCATTTCCAATTTGACCAGTGATCTGTAAATAATAAATGTCATCTCATAAGGAACAATAACGACCTCGACACGTTCGCTACCAGTCGAATTTGAATAAAAATGGGGGCCCTGAAAAGGGCCTTTTGTACGACGATAGATGGATTATTGCATGTAATCATAGACGATAAGATTTTTTTTCACGCCTTCTCAGTCTTGGGCAAGAGCACCGCCTGGATATTGGGCAGCACTCCACCCTGGGCTATGGTGACGCCGGAGAGCAGCTTGTTCAGCTCCTCGTTGCGGATGGCGAGCTGCAAATGACGAGGGATGATCCTGGTCTTCTTGTTGTCCAACATTAGCTGCATCTCCTTCGTATATCATATATACGTTTGAATACAGGCTAAATTATTTGGCACATACGTGTGGAGTGAGTTATTGAGCGCTGAAAACGAGCCTGTCCATTAGATACTGGTATAGTGATTGTGTTAATCGTCACCAAAATAGATGTCAACAATTCGTTGACGAGTAGCATATGCCTCCCTTAATCTATTTTGATTCCGCGTCTCATTATACACGAATTCCGATAGGACAGGCTCATCAACAGGTTCTAGATTCGGTATCCTGAAAAAGAAAGAAAAAGAGATGTGTTAGCACATGACAGACTCAGTCCAATGTCACATCTATTTAAGTAATGTTTTCATTTACTTGAAACTTCAATAATAATTACCTATAATGTTGCATCATGTTATGCAGAATACAACACGCATATATTATCTTGGTTGCCTTCTCAGGTTTATAATGGAGGGCTCTATCCCCTCGAAGGCATCTAAATTTTGCTTTCAACACACCGTTCAGTCTCTCTATGACATTCCTTGTTGAGCAGTGGGCAGCCGTATAGCGAGCTTCAGGTGAATCTACCTCGGCACGTAGAATCGGAATGAGCATATATTTTTCTACCGCATACCCTGAATCACCTGAAATGTTTTTTGGATCAATCAATAACAAGAGGAAATGAAGAAGGACAATGAACAATGACAATCTGTTAATTTTAATATGTTTTCGACTGAAATCAGGATTTAAATAAATTTGAAATGTTTGTTAAGATCCGCCATAAATAGTGCACACTAGTAAAGTTCGACATACCCAAGAGAACAAAATTTCCAACTCTTTCGTTGTGCAATCGTTCCATTTCCACTTTGACCATCGATTGATTGAATATAAATTGGTCATGAACACTGCCTGGGAATCTTGCACTCACTGCCAGAATGTTCATGTCCATATCACATACCTGCATAAAAATAAATGTCGTGTTGATGAATTGTTTGTTTGAGTTATTCGTAATGAAAGTAAGGTACTGTTCGGTTAAAGTGGATACAGCGGAAAACGCATTTTGAAAATAGCCGATAAACTAGATTATTTGTTACGGTTAAGGATACGTTCGAATAGCCCCGCGGGTTTGATTTTTTATCTTATTTTTGCCTTTCTTTGATCTTGCAGCCTTTAATATTTGCATCCAATCATTCATGATAAAGGCAGTTGTATTTATCATTGCATGCTCAATGGCTGAGTGCATGGAGTCACACTCCATGTGTAAATGGCCGGATTCCAGGATTTGCTGTTCGATTATGTCCAGGTGAGTATCTTGCACAGCATGCATCAAAACAGCAGATACTTGCTGATTGCGTTTTGCCCTCCGCAGATGTCAGAAAACGGTGATACCTATTTGATAGTGATTGGTAAATTGTTTAGGATGTATTTAAGTAAAATTGTCCCAATTTCATTACTCCTACATTGAATTTGTCAAATCCTAGACTACCATTCCGTCTCGTGTAAAAATTCAAAATGACGCTTTGGGTTGCGAATTATAACAAAAATCATTACAGTGATTTACATTTTTTTTAATAAACTTTCATAAAAATGTAGTACATAATATATATTTATACAAGTGTTGATATTACAATCTTTTGTTTATTCTGTTACGAAGCATTTAGGCGATTTTATTATAACGTCATAAATTCTGATGTAGGTAGGTACCTACCTACCTACTATTCCATAGGATTCAGGTTTAGTATTCCATTACTTATATTTACCCCGCCATTTTTAACTTTCTTCTTCTTATTGTGCCATCCCTTAGCGGAGGTCGGCCACCATCAAGGCGATCTTATCTTTGTCGTCTGCTACCCGGAACAGTTCAGTGGAGCTGCACTCGTACCAATCACGGAAGTTCCTAAGCCACGAAATGCGGCGCCGTACACTGCTACGCTTACCATTGATCTTTCATTGAATGACAAGTTGGGGAATGCTGTCTAACATTGAGTCTGGCAATAAACAACCGGTCTGCAGGTAAAACTAAGGGACAGAGCATGCTTTCGCGACCGCCTTGCGTCTTGAGTGCGAATTTGCAGCGAATATTCGCTGCGGTTTTCGGGAACTCTATCGACAGCGAATTAGTCGGCGGCGGACAGATTTCGCCAAGGGAATTAGTAAAATCAAAATGGCGACGATTCGGATGATTGAAAAGCTGATAGAGTTGGTCCGGAAATATCGAATTCTTTACGATTTGTCTGACAAGGAGCATATACAATACAATAAAAATGCAAAGCTGCATGTTATGCAACTGCAAAAAAAATCTTAAAGATACATAACCTAAAGAAAATATTCTTGAATACTATCAAATCAGGATATTATTGACAAATAATATAAAATGACGGTATGTACTGTTCGGTTAAAGCGGATACAGCGGAAAACACATTTTGAAAATAGCCGATAAACTGGATTATTTGTTAGGTAAACCTAACCCAACCTAACCTAACCTAAACTAACCCAAACTAACAAATAATCCAGTTTATCGGCTATTTTCAAAATGCGTTTTCCGCTGTATCCGCTTTAACCGAACAGTACCAAAATGACAATAGGTACTTACGTTACCGATACCGAAGAAGATGGCAGTATTGGACACAAATTGCATCAATGATATAAAATTATTGTTATACTTGAATGCTCGATACCGAAATTTTAAAACAGTCGCAGCGCTTCACATTGAACTTTATAAGATAATAACTGTTAGTGCACTCACAAAGCTATAACGTCATGCCGCACATTAATATTAATGTGTATTTTATAAATATCGGGACACAATAATTATTGTATTTTTTATCGTATCCATGCTGTCAAAAAAAAAATGTACATAGGTTAGGCAGCGACGGCAATCAGATACTTTTTTTTTTCATATTATGACGACATCCTTACCACTTTCACCAATTTCGATGCCAATCTCATTCCATATTTTATCTTTCTTTCGTATATTTTTATACTCCTTGTCAGACAAATCGTAAAGAATTCGATATTTCCGGACCAACTACATCAGCTTTTCAATCGTCCGAATCGTCGCCATTTTGATTTTACTAATTCCCATGGCGAAATCTGTCCGCCGCCGAGTAATTCGCTGTCGACAGAGTTCCCGAAAATCGCAGCGAATATTCGCTGCAATTTCACACTCAAGACGCAAGGCGGTCGCGCAAGCGTGCTCTGTCCCGTAAGCCAATACGAGTTTGATTGGCGAATAATTCGCCGCGAATATTCGCTTTGGTGTGTGGAGCCCTTTAAAGGCAATAGCATGCCAATAACCCGTAACGTCAAAGGTTGTAGTGCAAAGCACAATTTATAATATCGCCTAATAATACAATGATAACATCCAATATAATGTGATAATTTTATAATATGTTGTTCTTGTTATTATTTTTTATGTCATAATAATATTATGTGGATAGGTACTAGAAAGGAAGGAAATAAAAAAAGACGAAATCTTTATCTAATAGGTGGGTAGGTATGTAAAACATAATCATGTCTCGATTCAGATTTATTAAAATAATGTTTTATAAAAGTTAAAGCATAGACAATGATAAATTGTGGTCGAACTCCTGATGTCTATGGAAGGTGAGGAGAAGCCATTTTATAGATGCCATTGAATAAGGCGAGACGCACGCGGTCGTGAAGTTATTTACTGATTTAAATAACAAATACACATAAAATGGAAGTAAAAACAGAAACAATCGATGAATCAATATTGCCTGACGAAACGGCGGAGAAAATCAGAGGCGCTGCATACCAATCGATTGACGTAAATCACTTCAACAGAGAGAGTCGATTTGACGTGTCTTTCAAACAGGAAAATGGCGAAGACGACAGGAATAATAGTGTCCACGTAAAAGAGGTACTTACATAGATTCCTAATATTTTCTTTATGCGAGTGTATTCATAATTTTGTTGACAAATGCGCAATCAATTTCTAAACGGAAATAATCACGATTATTGTTCAAAGCTAACAACAATAACTGGACAATATTTAAAATCGACGTTAACAAAAAATGTTTGAATATCAGTTTTTTCTTCGAATTAATTAAATCAGTTCCGCAAAAATTAACACCTACGTACTTATTGATCAAATAACCTGTGGTTGAGTGACACGGTGCATCGTATTAACCATAGTCATTTGAGTACCTAGGTATTATTTTTAAAGACTGATTTTTGAAACGCTGTCTGTCTCAATTTTTGTTATTAAAACGTCAATGACATTGACCTACTTCACGAGCTGCTTGTTGACGAATTTACAAGCTGCCTGTAAAGTCGCCCAGTGTCATCATTGAACAAGGTAACAAGCAGATTGTAAAAAATCTACCGAGAAAAGTTGAAAACCGGTCAACTTTACACGCTACACGCCGGCGTGTGGGCCTACTACGTCTGCGCAGTAGAGCGTAGTAGCGACCTCCCGGTAAAAAAACGAACTTCGTTCTGTCAAAATAGTCGCTAGCTTGTTGGCTTCTCAGCGAATCGAAAGTTTTGTGTGTCATCATCACAATCGCAGTAGCTGAATCGCCCGCTTTTAAATCCGCCAACAAATAGCTTCTAAAGTAGCTCAATGTCATTGACGCATTAGTGACGAATGCAAGAGATTTTATTGCCTCTGTGTTCGGCGACGACTGTTGCGAGTTTACTCCATAATATTATGTATTTGAAACTGCGACCATTTTCGTAACACGCCATAATTCGTAACAGGCATTGTTATTGATCCCTTTTAGCTATGTTCCAGTAAACTGAACGATACAAATCAAACCGGATCTCTGCCCATTTGTCAGAAATTTTGCCGAACGCGATTTCGACAACCAATTATAAGGCTATGGCCAAATAGGCTGTTGCCTTGCTTGGTGGCTACGTGCTAGGTGACATATTCTAGCGAATAGACTCACACTATACTATCGCAATGGCCACACTGCGCGCTTCGCGCCTCGCTACGTGATTATTAGTGTTGGTACTACGTGTTGGTTATTTTTATTGTATTTGCAAGATGGCGAATGATTCTTCAGAATGAAAAACGTCAAAAACCATATATTTTGAGGTTATGAATAATGACGCATGAAATGAATTAACATTCATTACATATCTACTGAAGCGCCTAGCCTTTTCGTCATCATTGCGATAAGTACGTATACCTAATTTATTGTTGCTTTAGAACTCCATAACGGACTTGTGACACATAATCAATGAGAATGATATTCGGTAAGTTGACTCGATGAGTTGAGTTTGTTGATTTACCGTATTATGCCGAAGAAACGCTTTTAGCTAGCTTTGGATGAATTTGATGCGTTCAAAATTACAGGCAGTTCGTAAGACATTGGCAGACGTTCATTGGTCGGCATATTGGCAGTAGGCGGTAGTATAAAGTAAAATTTTCGTTTTTGATGGCGTCTTCATCGTCTTAATCCTCTTTGATGCGCCCGTTCAATTGTGAAGACACAAAACCCGGGCGGTCATATTCGGAAAACTTTCTTTAATAATTTTGTTTGATTTATGTTTGTATTTTATTTATTGACAGACCCGCAACATGGATTCTATAGCACACAATAATATCTTTGAGGGACAATCGGCACAGCAATTTTATAAAATTGAAGTTCATGAACCGGACATCAAAAAAGAAGTCGCGCTTGCTTCAGCAAAAGAAGTCCGCCTAAGATTGAACAGAGCTTCATTTTATCATCAAAATTTTGTTTGCAGCGTGTGTTATTTAATTTTTTCATCTGGGAACATTTTGAAATACCATAAAAGTATGCACGATGTTTCATTGACTTTGGATGAAGTGTCTGTCCTACGCGCACAAGCCGTCGACGAAAGATGTCGTTCGATTGAAGAATTCGGTGTTTTCTCGACTGGGCCGATGATTAATAATGATTCACAGGTGGGTACTGAGATATTCCGGGTCCTGTGGCTAGCTCGGGATGTTGGTAGGACCCGGGATTTACAAAAATTTAATAATAAATGAAAAGTCTTTCTTTGTTGAACATGTGGCTTTATATTTTCAACGGTTATGTTTTACAGTATCCAAAATAATCTTATATTGTTACGTTCCTAATATTAATTATACCTTAACATCGCTTATATTCTAATTATTAATTATCTGAATTCGTTTTGTTGTTAAGTTTTTGCTCACTCTTTCAAATAGCGACCCTAGACTGACTTTTTATATCGAGCAGTGTTGCCATATTTTATATATATATATATATATATATATGTTGAACATTTTGACAGTTAATCAAGGAATTTTGGTCGGACGTACGCTCATTGTTGACTAGAAGTCAGGTGACATGGTTACACCTAATAATTACGCAATTTAGGCTATCGGGAGAGGCCCAATAATCATGGGTGTAACTGTACCTTTCTGGTTTATTGTATTGTAAAACTATCATGCGCGATGTAGAGGCTGCAGTTAGACAAAGGGCGGCGATTTTAAGTTTTTACGAAGTGCCGAATGTGTTTTCTTTTAAAATCATGTTATTCAGTTTACTGTTATCAATGATCTATCTCCAACTTTCTGTTGAAAGACATTCCCAAATCCTTAGATAACACCTAATAATTCCATTGCTCTTTCAGACACAAATACTACCTACCCCGGTAAATGACAGACTGATAAGCCAATAATATAATATTACTGTTTTGGAAAAGTCTCAAAAAGCTCAGACACTCCGCATTATAATTATTCCTCGTTTTAACTAATTATAACATCTTGGCTAGCAGTTATTGCACATGTAGGGGCACTCGCATACATGTTACCGTGCTGGTTGTTAAATAGTTTACTACATAAAAAAATAACGACCAGGACTGGTTTCGTCCGTATCAATTGACATCATTTATTTTAACAATCACAACGATTTCGGGCATATGGCCACTGTCAGTGTCCTTGATGTAGCGCATTGTGTACGTACAATTTTGGGAAACTTTTTCGAGCAATGAAATATATCACAAATAACACGAATACTGTGAGCTTCCAAGGAGTCAATTATTTTTTTAATTTAAATCAATATTCTAGACAATAAAAAAAATAATTTATTGAGAGTAAATTCTGCCACAATACCGAAGAATAATAGGTAGGCATTTCGTTGGTTCTTTTTTCGGTACCGACACATTAATTTTCCACGTGACACTTAAGAAAAAAACACAATAGTTGAATTATATAATGAAAAATTCTAACGCTATTAATTTCGTGACAAAGTTTCAGTTGGTTGCTTTCTGCACGACGCCATTCAGTTGTTATAATTTATATCTTATGACGCTCCAGCCACGTTATATTGCAATATATACAAGACTTTCTTTCGTATGAAATACGCAATTTATTGATTTGGCTTTCTATTTTCAGACAGTGTAAACACATATATCAGCATTAACCAGTGACTTCATCTAACACCACGGGAAATAAGCCAGTGGTGTTAAATCGCACTAGCATTCAATCAGTTATTGTTTCGCTTGCAGTATTAAATATTGCATAAATTTTATGCTGTTGAAACGACATCTCGTCCGGACAATGTCATTCGTATTCACAACACCAAAGCAGTCATTAATCTTGGTCTGGTAGAAAAACGCTGTCCATTGACCGATGGTGCCACCAGCGTGTAAACTGCACCTAATGGTGCATTTTTTTGTGCATTAGATTTATAAATTATTTGCAAATTGATTATAAATAATAATATTCCAATTTTACGTAAAATTTAAGCCAACAATAAAAGTTTCCACGGCTAGATATAGTAATTTTTTGTATAACTAAATATCATAACCACCCACGGTGGCTGCGTGGCTTAAGCGTTGGACTATCGCGCAGTGGGTCCCAGGTTCGAATCCTGGGTCTGACAAGTACACATATTGTTTTTCAATTTGTGCGTGAGTCAGGATATGGACCTAATAGGTTGGGCAAGTGGCTGAAATTCATTTCTCTTAAAAAGCAAAATCTGTTAATACAAACCTAAACTCTGTGGAGGCCCATATGATTCTATTAGGATCGGACATGGTCAAAAAAAAAAATTATATCCCATACCACACACATCACATTATCCTTTCAAATCATGTGGAATTTCGAAGTATGATATTTTAAAATATTGTTTAAACTATTCATCAATCAGTCAATTTTATACTAATATTTTTTTTTTGTGTTTATGGTTTTGCCTTTCGGCATAAATGTACAGCATTCTGTACATTTTCCAATGACACACTGACGCGATATACTCAGTTACTAAATGACAATATTTGTCATCGAAAATAGTGCAGACTGTTGTGCTGGTAATCAAAAATTATTTTATCAATAATTAATATTAGATGTAAACATTGTACATTGGTGGAGTAAACCAATTCTATTTAAATAACATCAGTCAATTACCTACTTCATCTTAAGTGTGATTTTGCATTCGAAAATTTAATAATTTTGTTTATACATAGCTACCATGGAATGTATCACGATTATTGTATTATAGTCTGTTTTATGTATTTGTTTATAATTTTAAATTCACGTGCATTTGTTTTATCGATTACGGATCACACCGTTATTTGATTTGTATTTTATACCTAGGTAGGCACTTAAATTATTTGTTATCGTCATTTTCACCATTCGTCATCTCTGTTTTATAATGCCTATAAATGCCAAAAGGCAAAAGCGTCCTAAAAGTGACCCAAATTGATAAGTATAAAACCGTAGGTAAAAATTTGTAATTTTTACATTAGATTTGTATGGTTTTCTAGGTTTCTACCAATAGATTTTCCACAAGGCATCACGATAAAGATAGAAGTCCTCAATCCTCACCTCATGGAATGATACAGTACTCAGACATTACGATTGATGAGCAAAACTTGAAAAAAGAAATCCTAGATCAACAACCTCCGAAGGAACTAAGACTCATTCTAAGAAGAGTAACACATTTCTCACGAAATTTAATTTGTAGCATTTGTAACGCTGTTTTTGGATGTGTAAGTTCTCTAAAAAGTCACAAACTGAATCACACGGATGTAATTGATGACTTAAGTCATCCATCTTTTAAATGCGTTGTATGCTCATATAGATGCTCGCAACCTGGTGATCTTAAGATACATAAAATGACACATACTGGTGAAAAACCTTATAAATGCGATGTGTGCTCACGTAGATTCTCGCAACTCAGTAATCTTAAAAGACATAAAATGACACATACTGGTGAAAAACCTCACAAATGCAATGTTTGTTCCTATAGATGCTCGCAACTTAGTCATCTTAAAAACCATAAAATGACGCATACTCATGAAAAACAATATAAATGCAATGTATGCTCATATAAATGCTCGCAATATACTGATCTTAAAAGCCATAAAATGACACATACTGGTGGAAAACCTTATAAATGCAATGTGTGCTTATATAGATCCACGACACTTCGTCATCTTAAAAGCCATAAAATGACACATACTGGTGAAAAACCTTATAAATGCGATGTGTGCTCATGTAGATTCTCGCAACTCAGTAATCTTAAAAGACATAAAATGACACATACTGGTGAAAAACCTTATAAATGCAATGTGTGTTCATTTAATTTCTCGCAACTTTGTAATCTTAAAAGCCATAAAATGACGCATACTCATAAAAAACAATATAAATGCAATGTATGCTCATATAAATGCTCGCAATATATTGATCTTAAAAGCCATAAAATGACACATACTGGTGAAAAACCTTATACATGCAATGTGTGCTTATATAGATCCACGACACTTCGTTATCTTAAAAGCCATAAAATGACACATACTGGTGAAAAACCTTATAAATGCGATGTGTGCTCATGTAGATTCTCGCAACTCAGTAATCTTAAAAGACATAAAATGACACATACTGGTGAAAAACCTCACAAATGCAATGTTTGTTCCTATAGATGCTCGCGACTTAATCATCTTAAAAACCATAAAATGACGCATACTCATGAAAAACAATATAAATGCAATGTATGCTCATATAAATGCTCGCAATATACTGATCTTAAAAGCCATAAAATGACACATACTGGTGAAAAACCTTATACATGCAATGTGTGCTTATATAGATCCACGACACTTCGTTATCTTAAAAGCCATAAAATGACACATACTGGTGAAAAACCTTATAAATGCGATGTGTGCTCATGTAGATTCTCGCAACTCAGTAATCTTAAAAGACATAAAATGACACATACTGGTGAAAAACCTCACAAATGCAATGTTTGTTCCTATAGATGCTCGCGACTTAATCATCTTAAAAACCATAAAATGACGCATACTCATGAAAAACAATATAAATGCAATGTATGCTCATATAAATGCTCGCAATATACTGATCTTAAAAGCCATAAAATGACACATACTGGTGAAAAACCTTATAAATGCGATGTGTGCTCATGTGGATTCTCGCAACTCAGTAATCTTAAAAGACATAAAATGAGACATAATGGTGAAAAACCTTGTAAATAAAATATATTCTCATACATATGATCACAACATGGTCATCTTAAGAAACATAACATGACACATACTCGTGAAAAACCTCACACATACAGTGCGTGTTCATTATTAGTTAATTAATCTTTTATTATTAGATGTGCCCGTATGATATTATAATAATATAGTATATAATACTATATGCAAAATGTCTTTTTGTATTTTAAGTTTGAAAATTGTTGAAGAAAAAGTCCGTCGACTATGATGTGAAATGAATTTTCACAAATTATTTTAGAATTTTTTTTAAATCTGGAAGCGATATTTAAAGGCTTCGGAATTTCATATAAACTTTACTCTTCGTTATTTTTTCGTGAACAAATCATAGCTATACATTAACAACCAAAGATAACTCGTGTTATTTTTTTGCCATGTTACTGAATCTTAATGATTTTTACATCTATTGAATGAAGTTCTATCAGATTATTGATGCTTAATGAGGGACATTCTCGGCGTAGGTCAAAATGGAGCTTTTATTGCATTTTGAAGCCTTATCATCCTTTATATTTATTTTAAACATTTGATTACTGCATAAAGTATTTTTATTACTTACATAAAATAGTATTCTTTTAAACCTCTCGCTCTAATGTTTTAGAATATAGTCATATTTCTATACAAACTAGTGCAGTGGTGTTAAGATTTTTTACTTTTATTAATTTTTAAACGCATTTATAAAACCATTAGTATAATTTATGACGAGATGATTTTAGTATAATATTTACGATAAAAAATTATATTGATAATCGCTGTGATCCCAAATTTGACAAGAATTAGGCATTTTTTTATTCAAAAAATCGGCAAGATTAACAGATTTGAAGATAATTCTAAAGATATTCATTATAAGCTATGTCTTCGACCATTCAAGTCTAATAAACATCCTACGAATAATGATTGCTTTATAATAATTATTGACCTAAGAATAAGGTAGTGTTTTTTTGAAATACGCCATATCTTTTGGCATTCCCCAGTAGTTAACCTACAAGTAAGGCCGCAGCCATAAATTGACAAACTAAAACTGAAGTAGGCAGTAAGATCATGATAACGCGCGTGGATCCCCATAAATGGAGAATACATCTGCGCTTTGCCGATGACATAGTAATTTTCTCGCAAGACTAAGAAGACCTCCAAAGCAGAATGTAGAAACTCGCTGAAGTAAGCAACAAAGTTGGTTTGAAAATATATGTAACAAAGACGAAAGTCATGTTCAACTGCTTTGCAGACTAAAATGAGATCTTCATCAATGGCACTCAGCTCGAACAGGTGAAAAACTACATCTATTTGGGACAATAGGTGTCTATAGATGGATGTATATTTGATGAAATTTTTAGTATAGCTAGGCTGGAGTGCTTTTGGCCACCTGAATAATGTCTTCAAAAAAGACCTTCCACTGTGCCTAAAGCGCAAAGTGTTCAACCAGTGTGTGCTTCCCGTGATCACATATGCGTGTGAAACATAGACCCTACGTACAAGAGAGATCCAGAAACTTAAGAGTAGCACAACGTGGTATGGAGAGGTGCATGCTGGGCATAACGCGAAAAGATAAAAAAAGGAATGAGTGGATAAAGAAGCAGACAAGGGTTTGCGATGTAAGAGAGTTTATTAAAAGCCTTAAATGGAGGTGTGCTGAACACATAGATCGAAGAAGAGACAATCGTTGGACAAATCTAGTCATCCAGTGGTATCCAAGACGTACTAAACGTCCGCAAGGTAGACCTAGAGGCCGCTGGATCGATGAAGTGATAAAGTTCTGCGGAAGTACGTGGCAACGCAATGCACAGGACTGAGAAAAGTGGAAGCAGCTTGAAGAGGCCTTCATCTAGCAGCGGATAGATTTAGGCTGATGATGATGACTACCATAGACTGAGCTATATATCCCCAACTGTCACTAAGCGAGTTGTACTTGTGAGATAATTTGTTGTGCATATTGGTTTAATGAAACAATACACCATTATTTGAGCATTGTTTTATTTAATGATATATTAAAAAGATAGTTTACAACATAATAGATTAATACTATTTATCGTTTTTGCAATATTCATTCTCACCCTGGAGCCTTATGTTAGAACTTGCGAGTCCCAGTCGCCCGGTCGACATGACGTCATATGACATCATTGTGACTTACTACCGGAGTGATAATAGCATTTGAGAAATTAACGCTGCTCAAACACTGGCGTTATCCATTGTCTCAATACACAAATAGGTGTTTCAGCATGTTTGAGCCATGTGCGTTGGGCGGCTTGCCTCGACCGTGTATTGGCTTACGTCACAATTACGTCATGTCGTCGGGTGACTTAATGTCACAAGTTAGAACATAAGGCCCGGTCCGGTTCAGGCAATCTCTCAAAAGCATCCGTATTTTTACAACGTTTTTCTTAGCTCGTATTCTTATTTGTACGATGGTTCTTTGTCCGTTACAAATCTTGCAACCGATTTTTAACTAACTACCCGACTAGCTATACATTTGAAACTTTTAGAATACATTAGAACACGATGCCAATACATTTTTTTAATACTTTTAGCCATCTTTAAGTAGAATTGAATTCATTTTCAGTTAATTCTATTTTGTATGAAAAGTTATTTCGACACCATTATTGGTTGCAAGGGGTCTGGGGTCCTAGCAACTAAATTATTAATATAAACGTGCGTTACTATGTAAATCAATATGACATATTGTCAAAATGACATTTCAGTATTATTTCTATCTAGTACATTTTTTTTGATCGTTGAGGCTAGTCAAGTCAAGTTTATATGATTCAACAGAATTTAAAAAAACGTATATAAAAAGTTCTTATTATACTGTAATTACCTATTTTATATGGTAAATTTTCATACCAGACCAGATGCAATTCTTCAGGTGTCAGGCCGTTTCATCATAATTTCAGTAGATCACTATCCTTCATTGGAATGAGTAATAAAGAGTGGCGGACATATTTGAGTTCAGTATTATCCCTGCTCCGTTCTCTACCAGCTACAGTAATCTTTTGTACGGAGATGAATGGTCGGACCTAAAGAACTTTATAGCAAGATGTCCGTTCTCAAATTTCATGCATTCAATTTTCAGCCATGAAACTCTGTTACCGTCTTCATCGGTGTTTCTGTTTTTCATTTGGTATCAGCTAAGAACTGAAGATCGAGAAAATCTTTATACTTATCTCATTTCAGTAACCTGGTAGGTTTTTTTGTCTTATTTTTGCCTTTCTTTGATCTTGCAGCCTTGAATATTTGCATCCAATCATTCATGATAAAGGCAGTTGTATTTATCATTGCATGCTCAATTGCTGAGTGCATGGAGTCACACTCCATGTGTGAATGGCCGGTTTTCAGGAATTGATGCTCGATTATGTCCAGGTGAGTATTTTGCACAGCATGCATCAAAACAGCAGCTATTGCGTTTTGCCCTCCGCAGATGTCAGAAAACAATGATACCTATTTGATAGTGATTGGTAAATTGTTTATGTATTTAAGTAAAATGGTCCCAATTTCATTACTCCTACATTTGTCAAATCCTTGACTAGTGTTCCACCAATAATTAATATTAACATCACTTGTGTTCGTCTGCATAAGTATCATAAGCTTGGTATCACACTACTTAGTGTCCGACAAAAAGAAATCGGCGATAACATGGAATCGCTGTAGTTGCATGTAGAAGACTTGTGATGCACCTGTCATGTCGGCAACACGTACCTACAAGAGTTTAAATATTATCGAGTCGTATAGAATCATATGTAGACCTGTGGAATATTCATCGTTTCGAGAAAATGACGAAAAACGCTTTGTTGGATTTTTGAGTTTTATAAAAGCATCAAATATTTTTCTACTCTTAGAAATTAGAAATACACAACAGAATTTACGTATTTCAGAATTCTGATTATTGTAAATAATTAAATATACATGTTTTAAAAGTGAAGAGTGCTTCATTTGATACTCACATAGTATACAGTTCTGTCTTTGTTACCAAGGTTGTGTAACGTTCTGTATTTGATCCCAAACAATTGTGGATGACGTCACTTAGAAGTAGTTCAAATTTGCCAGTGCAGTACATCATTATAATAAAAATAATGAATTTTTTTATTTAATGATTTCAATTTTAATAGGTAACTACATAAAATTTATAATACTTTTTTAAAATTGATTACATATTGTGGGTAACGCCCACGGTGGCCGCGCGGCATAAGCGTAGGACTATCATGCCGTGGCTCCCAGGTCCGAATCCTGGGTCTGGCAAGTACACAAATATTGTTTTTCAATATGTGTGTGAGTCAGGGTATGGACCTAATAGGTTGAGCAAGTGGCTGACATCCATTTCTCGTAAAAAAAAAATCTGTTAATCTGTAGTCTGATCGATATAAATTCTCTACCTGGACTAAAACATTCCCCTAACGTTTTGAACGCTTCATATTTCTTTTGCACTCAGAAAACCTAATATGTTATCGATAAGAAAAAAGGAATGAAATAAGCAGTTCACAGAAAATAAATAACAAAAGATTTTAAGAACACAAACAAAAAGTGAACCTAAGCAATCTAAATAATTATAGAAACTATTCTTGTTGGTGGAGAGGTGGGACATTATTTTAATCTAGTTTTAATAATATAAATAAAATTTCATAAAAACAATTTTACTAAAATCCACTTTATTTTATGAATCAGGAGCGGTTTATCCTTATAGGAAAATTTTCAACTGAGGTTTCATTCTTCCGAGGATGAAAAAAAATTAGCACTATGTATTTGAAATAGTTTAAACTTGGATAAATAAAATAAAATTAAAATATTTAATAAGTAATATTTTCAAAACATTTGATGTAGGTACGCCCATGGATTTTACACGCACTGACCTGCCAACTTTGTCGATTTTTGCCTGTTATTTTCAGCATTAATTCTGCTTCTCTTGCGACCTTTGTTTATTATTACTGGTGTTGGTTGGTACTCCATGAGGGGACTTACTAGCCATCAGTATTTATATGTTTTGGTAAAAAAAATCATAAAAAACTCAAGTTTAAACACGGCATGTCAACAGTCACAACTGAACGATATGTATGAGCGGGCATATTGTGACGTCACTTAGGGCAACTCTATGATTGGTCGAAACCGAACAGTTCTACTTGTGTTTCCAAAGACATGAACAGTTCTAACTTTGATACCAAGCCCTATTTTCTTTCACGATTTTATACCACGCAGATATGATTTTGGTTTGAATATTATATTGCTAGTCGTACATTATGATCAGAAGAATAATGTGGCATACTTAGTTCAATTTCGACATTATGCGACAGTTCTACTTTTGATACTATACGACTAATATCGACAATCATTTTAGATGCGACTCCTTTTCTTCTTTGCAAAAAAATATAAGATTACGAATAATAATTATTCTAATATCACTCCTCATCGTATTAGACATATTTTTATTAAAAAAGTTTCAATTTATGTATATTGATAGATCCGTACACCGCGTGAGTGGAAAATGAACTGATAAATTTGCGGGCGTTCCTCGTTTTAATACCACTTGCTTTTCCCTCCACCACTTGCCACGTCTCCACACCCGTTATGCAGGCGTATACCGTGGCGTAACGAACGATAGGCGCTGTTCAAATTTGTGCCGAAAGTTTCCCAGGAGCAACTTCCCAAGACCTTGGTTGGCGTGCACTAGAGTGTGCGTGATCCCTAATTCCATATAATGTATTACGGTCAATTCTCGATGAGAAAAGACCTTCTTGCTCGCCGTATAATGCCGCAACCTTTTTAAAAGCTGAGAAATTTTCCCTCGTAGATACCAAGTCGCAATGGCCGACCGGTCCAACTGAGGGTCGGACCGACTTGAGAAGCTCTTCCCTTTCAACCGACATATAGGGACACTCCCAGAGGATGTGATCGGCATCCTGCAATTCGCCACATAAGCAAGTCTGAGAATCTATTAGGCCAAGCTGACAGAGCTTGGAGGCAAAACCACCGTGTCCGGTTAAGAACTGAGAAGTCCAATGGTCGGAGGCAATCTGGTTATCTCCATGCGCCACTTAATATTAGGAAAGAACAAATGAGTTTGTCTGTCTTTGGAAGAAGTGGTCCATCGCTCCTGCCACACACGCAGCGCCGTGTCATACGCCAGGTCGCATACAATAACTTTTCGAGCGCACCGGCTCATGGATCCAAGACCTAAAGGCGGCGATATAAAGATACTGCCAACCTCCGCCCCCAGACCCCCAAGCAAGGCGGTCGTGGCACCACGGACTTGAATTTGCAGGTCTAACGGAAGCACTCCAGCAAGGACAGGCAACGCGTCGGTAGAAGTCGTCTTATAAGCCTTAGTGAGGGCAAGTAATGCTGAGCGTTGACCGCTGAGAAGAGTTTTCCGGATGGACAATAACTTACATCTATGATACCACGTGCTGGCGGCATATCCAGCGATACTCACTCATAAATATTGCATCATAAGCTATTTTAAGAGATCTGAACTTAAGACCCCAATCACTTCCAGTAAGTCAGGAGACCCGATGGTAAGCTGCTTTGGCTTTAGCCACCGAAGTTTTGGCGTGGTGCATAAATGATAGTTTGTCATCCAATAAAATGCTTAGATATGTAACCGTATCTTTGACTTTAACTAAAGTACTACCCATACGGATGGTGGGCGACCTTGAAGTGAGGTTGGCTGCCCCCTTGAGGAGGATGGATTCTGTTTTATGCGGAGCAAAAGTGAGTTTGTTAGTAAAACTCCAGGTCATAATGGTTTCCAAAGCCTCGTTAGCAGCTAGTTCAAGACCATTGCGGCTGTTCGCACTCACAAGGAGAAGCGCGTCATCCGCATAGGCAATAATACTACAGTCGCTTGGAAGCGTGATCGACAGGAGGTCATCAAAAAGGATATTCCATAGAAGGGGTCCAAGAACTGATCCCTGGGGACACCCCATTGTGGATTTCCTAGATATTATTGTATTGCCAGTATCATATAATAATAATATAGATCTGTCACTGAAATAATTTTGAATTAGTGCATATATGTCTCCCGGTACACGTTTTAATCGAAGTTTACACAATATTAATGGCCAGGAAGCACTGTCGAAGGCACCCGCTATGTCTGAAAGAATGCCTAGTACGTATTTACTTGTTGCTGTTTTAGTGTAGTTGATAACTTTTCGAATCGCATCCTCAGTGGATTTCTTCTTTAGACCATGTCCGATCCTAATAGGATCATGTGGGCCTCCACAGAGTGGAGGTTTGTATTGACAGATTTTTGTTTTTACGAGAAATGGATGTCAGCCACTTGCTCAACCTATTAGGTCCATACTCTGACTCATACACAAATTGAAAAACAATATGTGTACTAGCCAGACCCAGGATTCAAACCTGGGACCCTCGACTCTATAGGCCGGTATTTAAGCCACTCGGCCATCGTGGGTGTTACCCGGCCTGAAACCATATTGGTTCGGGGAGAGTGGTGCAGTCTCTGCGAGGTGAGTCTCAAGTCGTGTACACATAAGACGCTCCAGTACCTTGCTGAATGTAGGCAAGAGTGTCAGAGGGCGGTAGGCCTTAGGGTCAGAGGAAGGGCGGCTACCGGCTTTAGGTATTATCCTAAGTATTCCTTTTTTCCAGCAATCCGGAAAATACCACTGGAAAAGCATTCGGAAAAAAGAGACGTTATTTCAGGCGCTGCAACAGCCCAAACATGTTTGGCCATCAAATTGTCAATACAATCATGGCCAGGTGCTTTCCCAGCGAGAAGGCTTTAAAAAATGCCACCAATTGCATGCTCGGATGGCAATGGCGAGGAGGTGACTTGGTATGGGAGCGCTGCTACAAAACGGGCTTGCTGAAGAATCATATCATCCGTGGAAGGATCATCCTGTGGTATGAGGGCATCAAGTAATAGCGTGGCTGTTTCAAGCTGCGTAGTGGTGAATCCATGACCTAGAGGTCGCTCAATGCCACTAACGATCTTGGTTGGTCGAAGTCCAATCTTAATCGCGCGATACGGTGGACCCCAGGGGTCCGAGCCACCCTCAATAGTGACAAAGTCGCGCCAGTGATCCTTTTTTGCTTGGAGAATGGCGTCCTTGTATTTACGTCTGGTACATCTGTGTGCTGAAGCCAGCAGTTCAATGGTATGCAGTGGTAGTTTGGAGCGGTGCGCAGATTGAAGTCGCCGCCTAGCTTTTTTGTTGAGTGCTCGGAGATCAGAGATGTGTTCCGTCCACCAGACTGGTAGGCCTGGAGGTTTGGGATTGCAACGACCCAAAGAGGATTCTGCAGCATTAATAATGATGCCAGACAGTCGTGAAGCAGCCATATTATGAGCATTGGGAAGAGGTTTCCTGGAAGCTCTATCTAGTTTTCTAGTGATGATACCTACTTTCGAAATTTTCCCAGTCCCCATGTTTCGATCGAAATCGTCGTGCAAGTCGGGGATGCGACAGATACACCAACCGGTGTCGAGCACATAGCAAGCGTAAATGTTAAAAATTTGTGATCGCTAATGGAGGAGTCTTCATCCACCCGCCAGTCACTGATTCGACTGAGGGTTTGGCCAGACACCAGCGTAATGTCAATATGAGAACTACCTCGCCTCGTTACGAAAGTAGGCGGGCTGTTAGCGTTGTTGATAATCGAGAGATCGCGCTCTGCTATCAGTTTTTCGATATATTCGCCGCCACCCGTGGGATGGTCAACAGGTGCCCAAAGTGGAGATTGCTAGTTAGCGTCGGCACCAATGACGACGTCTCTGTCGCTGATATCGCGGAGTATTGCATCTAGCAGCATGGCCATTTCTTCCGTCGGACTCATATAGTTGAAATACATTGAGATTGCTATAACTGCACTCCCTCCAGGGGCGGTGATTTCAGCACACGCAATATATTCATTTGAAAGGTGAGAGAGGTGGAATACCCCTAACTGAGGGTCAGCAACAAAGATACAGGCTTTGGATGAAGGGGAGGCGCTGACGACACGGCCGGAACCAAACCCCATTTTAGAGCACCAGCGATATGGCTCTTGCACAAGCGCTACATCCAGGCCCTTCTTGTTTTAATACCACTGAATATGAAATACTAATCAACAGTTTGAATACCACTGATCTAATCTTAAAAAGCGTCTATCTGTCAACGCCACATTCCTTCATGTACCTAAACCTACCACTGTTTCAGAGTCGTATTCATGGAAATGTAACTGTATGCCATTTAAAGATGTCAGGTGTGACAATTTGAAACTAACTATAAAAGTAGACAACCTTCTTGTCTGCCTAGGCAAAAAAGACACGTACATAATATATTCAAAATAAGCAAAATACTCACGAAGCTCGTTGAGGCAACTCCAGAATATGAACACTCTCGATTACTTTCTGCGACGTCATGTATATATGTGTCGCTAGATTTCAAAATCACCCAAGTCCGTAATAGATGAATAGGAGAAAAACAGCTTTTTGTTTTCTCAAGTACACAGTCACAAGGGTGAAACTTTATATTATTTCGAGTATAGAATATTTAAAATTAATAAGTCCCACATTTCGACAATGCAGAAATGTTAGAAAGCAGTAGTTCTTCAGGAATTCACAAAAAAGTAAAAAATACCTAAAGGTGGACTTGGCTGATTTTGAAATCTAGCGACACATATAATGTAGGTACTCTTTTGATATTCAATTTGGACTTCAGATTTGATGAATTTCGTGTCGAGAAACTCCGAGACCCCTTTTTATTTAGTTGCCTCCTGCGACCAAAGAGGCTTACCGAAGAGTTCAACAAATTTCATTTCGTTTTGATGTAAAAAAATATAGTCCATCTAATTAATCAGACTGCGGAAGTACCTATCGATTTCCTAATGTTAATATCCCGTAAGTGACTTTTTACAAATTGGAAGCTCTAAAAACTAAATAATATATTTAATAACCCGTATCGGACTGTTAACAATAATTAATAGCACGCACATGTTGTAACTATTATAGGTAATAGCATGCCAATAACACATAAGGTAAAAAGTTGTAAAGCGAAGCACATATATATCGCCTAATAACATCCAATATAATGTGATAATTTTATATGTTGTTCTTATTATTATTTTTTATGTCATACTAGCTGAAGTACCCGGCTTCGCACAGGGTCGCTTCGTGGTTATATTTATCTTAGATATTTAAAAAATAATAAGAGGTAATTATTTTTTTAATATTAAAATATCTGTGTAATACAATATATCAATATGAAAATAATTCTAATAGGAGTAAAGGTCAAACAAAAGAACACTAAATTAAAATCGAATCCAAAATACGCAAACGTTATTAATGTTATTAATATGCACTAACAAACCAAAATTGGATTAAACGAACTTTGTATTTTATATAATACTAATTTAGAAACCTTTGCAGGTGTGCGTGTGACAATAACTTGTCAAAATTTCATCGCAATCAGATGAATGGTATAAGAACGCATACGAATAGAAGAAGATAGAATAGATGAAAAAGAAGAAGAAATGGTTGCCTCAATTCAGAAACCTTGGCGGGCGTGAGCACAATACTTGATCAAAATTTCATTGCAATCGGATGAATGGTATAGGAACGCATACGAATAGAAGAAGATGGTTGTACTAATTCAAAAACCTTTGCGGGCGTGCGCACAACAACTGGTCAAAATGTCATCGCAATCGGATGAATAGTATAAGAACGCACACGAATAGAAGAAGATAGAATTGAAGAAAAAGATGAAGTAAATAGTTTTATCAATTCATTAACATTAAGCTTAAAAGCTTTTTAAAGCTAAAAAGCTTGATCAAAATTTCATTGCAATCAGATGAATGGTATAGGAACACATACGAATAGAAGAAGATAGAATATGAGAAGAAGACGGTTGTACTAATTCAGAAACCTTAACGGGTGTTACCACAACAACCGATGAAAGTTTCATCGCAATCGAATGAATGGTATAGGAACAATACGAATAAAAGAAGATAGAATGAAGAAGAAAAAGAAAATAATGATTTTTCTAATTTAGAAACCTTCATGGGTGTGCATACAACCACTTACCAAAATTTCATCGCAATCGGATGAATGGTATAGGAACCATACGAATAAAAGAAAATAGAATGAAGAAGAAGAAGAAGATGATGATTTTTCTAATTCAGAAACCTTCATGGGTATGCATACAACCACTTACCAAAATTTCATCGCAATCGGATGAATGGTATAGAAACGCATACGGGACAGACACACAGACAGACAGACATACAGACAGACAGACATTCATTTTTATATATTAGTATAGCCTATACTCTTCGCGAAAGTGCAAGCAATAAGTTGACAAAGTTTTATCGCAATCGGATGAACGGTATGGCAGTGCATTCAAAACGAACAAACAAACAAACAAACCCACAAACAAATATTATTTTTTATATATTAGATTATGATGTGGGTACTAGAAAGGTAGGTATAATAAATAGACGAAATGTTTATCTAATATGTAGGTAGGTAAGTAAAACATAATCATGTTTCAATTCATGATTTATTAAAATAATGTTTTATAATAGTTAAACCATAGACAACTGAAAATTGTGGTCGAACTCCTGATGTCTATGGAAGGTTGGGAGAGGCCATTTTATAGATGCCATTGAATAAGGCAAGACGCACACGGTCGTGAAGTTATTTACTGATTTAAATATCAAATACACATAAAATGGAAGTAAAAACAGAAACAATCGATGAATCAATATTGCCTGACGAAGCGGCGGAGGAAATCAGAGGCGCTGCATACCAATGGATTGACGTAAATCACTTCAACAGAGAGGGTCGATTTGACGTGTCGGTCAAACAGGAAAATGGCGAAGACGACAGGAATAATAGTGTCCACGTAAAAGAGGTACTTATATAGATTCCTAATATTTTGTTTATACGAGTGTATTCCTAATTTTGTTGACAAATGCGCAGTCAATTTCTAAACGGAAATAATCACGACCATTGTTCAAAGCTAACAACAATAACTGGACAATATTTAAAATCGACGTTAACAAAAAAGGTTTGAATATTAGTTTTTTCTTCGAATTAATTAAATCAGTTAAACCGCAAAAATTAATACCTACGTATTTATTGATAAAATAACCTGTGGATGAGTGACACGGTGCATCGTATTAACCATAGTCATTTGAGTACCTAGGTATTATTTTGTTTATCAACGATTAAAGACTGATTTTTTAAACGCTGTCTGTCTAAATTTTTATTATTAAAGCCCGTCTTATCCTTTTAGGCCATCCCGCCATATAAAATTATCTTCCAAGGGTACTTAGAAGTGAGTAAATTTAATGATTATGTCTACGAGAAATATTTCAAGTGATAATACAATAACAATACTGGCTACATTGTCATATTTGCAAAAATATTATGTACATGTGCTGTACTTAGGCCCACATTAAATAATTAAATGTTTGAATTTATTTTTATCTTAGCCGAAGTCATAATATTATTATAAAAAGGTAATATTCTCACGAAATTTTATTAGTCTTTCGTAAGAACTCACTATTTCGAAGTTTCATAAAAAGGATTACCTGTTTAACTTGTTTGTGTCATAAATATCAGTCCGAAATTACTGGTATTCCATTACACAAATAATAAAATTAAGTATCTTTACTAGGTATTTGTTTTCTATTAAATAATAAAAATTGTCAAATTTAGAAATAACATTACCGACTATTTTTGTAGGAATGTGTAATAATTTCAAGAGTAATTTATCTATTAGTGTATAATATGTTTTCCTACTAGGATACAATATGGTGGTATAATACGTATCAAAATTATCGGCAGAGTGCATAAAACGTTTGACCTGAACCTTCTGTTGAGTTTAAATAGCAGGGTGTTTAGTCAACGTGTGTTTTCATTTCCCAATGTAAGCGTTCAAATTTGTATGTCTTGTTAATTAACAGAAAACCCGAAAAATTAAGATTCTCACAATTTGCCACGATAATGACGTGTATGTTGACGAACACACACAAATACAGAAAAAGGATCGAATGAATAAATGAGCAATCAAGAGTCTGCGACGTAATTAGGTATGGTCCAACCCTTAAATTGGGATGGGCTGGACATAATATATCGCAGATAAAACGACCGCTGAATGAATGCAATAATCCAGTAGTTTCAGAGGAATGTAAGATAATTAGATTTATAATAATATGCTATATTGACAAGATATTTAAGTTCGGTGAAATCACGTGCCCGTGAAAAATAATTAGCCAAAAAGAGTGGAGAAAGCGTGAGGTGGCCTTTACCACAGTGAATAGAAACAGGTAGATTGATGAAATAATATAGTTTCACAAATTTAAATGCAAAATAATTTGTTTTCTACGAGGAATTTATTTTATATTAAGTTATATAATATTTTCACAATCGGATATAATACTACTGACCATTTTTTATTTAATAATGCATATGTTACGCCGAATGTGCGAAATTGACTATTACATGAAATGGGCAAAATTTTGGCTAATTCATGTAATAGTCAAGCCTGTTGCCTTATTCATGAATTAGGTCAATTTTCTGCCGAATACATGAATTCGACAGGGTATGGAATTCTTAAATTGTCAACATGACAGAAGAAAAAGTAAATTTAATACGGATGGTTTTATAAGTTACAGTTGGACATAATATAATATTATTATTATTTGGTTAGGTTAGGTTTTGTAATTATGAATTAAATTATTTAACTGAATGTCCATTTTGAGGTTAGCTCACAAGTATCAACAAACTATCACAAACATACAATCGACCATTGCACGATTGATACCCAAGCACGAATCAAATAGCGAAAATACCTTTTAATAAAATTCTTCCGTTATCATATCGTCATTGTTCTGGCAGAAGACACTAATTCGAAAATATTACATATTGAGTTAGTTATACCAAAATGTTCCTTATTTCAAACTTTACCGTCTGGAAACCTTCTTAATAAATAAACAGTCTTTATATTAAAGTCATCCTTTTTACGATTACTTAATAAACTCACATGATAGACCATTATTTTAAACATTTTAACAACTTCAAAGTCAAATTACTCAAAACTAGTATTCCCCAGTTACTCTCCAGAACAGAGACGATATTATAGTTCTAGATTTTTTTGCGCATAGTAAATGGATATGAACGTCATTGTAGTTATTGATTGGTATATTATTATATCATAATCCAATGACATTTGACACATTTGGTTAGTTTGATTAGTTGCAAAAAACACCACCGGAGCGCAATCATCTATTTTGACCATAGATAATATACGTACATTTTGACCAATGCATGAGCATTTGACACATTTAGTTTGTTTGCAAAAAATACCACCGTAGCGCTACTATCTAATTTGACCAATGTATGAACTAGGCAGAAAAATTACTGCCGAATTCACGCACTCGCCAGATATATTGTAAAATTCATGGATAAGGCAACGGGCTTGCATTTTTCATGATTTAGGCAATGATTTCGCACATTCGGCGTAACACAATATATTATACATACTGCAAATATCAACCTTTTTCGAAGATATACCAAAACAAATTACGAGTCTTATTTGATACATCAATATAAACCATGGCGTCTATTCAGGTATCCGTGAAAGAGCGTAATAGCAAGTATTATGAGGTTCTTATTCGAAAGAAAGAGCGCACGACACGTTGATTATTTAAATATGACTATACTTTTCGGAAATTTTTGTGAACACAAATTTAAAATTTAGTAGAAAACCTAACTTCGTCAATTTGTATGCTAGAGACCTGAAATTTTCACTAGACATGCACAAAAAAATGTTATTATAAAAAGCGAATTAAACTTAAAACGCATAATTTCAGACTTATAACGGTTTTTCAAGGGCCCGACGAGATATTAAAATATTGTTTAAACTATTGATCAATCAGTCAATTTTATACTAATAAAAGTGTTTTTTGTGATTATGGTTTCGCCTTTCGGCATATGACGGCATTCTGTTCATTTTCCAATGACATACTGACGCGATATAGTTGGTAACTAGATGACAATGACAATATTTGTCATCGAAAATGGTGCAAAACTGTTCGACTCCACGAAGTGCTGGTGATCAATAATTAATATTAGAAGTAAACATTGTACATTGGTGGAGTAAACCAATCCTATTTAATTTACATCAGTCAATTATCTACTTTATCTTATCTGAGTTTTTTCATTCGAAAATATAATAATTTTGTTTACACATATCCTACCAAGGGTTGTATCACGATTATTATATTATAGTCTGTTTAATGTATTTGTTTTTAATGTTAAATTAACGTGTATTTGTTTTATCGATTTATGGATCACTCCGTTATTTCATTTGAATTTAATACCTAGGTAGGCTCTTAAATTATTTATTATCGTCATTTTCACCATTCGTCATCTCTGTTTTATAATGCCTATAGATGCCAAAAGGCAAAAGCGTCCTAAAAGTGACCCAAATTGATAAGTATAAAACCGTAGGTAAAAATTTGTAATTTTACATTAGATTTGTATGGTTTTCTAGGTTTCTACTAATAGATTTTCCACAAGGCATCACGATAAAGATAGAAGTCCTCAATCCTCACCTCATGGAATGATACAGTACTCAGACATTACGATTGATGAGCAAAACTTGAAAAAAGAAATCCTAGATCAAGATACTCCGAAGGAACTTAGACTCATTCTGAGAAGAGTAACGCATTTCTCACGTAATTTAATTTGCAGCATTTGTAATGCTGTTTTTGGATGTGTAAGTTCTCTAAAAAGTCACAAACTGAATCACACGGATGTAATTGATGACTTAAGTCATCCATCTTTTAAATGCGTTATATGCTCATATAGATGCTCGCAACGTGGTGATCTTAAGATACATAAAATGACACATACTGGTGAAAAGCCTTATAAATGCGATATGTGCTCGTATAGATGCTCGAGGCTAAGTCAACTTAAAACCCATAAAATGAAACATACTGGTGAAAAACCTTATAAGTGCGATATGTGCTTGTATAGATGCTCGACACGTTGTAATCTTAAAATACATAAAATGACACATACTGGTGAAAAACCTTATATGTGCAATGTATGCGCATATAGATGCTCGCATTCTGGTGATCTTAAGAAACATAAAATGACACATACTGGTGAAAAACCATATAAATGCAATGTATGCTCATATATATGCTCGCAACTTTGTCATCTTAAAAACCATAAAATGACACATACTGGTGAAAAACCTTATGAATGCAATGTTTGCCCATTTATTTGCTCGAGACCTAGTATTCTTAAGAGACATAAAATGACACACACTGGTGAAAAACCTTATAAATGCAATGTATGCTCATATAAATGCCGGCAACTTAGTCATCTTAAAAGACATAAAATGACACATAATGGTGAAAAACCTTGTAAATAAAATGTATTCTCATACATTTATGATCGCATCATGGTCATCTTAAGAAACATAACATGACAAATACTCGTGAAAAACCTCACACATGCAGTGCGTGTTCATGAATAGTTAATTAATCTTCTATTATTAGATGTGCCCGTATGATATTATAATAATATAGTATATATTACTTTATGCAAAATGTCTTTTTGTATTTGTAAAGTTTGAAAGTTGTTGAACAAAACGACCCTCGACTATGATCTGAAATGAATTTTCACAAATTATGCCAGTATTTTTTTAAATCTGGAAGCGATATTTACAGGCTTCGGAATTTCATATAAACTTTACTCTTCGTTATTTTTTCGTGAACAAATCATAGCTATACATTAACAACCAAAGATAACTCATGTTATTTTTTTGCCAAGTTACTGAATCTTAATGATTTTTACCTCCATTGAATGAAGTTCTATCAGATTATTGATGCTTAAGGGGGGACATGCTCAGCGTAGGTCAAAATGGAGCTTTTATTGCATTTTGAAGCCTTATTATCCTTTATATTTATTTTAAACATTTGATTACTGCATAAAGTATTTTTATTACTTACATAAAATAGTATTCTTTTAAACCTCTCGCTCTAATGTTTTAGAATATAGTCATATTTCTATACATGCATGTGCAGTGGTGTTAAGATTTTTTACTTTTATTAATTTTTAAACGCATTTATAAAACCATTAGTATAATGTATGACGAGATGATTTTAAAATAATATTTACGATAAAAAATTATATTGATAATCGCTGTGATCTCAAATTTGACAAGAATTAGGCATTTTTTATTCAAAAAATCGGCAAGATTAACACATTTGAAGATAATTCTAAAGATATTATATATATAAGCTATGTCTTCGACCATTCAAGTCTAATAAACATCCTACGAATAATGATTGCTTTATAATAATAATTGACCTAAGAATAAGGTAGTGTTTTTTTGAAATACGCCATTTCTTTTGGCATTACCAAGTGGATAGAGCCTGATCCCAGAAAAAGCCTATTGTCAATTACTTACGCCTCGATTTGTACCTACGTTTTACAGTTATCTGTGTTTTCTCGTAAAATACCATAAGCGCTGCGTCTGACTATTAATGTGCTATATTGATATGCCTTATAAAATTGGCAGACGCGCAGATCCAACGATTCACGCTGACCGTCGCGACCAACGTCTTTACACTGTTTGTATTACACGCAACGATTCGATCGCGTTGGTCCTTGCTTATGATTGGTTTATAATAAACTTACCATTGCTATTATTAAAAACAGGTTGACCGAAAACTATTTCCTCGTTAGATAGGTAGCTACACTGAATAGTTTTCCCTCACATTTTACGTAAAACTCATCTGCCAATCCTAGCCGGCGGGTGCTTCGGATATTTTCCTACGTTCTACGCAATCTTCGCTTGCATCTACAGAAATCGGGGCAGACGGAAATAAGATTGGTTTCAATTTGCTCACGATCCCGGTAAACCTTAGATAATTGATTTTGGCAATCGTGATTGAGACGATCGGGCCAGACCAACGCCATATTTAGATACAAAGCCCGAGAATATCTTTTTGCACAACCATATTTCTCAAACCAGTGGTCCTACTGTTCAGTTGTCAAAATCAGATCCTAGTTTTCTTTACCCCCTAATAAATTATAAGCCCTTTCTCGTTTCGAATTGAATTATAAAAATTTCGCAAATCAAAAACATTACCTATTACTGTTATTTATAAATATACCTACATTCCTATTTTTCATCAGCTCTCAAAGTCAGACTAGGTATTCCTTCATACAAAATCGGTGGTATACCAATATACCTACATAAAATGTTTTATTTAGAATTGAGTTATGCATTACGTTAGTGGAAGGTGTGTTAATGATAGTGTATTATTTATCATTTTAAAACTCGCATTTTTATTAGGAGCCTCAGAGGGACATTTTTTTTATAAAACAATATTTATCAAACAAAATCCAAAGCGACAGAAATAATATAACAATAGGTACATAAATTATCCGTCCAGTAATACCTTCCCAATAACAAATTGATTTCAAATTTATGAGGTTGGACGTTAATATTTCATACAACATCAGGGGCACTAAACAAATTATTTTAAAATATTAACAAAACACAAAATATGAAACAATCAACACTTACAATAACATTAATATCAAGAAATATTTATGATTAGTCAGAATTTACAATAAAAAATAATAAAATAAACAATATTATCAATTGAAATAAGATCGAATACAAAAAAAAATTACAACAAAAATTAAATAAAAATAATAAATAATGCACAATATATAAAGTTATGTTTTATTTTTTAGAATTATTAATAACCATGTCCTTGCTTTTTCGTACAAGGTGTTTGTTAGTAATTTTGAACAATCACAAACACCCAGGTTTTGAGAAAAACACATAAATGTTTTTTTCATGACTGGGAATCGAACCCAGAACTCTCGGGTGGAAGGCCAGCGCCTTACCCACTGCACCACAAGAGCCGCCTATAAAGTTATGTTATAACAATCCCAAATATTAAATAGGGTATAATAACGGAGAAGACACAAAATATAATTGATCATTTAATAAATTAGAATTGGGCAAAAATTTATACCTATTAATTTCAAGGATTTCCTCTTTATCCTATTTAATAGAGGTCTCATTCAAATGCAGAATTTTAAAATTTTTAACAACCTACAATAATCTTTTGTACGGAGATGAATGGTCGTAACTAAAGAACATTATACCAGGATGACCGTTCTCAAATTTCATGCATTTAATTTTTGGCCATGAAGTCTGTTACCCTCTTCATCCGTGTTTCTGTATTTCATTGTGGTATCAGCTAAGAACTGAAGTTCGAGAAAAGCTTTATATCTCATTTCAGTAACCTGGTATATTTTTTTGTCTTATTTTTGCCTTTCTTTGATCTTGCAGCCTTTAATATTTGCATCCAATCATTCATGATAAAGGCAGTTGTATTTATCATTGCATGCTCAATGGCTGAGTGCATGGAGTCACACTCCATGTGTAAATGGCCGGATTCCAGGAATTGCTGTTCGATTATGTCCAGGTGAGTATCTTGCACAGCATGCATCAAAACAGCAGATACTTGCTGATTGCGTTTTGCCCTCCGCCGATGTCAGAAAACGGTGATACCTATTTGATAGTGATTGGTAAATTGTATTTAAGTAAAATGGTCCCAATTTCATTACTCGTACATTGAAATTGTCAAATCCTTGACTACCATTCCGTCTCGTGTAAAAATTAAAAATGACGCTTTGGGTTGCGAATTATAACAAAAATCATTACAGTGATTTACATTTTTTTTAATAAACTTTCATAAAAATGTAGTACATAATATATATTTATACAAGTGTTGATATTACAATCTTTTGTTTATTCTGTTACGAAGCATTTAGGCGATTTTATTATAACGTCATAAATTCTGATGTAGGTAGGTACCTACTATTCCATAAGATTCAGGTTTAGTATTCCATTATTTATATTTACCCCGCCATTTTTAACTTTCTTCTTCTTATTGTGCCATCCCTTAGCGGAGGTCGGCCACCATCAAGGCGTTCTTATCTTTGTCGTCTGCTACCCGGAACAGTTCAGTGGAGCTGCACTCGTACCAATCACGGAAGTTCCTAAGCCACGAAATGCGGCGCCGTACACTGCTACGCTTACCATTGATCTTTCATTGAATGACAAGTTGGGGAATGCTGTCTAACATTGAGTCTGGCAATAAACAACCGGTCTGCAGGTAAAACTAAGGGACAGAGCATGCTTTCGCGACCGCCTTGCGTCTTGAGTGCGAATTTGCAGCGAATATTCGCTGCGGTTTTCGGGAACTCTATCGACAGCGAATTATTCGGCGGCGGACAGATTTCGCCAAGGGAATTAGTAAAATCAAAATGGCGACGATTCGGATGAATGAAAAGCTGATAGAGTTGGTCCGGAAATATCGAATTCTTTACGATTTGTCTGACAAGGAGCATATACAATACAATAAAAATGCAAAGCTGCATGTTAGGCACCTGCAAAAAAAATCTTAAAGATACATAACCTAAAGAAAATATTCTTGAATACTATCAAATCAGGATATTATTGACAAATAATATAAAATGACGGTACTGTTCGGTTAAAGCGGATACAGCGGAAAACGCATTTTTAAAATAGCCGATAAACTGGATTATTTGTTAGGTTAACCTAACCAAACCTAACCTAACCTTACCCAAACTAACAAATAATCCAGTTTATCGGCTATTTTCAAAATGCGTTTTTCGCTGTATCCGCTTTAACCGAACAGTACCAAAATGACAATAGGTACTTACGTTACCGATACCGAAGAAGATGGCAGTATTGGACACAAATTACATCAATGATATAAAATTATTGTTATACTTGAATGCTCGATACCAAAATGTTAAAACAGTCGCAGCGCTCCACATTGAACTTTATAAGACAATAACTGTTAGTGCACTAACAAAGCTATAACGTCATGACGCACATTAATATTAATGTGTATTTTATAAATATCGGGACACAATAATTATTGTATTTTTTAGCGTATCCATGCTGTCAAAAAAAATGTACATAGGTTAGACAGCGACGGCAATCAGATACTTTTTTTTTCATATTATGACGACATCCTTACCACTTTCACCAATTTCGATGCCAATCTCATTCCATATTTTATCTTTCTTTCGTATATTTTTATACTCCTTGTCAGACAAATCGTCAAGAATTCGATATTTCCGGACCAACTAGATCAGCTTTTCAATCGTCCGAATCGTCGCCATTTTGATTTTTCTAATTCCCATGGCGAAATCTGTCCGCCGCCGAATAATTCGCTGTCGACAGAGTTCCCGAAAATCGCAGCGAACATTCGCTGCAATTTCACACTCAAGACGCAAGGCGGTCGCGCAAGCGTGCTCTGTCTCGTAAGCCAATACGAGTTTGATTGGCGTATAATTCGCCGCGAATATTCGCTTTGGTGTGTGGAGCCCTTTATAGACAATAGCATGCCAATAACCTGTAATGCCAGCGCTCCATTGGCGAGCCAAAAGTCCGACGACAATAAGTCTTCAGATTTTTCTACGTTCTGCTACTGGCCAACAGACGTTCAACGAAACGAGTATATAATTAATTTGACGAGTAAAACAGTCGACTTTGACAGCATAGATAATATACGTATATCTGACAGTTAAATCGTGATGGCGTTAAATGATACCGACGTTTTATGTTTTTTGGGTTATTGGGTGGCAGATAATGTAATAACGAAGCAAAGGGTACACAAATACTGGGTGAAACATTGGATAAGGAAACGAACGACATTATCCCACACAAATTTAATACGAGAATTGCGTTTGCAACCGAGCGATTTCCGCAATTATTTGCGAATGTCGGAGGATGTATACACAGAACTGTATAATTTGGTCTCCCCATTTATTAAAAAAAAAAATACTATGATGAGGGAAGCTATTTCTCCTCATGATAGATTATGTGCAACCCTGCGATTTTTGGCTGCCGGCGGAACATTCACTGACTTGCATTATAGAACTGCGATTGGAAGACAAACTCTGGGCAAGATAATTCCCGAAACTTGCCAAGTCATCATTGACGTTTTGAAAGGAGAATATTTCAAGGTGTGTATTATATTATACGTCATCTAATAAAGTTGGGCAAATTTACAAATATATCATTAACAAGTAGACATTGGTTGGTCTTATAAAGTGAACGTTTAGTGGATTGTTTTACCTATATAAATCATAGACGGCAACATCATAAGAATGGCAGACAAGATGCATTTGAGATAGGTATATATATAGTCACAAATAAGGCCATCGTTGACATGCTAAATATTCAATAGACCATTAGAATGCTGTACCTAGCCAGGACTCTCCATATAGCTAACATAGCTCAAATACTTACCATTTGTTGTATCGCTTAAGCTAAGGTTTATAGGCATAAAAACAAACAAAAAAACAAATATTTTTACAAGATATTTATTCATACAAAAAACATTAATTTATTATACCGGCTTTTGTACATTTTTGCTTAATATACGATAAACTGGTTGAGTATGAACAGTAGTTGCTGGCATTATTTTGTCACTTTGTCCCATAAAGGCAACTTCATGCATCAGCTTCTCGGCCAGCAATCTTTGTCCCTGTGACATCGATCGTAGTTTCATGGCCATCATTTTGCCAAAAACATCAAATTCATCTTCAGTCTTGCTTAATTTGTCGGTGATTAATTCTAACACTTTGTTGGCGCTATCATTCGATTTTTTTCGTTTGAACGATGGGGGTTCTGGTGCTCTATTGAGATTCGACCTTGGAGTAGTCGACAACGTGGATGTTGAAGGCGAATATTCTATCTGTAAATAAAATGTTGATTATTTTTTGTTGCAGTTCCCTGATACGCACGAAGAAATGGAGACGATTGCAGAAGAATTTAATAGTAAATGGCAATTTCCAAATTGCCTGGGCGCAGTTGATGGGAAACACATTGCAATCGTGCCACCTACAGGCGCCGGCTCCCACTTTTATAATTACAAACATTTCCACAGCATTGTTTTGATGGCGATTGCAAATGCTAATTATGAATTTATTTATGTTGATGTTGGAACAAATGGACGTATTTCTGATGGAGGCGTACTGAGAAAATCTGATTTTTTCAAACGTTTAGACGAAGGCAGATTAAAAATACCTGCACCAAAAAAACCTACTGCTAATTCTGATGCACTGCCATTTGTTTATATTGGCGATGAAGCCTTTGCATTACGTAACGATTTCATAAAGCCGTATTCACAAAGGCAATTAAATCACAGTAAAAGAATATATAATTATCGGACATGCAGAGCCAGGCGAATTATAGAAAATGTTTTTGGCATTTTAGCTGCTAGATTCCGCATTTTTCAAGCTCCAATAAACATGAAAATTGAAAATATCAATACAACAGCTTAGCAATAGCTTGCTGTGTGCTTCACAACTTTCTTCGTCGCAAATCAACACATACTTATACTCCTTCTCATGACCTTGATAGGGAAAATCCTGAGACAGGTTTAATAGAGCTCGGACTGAGGTCACAGGACACCTTAGCGCCTTTGGAAGCAACGACTAATCGGAACTCGACTGCCAATGCTAAGAAAGCGCGAGGAGATTTCGAAAAATATTTTAATACTACCGGGGCTGTCACATGGCAAGAAAGTATGATAAGCAATAGATAAATTAAACCAATGTAACAATTTAGTTAAAATGTTTTACCTCAATACAATCTTCGTTGTTTAACGAGTTGGAGTAACTCTCATCAGGAGACATGTTTTCCAAATCGTCCACCATGCTGGATATTGAGCTCGATTCTGTAAAACAAAATGTAAATTGTTAAAATACAACATAATACTCAAACTTGTTTTTTATTATCTCTCCCCTAAGTACCCATTCCTTCATACGGTTAATATTGATATTGGTATAATTGGTGTAATCCAGTATATCGGGTATTTTCAAAATGTGTTTTCCGCTGTATTCCTCATAACCAAACTGTACCATTAATTTTGATTGATGATTGACAATTTATTGATTGTCTCTGAAGGAACCTAACTCGAGCGATTTTTGATTTTATGATCATTTCTTTTCTTCTTCTTTCGACCATGTCCGATCATAATATGGACCTCCACGGAGTGGAGGTTTGTATCGACAGATTTTGTTTTTACGAGAAATGGATGTCAGCCACTTGCTCAACATATTAGGTCCATACTCTGACTCATACACAAATTGAAATTCAATGTGTACTTGTCAGACCCAGGATTTGAACCTGGGACCCGACCACGACTCAATAAGCCGCGCTTCCACCGCCATGATCGTACCTATATATTATTATTTCTTACCTACCTCAGCAAAGAATAAATAATTTTATTGTGACTAGAAATGATTCATAGCTGTATGTTTTAATTGCTTAATAGTAGCTAATCTAATGCGATGTCACTTTCAGAGATACGACAATGTCATAGTCTGCACGTGTATAATAAATAGCTTTAAAGCATTCCCTCGTACCTATATATTATTATTATTTATTACCTACCTCGGCAAAGAATAAGAAATTTTATTGTGACTAGAAATGATTCATAGCTGTATGTTTTAATTGCATAATAGTAGCTAATCTAATGCGATGTCACTTTCAGAGCTAGGTACGACAATTTCATAATCTGCACGTGTATAATAAATAGCTTTAAAGCATTCCTACGTACCTTCCATTTGGTCGTTCAAGAACTCCAAATTTTTATAGTACCACAGTTTGGGTAGATAAACTGCGTCTGTGCCGGCTCCGCTTCGATATGATGTCCTTACTTTATTTCTCTCCTTTCTGTAACCCGACCTCAATGTCTGTATTTTCTTTTTAACATCGTCGACCCTTGCCTGCGGCTCCACCTTAATTAAAATCTCCAAAAGTTCCGCATACGCCAAGGACTTGGCATCACGATTCTTGTATAGTGGGCTGGTCGTCTTCCACAACGATGGGTTGTCTTTAAAACAATACTAATAAAATCTTCCAAGAAACTTTTCGAATGCACTCGTAGATCTACCATTGTTGTTATCGATGTGAGATGTCCGAACACTTTGAATGACAGTAAAATAATGATGGCGCTGTCGTCCGTCGGCATAGATATAAATAATGTGACGGTAAAGCGTGGTGAACGTACGAATTTCAGCGGCTCGGCGAGTAAAATATCAAACATGTTTGAAATCCAACGACCCTGGTCTGCGGATTAAAAAGTCCGCAGACCTGGGGTGCTCCACGCGAAAAAAAAGTCCGAAGACTGTAAATCGTCTGACTTGCGTGCCAATGGAGCGCCGGCATAACGTCAAAGGTTGTAGTGCAAAGCACAATTTATTATATCGCCTAATAATACAATGATAACATCCAATATACTGTGATAATTTTATAATATGTTGTTCTTGTTATTATTTTTTATGTCATAATAATATGATGTGGGTAGGTACTAGAAAGGTAGATATAATATATAAACGAAATGTTTATCTCATAGGTAAATAGGTATGTAAAACATAATCATGTCTCGATTCAGATTTATTAATATAATGTTTTATAATAGTTAAAGCATAGACAATGATAAATTGTGGTCGAACTCCTGATCTCTATGGAAGGTGAGGAGAAGCCATTTTATAGATGCCATTGAATAAGGCGGGACGCACGCGGTAGTGAAGTTATTTACTGATTTAAATATCAAATACACATAAAATGGAAGTAAAAACAGAAACAATCGATGAATCAATATTGCCCGACGAAGCGGTGGAGGAAATCATAGGCGCTGCATGCCAACGGATTGACGTAAATCACTTCAACAGAGAGGGTCGATTTGACGTGTCGGTCAAACAGGAAAATGGCGAAGACGACAGGAATAATAGTATCCACGTAAAAGAGGTACTTACTTATATAGATTCATAATATTTTGTTTATGCGAGTGTATTCATAATTTTGTTGACAAATGCGCAATCAATTTCTAAACGGAAATAATCACGATTATTGTTCAAAGCTAACAACAATAACTGGACAATATTGAAAATCGACGTTTACAAAAAATGTTAGAATAGGTATCAGTTTTTTCTTCAAATTAATGAAATCAGTTTGGCAAAAATTAATACCTACGTACTTGAGTCATTTGAGTACCTACCTAGGTATTATTTTGTTTATCAACGATTAAAGACTGATTTTTGAAACGCTGTCTGTCTAAATTTTTGTTATTAAAGCGTCAATGATAGTGAGCTAGATTACGAGCTGCTTGTTGGCAAATTTACAAGCTGCCTGTAAAGTCGCCCAATGTCATCATCGAACAAGCTAACAAGCAGATTGTAAACAATCTACCGAGAAAAGTTGAAAGCCGGTCAATTTCACACGCTACACGCCGGCGCGTGGGCCTACTGCGTCTGCGCAGTAGAGCGTAGTAGCGACCTCCCGGTAAAAAACGAACTACGTTCTGTCAAAATAGTTGCTAGCTTGTTGGCTTCTCAGCGAATGGGAAGCTGAATCGCCCGCTTTTAAATTCGCCAACAAACAGCTCGTAAAGTAGCTCAATGTCATTGACGCATTATTGACGAATGCAAGAGATTTTATTGCCTCTGTGTTCGGCGACGACTGTTGATAAAATAACCTGTGGTTGAGTGACACGGTGCATCGTATTAACCATAGTCATTTGAGTACCTAGGTAATATTTTGTTTATCAACGATTAAAGACTGATTTTTGAAACGCTGTCTTTCTAAATTTTATGTTATTGAAGCGTCAATGGCATTGAGCTACTTTACAATCTGCCTGTAAAGTCGCCCAGTGTCATCACCAAACAAGCTAACACGCAGATTGTAAACAATCTACCGAGAAAAGTTTAAAGCCTATCAACTTTACACGCTACACGCCGTCGTGTGGGCCTACTGCGCCTGCGCAGTAGAACGTAGTAGCGAACTCACGGTTAATAACGAACTACGTTCTGTCAAAATAGTCGCTAGCTTGTTGGCTTCTCAGCGAATGGAAAGTTTTGTGTATCATCATCACAATCACAGTAGCTGAATCGCCCGCTTTTAAATTCGTTAACAAACAGCTTCTAAAGTAGCTCAATGTCATTGACGCAATATAGCGCCTGTACACAACATGCATGGAATTACAGTCGGCAATTGGGTTTATTTTAAATTGTCATGACAATAACTGTTGACACGTAAAAGTGCTGACTGTCTCTCCACTCTCATTCTTCAAGAGTTAGCGAGACGCGAGGTTGTCATTTTATACTACTATCTGACAGGTTGTATTGAAAATCAGATCCCAAAATGAGTAGTTCGGTTTTTTACCGGCATGTTCTCTATCGCTCTACTGCGCAGGCGCAGATCGAAAATAATTTTACTTGCGCTCAATAAAGCTTCAATTACATTGAGCTTCTTTACGAGCTGTTTTTTGGCGAATTTAAAAGCGGGCGATTCAGCTACTACGATTTGATGATTACACATAAAACTTTTCATTCGCTGAGAAGCCACATCCAGCGATTATTTTGACAGAACGTAGTTCGTTTTTTTACCGGGAGGTTGCTACTGCGCCATTTTCCAAACTGGAGCGCTCAATATTATACGAAAATAATAACATAGATATCTAATTGCATGTATCTAATATATAAAAATTAATATTTGTTTGTGTGTATGTTTGTTTGTTTGTTTGTTCGTATTTAATGCGCAGCCATACCGTTCATCTGATTGCGATAAAACTTTGTCAACTTATTGCTTGCACTTGCGCGAAGAGTATAGGCTATACTAATATATGATAATGAATGTCTGTCTGTCTGTATGTCTGTCTGTCTGTCCCATATGCGATATACCATTCATCAGATTGCGATGAAATTTTGGTAAGTGGTTGTATGCACACCCATGAAGGTTTCTGAATTATTAAAATCATCATCTTCTTCTTCTTCTTCATTCTATTTTCTTTTATTCGTATGGTTCCTATACCATTCATCCGATTGCGATGAAACTTTCATCAGTTGTGGTGGTAACACCCGTAAAAGTTTCTGAATTAGTACAACCATCTTCTTCTTCTTCATCATTATATCTTCTTTTATTCGTATGGTCCCTATATCATTCATCCGATTGCGATGACACTTTCGTCAGTGGCTGTGCCAACACCCGCGAAGGTTTCTGAATTGTACAACCATCTTCTTCTTCTTCTTCATTTTATCATCTTTTATTCGTATGGATCCTATACCATTCATCCAATTGCGATGAAACCTTCGTCAGTCGTTTTGGTTACACCCGTAAAGGTTTCTGAATTAGTACAACCATCTTCTTCTTCTTCTTTATTCTATCTTCTTTTATTCGTATGGTCCCTATATCATTCATCCGATTGCGATGAAACTTTCGTCAGTGGTTGTGCCAACACCCGCGAAGGTTTCTGAATCATTTTCTTCTTCTTCTTCATTATATCTTCTTTTATTCGTATGGTTCCTATACCATTCATCCGATTGCGATGAAACCTTCGTCAGTTGTTGTGGTAATACCCGCAAAGGTTTCTGAATTAGTACAACCATCTTCTTCTTCTTCTATTCGTATGCGTTCCTATACCATTAATCCGATTGCAATGAAACCTTCGTCAGTTGTTGTGGTAATACCCGCCAAGGTTTCTGAATTAGTACAACCATCTTCTTCTTCTTCTATTCGTATGCGTTCCTATACCATTCATTCGATTGCAATGAAATTTTGATTAAGTATTATGCTCACGCCCGCAGAGGTTTCTGAATTGATACAACCATTTCTTCTTCTTTTTCATCTATTCTATCTTCTTCTATTCGTATGCGTTCCTATACCATTCATCCGATTGCAATGAAATTTTTATCAAGTGTTGTGCTCACGCCCGCAAAGGTTTATGAATTGATACAACTATTTCTTCTTCTTTTTCTTCTATTCTATCTTCTATTCGTATGCGTTCTTATACTATTCATCCGATTGCGATGACATGTTGACCAGTTGTTGTGCGCACGCCCGCGAAGGTTTCTGAATTAGTACAACCGTCTTCTTCTTCTTCTATTCGTATGCGTTCCTATACCATTCATCCGATTGCAATGAAATTTTGATTAAGTATTATGCTCACGCCCGCAAAGGTTTCTGAATTGATACAACCATGTCTTCTTCTTTTTCATCTATTCTATCTTCTTCTATTCGTATGCGTTCTTATACCATTCATCTGATTGCGATGAAATTTTGACAAGTTGTTGTGCGCACGCCCGCAAAGGTTTCTGAATTAGTACAACCATCTTCTTCTTCTTCTATTCGTATGCGTTCCTATCCCGTTAATCCGTTTACAATTAAATTTTGGTGAGTTGTCGTGCGCATGCCCACGAAGATTTCTGAATTAGAAAATCATCATCTTCTTCTATTCGTATGAGTTCCTATACCATTCATCCGATTGCGATGAAACTTTTGTCAGAAGTTGTGCGCACACCTGCAAAGGTTTCTAAATTAGTATTATATAAAATACAAAGTTTGTTGTTTGTTTGTTCCATCCAATTTTGGTTTTTTACTGCATATTAATAACATTAATAACGTTTCCATATTTTGGATTCGATTTTAATTTAGTGTTCTTTTGTTTGACCTTTACTCCTATTATTTATTATAAGGCTATGGCCAAATAGGCTGTTGCTTTGCTTGGTGGCTACCTGCTAGGTGACATATCCTAGCGAACGGACTGACACTATACTATGACAAAGACCACGCTGCACGCTTCGCGCCTCGCTACGTGATTATTAGTGTTGGTACTACGTGTTGGTTATTTTTATTATATTTGCAAGATGGCGAATGTTTTTTCAGAATGAAAAACGTCAAACACCGTATATTTTGAGGTTATGAATATTGACGCATGAGATGAGTTAACATTATGCAAATTTTAAACTTAAATCCTCTGTGAGAAGTAGAATTCTGGTTAGTTTTGAGAGTGACATCGTTGTTGAGTTGAGCGCTCCCAAATGTCAAATGATTTTGTACCGAAGCACGTAGCGTGCAATGTGGCAGTGGTGTTTTTATTAGACAAGCATAGCACCTAGCGAATCACCTAACTATGTAGCCTTAGCCTTAGTGTTTGTTGCCAGTACCCATAATCAATTTAATAATTTATTCGTCTCTAAAACAGCAACACATTTAATCGTCTAAATCTAAACAAACACAAATTTAATTTGAATACGACATCTATTGTTGTCGTTTTAATTTATTTTAAAATAAATGTATAAAATATAAATAATGTTTCATGAATAGGTACCCACTTTGTTCATTACGAGATTTATATGACAAAGGTTTTTAAAAATTACTTTTAATTAGTTTTTCCTAAACGTTCACTTGTTGATTGTTTTCATGCCGACATGATATGACTCGACGACAATCGAATATAGATTGATAAAAATCGATAGGCAGTATTAAAATTTCGTTAGATTATAATATAAAACTGGGTCGTTCCCGGTTGATTTAACACATAGTTTGTAGCTTAGAATCCGTTAAAAGATAAGAATTAAATGAAAACAAATAAAATTGTTAGTCTGACATATTAAATCGAACTCTGCATAGAAAATATGGCTGGAATTATGGGAGAATAATATCAAAAGCAGTTTCAGACCAAACCACTTCTGACAGTCAGAGAATGGTTTAAAGTTTTCCGGAACAGTGAACCAATGATGTAATAATTCAATTACGAGTCCATTGCTCTTTCAGACACAAATACTACCTACTCCGGTAAATGACAGACTGATAACCAATAATATAATATTACTGTTATGGAAAAGTCTCAAAAAGCTCAGACACTCCGCATTATAATTATTCCTCGTTTTATCTAATTATAACATCTTGGCTAGCAGTTATTGCAACTGTAGGGACACTCGCATACATGTTACCGTACTGGTTGTTAAATAGTTTTCTACATAAATAAATAACGACCAGTACTGGTTTTGTCCATATCAATTGACATCATCTATTCTAACAATCATAATATGTGGGTATATTTTAGAATCGTAAATGGCATGTCAGACATTCCAATTTTTACAAATTATTTCTGTAGGTAATCAGTTTGTACTTGAGTGACGTATGATTAACGTATGCCACGAGAATTTACTGTCAGTCGACTGTGCTCAAAATTTGAAAATGATTTCGGGCATATGGCCACTGTGAGTGTCCTTGATGTAGCGCATTCTGGACATACAATTTTAGGAATTTTTTTCGAGCAATGCAATATATCACAAATAACATGAATACTGTGAGCTTCCAAGGAGTCAATTATTTTATTAATTTAAATCAATATTCTAGACAATAAAAAAAAAAAAAAATTGAGAGTAAATTCTGCCACAATACCAAAGAATAATAGGTAGGCATTTCGTTGGTTCTTTTTTCGGTACCGACACATTAATTTTCCATGTGACACACATGGAAAATACACACAAAAAAAACAATAGTTGAATTATAAAATAAAAAATTTTAACGCTATTAATTTCGTGACAAAGTTTCGGTTGATTGTTTTCTGCACAACGCCATTCAGTCTTGTCATAATTTATATCTTATGACGATTCAGCCACGTTAAGGCTCGCACAACCCAACGCGAATATTCGCAGCGAATTCGCAACTCAGCCGCTATCGCTGTCGCTACCGCTTGCATTTGATGCGAATTTCGCGTTTGGCATCACACCAATGCGACAGCGACGCAGACATAGACTAAATAATTTTATTTCCGCGCCAGATTTAAAATTGTAAATAATATTAATATTTTACGTCAAATATTCTATAATTTTTATCAATTAAATATGAAATACGTACACTATAGCGCTTTTAGAATTGCTACAACTTTTACGCGAGTAAAGTGTATTATAGGTGGTAGCATTGGTTGGAGCCATAGACTAAATACATCAGAAATTTGATTTTGAGCGGCCGTCAAGTTTTAACACAAAACATTTTTTCCACATTTTTAAACGATACCATTGAGTTATTTTATTGCATATTATTTCATGTATTTTTATGGTTTTACCATTGAAATTACATGAAAAATTCGCATTTTTGTATTTTCACTAAGTACCCCGTCAAAATATCCTGAAAAAATCACCCGCCATCGGTACGGAAGGTCCGGTCAAAAGAGTCTAGAAAAAAGCCAACGCCGCTGTAATGCTCCCGACCTACCTGTTGTTAATGAACAAACGAAATATTTATGCACGCAGGAGATCTAAGGATACAATGAAAACATCAAATTGTCATATATTTTGCTATTTTTGAGACTCTTTTGACCGGACCTTCCATACCGATGCGGATGCTTTTGAATGATAATATAAAATTATTAATATATTTGAATGCTTGATACCGTAATGTCAAACAATCGCAGCGCTCCATATTGAACTTTGTAAGATAATAACTTAATTTCCTTCCGAAATCTGTGCGTCGCGAATAATTTGCTGTCAACAGCGTTCCCGAAAATCGCAGCGATTATTCGCTGCAAATTCGCACTCAAGACGCAAGGCGGTCGCTCAAGCGTGCTCTTTCCCGTAAGCCAATACGAGCTTGAATAGCGAATATTAGCTTTGGTGTGTGGACCGCATTATATTGCAATATATACACGACTTTCGTATAAAATACACAATTATTTGATTTGGTTCTATTTTCAGACAGTTGTAAACACATATATCAGCATTAACCACTGACTTCATCTAACACCACGGGAAACAAACCATTGGTGTTAAATCGTACTAAAATTCAGTCAGTCATTGTTTCGCTTGCAGTATTAAATCCTGCATAAATTTTATGCTGTTGAAACGACATCTCGTCCGGACAATGTCATTCGTATTCACAACACTAAAGCAGTCATTAATCTTGGCCTGGTAGAAAAACGCTCTCCATTGACCGATGGTGCCACCAACGTATAAACTGCACCAAACGGTGCATTTTTTTGTGCATTATTATTTGCAAATTGTATATAAATAATAATATTCCAATTTTACGTAAAATTTAAGCCAACAATAAAAGTTTCCACGGCTAGGTATAGTAATTTTGTGTATAACTAAATATCATATCCCATACCACACACATCACATTATCCTTTCAAATCATGTGGCATTTCGAAGTATGATATATTAAAATATTGTTTAAACTATTGATCATGCAGTAAATTTTATACTAATAAAAGTATTTTTTGTGATTATGGTTTCGCCTTTCGGCATATTACGACATTCCGTTCATTCTCCATTGACACACTAACGCGATATTTGTCATCGAAAATGGTGCAAAACTGATCGACACTACGTAGTGCTGTTGATCAAAAATTATTTTATCTTTTATATATATTATTATCCTACAGCTTTCCCAAGTTTTGGCGAGCGATTTTGTGCCTTATTCGTCATGTCCGATGGGTTCAAAAAAAAATTGGTTCTCGGATCGTTTAAAATGGGTTTTCCATAGTTGACAGCCGCATGATTAAATTCCATTCGATTTCGGTGATTTTTGTTCATTTCCCGATACATTGTCCAGGGACACGCGGCTTTATTGACAACTGATTTCGTCGGGAAATTATTTTTTCACAATGTTTGCAACACTCAAACCAACTCACCAAAGATGGCCGCTTTAAATTTAAAATGCGTTTTAACCGATAAATACATTTAATTTTCACAAACTAATCATAATACGATTAACCGATAAACATATTAGAACTGATTTATATAAATTTGTATGAATTAAGTTCTTTGTTTTAAGTTAAGTTTCTAAATCTCTGACGGAAAGATAGTCTTTTGACACTACGTATTTATCACGCTATGTATACTAAACTACATTATTTCAATTTACCCACCACATATTTACTTATCGGATGCATTAGAGTGGCTATAATTCGAAGCGAGCACAATTTTATAAAACTCAACACAGTTACAAAAAAATCACTTTTAAAAACTACCATCCGTCATTCTTAGGTTGTTGTTGATGTAAAAAACGACAGGTTATATTATTAACATCTCATAATTATTTAAAAATGCACAGCACTATAATAACTCACATTTATAGTAAGTACCTATTGATAACTATAATAATTATTCAAATAAACAATAACATTTATACGAATTCCCATTAAAAACAGTTCATTTTATTCGCGGGCATATTTTCACGATCAACTATGCGATCAACCCAGTGTTGCCAAGTCAAAATTTAGAATTTCAGTAGATTTCATAAAATATCAGTAGATTTTGAAAAGCGTAGTAATTGATAACTATAATAATTATTCAAATAAACAATAACATTTATACGAATTCCCATTAAAAACAGTTCATTTTATTCGCGGGCATATTTTCACGATCAACTATGTGATCAACCCAGTGTTGCCAAGTCAAAATTTAGAATTTCAGTAGATTTCATAAAATATCAGTAGATTTTGAAAAATGTAGTATATTAGATTAAGAATATCAATAACTAATAATATTAATTTATTGTAAACAATGATGATATTAATGGGTAAAATGGCGGTCTTGGGTAGAGTTACAATGCTTTTTATGTCTATTTATAAGTGTACAACATCAAAAAAGGTCATGCGTAAATCATTTCAAGTTTATTATTAAAAGAATCATCAGTTAATTTACAATTACGGAGAAACACAAATAGATTTCTTGAATTTCGAAAAAAAATCAAAAATTCAGTATAATGGCAAAAAATATCAGTTGATCTACTGAAATTTCAGTAGAGATGGCAACACTGGATCAACCATAGAATAATATTTCAAAATTTGATAACGTTACATTTTTTTAATGGCTGTTAAATGATAACTTTTTTAAACCAAAGAAACTTATATACATTCAATTAGCTGATATAACACAAAAATATTTAAAAGGTATTCAACAATAATTGGTGTTATAATATACATACTATTTAAATCATTATCCCCCCTGACCATGTCCGATCCTAATAGGATCATATGGGCCTCCACAGAGTAGAGGTTTGTATTAACAGATTTTGTTATTTTACGAGAAATGGATTTCAGCCACTTGCTCAACCTATTAGGTCCACACCCTGACTCACACACAAATTGAAAAACAATATGTGTACTTGCCAGACCCAGGATTCGAACCTGGGACCCACGGCGTGATAGTCCAACGCTTAAGCCACTCGGCCACCGTGGATGTTATCATTATCAACCAGGATCAAGAGTCCGCAACCTGATTTAACTACGAATTTGTTATATTATACCTATTTCTATCATCGTTATCAACATCGACCTGAACCAATCCACTGCTGGATAAAGGCCGCCCTACCCTGAATCTACTCCTTTCTGTCATTTGAATTGCTGTATTTATCAAAATTGGTGATATTGTATTTATCTACTGATACCGAGAGTGGAAGGTTAGAAACTCACATGTCTTCTGGGAAGATGTCCCGATCCGGTATCACTTCGGGTTGCAGGTCATGTGTGGACATCATAGGGCGTAATTATTGATAACACGTATTTTTGATTTAATAGCCTGCGCAGACTGGTTTATTTACACATTTAATTATACAAACATCGATTGTTTTACATCATTAATTACACTTAAAGAAGCCTTAGATTTGGTTATCGCACAGTCGTCACATTGGAGCACGTGTTTGAGCGCATTAGCGGAATTGACGCCAGAGCGTTTTATCGAAGACGCGAGGCGTGATTTCGAGGTGGTTATGGGAGTTATTATTAAGCCGATAACACGGAAGGGATTCACTTATTTATAATATTAAAACGGGCGTGACTTGACAGTTTACATCGTAAAGAACCCAGGCCACACCGAGGGTGTAGCCCTAGGTACCTTGCACTTTGGCGGAAGAAAACGTACTGTCTTACAATTATCTAAAATCACAGATTTTGAAGATCGGTGCACTTTTTTGCTCTGAAAGTGCGGTACGCGCAGGGTGCCGGCGGGTTATTTGTCACGGCTGTGAGCTGTAAATTTTTGGACGCGCCTCGGCTGGAGGGGTCTTTCTTAGAAGTTATCGGTCAAGCCGAGACACCGTCTCGCACGGCAGAAGAACCAAACTTTCGGTCGCGGCCCTCCTGACTTTGATTAAATTGTGGATTTGGAATTTGAAACTGTCGGGCTTCAGGGCCTTCCTTTTTCTTTTGGTGATACTACATATTCATATCGTTATCGTCATCAACTAGGATCAATCCACTGCTGGATAAATGCCTCCCTAGCCTGGCTTATTCCTTTCTGTCATTTGAATTGCTATATTTATCAGTGATATTATTATCTACCTATCTATATATAATACCATTATTATTATGACGAGCCTCAATAAGTCCACTGCTGGATGAAGGCCTCTCTACGTTGATTGTATTCTTGACAGTATTGAATTTCTATATTTATTAAAAATACTGGTGTCATTTATCTACATATTCATATCATAATAAACTAGGATCAATCCACTGCTGGATGAAGGGTTCCGCAACCTGATTTTACTACTAGCGGTTAAACGATTGATATATTTATCAAAATTGTTGATATTATATTTACCTATTCATAATATCGTCATTATCATCATCAACCAAGATCAATCCACTGCTGGATGAAGGTTATCCCAACCTAATTCTACTCTACTTGGTCATATAAATTGCATTATTTTTTAAATTTGTGATTTTATGTACCTATTCATTTATATCTTCATTACTTATCGTCATCGACCTGTATCAATTCACTGCTGGATGAAGGCCTCTTTAAGGGGACGTTCTACAGAATTGGCCTTGAGAATTGAAAATATGATTTTTTTACATGTGGTCCATAATATCTGGTCTACTAGTTAATATAAAAAGGTCGCGTCAAAGTTGTTTGTGTCAATAAATTTGCTCTATGACTCGATCCGACTCATATTTCATATTTATTTCATCAGGGCTGTCGAAGACATATATTATAAATATTTATAATTTTAATTTTTTATTTATAAAATATATTATTTAAGTTCTGTGCATCTAATGCCGGGTCCACACTGGCAACAAGTTAAGTTGCTGGTAACCTTGTTATAATTTACGATAATTATGATGATTATCGTAAAATTTATTAAGCAATTATGGTAAGTATCGTAAAATTTAATGAGGTTGCCAGTGTGGAAATGGCTTAATATCCACTGTGTTTTATGTAGTGGCATAGACCTGGGGTTAACTAATTCAGGAAGTCAACACCCATGATAGAATTTTTTCCAGTTTTGGTTGCATTATATTCCAAAACTCTTCTGTAAAAATCGTTTCCGATTTTATAAATGGAAATTTCTCGGTGTACATAGTAAACAAACCTACCAATAAAAAAAGACAAGAAGGAACATACTGATTCATCGCAGTAAAATCTGGCAATCAAATTCGCCATTTTGAAAAGCGACGATTTTGCGTAAACAAATATCACGTGGTCTGTACGTGTGCGGCAAACTTCGAATGTGTTTGTAATTTTGTGTATTTTATGTTTGTGTATCACGCATTGTCGGCCATGTTTGCCGGCCTTTCTGATTGCCGTGATTTGTACACATCTTCCTTCCTGTTTTTTTTTATTCGTAGAAACAAACAATATTTTTTATTAGTTATATGAAGTTGGCCTTGAATCTGTAATAAAATAATACACAATTAAAAGATTTTGAAATAGAAAAAAACACATTTCCAAGCTTTCAGCCGTGCTCACTCATGAATGTCATTTGTCATTTTGAGAAGTATATACACATTTTGATGTTATCTTGCAAAGTGCAAATATAATGTTTTCAAATAATTGATATGGTATAATTATACCATCGTATTATTTTCTCGAAATCATAAACATACTATAATAGTATTTGAGTATCAACCTATGTTCAATTTGAATTGGGTTATAATAATAATATACCTGTATATATATCAATAGTATATTTGCTACAAAATCCACCCAAGTTATCAGTACGGACTTGCACAGGTTTGATTAAAAACTATGATGAAATTAACATTTTAAAAATATTAATTCATAATATAATTTTGACAGCCCTGTTTTCTGATCGGCGTACATCTTGCAGGTGTTTATAAAATAATAATAATGTTCAGCGGCATACAATATCAATAATAATAATAATGTTTCTTGAAATAAAATCTCCGATGATTAGTGATTTTTGCGAAAAGATCGATTTAAATTAACGTACATACGACGCCGAGGTCCTTTTTTTACTAAATTATATTCGAATGTCGAGCTCTTCAGCGGCCCCTTAAGCTGATTCCACATCTTTAGGTCTTATAAATTCCTATTCTTATCAGAATTGTTCTATTCCTCTCAAATATAATATATATTGCTTCATTATTTATCAACATTTGTCTCGATATGAATGTCCCGCACCGGGAAACTATATTGTTTAAAGTTAATTTTTAATTCAAATTTTGATTTTTTAAATATTATTCATGGCTGCAAGTATTTATTTTTTATAGACAACGAAACAAAATAATGTTTAAATCTATTTTTTACACTGCTAATCTTCTATTATCTCAATGGGACCCGAAGGAGATTAATATCACGTTAAGTTGGATCGTTATTTATGATAATCTCATAATATATTGCTTTATATTCGAATGATTGAGGCGTATAATTATTCATCATATTTAACTGCACATATATTGTATAAAAATTAAAATGTCAGTGGTAGCAATCGGCGATTCTGCTAGGCATAGCAGCCTAAGGCGGTGTTAGACGATATTGTGAAGGCCAGACTTCTGAATAGACTACGCATTTTTGTCCAAATTTATATTGGTAGTGACGATTTGCAAATCGTAAAAATGACAAATCAGCGAAATGTCAAACTGTCAGACGTGAATAAAATACCCTTCCCGAAGGAAAAACTATGGCGCCATCTATGCATATTTCACAATTATATTAAAATCCATCACCGCCAAGCCGTCTGTAAGACCTAGCGAGACAGACTGGCGACCGCCAGCTGGCTCAGCTTGTCAATAATTAATATTATAAGCAAACATTGTACATTGCTGGAGTGAACCAATGCTATTTAATTTACATCAGTCAATTACCTACTTTTTTCTTATCTGAGTTTTTTCATTCGAAAATATAATAATTTTGTTTATACATAGCTACCATGGGTTGTATCACGATGATTGTATTATAGTCTGTTTTATGTATTTGTTTTTAATGTTAAATTCAGATTCAGATCACACCGTTATTTGATTTGTATTTAATCCCTAGGTAGGCACTTAAATTATTTCATCATTTTCACCATTCGTCATCTCTACTTTATAATGCCTGAAGATGCCAAAAGGCAAAAGCATCCTAAAAGTGACCCAAATTGATGAGTTTATAACCGTAGTTTAAAATTCATAATTTTACATTAGATTTATATGGTTTTGTAGGTTTCTACTAATGAATTTTCCACAAGGCATCACGATAAAGCTACAAGTCCTCAACCCTCACCTGATGGAATGATACAGTATTCAGAAATTACGATTGATGAGCAAAACTTGAAAAAAGAAATCCTAGATCAAGATACTCCGAAGGAACTTAGACTCATTCTGAATAGAGTAACACATTTCTCACGTAATTTAATTTGTAGCATTTGTAACGCTGTTTTTGGATGTGTAAGTACTCTAAAAAGTCACAAACTGAATCACACGGATATAATTGATGACTTAAAACATCCATCTTTTAAATGCGTTGTATGCTCATATAGATGCTCGCAACCTGGTGATCTTAAGATACATAAAATGACACATACTGGTGAAAAACCTTATAAATGCGATATGTGCTTGTATAGATGCTCGACACGTTGTAATCTTAAAAGACATAAAATGACACATACTGGTGAAAAACCTTATATGTGCAATGTATGCGCATATAGATGCTCGCAACCTGTTGTTCTTAAGAAACATAAAATGACACATACTGGTGAAAAACCATATAAATGCAATGTATGCTCATATAGATGCTCGCAACTTAGTAGTCTTAAAAGCCATAAAATGACACATAGTGGTGAAAAACCTTATGAATGCAATGTTTGCCCATTTATTTGCTCGCAACCTAGTAATCTTAAGATACATAAAATGACACACACTGGTGAAAAACCTTATAAATGTGATATGTGCTCGTATAGATGCTCGCTACTTAGTAATCTTAAAAGCCATAAAATGACACATACTGGTGAAAAACCTTATAAATGCGATGTGTGTACGTATAGATGCTCGTTACTTAGTAGTCTTAAAAGACATAAAATGACACATACTGGTGAAAAAACTCACAAATGCAATGTTTGTTCATATAGATGCTCGGGACTTAGTCTTCTTAAAAACCATAAAATGACACATACTGGTGAAAAACCTCATAAATGCAATGTATGTTCATATAGATGCTCGCAACTTAGTCATCTTAAAAACCATAAAATGACACATACTGGTGAAAAACCTTATAAATGCAATGTATGCTCATATAAATGCTCGCAACTTAGTCATCTTAAAAGACATAAAATGACACATAATGGTGAAAAACCTTGTAAATAAAATGTATTCTCATACATATGATCGCAACATGGTCATCTTAAGAAACATAACATGACAAACACTCTTGTATAGATGCTCGACACGTTGTAATCTTAAAATACATAAAATGACACATACTGGTGAAAAACCTTATATGTGCAATGTATGCGCATATAGATGCTCGCATTCTGGTGATCTTAAGAAACATAAAATGACACATACTGGTGAAAAACCATATAAATGCAATGTATGCTCATATATATGCTCGCAACTTTGTCATCTTAAAAACCATAAAATGACACATACTGGTGAAAAACCTTATGAATGCAATGTTTGCCCATTTATTTGCTCGAGACCTAGTATTCTTAAGAGACATAAAATGACACACACTGGTGAAAAACCTTATAAATGCAATGTATGCTCATATAAATGCCGGCAACTTAGTCATCTTAAAAGACATAAAATGACACATAATGGTGAAAAACCTTGTAAATAAAATGTATTCTCATACATTTATGATCGCATCATGGTCATCTTAAGAAACATAACATGACAAATACTCGTGAAAAACCTCACACATGCAGTGCGTGTTCATGAATAGTTAATTAATCTTTTATTATTAGATGTGCCCGTATGCTATTATAATAATATAGTATATAATAGTATATGCAAAATGTCTTTTTGTATTTGTAAAGTTTGAAAATTGTTGAAGAAAAAGTCCGTCGACTATGATCTGAAATGAATTTTCACAAATTATGCTAGTATATTTTTTAATCCGGAAGCAATAGTATTTAAAGGCCTCGGAATTTCATATAAACTTAACTCATCGTTAGTTTTTAGTGAGAAATCATAGCATTAACATTAATCATTAACAACCAAAGATAACTCGTGTTATTTTTTTGCCATTTTCTTCTTTCGACCATGTCCGATCCTAATAGGATCATATGGGCCTCCACAGAGTAGAGGTTTGTACTGACAGATTTTGTTTTTTACGAGAAATGGATGTCAGCCACTTCCTCAACCTATTAGGTCCATACCCTGACTCACACACAAATTGAAAAACAATATGTATACTTGCCAGACCCAGGATTCGAACCTGAGACCCACGGCGTGATAGTCCAACGCTTAAGCCGCGCGGCCACCATGGGTGCCTTTTAAAAACATACCTAAGACTACCCATGATGCAGTCAAGATTAAATGGACTGGCATTACTTTATATACATAGAGAGATTAAAGTAACCACGGCCGAAGTAATTCAAGAGCTTTGTAAAAAGAAAAGAAAACTTAATTTTGTTCTGTAAATAAAATTTTGAAATCCTACTAAATGTTTACATTTTACTGAATCTTAATGATTTTTACCACTATTGAATGAAGTTCTATCAGATTATTGATGCTTAAGAGGGGACATGCTCAGCGTAGGTCAAAATGGAGCTTTTATTGCATTTTGAAGCCTTATTATCCTTTATATTTATTTTAAACATTTGATTACTGCATAAAGTATTTTTATTACTTACATAAAATAGTATTCTTTTAAACCTCTCGCTCTAATGTTTTAGAATATAGTCATATTTCTATACATGCATGTGCAGTGGTGTTAAGATTTTTTACTTTTATTAATTTTTAAACGCATTTATAAAACCATAAGTATAATTTATGACGAGATGATTTTAGTATAATATTTACTATAAAAAAATATATTGATAATCGCTGTGATCCCAAATTTGACAAGAATTAGGCATTTTTTTATTCAAAAAATCGGCAAGATTAACACATTTGAAAATAATTCTAAATATATTCATTATAAGCTATGTCTTCGACCATTCAAGTCTAATAAACATCCTACGAATAATGATTGCTTTATAATAAGTATTGACCTAAGAATAAGGTAGTGTTTTTTTTAAATACGCCATTTCTTTTGGCATTCCCCAGTAGTTAAGCTAAAACATACGGCCGTAGCCATTAATTGAGAAACTAAAACTGAAGTAGGCAGTAAGATCATGATAACGCGCGTGTTTGAACATGTGCCGTTAAAAAAAAAAGATTTTTTTTTCGGTTAGGTACATGTTCATACACGCGCGTTAACATGATCTTACTCGCTACTTCAATTTTAGTTTGTCAATTTATGGCTACGGCCGTATGTTGCAGCTTAACCACTGGGGAATGACAAAAGAAATTGCGAACAAATTTATAATTGCCATATAAATTTGCTTTTATGTACATTAGTACTTATTAAAATAAACGAGTTGGATAGAGCCTGATCCCAGAAAAAGCCTATTGTCAATTACTTACCCCTCGATTTGTACCTACGTTTTACAGTTATCTGTTTTTTTTTTGTAAAATACCATAAGCGCTGCGTCTGACTATTAATGTGCTATATTGATATGCCTAATTAAATTGGCAGACGCGCAGATCCAACGATCCACGCTGACCGTCGCGACCAACGTCTTTACACTGTTTGTATTACACGCAACGATTCGATCGCGTTGGTCCTTGATTATGATTGGTTTATAATAAACTTACTATTGCTATTATTAAAAACAGGTTGACCGAAAACTATTTCCTCGTTAGATAGGTAGCTACACTGAATAGTTTTCCCTCACAATTTTACGTAAAACTCATCTGCTAATCCTAGCGGGCGGGTGCTTCGGATATTTTCGTACGTTCTCGCCAATCTTCGCTTGCATCTGCAGAAATCGTGCCAGACGGAAATAAGATTGGTTTCAATTTGCTCACGATCCCGGTAAACCTTAGATAATTGATTTTGGCAATCGTGATTGAGACGATCGGGCCAGACCAACGCCATATTTAGATACAAAGCCCGAGAATATCTTTTTGCACAAGCATATTTCTCAAACCTGTTCAGTTGTCAAAATCAGATCCTAGTTTTCTTTACCCCCTAATAAATTATAAGCCCTTTCTCGTTTCGAATTGAATTATAAAAATTTGGCAAATCAAATACATTACCTATTACTGTTATTTATAAATATACCTACATTCCTATTATTCATCAGCTCTCAAAGTCAGACTAGGTATTCCTTCATACAAAATCGGTGGTATACCAATATACCTACATAAAATGTTTTATTTAGAATTGAGTTATGCATTACGTTAGTGGAAGGTGTGTTAATGATAGTGTATTATTTATCATTTTAAAACTCGTATTTTTATTAGGAGCCTCAGAGGGACATTTTTTTTATAAAACAATATTTATCAAACAAAATCCAAAGCGACAGAAATAATATAACAATAGGTACATAAATTATCCGTCCAGTAATACCTTCCCAATAACAAATTGATTTCAAATTTATGAGGTTGGACGATAATATTTCATACAACATCAGGGGCACTAAACAAATTATTTTTAAATATTAACAAAACACAAAATATGAAACAATCAACACTTACAATAACATTAATATCAAGAAATATTTATGATTAGTCAGAATTTACAATAAAAAATAATAAAATAAACAATATTATCAATTGAAATAAGATCGAATACAAAAAAAAATTACAACAAAAATTAAATACAAATAATAAATAATGCACAATATATAAAGTTATGTTTTATTTTTTAGAATTATTAATAACCATGTCCTTGCTTTTTCGTACAAGGTGTTTGTTAGTAATTTTGAACAATCACAAACACCCAGGTTTTGAGAAAAACACATAAATGTTTTTTTCATGACTGGGAATCGAACCCAGAACTCTCGGATGGAAGGCCAGCGCCTTACCCACTGCACCACAAGAGCCGCCTATAAAGTTATGTTATAACAATCCCAAATATTAAATAGGGTATAATAACGGAGAAGACACAAAATATAATTGATCATTTAATAAATTAGAATTGGGCAAAAATTTATACCTATTAATTTCAAGGATTTCCTCTTTATCCTATTTTGTAGAGGTCTCATTCAAATGCAGAATTTTAAAATTTTTAACAACCTACAATAATCTTTTGTACGGAGATGAATGGTCGTAACTAAAGAACATTATACCAGGATGACCGTTCTCAAATTTCATGCATTTAATTTTTGGCCATGAAGTCTGTTACCCTCTTCATCCGTGTTTCTGTTTTTCATTGTGGTATCAGCTAAGAACTGAAGTTCGAGAAAAGCTTTATATCTCATTTCAGTAACCTGGTATAATTTTTTGTCTTATTTTTGCCTTTCTTTGATCTTGCAGCCTTTAATATTTGCATCCAATCATTCATGACAAAGGCAGTTGTATTTATCATTGCATGCTCAATGGCTGAGTGCATGGAGTCACACTCCATGTGTAAATGGCCGGATTCCAGGAATTGCTGTTCGATTATGTCCAGGTGAGTATCTTGCACAGCATGCATCAAAACAGCAGATACTTGCTGATTGCGTTTTGCCCTCCGCCGATGTCAGAAAACGGTGATACCTATTTGATAGTGATTGGTAAATTGTATTTAAGTAAAATGGTCCCAATTTCATTACTCGTACATTGAAATTGTCAAATCCTTGACTACCATTCCGTCTCGTGTAAAAATTAAAAATGACGCTTTGGGTTGCGAATTATTTCAAAAATCATTTCAGTGATTTACATTTTTTTTAATAAACTTTCATAAAAATGTAATACATAATATATATTTATACAAGTGTTGATATTACAATCTTTTGTTTATTCTGTTACGAAGCATTTAGGCGATTTTATTATAACGTCATAAATTCTGATGTAGGTAGGTCCCTACTATTCCATAAGATTCAGGTTTAGTATTCCATTATTTATATTTACCCCGCCATTTTTAACTTTCTTCTTCTTATTGTGCCATCCCTTAGCGGAGGTCGGCCACCATCAAGGCGATCTTATCTTTGTCGTCTGCTACCCGGAACAGTTCAGTGGAGCTGCACTCGTACCAATCACGGAAGTTCCTAAGCCACGAAATGCGGCGCCGTACACTGCTACGCTTACCATTGATCTTTCATTGAATGACAAGTTGGGGAATGCTGTCTAACATTGAGTCTGGCAATAAACAACCGGTCTGCAGGTAAAACTAAGGGACAGAGCATGCTTTCGCGACCGCCTTGCGTCTTGAGTGCGAATTTGCAGCGAATATTCGCTGCGGTTTTCTGGAACTCTATCGACAGCGAATTATTCGGCGGCGGACAGATTTCGCCAAGGGAATTAGTAAAATCAAAATGGCGACGATTCGGATGATTGAAAAGCTGATAGAGTTGGTCCGGAAATATCGAATTCTTTACGATTTGTCTGGCAAGGAGCATATACAATACAATAAAAATGCAAAGCTGCATGTTAGGCACCTGCAAAAAAAATCTTAAAGATACATAACCTAAAGAAAATATTCTTGAATACTATCAAATCAGGATATTATTGACAAATAATATAAAATGACGGTACTGTTCGGTTAAAGCGGATACAGCGGAAAACGCATTTTGAAAATAGCCGATAAACTGGATTATTTTTTAGGTTAACCTAACCAAACCTAACCTAACCTTACCCAAACTAACAAATAATCCAGTTTATCGGCTATTTTCAAAATGCGTTTTTCGCTGTATCCGCTTTAACCGAACAGTACCAAAATGACAATAGGTACTTACGTTACCGATACCGAAGAAGATGGCAGTATTGGACACAAATTACATCAATGATATAAAATTATTGTTATACTTGAATGCTCGATACCAAAATGTTAAAACAGTCGCAGCGCTCCACATTGAACTTTATAAGACAATAACTGTTAGTGCACTAACAAAGCTATAACGTCATGACGCACATTAATATTAATGTGTATATTATAAATATCGGGACACAATAATTATTGTATTTTTTAGCGTATCCATGCTGTCAAAAAAAATGTACATAGGTTAGACAGCGACGGCAATCAGATACTTTTTTTTTTTCATATTATGACGACATCCTTACCACTTTCACCAATTTCGATGCCAATCTCATTCCATATTTTATCTTTCTTTCGTATATTTTTATACTCCTTGTCAGACAAATCGTCAAGAATTCGATATTTCCGGACCAACTAGATCAGCTTTTCAATCGTCCGAATCGTCGCCATTTTGATTTTACTAATTCCCATGGCGAAATCTGTCCGCCGCCGAATAATTCGCTGTCGACAGAGTTCCCGAAAATCGCAGCGAACATTCGCTGCAATTTCACACTCAAGACGCAAGGCGGTCGCGCAAGCGTGCTCTGTCTCGTAAGCCAATACGAGTTTGATTGGCGAATAATTCGCCGCGAATATTCGCTTTGGTGTGTGGAGCCCTTTATAGACAATAGCATGCCAATAACCTGTAACGTCAAAGGTTGTAGTGCAAAGCACAATTTATTATATCGCCTAATAATACAATGATAACATCCAATATACTGTGATAATTTTATAATATGTTGTTCTTGTTATTATTTTTTATGTCATAATAATATGATGTGGGTAGGTACTAGAAAGGTAGATATAATAAATAAACGAAATGTTTATCTAATAGGTAAATAGGTATGTAAAACATAATCATGTCTCGATGTTTTATAATAGTTAAAGCATAGACAATGATAAATTGTGGTCGAACTCCTGATCTCTATGGAAGGTGAGGAGAAGCCATTTTATAGATGCCATTGAATAAGGCGGGACGCACGCGGTAGTGAAGTTATTTACTGATTTAAATATCAAATACACATAAAATGGAAGTAAAAACAGAAACAATCGATGAATCAATATTGCCCACGTAAAAGAGGTACTTACTTATATAGATTCATAATATTTTGTTTATGCGAGTGTATTCATAATTTTGTTGACAAAATTTCTCAACGGAAATAATCACGATTATTGTTCAAAGCTAACAACAATAACTAACTGGACAATATTGAAAATCGACGTTTACAAAAAATGTTAGAATAGGTATCAGTTTTTTCTTCGAATTAATGAAATCAGTTTGGCAAAAATTAATACCTACGTACTTGAGTCATTTGAGTACCTACCTAGGTATTATTTTGTTTATCAACGATTAAAGACTGATTTTTGAAACGCTGTCTGTCTAAATTTTTGTTATTAAAGCGTCAATGATAGTGAGCTAGATTACGAGCTGCTTATTGGCAAATTTACAAGCTGTCTGTAAAGTCGCCCAATGTCATCATCGAACAAGCTAACAAGCAGATTGTAAAAAATCTACCGAGAAAAGTTGAAAGCCGGTCAACTTCACACGCTACACGCCGGCGCGTGGTCCTACTGCGTCTGCGCAGTAGAGCGTAGTAGCGACCTCCCGGTAAAAAACGATCTACGTTCTGTCAAAATAGTTGCTAGCTTGTTGGCTTCTCAGCAAATGGGAAGCTGAATCGCCCGTTTTTAAATTCGCCAACAAACAGCTCGTAAAATAGCTCAATGTCATTGACGCATTATTGACGAATGCAAGAGATTTTATTGCCTCTGTGTTCGGCGACGACTGTTGATAAAATAACCTGTGGTTGAGTGACACGGTGCATCGTATTAACCATAGTCATTTGAGTACCTAGGTAATATTTTGTTTATCAACGATTAAAGACTGATTTTTGAAACGCTGTCTCTCTAAATTTTATGTTATTAAAGCGTCAATGGCATTGAGCTACTTTACAATCTGCCTGTAAAGTCGCCCAGTGTCATCACCAAACAAGCTAACAAGCAGATTGTAAACAATCTACCGAGAAAAGTTTAAAGCCGGTCAACTTTACACGCTACACGCCGTCGTGTGGGCCTACTGCGCCTGCGCAGTAGAATGTAGTAGCGAACTCACGGTAAATAACGAACTACGTTCTGTCAAAATAGTCGCTAGCTTGTTGGCTTCTCAGCGAATGGAAAGTTTTGTGTATCATCATCACAATCACAGTAGCTGAATCGCCCGCTTTTAAATTCGTTAACAATCAGCTTCTAAAGTAGCTCAATGTCATTGACGCAATATAGCGCCTGTACACAACATGCATGGAATTACAGTCGGCAATTGGGTTTATTTTAAATTGTCATGACACTAACTGTTGACACGTAAAAGTGCTGACTGTCTCTCCAATCTCATTCTTCAAGAGTAAGCGAGACGCGAGGTTGTCATTTTATACTACTATCTGACAGGTTGTATTGAAAATCAGATCCCAAAATGAGTAGTTCGTTTTTTTACCGGCATGTTCTCTATCGCTCTACTGCGCAGGCGCAGATCGAAAATAATTTTACTTGCGCTCAATAAAGCGTCAATTACATTGAGCTTCTTTACGAGCTGTTTTTTGGCGAATTTAAAAGCGGGCGATTCAGCTTCCCATTCGCTGAGAAGCCACAAGCCAGCGATTATTTTGACAGAACATAGTTCGTTTTTTTACCGGGAGGTTGCTACTGCGCCAGCGCTCGAAATGGAATATTTTCCGAACTGGAGCGCTCAATATTATACGAAAATAATAACATAGATATCTAATTGCATGTATCTTCTAATATATAAAAATTAATATTTGTGTGTGTGTATGTTTGTTCGTATTTAATGCGCAGCCATACCGTTCATCTGATTGCGATAAAACTTTGTCAACTTATTGCTTGCACTTGCGCGAAGAGTATAGGCTATACTAATATATGATAATGAATGTCTGTCTGTCTGTATGTCTGTCTGTCTGTCCTATATGCGTTCCTATACCATTCATCCGATTGCGACGAAATTTTGCTAAGTGGTTGTATGCACACCCATGAAGGTTTCTGAATTAGTAAAATCATCATCTTCTTCTTCTTCTTCATTCTATTTTCTTTTATTCGTATGGTTCCTATACCATTCATCCGATTGCGATGAAATTTTCATCAGTTGTGGTGGTAACACCCGTAAAAGTTTCTGAATTAGTACAGCCATCTTCTTCTTCTTCATCATTATATCTTCTTTTATTCGGATGGTCCCTATATCATTCATCCGATTGCGATGACACTTTCATCAGTGGCTGTGCCAACACCCGCGAAGGTTTCTGAATTTGTACAACCATCTTCTTCTTCTTCTTCATTATATCATCTTTTATTCGTATGGATCCTATACCATTCATCCAATTGCGATGAAACCTTCGTCAGTCGTTTTGGTTACACCCGTAAAGGTTTCTGAATTAGTACAACCATCTTCTTCTTCTTCTTCATTCTATCTTCTTTTATTCGTATGGTCCCTATATCATTCATCCGATTGCGATGAAACTTTCGTCAGTGGTTGTGCCAACACCCGCGAAGGTTTCTGAATCATTTTCTTCTTCTTCTTCATTATATCTTCTTTTATTCGTACGGTTCCTATACCATTCATCCGATTGCGATGAAACCTTCGTCAGTTGTTGTGGTAATACCCGCAAAGGTTTCTGAATTAGTACAACCATATTCTTCTTCTTCTATTCGTATGCGTTCCTATACCATTCATTCGATTGCAATGAAATTTTGATCAAGTGTTGTGCTCACGCCCGCAAAGGTTTATGAATTGATACAACTATTTCTTCTTCTTTTTCTTCTATTCTATCTTCTATTCGTGTGCGTTCCTATCCCATTCATCCGATTGCAATGAAATTTTGATTATGTATTATGCTCACGCCCGCAAAGGTTTCTGAATTGATACAACCATGTCTTCTTCTTTTTCATCTATTCTATCTTCTTCTATTCGTATGCGTTCTTATACCATTCATCTGATTGCGATGAAATTTTGACAAGTTGTTGTGCGCACGCCCGCAAAGGTTTCTGAATTAGTACAACCATCTTCTTCTTCTTCTATTCGTATGCGTTCCTATCCCGTTAATCCGTTTACAATGAAATTTTGGTGAGTTGTCGTGCGCATGCCCACGAAGATTTCTGAATTAGAAAATCATCATCTTCTTCTATTCGTATGAGTTCCTATACCATTCATCCGATTGCGATGAAACTTTTGTCAGAAGTTGTGCGCACACCTGCAAAGGTTTCTAAATTAGTATTATATAAAATACAAAGTTTGTTGTTTGTTTGTTCCATCCAATTTTGGTTTTTTACTGCATATTAATAACATTAATAACGTTTCCATATTTTGGATTCGATTTTAATTTAGTGTTCTTTTGTTTGACCTTTACTCCTATTATTTATTATAAGGCTATGGCCAAATAGGCTGTTGCTTTGCTTGGTGGCTACCTGCTAGGTGACATATCCTAGCGAACGGACTGACACTATACTATGACAAAGACCACGCTGCACGCTTCGCGCCTCGCTACGTGATTATTAGTGTTGGTACTACGTGTTGGTTATTTTTATTATATTTGCAAGATGGCGAATGTTTCTTCAGAATGAAAAACGTCAAACACCGTATATTTTGAGGTTATGAATATTGACGCATGAGATGAGTTAACATTATGCAAATTTTAAACTTAAATCCTCTGTGAGAAGTAGAATTCTGGTTAGTTTTGAGAGTGACATAGTTGTTGAGTTGAGCGCTCCCAAATGTCAAATGATTTTGTACCGAAGCACGTAGCGTGCAATGTGGCAGTGGTGTTTTTATTAGACAAGCATAGCACCTAGCGAATCACCTAACTATGTAGCCTTAGCCTTAGTGTTTGTTGCCAGTACCCAAAATCAATTTAATAATTTATTCGTCTCTAAAACAGCAACACATTTAATCGTCTAAATCTAAACAAACACAAATTTAATTTGAATACGACATCTATTGTTGTCGTTTTAATTTATTTTAAAATAAATGTATAAAATATAAATAATGTTTCATGAATAGGTACCCACTTTGTTCATTACGAGATTTATATGACAAAGGTTTTTAAAAATTACTTTTAATTAGTTTTTCCTAAACGTTCACTTGTTTGATTGTTTTCATGCCGACATGATATGACTCGACGACAATCGAATATAGATTGATAAAAATCGATAGGCAGTATTAAAATTTCGTTAGATTATAATATAAAACTGGGTCGTTCCCGAGGTCCATTTACCTGGATCACCCAATGTTAAAACTCCAACTTTTTTTGGGTGCATTTGTTTGTGCATCGTTAGTGCACGTTTGTGCACGATTTTTTTTCGTTTGTGCACATATAATAACAGAAAAATTCCAATTTCAAATTGGGTGTTCCAGCTAAACGTTTGGGCTCTAATGACATGATACTTGAACCAATAAATTAGCCTTAAATTTTTTTTGTTAAATGCATCTGATTAGGTATATTTATGTCAACTTTAAACACATTTTTTTAAATTTTTATCTCTTATATTAAGCTAGTAATTTAATTTTGAGCGGCCGTCAAGTTTTAAAACTTAACATTTTTTTTCCACATTTTTTAATTACACACCTTTAAGTAATTTAATTACATGATTTTTCATGAAGTTTTTATTGTTTTTTCATTTAAATTACGCGAAAAATTCGCATTTTTCCATTTTCACTAAGTACCCCGTGAAAATATCCCGAACAAAAAAGACCGCATCCGTTTGGAAAGTCCAGTCAAAAGAGTCTATACAAAATAGTCAAAACGGTGTAATGCTCACTAAATATGTCCGTTTATACTACCTAAAACTTAAAATTACTACCTTTAAATTGATATTTTGATTACACAAAAGTGTCAAAATTACAAAAACATTCTTAACATTTATCTTTTTATTTATGATTTTGAATAGATCAATGTCAGTTGCATACGGGAAAAGCAGTAATTAATAATTATTCTTAGGTACCTACTGTTTTTTAACAATATGATCCGTAATAAAAATAAATAAGTTATTAGAATACAATTAGGTATGCATATTTTTGAAAAATGCAATATATTTTATGCAACGATATTTTCTTCAAAAGATAATATTGGAATGACATTTATATTTATTTTGTATATAGGAGTTACCTTGCAGGCACTTAACTCTTCCTAATAATATTTGCATAGGTATTATGATTTTTTTCTTTTTCTCTGTTTCTCCAGAAGGTGCAACGTATGCTTGTAGTTCTGGTAGGTATTATGTTAGGAGAGAAGTGTTAGACAAAAACTTCATATTATGCTCTTCAGAATCGATATCAAATGAAGTTTTGTAGGTACTTTAAAAAGTTATTGCCTCTGACGGCTTCGACAATTGTTTCACGCAAATGGTTTTCTTCCGAATGTGTGAGTTTATGAGTTCTTAAACAACGTACCGACCTACATATCTGTTTACATTTATATTTAAATTCATCACGTTTATGAGTTTTTAAATGACATTTGTTTACATTTAAAATGAAATAGATCACACGCAAATGGTTTTTCTCCTGTTTCGTTTTATGAACTCTAAGATAATGTTGTGCCGTGGCTCCGTATAGGTAGTCAATTTATTTAAAAGGTTATTCACCATTAAGTATCTTTACATGTGTTTAAAGATTACTCCGTCGCGAGCATCCAAATGAACATACATTGCATTTATAAGATTTTTCACGAGTATGTTCTATATATTATGTATATATTCATTTTATGTGTTTTAAGACAACTAAGTCGCACGCATTTATATGAATATATATCGCATTTTAAAGGTTTTTCACCGGAATTGGTCATTTATTTGTTTTTAAGATGACTAAGTTACGAGCATCTATATGAGCATACATTGCATTTATAAGGTTTTTCACCAGTCACCAAAAATGCCGGCGCAGCTTAAGAGTTGGCCTATTGCGTCGAGGGTCTCAGGTTCTAATCCTCGGTCTGGCAAGTATGCATATTATTCGCGAGAATCTATATGAACATACATTGCATTTATTAGATTTTCTTCAAAATGCGTCATTGTGTCTTTTTAAAATATTAATTCGCGAGCATCTATATGAACATAAATCGCTATTTGTGAGGGTGTGCACCATTATTAATTGTCATTCAACATATTTTAAGACTACAAGGTGTTTTTAAATGACATATTTGATTACATTTCAAATCACAATCATCACACGCAACTGGTTTTTCTCCTGAATGTGTAAGTTTATGAGTTCTTAAACAACGTATTCAATACGTTGCTGCCAAAAGTTGGTTAGTCGATAGTTTAGGTATTTTGAGCTTACCACGGATAAGATGTCTATACTTAAATACGTTTGCTAGAAAAAAAAATCAAGGTCATCCGATTTTTAGAACATTGTATTTTTAGCTATTCATTATCTTGATAAAAATACGTAACTCTTGATTTTTCAATTTCCCAACATCAAAAGACTGTAGAGATGTTTACAGTATTAATCTAGAATAATGTAATTACATTATTTTCAACAGAAGGTCAATGTCAGTTGCATACGGGAAAAGCAGTAATTAATAATTATTCTTAGGTACCTACTGTTTTTTAACAATATGATCCGTAATAAAAATAAATAAGTTATTAGAATACAATTAGGTATGCATATTTTTGAAAAATGCAATATATTTTATGCAACGATATTTTCTTCAAAAGATAATATTGGAATGACATTTATATTTTTTTTATATAAAGGGCTTAACTTGCAGGCTCTTAACTCTTCCTAATAATATTTGCATCTTCTTTTTCTCTGTTTCTCCAGGTGGTGCAACGTATGCGTGTAGTTCTGGTAGGTGTTATGTTAGGAGAGAAGTGTTAGTCACTTCATATTATGCTATTCAGAATCGATATCAAATAAAGTTTTGTAGGTTCTTTAAAAAGTTATTGCCTCTGACGGCTTCGACAATTGTTTCACGCAAATGGTTTTCTTTTGAATGTGTGTGTTTATTAGTTCTTAAACAACGTACCTACTTACATGTCTGCTTACATTTATATTTAAACTCATCACGATTATGAGTTTTTAAATGACATATTTGTTTAGGTACTACTTTCAAAATAAAATTCATCACACGCAAATGGTTTTTCTCCTGTTTCGTTTTATGAGCGTTATGATAATTTTGTGTCGAGCCTCCGTATAAGTAGTCAATTTATTTAAAAGGTTATTCACCATTTTGTATCTTTAAATATGTTTAAAGATTACTGCGTCGCGAGCATCCAAATGAACATACATTGCATTTATAAGATTTTTCACGAGTATGTTCTATATAATATGTACATATTCATTTCATGACTTTTAAGACAACAAAGTCGTACGCATTTATATGAATATACATCGAGTTTTAAAGGTTTTTCACCAGAATTTGTCATTTGTTAGTTTTTAAGATGACTTAGTTGCGAGCATCTATATGAACATACATTGCATTTATAAGGTTTTTCACCAACCACCAAAAATGGCCGCGCGGCTTAAGCGTTGGTATATTGCGTCAAGGGTCCCTAGTTCCAATCCTCGGTCCGGCAAGTACGCATATTATTCGCGAAAATCTATATGAACATACATTGCATTTATTAGATTTTTCATCGGAATGTGTCATTTTGTGTCTTTTAAAACTTTAATTTGCGAGCATCTATATGAACATAAATCGCATTCGTTAGTGTGTTCGCCAGTATTGTCATTCCACATGTTTTAAGACTACCTACTAGGTTTTTTAAATGACATATTTGATTACATTTCAAAGTCATCACTCATTAGACGCAACTGGTTTTTCTCCTGAATGTGTAAGTTTATGAGTTCTTAAACAACGTATTCGATACGATGCTGCCAAAAGTTGGTAAGTTGATAGTTTAGGTATTTTGAGTTTACCACGGATAAGATGTCTATACTTATATACGTTTGCTATATAAAAATATCAAGTTCATCCGATTTTTAAAACATAGTTTCTTTAGCAGCTATTCATTATGTTAAAAATACGTAACTCTTGATCGTTCAATTTACCAACATCAGAAAGACTGTAAAGATGTTTACAGTTTTAATTTAGATAAGAATCTAACTAATGAAACGCAGTGGTGAAATCTTTGTAATACTATAACCTAACAGTTTTATTATTTTTTAATAGTTAAGTTAAAATATAGGACTTCCGAAATAGGTTTGTAAATATTATGGTAAAATGGCATAGAAATTACATTATTTTCAACAGAAAGTATATGGAAGAATTATCAGAAACATATTCAAATAACATAAACTTATTCAATGAAAGAACTTATGAACTTACACATTAAGGAGAAAAACCATTTGCGTGTGATGAATGTGATTTCCAATATAATCAAATATGTAATTTAAAAATACCTAGTAAGCTTAAAACATATGGAATGGCAATACTGATAAAAACCTTTAAAATGCGATGAAAGTTCATATAGATGCTCGCAAATTAGTTGTCTTCGATTCCCATCTTGGTTGTATATGGCTGAGGATCTTGACCACTGTTAAATTTTGTTATCCTTTGAGCGACTAAGACTTTCAAGCCTTCTCGATCTTCAGTTTCTCGCAAAGCAGAATAAATGGTGGCCGCAGTAATTGTAAAAGACATGATATGACAAATTCTTTCGAAGAACCTAAATTTAATCAGTGCACATATAGCTGCTCGCAACACAGTAGTTTAAAAAGACAAAAGTGATAATAAATAGTGTTGAAAAACCTTATCAATGCAATTATTGTTTATAAAGATGCTCGCAACCTAGAAACATTAAAATCTATAATATGAAACATAACGGGGGACACCCTCATTAATGCGATTTGTGTACATATAGATGCTCGCGAATTAATATTTTAGAAGACAAACAATGGCATATTCTAATGAAAAACTTTATAAATGCCATGAACGTATATTAGTATAGACATATTATCCGTTGTAAACTCAAAATACCTAAACTATCAACTTACCAACTTTTGGCAGCATCGTATCGAATACGTTGCTTAAGAACTCATAAACTTACACATTCAGGAGAAAAACCAGTTGCGTGTAATGAGTGATGACTTTGAAATGTAATCAAATATGTCATTTAAAAAACCTAGTAGTCTTAAAACATGTGGAATGACAATACTGGCGAACACACTAATGAATGCGATTTATGTTCATATAGATGCTCGCAAATTAAAGTTTTAAAGACCTCACGGGTCGCGCCGGCATCGCCGGTGCTTCTCATGGGGTTTCGCTTTTTTTTATCAATTCCTGTCCGCTCTTGACGGTTTGCGTGCGTGCGCGCTCGGTCGTTCGGCCGAAACAGACAAACAAACTTTATGCGAGACCTCACGGGTCAAAAGACACAAAATGACACATTCCGATGAAAAATCTAATAAATGCAATGTATGTTCATATAGATTTTCGCGAATAATATGCGTACTTGCCGGACCGAGAATTGGAACAAGGGACCCTTGACGCAATATACCAACGCTTAAGCCGCGCGGCCATTTTTGGTGGTTGGTGAAAAACCTTATAAATGCAATGTATGTTCATATAGATGCTCGCAACTATGTCATCTTAAAAACTAACAAATGACAAATTCTGTTGAAAAACCTTTAAAATTCCATGTATATTCATATAATTGCGTACGACTTTGTTGTCTTAAAAGACATGAAATGAATATGTACATATTATATAGAACATACTCGTGAAAAATCTTATATATGCAATGTATGTTCATTTGGATGCTCGCGACGCAGTAATCTTCAAACATATTTAAAGTTACAAAATGGTGAATAACCTTTTAAATAAATTGACTACTTATACGGAGGCTTGGCACAAAATTATCTTAACGCTCATAAAACGAAACAGGAGAAAAACCATTTGCGTGTGATGAATTTTATTTTGAAAGTAGTACCTAAACAAATATGTCATTTAAAAACTCATAATCGTGATGAGTTTAAATATAAATGTAAACAAACATGTAAGTAGGTACGTTGTTTAAGAACTAATAAACACACACATTCAAAAGAAAACCATTTGCGTGAAACAATTGTCGAAGCCGTCAGAGGCAATAACTTTTTAAAGAACCTACAAAACTTTATTTGATATCGATTCTGAATAGCATAATATGAAGTGACTAACACTTCTCTCCTAACATAACACCTACCAGAACTACACGCATACGTTGCACCACCTGGAGAAACGGAGAAAAAGAAGATGCAAATATTATTAGGAAGAGTTAAGAGCCTGCAAGTTAAGCCCTTTATATAAAAAAAATATAAATGTCATTCCAATATTATCTTTTGAAGAAAATATCGTTGCATAAAAACATACCTATTGCATTTTTCAAAAGTATGCATACCTAATTGTATTCTAATAACTTAACAGTATTTTTTTTTATTACAGATAATTTAAAAAAACAGTAGGTAAGTATAATTATATAATTTACTGCATTTTTTCTTATGAAACTGACATTGATCCATTCAAAATCATAAATAAATAGATAAATGTTAAGAAAGTTGAATGATTTTTTAATAATTTTGACACTTTTGTGTAATCAAATTGTCAATTTAAGGTAGTCTATTATAAACCGACATATTTAGTGAGCCTTACACCGTTTTGGCTATTTTGAGGAGACTCTTTTGACTGGATGTTCCAAACGGATGCGGTCGTTTTTGTTCAGCACATTTTGACGGGGTACTTAGTGAAAATGGAAAAATGCGAATTTTTCGCGTAATTTAAATGGAAAGACAATAAAAATTTCATAAAAATCATGTAATTAAATTACTCAAAGGTGTGCATTTAAAAAATGTGGAAAAAAAATGTTTGGTTTTAAAACTTGACGGCCGCTCAAAATCTAATTACTAGCTTAATATAAGAGATAAAAAAATTAAAAATCCTGCTAAAAGTTAACATAAATTAATTTAATCGGATGCCCTAAACAAAAAAATTTCAAGGCAAATTTAATGGTTCAAGTATCAAGTCACTAAATTTTAAAAAATAATATCTCTCACGATATAATCGATAAAACAAAAAAAGCACGTGCACAAACGTAAGCCAATAATAGACAAATTGATGACTTAATAAAAAGTTAAAAAAGTTTGTTGGGTGGTTCTACTTAACGTTAATTAAATATTTCATATAGAATAACTCGCGCACTATATGAGAAAAAAAATAAAAAAGTATAAAGAATTGCGCACTAGCTATGCAACAAGAGATTTAACTACAAAATATTTTTTAAACCCACCCAGTCAGGTTTTGCATACAAACTTTAAAATTAAATAGCACGCTGAATATAGGTGAAAAAGCAAAACAAAATCGTGCACTAACGTTCACTACCAACGCACAAGTGTTTACAATTTATATTTAAGGAAAAACACATGTTTAGTGACACAAGTATCCAGCATTTAGCTGGGTCACCCAAATTGAAATGCGAATAACCCCCTTAATGTGCGTGCACAAACGAAAAAAACGCGTGCACAAACGTGCACTAACGATGCACAAACGAATGCACTCGAAAAAAGTTGAAATTTCAACATTGGGTGACCCAACGTTTAGCTGGAATTTTTTTAGCTGGGTTTTAGGAATTTTTCGGTTATTATAGGTGCACAAACGAAAAAAAATCGTGCACAAACGTGCACTAACGATGCACAAACAAATGCACGCAAAAAAAGTTGGAGTTTTAACATTGGGTGTTCCAGGTAAATGGACCTTCGTTCCCGGTTGATTTAACACATAGTTTGTAGCTTAGAATCCGTTACAAGATAAGAATTAAATGAAAACAAATAAAATTGTTAGTCTGACATATTAAATCGAACTCTGCATAGAAAATATGGCTGGAATTATGGGAGAATAATATCAAAAGCAGTTTCAGACCAAACCACTTCTGACAGTCAGAGAATGGTTTAAAGTTTTCCAGAACAGTGAACCAATGATGTAATAATTCAATTACGAGTCCATTGCTCTTTCAGACACAAATACTACCTACTCCGGTAAATGACAGACTGATAACCAATAATATAATATTACTGTTATGGAAAAGTCTCAAAAAGCTCAGACACTCCGCATTATAATTATTCCTCGTTTTAACTAATTATAACATCTTGGCTAGCAGTTATTGCAACTGTAGGGACACTCGCATACATGTTACCGTACTGGTTGTTAAATAGTTTTCTACATAAATAAATAACGACCAGTACTGGTTTTGTCCATATCAATTGACATCATCTATTCTAACAATCATAATATGTGGGTATATTTTAGAATCGTAAATGGCATGTCAGACATTCCAATTTTTACAAATTATTTCTGTAGGTAATCAGTTTGTACTTGAGTGACGTATGATTAACGTATGCCACGAGAATTTACTGTTAGTCGACTGTGCTCAAAATTTGAAAATGATTTCGGGCATATGGCCACTGTGAGTGTCCTTGATGTAGCGCATTCTGGACATACAATTTTAGGAATTTTTTTCGAGCAATGCAATATATCACAAATAACACGAATACTGTGAGCATCCAAGGAGTCAATTATTTTATTAATTTAAATCAATATTCTAGACAATAAAAAAAAAAAAAATATTGAGAATAAATTCTGCCACAATACCAAAGAATAATAAGTAGGCATTTCGTTGGTTCTTTTTTCGGTACCGACACATTAATTTTCCATGTGACACACATGGAAAATACACACAAAAAAAACAATAGTTGAATTATAAAATAAAAAATTTTAACGCTATTAATTTCGTGACAAAGTTTCGGTTGATTGTTTTCTGCACAACGCCATTCAGTCTTGTCATAATTTATATCTTATGACGATTCAGCCACGTTAAGGCTCGCACAACCCAACGCGAATATTCGCAGCGAATTCGCAACTCACCCGCTATCGCTGTCGCTACCGCTTGCATTTGATGCGAATTTCGCGTTTGGCATCACACCAATGCGACAGCGACGCAGACATAGACTAAATAATTTTATTTCCGCGCCAGATTTAAAATTGTAAATAATATTAATATTTTACGTCAAATATTCTATAATTTTTATCAATTAAATATGAAATACGTACACTATAGCGCTTTCAGAATTGCTACAACTTTTACCCGAGTAAAGTGTATTATAGGTGGTAGCATTGGTTGGAGCCATAGACTAAATACATCAGAAATTTGATTCTGAGCGGCCGTCAAGTTTTAACACAAAACATTTTGTCCACATTTTTAAACGATACCATTGAGTAATTTTATTGCATATTATTTCATGTATTTTTATGGTTTTACCATTGAAATTACATGAAAAATTCGCATTTTTGTATTTTCACTAAGTACCCCGTCAAAATATCCTGAAAAAATCACCCGCCATCGGTACGGAAGGTCCGGTCAAAAGAGTCTAAAAAAAAAGCCAACGCCGCTGTAATGCTCCCGACCTACCTGTTGTTAATGAACAAACGAAATATTTATGCACGCAGGAGATCTAAGGATACAATGAAAACATCAAATTGTCATATATTTGGCTATTTTTGTGACTCTTTTCATCGGACCTTCCAAACCGATGCGGGTGCTTTTTTCGGGATATTTTGCCGGGGTAATTGCATCAATGATAATATAAAATTATTAATATATTTGAATGCTTGATACCGAAATGTCAAACAATCGCAGCGCTCCATATTGAACTTTGTAAGATAATAACTAATTCCCTTCCGAAATCTGTGCGTCGCGAATAATTCGCTGTCGACAGCGTTCCCGAAAATCGCAGCGATTATTCGCGGCAAAATCGCACTCAAGACGCAAGGCGGTCGCTCAAGCGTGCTCTTTCCCGTAAGCCAATACGAGCTTGAATAGCGAATATTCGCTTTGGTGTGTGGACCGCATTATATTGCAATATATACACGACTTTCGTATAAAATACACAATTATTTGATTTGGTTCTATTTAGGCTAGGTATAGTAATTTTGTGTATAACTAAATATCATATCCCATACCACACACATCACATTATCCTTTCAAATCATGTGGCATTTCGAAGTATGATATATTAAAATATTGTTTAAACTATTGATCATGCAGTAAATTTTATACTAATAAAAGTATTTTTTGTGATTATGGTTTCGCCTTTCGGCATATTACGACATTCGGTTCATTCTCCAATGACACACTGACGCGATATAGTTAGTTACTAGATGACAATGACAATATTTGTCATCGAACATGGTGCAAAACTGATCGACACTACGTAGTGCTGTTGATCAAAAATTATTTTATCTTTTATATATTTTTTTATCCTACAGCTTTCCCAAGTTTTGGCGAGCGATTTTGTGCCTTATTCGTCATGTCCGATGGGTTCAAAAAAAATCGGTTCTCGGATCGTTTAAAATGGGTTTTCCATAGTTGACAGCCGCATGATTAAATTCCATTCGATTTCGGTGATTTTTGTTCATTTCCCGATACATTGTCCAGGGACACGCGGCTTTATTGACAACTGATTACGTCGGGAATTTATTTTTTCACAATGTTTGCAACACTCAAACCAACTCACCAAAGATGGCCGCTTTAAATTTAAAATGCGTTTTAACCGATATATACAATTAATTTTCACAAACTAATCATAATACGATTAACCGATAAACATATTAGAACTGATTTATATAAATTTGTATGAATTAAGTTCTTTGTTTTAAGTTAAGTTTCTACACCTCTGACGGAAAGATAGTCTTTTGACACTACCTATTTATCACGCTATGTATACTAAACTACATTATTTCAATTTACTCACCACATATTTACTTATCGGATGCATTCGAGTGGCTATAATTCGAAGCGAGCACAATTTTATAAAACTCAACACAGTTACAAAAAAATCACTTTTAAAAACTACCATCCGTCATTCTTAGGTAGTTGTTTATGTAAAAAACGACAGGTTATATTATTAACGTCTCTTAATGATTTAAAAATGCACAGCACTCTATAATAACTCACATTTATAGTAAGTACCTTTAGATAACTATAATAATTATTCAAATAAACAATCACATTTATACGAATTCCCATTAAAAACAGTTCATTTTATTCGCGGGCATATTTTCACGATCAACTATGCGATCAACCCAGTGTTGCCAAGTCAAAATTTAGAATTTCAGTAGATTTCATAAAATATCAGTAGATTTTGAAAAATGTAGTACGAGTATATTAGATTAAGAATATCAATAACTAATAATATTAATTTATTGTAAACCATGATGATATTAATGGGTAAAATGGCGGTCTTGGGTAGAGTTACAATGCTTTTTATGTCTATTTAGAAGTGTATAATATCAAAAAAGGTCATGCGTAAATCATTTCAAGTTTATTATTAAAAGAATCATCAGTTAATTTACAATTACGGAGAAACACAAATAGATTTCTTGAATTTCGAAAAAAAATCAAAAATTCAGTATTTTGGCAAAAAATATCAGTTGATCTACTGAAATTTCAGTAGAGATGGTAACACTGGATCAACCATAGAATAATATTTCAAAATTTGATAACGTTACATTTTTTTTATGGCTGTTAAATGATAACTTTTTTAAACCAATGAAACTTATATACACTCATATAACCCAAAAATATTTCAAAGGTATTCAACAATAATTGGTGTTATAATATACATATTATTTAAATCATTATCCCCCCTGACCATGTCCGATCCTAATAGGATCATATGGGCCTCCACAGAGTAGAGGTTTGTATTAACAGATTTTGTTTTTTTACGAGAAATGGATTTCAGCCACTTGCTCAACCTATTAGGTCCACACCCTGACTCACACACAAATTGAAAAACAATATGTGTACTTGCCAGACCCAGGATTCGAACCTGGGACCCACGGCGTGATGGTCCAACGCTTAAGCCGCTCGGTCACCGTGGATGTTATCATTATCAACCAGGATCAAGAGTCCGCAACCTGATTTAACTACGAATTTGTGATATTATACCTATTTCTATCATCCTTATCAACATCGACCTGAACCAATCCACTGCTGGATAAAGGCCGCCCTACCCTGAATCTACTCCTTTCTGTCATTTGAATTGCTGTATTTATCAAAATTGGTGATATTGTATTTATCTACATATTCATATCGTTATCGTCATCAACTAAGATCAATCCACTGCTGGATAAATGCCTCCCTAGCCTGGTTTTATTCCTTTCTGTCATTTGAATTGCTATATTTATCAGTGATATTATTATCTACCTATCTATATATAATACCATTATTATTATGACGAGCCTCAATAAGTCCACTGCTGGATGAAGGCCTCTCTACGTTGATTGTATTCTTGACAGTATTGAATTTCTGTATTTATTAAAAATACTGGTGTCATTTATCTACATATTCATATCATCATCAACTAGGATCAATCCACTGCTGGATGAAGGGTTCCGCAACCTGATTCTACTACTAGCGGTTAAACGATTGATATATTTATCAAAATTGTTGATATTATATTTACCTATTCATAATATCGTCATTATCATCATCAACCAAGATCAATCCACTGCTGGATGAAGGTTATCCCAACCTAATTCTACTCTACTTGGTCATATAAATTGCATTATTTTTTAAATTTGTGATTTTATGTACCTACCCATTTGCATCGTCATTACTTATCGTCATCGACCTGTATCAATTCACTGCTGGATGAAGGCCTCTTTAAGGGGACGTTCTACAGAATTGGCCTTGAGAATTGAAAATATGATTTTTTTACATGTGGTCCATAATGTCTGGTCTACTAGTTAATATAAAAAGGTCGCGTCAAAGTTGTTTGTGTCAATAAATTTGCTCTATGACTCGATCCGACTCATATTTCATATTTATTTCATCAGGTCTGTCGAAGACATAAATCATAAATATTTATAATTTTAAATTTTTATTTATAATATATATTATTTAAGTTTTGTGCATCTAATGCCGGGTCCACACTGGCAACAAGTTAAGTTGCTGGCAACCTTGTTATAATTTACGATAATTATGATAATTATCGTAAAATTTCTTTAGCAATTATGGTAAGTATCGTAAAATTTAATGAGGTTGCCAGTGTGGAAATGGCTTAATATCCACTGTGGTTCACGTAGTGGCATAGACCTGGGATTAACTAATTCAGGAAGTCAACACCCATGATAGAATTTTTTCCAGTTTTGGTTGCATTATATTCCGATTCCGATTTTATAAAATGAAATTTCTCTGTGTACATAGTAAACAAACCTACGAATAAAAAAAGACAAGAAGGAACATACTGATTCATCGCAGTAAAATCTGGCAATCAAATTCGCCATTTTGAAAAGCGACGATTTTGCGTAAACAAATATCACGTGGTCTGTACGTGTGCGGCAAACTTCGAATGTGTTTGTAATTTTGTGCAAAGTGCGAATGTAATGTTTTCAAATAATTGATATGGATTAATTATACCATCGTATTATTTTCTCGAAATCATAAACATACTATAATAGTATTTGAGTATCAACCAAGGGAAAACTATGGCGCCATCTATGCATATTTCACAATTATATTAAAATCCATCACCGCCAAGCCGTCTGTAAGAGCTAGCGAGACAGACTGGCGACCGCCAGCTGGCTCAGCTTGTCAATAATTAATATTAGAAGCAAACATTGTACATTGCTGGAGTGAACCAATGCTATTTAATTTACATCAGTCAATTACCTACTTTATCGTATCTGAGTTTTTTCATTCGAAAATATAATAATTTTGTTTATACATAGCTACCATGGGTTGTATCACGGTTATTGTATTATAGTCTGTTTTATGTATTTGTTTTTAATGTTAAATTCAGGTGCATTTGTTTTATCGATTTACGGATCACACCGTTATTTGATTTGTATTTAATACCTAGATAGGCTCTTAAATTATTTATTATCGTCATTTTCACCATTCGTCATCTCTGTTTTATAATGCCTATAAATGCCAAAAGGCAAAAGCGTCCTAAAAGTGACCCAAATTGATAAGTATAAAACCGTAGGTAAAAATTTGTAATTTTACATTAGATTTGTATGGTTTTCTAGGTTTCTACTAATAGATTTTCCACAAGGCATCACGATAAAGATAGAAGTCCTCAATCCTCACCTCATGGAATGATACAGTACTCAGACATTACGATTGATGAGCAAAACTTGAAAAAAGAAATCCTAGATCAAGATACTCCGAAGGAACTTAGACTCATTCTGAGAAGAGTAACGCATTTCTCACGTAATTTAATTTGCAGCATTTGTAATGCTGTTTTTGGATGTGTAAGTTCTCTAAAAAGTCACAAACTGAATCACACGGATGTAATTGATGACTTAAGTCATCCATCTTTTAAATGCGTTGTATGCTCATATAGATGCTCGCAACCTGGTGATCTTAAGATACATAAAATGACACATAATGGTGAAAAACCTTATAAATGCGATATGTGCTCGTATAGATGCTCGAAGCTAAGTCAACTTAAAACCCATAACATGACACATACTGGTGAAAAACCTTATAAGTGCGATATGTGCTTGTATAGATGCTCGACACGTTGTAATCTTAAAATACATCAAATGACACATACTGGTGAAAAACCTTATATGTGCAATGTATGCGCATATAGATGCTCGCAACCTGGTGATATTAAGAAACATAAAATGACACATACTGGTGAAAAACCATATAAATGCAATGTATGCTCATATAGATGCTCGCAACTTAGTAGTCTTAAAAGCCATAAAATGACACATACTGGTGAAAAACCTTATGAATGCAATGTTTGCCCATTTATTTGCTCGCAACCTAGTAATCTTAAGATACATAAAATGACACACACTGGTGAAAAACCTTATAAATGCGATATGTGTACGTATAGATGCTCGCTACTTAATAGTCTTAAAAGACATAAAATGACACATACTGGTGAAAAACCTCACAAATGCAATGTTTGTTCATATAGATGCTCGCGACTTAGTCATCTTAAAAACCATAAAATGACACACACTGGTGAAAAACCTTGTAAATAAAATGTATTCTCATACATATGATCGCAACATGGTCATCTTAAGAAACATAACATGACACATACTCGTGAAAAACCTCACACATGCAGTGCGTGTTCATGAATAGTTAATTAATCTTTTATTATTAGATGTGCCCGTATGATATTATAATAATATAGTATATAATACTATATGCAAAATGTCTTTTTGTATTTGTAAAGTTTGAAAATTGTTGAAGAAAAAGTCCGTCGACTATGATCTGAAATGAATTTTCACAAATTATGCTAGTATATTTTTTAATTCGGAAGCAATAGTATTTAAAGGCCTCGGAATTTCATATAAACTTAACTCATCGTTAGTTTTTAGTGGGAAATCATAGCATTAACATTAATCATTAACAACCAAAGATAACTCGTGTTATTTTTTTGCCATTTTACTGAATCTTAATGATTTTTACCACTATTGAATGAAGTTCTATCAGATTATTGATGCTTAAGAGGGGACATGCTCAGCGTAGGTCAAAATGGAGCTTTTATTGCATTAGCCTTATTATCCTTTATATTTATTTTAAACATTTGATTACTGCATAAAGTATTTTTATTACTTACATAAAATAGTATTCTTTTAAACCTCTCGTTCTAATGTTTTAGAATATAGTCATATTTCTATACATGCATGTGCAGTGGTGTTAAGATTTTTTACTTTTATTAATTTTTAAACGCATTTATAAAACCATTAGTATAATTTATGACGAGATGATTAGGCATTTTTTTATTCAAAAAATCGGCAAGATTAACACATTTGAAGATAATTCTAAAGATATTCATTATAAGCTATGTCTTAGACCATTCAAGTCTAATAAACATCCTTCGAATAATGATTGCTTTATAATAATTATTGACCTAAGAATAAGGTAGTGTTTTTTTGGAATACGCCATTTATTTTGGCATTCCCCAGTGGTTAAGCTAAAACATACGGCCGTAGCCATAAATTGACAAACTAAAACTGAAGTAGGCAGTAAGACCATGATAACGCGCGTGTTTGAACATGTACCGTTAAAAAAAAAAGATTTTTTTTCGGTTATAATTGCCATATAAATTTGCTTTTATGTACATTAGTACTTATTAAAATAAACGAGTTGGATAGAGCCTGATCCCAGAAAAAGCCTATTGTCAATTACTTACCCCTCGATTTGTACCTACGTTTTACAGTTATCTGTGTTTTCTTGTAAAATACCATAAGCGCTGCGTCTGACTATTAATGTGCTATATTGATATGCCTAATTAAATTGGTAGACGCGCAGATCCAACGATCTACGCTGACCGTCGCGACCAACGTCTTTACACTGTTTGTATTACACGCAACGATTCGATCGCGTTGGTCCTTGCTGATGATTGGTTTATAATAAACTTACTATTGCTATTATTAAAAACAGGTTGACCGAAAACTATTTCCTCGTTAGATAGGTAGCTACACTGAATAGTTTTCCCTCACAATTTTACGTAAAACTCATCTGCCAATCCTAGCCGGCGGGTGCTTCGGATATTTTCCTACGTTCTACGCAATCTTCGCTTGCATCTACAGATATCGTGGCAGACGGAAATAAGATTGGTTCCAATTTGCTCACGATCCCGGTAAACCATAGATAATTGATTTTGGCAATCGTGATTGAGACGATCGGGCCAGACCAAAGCCATATTTAGATACAAAGCCCGAGCATTTCTTTTTGCACAAGCATATTTCTCAAACCAGTGGTCCTACTGTTCAGTTGTCAAAATCAGATCTCAGTATTCTTTACCCCCTAATAAATTATAAGCCCTTTCTCGTTTCGAATTGAATTATAAAAATTTCGCAAATCAAAAACATTACCTATTACTGTTATTTATATTGGTATTCCTACATACAAAATCGGTGGTATACCAATATACCTACATAAAATGTTTTATTTAGAATTGAGTTTTCATGTCCTTGCTTTTTCGTACAAGGTGGTTGTTAGTATTTTTGAACAGTCACAAACACCCAGGCTTTGAGAAAAACACATAAATGTTTTTGTCATGACTGGGAATCGCACCCAGAACTCTCGGGTGGAAGGCCAGCGCCTTACCCACTGCACCACAAGAGCCGCCTATAAAGTTATGTTATAACAATCCCAAATATTAAATAGGGTATAATAACGGAGAAGACACAAAATATAATTGATCATTTAATAAATTAGAATTGGGCAAAAATTTATACCTATTAAATTCAAGGATTTCCTTTATCCTATTTTATAGAGGTCTCATTCAAATGCAGGATTTTAAAATTTTTAACAACCTACAATAATCTTTTGTACGGAGATGAATGGTCGTACCTAAAGAACATTATACCAGGATGACCGTTCTCAAATTTCATGCATTACATTTTTGGCCATGAAGTCTGTTACCCTCTTCATCCGTGTTTCTGTTTTTCATTGTGGTATCAGCTAAGAACTGAAGTTCGAGAAAAGCTTTATATCTCATTTCAGTAACCTGGTATATTTTTTTGTCTTATTTTTGCCTTTCTTTGATCTTGCAGCCTTTAATATTTGCATCCAATCATTCATGACAAAGGCAGTTGTATTTATCATTGCATGCTCAATGGCTGAGTGCATGGAGTCACACTCCATGTGTAAATGGCCGGATTCCAGGCTTTGCTGTTCGATTATATCCAGGTGAGTATCTTGCACAGCATGCATCAAAACAGCAGATACTTGCTGATTGCGTTTTGCCCTCCGCAGATGTCAGAAAACGGTGATACCTATTTGATAGTGATTGGTAAATTGTTTAGGATGTATTTAAGTAAAATTTTCCCAATTTCATTACTCCTACATTGAATTTGTCAAATCCTTGACTAGGTACCAATCCGTCTCGTGTAAAAATTAAAAATGACGCTTTGGGTTGCGAATTATTTCAAAAATCATTACAGTGATTTACATTTTTTTAATAAACTTTCATAAAATTGTAGTACATAATATATATTAATACAATTGTTGATATTACAATCTTTTGTTTATTCTGTTACGAAGCATTTAGGCTATTTTATTATAACGTCATAAATTCTGATGTAGGTAGGTACCTACCTACCTACTATTCCATAGGATTCAGGTTTAGTATTCCATTACTTATATTTACCCCGCCATTTTTAACTTTCTTCTTCTTATTGTGCCATCCCTTAGCGGAGGTCGGCCACCATCAAGGCGATCTTATCTTTGTCGTCTGCTACCCGGAACAGTTCAGTGGAGCTGCACTCGTACCAATCACCTAAGCCACGAAATGCGGCGCCGTCCTCTGCTACGCTTACCATTGATATTTCATTGAATGACAAGTTGGGGAATGCTGTCTAATATTGAGTCTGGCAATAAACAACCGGTCTGCAGGTAAAACTAAGGGTGCACACCAACGAGTTATTGCGAATTGTCGCATCCACAAGTGATAATGATTAAGATCGTTAGTGTTTGTTTGTGTCATCCACTCTATCTTGTCTTTTAAACTTACCGCATGAGAATATAGTCAAAGCAAACATTTGATCCCCGGATAGTTTCACAGGTTTAGGTAACAAATGCTGAGAAAGCGTCTCATTTTGAGAAAAGGACTCATGTGGATTTTAATTCTAGTTTTTATTTCTTCATTCCTGAGACTGGTCAGGTTACTCATTAACCCATATTCTTAAACATGTATAGTGATTCACGCTCTCAATTCAACTTATGTTGGTGTTTATTAAACCAACAATAATTAATATTAACATCACTTGTGTTCGTCTGCATAAGTATCATAAGCTTGGTATCACACTACTTATTGTCCGACAAAAAGAAATCGGCGATAACATGGAATCGCTGTAGTCGCATGTAAAAGACTTGTGATGCACCTGTCATGTCGGCAACACGCAAAAGAGTTTAAATATTATATCGACAATCATTTTAGATGCGACTCCTTTTCTTCTTTGCAAAAAAACATAAGATTACGAATAATAATTCTAATATCACTCCTGATCGTATTAGACATATTATTTTTATTATAAAAAAGCTTCAATTTACGTATATTGATAGATCCGTACACCACGTGAGAGGAAAATGAACTGATAAATTTGCGGGCGTACCTCGTTTTAGTATAAAAACTAATGAACAGTTTGAATACGACTGATTTAATCTTAAAAAGCGCCTATCTGTCAACGCCACATTCCTTCATGTACCTAATCTACCACTGTTTCAGAGTCGGATTCATGGAAATGAAACTGTATGCCATTTTGAAACTAGGTAAGTATAAAAGTAAACAGCCTTCTTGTCTCCCTAGGCAAAAAAGACACGTACATAATATTATTATATTCAAAATAAGCAAAATACTCTCGAAGCTCGTCGAGCCTCCTCCAGAATATGAACACTCTCGATTACTTTTTGCGACGTCATGTATACTATTTTGATATTCAATTTGGACTTAAAATTTGATGAATTTCGTGTCGAGAAACTCCGAGACCTCTTTTTATTTAGGTGTCTCCTGCGACCAAAAGGGCTTTCCGAAGAATTCATAAATTTCATTTCGTTTTGATGTAATAAAAATAGTCCATCTAATTAATCAGACTGAGGAAGTACCTACCGATCGCCTAATGTTAATATCCCGTAAATGACTTTTTACAAATTGTGCAAGAAGCTCAAAACTAACAAATATTTTTAATAACCCGTATCGGACTAATAATAATAATTAATAGCACACACCATGTTGTAACCATTATAGGTAATAGCATGCCAATAACCCGTAACGTGAAAAGTTGTAAAGCAAAGCACAATAATTATATCGCCTAATGATAACATCCAATATAATGTGATAATTTTATATTAATATGTTCTTGTTATTATTTTTTTATGTCATATTATGATGTGGGTACTAGAAAGGTAGGTATAATAAATAAACGAAATGTTTATCTAATAGGTAGGTTGGTATGTAAAACATAATCATGTCTCGATTCATGATTTAATAAAACAATGTTTTATAATAGTTAAAGCATAGACAATTAAAAATTGTGGTCGAACTCCTGATGTCTATGGGAGGTTGGGAGAGGCCATTTTATAGATGCCATTGAATAAGGCGAGACGCACGCGGTCGCGAAGTTATTTACTGATTTAAATATCAAAAAGACATAAAATGGAAGTAAAAACCGAAACAATCGATGAATCAATATTGCCTGAAAAAGCGGCGGAGGAAATCAGAGGCGCTGCATATCAATGGATTGACGTAAATCACTTCAACAGAGAGGGTCGATTTGACGTGTCGGTCAAACAGGAAAATGGCGAAGACGACAGGAATAATAGTGTCCACGTAAAAGAGGTACTTACATATATTCCTAATATTTTTTTTATGCGAGTGTATTCATAATTTTGTTGACAAATGCGCAGTCAATTTCTCAAGGGAAATAATCACGATTATTGTTCAAAGCTAACAACAATAAATAGACAATATTTAAAATCGACGTTGACAAAAAATGTTTGAATATCAGTTTTTATTCGAATTAATGAAATCAGTTCCGCAAAAATTAATACCTACGTACTTATTGATAAAATAACCTGTGGTTGTGTGACACGGTGCATCGTATTAACCATAGTCATTTAAGTACCTAGGTAATATTTTGTTTATCAACGATTAAAGACTGATTTTTGAAACGCTGTCTCTCTAAATTTTATGTTATTGAAGCGTCAATGGCATTGAGCTACTTTACAATCTGCCTGTAAAGTCGCCCAGTGTCATCATCGAACAAGCTAACAAGCAGATTGTAAACAATCTACCGAAAAAAATTGAAAGCTGCTCAACTTCACACGCTACACGCCGACGCGTGGACCTACTGCGTTTGCGCAGTAGAGCATAGTAGCGACCTCCCGGTAAAAAACGAACTACGATCTGTCAAAATAGTCGCTACCTTGTTGGCTTCTCAGCGAATGGAAAGTTTTGTGTGTCATCATCACAATCGCAGTAGCTGAATCGCCCGCTTTTAAATTCGCCAACAAACAGCTTCTAAAGTAGCTCAATGTCATTGACGCATTAGTGACTATTGCAAGAGATTTTATTGCCTCTGTGTTCGGCGACGACTGTTGCGAGTTTACTCCATAATATTATTTATTTGAAACTGCGACGGTTTTCGTAACACGCCATGGACAAATTGTTTAATCGCTCGAGCTAAGAGGCATTGTTATTGATCCCTTTTAGCTATGTTCCAGTAAACTGAACGATACAAATCAAACCGGATCTCTCCCCATTTGTCAGAATTTTGCCGAACGCGATTACGACAACCAATTATAAGGCTATGGCCAAATAGGCTGTTGCCTTGCTTGGTGGCTACGTGCTAAGTGACATATCCTAGCGAACGGACTCATACTATACTATCGCAATGGCTACACTGCGCGCTTCGCGCCTCGCTACGTGATTATTAGTGATGGTACTACGTGTTGGTTATTTTTATTGTATTTGCAAGATGGCGAATGTTTCTTCAGAATGAAAAACGTCAACCACCGTATATTTTGAGGTTATGAATAATGACGCATGGGATGAATTAACATTATACACCAACAAGTTCGAATTTGTGACTTTCTAAAGTTTAAACTTAAATCCTCTGTGAGAAGTATAATTCTGGTTAGTTTTGAGAGTGACATCGTTGTTGACTTGAGCGCTCCCAACTGTCAAATGACATTGTACTTAAGCACGTAGCTTGCAATGTGGCAGTCATGTTTTTAGTAGACAAGCATAACACCTAGCGAATAACCTAACCATCTAGTCTTAGCCTTAGTGTTTCTTGCCAGTACCAAAAATCAATGCAATAATTTATTTGTCTCTAAAACAGCAACACATTTAATCGTCGTCTAAATCTAAATATAACACAAATTTAATTTGAATACGACATCTATTTTTGTCGTATTAATTTATTTATTTTAAAATAAATATATAAAATATAAATAATGCTTCATGAATTAGGTACCCACTTTGTTCATTACGAGATTCATATGACAAAGGTTTTTAAAAATTTCTTTTGCCCGAAGTTTTTCCTAAACACCCACTTGTTTGACTGTTTTCCTGCCGACATGATGTGACTCGATGACAATCGAATATAAATTGATAAAAATCGATAGGCAGTATTAAAATTTAGTTAGATTAAATTATAAAACTAGGTCGTACCCGGTTGATTTAACACATAGTTTGTAGCTTAGAATCCGTAACAGAATATGAATTAAATGAAAATAAATAAAATTGTTAGTCTGACATTATAATATGATGATATTAAATCGGACTCTGCATAGAAAATATGACTGGAATTATGGGAGAATAATATCAAAAGCAGTTTCAGACCAAACCACTTCTGACTGTCATAGAATGGTTTGAAGTTTGCCGGAACAGTGAACCAAACGTCAAATTTTAAACTGTTTCCGGTTTACTTACTACGCATGCGCATTGCGCCAATCTGACAAACGTCAGACGGTTGGAAGTCTTACTGGAACACACATTTTATGTCATCTAACAGTTTATCAGTAATGTCAAAAGCATTACGCTGTCACTGGGTATATTTTTTTACATATCTACTGAAGCGCCTAGCCTTTTCGTCATCATTCCGATAATCCAGTAATTATACCTAATTTATTGTTGCTTTAGAACTCCACAACGGAATTGTGACACATAATCAATGAGAATGATATTCGGTAAGTTTACTCGATGAGTTGAGTTTGTTGATTTACCGTATTATGCCGAAGAAACGCTTTTAGCTAGCTTTGGATGAATTTGATGCGTTCAAAATTACAGGCAGTTCGTAAGACTTTGGTAGACGTTCATTGGTCGGCATATTGGCAGTAGGCGGTAGTATGCAGCAACATTTTCGTTTTTATGGCGTCTCCATCATCTTAATCCTCATTGATGCGCCCCTTTCAATTGTGAAGACACAAAATCCGGGCGGTCATATTCGGAAAACTTTCTTTAATAATTTTGTTTGATTAATGTTTGTATTTTATTTATTGACAGACCCGCAACATGGATTCTAAAGCACACAATAATATCTTTGAGGGACAATCGGCACACCAATTTTATAAAATTGAAGTTCATGAACCGGACATCAAAAAAGAAGTCGCGCTTGCTTCTGCAAAAGAAGTCCGCCTAAGATTGAACAGAGCTTCATTTTATCATCAAAATTTTGTTTGCAGCGTGTGTTATGTAATTTTTTCATCTGCAAACATTTTGAAATACCATAAAAGTATGCACGATGTTTCATTGACTTTGGATGAAGTGACTGTCCTACGCGCACAAGCCGTCGACGAAAGATGTCATTCGATTGAAGAATTCGGTGTTTTCTCGACTGGGCCGATGATTAATAATGATTCACAGGTGGGTACTGAGATATCCCGGGTCCTGTGGCTAGCTCGGGATGTTGGTAGGACCCGGGATTCACAAAAATTTTATAATGAATGAAAAGTCTTTCTTTGTTGATTGAATACGTGGCTTTATATTTTCAACTGTTATGTTTTACAGTATCCAAAATAACCTAATATTGTTACGTTCCTAATGTTGATTATATTGTTGGGTCACTGGTGTGGTGTTCGATGTGTGGGTTGAGGATGATGATAATGAAGTTTAAGATGTAGCAGGGGTGAGTTTTATTAGCAGCGTATCGATACAATAGTATATATTATACAATGACAGTACATATAATCTACTGAAATAGTTACGAGCCAGGTACTTGGATTCGAGTGACATTTAGATAAATTATTCTTCGTTATTTATACAATGAAAAGTAATACATAGACCTTATATTCTAGTATATAATTATATTGGACTAATTATAGAGTCAGCGTTTTAAATCGAGTATTTTGTGAAACATTATGCTGTGATATGATGTAATAATATACCGTATTTAATATCGCCAATCAATTTGCTGATCTAGCTAAGATTTGTTTACTGGAAATTGATTCGCTGGGAATATATTATTGCAGAATAATTTGATACATTAAACAATATATATTTGATCGCTACTATACTACAGCTACAATATCTTAAGATCGCTTATATTCTAAGTAATAATGATCAGAATTCGTTTTGTTGTTAAGTTTTTGCTCACTCTTTAAAATAGCGACCCTAGACTGACTTTTTATATCGAGCAGTGTTGCCATCTTTTTTTTTATACATGTTGAACATTTTGACAGTTAATCAAGGAATTTTAGACGTACGTACGCCCACCGTTGACTAGAAGTCAGGTGACACGGTTACACCTAACAATTACGTAATTTAGGCAATCGGGAGAGGCCCAATAATCATGGGTGTAACAGTACCTTACCGGTTTATTGTATTGTAAAACTATCATGCGCGATGTAGAGGCTGCAGTTAGACAAAGGGCGGCGATTTAAAGTTTTTACGAAGTGCCGAATGTGTTTTCTTTTAAAATCATGTTATTCAGTTTACTGTTATCAATGATCTATCTCCAACTTTCTGTTGAAAGACATTCCCAAATCCTTAGATAACACCTAATGATTCAATTACGACTCCATTGCAATTTCAGACACAAATACTACCTACTCCGGTAAATGACAGACTGATAAACCAATAATATAATATTACTGTTATGGAAAAGTCTCAAAAAGCTCAGACACTCCGCATTATAATTATTCCTCGTTTTAACTAATTATAACGTCTTGGCTAGCGGTCATTGCAACTGTAGGGGCACTCGCATACATGTTACCGTGCTGGTTGTTAAATAGTTTTCTACGTAAAGAAATAACGACCAGGACTGGTTTCGTCCGTATCAATTGACATCATTTATTTTAACAATCATAATAATATGTAGGTATATATTAAAATCGTAAATGGCATGAGTTTAGTCACTTCAGTGACGTATGATTAACGTATGCCACGAGCATATACCTGCTTGTCGACTGTGTTCAAAATTTGAAAATGATTTCGGGCATATGGCCACTGTCAGTGTCCTTGATGTAGCGCATTCTGGACGTACAATTTTGGGCAACTTTTTCGAGCAATGAAATATATTACAAATAACACGAATACTGTGAGCTTCCAAGGAGTCAATTATTTTTTAAATTTAAATCAATATTCTAGACAATAAAAAAAATAATTTATTGAGAGTAAATTCTGCCACAATACCGAAGAATAATAGGTAGGCATTTCGTTGGTTCTTTTTTCGGTATCGACACATTAATTTTCCACGTGACACTTAAGAAAAAAACAATAGTTGAATTATATAATGAACAATTCTAACGCTATTAATTTCGTGACTAAGTTTCGGTTGGTTGCTATCTGCACAACGCCATTCAGTTATAATTTCTAACTTATGACGCTCCAGCCACGTTATATTGCAATATATACAATAATTTCGTATAAAATACGCAATTTATTGATTTGGCGTTCTATTTTAAGACAGTTGTAAACAGATATATCAGCATTAACCAGTGACTTCATCTAACACCACGGGAAATACGCCAGTGGTGTTAAATCGCAATAGCATTCAATCAGTTATTGTTTCGCTTGCAGTATTAAATATTGCATAAATTGTATGCTTTTGAAACGACATCTCGTCCGGACAATGTCATCCGTATTCACAACACCAAAGTAGTCATTAATCTTGGTCTGGTAAAAAAACGATCTCCATTGACCAACGGTGCCACCAGCGTGTAAACCGCACCAAATAGTGCAATGTATTATTTGCAAATTGATTATAAATAATAATATTCCAATTTTACGTAAAATTTAAACCAGCAATAAAAGTTACCACGACTAGGTACCTATAGTAATTTTGTGTATAACCAAATATAATATCCCATACCACACACATCTCCCATAGAGAATAGTACCATCTAGCTATTATCCTTTTAAATCATGTGCAATTTCGATGAATGATATATTAAATATTATTCAATCAGTCTATTGGATACTAATAAAAATATTTTTTGGGATTATGGTTTCGCCTTTCAGCATATTCCGGCATTATGTACATTTTCCAATGACATAGTTGATGACAATGACAATATTTGTCATCAAAAATGGTGCAAAACTGTTCGACGCTACGTTGTGCTGGTGATTAAAAATTATTTTATCAATAATTAATATTAGATGTAAACATTGTACATTGGTGGAGTGAACCAATGCTATTTAATTTACATCAGTCAATCACCTACTTTATCTTATCTAATGTGTTGCATTCGACAATTTAATAATTTTGTTTTTACATAGCTACCATGGGATGTATCACGATTATTGTATTATAAGTCTTTTTTATGTATTTGTTTATAATGTTAAATTCAGGTGCATTTGTTTTATCGATATACGGATCACACCGTTATTTGATTTGTATTTAATCCCTAGGTAGGCACTTAAATTATTTATTATCGTCATTTTCACCATTCGTCATCTCTGTTTTATAATGCCTATAGATGCCAAAAGGCAAAAGCGTCCTAAAAGTGACCCAAATTGATAAGTATAAAACCGTAGGTAAAAATTCATAATTTTACATTAGATTTATATGGTTTTCTAGGTTTCTACTAATGAATTTTCCAAAAGGCATCACGATAAAGATGGAAGTCCTCAATCCTCACCTGATAGATTGATACAGTATTCAGAAATTACGATTGATGACCAAAACTTGAAAAAAGAAATCCTAGATCAAGATACTCCGAAGGAACTTAAACTCATTGTGAGAAGAGTAACACATTTCTCACGTAATTTAATTTGTAGCATTTGTAACGCTGTATTTGGATGTGTCAGTTCTCTAAAAAGTCACAAACTGAATCACACGGATGTAATTGATGACTTAAGTCATCCATCTTTTAAATGCGTTGTATGCTCATATAGATGCTCAAAACCTGGTGATCTTAAGATACATAAAATGACACATAATGGTGAAAAACTTTATAAATGCGATATGTGCTCGTATAGATGCTCGATACTTGGTAATCTTAAAAGCCATAAAATGACACATAATGGTGAAAAACCTTATAAATGCGATATGTGCTCGTATAGATGCTCGAAACTTTGTAATCTTAAAAGCCATAAAATGACACATACTGGTGAAAAACATTATAAATGCAATGTATGCTCATATAAATGCTCGCAACTAGGTCATCTTAAAAGACATGCACTAACACATACTGGTGAAAAACCTTATAAGTGCAATGTATGCTCATATAGATGCTCGCAACTAACTACTCTTAAAAGACATAAAAAAACACATACTGGTGAAAAACCTTATAAATGCAATGTATGTTCATATAGATGCTCACAATCGAGTGATCTTAAGAAACATAAAATGACACATACTGGTGAAAAACCTCACAAATGCAATGTATGCTCGTATAGCTGCTCGAGTCTTAGTCATCTTAAAAGACATAAAATGACACATACTGGTGAAAAACCTCACAAATGCAATGTATGTTCATATAGATGCTCGGAACGTGGTTATCTTAAAAGACATAAAATGACACATACTGGTGAAAAACCTTATAAGTGCAATGTATGCGTTTATAAATGCTCGCAACGTTGGGATCTTAAAAGACATAAAATGATACATACTGGTGAAAAACATTATAAATGCAATGTATGCCCATATAAATGCTCGCAACTTGGTCCTCTTAAAAGACATAAAATGACACATACTGATGAAAAACCTTATAAATGCGATATGTGCTCGTATAGATGCTGGCAACTGAGTAATCTTAAAAGACATAAAATGACACATAGTGGTGTAAAACCTTATAAATGCAATGTATGTTCATATAGATGCTCGCAACCTAGTGATCTTAAGAAACATAAAATGACACATACTGGTGAAAAACCTTATAAATGCGATATGTGCTCGTATAGATGCTCGCAACCTAGTTATCTTAAGAAACATGAAATGACACACAGTGGTGAAAAACCTTATAAGTGCAATGTATGCGTATATAGATGCTCGCAACGTGGTTATCTTAAAAGACATAAAATGATACATACTGGTGAAAATCATTATAAATGCAATGTATGCTCATATAAATGCTCGCAGCTTAGTCATCTTAAAAGACATAAAATGACACATAGTGGTGTATGACCTAATAAATGCAATGTATGTTCATATAGATGCTCGCAACCTAGTGATCTTAAGTAACATAAAATGACACTTACTGGTGAAAAACCTTATAAATGCGATATGTGCTCGTATAGATACTCGACACTTAGTCATCTTAAAATACATAAAATGACACATAGTAGTGTAAAACCTTATAAATGCAATGAATGTTCATATAGATAATCGCAACCTGGTGATCTTAAGAAAAACAACATGACACATACTGGTGAAAAACCTTAAAAATGCGATATGTGCTCGTATATATGCTCGCAACTTAGTCATCTTAAAAGACATAAAATGACACATAGTGGTGTATGACCTAATAAATGCAATGTATGTTCATATAGATGCTCGCAACCTAGTGATCTTAAGTAACATAAAATGACACTTACTGGTGAAAAACCTTATAAATGCGATATATGCTCGTATAGATACTCGACACTTAGTCATCTTAAAATACATAAAATGACACATAGTAGTGTAAAACCTTATAAATGCAATGAATGTTCATATAGATAATCGCAACCTGGTGATCTTAAGAAAAACAACATGACACATACTCTGAAAAACCTCAAAAAAATTGGAATGTGTGTTTATGAATAATGAATAGATCTTTTATTTTTAGATGTTCCTGTATATCATAATATGAGATATAAAATATGAATAATGTCTTTTAGTATTTGTAAAGTTTAAAAGTGGTAAAAGAGAAAGTCCCTCGACTACGATCTGAATTGGTTTTTCACAAATTCCGCTAGTATTTTATTTTAATCAGGAAACGATATTTAATAGCTTAGGAATTTCATATAAACTTAACTCTTCATTATTTTTTCGTGTAAAACCATAGCTATACATTAACAACCAAAGATATCTCGTGTTATTTTTTTGCCAAGTTACTGAATCATTATGATTTTTACCACTATTGAATGAAGTTCTGTCAGATTATTGAGAACCTTATCCTTGCATGCATTGTAGCTTTGTAAATAGATATTTTGTTATGATTAGATGTGTTATGATATAATATAGTAATATATAATTTAATAATTTTTGTATTTGTATAATGTAGAGAACCGAAAAGATCAGTTGTTTAAATTAAGAGAAAAAAGTCTCTTGTCTATGTCAAAAAGACGCAACTCCTTGAGGCGAAAAGTCTGTCGCCCTAGGTTAGCAATTTTCCGATCCGAAAATATAGCTTCCCAAAGCATGTTGTTTTCGGTACGAGAGAAGCATGTCGCAATCTCGGCTAAGTTAATAAAATGAATCGCTAACTTGTATAATTGCCATATAAATTTGCTTTTATGTACATTAGTACTTATCAAAATAAACGAGTTGGATCGAACCTGATCCCAGCAAGAGCCTATTTTCAACTACCTACCCCTAAATTCGTACCTACATTTTACAGTTATCTGCGTTTTCTTGTAAAATACCATAAGCGCTGCGTCTGACTATTGATATTCTTAATTATATTGGCAGACGCGCAGATCTAACGAGATCTAACGATTCACGCTAACCGCCGGGACCAACGTCTTTACACTGTTTGAATTACACGCAACGATTCGATCGCGTTGGTCCTTGCTTATGATTGGTTTAAAATAAACATACTGTTGCTATTATTAAAAAACATAGGTTGACCGAAAACTATTTCTTCGTTAGATTGGTAGCTACACTGAAAAGTTTTCCCTCACAATGTTACGTAAAACTCATCTCTTAATCCTAACGGGAGGGTGCTTTGGATATTTTCCTACGTTCTACGCAATCTTCGCTTGCATCTGCAGAAATCGTGGCAGACAGAAATAAGATTGGTTCGAATTTGCTCACGATCCCGGTAAACCATAGATAATTGATTTTGGCAATCGTGACTGAGACGATCGGGCCAGACCAACGCCATATTTAGGTACAAAGCCCGAGCATATCTTTTTGCACAAGCATATTTTTCTCCAACCAGTTGTCCTACTGTTCAGTTGTCTAAATCAGATCTCAGTTTTCTTTACCCTTATAAGCCCTTTCTCGTTTCGAATTGAATTATAAAAATTTAGCAAATCAAATACATCTCCTATTACTTACTGTTATTTATAAATATACCTACATTCCTATTATTCATCAGCTCTCAAAGTCAGACTAGGTATTCCTTCATACAAAATCGGTGGTATACCAATATACCTACATAAAATGTCTTATTTAGAATTGAGTTATGCATTACGTTAGTGGAAGGTGTGTTAATGATATTGTATTATTTATCATTTTAAAACTCGCATTTTTATTAGGAGCCTCAGAGGGACATTTTTTTTATAAAACAATATTTATCAAACAAATTCCAAAGCGACAGAAAGAATATAACAATAGGTACATAAATTATCCGTCCAGTAATACCTTCCCAATAATAAATTGATTTAAAATTAATGAGGTTGGACATTAATATTTCATACTACATCAGGGGCACTAAACAATACACCATTATTTAAGCATTGTTTTATTAAATGAAATTTAATTTTTAACAGATAGTTTACAGCATAATAGATAAATACTATTCATGGTTTTCGCAATCTTCATTCTCGCCCTGGTCCAGTTAAGGCAATCCCTAAGCATCCGTAATTTATGAAGGTAAATTTTCATACCAGACATGTAGTTCTTCAAGTATCAGGCCGTTTCTGCATAATTTCAGTAGCTCACCCTTCTCCTTCATTGATATGGGTAGACAGATTTGATTGTTGTTTTAATTTAATATAACGTATTTTTTTGTAGTACTTATTCCACTTTTAATCAATAAATTAGGACCGGTTTCGTCCACCTCAGAGGGACATTTTCAACTAAATACATTTTTTTTATAAAACAATATTTATTTTATTAAACAAAATCCAAAACGAAAGTAAATAATATAACAATAGGTACATAAATTATCCGTCCAATAATACCTTCCCAATAATAAATTTATTTAAAATTAATGGGGTTTGGCCATTAATATTTCATACTACATCAGGGGCACTAAACAAATTATTTTAAAATATTAACAAAACACAAAATATGAAACAATCAACACTTACAATAACATTAATATCAAGAAATATTTATGATTAGTCAAAATTTACAATAAAAAATAATAAAATAAACAATATTATCAATTGAAAAGATCGAATACAAAAAAAAAATTACAACAAAAATTAAAAAAATAATGCACAATATATAAAGTTATGTTATAACAATCCCAAATATTAAATACAGTATAATAACGGAGAAGACACAAAATATAATTGATCATTTAATAAATTAGAATTGGGCAAAAATTTATACCTATTAATTTCTAGGATTTCCTCTTTATCCTATTTTATAGAGGTCTCATTCAAATGCAGGATTTTAAAATTTTTAACTACCTACAATAATCTTTTGTACGTAGATGAATGGTCGTACCTAAAGAACATTATACCAGGATGACCGTTCTTGGGACAACACGTGCCTAGGGACAACACGTAAATAATATATTCAAAATATATACTTAGTTACAGTTAAATATACCCATATATATATATATATAAATTAATATAGAGCCACCTCCAGAATATGAACACTCTCGATTACTTTTTGCGATGTCATGTATACTCTTTTGATATTCAATTTGGACTTATTTGATGAATTCGTGTCGAGAAACTCCGAGACCCGTTTTTATTTAGGTGCCTCCTGCGACCAAAAATGCTTACCGAAGAATTCATAAAATTTCATTTCGTTTTGATGTAATAAAAATAGTCCATCTAATTAATCCGACTAAGGATGTACCTATCGATGGCCTAATGTTAATATCCCGTAAATGACTTTTTACAAATTGTGCAAGAAGCTCAAAACTAAAAAATCTTTTTAATAACCCGTATCGCAGTGTTAATAATAATTAATAGCATGCACATGTTGTAACCATTATAGGTAATAGCATGCCAATAACCCATAACGTAAAAAAATGTAAAGCAAAGCCAGTTATATCGCCTAATAATACAATGATAACATCCAAAATAATGTGATAATTTTGTTACCTATTATTTTTTTATGTCATAATAAAAATATGATGTGGGTAGGTACTAGAAAGGTATGTATAATAAATAGACGAAATGTTTATCTAATAGGTAGGTAGGTATGTAAAACATAATCATATCTCGATTCATGATTTATTAGAATAATGTTTTATTAATAGTTAAAGGATAGACAATTGAAAATTGTGGACGAACTCCTGATGTCTATGGAAGGCAGGGAGAAGCAGTGTTGCCAAGTCAAAATTTAAAAGTTCAGTAGATTTTGACAAAAAAATCAGTAGATTTTGGAAAATGTAGTATATTAGGTATGATTTAAAACTAATTAGAATAACAATAACTAATTATATTAATTTATTGTAAACACTGATGATAATCACAGGTAAAATGGCGCTCTTGGGTAAAGTTACAATGTTTCCTTCGTCAATTTAGAAGTGTATCACATCAAAAAAGTTCGTGCGCAAATCATTTCAACTATATATTTAAAAGAATCGTCAATTTATTTACAATTATGGCAAATATCAGAAGATTTCATGAATTTCTGAATTTTCAGTAAACCTGGCAACACTGGTGAGGAGCCATTTTGTCTACGCCATTGAATAAGGCAAGACGCACGCGTTGGTGAAGTTATTTATTTTGATATCAAATACACATGAAATGGAAGTAAAAACAGAAACAATCGATGAATCAATATTGCCTGACGAAACGGCGGAGAAAATCAGAGGCGCTTCATACCAATCGATTGATGTAAATCACTTCAACAGAGAGAGTCGATTTGACGTGTCGGTCAAACAGGAAAATGGCGAAGACGACAGCAAAAATAGTGTCCACGTAAAAGAGGTATAGGTAAATCGTTTTACAGTGGCACCATGGGTACGGCAAATGCGGCTTGCAGTTGTAGTGGTATTGTTTGCTAGCATTGAAACAGGCATTGTCGCAAGCAATTCAATACACGCGCGAATCGCCTATGGTGCCACTGTAGAATGCTTTACCTATACTTATATAGATTCCTAATATTTTGTTTATGCGAGTGTATTCATAATTTTGTTGACAAATGCGCAGTCAATTTCTAAACGGAAATAATCACGACCATTGTTCAAAGCTAACAACAATAACTGGACAATATTTAAAATCGACGTTAACAAAAAAGGTTTGAATATTAGTTTTTTCTTCGAATTAATTAAATCAGTTAAACCGCAAAACTGTGGTTGAGTGACACGGTGCATCGTATTAACCATAGTCATTTGAGTACCTAGGTATTATTTTGTTTATCAACGATTAAAGACTGATTTTTTAAACGCTGTCTGTCAATTTTTTTGTTATTAAAGCCCGTCTAATCCTTTTAGGCCATCCCGCCATATAAAATTATCTTCCAAGGATACTTAGAAGTGAGTAAATTTAATGATTTTGTCTACGAGAAATATTTCAAGTGATAATACAATAACAATACTGGCTACATTGTCATATTTGCAAAAATATTATGTACATGTGCTGTACTTAGGCCCACATTAAATAATTTAATGTTTGAATTTATTTTTATCTCAGCCGAAGTCATAATATTATTATAAAAAGGTAATATTCTCACGAAATTTTATTAGTCTTTCGTAAGAACTCACTATTTCGAAGTGTCATAAAAAGGATTACCTGTTTAACTTGTTTGTGTCATAAATATCAGTCCGAAATTACTGGTATTCCATTACACAAATACTAAAATTAAGTATCTTTACTAGGTATTTGTTTTCTATTAAATAATAAAAATTGTCAAATTTAGAAATAACATTACCGACTATTTTTGTAGGAATGTGTAATAATTTCAAGAGTAATTTATTTATTAGTGTATAATATGTTTTCCTACTAGGATACAATATGGTGGTATAATACGTATCAAAATTATCGGCAGAGTGCATAAAACGTTTGACCTGAACCTTCTGTTGAGTTTAAATAGCAGGGTGTTTAGTCAACGTGTGTTTTCACTTCCCAATGTAAGCGTTCAAATTTGTATGTCTTGTTAATTAACAGAAAACCCGAAAAATTAAGATTCTCACAATCTGCCATGATAATGACGTGTATGTTGACGAACACACACAAATACAGAAAAAGGATCGAATGAATAAATGAGCAATCAAGAGTCTGCGACGTAATTAGGTATGGTCCAACCCTTAAATTGGGATGGGCCGGACATAATATATCGCAGATGAAACGACCGCTGAATGAATGCAATAATCCAGTAGTTTAAGATAATTAGATTTATAATAATATGCTATATTGACAATATATTTAAGTTCGGTGAAATCACGTGCCCGTGAAAAATAATTAACCAAAAAGAGTGGAGAAAGCGTGAGGTGGCCTTTACCACAGTGAATAAAAACAGGTAGATTGATGAAATAATATAGTTTCACAAATTTAAATGCAAAATAATTTGTTTTCTACGAGGAATTTATTTTATATTAAGTAATATAATATTTTCACAATCGGATATAATACTACTAACCATTTTTTATTTAATAATGCATAATATGTTACGCCGAATGTGCGAAATTGACTATTACATGAAATGGGCAAAATTTTGGCTAATTCATGTAATAGTCAAGCCTGTTGCCTTATTCATGAATTAGGTCAATTTTCTGCCAAGTACATGAATTCGCCAGGGTATGGAATTCTTAAACTGTCAACATGAAAGAAGAAAAAGTAAATTTAATACGGATGGTTTTATTAGTTACAGTTGGACATAATATAATATTATTATTATTTGGTTAGGTTAGGTTTTGTAATTATGAATTAAATTATTTAACTGAATGTCCATTTTGAGGTTAGCTCACAAGTATCAACAAACTATCACAAACATACAATCGACCATTGCTCGATTGATACCCAAGCACGAATCAAATAGCGAAAATACCTTTTAATAAAATTCTTCCGTTATCATATCGTCATTGTTCTGGCAGAAGACACTAATTCGAAAATATTACATATTGAGTTAGTATACCAAAATGTTCCTTATTTCAAACTTTACCGTCTGGAAACCTTCTTAATAAATAAACAGTCTTTATTTTAAAGTCATCCTTTTTACGATTACTTAATAAACTCACATGATAGACCATTATTTTAAACATTTTAACAAATTCAAAGTCAAATTACTCAAAACTAGTATTCTCCAGTTACCCTTCAGAACAGAGATGATATTATAGTTCTAGATTTTTTTGCGCATAGTAAATGGATATGAACGTCATTGTAGTTATTGATTGGTATATTATTATATCATAATCCAATGACATTTGACACATTTGGTTAGTTTGATTAGTTGCAAAAAACACCACCGGAACGCAATCATCTATTTTGACCATAGATTATATACGTACATTTTGAACAATGCATGAGCATTTGACACATTTAGTAGACACCGTAGCGCTACTATCTAATTTGACCAATGTATGAACTAGACAGAAAAATTACTGCCGAATTCACGCACTCGCCAGATATATTGTAAAATTCATGGATAAGGCAACGGGCTTGCATTTTTCATGATTTAGGCAAAATATTTCCCATTTCATGTAATAGTCAATTTCGCACATTCGGCGTAACACAATATATTATACATACTGCAAATATCAACCTTTTTCGAAGATATACCAAAACAAATTACGAGTCTTATTTGATACATCAATATAAACCATGGCGTCTATTCAGATCTCCGTGAAAGAGCGTAATAGCAAGTATTATGAGGTTCTTATTCGAAAGAAAGAGCGCACGACACGTTGATTATTTAAATATGACTATACTTTTCGGAAATTTTTGTGAACACAAATTTAAAATTTAGTAGAAAACCTAACTTTGTCAATTTGTATGCTAGAGACCTGAAATTTTCACTAGACATGCACAAAAAAATGTTATTATAAAAAGCGAATAAAACTTAAAACGCATAATTTCAGACTTATAACGGTTTTTCAAGGGCCCGACGAGATATTAAAATATTGTTTAAACTATTGATCAATCAGTCAATTTTATACTAATAAAAGTGTTTTTTGTGATTATGGTTTCGCCTTTCGGCATATGACGGCATTCTGTTCATTTTCCAATGACATACTGACGCGATATAGTTGGTAACTAGATGACAATGACAATATTTGTCATCGAAAATGGTGCAAAACTGTTCGACTCCACGAAGTGCTGGTGATCAATAATTAATATTAGAAGTAAACATTGTACATTGGTGGAGTAAACCAATCCAATTTAATTTACATTAGTCAATTATCCACTTTATCTTATCTGAGTTTTTTCATTCGAAAATATAATAATTTTGTTTATACATAGCTACCATGGGTTGTATCACGATTATTGTATTATAGTCTGTTTTATGTATTTGTTTTTATGTTAAATTCACGTGCATTTGTTTTATCGATTTACGGATCACACCGTTATTTGATTTGTATTTAATACCTAGATAGGCTCTTAAATTATTTATTATCGTCATTTTCACCATTCGTCATCTCTGTTTTATAATGCCTATAGATGCCAAAAGGCAAAAGCGTCCTAAAAGTGACCCAAATTGATAAGTATAAAACCGTAGGTAAAAATTTGTAATTTTACATTAGATTTGTATGGTTTTCTAGGTTTCTACTAATAGATTTTCCACAAGGCATCACGATAAAGATAGAAGTCCTCAATCCTCACCTCATGGAATGATACAGTACTCAGACATTACGATTGATGAGCAAAACTTGAAAAAAGAAATCCTAGATCAAGATACTCCGAAGGAACTTAGACTCATTCTGAGAAGAGTAACGCATTTCTCACGTAATTTAATTTGCAGCATTTGTAATGCTGTTTTTGGATGTGTAAGTTCTCTAAAAAGTCACAAACTGAATCACACGGATGTAGTTGATGACTTAAGTCATCCATCTTTTAAATGCGTTGTATGCTCATATAGATGCTCGCAACCTGGTGTACTTAAGATACATAAAATGACACATACTGGTGAAAAACCTTATAAATGCGATATGTGCTCGTATAGATGCTCGAAGCTAAGTCAACTTAAAACCCATAAAATGACACATACTGGTGAAAAACCATATAAATGCAATGTATGCTCATATAGATGCTCGCAACTTAGTCATCTTAAAAACCATAAAATGACACATACTGGTGAAAAACCTTATAAATGCAATGTATGCTCATATAAATGCTCGCAACCTAGTAATCTTAAGATACATAAAATGACACCCACTCGTGAAAAACCTTATAAATGTTATATGTGCTCGTATAGATGCTCGCTACTTAGTCATCTTAAAATCCATAAAATGACACATACTGGTGAAAAACCTTATAAATGCGATGTGTGTACGTATAGATGCTCGCTACTTAGTAGTCTTAAAAGACATAAAATGACACATACTGGTGAAAAAACTTACAAATGCAATGTTTGTTCATATAGATGCTCGAGACTTAGTCTTCTTAAAAACCATAAAATGACACATACTGGTGAAAAACCTCATAAATGCAATGTATGCTCATATAGATGCTCGCAACTTAGTCATCTTAAAAACCATAAAATGACACATACTGGTGAAAAACCTTATAAATGCAATGTATGCTCATATAAATGCTCGCAACTTAGTAATCTTAAAAGACATAAAATGACACATAATGGTGAAAAACCTTGTAAATAAAATGTATTCTCATACATATGATCGCAACATGGTCATCTTAAGAAACATAACATGACAAATACTCGTGAAAAACCTCACACATGCAGTGCGTGTTCATGAATAGTTAATTAATCTTTTATTATTAGATGTGCCCGTATGATATTATAATAATATAGTATATAATACTATATGCAAAATGTCTTTTTGTATTTGTAAAGTTTGAAAGTTGTTGAAGAAAAAGACCCTCGACTATGATCTGAAATGAATTTTCACAAATTATGCTAGTATTTTTTTAAATCTGGAAGCGATATTTACAGGCTTCGGAATTTCATATAAACTTTACTCTTCGTTTTTTTTTCGTGAACAAATCATAGCTATACATTAACAACCAAAGATAACTCGTGTTATTTTTTTGCCAAGTTACTGAATCTTAATGATTTTTACCTCTATTGAATGAAGTTCTATCAGATTATTGATGTTTAAGGGGGGACATGCTCAGCGTAGGTCAAAATGGAGCTTTTATTGCATTTTGAAGCCTTATTATCCTTTATATTTATTTTAAACATTTGATTACTGCATAAAGTATTTTTATTACTTACATAAAATAGTATTCTTTTAAACCTCTCGCTCTAATGTTTTAGAATATAGTCATATTTCTATACATGCATGTGCAGTGGTGTTAAGATTTTTTACTTTTATTAATTTTTAAACGCATTTATAAAACCATTAGTATAATTTATGACGAGATGATTTTAGTATAATATTTACATTCAAAAAAATTTCGTAAAAAAAAAGATTTTTTTCGGTTAGGTACATGTTCATACACGCGCGTTAACATGATCTTACTCCCTACTTCAATTTTAGTTTGTCAATTTATGGCTACGGCCGTATGTTGCAGCTTAACCACTGTGGAATGACAAAAGAAATTGCGAAAAAATTTATAATTGCCATATAAATTTGCTTTTATGTACATTAGTACTTATTAAAATAAACGAATTGGATAGAGCCTGATCCCAGAAAAAGCCTATTGTCAATTATTTACCCCTCGATTTGTACCTACGTTTTACAGTTATCTGTGTTTTCTTGTAAAATACCATAAGCGCTGCGTCTGACTATTAATGTGCTATATTGATATACCTAATTAAATTGGCAGACGCGCAGATCCAACGATCCACGCTGACCGTCGCGACCAACGTCTTTACACTGTTTGTATTACACGCAACGATTCGATCGCGTTGGTCCTTGCTTATGATTGGTTTATAATAAACTTACTATTGCTATTATTTAAACAGGTTGACCGAAAACTATTTCCTCGTTAGATAGGTAGCTACACTGAATAGTTTTCCCTCACAATTTTACGTAAAACTCATCTGCCAATCCTAGCCGGCGGGTGCTTCGGATATTTTCCTACGTTCTACGCAATCTTCGCTTGCATCTACAGAAATCGTGGCAGACGGAAATAAGATTGGTTCCAATTTGCTCACGATCCCGGTAAACCATAGATAATTGATTTTGGCAATCGTGATTGAGACGATCGGGCCAGACCAACGCCATATTTAGATACAAAGCCCGAGCATATCTTTTTGCACAAGCATATTTCTCAAACCAGTGGTCCTACTGTTCAGTTGTCAAAATCAGATCCCAGTTTTCTTTACCCCCTAATAAATTATAAGCCCTTTCTCGTTTTGAATTGAATTATAAAAATTCGCAAATCAAAAACATTACCTATTACTGTTATTTATAAATATACCTACATTCCTATTTTTCATCAGCTCTCAAAGTCAGACTAGGTATTCCTTCATACAAAATCGGTGGTATACCAATATACCTACATAAAATGTTTTATTTAGAATTGAGTTATGCATTACGTTAGTGGAAGGTGTGTTAATGATAGTGTATTATTTATCATTTTAAAACTCGCATTTTTATTAGGAGCCTCAGAGGGACATTTTTTTTATAAATAATATTTATCAAACAAAATCCAAAGCGACAGAAATAAAATAACAATAGGTACATAAATTATCCGTCCAGTAATACCTTCCCAATAACAAATTGATTTCAAATTAATGAGGTTGGACGTTAATATTTCATACAACATAAGGGGCACTAAACAAATTATTTTAAAATATTAACAAAACACAAAATATGAAACAAGCAACACTTACAATAACATTAATATCAAGAAATATTTATGATTAGTCAAAATTTACAATAAAAAATAATAAAATAAACAATATTATAAATTGAAATAAGATCGAATACAAAAAAAAAATTACAACAACAATTAAATAAAAATAATAAATAATGCACAATATAATATAAAGTTATGTTTTTTTTTTTTGAATTATTAATAACCATGTCCTTGCTTTTTCGTACAAGGTGGTTGTTAGTATTTTTGAACAATCACAAGCACCCAGGCTTTGAGAAAAACACATAAATGTTTTTGTCATGACTGGGAATCGCACCCAGAACTCTCGGGTGGAAGGCCAGCGCCTTACCCACTGCACCACAAGAGCCGCCTATAAAGTTATGTTATAACAATCCCAAATAATAAATAGGGTATAATAACGGAGAAGACACAAAATATAATTGATCATTTAATAATTTAGAATTGGGCAAAAATGTATACCTATTAATTTCAAGGATTTCCTTTTTACCCTATTTTATAGAGGTCTCATTCAAATGCAGGATTTTAAAATTTTTAACAACCTACAATAATCTTTTGTACGGAGATGAATGGTCGTACCTAAAGAACATTATACCAGAATGACCGTTCTCAAATTTCATGCATTTCATTTTTGGCCATGAAGTCTGTTACCCTCTTCATCCGTGTTTCTGTTTTTCATTGTGTTATCAGCTAAGAACTGAAGATCGAGAAAATCTTTATATCTCATTTCAGTAACCTGGTATGATTTTTTGTCTTATTTTTGCATTTCTTTGATCTTGCAGCCTTTAATATTTGCATCCAATCATTCATGATAAAAGCAGTTGTATTTATCATTGCATGCTCAATGGCTGAGTGCATGGAGTCACACTCCATGTGTAAATGGCCGGATTCCAGGATTTGCTGTTCGATTATGTCCAGGTGAGTATCTTGCACAGCATGCATCAAAACAACAGATACTTGCTGATTGCGTTTTGCCCTCCGCAGATGTCAGAAAACGGTGATACCTATTTGATAGTGATTGGTAAATTGTTTAGGATGTATTTAAGTAAAATTGTCCCAATTTCATTACTCCTACATTGAATTTGTCAAATCCTTGACTAGGTACCATTCCGTCTCGTGTAAAAATTAAAAATGACGCTTTGGGTTGCGAATTATTTCAAAAATCATTACAGTGATTTACATTTTTTTAATAAACTTTCATAAAAATGTAGTACATAATATATATTTATACAATTGTTGATATTACAATCTTTTGTTTATTCTGTTACGAAGCATTTAGGCTATTTTATTATAACGTCATAAATTCTGATGTAGGTAGGTACCTACCTACCTACTATTCCATAGGATTCAGGTTTAGTATTCCATAACTTATATTTACCCTGCCATTTTTAACTATCTTCTTCTTATTGTGCCATCCCTTAGCGGAGGTCGGCCACCATCGAGGCGATCTTATCTTTGTCGTCTGCTACCCGGAACAGTTCAGTGGAGCTGCACTCGTACCAATCACGGAAGTTCCTAAGCCACGAAATGCGGCGCCGTCCACTGCTACGCTTACCATTGATCTTTCATTGAATGACAAGTTGGGGAATGCTGTCTAACATTGAGTCTGGCAATAAACAACCGGTCTGCAGGTAAAACTAAGGGACAGAGCATGCTTTCGCGACCGCCTTGCGTCGTGAGTGCGAATTTGCAGCGAATATTCGCTGCGGTTTTCGGGAACTCTATCGACAGCGAATTATTCGGCGGCGGACAGATTTCGCCAAGGGAATTAGTAAAATCAAAATGGCGACGATTCGGATGATTGAAAAGCTGATAGAGTTGGTCCGGAAATATCGAATTCTTTACGATTTGTCTGACAAGGAGCATATACAATACAATAAAAATGCAAAGCTGCATCTGAGGCACCTGCAAAAAAAAAATCTTAAAGATACATAACCTAAAGAAAATATTCTTGAATACTATCAAATCAGGATATTATTGACAAATAATATAAAATGACGGTACTGTTCGGTTAAAGCGGATACAGCGGAAAACGCATTTTGAAAATAGCCGATAAAATGGATTATTTGTTAGGTTAACCTAACCAAACCTAACCTAACCTAAACTAACCCAAACTAACAAATAATCCAGTTTATCGGCTATTTTCAAAATGCGTTTTTCGCTGTATCCGCTTTAACCGAACAGTACCAAAATGACAATAGGTACTTACGTTACCGATACCGAAGAAGATGGCAGTATTGGACACAAATTGCATCAATGATATAAAATTATTGTTATACTTGAATGCTCGATACCGAAATGTTAAAACAGTCGCAGCGCTCCACATTGAACTTTATAAGACAATAACTGTTAGTGCACTAACAAAGCTATAACGTCATGACGCACATTAATATTAATGTGTATTTTATAAATATCGGGACACAATAATTATTGTATTTTTTAGCGTATCCATGCTGTCAAAAAAAATGTACATAGGTTAGGCAGCGACGGCAATCAGATACTTTTTTTTTCATATTATGACGACATCCTTACCACTTTCACCAATTTCGATGCCAATCTCATTCCATATTTTATCTTTCTTTCGTTCGTTTTTATACTCCTTGTCAGACAAATCGTAAAGAATTCGATATTTCCGGACCAACTACATCAGCTTTTCAATCGTCCGAATCGTCGCCATTTTGATTTTACTAATTCCCATGGCGAAATCTGTCCGCCGCCGAATAATTCGCTGTCGATAGAGTTCCCGAAAACCGCAGCGAATATTCGCTGCAATTTCACACTCAAGTCGCAAGGCGGTCGCGCAAGTGTGCTTTATCCCGTAAGCCAATACGAGTTTTATTGGCGAATAATTCGCCGCGAATATTCGCTTTGGTGTGTGGAGCCCTTTATAGTCAATAGCATGCCAATAACCCGTAACGTCAAAGGTTGTAGTGCAAAGCACAATTTATTATATCGCCTAATAATACAATGATAACATCCAATATACTGTGATAATTTTATAATATGTTGTTCTTGTTATTATTTTTTATGTCATAATAATATGATGTGGGTAGGTACTAGAAAGGTAGATATGATAAATAAACGAAATGTTTATCTAATAGGTAGGTAGGTATGTAAAACATAATCATGTCTCGATTCAGATTTATTAAAATAATGTTTTATAATAGTTAAAGCATAGACAATGATAAATTGTGGTCGAACTCCTGATCTCTATGGAAGGTGAGGAAAAGCCATTTTATCTATGCCATTGAATAAGGCGAGACGCACGTGGTCGTGAAGTTATTTACTGATTTAAATATCAAATACACATAAAATGGAAGTAAAAACAGAAACAATCGATGAATCAATAATGCCTGACGAAGCGGTGGAGGAAATCATAGGCGCTTCATACCAATCGATTGACGTAAATCACTTCAACAGAGAGGGTCGATTTGACGTGTCGGTCAAACAGGAAAATGGCGAAGACGACAGGAATAATAGTGTCCACGTAAAAGAGGTACTTACATAGATTCCTAATATTTTTTTTATGCGAGTGTATTCATAATTTTGTTGACAAATGCGCAGTCAATTTCTCAACGGAAATAATCACGATTATTGTTCAAAGCTAACAACAATAAATAGACAATATTTAAAATCGATTTTAACAAAAAAATGTTTGAATATCAGTTTTTTCTTCGAATTAATTAAATCAGTTCTGCAAAAATTACTACCTACGTACTAATTGATAAAATAACCTGTGGTTGTGTGACACGGTGCATCGTATTAACCATAGTCATTTAAGTACCTAGGTAATATTTTGTTTATCAACGATTAAAGACTGATTTTTGAAACGCTGTCTCTCTAAATTTTATGTTATTAAAGCGTCAATGGCATTGAGCTACTTTACAATCTGCCTGTAAAGTCGCCCAGTGTCATCATCGAACAAGCTAACAAGCAGATTGTAAACAATCTACCGAAAAAAATTGAATGCTGCTCAACTTCACACGCTACACGCCGACGCGTGGGCCTACTGCGTTTGCGCAGTAGAGCATAGTAGCGACCTCCCGGTAAAAAACGAACTACGATCTGTCAAAATAGTCGCTACCTTGTTGGCTTCTCAGCGAATGGAAAGTTTTGTGTGTCATCATCACAATCGCAGTAGCTGAATCGCCCGCTTTTAAATTCGCCAACAAACAGCTTCTAAAGTAGCTCAATGTCATTGACGCATTAGTGACGAATGCAAGAGATTTTATTGCCTCTGTGTTCGGCGACGACTGTTGCGAGTTTACTCCATAATATTATTTATTTGAAACTGCGATTGTTTTCGTAACACGCCATGGACAAATTGTTTAATCGCTCGAGCTAAGAGGCATTGGTATTGATCCCTTTTAGCTATGTTCCAGTAAACTGAACGATACAAATCAAACCGGATCTCTCCCCATTTGTCAGAATTTTGCCGAACGCGATTTCGACAACCAATTATAAGGCTATGGCCAAATAGGCTGTTGCCTTGCTTGGTGGCTACGTGCTAAGTGACATATCCTAGCGAATGGACTCACACTATACTATCGCAATGGCCACACTGCGCGCTTCGCGCCTCGCTACGTGATTATTAGTGTTGGTACTACGTGTTGGTTATTTTTATTGTATTTGCAATATAGCGAATGATTCTTCAGAATGAAAAACGTCAAACACATATATTTTGAGGTTATGAATAATGACGCATGGGATGAATTAAGATTATGCACCCAACAAGTTCGAATTTGTGACTTTCTAAATTTTAAACTTAAATCCTCTGTGAGAAGTAGAATTCTGGTTAGTTTTGATAGTGACATCGTTGTTGAGTTGAGCGCTCCCAAATGTCAAATGATTTTGTACCTAAGCACGTAGCGTGCAATGTGGCAGTCGTGTTTTTAGTAGACAAGCATAGCACCTAGCGAATAACCTAACCATCTAGCCTTAGTGCTTGTTGCCAGTACCAAAAATCAATGCAATAATTTATTTGTCTCTAAAACAGCAACACATTTAATCGTTGTCTAAATCTAAATAACACAAATTTAATTTGAATAAGACATGTATTATTGTTGTCGTATTAATTTATTTATTATAAAATAAATACATAAAATATAAATAATGCTTCATGAATAGGTACACACTTTGTTCATTTATGAGATTTATATGACTAAGGTTTTTAAAAATTACTTTTGCTCAATGTTTTTCCTAAACGTCCACTTTTTTTATTGTTTTCGTGCCAACAAGATGTGACTCGACGACAATTGAATATAAATTGATAAAAATCAATAGGCAGTATTAAAATTTCGTTAGATTATAATATAAAACTGGGTCGTTCCCGGTTGATTTAACACATAGTTTGTAGCTTAGAATCCGTTACAAGATATGAATTAAATGAAAATAAATAAAATTGTTAGTCTGACATTATAATATCGACCTTAGAAAGGAAAAAGGGCATATCCCTCAGTTTTTTCAAAATAGGTTTTATCGCATAAGTCATTGACGTGGGAAAAATGGCTTAACCACCATTTTTGATGATTTTTTAAAAATTAACTCAATAATTAATAACAAATTAGAAATATAAGAAAAATATTAATTATCACGCACTTCAAGATTATGGCTATTCTGTATTTTAACTTTGACCGAAAACCATAACAAAAACATTTTTTTGCCTCCTGTAAAAATTGATTTGTGTGGATAACGCCCTTTTTCCTTTCCAAAACCGATATGATGATATTAAATCGAACTCTGCATAGAAAATATGGCTGGAATTATGGGAGAATAATATCAAAAGCAGTTTCAGACCAAACCACTTCTGATTGTCTGAGAATAGGTTTAAGTTTGCCGGAACAGTGTACCAAACGTCAAATTTTAAACAGTTTCCGGTTTACTTACTACGCATGCGCATTGCGCCAATCTGACAAACGTCAGACGGTTCGAAATCTTACTGGAACACACCTTGTATGTTATCTTAGAAGTCTATCAGTAATGTCAAAAGCATTACGCTGTCACTTGGTATATTTTCTTACATACTTCTGAAGCGCCTAGCCTTTTCGTCATCATTCCGATAATCCAGTAATTATACCTAATTTATTGTTGCTTTAGAACTCCACAACGGACTTGTGACACATAATCAATGAGAATGATATTCGGTAAGTTGACTAGATGAGTTGAGTTTGTTGATTTACCGTATTATGCCGAAGAAACGCTTTTAGCTAGCTTTGGATGAATTTGATGCGTTCAAAATTACAGGCAGTTCGTAAGACTTTGGTAGACGTTCATTGGTCGGCATTTTGGCAATAGGCGGTGGTATGCAGCAACATTTTCGTTTTTATGGCGTCTCCATCATCTTAATCCTCATTGATGCGCCCCTTTCAATTGTGAAGACACAAAATCCGGGCGGTCATATTCGGAAAACTTTCTTTAATAATTTTGTTTGATTAATGTTTGTATTTTATTTATTGACAGACCCGCAACATGGATTCTAAAGCACACAATAATATCTTTGAGGGACAATCGGCACAGCAATTTTATAAAATTGAAGTTCATGAACCGGACATCAAAAAAGAACTCGCGCTTGCTTCTGCAAAAGAAGTCCGCCTAAGATTGAACAGAGCTTCATTTCATCATCGAAATTTTGTGTGCAACGTGTGTTATGTAATTTTTTCTTCTGGGAACATTTTGAGGTACCATAAAAGTATGCACGATGTTTCATTGACTTTGGATGAAATGGCTGTTCTACGCGCACAAGCCGTCGACGAAAGATGTCGTTCGATTGAAGAATTCGGTGTTTTCTCGAATGGGCCGATGATTAATAATGATTCACAGGTGGGTACTGAGATATTCCGGGTCCTGTGGCTAGCTCGGGATGTTGGTAGGACCCGGGATTTACAAAATTTTAATAATAAATGAAAAGTCTTTCTTTGTTAAACATGTGGCTTTATATTTTCAACGGTTATGTTTTACAGTATCCAAAATAATCTTATATTGTTACGTTCCTAATATTAATTATACCTTAACATCGCTTATATTCCACTTAATAATTATCTGAATTTGAGTTTAAGTTTTGTTTTGTTTTGTTAAGTTTTTGCTCACTCTTTAAAATAGCGACCCTAGACTGACTTTTTATATCGAGCAGTGTTGCCATCTTTTTTTATACATGTTGAACATTTTGACAGTTAATCAAGGAATTTTAGACGTACGTACGCCCACTGTTGACTAGAAGTCAGGTGACACGGTTACACCTAACAATTACGTATTTTAGGCAATCGGGAGAGGCCCAATAATCATGGGTGTAACAGTACCTTACCGGTTTATTGTATTGTAAATGTGCGATGTAGAAGCGGCAGTTAGACAAAGGGCGGCGATTTCAAGTTGTTACGAATTGCCGAATTTGTTTTCTTTTAATATTGGTAATATTATATTATTCGGTTTACTGTTACCAAACATCTGTCGCCAACTATAAATGTTGAAAGACATTTCCAAATCCTTAGATAACACCTAATAATTCAATTACGAGTCCATTGCTCTTTCAGACACAAATACTACCTACCCCGGTAAATGACAGACTGATAAACCAATAATATAATATTACTGTTATAGAAAAGTCTCAAAAAGCTCAGACACTCCGCATTATAATTATTCCTCGTTTTAACTAATTATAACATCTTGGCTAGCAGTTATTGCAACTGTAGGGACACTCGCATACATGTTACCGTGCTGGTTGTTAAATAGTTTTCTACGTAAAGAAATAAGGACCAGGACTGGTATCGTCCGTATCAATTGACATCATCTATTTTAACAATCATAATAATATGTAGGTATATTTTAAAATCGTAAATGGCATGAGTTTAGTCACTTGAGTGACGTATGATTAACGTATGCCACGAGCATATACCTGCTTGTCGACTGTGCTCAAAATTTGAAAATGATTTCGGGCATATGGCCACTGTCATTGTCCTTGATGTAGCGCATTCTGTACGTACAATTTTGGGCAACTTTTTCGAGCAATGAAATATATCACAAATAACAGCTTCCAAGGAGTCAATTATTTTTTAAATTTAAATCAATATTCTAGACAATAAAAAAAATAATTTATTGAGAGTAAATTCTGCCACAATACCGAAGAATAATAGGTAGGCATTTCGTTGGTTCTTTTTTCGGTACCGACACATTAATTTTCCACGTGACACTTAAGAAAAAAACACAATAGTTGAATTATATAATGAAAAATTCTAACGCTATTAATTTCGTGACAAAGTTTCAGTTGGTTGCTTTCTGCACGACGCCATTCAGTTGTTATAATTTATATCTTATGACGCTCCAGCCACGTTATATTGCAATATATACAAGACTTTCGTATGAAATACGCAATTTATTGATTTGGCTTTCTATTTACAGACAGTGGTAAACACATATATCAGCATTAACCAGTGACTTCATCTAACACCACGTGAAATAAGCCAGTGGTGTTAAATCGCACTAGCATTCAATCAGTTATTGTTTCGCTTGCAGTATTAAATATTGCATAAATTTTATGCTGTTGAAACGACATCTCGTCCGGACAATGTCATTCGTATTCACAACACCAAAGCAGTCATTAATCTTGGTCTGGTAGAAAAACGCTGTCCATTGACCGATGGTGCCACCAGCGTGTAAACTGCACCTAATGGTGCATTTTTTTGTGCATTAGATTTATAAATTATTTGCAAATTGATTATAAATAATAATATTCCAATTTTACGTAAAATTTAAGCCAACAATAAAAGTTTCCACGGCTAGATATAGTAATTTTGTGTATAACTAAATATCATAACCACCCACGGTGGCTGCGTGGCTTAAGCGTTGGACTATCGCGCAGTGGGTCCCAGGTTCGAATCCTGGGTCTGACAAGTACACATATTATTTTTCAATTTTTGCGTGAGTCAGGGTATGGACCTAATAGGTTGGGCAAGTGGCTGAAATCCATTTCTCGTAAAAAGCAAAATCTGTTAATACAAACCTGAACTCTGTGGAGGCCCATATGATTCTATTAGGATCGGACATGGTCAAAAAAAAATATATCCCATACCACACACATCACATTATCCTTTCAAATCATGTGGAATTTCGAAGTATGATATTATCATTCATCAATCAGTCAATTTTATACTAATATTTTTTTTTTGTGTTTATGGTTTTGCTTTTCGGCATAAATGTACAGCATTCTGTACATTTTCCAATGACACACTGACGCGATATAGTCAGTTACTAAATGACAATATTTGTCATCGAAAATAGTGCAGACTGTTGTGCTGGTAATCAAAAATTATTTTATCAATAATTAATATTAGATGTAAACATTGTACATTGGTGGAGTAAACCAATCCTATTTAAATGACATCAGTCAATTACCTACTTCATCTTAAGTGTGATTTTGCATTCGAAAATTTAATAATTTTGTTTATACATAGCTACCATGGGATGTATCACGATTATTGTATTATAGTCTGTTTTATGTATTTGTTTATAATGTTAAATTCAGGTGCATTTGTTTTATCGATTACGGATCACACCGTTATTTGATTTGTATTTTATACCTAGGTAGGCACTTAAATTATTTGTTATCGTCATTTTCACCATTCGTCATCTCTGCTTTATATCGCCTAAATATGCCAAAAGGCAAAAGCATCCTAAAAGTGACCCTGATTGATTAGTATATAACCGTAGTTTAAAATTTATAATTTTACATTAGATTTGTATGGTTTTCTAGGTTTCTACTAATAGATTTTCCACAAGGCATCACGATAAAGATAGAAGTCCTCAATCCTCACCTCATGGAATGATACAGTACTCAGACATTACGATTGATGAGCAAAACTTGAAAAAAGAAATCCTAGATCAAGAACCTCCGAAGGAACTAAGACTCATTCTGAATAGAGTAACACATTTCCCACGTAATTTAATTTGTAGCATTTGTAACGCTGTTTTTGGATGTCTAAGTTCTCTAAAAAGTCACAAACTGAATCACACGGATATAATTGATGACTTAAGTCATCCATCTTTTAAATGCGTTGTATGCTCGTATAGCTGCTCGAGACTTAGTAATCTTAAAAGACATAAAATGACACATACTGGTGAAAAACCTCACAAATGCAATGTTTGTTCATATAGATGCTCGCTACTTAGTCATCTTAAAAACCATAAAATGACACATACTGGTGAAAAACCTTATATTTGCAATGTATGCGCATATAGATGCTCGCAACCTGGTGTTCTTAAGAAACATAAAATGACACATACTGGTGAAAAACCATATAAATGCAATGTATGCTCATATAGATTCTCGCAACTTGGTCATCTTAAAAACCATAAAATGACACATACTGGTGAAAAACCTTATGAATGCAATGTTTGCCCATTTATTTGCTCGCAACCTAGTAATCTTAAGATACATAAAATGACACACACTGGTGAAAAACCTTATAAATGTGATATGTGCTCGTATAGGTGCTCGCTACTTAGTAATCTTAAAAGCCATAAAATGACACATACTGGTGAAAAACCTTATAAATGCGATATGTGTACGTATAGATGCTCGCTACTTAGTAATCTTAAAAGACATAAAATGACACATACTGGTGAAAAACCTCACAAATGCAATGTTTGTTCATATAGATGCTCGCTACTTAGTCATCTTAAAAACCATAAAATGACACATACTGGTGAAAAACCTTATATGTGCAATGTATGCGCATATAGATGCTCGCATCCTGGTGATCTTAAGAAACATAAAATGACACAACCTAAACAATCTAAATAATTATAGAAACTATTCTTGTTGGTGGAGAGGTGGGACATTATTTTAATCTAGTTTTAATAATATAAATAAAATTTCATAAAAACAATTTTACTAAAATCCACTTTATTTTATGAATCAGGAGCGGTTTATCCTTATAGGAAAATTTTCAACTGAGGTTTCATTCTTCCGAGGATGAAAAAAAATTAGCACTATGTATTTGAAATAGTTTAAACTTGGATAAATAAAATAAAATTAAAATATTCAATAAGTAATATTTTCAAAACATTTGATGTAGGTACGCCCATGGATTTTACACGCACTGACCTGCCAACTTTGTCGATTTTTGCCTGTTATTTTCAGCATTAATTCTGCTTCTCTTGCGACCTTTGTTTATTATTACTGGTGTTGGTTGGTACTCCATGAGGGGACTTACTAGCCATCAGTATTTATATGTTTTGGTAAAAAAAAACATAAAAAACTCAAGTTTAAACACGGCATGTCAACAGTCACAACTGAACGATATGTATGAGCGGGCATATTGTGACGTCACTTAGGGCAACTCTATGATTGGTCGAAACCGAACAGTTCTACTTGTGTTTCCAAAGACATGAACAGTTCTAACTTTGATACCAAGCCCTATTTTCTTTCACGATTTTATACCACGCAGATATGATTTTGGTTTGAATATTATATTGCTAGTCGTACATTATGATCAGAAGAATAATGTGGCATACTTAGTTCAATTTCGACATTATGCGACAGTTCTACTTTTGATACTATACGACTAATATCGACAATCATTTTAGATGCGACTCATTTTCTTCTTTGCAAAAAAATATAAGATTACGAATAATAATTCTAATATCACTCCTGATCGTATTAGACATATGTTTATTAAAAAAGTTTCAATTTACGTATATTGATAGATCCGTACACCGCGTGAGTGGAAAATGAACTGATAAATTTGCGGGCGTTCCTCGTTTTAATACCACTTGCTTTTCCCTCCACCACCCGCCACGTCTCCACACCCGTTTTGCAGGCGTATACGGTGGCGTAACGAACGATAGGCGCTGTTCAAATTTGTGCCGAAAGTGTCCCAGGAGCAACTTCCCAAGACCTTGGTTGGCGTGCACTAGAGTGTGCGTGATCCCTAATTCCATATAATGTATTACGGTCAATTCTCGATGAGAAAAGACCTTCTCGCTTGCCGTATAATGCCGCAAACTTTTTAAAAGCTGAGAAATTTTCCCTCGTAGATACCAAGTCGCAATGGCCGACCGGTCCAACTGAGGGTCGGACCGACTTGAGAAGCTCTTCCCTTTCAACCGACATATAGGGACACTCCCAGAGGATGTGATCGGCATCCTGCAATTCGCCACATAAGCAAGTCGGAGATTCTATTAGGCCAAGCTGACAGAGCTTGGAGGCAAAACCACCGTGTCCGGTTAAGAACTGAGAAGTCCAATGGTCGGAGGCAATCTGGTTATCTCCATGCGCCACTTAATATTAGAAAAGAACAAATGAGTTTGTCTGCCTTTGGAAGAAGTGGTCCATCGCTCCTGCCACACACGCAGCGCCGTGTCATACGCCAGGTCGCATACAATAACTTTTCGAGCGCACCGGCTCATGGATCCAAGACCTAAAGGCGGCGATATAAAGATACTGCCAACCTCCGCCCCCAGACCCCCAAGCAAGGCGGTCGTGGCACCACGGACTTGAATTTGCAGGTCTAACGGAAGCACTCCAGCAAGGACAGGCAACGCGTCGGTAGAAGTCGTCTTATAAGCCTTAGTGAGGGCAAGTAATGCTGAGCGTTGACCGCTGAGAAGAGTTTTCCGGATGGACAATAACTTACATCTATGATACCACGTGCTGGCGGCATATCCAGCGATACTCACTCATAAATATTGCATCATAAGCTATTTTAAGAGATCTGAACTTAAGACCCCAATCACTTCCAGTAAGTCAGGAGACCCGATGGTAAGCTGCTTTGGCTTTAGCCACCGAAGTTTTGGCGTGGTGCATAAATGATAGTTTGTCATCCAATAAAATGCTTAGATATGTAACCGTATCTTTGACTTTAACTAAAGTACTACCCATACGGATGGTGGGCGACCTTGAAGTGAGGTTGGCTGCCCCCTTGAGGAGGATGGATTCTGTTTTATGCGGAGCAAAAGTGAGTTTGTTAGTAAAACTCCAGGTCATAATGGTTTCCAAAGCCTCGTTAGCAGCTAGTTCAAGACCATTGCGGCTGTTCGCACTCACAAGGAGAAGCGCGTCATCCGCATAGGCAATAATACTACAGTCGCTTGGAAGCGTGATCGACAGGAGGTCATCAAAAAGGATATTCCATAGAAGGGGTCCAAGAACTGATCCCTGGGGACACCCCATTGTGGATTTCCTAGATATTATTGTATTGCCAGTATCATATAATAATAATATAGATCTGTCACTGAAATAATTTTGAATTAGTGCATATATGTCTCCCGGTACACGTTTTAATCGAAGTTTACACAATATTAATGGCCAGGAAGCACTGTCGAAGGCACCCGCTATGTCTGAAAGAATGCCTAGTACGTATTTACTTGTTGCTGTTTTAGTGTAGTTGATAACTTTTCGAATCGCATCCTCAGTGGATTTCTTCTTTAGACCATGTCCGATCCTAATAGGATCATATGGGCCTCCACAGAGTGGAGGTTTGTATTGACAGATTTTTGTTTTTACGAGAAATGGATGTCAGCCACTTGCTCAACCTATTAGGTCCATACTCTGACTCATACACAAATTGAAAAACAATATGTGTACTAGCCAGACCCAGGATTCAAACCTGGGACCCTCGACTCTATAGGCCGGTATTTAAGCCTCTCGGCCATCGTGGGTGTTACCCGGCCTGAAACCATATTGGTTCGGGGAGAGTGGTGCAGTCTCTGCGAGGCGAGTCTCAAGTCGTGTACACATAAGACGCTCCAGTACCTTGCTGAATGTAGGCAAGAGTGTCAGAGGGCGGTAGGCCTTAGGGTCAGAGGAAGGGCGGCTACCGGCTTTAGGTATTATCCTAAGTATTCCTTTTTTCCAGCAATCCGGAAAATACCACTGGAAAAGCATTCGGAAAAAAGAGACGTTATTTCAGGCGCTGCAACAGCCCAAACATGTTTGGCCATCAAATTGTCAATACAATCATGGCCAGGTGCTTTCCCAGCGAGAAGGCTTTAAAAAATGCCACCAATTGCATGCTCGGATGGCAATGGCGAGGAGGTGACTTGGTATGGGAGCGCTGCTACAAAACGGGCTTGCTGAAGAATCATATCATCCGTGGAAGGATCATCCTGTGGTATGAGGGCATCAAGTAATAGCGTGGCTGTTTCAAGCTGCGTAGTGGTGAATCCATGACCTAGAGGTCGCTCAATGCCACTAACGATCTTGGTTGGTCGAAGTCCAATCTTAATCGCGCGATACGGTGGACCCCAGGGGTCCGAGCCACCCTCAATAGTGACAAAGTCGCGCCAGTGATCCTTTTTTGCTTGGAGAATGGCGTCCTTGTATTTACGTCTGGTACATCTGTGTGCTGAAGCCAGCAGTTCAATGGTATGCAGTGGTAGTTTGGAGCGGTGCGCAGATTGAAGTCGCCGCCTAGCTTTTTTGTTGAGTGCTCGGAGATCAGAGATGTGTTCCGTCCACCAGACTGGTAGGCCTGGAGGTTTGGGATTGCAACGACCCAAAGAGGATTCTGCAGCATTAATAATGATGTCAGACAGTCGTGAAGCAGCCATATTATGAGCATTGGGAAGAGGTTTCCTGGAAGCTCTATCTAGTTTTCTAGTGATGATACCTACTTTCGAAATTTTCCCAGTCCCCATGTTTCGATCGAAATCGTCGTGCAAGTCGGGGATGCGACAGATACACCAACCGGTGTCGAGCACATAGCAAGCGTAAATGTTAAAAATTTGTGATCGCTAATGGAGGAGTCTTCTTCCACCCGCCAGTCACTGATTCGACTGAGGGTTTGGCCAGACACCAGCGTAATGTCAATATGAGAACTACCTCGCCTCGTTACGAAAGTAGGCGGGCTGTTAGCGTTGTTGATAATCGAGAGATCGCGCTCTGCTATCAGTTTTTCGATATATTCGCCGCCACCCGTGGGATGGTCAACAGGTGCCCAAAGTGGAGATTGCTAGTTAGCGTCGGCACCAATGACGACGTCTCTGTCGCTGATATCGCGGAGTATTGCATCTAGCAGCATGGCCATTTCTTCCGTCGGACTCATATAGTTGAAATACATTGAGATTGCTATAACTGCACTCCCTCCAGGGGCGGTGATTTCAGCACACGCAATATATTCATTTGAAAGGTAAAAGAGGTGGAATACCCCTAACTGAGGGTCAGCAACAAAGATACAGGCTTTGGATGAAGGGGAGGCGCTGACGACACGGCCGGAACCAAACCCCATTTTAGAGCACCAGCGATATGGCTCTTGCACAAGCGCTACATCCAGGCCCTTCTTGTTTTAATACCACTGAATATGAAATACTAATCAACAGTTTGAATACCACTGATCTAATCTTAAAAAGCGTCTATCTGTCAACGCCACATTCCTTCATGTACCTAAACCTACCACTGTTTCAGAGTCGTATTCATGGAAATGTAACTGTATGCCATTTAAAGATGTCAGGTGTGACAATTTGAAACTAACTATAAAAGTAGACAACCTTCTTGTCTGCCTAGGCAAAAAAGACACGTACATAATATATTCAAAATAAGCAAAATACTCACGAAGCTCGTTGAGGCAACTCCAGAATATGAACACTCTCGATTACTTTCTGCGACGTCATGTATATATGTGTCGCTAGATTTCAAAATCACCCAAGTCCGTAATAGATGAATAGGAGAAAAACAGCTTTTTGTTTTCTCAAGTACACAGTCACAAGGGTGAAACTTTATATTATTTCGAGTATAGAATATTTAAAATTAATAAGTCCCACATTTCGACAATGCAGAAATGTTAGAAAGCAGTAGTTCTTCAGGAATTCACAAAAAAGTAAAAAATACCTAAAGGTGGACTTGGCTGATTTTGAAATCTAGCGACACATATAATGTAGGTACTCTTTTGATATTCAATTTGGACTTCAGATTTGATGAATTTCGTGTCGAGAAACTCCGAGACCCCTTTTTATTTAGTTGCCTCCTGCGACCAAAGAGGCTTACCGAAGAGTTCAACAAATTTCATTTCGTTTTGATGTAAAAAAATATAGTCCATCTAATTAATCAGACTGCGGAAGTACCTATCGATTTCCTAATGTTAATATCCCGTAAGTGACTTTTTACAAATTGGAAGCTCTAAAAACTAAATAATATATTTAATAACCCGTATCGGACTGTTAACAATAATTAATAGCATGCACATGTTGTAACTATTATAGGTAATAGCATGCCAATAACACATAAGGTAAAAAGTTGTAAAGCGAAGCACATATATATCGCCTAATAACATCCAATATAATGTGATAATTTTATATGTTGTTCTTATTATTATTTTTTATGTCATACTAGCTGAAGTACCCGGCTTCGCACAGGGTCGCTTCGTGGTTATATTTATCTTAGATATTTAAAAAATAATAAGAGGTAATTATTTTTTTAATATTAAAATATCTGTGTAATACAATATATCAATATGAAAATAATTCTAATAGGAGTAAAGGTCAAACAAAAGAACACTAAATTAAAATCGAATCCAAAATACGCAAACGTTATTAATGTTATTAATATGCACTAACAAACCAAAATTGGATTAAACGAACTTTGTATTTTATATAATACTAATTTAGAAACCTTTGCAGGTGTGCGCACAACAACTTACAAAAATTTCATCGCAATCAGATGAATGGTATAAGAACGCATACGAATAGAAGAAGATAGAATAGATGAAAAAGAAGAAGAAATGGTTGCCTCAATTCAGAAACCTTGGCGGGCGTGAGCACAATACTTGATCAAAATTTCATTGCAATCGGATGAATGGTATAGGAACGCATACGAATAGAAGAAGAAGAAGATGGTTGTACTAATTCAAAAACCTTTGCGGGCGTGCGCACAACAACTGGTCAAAATGTCATCGCAATCGGATGAATAGTATAAGAACGCACACGAATAGAAGAAGATAGAATTGAAGAAAAAGATGAAGAAAATAGTTTTATCAATTCATTAACATTAAGCTTAAAAGCTTTTTAAAGCTTAAAAGCTTGATCAAAATTTCATTGCAATCAGATGAATGGTATAGGAACACATACGAATAGAAGAAGATAGAATATGAGAAGAAGACGGTTGTACTAATTCAGAAACCTTTACGGGTGTTACCACAACAACCGATGAAAGTTTCATCGCAATCGAATGAATGGTATAGGAACAATACGAATAAAAGAAGATAGAATGAAGAAGAAGAAGAAAATAATGATTTTTCTAATTTAGAAACCTTCATGGGTGTGCATCGCAATCGAATGAATGGTATAGGAACAATACGAATAAAAGAAGATAGAATGAAGAAGAAGAAGAAAATAATGATTTTTCTAATTTAGAAACCTTCATGGGTGTGCATACAACCACTTACCAAAATTTCATCGCAATCGGATGAATGGTATAGGAACCATACGAATAAAAGAAAATAGAATGAAGAAGAAGAAGAAGATGATGATTTTTCTAATTCAGAAACCTTCATGGGTATGCATACAACCACTTACCAAAATTTCATCGCAATCGGATGAATGGTATAGAAACGCATACGGGACAGACACACAGACAGACAGACAGACATTCATTTTTATATATTAGTATAGCCTATACTCTTCGCGAAAGTGCAAGCAATAAGTTGACAAAGTTTTATCGCAATCGGATGAACGGTATGGCAGTGCATTCAAAACGAACAAACAAACAAACAAACCCACAAACAAATATTATTTTTTATATATTAGATTATGATGTGGGTACTAGAAAGGTAGGTATAATAAATAGACGAAATGTTTATCTAATATGTAGGTAGGTAAGTAAAACATAATCATGTTTCGATTCATGATTTATTAAAATAATGTTTTATAATAGTTAAACCATAGACAACTGAAAATTGTGGTCGAACTCCTGATGTCTATGGAAGGTTGGGAGAGGCCATTTTATAGATGCCATTGAATAAGGCAAGACGCACACGGTCGTGAAGTTATTTACTGATTTAAATATCAAATACACATAAAATGGAAGTAAAAACAGAAACAATCGATGAATCAATATTGCCTGACGAAGCGGCGGAGGAAATCAGAGGCGCTGCATACCAATGGATTGACGTAAATCACTTCAACAGAGAGGGTCGATTTGACGTGTCGGTCAAACAGGAAAATGGCGAAGACGACAGGAATAATAGTGTCCACGTAAAAGAGGTACTTATATAGATTCCTAATATTTTGTTTATACGAGTGTATTCCTAATTTTGTTGACAAATGCGCAATCAATTTCTAAACCAAAATAATCACAACTATTGTCCAAAGCTAACAACAATAAATGAACAATATTTAAAATCGACGTTATCAAGAAAGGTTTATATATTAGTTGTTTCTTCGAATTAATGAAATCAGTTCCGCAAAAATTAATACCTACGTACTTATTGATAAAATAACCTGTGGTTGAGTGACACGGTGCATCGTATTAACCATAGTCATTTGAGTACCTAGGTATTATTTTGTTTATCAACGATTAAAACTGATTTTTGAAACGCTGTCTGTCTAAATTTTTGTTATTAAAACGTCAATGACATTGAGCTGCTTTACGAGCTGCTTGTTGGCGAATTTACAAGCTGCCTGTAAAGTCGCCCACAAGCAGGTTGTAAAAAATCTACCGAGAAAAGTTGAAATACGGTCAAATATTTGCAAAAATATTATGTTCATGTGCTGTAAGTACTTAGGCCCACATTCAATAATTTAATGTTTGAATTTATTTTTATCTTAGCCGAAGTCATAATATTATAAACAGGTAATATTCTCACGAAATTTTATCAGTTTTTCGTAAGAACTCACTATTTCGAAGTGTCATAAAAAAGATTACCTATTTAACTTGTTTGTGTCATAAATATCAGTCCGAAATTACTATGTATTTCATTACACAAATAATAAAATTAGGTATCTTTATTAGGTATTTGTTTTCTATTAAATAATAAAAATTGTCAAATTTAGAAATAACATTACCGACTATTTTTGTAGGAATGTGTAATAATTTCAAGAATAATTTATTTATTAGTGTATAATATGTTTTCCTACTAGGATACAATATGGTGGTATAATACGTATCAAAATTATCGGCAGAGTGCATAAAACGTTTGAACTGAACCTTCTGTTGAGTTTAAATAGCAGGGTGTTTAGTCAACGTGTGTTTTCACTACCCAATGTAAGCGTTCAAATTTGTATGTCTTGTTAATTAACAGAAAACCCGAAAAATTAAGATTCTCACAATTTGCCACGATAATGACGTGTATGTTGACGAACACACACAAATACAGAAAAAGGATCGAATGAATAAATGAGCAATCAAGAGTCTGCGACGTTATTGGGTATGTCCAACCCTTAAATTGAGATGGGCCGGACATAATATATCGCAGATGAAACGACCGCTGAATGAAAGGAATAATCCAGTAGTTTCAGAGGAATGTAAGATAATTAGATTTATAATAATATGCTATATTGACAAGATATTTAAGTTCGATGAAATCACGTGCCCGTGAATAATAGTTAATCAAAGAGAGAGGAGAAAGCGTGAGGAGGCCTTTACCACAGTGAATAGAAACAGGTGGATTGATGAAATAATATAGTTTTACAAATTTAAATGCAAATTTTTTTTTGTTTTCTACGAGGAATTTATTTTATATTAAGTTATATAATATTTTCACAATCGGATATAATACTACTGACCATTTTTTATTGAATAATGCATATGTTACGCCGAATGTGCGAAATTGACTATTACATGAAATGGGCCTAATTTTGGCTAAGTCATGTAATAGTTTTCTGCCGAGTACATGAATTCGCCAGGGTATGGAATTCTTAAACTGTCAACGTGATAAAAGAAAAAGTAAATTTAATACGGATGGTTTTATTAGTTATAATTGGACATATTATAATATTATTATTATTAGGTTAGGTTAGATTTTATAATTATGAATTAAATGATTCAACTGAATGCCCATTTTGAGGTTAGCTAACAAGTATCAACAAACTATCAGAAACATACAATCGACCATTGCACGATTGATATCCAAGCGCGAATCAAATCGCGAATATACCTTTCAATAAAATTCTTCCGTTATCATAATATTATAGTTCTAGATTTTTTTGCGCATAGTAAATGGATATGAACGTCATTGTAGTTATTGATTGGTATATTTTTATATAATCAATGACATTTGACACATTTGGTTAGTTTGATTAGTTGCAAAAAACACCACCGGAGCGCAATCATCTATTTTGACCATAGATAATATACGTACATTTTGACCAATGCATGAGCATTTGACACATTTTGTTTAGTTGCAAAAAATACCACCGTAGCGCTACTGTCCAATTTGTCCAATGCATGAACTATGCAGAAAAATTTCTGCCAAATTCACGCACTCGCCAGATATTTTGTCTAATTCATGAATAAGGAAACAGGCTTGCATTTTTCATGATTTAGGCAAAATTTTGCCCATTTCATGTAATAGTCAATTTCGCACATTCGGCGGAACACATATACATACTGCAAATATCAACCTTTTTCGAAGATATACCAAAACAAATTACGAGTCTTATGTGATACATCAATATAAGCCATGGCGTCTATTCAGATCTCCGTGAAAGAGCGTAATAACAAGTATTATGAGCTTCTTATTCGAAAGAAAGAGCGCACGACACGTTGCTTATTTAAATATGACTATACTTATCGGGAATTTTTGTGAACACAAATTTAGTCGACGCAATATGTTGATATATTGCACAATCGTCGAAAACCTAACTTCGTCAATTTTTATGCTAGAGACCTGAAATTTTCACTAGACATGCACAAAAAAAGTTATTATAAAAAGCGAATAAAACTTAAAACGCATAATTTCAGACATATAACGGTTTTTCAAGGGTCCGACGAGATATTAAAATATTGTTTAAACTATGATCAATCAGTCAATTTTATACTAATAAAAGTATTTTTTTGTGATTATGGTTCCGCTTTTCGGCATATGACGGCATTTTGTTCTTTTAATGACACACTGACGCGATATAGTTAGTAACTAGGTGATAATGACAATATTTGTCATCGAAAATGGTGCAAAACTGTACGACTCCACGAAGTGCTGGTGATCAATAATTAATATTAGAAGTAAACATTGTACATTGGTGGAGTAAACCAATGCTATTTAATTTACATCAGTCAATTATCTACTTTATCTTATCTGAGTTTTTTCATTCGAAAATATAATAATTTTGTTTACACATAGCCTACCAAGGGTTGTATCACGATTATTGTATTATAGTCTGTTTAATGTATTTGTTTTTATTGTTAAATTAAGGTGGATTTGTTTTATCGATTTATGGATCACTCCGTTATTTCATTTGCATTTAATACCTAGGTAGGCTCTTAAATTATTTATTATCGTCATTTTCACCATTCGTCATCTCTGTTTTATAATGCCTATAGATGCTAAAAGGCAAAAGCGTCCTAAAAGTGACCCAAATTGATAAGTATAAAACCGTAGGTAAAAATTTGTAATTTTACATTAGATTTGTATGGTTTTCTAGGTTACTACTAATAGATTTTCCACAAGGCATCACGATAAAGATAGAAGTCGCCAATCCTCACCTCATGGAATGATACAGTACTCAGAAATTACGATTGATGAGCAAAACTTGAAAAAAGAAATCCTAGATCAAGATACTCCGAAAGAACTTAGACTCATTCTGAGAAGAGTAACACATTTCTCACGCAATTTAATTTGTAGCATTTGTAACGCTGTTTTTGGATGTGTAAGTTCTCTAAAAAGTCACAAACTGATTCACACGGATGTAATTGATGACTTAAGTCATCCATCTTTTAAATGCGTTGTATGTTCATATAGATGCTCGCAACCTGGTGATCTTAAGATACATAAAATGACACATAATGTTGAAAAAACTTATAAATGCGATATGTGCTCGTATAGATGCTCGAAACTATTTAATCTTAAAAGCCATAAAATGACACATACTGGTGAAAAACCTCACAAATGCAATGTGTGTTCATTTAGATGCTCGCAACTTAGTAGTCTTAAAAGCCATAAAATGACACATACTGGTGAAAAACATTATAAATGCAATCTATGCTCATTTAAATGCTTGCAACCTAATAATCTTAAAAGACATAAAATGACACATACTGGTGAAAAACCTTTTAAATGCAATGTGTGCTTATATAGATGCTCGCAACTTAGTAGTCTTAAAAGCCATAAAATGACACATACTGGTGAAAAACATTATAAATGCAATCTATGCTCATTTAAATGCTCGCAACCTAATAATCTTAAAAGACATAAAATGATACATACTGGTGAAAAACCTTTTAAATGCAATGTATGCTCATATAGATGCTCGCAACTTAGTGGTCTAAAAAGCCATAAAATGACACATACTGGTGAAAAACTTCACAAATGCAATGTGTGTTCATTTAGATGCTCGCAACTAAGTAGTCTTATAAGCCATAAAATGACACATACTGGTGAAAAACATTATAAATGCAATCTATGCTCATTTAAATGCTCGCAATCTAATAATCTTAAAAGACATAAAATGACACATACTGGTGAAAAACCTCACAAATGCAATGTGTGTTCATTTAGATGCTCGCAACTTAGTAGTCTTAAAAGCCATAAAATGACACATACTGGTGAAAAACATTATAAATGCAATCTATGCTCATTTAAATGCTTGCAACCTTATAATCTTAAAAGACATAAAATGACACATACTGGTGAAAAACCTTTTAAATGCAATGTGTGCTTATATAGATGCTCGCAACTTAGTAGTCTTAAAAGCCATAAAATGACACATACTGGTGAAAAACATTATAAATGCAATCTATGCTCATTTAAATGCTCGCAACCTAATAATCTTAAAAGACATAAAATGATACATACTGGTGAAAAACCTTTTAAATGCAATGTATGCTCATATAGATGCTCGCAACTTAGTGGTCTTAAAAGCCATAAAATGACACATACTGGTGAAAAACCTCACAAATGCAATGTGTGTTCATTTAGATGCTCGCAACTAAGTAGTCTTAAAAGCCATAAAATGACACACACTGGTGAAAAACATTATAAATGCAGTCTATGCTCATTGAAATGCTCGCAATCTAATAATCTTAAAAGACATAAAATGACACATACTGGTGAAAAACCTTTTAAATGCAATGTGTGCTTATATAGATGCTCGCGACTTAGTAGTCTTAAAAGCCATAAAATGACACATACTGGTGAAAAACATTATAAATGCAATCTATGCTCATATAAATGCTCGCGACCAAGTAATCTTAAAAGACATAAAGTGAAACATAATGTTGAAAAACCTACTAAATAAAATGTGGTCTCACATATATGCTCGCGACTTAGTTAACTTAAAAGACAAAATGAAACATGGTGAAAAACCTTATAAAATGTATTCTCATACATATGATCCCAACGTGGTCTTTTTAAGAAACATAACATGACAATTACTCGTGAAAAACCTCACACATGCAATGTGTGTTCATGAATAGCGAATTAATCTTTTATTATTAGATGTGCCCGTATGATATAATAATATAGTAAATAATACTATATGAAAAATATCTTTTTGTATTTGTATAGTTTGAAAGTGGTAAAAGAAAAAGTCCCTCGACTATGATCTGAAATGGATTTTCACAAATTCCACTAGTATTTTATTTAAATCCGGAAGCGATAGTATTTAAAGGCTTCGGAATGTCATATAAACTTAACTCTTCGTTATTTTTTCGTGGAAAATCATAGCTATACGTTAACAACCAAAGATAACTCGTGTTTAGTTTTTGCCAAGTTACTGAATCTTAATGATTTTTACCACTATTGAATGAAGTTCCGTCAGATTATTGATACTTAAGTCAACACTGTTTTTCTGGTTGTCAATTATTAGGAATTTCTTCTTGATATTAAAATCGAGTCCTGTTCTCTTGCCAAAAGCATCGAACATAGGCAAATAAATTTTTATTAAAACCTTATCCTTGCATGCATTGTACCTTTGTAAATAGATATTTTATTATGATTAGATGTGTTATGATATAGGTAATATGGTAATATATAATTTAATAATTTTTGTATTTGTAAAATGTAGAGAACCGAATGATCAGCTGTTTAAATGAAGAGAAAAAAGTCTATCGCCTATGTCAGAAAACGCGGAGAAAAGTCTGTCGCCCTTGGTTAGCAATTTTCCGATCCGAAAATATAGCTTCCCTTAGCTTGTTGTTTTCGGTACGAGAGAAGCATGTCGCTATCTCGGCTAAGTTAAATAAATAAATCGCTAACTTGTATAATTGCCATATAAATTAGCTCTCATGTAAATTAGTACTTATCAAAATAAACGAGTTGGATAGAGCCTGATCCCAGCAAAAGCCTATTGTCAATTACTTACCCCTCGATTTGTACCTCCGTTTTACAGTTATCTGTGTTTTCCTGTAAAATACCATAAGCGCTGCGTCTGACTATTGATGTGCTATATTGATATGCCTAATTAAATTGGCAGACGCGCAGATCCAACGATCCACGCTGACCGTCGTGACCAACGTCTTTACACAGTTTGAATTACATGGAACTATTCGATCGCGTTGGTCCTTGGATTTTATTGGTTTAAAATAAACATACTGTTGCTATTATTAAAAACTTAGGTTGACCGAAAACTATTTCTTCCTTAGATTGGTAGCTATACAGAATAGTTTTCCCTCACAATTTTACGTAAAACTCATCTGTCAATCCTAGCGGGCGGGTGCTTCGGATATTTTCCTACGTTCTACGCAATTTTCGCTTGCATCTGCAGAAATCGTGGCAGACGGAGATAAGATTGGTTCCAATATGCTCACGATCCCGGTAAACAAAAAAAGATAATTGATCGTGGCTGATACGATCGGGCTAGACCAACGCCATCTTTAGATACAAAGCCTGAGCATATCTTTTTCCACAGGCATATTTCTCAAACTAGTGGTCCTACTGTTCAGTTGTCAACATCGGATCCCAGTTTGCTTAACCCCATATAAAGTATAAGCCCTTTCTCGTTTCGAATTGAATTTTGTACAACTTTTTCAAATCTTACTTTTCGCATCGCTGTCAATAAGGAGTAGATCTGACGTCTTTCAAACTTATTCAGGTGTTCCCCAAGGATCAAATCTTGGCCCAATTATGTTTCTTATATTCATTAATGACATTGTCAATGTTATAAATGGAATCCAGTTTTTACTCTTTGCAGACGATTTAAAATTATATGCGTCAATTCACAGTGAATTAGATTGTCACATATTACAAAATAATCTCACTTCAATTGAAATTTGGGCGAAAAAAAATAAACTCGAATTTAATACTGATAAATGTGTCTGTATTAGCTTTTCGAAATCAAGATCTCCAATTATTTTCAACTATAATATGTCAAATAGATTACTGAAGCGTCAATCAGAAAATAAAGATCTTGGCATATTGTTTGACTCACGTTTATCATTTAGCTTCTACGGCATTGCGTGCGAGCAAGCTTTTAGGATTCGTCATGAGACAAGCCAAGTCATTCAAGAATCCAACTGTATTACGTACCTACAATGTGTCGTTAGTACGGAGTATTCTTGAGTATGGCTCCATCATCTGGAGTCCTTATAAAGTTTCCTATAAGCTTGTTTTAGAGCGTGTTCAGAAAAAATTTCTTGTCATCTCTATTTTAAAGTTTATAGTTATTTTCATTTTGACACCTCAGACGAGTTTTCTCCGACTAACTTTCTTTAAGGCATGCTCGCCTTTCATTCTCTTGAAGCTCGTAGGTCACTTCTGCTCTTAAAGCATTTTTCCCTGCTTTCACGTAGTATCATTTTCAATCCCGATATTCTAGAAAATTTAAATTTTTACGCACCCCTCAATTACATGCGTGGTCGCAGCCATGACCTATTTTGGGTGTAAGCTGATTCCTCATGTCAGGCTCACCAGGCACCAATAGCGAGGGCTGTGCGGTTGTTCAATGCACTCCTTAGAGTTGTAGATATTTTTGGCGATCCATTATATATTGTTTTTTTAAATTGTATTTTATTGTTTAATTTGTACTTTTTGAATCATTGTTGTTTTTTTTAATTTTATTTCTTTTGTATAAAACTATTTTTGCTTTCTTTTTTTCCTCCACTTTGTTTTTTCTGATTTTCGGAACTGATTACTTGTAATTTGTATTCTAAATGTCATGTGAACGTCCTGAATTAATAATTTGTTATGTACTCAACGTATCTTTTTTAAATAAATAAATAAATACAATATACCAATTTCGCATATCAAATGCATTACCTACTACTGTTATTTATAAATATACCTACATTATTGTTATTCATCAGCTCTCAAAGTCAGACTAGGTATTTCTTCATACAAAAATCGGCGGTACCTATACCAATATACCTACATAAAATGTCTTACTTAGAATAGAGTTATGCATTACGTTGGTGGAAGGTGTGTTAATAATAGTGTATTCTTAACATTTTAAAACTCGCATTTTTATTAGGAATGTATCCACAAATGAATAGTGTAGGAAGATATATTATGTTTTCTGAAAAAAGAATGGCTTTAATGATTGAAACTGAAATAAACATTTGAAAAATTAATCTTCACATTCTTTTAGTATATTTATCACGTTTCTTGTGTAAATAAGCCCTGAAAAGGAAGGAATATAATTGTTATATTATTATGAAACAATGCCAGTGTGTATCATACAATATTTATTTTAAAATCGGTTAGATATTTACATTTCATTAATAATTAATATTTTTTTATAATTGCATCAAATCAACAAAACAACCTTATCATTTGTCAGTTTTACTACCATAGCTACCAATACTCGACGCACTCAGAAAACAAGGATTCCCGGGGCGCTATATAAATATTTTCAATAATATATACAGTAGATAGCGCAACAGCATCTGTCAATCTCCATAAACCATCGCGCAGATTTCCTATCAGCAAATGAGTCCTACAAGGTGATACAATCTCACCTAAACTATTTACAGCTACCCTTGAAGACTTATTTAGGCAACTTGACTGGAATGACAAAGGCATCCCCATAAATGGAGAATAGCTGAGTCATCTGCGCTTTGCCGATGACATAATAATTTTCTCGCAAGACTCAGAAGACCTCCAAAGCAGAATACAGCAACTCGCTGAAGTAAGCAACAAAGTAGGTTTGAAAATAAATGTAACAAAGACGAAAGTCATGTTCAATTGCTTTGCGGGCCAAAAAGAGATCCTTATCAATGGCACTCAGCTCGAACAGGTGAAAAATTACATCTATCTGGGACAATAAGTGTCTTTGTTTTTTAATATTGACGTTCCAAAATATTTTTTGAAAATAGACAAAAAAAAGTATTATTGCATTTAACTTATACACAAACCTACTCAACACAACACAGCCTAATTTCTCGTTTATCGGTCTTTTGTCTATAAATTGCACTCGGTGTACCTACACCATATCCCCCACATCCTGAAAAGAGCCCTTAGGCTAGGTTATTTGGCAGGCCCCCTACCTACCGCTAAGATTAAAGGCAGTGCGAAACACTTTTCTTTTTTTTGACCATGTCCGATCCTAATAGGATCATATGGACCTCCACAGAGTAAAGGTTTGTATTAACAGATTTTGTTTTTTATAAGAAATGGATGTCAGCCACTTGCTCAACCTATTAGGTCCATACCCTGACTCACACACAAATTGAAAAACATTATGTGTACTTGCCAGACCCTGGATTAGAACCTGGGACCCACGGCGTTATAGTCCAATGCTTAAGCCGCGCGGCCACCGTGTGTGAAACACTGCATTAACGCATTAGGCTGTTTCTGCATAACTTTAGTAGGTCACTCTTCTTCTTCATTGATATGGGTAATAAAGAGTGATGTACATGTTTGAGTTCAGAATTATTCCTGCTCCGTTCTCTACCAGCTGCAATAATATTTTGTACGGAGATGAATGGTCGTACCTAAAGAACATTATACCAGGATGGCCTTTTTCAAATTGCATTCATTTAATTTTTAGCCATGATACTCTGTTATCGTTTTCATCGGTGTTTCTGTTTTTCATTGTGGTAGCAGTTAAGAACTGAAGATCGAGAAAATCTTTATATCTCATTTCAGTAACCTGGTATGGTTTTTTGTCTTATTTTTGCCTTTCTTTGATCTTGCAGCCTTGAATATTTGCATCCAATTATTCATGATAAAGGCAGTTGTATTTATCATTGCATGCTCAATGGCTGAGTGCATGGAGTCACACTCCATGTGTGAATGGCCGGATTCCAGGAATTGATGCTCGATTATGTCCAGGTGAGTATCTTGCACAGCATGCATCAAAACAGCAGCTACTTGCTGATTGCGTTTTTCCCTCCGCAGATGTCAGAAAACGGTGATACCTCTTTGATAGTGATGGATAAATCGTTTATGTATTTAAGTAAAATGGTCCCAATTTCATTACTCCCACATTTGTCAAATACTTGACTACCGTTCCGTCTCTCGTAAAAATTAAGAACGCCGCTATGGTTAGCGAATTATTTTGAAAATCAATGGATATAAAACATTTTTAATTTTTGTTTTAGGCAATAAATAAGAAGGGTGAAATTTATTCTATGATTGTTTTTTTTCATTAAAAGTTATCCAGGAATTCCGTTAATAGGGTATTTTAAATTTTAATGGGTCGGTGTATACATTTTTTCTTATGTGTACCCAAATCGCTTTTGCACTTATAATCACAATAATCGCATTTAAACGGTTTTTCGTCACTGTGAACCCTTTCATGTCTCTTCAGTTGATAGGCTTGTTTGGATTTGTAATCACACAATTTGCATTCGAATGGCTTTTCGCCACTGTGAATCATTTTATGTTTTTTCATCGAACTAGACGTTACGCTTTTGTAATCACAATAATCGCATTTAAATGGTTTTTCTTCACTGTGGACCCATTCATGTCTCTTCAGCTCGAACGGTCCTTTGGCTTTATAATCACACAATTTGCACTTGAACGGCCTTTCGCCACTGTGAATCATTTTATGTAATTTCATCGAACTAGACGTTATGCTTTTGTAATCACATAAATTGCATTGAAAACTTTTTTCGCCAGTGTGTATCTTGCTATGTCTCTTCAAAACAAAGGCTTTATTGCATTTATAGTCACACAATTCGCAATTAAACGGTTTTTCGCCAGTATGAATCAATTGATGTCTCTTTAAATGAGTGCGTTGGTTGCATTTGTAGTCACACAGATTGCAACTAAAACGGATTTCGCCATTATGTTTAGTTTGGTGTAATTTCAAAGAAATGGATCTTATGCATTTGTAGTCACAGAAGTTGCACTTTAGAGATTTTTCATCACAATGAATTACTTTGTGTTTCCTTAAAAGATAGACGTTATTGCTTTTGTAATCACAAAAGTTGCACTTCAGAGTTTTTTCATTATGAATTATTTTATGTTTCCGTAAAAGATGGGCGTGAGTACATTTATAATCACATAAATCGCAATAAAAACTTTTTTCTTTTACATCAACTTTTTTGTGACTTTGCATCGTGTCACATTGCTTTTTGTGGTCATTTAAAATGTTTTCATCTGAGAAAAAAGAGAAGCACATATTACATACAAAATTCCTTTCATAAAATATAGCTCTATGTAGTTTTAGCTGGACTTCCTTGTCGGATAGCAACGATATCTCTTGCTTTATGGCTTTTCCATCAATTTTAATTTCTTGATTTAACAACGTGGATTGATGAAACTCAGATATGTCAGGTTCTTTCTTCATATTCAGGATCTCGTGATTATCATTGCCACTGTATCCAGCATCTGATGGGCCAGCCGTTGACGTATAATTATACTGATTTCCATCCTCCAAACCTTCAGCCTTTATATAGCATGGTACATTCCCAACATAATAAAAAGGCTTTTTCAAATAGACACCACTCACATCAGATGTCATGGCATGGTTTATTAATGGGACCTATAACAATACAATATAATAAATTTAAAATTACTACAGATGTTGAAGGAAAATCTTTATATAACTAGTGGAAAATATATATATTTTCTGATTTACACATAATATACACATCGTAAATAAGTTTTCAATTACATATAATCTATTCACAGACATTATATTATTCGCATTCCTTCTTCTAAGCAACAAATGACCCCATATGGCATATATGGTTCATATGGACATGAACCCGTTACAAGTACGTTTCCGTAACTTATTCCTGAAAGTGTTTTGAAAAGCAGTTGCTAAGGTGATAGGATATGATAAGTTCTATTCAAAACAAGTTATATATCGTGAGGAAGCATTCGAGGTCTCGATCTGATGCAATAATGGCATCTAACGTTGTGATCAAACATCAATGCATTGTATTAATACATTGACTGGCATTAAAATCAATTTTTCAAACAACTTGCAGCGCCGTTCAGAACAATTTCAATATCACTGATTTAATCTAATGTAATTAACTATTTTTTTTATTCAAAGTTAATCCACATGATTTAAGAATGCAACATTCTTTTTATTGAACATACATAATTTTGAAAATATATAACCAATAAAATAAATCTTTTTTGAACACCCAGCAGGAATCGAACTTTCGGGTAACTCAATTTGGAAAACGAAAAATTGAAAATTTTTAAAGCCATCAGTTAAAATTTGCCGTAATTAGATATGATACCTATAGCATTGTGGTCAGTGTGCATGAGCGCAAAACACGAGAGACGTAATGATTTATTTTATCTAATGTCAAATTAATTGACATGGGCAAATAAATAAATACATAAGATATCATATTATCTGAATCTGGAAGAGAAAAGTTTTTATATAAGTATGTGATTGCTTTTTCTATAATCGTAACCCACTGGCTTCGGATCAAGGGATTGCTGAAGTTTCGTGGGGTTAGGCAGGCCATGTGGTGCATAGTGGCGGCGATTGAAAAAATGAATACAAATATTACAACTGTTGAGAGCAGTGAAGGTTAAAGACGATACGGTCACTTCATTGGAGGTAGGAAAACTAAGTTTATGAAAAATCTTGATAATAAACATATTGTACTATAATAATACGCTTTGTGTCTAATACTTATAGTTATGGCAGTTCAGGCAAACTAATGTTAACAAGGGTGTCACCAAACTTGTCAGCATCACAAACCTTCACGTACTTAAAACTACTATTGTTTGAGAGTATGATTCGTGGAAATACTCTAATTGTATGTCATTTTAAGATGTCAGGTATGTTGGTCTGTTTTCATCCTAAAATAGGTAAGTAGATACCTAACAGATTTGAAACTAAAAATAAAATAAAATGACCTTATGATTCTACTTAAGGGCAGCATTTTGCCTAGCGAGGTATCTATACGGCATAAAAACAAAAAACATAGACTCTAAAATAAAACTAACACTCCTGTTTTAATATTAAATTGCCTATATTTTGTGTCAATGATAAGTCAGAATTGGTGACACTGTCACGAAACTGTTCGGGGTCACGACTGGAGTCAGACAGGGTTGTGTTCTTGCTCCGTTTCTCTTTATCATCTTCTTTGACTTCATACTACGGAAGTCAATACCACCTGACCGTGGCATATCTGTGACCCCACGGTGAAGTTATGCGTCCTGGAATACGCCGATGACCCTGACCTATTCCACAACTTAATCGAGGACATTCAAGGGACAATCGACAGGTTGCATGATAACTTGTCTCGCGTTGGTTTGAAAATCAACGCGAAGAAAACGAACGTTTTATGCAACAGCACCTGTATCGGTCCAAATTTCCCTCTGATAGCGAGGGGCAAAGCATCAAGAGCGTCGACAGCTTCAAATACTTGGGGGTACACATCACGGGAGAAGGCATTTTGCAGGGAGAGCTCGCTATCCGAATAAGAATGGCTGGAGCAACATTCAACTCAATGTGGAGTGTCTGGGACTCACGATTGTAATCGGTCAAAACCAAATGCCGCATATTCGACGCTTGCATTCTGACGGTGCTGCTTTACGGTAGCAAATCATGGCACCTTACGAAGACTCAGAGCAACCGTATACTGAGCTTCGAAAGCAGATGTTTGCGACGGATACTGGGTGTGCGGTAATATGACTAGTAGCTACGAGGAGATAAGAGAGCGTTCCAAGCAGCCTCTCATCACGCTGAGAATAAAGAGGCGGCGTTGGATTTGGCTCGGCCACGTGCTGCGGATGCCACAAGAGAATTTCGTCCTGGCTTGCTTGTTCTTCAAGCCAACGGATTCCGGCATCCTGGAAGGCCGCTAAATACTATCTATATAGTGTATACGGCGGAGCTACGGGATGCTAGTTTGACATAGAACGATGCAAGAAGACTGGCGAGCGCCACGGATTCTTGGAGGCGCCTCGTGGTGTCCATATGCTCCAACTAAGGGAAGGATATGGCCGAAAAAGGAAACATTATATAAACATAAATTTAAAAAAATCTTTAATAAACGATACAGTTTCCATAGCATAGGATAATAATATGATAAACGTAAATTGAACGCTTTACAATTCGCTGTATTTTTTTACATTTCGATGGCCGTATAAAACTGAGATTTTAAAAATAACACGTTTTTTGTCTGAGCATTGCAGACAGTAATGTTCGATTTTTTATTACAACATTTTTATTAGGTCGTATTCTTGTTTGTCCGGTGGTTGTTTATCCAGTACAAATCTTGCAATCGATTTTTAACTAACTTCCCAACTAGCTAGACATTTGAAACTTTTAGAATATATCGGACACGATGCCCAACGCATTCTTTTAATACTTTTAGCCATCTTTAAGTAGAATTGAATTCATTTTCAGTTAATTCTCCTTTGTATTCAAAGTAATTTCGGAAGAAATCCGTAAAAAGTAAAACACTATTATTGGTTGCTAGGGGTCTGGGGTTACTATGGAAATCAATATGAATATCTATATTTGAGGCGCCGAGTCGCTAAACTGGCTCCTGGCGATTTTTCGATAAAATGAGTTTTGAATGTACTTAGATGCTCTATCGATAGATCTATCGACTTTTCCAGTTGAGAGTTTCAAATTCCTCCCAATTTCATCAAAAAATCAAAATGAATATTGACGTGAGTCGCCAAGCGCGCTCTTTGAAAAAATATGGAGTCGCTAAATTGTCTCTTCTTAACCGACCAATCAGACGCCGCCATTCAAATACTGATTTCAAACGTACGGTAAAATCTCTATACAACCGCGTCAAACCGTTCGCGTCTGTGCAGTGAGAAAGCCTCGATTTTGCTTCGTCTATTTGATTGTTTTTACTAATTAATAATGGATGTTTCATTAGTAAGTGTAACGGAATCTCTACCAGGAGAATCAAGGAAGCATTTAAGAAATCCAGCTGGCTGGAAATGTAACGTGTTACGCCAAGAAAGGTATTTAAAAATTGACATTCCTAACATTAATTTTTGCTATAGATGTTTCAATAATCCAGTGGTGTTTCATAATATTATTTTTTGTTTCGTACGCTTTTTTTAAATTATGCCGTAGATACATAATATTGTATATTTAGCGTGATGTAATTATTATGAGATCTATAAGTACAGATTTTTAACATATTTTGCTTGTTTCAAAAAATAATATTGGGACCTTTAATAATTGGACATTATTTTTTAATCACTTGATGACTTATAATAAATTGATTTAAGATAACCGCCATAAATCTCATTATATATATAACATATTTTGCTTGTTTCAAAAAATAATATTGGGACCTTTAATAATTGGACATTATTTTTTAATCACTTGATGACTTATAATAAATTGATTTAAGATAACCGCCATAAATCTCATTATATATATTTACATAATATCTAAGTATAGTCATTATTTTATACTTTTGTATATATATTTTATTAACCTCTATCTTTACTTTTTATTTTCAAAGTTATTAATTATTGTATTTTTCATAATTTGTTGCAGATATTCATCTAAAAAATTGCCCGAGTATCCTCAGTGTAATCATGACACTAAGAACTTCAAGGGCAGTTCATTAACTGGAACTGATATTAGATATTTCCATACTGCATTTTATGGAAAGGCAGTGAAACTTGCTCAAGATACATTTATAGTGAAGTATTGTAAAGGAGTTTCAGTGATGTCACACAGTGGGGCTGAAAGAAAAAAATCTTTTTAATTTTATAGTGACCTACCTACTTATCCTCTATCCACCTTGGAACAACTAGATCATCAATGATTATGCTTTATATGTATGTGTTATTGGGACCATCACTTATTCACATATTTGGTATACTTGCGTTATTTCTTGCTCGCTTCTCATTATTAAACACGATTCTTTATTTTGAAAAAATGTTTTTTTTCTATGTACATACATACATACCTACCGCTATAAATGCTAAAAAGATGCAATGTAAAAAAGGATTTACCGTGTAGTAGGTAAGTATGGTGAGAAAATATTTGTTTGGCAAAATAAATTCTAAAATATCTATATTAATTGAAATAAATACGGCCCGCTACTGAACAGTCATTTCCGGCCGACCTTATTCCATAATAGTGCCAAACTCGACTCTATTGACATGTAACGTCAAAGTGTGAGTCACAAATTTGGCTCCTTGTGACAGCGAGTGATGCAAGTGTGCTCTCCGGACAATTAAAATGCATTTATTTGGAATATTGGCGCATATAAATTGAATTTGACGTATTAATTTACTATTCCATATAAACCGGAAACTAGAAAATAACTTAAATTACACTTAAAGTTATCACACTGCCCATAACAGTTTTTCGTGATTTACTCAAAACTCAAAAAACCCCCAGGAGCCAGTTTAGCGACTCGGCGCCTCATTTATTCAGTATTTCTATCAAGTACAAATTTTTTTGATCGTTTAATAAAAATGACACTCACTTTTTTGTCGGGTCTGCCGAATGGCATAATCTGTTCTAACGCCATTACAATAAAGGTGATATTGCTATAAATTCCTTATGCTTTTTGTTGGGTCTGCTGAACGGTTCGGTTCGAACGGGTTCGCTCAAATGAACATTGACACTAGAAACACTGTTCTAACGCCATTACAATAAAGGTGATATTGCTATAAATTCCCGATGCGTGATATCGCATAATGGAAATTTCGTGACGTATACATGTGCGAATGTCACTGTGCGTGAATTTACTTACTAGCTACTGTATTGAATGTCTTGTCCATTAATAATGTCATTGGTTTAAGCTAGTCAATTCAAGTATATATGATTCAACAGAAATTTTAAAAGCGTTGTATATAAAAAGTTCTTTTTATCTTGTATTTATTTAGATTGAAGATAGGAACATTAATTTTGATAGTGATTGGTATCCAATATCTGATAATAACTGCATCAGAGATCAGTTATTTGATAGGTACAACTTGATACTTACGATCGCCTACCATAATTTTATATAAATATATAATATGATATTATGACCATGGCCCCCACAAGGGGGGGCTGACAAGGCTCTAGCCTGGGGACCCGACGTGGCGAGTCGACCAGATATGTGAGATAAACACACATCACAAAGTTGCTTTAATTGTAAAAAAAGTCGCTACAGCCTAATTTTACTGAATACACCATTTAAAAAAACACTACTGTAAAGCGTCACACCTACTTTACCCGATAGATAGGGGGGCCTGCCAAAGATCCTAGCCTAGGGGCCAGCTTCAGGATGTGGGGGCCATGATTATGACTATTTCTAATTTATCTTTTCTTGCTGTGGTTTTGACTGTTTAATTTAGACATGAATTTGCCATCCATAGGCCGTATATTGCCGATATAACAACTCACAATTATTAATATTCTACGGCCAACTGCATACGTACACATTTTCGGACTCAAGTTATTAAGAGCGTACATAAGTGAAACGGCAAATAATTTTCAACACTATGTGGAACGAAATTTGGGCCATTCGGAGAGTTTAGTCGACGTTTTCGCACGTCAATTTCTTTTGTGATGGAATCGGATGAATATATTCTTAAATCGTGTAAAGATGACTAAAAAACGTTCCGCATGTACTTGAAAAAGAAAACATGTCAGTGAATATACTATTATTATTACGCATATAATAATAAACATAATATAAAAAGGACGCATGTTGAACTTTTATGATAAATTATATTTCGTTCGGCTCGCGTCATTTGCACAATCTGCGCATCGCCTAGTCACGATCTTTTTAGACCATGCCTCAGCTGAGGTATAAGTCTTAAAGAGAAACCGTCCTTATAATTGGATAATTAAAATATTTATGTAATAATATGCTTATTAATTCGTAAACAGAATTGAAATATCACAATATGTTGTATGTCGTTACCTCTGTAGTGTCCTGATTGTCATATTCCATGGGAAGCACTTCCTGTTTGACAAATAATACGTCACGTCGACTGACAATTGTATTATCTTCATTGTGGGTGTCATTACAATAACCCCATTGATTTTCCCTATCGATTGCTACTTCTGCGAGTTGATCGGATGACAGATCATCTGTAGGTTCTATTTTTATATCCATTTTGAGAGTAAATCACGTAATAATTACGTTAGAAGCTACCATGACATATGTGCACGTCCGATTCCAAGCTACAACTGAGACTGTCACTGAGAAGCAGTGTTGCCATATTTTGAAAGTGGAATTATAGTACAGAGCCTACAAAATTATAGTATTTGGAGATAAAATATAGTACGCGTTGTCATCTGTTGAAAATGAAAATTTTCCCAATTTTTCATAGTCGGCTCGTTTTTATTAGGAAAAATATTTCGTCGCGGGCCGCAGGTTCCCGATTTTTCATAGTCGGCTTGTTTTTTTTGGGAAAAATATTTCGCCGCGGGCCGCAGATTTCCAAATTTTCGAAGACCACTCGATTGCGAAATGGCAAATGCAGAATTATAGTACTTTTATATAAAATTATAGTACGATTTTCAAAATTATAGTATTTTGGGCGTACTATACCCGTTTTATATCGTACATAGTACGCGGACCAAAATTATAGTACAAATACTATAATTATAGTACGGTTGGCAACACTGCTGAGAAGTGAGAGGAGTCAGAGTTGCCATCTTTTCAAAGTGGAATTATTGTAGTACAAAGCCTCCAAAATTATTGTATTTGGGGAAAAAATATAGTACGCGTCGTCATCTGTTGAAAATGTATAGATTTTTTGTTTCTCAGAAAAAAATAACGGAGAATTTGAGAAACTCTGGGACCCCTTTTTATTTAGGTACCTCTTACAAACAAAAATGCTTACCATAGAATTCAAGAAATTTTCTTTTAAACCAAAATCAACGGATTTTTTTACGTTTTTCGAGCAATTTTTTTTTCAAGTTCTCCAAATCTTTTTATATTGTGAATTTATAGTATCTACTTTGCACCAATTTATCGAACGAAATTATCAAAATTTTAGTAGTTTTTACATAATAATATGTTTTCCGATTTTGGGCGTAGGTACTATACTTGTTTTATATCGTACATAGTACGCGGATCAAAATTATAGTACAAATACTATAATTATAGTACGGTTGTCAACACTGTCTGTGATTGTTCTTAGAGATTTGTTTTGTATGTTTTGCAGGATTAGCATACCCCCAGACGGGGGCAGGCAGCATATATAAATCATAATGGGATGCAGCGACGTCCCGTGGGGGTAGGCAGATTGAGCGTCACTTGGGGGCGGCAGTAAATATCTTTCCATTAAAAAAATCAGCTTACTGGTTGGAAACAAAATGTATTTATTAGGTACTAGAAAAGTTTTAACAGGACTCTTTTGTGCGATGTCTAGTTTACTTCCGTTGTCCTTGGACATCACGTTCTTGGTGACACGTGCATACCTAATTTAAAATTTATCCAAATATGTTTGGCAGTCACTTGCGAGTTTTGGAAGTTGTCAGCTGTAACCTATCTGAAACCATAGACTCGAAATATTATCTATTAAAGCAGAAATGGCATTCAAATTAGATTTCGTGGCATATATCTTGTTAGTAATGTATCTATACAACACATTTCTTAGATATTGGATTAACGAAATGATGATAAAAAGTAATGTAGGTATAAAAAAAATGTGGCGGTATTTTGGCACTGCCTAGGGGCGCCATATTGTCTAGGGACGTCACTGATGGGATGGGTGATCGCAGTATAGAGAATAAGTTTGCTTTTCTACCTATCATGGGGCGTAGCCTGACGTTCTTGACTTGAACTTGGCGCTTTTTGATTTCAAAATGTTTATTAAATCTAAATGTCAACATAGAGTTAAACCCTAACCCGTCTACATTGTACTTGCAGCGTCATCTGTGGGTTTCTTTTTGAAGTCACGCCGCTTTAATGTATAATTTGTTTATCAGGTTTGTCTAATCGCTGTTTTTCATTTAAAACATATTAGGCCGACTATAGGCAGACCGGCGCACTGAATTACGATGGTAGTGGTGGTTAGTGTTTATTTTCGAATCAATGAAATAAGTTCTTTGCGGTAACGGGGAAATGATGATATTCCGCTGTATATTTCGTTGAAATTAATTATTAACGTGTTACCATTTATTTCAATACCTACAATCGTCCCCTGATTAACACAAAAACGTATCGACAAAAAATGCGTTTTTGAGTTAAGTACTTATGCAGTTTTACTCAGAATTCTTTATTTTTACCATTGATGGTATTTTATATTTTTTATTTTTAACTTTATTTCTAAGAAAACTATATTAATAATAGCAATATATATAGTTTTAAAAATAAACAAACTTGAAATAAATAAATATTGATTATCATTTTTGAAACCTTATTGCTTATCCAGTGATGGACTGAATATTTGTTGGTAACACGAAAACGTAAGTCGGTCGACTTTTTTTAAAACCAGATTTTTAAATATATATGTATTATATACTTATATAAAAGAAAGCCGGGTTAGTTACACCATTTATAACTCGAGAACATCGGAAAAATTCACGGAAAAGAAAATTATGAATAAAATTAATTTTCTCATACATTTAGACATTTTGAACAATGAACCATTCGCGCATTCGAAAATAAAAAAAAATCACAAAAAATTTAAATCCGTATACAACGTTATCTCTGATACATGACAGAAACAACGAACAAGAAACAAACAAACAAAAGAAAGAATGATAGGTAGGTAGTCGAAATGTCTAACTGTCAATGGTGTAGTGTGCCCAACATTTCGTGCTTCATGTCAACAGCTCAATTTGCTTGAAAACGATACTCATTGCGATATGACAATCGCTGAAGCAATTGTTTCTGCATCTCTAAGTCAGATACGCACTTTATTTACTATCATTATTTCGACATGCCTCCCATTGAATCCACCTAAACTGTAGAACAAATACAAGGATGACATGTCACAAGACATTTTACATCGAATTCGTCAGTTCAGGGAATCCCGATCTCGAGGTGAATGAGGAGATACATAACCAGGCTTTGCTTTTGATCGAAGACATGTCCTCACGTGCAGCAATTTGTTAGTTAGGAATGCTAACGCCACATCGTGGAATGTACAACGCTTTCAATCGAGAATTGGAACGTGAATGTGATTATTACGATCGAGATGCATTGAACCAATCAGTTCGAACGAATGTACCACTGTTGAACCCCCAACAGAAAGAAGTGTACGATACATTAATGAAGGCAATTAATGATGGAAATGGTGGCTTATTTTTCCTCGAGGCGCTCGGTGGAAGTATGAAGACATTCCTCATGTCATTGATATTGGATACTGTTCGTGCGAGATCCGAAAATGCTGTAGCAGTTGCTTCTTCTGGGATAGTGGCCACGTTGCTAGAATGATGCCGAACGCCTCATTCAAAGTTGAAATTGCCCTTAAACCTGCAAACTACTGAAAAACCGACATGCAACATTGCAAAACACTCAGCAATGGCTAAAGTTTTGTTAGCAAGTAAAATCATCACCTGGGATGAATGCACAACGGCGCACAAACGCGCATTGAAAGCACTTAATCGAACTATGAAAGATCTGCGTAATGAGTCGAGAAGTTTTGGAAGCGTAATGATTCTACTATCTGGCGATTTCTGCCAAACACTACCAGTCATTCCAAGATCGGCCGTTGCCGATGAAATAAATGCTTGCCTCAAATCATCGACTCTGTGGCGGCGCTATGTGAAGAAACTTCAGCTGACGACAAACATGCGAGTTGCATTGGTAAACGATCCATCTGCCGAAAATTTCTCCAAGCAATTGCTGACTATCGGTAACGGCCGATGAATCGAACGGATTGATTTCGTTTCCGCTGAATTTTTGCAATTTCGTCTCAACTAAGGACGAACTCCTCAACAAAGTGTTACAACATCATTGCTAACCACAAAAATCACAATTGGTTGAGTGAACGAGCAGTCTTGCGGCAAAGAACAAAGATGTGGATCACTTAAACTGCACAATTCAAAATCAAATCGTTGGTCCACTGCATTCCTTTAAATCTATCGACTGTGTAACAAACGAAGACGAAGCAACCAACTATCCAACTAAATTTTTAAACTCATTGGATCTGCCTGGCTTGCCACCGCACAATTTACAACTGAAGGTTGGCTCGGTAGTCATTATGCTTTGAAATCTGAACCAACCAAAACTATGTAACGGAACGCGTTTGGTGGTGAGAAAACTCATGGGCAATTTGATTCACGCGACGATAATTAAAAGAATGTTCAAAGGTGAGGAAGTTCTCATTCCGAGAATTTCGATGAACCCAACCGATATACCATTCAAGTTTAAACGAATTCAATTTCCAATTCATCTTGCATTCGGCATGACGATCAACAAATTACAAGGCCAATCCTTGAGTGTTTGTGGCCTGAATCTATAAAATGAATGTTTCTCTCACGGTCAATTGTACGTAAAATGTTCATGTGTCGGAAAACCATCTGCTTTATTCGTTTTTTCACCTGACAACAAAACGAAAAATGTCGTATATCACAAGGTGTTTCAATGAAGGGAATCGACCTGAGTGCAACCCATCCATTTCGTTTTCGCTGAATTTTTGCAATTTCGTCTTCATCATCATCATCAGCTGGGGTCAATCCACTGCTGGATGAAGGCCTCCCCAAGCTTTCTCCAACTCTCTCGGTCCTGTGTCGTTCGCTGCCATGTATTTCCGCCAAACTTTACCAGTTCGTCAATCCAGCGGCTTTTTTTTTTAAATTCGAAAGCAATTCGTCAATTCAATTCAATTCGAAAGAAATTCGAAAGCAATTTCGTCTTAACTAAGGACAAACTTATCAACAAAGTGCAACCCATCCAGCAAATAGTTTAACAGAAAGTAGTGCAACAATGCTACGCGAATCATTTCGATTCGCTTCAATAAAGCAAATGCCTTGCTGCCACGTGAATTACATTCTTTTTTTTCTTTTGATAATGTCCGATCCTAATAGAATCATATGGGCCTCCACAGAGTGGAGGTTTGTATTAACAGATTTTAATTTTACGAGAAATGGATGTCAGCCACTTGCTCAACGTATTAGGACCATACGCTGACTCATGCACAAATTGAAAAACAATATGTGAACTTGCCAGACCCAGGATTCGAACCTGGGACCCTCGACACTATAGACCGGCGCTTAATCCACGCGGCCATCGTGGGTGTACAGTTCAATGTAATTAAAATACTTTTCATTTTAATTTGATTTTTGCACATTTATTGAACTTATTCATTTTGAGTATTCATTTTAACTCAATAAAAAACTGAATTTAATTCAGCTAATAAGTTAACACAAGATTATTGATTCTGAGGCGGTACAAAGTTCGCCGGGTCAGCTAGTAATGAAATAAAAATAACATAAAAAATTTAATTTATAGAGAAATGATCATAGATTAAGACAACAAAAATTTCAATTCTCTACGATTCTTAGTTTTGCTAAAAACCTTGTTTGAAAAAAAAAAAAGTTTGTTTTGCCTCCTGAAAAATCGACTTTTTGTTGATACGTTTTTGTGTTAATTAGGGGACGCAATAATCATTGTCATTCGCAATAAATGCCTACAGATTTTCGATTGTATATTTCTTTCAAATTAATTAAGTTACAACATGAAACAATCATCATTGTCTGCCATCAGTTCACCATATTGCATATTAAGTACGAGCAATAACGATTAGGTACCTATTACCACGTTTGTTCAGCTAGTACCAGTAATAAATTTGAATTTAACACGAATTCAAAATCTAGAAACCTCTCTAATCGTGAATATGATCAGTCTCCAACCATTTCCCGTAAAGTACCATACGTGGAATACCATACATACCAGAAGTGGAAGCAGCTTGAAGAGGCCTTCATCCAGCAGTGGATAGATTCAGGCTGATGATGATGATGATACAAACGCGAGTACATACTACAGATGACGAGGATAACAGGCCGTTTGGCATTAGTGCCTCATATTACACCTATACATAATTGAATTGAAATTGTAATTGATATCTCTCACAGATCTCTGTCTTACAGCCAGTCCGTTTAGTCTGATTAGCTCTGACCCTTTTGATCATACAGGTCCTCTATTTTGAGAATAAGCACCTTACACTATCAAGATTGGTTTCTAATTATAAGTGTGATATCTAGATGTCAAATGTGGTACCTACCTGAACTGAACTAATCCTTTGCCAAGTTCATATGGTTATTTGGTCGAGCGAGTCATCTTATATCTTATTAATCTGTTTTCGTGTACCGTTTGGAGTATTCTCTCTTATTCAGTTTAATTTTCAATTTTAAATTTATTTATTTTTAACATATTGTGGACATTACAAATTATAAGTTTAAGAGTTTCACAACATGACATTTAGAAACAAAGATATATAAAACAGTATTACATAAAAAAGCGATAGATCAGTAGATAAATTAGATAGGTACAAGGAAGTACACCAGATGAGTTAAGCAGACCCTATTTTAAGAATTTATAAAACAGCGTCCACCTAAACTCATTCTCACGTAGGTGGAATATATCAACACCCGAAGCAATTTCGTTGAACATAGTTATCGCCCTCCCAATTGGCATTACCAGTAGCAGGTTGGTTCTGCACCTTGGGAGAATAAACAACTGATGGTCTCTATTTCTAAGATAGTTATCAGGGACACACAGGTCAACACTGCCCAGAATGGCAGAGTTCTCATTTATTACCTCGTAGTAATAATACGTAGCTAAATAAAGATTTCTTGTAAATTGCAGACTGCAGTATGTAAGCATGCCTAAGAGAAAGTCAATTGGATAAAGCCATGAATAGTATCCATACAACCTCAAGTAAAGGAGTCTCAAGAATTCTTCTGTACCCTCTCCACCATAAGGCCATACTTCAACTGATGCGGTGCCCAAATAATAGACCCACTCTCAAGTTTTTAAATTCTCAAGAATTAAATAAAAGTTTTAATTAGTGTTGGTGTATCTCTGTGATTTCGGAATAAATACTAAAACCCGGAAGGGTGTCTATTTCATAAATAAAACATACCATAATTGGCGACCAACGTAGGCACAAAGTATTTCTATTTTATAAATAAAACCATCCTTAAAAATCAAACATTATATTATTTTTGTATTTTAACCAATGAATAAAAATGGTGATTTTAATTCTATATTATTTACAAGTTTTATTTCATAGAAAGGCATCCGTGGATTCTGTTAACATAGGTTCATTTAAATTTGATTGGATCGATGCGTGCATTTTCATTTTATGTCTATTCAAATCGCTAGACTGTTTGCATTTATAATCACAAAAATTGCATTCAAATGGTCTTTCGCCAGTGTGAAACCTTTCATGTCTCTTCAATTCGACTGATTGTTTGCATTTGTAATCACACAATTTACATTTAAATGGAGTGTCGCCTGTATGAATAAACATATGTCGTTTTAAATATCTGGGTTGGTTGCAGATGTAATCACACAAAGTGCATTTAAATGATTTTTCGCCACCGTGAATCATTTTATGTATTTTCATCGAACTAGACGTTATGCTTTTGTAATCACAAAAATTGCATTGAAAACTTTTCTCGCCAGTGTGAATCTTGCTATGTCTCTTTAAAACAAAATCTTTATTGCATTTATAGTCACATAATTTGCAACTAAATGGTTTTTCGCCACTATGAATTAATTGATGTCTCTTTAAATGACTGGGTTGATAACATTTGTAATGGCATAGATTGCAACTAAGTGGTTTTTCCCCACTATGAATAATTTTATGTATTTTCATCGAACTATACGTTATGCTTTTGTAATCACAAAAATTGCATTGAAAACTTTTTTCCCCACTGTGTATCTTGCTATGTCTTTTTAAAACAAAAGCTTTATTGCATTTATAGTCACAAAATTTGCAATTAAATGGTTTTTCGTCACTATGAATCAATTGATGTCTCCTCAGAAGACTGGGCTTATTGCATTTGTAATCACATATATTGCAACAAAATGGCTTTTCGCCACTATGTTTGATTTTATGTATTTTCAAAGAACTAGATGTTATGCATTTGCCACTATGAATTTTGTTATGTTTCTCCAACTCACCGTAATGATTGCATTTGTAATTACATAACCTGCACTTCAGCGGTTTTCCCTTACTATGAATCATTTTGTGTCTCTTTAAAAGAAAGGCGTGAATACATTTGTAGTCACAAAGATCGCAATAAAATTGTTTTTCGTCAACCGTTCTGTTTCTCGTGCCTTGTATCAAGTTACATCGCTTTTTGTGGTGAATTAATATGTTTTCAGCTGAGAAAACTGAAATGCACAAATTACATACAAAATTTCTCTCGTGAAAAACGGATCTATAAATTTCCAGTCGAACTTCTTTTTGGGATGATACAACTATCTCTTGCTTTACGTCATGTCTGTCAATTTGAATTTCTTCATTTGATCGCGTGGATTGAAATTCGGATTTGTCATGTTCTTTACCACTGTATCCAGCAATTGATGCACCAGTCGATGATATACAATCATAACGGTTCGAATTGTCCACAACTTCAACCTTTATATGGCGTGATGCACAGTCAACATCATAAAAAGGCGTTTTTAAATCGGCATCACCCGCATCAGAAGTCATATTACGGTTTATGAACGAATCCTGTAAAAAACAATAGTTTTTTTTCAAAATTTTACCTATTAATATATAACTAGGAGCTTAATGTATTGGCTAATTTATACATATACATATCCATGGGACACGACATGGGACGTTGCTAAGTATATCCTCATTTTGAACGCATAATATGAACATTTCCGTCACCTCTTCCTGAAATATCTTTAATCCAATTGCTAAGGTTACAGGATAAGATATGTGCTGTTCAGAGGAAGCATTGGAGGTCTCAAACTGATGCAACGATGACATCCACCATTGTGTATCGGTGCATTGTTTTAAGATATTGTCAGGAATTGTTAAATTTTTCACGTGCACCGTGGGTTCTTGTATCAGAAATAGATGGTCGTATAATATTGCAATCATATGTATCAAATAGGACCATATCAATTTATCAAAAACATTACTGAATAAACAATTTTTATTTCAATGCAACAATGCCATCTCTTTCAGCAACGACATCTCGACTTGTGCTTGGAATCAATGTACCTACCTACCTAATAGATTGAACAAGTGGCTAACATCCATTTCTCGTAAATACAAACCTTCACATGTGGTGGCTTTCTTATGATCTTATTAGGATCGGATATGGACAAAAATATCAAAGAGCTCGGCGCGCCACAGCGTACAGTTTGAATACAACGGATTTAATCTAATGTTTTATCAAAAATTTCAAATTAATTGCCAATGGCGAATAAAGCAAAAAATAATAATATTTGAAAACTGAGTCTGAAGGGAAAAAATAATGTTTTGTTAGTGTCATAATTTTATTACAGGTAATAATTATTATCTCGGGCCATGGGACAAAACTATAAAACACGTACTCACATCCAAAATTAAAAATTAAGCAATCACTTACGTGACTCGTTGAGGCCCCTCCAGAGCATGAGTAATCCGGACTATTTTTAGTTACGTTATCTTTGCTGTTTTGAAATTGACTTTCGACTTCTGATTTGATGTATTTCGTGTCAATGAAAACATTCTAAAAACATAAATTTAAAAATCTCTAATAATATGACGAGCTTCCGTATCTCTCCAATATATGATACCAATGTCTGATGCCATCATTTTTATCAGTTATTTGATAGATTCGTCTCAATACTAAGGTACGAGTCCCCCAACTCAATTTTATATAGGTACCTAAGTAAATATAAATACCTAAGTATATGATATAATTGTTTTATTTACGTATTTTCTTCACACGCTTTCCCTTGTAATCGGGTGGTTTTAATTGTGTATTATAAAGTACCTAATTAATTTAATCTCAATACTATAATACATACAGCCATATATTTCCAAAATAAGAGGTCACGATTAACTGTGATTAGGGATTCCAATCCCGGGATCCCGAACTATTTTCGATACCTATGAATCCCGGGATTGGTAAACATAATCAAGAAATTTTCGGGATTGATTTTTTTATTTATGATTTTTTTTTTAAATAAAATAAAAACGAAAATATCAAAGAAAAAAATACTTTTAATAACATATAACTACATTATAAATAAACTGAGTTTGAATGAAGTTTGATTTATTACCCCTGTGTAGCCAATTCATTTTATTTTTTCACATAAATTAATAAAAATAAGAAAGATTGGAAAAAACAATGCTTCGCAGTAAACCATTGAACCAAACCAACCAAAAAAATGCTATTCTTGGAGACCCAATTGTCACGGGGGAATAACCAGATGAAAAATAACCATTTTTGCTGCCTTACGCAATCGTAACAACATCAGAAAAATTATAAATCAGTTTATTTAAATGAATTTAGAGGACGAAAAATATTAAAAAGGAAAAGTAGAGCTCGTTTAAGGTTTAATGAAGGTAAGATACATTAAAATCTGAACTCTATCGTAACATCCGGGGAAATTATTGCATTTATAAAAGTGTCATTAATAAAAACATAATTAAAATTATTATGTCTCTTTTTATAATAATAACAATTATTTATTGAAAATATGACGAATCAACAAAAAATCACACACTGCCTGATACCAAATTGAGATCCAGCTTAAATGACGAAACACTTGATGCTTTGGTATTACTTCGGGAATATTATTTTTCCTTATCTTTAATTTTTTTTATATTGTATTATTTTATTGTCAACACAATAGGTTTTTTTTTATTTTAATTGAACTTGTATTTGTTATCTTTTCATAAATAAATAAAACTGTTATACTTTCACATTATTATTTATATTACAATATTATTTACTCCATTAAACTTATGTATTTCCAAGATTGAACGTAGGTACACAATATTAACAATAAATGTCTTAAGTAGTATAAATTATACGAGATTTATTTGTGACCGTTTTTATCAACGTCATTTTTTTGTAAATATAACAAAATTTAATATCAACTAGGTATTGAAAAAAATGCCAAACCCGAAATCCCGGGATCAAGATTTTGGCTCGGGATTGGATTCCCTAACTGTGATACGACCAACTGCATACGTAGGTAGGTACACAATTTCTGGACACGAGATAAGAGAAACCGTCTTTATAATTGGATGGTTAAAAAAAAATTGTACTTTTAATTCGTACACATAAGTAAAATGTCACAATAATTAATAATTGTACCTGTGTAGTATCAAGTTTGTCATATTCCACGGGAAGCTCTTCCTGTTTGACAAATACATCATGCCCACTGACAGTTGTATTAACTTCATTGTGGGTCTCAGTACAATAATCCCATTGATTTTCACTATCGATGGCTACTTCTACGAGTTGATCCGTTGACAGATCATCTGTAGGTTCTATTTTTATATCCATATTGAAAGTTTATTTCGGATTTAATTAAAATATTACGTTGCCAACTACCATAACGCCTATATATTATAAACGTCAGATTCCAAGGCTACAACTAGGATTAGGGTGGTCAAAAAAGTATTGATATTTTTTAATCAATACATTGATACTTTTCATCCGATACTATTACGGTATCAATACTTTATCAGGTACTGTTCGGTTATACCGGAGGCAGCGGAAAACGCATTTTGAAAATAGCCGATAAACTGAATTATTTGTTAGGTTAACCTAACCAAACCTAACCTAACCTAACCTAACCTAACCTAACCCAACCTAACCGAACCTAAACTAACCCAAACTAACAAATAATCCAGTTTATCGGCTATTTTCAAAATGCGTTTTCCGCTGCCTCCGGTATAACCGAACAGTACCCTTTATCATTATTTCATCGATCCAGCGGCCTCTAGGTCTACCTTGCGGACGTTTTTTACTTCTTGGATACCACTGGATGACTAGATTTTGTCCAACGATTGTCTCTTCTTCGAAATGTGTCCAGCCCATCTCCATTTAAGGCTTTTAATAAACTCTATTACATAGCAAACCCTTGTCTGCTTCCTTATCTACTCTTTCCTCTTTTTGTCCTTTCGCGTTATGCCTAGCATGCACCTCTTCATACCACGTTGTGCTACTCTAAGTTTCTGGATCTCTCTTTTACTTAGGGTCCATGTTTCACTATACTTTTATATCAATATCTAATCGACGGTTTCTATTTCCTAATTGGAATATTTAAATAGGTTTATTGTGGGCCATATTAAAATAGTAATATGTGAAATTAATAAAGAGTATCCTACGATTGATCGCTGCCTTGAATACTGTTTCGCAGTGACGTCCCTAGACAAAATGCCGCCCCTAGGCAGTGCCAAAATGCCGCCACATTTTTTTATACAGTACCTTTTATCATCCTTTCATGACTCTAATATCTAAGAAATGTGTTATATGGATACTGAATTACTAACAAGATATATATCACTAAATTTATTTTAAATGCCATCTCTGCTTCAATAGACAATATTGCGAGTCTACGGTTTCAGATAGGTACATTTAAAAATACACTTGACAACTTCCAAAACTCACAAGTGACTGGTAAATATATTTATATAAATAATTTTAAATTAGGTATGCACGTGTCATTGCTGTTCACAAAAAACGTGACGTCCAAGGACAATGGAAGTAAACTAGACATCGTGAACCCGACAAAAAAAATAAAGTCCTCTTAAAACGTTTATGGTACCTAAGTACCTAATGAATACATTTTGTTTCCAACCAGTGAGCTGAATTGTGTAATGGAAAGATATTTCCGTTATTACTAAGTTTAGGTACCTAGCTATTTATACCTAATGATTCTCCTCGATTTGCCTCCCTTTGGGTAACTGCCGCCCCCAAGCGACGCTCAATCTGCCTACCCCCACGGGACGTCACCGCTGTTTCGCCTAGCCTTAAAAATAAAGTCCTCTTAAAACTTTTATAGGAGTACCTAATTAATACATTTTGTTTCTAACTTTACTAGTGAGCTGAATTTTTTAATGGAAAGATATTTATTTTCCGTTATTACTAAGTTTAGGTTGCTATTTCTATAAATACCTAATGATTCTCCTCGATTTGCCGCCCTTTGGGTAACTGCCGCTCCCAAGCGACGCTCAATCTGCCTATCCCCACGGGACGTCACTGCTGTTTCACCTAGCCGAGAGAAATCTTTAGCTAGGGCTGGCATTTTCTATAATACATATATATTATTAGGGGGCCCGAGTCCAATCTCTTTGGGTGGCCTGCAAAAATCTTTTTTTTAGTGTAGTTACTAAAAAATAATAATAGGTAGGTAGGTACTCTTTTTGGTTGCAAAACCATTATTATTTTCATTAAAATCTATTAGTAGAAACACATCGGGTGTTATTGACATTTATTAGGACAGGTGAAATAAAATCAATAGATTATTTCCAATTGTTTCTCATTTTTTATAGTACCTACCTACCTACCTACATATACTTACTGAGAAAATTAATTCTTAAGGGGGGACATGCTCGTCGAAGGTCAAAATTGAGTTTTTATTGTATTTTCAAACCATGATTCTGGACACTCCTTAAACGTTGTAGATAATCTATTTATATAATTTTGAAGCCTTATTATCTTTTATAGTTATTTTGAACATTTGATGACTGCATAAAGTATTTTTGTTACATAAAATAGTATTCTTTTAAACCTCTCGCTCTAATGTTTTAGAATATAGTCATATTTCGGTACATAACTGTGCAGTGGTGTTAAGATTTTTTACATTTATTAATTTTTAAACGCATTTATGAAACCATTAGTATAATTTATTACGAGATAATTTTTGTAAAATATTCACGATAAAAAATTATATTGATAATCTCTGTGATCCCAAATTTGACAAGAATTAGGCATTTTATTATTCAAAAAATCGGCAAGATTAACACATTTGAAGATAGTTTTAAAGATATTTTTTATAAGCTATGTTTTTGACCATTCAAGTGTGATAAACATCTTATGAATAATGATTGCTTTATAATAATTATTGACCTAAGAATAAGGTAGTGTTTTTTTGAAATACGCCATTTCTTTTGTCATTCCCCAGTAGTTAAGCTACAACATACGGCCGTAGCCATAAATTGACAAACTATAATTAAAGTAGGGAGTAAAATTATGTTAACGCGCGTGTTTGAACATGTACCTAACTGATTTTTTTTTAATTTTTTTTTAAATGGTACATGTTCAAACACGCGCGTTAATATCATTTTACTCCCTATTTCAATTATAGTTTGTCAATTTATGGCTACGGCCGTATGTTGTAGCTTAACCACTGGGGAATGACAAAAGAAATGGCGTATTTCAAAAAAACACTACCTTATTCTTAGGTCAATAATTATTATAAAGCAATCATTATTCATAAGATGTTTATCACACTTGAATGGTCAAATACATAGCTTATAATAAGTATCTTTAAAATTATCTTCAAATGTGTTAATCTTGCCGATTTTTTTGAATAATAAAATGCCTAATTCTTGTCAAATTTGGGATCACAGAGATTATCAATATAATTTTTTATCGTGAATATTTTACAAAAATTATCTCGTAATAAATTATACTAATGGTTTTATAAATGCGTTTAAAAATTAATAAATGTAAAAAATTTTAACACCGCTGCACAGTTATGTACCGAAATATGACTATATTCTAAAACATTAGAGCGAGAGGTTTAAAAGAATACTATTTTATGTAACAAAAATACTTTATGCAGTCATCAAATGTTCAAAATAACTATAAAGGATAATAAGGCTTCAAAATTATATCAATAGATTATCTCCAACGTTTAAGGAGTGTCCAGAGTCATGGTTTGAAAATACAATAAAAACTCAATTTTGACCTTCGACGAGCATGTCCCCCCTTAAAGCGATTGAAACTGTTTTGAATATACCCTTAGAAATCGGTTCAGAATCTAGAAGCTTACAGCTTTGCACATTTCTCTGCTGCAAGGCTTTTTTTGTAATCATTTCAAATTATTTAAATACTTCTGGTTGGGCCAACTATGGTGACCGTCATTCTTTATTCCCCACTTGCCTCACATCCTTATTTATTACTGTCACACAAGATCAGACGAGTCATAAAACAACCGCCATTGCCAATAACATTGAGTTATATTTATGGACAACAAGAAAGCGGTCGCGCTGCGGGTTTGTTACAGCTTAGCCGTCGTTAACTACTGAGTGACTCAAAACGCATGTTTGACCTTCGTTCCACTAAATCTGTTACGGTTTGAGTGAACGTCGCGTCTATATCATAAATCATGAACTTATCATCATTCATCAATCTCATATAGGTATCATCCATCAAAAGTGTATCGTCCGTTTACCAATGCGTGAGTGCGTGAACACCAAACCGGCCCCAGTGCGCGCCAGCCCTCTCAACACAAAGGTCAGTGTCTGGCATCATGTGTGAACCTCTCCCCCCTCCTAGATCCGTAATCCATCGTCCACCATATCTTCAAATTACAATCCACTGTTCAAAGCACCACCAACTTCTCATCCTTATCATTTACTGCCCGGAGTAACTCAGTGAAGCTGCGCTCGTACCAATCACAGAAGCTCATATGCTTCAAATTGCTGCGTCGTTCACTGCTTCACTCACTGTTGATTATTCCTTGTAACTATGACATATTATGCTATAAGTACTTATTTGTCCTCGCATAATATAAATACTATAAAGATTTAAGATATTATTACATATTCCTATTAAAAAACAATGACAGTAGTGTAGTGAAACAGTAGTACTTAGTAATAGAAATGATACAATCACAAATAACCTGTCTATATGAAAATAACATAAATAAAATATTGTGCCCTCATCTGGAATCAAATCCTGAATCCAGAATGAAAATCCAGCGCCTTACGCACTGACTAATGTGGCCGAGGTACCTACAGTCAATGACATTATTAATGGACAACGCACTCAGTACAGGAGCTAGCAAGTAAATTCGCGCATAGCGACATTCGCACATGTATAGGTAGACGTCACGCAATTTCCATTATGCGATATCAGGTATCGGGAATTTATAGCAATAACACATTTATTTTAATGGCGTTAGAACAGTGTTTCTAGTGTCAATGTTGGTTTGAACGAACCCTTTCGAATCGAACCATTCGGCAGCCGACAAAAAGCATCGGGAATTTATAGGAATATCACATTTATTGTAATGGCGTTAGAACAGATTATGCCATTCGGCAGACCCGACAAAAAATTGAGTGTCATTTTTTTTTCCAGATGCTTCTTCCATATTAATGTCATTGTCTACAGTAGTTTTCTAGTGTTGATACTACGCAAAAATTCTCGGTCCTTTCCGGAGAACTTCAAATTTTTTTTTCATCCGGTCAGTCTAACGAATTTTGAGGATGCGTCTATCCAGCCACATCTCAAAAGCCTTAACCCTCCCTGCCTCCATACTATGGTAAAGGTTTGATATAACATAACAACGAAACATACGCAGTCTCTGACCGAGATTGCGGTCACGATTGCTAAGGGGCATCTCATTTTGATAAAGGAACCCATTGCGATCTTAATTTTAGTTTTTAAGTCCTTATTCTTGAGACTGGTCGCATTTCTCTTTGACGTAGGTATATTCTTAATTATGAATAGTGGGCCAAACTTTCAATCAGTTCAATGCTTAATAATAATATTTGTATTGGTTTTTATTGCACTACGTCATATAAATAAATGAATATCACTTATATTCGGCTAGGTACCATAAATAAATTTGAATTCTAAATACGAATTCAAAATCTAGTAATATAGGTACAGACCTACAAACTTATCTGAAGAATGGGATGGAGGAGCCACTGTCGAAAACTACCCAATCAAGACTTGTAACTGGACAAAATCTGACATTTTTAAAATGGCGTCCTATGGTAGTTCGTAGTTCCATTTTAGACTATTCAACAGATAAGTTTGTAGGTCTGTAAGTGTTTTGAGAATGTTCCGCCGTCGTTAATTGCACAAGAACCATTGTGTAAGTATAGACGATTAGTTTGAGAAGTAAAAAACTTAGATCTCTTCATCGTAAAACATATCGATAAAACATGAGAGTCGATCGATGTAGTATTGTAATTATTGTAGGTTTCTAAAGCAAAAGTGACTATTTCCATTTTTGCACTTTTTCAGGAATAAACATTTTCTATGAGAGACCTTTAGAATTAAAATACACATTCAATTTAAAGACATTGTGTAGGTAGAGTAAATTTTAATATTTCCTAAAAAAAATTAGACCAGTCCATCAAACGTATTAATAGTTATTTAAGAAAAATCATTTTTTTTATTTCGAATTTTTCCAAAACTCACTATTTCCAGGAAATAGTCGGTTTTAGAATATAAGATTTCGTACTTATGCTCATAGTATTTTAACATTTTGGAATTTAATAGAGACAGTTGGTAGTAAAATAAGAACACAAAAATTACAAGGGTAAGTTATTTATGCTTTATTAGGAAAAATACAAAAATTAAAAAATGGCTTAATTATGATGAAAATAAAATAATTAATCTTCGTCTTCCGTCTTCTGTCTCAGGTAGTTCAATGTCAATTGGCGCAAGCCCCAAGATGTCATCATAAAATTAGTTCGCATTTGGAGGGATGGTGAAGAAATTCAGTTAGTAGCTTCATGACATCATGACAATATCATATTTTTTAACCTTCTTTACATGTCTTATTTTATTTAATATTTGAGCAGTATTGGTAGTCATAGTTTTGTTTCGTTTTAAAATCGTAGCTCCAACACAAGACCGAGCATACGTCTGTGAAACACCAACAGTCGACTTTTCCCCTTTAATATAACCATCACTTAAGAGCGTACCTACTTCAGTGAAACGGCAAATAATTTTCAACAGTAGGTGTGCGACGAAATTTCTCACTAGTCGCTAGTCGGAGACCGACAGCCGAGGTGTCCGCACGTCGATTTGTTTTATCATGGCGTCGGATGAAAATATTCTTAAATCGTGTAAAGATGACTAAAAAACTTTACGTATGTACTTAAAAAAGAAAACATGTCAATGAATACACTATTATTATTAGTAATATAACAATAAACATAACATCAAATGGACGCATGTTGGATTTTTACGACTAATTATATTTTCGTTCGGCACGCGTCATTTGCGCAATCCGCGGATCGCCTAGCCACGATCTTTTTAGACTATGCCTCAGCTGAGGTATAGCCTTAATGCTCTGGGATTTTGAAAGGGAACTTATTTAGAAGAGGTTTTATTGCAGATTTGTAGTCAAAAAAAAAATCTTTGCCATACACTTTCAATGTAGGTACAGTATTTTTTTTAAAACTCCGATTCACTCTTATTTGTATTTGATATGGGTGGCAGAATAACAATCGGTTCATTATTAGACGTAAGTATTTAATTGAGCACTGTCGAAAAGTAAAGGTATGTTCATATTTTCTATTGTGGAACTTCCTCCAACCAAACATCCAATGCATAATACGAAATGATTTCATCATTGTTAATACCTTGGTCAATATGGCTTGCCACTCTACTAAATTAAAAACACTTTTACTGACGAATGAACGAAGACAAATAAAATTTCGAACAATACTTTTATGAATCTGACGTTTCATAAACGAGGAATTAGTCAATTTTGAAGGAAATCTTTTTTCTATGGAATTAGTGCACTATGGAATAAATCGCGCGCTCTTAATGTTGTAGTTTAATGGAAAATAGTCAGTTTTGGCTACAAACACAAATAGTCATTTTTTAAATAAAACAGAATAATGTTCATACTAGAAATACCTAGTTCGTTTTGAAAAAAATCGCAATTTTCAAACAGCAAAATCATATGAAAATATCGCGATTTGGTCGAAAACAAATATGCCAATCGATTCCTGGCATACCAATGTATAATCGTGCATACTGAACTCATTTTCGTCAATAATATAATATATCATCATCATCAGCCGGGGTCAATCCACTGCTGGATGATGGCCTCCCCAAGCTTTCTCCAACTCTCTACGTCCTGTGTCGTTCGCTGCCACGTATTTCCGCCGAACTTTACCAGTTCGTCAATCCAGCGGCTTTTAGGGCGACCCTGTGGCCGTTTCGTACCCCTTGGGTACCACTGGATGACGGCATTTGTCCAGCGGCCGTCCTTTCGGCGAGCAATGTGCCCCGCCCATCTCCATTTCAGCTGTTTGGCAACGTCTATTACATCGCGTACTCTTGTCTGCTTCCTAACCCATTCGTTCCTCTTACGGTCCTTTCGTGTGATGCCCAACATGCACCTCTCCATGCCTCGCTGTGTGACTCTTAGCCTTTGGACATCTCTCGTGTTGAGGGTCCACATCTCGCAGCCATACGTGAGCACGGGTAGCACACATTGGTTGAACACCCTACGCTTAAGACATAATGGTAGGTCACTCTTGAAGATAATATTCTGACGTCCGAAAGCACTCCATCCCAGCTTTGTTCTTCGAGCAATTTCATCGTGCATGCTTCCGTCTATGGACACCTGCTGTCCGAGATAGACGTAGCTGCTGACTTGCTCGAGTTGGGTGCCAGAAATACAGATAATCGCAGGGTCCGAAAAACAGTTCCTCATCACTTTTGTCTTTGAGACATTTATCTTTAGACCGACCGTTTGACTGACATCCGCGAGTTCTTGCATTCTACCTTGGAGGTCTTTCGGGTCTTGTGAGAGTATAACAATATCATCTGCAAAGCGCGGGTGACTGAGGTGCGCCCCATTAATTGGAACACCTTTTTCCTCCCAATCAAGTTTCCTAAATAAGTCTTCAAGAGTAGTGGTGAATAGTTTAGGTGAAATGGTATCACCTTGCCGGACACCTTTGTTAATGGGGAATTTACACGACCGTTTGTGGAGTTTCACGCATGCTGTGGCATCACTGTATATACTGTTCAATATGTTTATATAGCGTCTAGAAATTCCTTGGTTGCTAAGGGCGTCTATAATTGAGAATTTTTTGATGGAATCAAACGCCTTTTCATAGTCTATAAAACCAAGATATAATGGCAGTTTGTATTCCTGGTAGCGCTCTATGATTTCCCTGACGACCTGTATATGATCCATAGTACTGTAGCCTCTTCTGAATCGGGCTTGCTCTCTTGGTTGGTTCTCGTCTAGAACTGTTTCGAGACGGTTTGAGAGTATTTTCGTGAAAACTTTATACAGAATTGGCAGTAGACTAATTGGTCGATAGTTTTTTAGATCTTCAGTGTCTCCTTTCTTATGGAGAATAATAATGGAGGCATTTTTCCATGACTCTGGGATGTTCTCTTCGTGCAGACAAGACGTGAACAGACGTGCGAGCACATCGCTCACCGTCCTCCCGGCCCGTTTGAGAACATCGATAGTCAGCCCATCTTCTCCCGGGGCTTTCCCACTCTTCATGCACAGAGGTGGAATATATATATATATATTCCACCTCTGTGGTAGTAACCTCGGGAAGAGGATCTCCATATTCTCCGTTCACCGGAAGATCTGAGTTGATGTCAGTGTCATTTTTGTATAGAGTGCTGTAAAACTCTACAACAGTGTCCAGTAGATGATCCCAGTTACGCACGATACTTCCATCTTGCGCTTTTAGTGTCGTGATCTGCCGTCTCCCTATTGACAGATGCTGCTTGTTCTTATGTAAGCTCCTTCCTGACGCAACAATTGATTATACAAGGTTCATATTGAACTTACGAAGATCTTCTCGTATGTTTTTACGTAGAGTTTTGCACAGCGTGGAGTACTCGAGATCATTTGCAACTTGTTGTTCGCTTTTCGTACTCCTACGCAGCTTCATAAGATCCAACGTTTCCTTTGAAAGTTTGCTTACTCGTTCAACCACAGCAGCAACTGTCTCTTCCGAAGATTCTATAATGATTCTATAATGATGATAATATAATATATAATATAGGTATTTAGTATTATCGGTAGGAATAAGGAGTGGAGAAGTAGGTTTGGTTGACTCCAAGAATGAGAAGGCTTGGTTGCGCGATTACAAATTTTATTATACACCATTTATTAATCCCCAACAATAAATAATATTTACAGACAGTGTTACAAGTACAATGTTATTTATTTTCTAGGAAGTTACTAGACCGACCGGACAAGGTAGAGCGGTTACCCGATGGTCGTGGTTACGTTGATTGACTGTAAGTGCCAAGTGATAAATGATTGGTTCAATTGTTTCAAATTCAGATTTGTTTCAAAGATACAATGTAATAGGAAGTCGCGAATTAAGCGATTTGATAAAAAATATGCATACTGGCGTCTGAACCAATGGTCACTTTGTCTAGATGACGACAAAGGTGACTTCTGGCGTACGTGTTAAAACATGATTTGATAAAGGGTACATATACATACATACACATACATGCATAAGGGGATATAGTTTACATTGTAAGTTAAGGTGACGCATCAGTGAAACGCCAAATAATTTTCAACTGTACGCGCGATGAAATTTTGTACTCGCTTCGCATTCATTGAGTGAACGGCGAGTCAGACATACGTCACTTTGCTGCGTGATGGCGACGGGCCAATTAATTCTAAAATCGTGTAAAGATGACTAAAAACGTTACCCATTTACTTTAAAAAGAAAACATGTCAATGAATATATTATTATTGTTACTAATAGAATAATAAACAGAACATAAAATGGACGTATGTTGGATTTATATGAGAAATAATATTTCGTTAGGCAGGCGTCTTTTGCACCCGCAATCCGCACATCGCCTAGCAACGATCTTTTTAGACCGTGCCTCAACTAATGCATGGCCTTAAAGAACATTGCTATGTAGGTATTAATTAAATGAATTAGGCATGTTTGAGATTGACGATGGGCAGCCACAGTATTATAATAGTGTTATCTCATTAAAAGGAATCCCGAAACTCCGTTAACAGGGGTTCTTTTAAATTTGAATGGGTTGGTGAATGAATTATCTTTTTATGTCTCTTCAAATCGCCAGAGTATTTGTATTTGTAATCACATGAGTCGCATTTAAATGGTTTTTCACCACTGTGAACCCTTTCATGTCTCTTCAGTTCAACGGATTGTTTACATTTGTATTCACACAAACTACATTTAAATGGATTTTCCCCACTATGAACCATTTTATGTATTTTCATCGAACCAGACGTTATGCTTTTATAATCACACAAATCGCAGTAAAAACTTTTTTCGCCACTGTGTATCATGCTATGTCTCTTCAAAACAAAAGCTTTGTTGCATTTGTAGTCACAAAATTGACAACTAAATGGTTTTTCGCCACTATGAATCAATTGATGTCTCTTTAAATGACTGGGTTGGTTACATTTGTAATCACATAGATCGCAACTAAAAGGCTTTTCGCCACTATGTTTGATTTGATGTATTTTCAAAGAACTAGACGTTATGCATTTGTAGTCACACAAGTTGCACCGAAAACGTTTTTCGCCACTATGCATTTTGTTATGTTTCTTCAACTCACCGGAATGTTTGCATTTGTAATTACATAAACTGCACTTGATAGGTTTTTCGTCACTATGAATCATTCTATGTCTCTTCAAAAGAAAGGCATAAATACATTTGTAGTCACAATGATCGCAATAAAATTGTTTTTCTTTATCAACCGTTTTGTTTCTTGTGCCTTGTATCAAGTTACATCGCTTTTTGTGCTGAATTAATATGTTTTCAGCTGAGAAAACTGAAAAGCACAAGTTGCATACAAAATTCCTTTCATGAAATACAGATCTATAAAGTTTCAGTCGAACTTCTTTTTGAGATGATACAACTATCTCTTGCTTTACGTCATGTTTGTCAATTTGAATTTCTTCATTCAGTCGCGTGGATAGAAATTCAGATTTGTCAGGTTCTTTCTTTATTTTCATGACCTCATGATCATCATAACCACTGTATCCAGGATTTGATGCACCAGTCGAAGATAAACATTCATCATGGTCCCCATCGTCCAAAACTTCAACCTTTATACCGCGTGATGTATACCCAACATCATAAAAAGGCATGTTCAAATGTGCATCACCCGCATCAGAAGTCATTTTATGAAGTCGGTTTGTAAACGAATCCTGTAAAAAAACAATAGGTAATAAATAATTTAAATTTTATCCATTAGGTTGAAAGAATACCTTCTTCCGACTAGATTGAGCCAAATGTATTGACAGATCGATAAAGTTGTAGGCGCAGATTTTGACGACTCAAAAGTTATATTATTCGCAATCCATCTTCTAAGCAATGCATGACCATTAGGTCACATGGGACGATACTAAGAATATACTCATTTCTCCAAGAATTTTTGGCTAGGAGATGAAATAAGGAACAGGCAGGGTTGGTTGGTTTGACTCCCAAATGAATAACTCAGAATTTGGTTCGTGAATGAAATGAATCCTGGTTTTATTATCTCCTTCCAAATACATATCAATTTAATTATTACAGATAAGTTTACAGATTATAATTTAACTGGGTGAAATCACGATTATGCGTTCTGATGGATTTTGGAGATCAACCGGGCGAAGCTGAACGATAACCTTACGGTTAAATCTTTGATAACTGACTGACCATGTTGCTTTCTTCTACTGAGTGTTTTATATTGATTCGATACAATAGAAAAATGCTGCTATCGGCTACTTGAATATTTTTGATAATCATGCATATGCGATTTATTATGCAATGCATGATTGTTTCGTAAATTATAAACAATTGATTTTAATTTGAACAATTATGCAGTTTTAATAATTGGGCAAGATTGATTTTCATATAAACAACTTTTGTGCATATCATGGTAAGCTTACGTGGCATTTATTATTTATTAGTTTGCGATATTATTGATTAATTGAATTATTATATTATTTGCTAAATTAGCTTTCTGTTGAAATTTGATTGACTCGCATAAATCGCTTGTTTTGCAATGTTAACAATATTATGTTGCAAGATACATTATAGTTATAAATTAATGGTTTCCTGCCAAGTTTTGCTGGATGGTAGGGTATTGACCCTACAAATTCATCACAAGATTTTGAAGCCATAAATGCACTTTTCCATAACTTCTTCGTGAAATATTTTTAAATTCAATTGCTAAGATGGCAGGATGGGATAGTGCTGTTCAAAAACAATTATGCATCGTGAGAGGAAGTATTGGAGGTCTCAAACTGATACAACAATGATGTCTACCATTATGTATCGCTGTGAATTGTATTAAGATAGGTAGATACCTAACGTCAGGAATAATTATCCAATTTTTCACGTGTCCGGATATTTGTATTTATGAAGTTAACCGTATCATATTTCAACCTGACCTGTTGTATTGGAAATAGTTCGTTGTATAATATTAAGATCAGAATCATGACTAAAACGTACGTAATAAAAAAAAACTGAAAAGTATGAAGAAAATAAGCAAATTATAATTAAAATCGCATCTGCTTAGTACCTTATTATATATTATGTAGGTATATAAAACACCGATGATTCAAAAGTGTTAGTAAGTTTCAGTATTAACAATCAATCCAATCAAATGGATACATTACTGAACGAACAACGTGTCACTTATTTGTTTCGATGCTATAATGCCATCTCTTTCCGCTACGACAGCTCACCGTGAACTGCGGTGTAACGAAATATAGTAGGTACGTATAATTTACATGTAATTAATTTTTCAAACAGCCTGCAGCGCCGCAGTGAATAGTTTAAATACCACTGGTTTAATCCAATGTCTTGTTAAAAATTTCAAATCACTTCTCATTGGCGCTATGAAATAAGATCGCAAATCTGAATCAGGAGAGAAAAAATAATGTTTTATTAAGTGACGTTATTTTATTATTGTTGGCAAATTTAAAAGCGGGCGATTCAGCTACTGCGATTGTGATGATGACACACAAAACTTTCCATTCGCTGAGAAGACATCAAGCTAGCGACTATTTTGACAGCACGTAGTTTGTTTTTTTCCGGGAGGTCGCTACTATGCTCTATTGCGCAGACGCAGTAGGGCCCACACGCCAGCGTTTAGCGTGTAAAGTTGACCGGCTGTTAACTTTTCTCGGTAGATTGTTTACAATCTGCTTATTAGCTTGTTCGTTGATGACACTGGGCGACTTTACAGGTAGATTGTAAGTTCGCCAACAAGTAGCTCAATGCTATTGACGCATAAATAATTATAATCTCGGATTGTAGGACAAAGCCAAATAAAAGCATGTAGGTATAGTAAAAAAAAAAAAACACTTACGTGGCTTGTTGAGGCACCTCCAGAGTATAAACAATTCGGACCATCTTCATTGACGTTAGATTTGCTGTTTTGAAATTGAATTTCGACTTCTGATTTGATGTATTTCGTGTCAATGTCAACATTCTATAAACATAAATTTAAAAAAAAAAAAAAACAGTAATATGACACTGCTTTGAAAGCATACCCATGTTATATAACATAAACAAACCATATTCCTTACATAGGTACGTATTAGATCAGGCATGCCTATCCCGCGGCCTGAGGCCCAATAATTGAAGTTTTCAGCTTTCTATATTTTGTTTTTTGGTATTCATACAATTAAAAATTCTCCTAAATTTACCACATTTATATGTTGTGAAATTAGATATGTCTTGTTGTGCTGCATACTAGTACCTTTTTGTATGCTTTTGTCTTGGCTCCACACACTCTGAACTAAATAATAGTGACCGTAAAGATTTTTTTAAATACGAGGGTGGGTCAATAAGTCCTTAGAAAAGCCGACAGGTGGCGCGACTAGTACTGTAAGCGGTTTGTTTTCATGCAGCGGTACTACCGATTCAGTATGCTGCGAAGTTTCAATCAGATTGGTCGGGTTGTTGTGTGTTTCTCGTACATTTAAAAAAAAAATTGGATGGGGAAAATGGAAAAATGGAAAATGGAGAAAATTGAGTTTAGAGCTGTTATTAAACATTTTAATATAAAAGGGTTAACAGCAAAGGAAATAAAAAATGAGTTGGATTTAGTTCACGGCATATCTGCTCCTTCACTTGCAACTATTTATAACTGGTTAAATGAATTTAAACGTGGTCGTACATCAACAAAGGATGAACCACGCTCAGGACGTCCTGTAGAGGTGACTACACCAGAAATGATCAATAAAATCCACGATATGGTGTTAAGTGACCGAAGATTAAAGTTGAGTGAGATAATTGAGGTTACAAGGATCTCAAAAGGTAGCGTCATTTCTATTTTACATGACAAATTGGGCATGAAAAATATTTCTGCAAGATGGGTGCCGCGTTTGCTCACAGTCGACAATAAACGCAATAGGGTGGTGGCCTCTAAAGCCCTGTTGTCGCTCATGCAACGCAATCCGGATGAATTTTTTCGTCGCTTTCTGACTGTAGATGAAACATGGATACACCACTATACTCCCGAGACGAAAGAACAGTCAAAGCAGTGGATTGCGAAGGCAAACCATGTCCAAAGAAGGTGAAAACCGTAAAATCAGCTGGTAAGGTTATGGCTACTGTATTTTGGGATGCACGTGAAATTATTTTCGTTGACTATTTGGAAAAAGGAAAAACAATAACAGGGGATTATTATGCATCTTTATTGGACCAGCTAAAAAACAAAATTGAAGAAAAACGGCCTCATTTAAACAGGAAAAAAATCCTCTTTCATCAGGACAATGCCCGTGTTCACACATGTTTACGATCAATGGCTAAAATTGAAGAATTGAAGTTCGAATTGGTCGACCACCCACCGTATTCGCTAGATTTAGCCCCCAGTGACTTTTTCCTTTTCCCAAACTTAAAAAAATGGCTAAGTGGACAACGTTTTTTTTCAAATGAAGAAGTCATCGATCGGACAAATGCTTATTTTGAGGACCTTCCGAAAACTTATTTTTCTGACGGTTTAAAAAAAATTGAGAAACGTCTAACCAAGTGTATTGAGCTCCAAGGAGATTATGTTGAGAAATAAAAAAAAAATACAAAAATAAAAACTGTTTTAATGCTTTTTTCTAAGGAATTATTGACCCACCCTCGTATTCTAATGAAGTCACAAAATTCAATAAAGAATTCGATACATAACAGATTCGCATTTATGCAAAAGCATGAGAAAATGTTCAAAATATTCTTAACTCCATTTAACGTTTAGGTGAAATCAGCGCCTCCAAATTTACAAATGGAGCTAATAGAACTGCAATCGAGCATTTAAAGATCATGTTCGAAGGGAATAAGCTTGAGTTTTATCAGAAATATATCCTTGAAGATACATTATTTCCAAAATAATTACAAGATAAAAAGAACTTTTTATAATATAGGTACTTAAGTACAACGTTTTAAAATTTTTTGTTGAATCATATAAACTTGGCTTGCTAGCTTAAACGATCAAAAATAATTGTACTTGATAGAAATAATACTGAAATGTAATTTTGATTTCCATAGTAAAGCACGTATATATTAATTATTTAGTTGCTAGGACCATCCACTTAGCATCCAATAATGGTATCGAAATAACTTTTCATACAAAACAGAATTAACTGAAAATGAATTCAATTCTACTTAAAGATGGCTAAAAGTATAAAAAATGCATTGGCATCGTGTTCTGATATATTCTAAAAGTTTCAAATGTCTAGCTAGTCGGGAAGTTAGTTAAAAATCGATTGCAAGATTTGTACCTACGGGACAAAGAACCACCGGACAAATAAGAATACGAGCTAAGAAAAATGTTGTAAATAAAACTACTAGCAATGTGCATTACAGCAGCATTTGGGACTACATATCGCTACGAATCGTTCTTTTTGAAATGAAATGTAGTAAAAACGAAGTGTCGAAGCAGGCTGCTCGGTGAAAATACGACCAACCAACTGCGATGCGCGTCGGCTAAATTACCAGTAGAAATGAAAAAGATATCAGACAATATACAAAAACAAGTGTCACATTAATTATTAGGTAGGTAATAAAATAATTTTGAATAAGTTCTTTGTTTTACCTAGGTATTTTATTATTGTGTGGCCCACCAAATGATTAGGGTTGGGTACCCCTGTATTAGATCATTAAAAAAACTAAATTATACTAATTATTATCAATTTTATTGTCACAATAATATGGTGATGTTCTTTACCTGTGTAGTATCCTGATTGTCATATTCCACGGCAATCTCTTCCTGTTTGACAAATAAATCATGCCCACTGACAGTTGTATTAGCTTCATTGTGGGTCTCGTTACAATAATCCCATTGATTTTCACTATCGATGGCTACTTCTGCGAGTTGATCGGATGACAGATCATCTCTACATTCGATTTGTATATCCATTTTGAAAGTTAATTACGGATTTAATCGAAATATTACGTTACCAGCTGCAATGGCGCTTTTAGAGACCATTACAACTAGCATTAGTGTGGTCAAAAAAGTAACGATGCTTCTCGACCAATACTTCGATACCAATCAATACTTTTTAAGTAGTTAGAATACCTACATCATTTTTTAATTTTTATTATTAGAATGGCAATACTGTCCAGTAATGCCAACGGTACTATAATAATTATAGTATTTGTACTCTAATTTTAGTCCGCGTACTATGTACAATATAAAACAGGTATAGTACGCCCAAAATACTATAATTTTGAATATCGAAAAAAATATGTAAAAAGTACTAAAATTTCGATATTTCCATTCAATAAAATTGGTGTAAAGTCAAAGAGATTGCCAAGAGATCCAATCTCTTTGTGCATAGTACTATAATTTCGCAATATAAGAAGATTTGGAGAACTTGGAAAACAAAATGCTTGAAAAATGAAATTTCTAGAATTCTTCGGTAAGCATCTTTGGTTGGAAGAGGTACCTAAATAAAAAGGGGTCTCGGAGTTTCTCAAATTCTCCTTTATTTTTTTTCTGAGAAACAAAAAACCTATACACTTTCAACAGCTGATGGCAACGCGTACTATATTGTTCACCCAAATACTATAATTTTGAAGGCTCTGTACTATAATTATACTTTGAAAAGATGGCAACACGAAATTTATCTTTCGTGAAAGGCTACTGTCATTAGCTGCTAAGTTATAATAAATAAAGGCTTAAATAACCAAAATGAATGCTAAACATGAACCAGATGACTTGGAATCTAGTGCTAGAAGACAACATTGGTTCGAGGTACCCGTGAAACCTCCAAACAGCCCGGAGCACCTTAGTTATATAAAGCAAGAGGTTGCCGCTAACATCGGTAGCGATTTTGAGGTTAGTTTTTCATGCCTTTCGTCATGGACCCTACATCCTGAAGCGGGCCCTCTACATATTGCTAAGGTTAAAACACAGTCTGACGCTCTACAGTGGCGTTTTCCAAATGATGTTCAAGGTCAAATGAAATTTAGTGTATTTTTGGCGATTTTTTAACATATCGAATAAAAAGATGGAGTTGTCGAGTTTCAACACACAATAACCAAAAATTGCATCGCACAACTATATATTTTAAAATAGAAATAACCCTGAAGTAAAATAGCACCGCAGGTGACTTTTTTTATTATTAGAGCAAATTTACGATGTATGTTTATATCATTTATCTGGTTGACCCGCTACGCCGCCCCCCTGAGGCCGGGCCCTTAGGCTAGAGCCCTGTCAGCCCCCCTTTGTGGGGGCCATGCATTTCGTTCATGGAGAAACTGAAATCCGACGAACTATAATATATTGAGATTACATAAAAAATGTAATAGGTAGGTATTGCATTGGGAATTTTAATACAAATATACAATAATAACATCAAAATATAAAACAAAACAACGATGCGCATTATGTAAGTATATAACTCACGATAGCCACGCGGCTTAATGCCTCTTTCAGACGGGACACCGGTGTTGCGTTCGTATATAATAAGGAGGCCTTTGTTTTCGTATAGAGGGGCCATTGTATTATGTTTATGAACGCCCCAAACCTAATGAGTCAACACGTGTCCGGTACACTTTTCCGTCGGCCGCTACATTCTCAAGCAGCCGATACACTTGTTTTTATTATCGCAGCCTGTTTTATGTTCTTATTTATAACGCGAAATTATACGTTGACTTATTAGCTCTGGGACGTTCATAAACATAATACAAAGGCCCGTTTATTCAAATACAAAGGCCTTCCATATTATATCGAGCGCGACACCGGTGTCCCGTCTGAAAGGGCCTAAGCGCGACCTATAGTGTCATAGGTGCCAGGTTCCAATCCTGGGTCTGACAAGTACACGTCATATTGTTTTCCAATTTGTGTATGAGTCAGAGTATGGATGTATTAGGAATATGTTGAGCAAGTGGCTGACATCCATTTCTCGTAAAATAAATTCTGTTAATACAAACCTCCACTCTGTGGTGGCCCATATGATGTTATTAGGATCGGACATGGTCCATCCACGGAGTACATAATATTTATAAAACTTTAGATATGCTAGGTTTCCTTGAATATGCTTATTCGCTGCCCATGGTACTTAGTTGAACAGCGCTCACTTGTTTTATCTTTTCTACATAGCAGTGGGTTCCCGGGAAACCCAAAGGACAGAATATAATAATTTAAGTGACAGTCTTTGGCTGTGTTTGACTTAAAAGAACCGCTGAATGATTGAACTAATTTATTTATGTGAGATGCTGCGACTATATCTACCAAAGTGGCATCCCAAACAATACCTACATCGCCTGTCACTCCATGGAATGGTCGTACCATCAGCCGGTTTGCCATCTTGTTCACAGACACCTAGTCTAGTAAAAAATATTATATTTATATGTAAGATAGAGCTGTGGCGAAGGGTGGAGGTGGGCTATTAAGATCCGCCATAAATAGTACACACTAAGCTTTGACAGTCTACGTATTTGTTTTCATTGAAATAAGACTACAATTTACAATTAAATTAACTAAACCTTGAAAAACCCGAGCCAAATAGATAATAGTCAAAAAATACTCATATATTTATAAAATACCTAAAATTATGCAATTAAATCATACCTAACTTTAGATATTATATTGATTGAATAATATATCTTATCTTGGCTTAGGCAGGGTTTAATGAATTTAAAAAAATGAACCAACAATAATATGTGTAATATGTATTCTTAATCCAACGATGTATGAATAAAAAAGTGTTGACAATTTTGTCATATTGCCCAAAGTATACCAAAACTATTATGGTCTGGAGTAGGCAGGGTTTAAAAACTAACTAACACCATCTGTAAATTGTAGTCAGAGTTCAATAAAAACAAATACGTATGACTAACAGAGTTTAATATGCACGATTTATAGCGGATCTTTACAGCCTACCCCCACCCTTCGCTACTGAAATAGAGTGAGTATATTTGTGCTTCATAACTTTGCACCCCGGCTCCAGGATAAAAATAATGTAATATATTATAAAAATATTTTCTATTATTATCTATTTATTTATCACAACATAATATATTCGTCACTGATCTGGCAGAAAACACTAATTCAAAAAAATGACATATTGAGTTAGTACCAAAATGTTCCTTATTTCAAACTTTACCGTCTGGAAACCTTCTTAATAAATAAACAGTCTTTATTTTAAAGTCATCCTTTTTACAATTACTTAATAAACTCACATGATAGACCATTTCAAACAACTTCAAAGTCAAATTACTCAAAACTAGTATTTTCCAGTTAGTGTGTTCTGCCAGAACAGACATGTATTAATACAGGTTGGTTGGGCCATTTATGTTCCCATTCCACTCCTTATCGCCTCACCCACCTCCTAATCCCCAGTGTTATTGTCACCAGACAATCAATTAGCAATTATGGGTGATGAGAGACGGTGTTACAAAGAACATTCAGTTGCATCTCGATAGCGGGCGTGAGCGGGCTTCTAATAGCTTTCCGTCGCGAGTGATTGACTCAATAGATACAGACTCATTCAGAATCTATCATCATCATTCATACACCCTCGCATATAATCCATAAAACTGTGTCACAAAGTGTGTGAGTGTACGAACCGGGTGACCCAAACCAACATTACCGCGCGAGTGACAGTTGAAACCAGACCACGGAGCCATCAAACATTATCACAAAGGTCAGTGTCTGGCATTCTGTTCCATTGCCCCCACCCCTAGATCCGACCTCCTCATCTTCCCACAAAATAATTACAGTCCACTTAAAAAGCTCAACCACAGATAAATATCTTTTAATTTAATTGTATGCGAGGTAATCAGGCGAAGAGGCATATCAGTATAGTAAATATAATATCGTAATAAAATGTATACTCTACTAAACCAATACGAACAGGGGCCTTATGTTAGGACTTGCGAGTTGAAGTCGCCCAGTCGACATGACGTCATATGACATCATTGTGACATACTACCGGAGTGATAATAGCATTCGAGACATTAACGCTACTAAAATACTGGCGTTATCCATTGTCCCTATACACAAATAGGTGTTTCAGCATAATAATATCTATGGTGAGCAGTGTGCGTTGGGCGGCTTGCCTCGAGCGTGTATTGGCTTACGTCACAATTACGTCATGTCGTCGGGTGACTTCATATCACCAGTTATAACATAGGCCTGCTGGTGCTATTCAGTATGTTAAGGCTACTGCTTTGGTGGAACGATTTTCTTCAGTGTAGGTAACAATAATAATAATAATATAAGTAATGCAACATTGTTTCAGAACTGTGCTCCAGTCCTCACTCATATTAAATCAGAGACAGTTTCTCATCCAGTCGGTGATGAAGAAGAGATCGTTGAAGACGCAATTCAACCATTCAGTTACGATGATTCTGAACCCGGATGCTCGTATCCTGATTGGAGACGAGTCAGTCAGGTAGACTCAGTTGGATTATTATTATTCACCATATAAAAGACTTCAGTCCGATGGACAATGTTTTTATAGTGTTCCTGAATTCTTCAATTTTAGCCCAGCGGTTTCCAAAGTGAGGAGGCGCGAAAAGTTTAACACAATTAAGGCCATGCATTAGTTGAGGCACGGTCTAAAAAGATCGTTGCTAGGCGATGTGCGGATTGCGGGTCGCGGGTGCAGATGACGCCTGTCAAACGAAATATTATTTCTCATATAAATCCAACATACGTCCATTTTATGTTCTGTTTATTATTCTATTAGTAACAATAATAATATATTCATTGACATGTTTTCTTTTTAAAGTAAATGGGTAACGTTTTTAGTCATCTTTACACGATTTTAGAATTAATTGGCCCGTCGCCATCACGCAGCAAAGTGACGTGTGTCTGACTCGACGTTCTCTCAATGAATGGGAAGCGAGTACAAAATTTCGTCGCGCGTACAGTTGAAAATTATTTGGCGTTTCACTGATGCGTCACCTTAACATAGCCACAGGTTTGCAGCTGCATAGTTTATAAAACGACATAAATATAATACCTCTTTATAATACCTCACTTCTATACTATTGTGAAGTGCGATGGCTATCTCGTGAAAAAATTAAATAAAAGGGTCAAATCGTAATGTTAAAATTTTAGGCAAATTTGTTTAGGAACGATAATATTGCTTCTAATGGATTCAAGCTCTGTACTGTTCCATTTAGTCGTTTTTTCGACCCGGGTTTCGCCTTTCGGTTTCTTCGGGCGTCGTGTACACTCGCCAAAGGTAAACACATACTGACAACGAACACTCTTAACTCTACCTTATATAGTAAATCAATACAATAAAGTAGGTAAAAACTCCATTACCTACCTATCTAGTAGCCTAGATACCTATATGTTGATTGATATACTTAAATGATAACTCCCGTGTACAATTTAGGAAACACTACATTAGAGCACCACACTACCCTTAACCTCAGCGATAGGCCCGCCAAAGATCCTGGCCTGGGATCCCTCTTCAGGATGTGGGGCCCATGATAGAATCCATTTAATTTTGAATCCATCCAATGAACGATGATGAATTTGGATTGACTACTATTGAAATTGGTAGTGCTATTGTGTGTGTAGCACATTCATCACATGAAAAACAAATTAATTTTAAAATGAATATAATATAAGTAGTAAAACCTTGTTTATATTTATTTTTTTTTTTTCTTTTTTGTATTAGCACATTGTTGACTATTGAAAAAGGTATCTGTATTATTTAATGAAATAAAGGGGGGGAGGCGCCAAGATTAGATTTTTTTAAAAGGGAGGCGTAGTAACATAAAGTTTGGAAACCACTGTTTTAGCCCATTGTTGCTCATAATTTTAGAACAGCATTATTATCTAGTGGGGTTAGTTGGTACTGTAAGCAGGCATCTCTTAGTTATTTCTACTTCTGCTATTCATGGCCATATTATCTTCTTTTTAAACAAACATATTAACAATGAGTACATTTTATGTTATGGAACGGTGGTATCAATTTCATATAAACACCTTTTGTAGTTAAACTAGTTTTATTGGAATGTCATCATCATCATCAGCCGGGATCAATCCACTGCTTGATGAAGTCCTCCCCAATCTTCTTGGTCCAATCTCTCTATACTCTAACTCTCGGTCCTGTGTCATTCGCTGCCACGTATTTCCGCCGAATTTTACCAGTTCGTCAATCCAGCGGCTTTTGGGGTGACCCTGTGGCCGTTTCGTGCCCCTTGGGTACCACTAGATGACGCCATTTTTCCAGCGGCCGTCCTTTCGGCGAGAAATGTGCCCCGCCCATCTCCCAATCGTCGCCCAACATCGCCAATCGTTTCTCTTACGGTCCTTTCGCGTGATGCCCAACATATACCTCTCCATGCCACGCTGTGCGACTCTTAACCTTTGGACATCTCTCGTGTTGAAGGTCCACGTCTCGTAGCCATACGTGGGCACGGGTAGCACACATTAGTTGAACACCCTACGCTTAAATCATGATGGTAGATCACTCTTGAAGATACTTTTCAAACGTCCGAAAGCCCTCCATCCCAGCTTTGTTCTTCGAGCATATTCATCGTGCATGCTTCATGCATTAACATGTAATATATATATAATATATTATGTTTGAGTTAGTTAGACAATAACAGTCTTATTTCATACAATGATTGCATACAGTCGATGCGTCCTTCTGTAAGGTTGAATTAAAACTAATTTGAAAAGCTATTTTGATTCTATATATAAAAAAAACTTAAATAATATTTCTCATAGCATTCTCAGACGTTTAGTTCGATAACAAAAGTGGATACCTATAAAACAATAACCGTTAGAAAGAAGGTTTGAAACAATAAGCGATAAAGATACATTGCATTCCAGACGTTTAGATTGATAAAAACAGTAGTGCGATAAAGCAAATAAAGCAAATATAACCAGATATTCATAATGCATGCTTATTAATACTTGATAAGAATACAAAGAGATAACACCTATATCGATTTTTCAGCCTCCTGTAACAGACTTGGTCAAAATAAAATCTGAGATTGATTTTAAGCGAATTAATATCAAAGACGAGATTCCAGTGAGCTCAATCAAATGTGAAGATCCTCAATCCACCTTTTCTTCTTCAGAATGTAGACCATATAAACAGGTACCTAGTTAAATAAATACCTATTTATTTATTTTAAATGATGAACAGTTTCGTTAATTCTCTATTATATATATCCCCTTTCTTGAAACATAAATCTATCTCATTATTAGATGATATTATAAAATAGGTATACAACATTTCGAATGAGACTTTTTGTGTGACCTCTTTATTCCGAGTATTTATCGATTATATTAGTCGAGTGACAACAGGCGCTCTGGCGATTTATTCTACTTAAGAAAAAGTCATAAAGAACCGTTTCTACTTTATACCTACCAGTGGCGAAGGGTGTAGGTAGGCTGTTAAGATACGACATAAATAGTCCACACAGTGTTGCCATCTTTTTCTATGCCGATTATAGTACAAAAGCGTATAAATTATAGTATTTATGAAAAATATATAGTACAGGAAAATTTTTCGTCTTGAATCCTTTAAAATTATAGTATTTTGGTATATTTGGCGTAAAATTATAGTATTTTACATTTTTCGCAGAATTAAAATGATAGTATTGTACTATAATTATAGTACGGTTGTCATTACTGAGTCCACAATAAACTTTGTCAGTTATAAATATTTGTTTTTATTGAACTAAGACTACAATTTGCAGATGGTGTAGGTTAGTTTATAAAAAAATCAATTAAACACTGCGACAACCAAGCCATAGTAGATAATAGTTAAAAAATATTCGTTTATCTATAAAATATCTAAAATTATGCCATTAATCCATACATAATTTTAGATATATTTTAATTAGAATAATATGTTTTATTAAGTATGGCTTGGTTTAGGCATTTTTTAATGAATTTAAAAAAAAATAGCCCACAACATGTATAATATGTATTAATTCAACGAAAACAAATAAAAAAGTATGAATAACAAATTGTGCCAAAAAAATACCAAAACTTTTATGCTTTGGTTTAGGCAAGGCTTATTTGAATGAACGGGTACCTCTACCTACCGCTAACTTTAAATGCAAAGTGGCACACCACATTCAAACTGTGTTTCAGCTCAAATTAAGGGTACCTATTCAGTGTATTTATTATTAACGATTTTTATCTATTTTTAATACATATTATACTTTAAACATGGAGTTATCGAGTATTGACACACAATAATCAAAAATTAGATCGTTCAATTATATATTAATACTATCGACTGAAGGTACTTGATGGAATTTGAATTTAAATTCTAATGGATTCAAGCTCTGTACTATTTCATTTAAGTCGTTTTTTGCGACCCGGGTTTCGCCTTTCGGCATCTTCAGGCGCCGTGTACACTCACCAAAGGTAAACACACACTGACTCTTAAACTCTGAAATAAACACTTCAGTGTGTGTTTACCTTTGGTGAGTGTACACGGCGCCTGAAGACGCCGAAAGGCGAAACCCGGGTCGCAAAAAACGACTTAAATAGAATAGTACAGAGCTTAAATCCATTAGAGATCAATTATATAATTTAAAATGTTAATGGTTACTTTTAAATCAAATTTTTGATGTGTGTTTATCTCATTTATCTGGTCAATCCGCCACTCCGGGGCTCCCAAAGCTCTGTCAGCCCCAGGTCTATGCTGGATGGTAACCACTATCTCCACTCGATGTAGACATAGTCTGAGGGCTGAGACACATGAAACTGCAGTCAAGAATCAAGTAAGACCTCCGTCGATTCACGCCAATTGCAGTGTCGTGTGTTTGAGCTCTAAGAGATGAAATATATTTTAATTATTATTTATTTTTTTAGTTTATTACTGCAAAGACTACAGATGACATTTTTGTAAGTCTCGAATCTTCGTTGGATAAATCAAAAGTGATCAACGATGGAATACAAATTGAAGAACATAACATAAAAAAAGAACTTGGAGGAATCAGTAAATGTTTTACTATCATTGGCAATGTAAGTCGCAGTGATAAACGTGTTTTTACTCAAGCTGATGACCCAAATCCTGGATTGGTAGCTGTTATAAAGTTGAAAAAAACAAATTTTTATGACAACAATTTTGTATGCTGTATTTGTTATGATTTTTTTGAATCATTTGTTCTACTGACGCTTCACAAAGCGTGTCATAAAAAAACAACTAATAAAATGTCCAATTCTATAATAAAGTCTTTCAAGTGTGATGAGTGTAATTACTCTTGTATTCGCAATGCCAGCCTTATATTACACAAAATGAGACATTCCGGCGAAAAGCCTTTTAAGTGTTCTGAATGTAACATCGCATTCAGAAGATCACATGACTTGAAAACGCATATAATTAATCATTCCGGTGAAAAACGATTTAAATGTGATAAATGTAATTACTCATCGATGCTGCCTACTACCTTGAATAAACACAAAGCTACTCATTCTGCTGTTAAGCCATTCAAGTGTGATGAATGTAGTTTGACATATAAACAACGTGATAGTCTGAAATTACATAAAATGACTCATTCAAAAGAAAAAATATACAAATGTGATGAGTGTGAATACTCAGCAATGCGGTCTAATGATGTGAAAATACACAAAGCTACTCATTCTGCTGTGAAGCTTTTCAAGTGTAGTAAATGTAATTGCTCATATAAAAGCGCTGGTAGTCTAAGAATACACAAAAAAACACACTATGATCAAAAGCCATTTAGTTGTGATGAATGTAATTTTTCTTGTGTGTACAGTAGAAGTATGAAATTGCACAAAATGATTCATTCTGGTGAAAAGCCATTTAAGTGTGATCAATGTAACTACACATGTAAAAGATCCAATGACATGAAAACACACAAAGTGACGCATTCTGGTGAAAAACGGTTTAAATGTGTTGAATGCAATTACTCATCAATGCGGCTCAGTGACATCAAAAGACACAAAGCGACTCATTCTGCTGACAAGCCATTCAAATGTGACGAGTGTAATTACTCATGTATACACCCTTCTAAGTTGATACCACACAAGATGATGCATTCCTGCGAAAAGCCATTCAAGTGTGAGAAATGTAATTACGAATGCAAAAGATCCAACGACATGAAAATACACAATAAAACTCATTCTGGTGACAAACTATTCAAATGTGTCGAATGCAATTACTCGTCGATGCGGTTTAGCGACATGGAAAGACACAAAAGGATTCATTCTTCCGATAAGCCATTTAAGTGTGACGAATGTGCTTACTCATGTACCCGGCCTGGTATGCTAAGAAAACATAAAAAAACACATTCTGGTGAATTGACATTAAAATGTGATGAGTGTGATTACTCATGTAAACGATTTAATTACATGAAATCACACAAGGCAACTCATTGTGGTGATAAAAAATTTGAATGTGGTGAATGTAATTATTCATCAATACGATTTTGTGACATGAAAAGGCACAAAGCGACTCATTCTGCTGACAAGCAATTCAAGTGTGATGATTGTAATTACTCTTGTAGACAGCTTAGCAGTCTTAGATCACATAGAACTAAACATTCTAGGGAATACCCATTTAAGTTAGATGACGTAAATAAATCGTGTTAAAGATTCAATGCGTCGGCTTATATTATATCGAGGTTCGAATCCTGTGTCTAGAAAATTCACATATTGTTTTTCAATTTGTGATTAGAGTCAGAGTGTTGACCTAATAGTGTCATCAAATATATCCTCCCCCCCCCCAAAGTATGCCCCAAATCACGCATCAAAACTCCATATCAAGTCAGCTCTCTAACTAATAGTTTAGCTTCCCTGCCTTACAAAATAATATTATTGCAAAACGCATTATACCTGAAACGGTCGAGGCCAAGGACATTTTACAAACCCTTAGTAAAACGTACGGTCAGCCAGCCAAAAACATTCCCTTTGCCCCTCTCCCGGCCATCTCATACCGCCCTTAGATTTTTGATTTAGATAATTGTGGCGCAGTGTAAATTCTCCGGCGAAAGCGGAAGGTACCTCGGACCACGTGTTTGGCGTGTCCACGTGGCCTTTCTCAACGCAAAAAGGCGGGCCGCGGTTGTTCCATATTATAAATCAGTGAACCCTTTGGACCGTTATTGCGTTAATAATAATCATTTATACAACTACCCTAAAAATGAATCGCGCGTCCGACAAGTGCTTCAGTGTAAATCCAGTTAATGTGCTCAAACAAAGAATAATGTCAGTGTCGAATAAATTAAACATAACGCGATTATGGACCCGTAATAATAGTGTGTCGTACTTCTCATTGCTGGCCATATTCAAATCCAGAAATGTCCACAGAAAAACTAAGACGCGGCTCTATAAAACCGTCATACGCACAGTCGTTGCATACGGGTGCGAGTCATGGACGCTAAATGTGAAAGCAGCTGAAATGGTGGATTGCTTTGAGAGAAAGATCCTTAGGCGGATATACGGACCCATGAATGATGGTGGGGAGTGGAGAATTAGGTACAACACGGAACTATACCTCTTATACCAAGATTCAAAACTCTCCAACTTCATAAAACTCCAGAGGCTAAACTGGGCAGGCCATGTCCAGCGCATGCCTGAGTCACGGATACCGAAGAAGATCCTCGAAGGAAACCCGGAGGGAAAAGGCCAGTGGGAAAGCCACGCACACGATGGGGTGATAATGTTACAAAAGATGCCAACCAGATACTAAAAATCAGGAACTGGAAAAGACGTGCGGAGGGCCGTTCCGGCTGGAGGACAGCGGTGGAGGAGGCCAGGGCTCGACTTGAGCTGTAGCGCCATCGAAGTAGTAGAATAATAATGTCGCGAGTGGAGAACTACAAAGTTCTAAGTGTTTGTCCTTGACGAAACAAAAGTAACAATGTGGCAGCTTAGAATACTACTTCATTGTTGAGTTTGTTTTTTCAAGGACGAACACTTAGAACCTTGTAGTATTAGGCTCTCGATGTATCTCCTCCTTTGCAGGTAATATTGTAAAATTATCAATGTTAATCCTAATGTAATTACTACCCATGCTTGTATAATTTAGTGTAACTAAATATTCTCCGCGCGGAGGTTTTGAATCGAATTTCTGTGTTATCAATACTAAAGGTATCCACATGATGTCACACATTTTTCCCAACCTGAAGTGATGCTGGATGAAGGATTCTACCAGCATACAAGTACATGTGAGACCTTCTTCCCGGTATCAATAGGTAGCTAACATTCATTTCTCGTAAAAACAAAAATCTGTAAATACAAACCTCTTCTTTGTGAAGGCCTATTTGAGGAGCAACTTATCCAATCATGTTTTGTTCACATTTTCCCATTCTTCAGAAAAAGGGGAAAACTTATCTCATTATTCAGGTAATATAAAAGAATTTATATATATTGATGCTATCCGAGAGTGTGTCTAATAAAGGAATAAATCAATTAGGTGAATTGTATGTTTATTTAGGAAATATTAAATCAGTGGAAAGGGCGGATGCGAAGCGGAAATAAAAAGGCGCACACAGATTGCAAAAAATGCGTTGACACGCTTTACCACCATGGATCGGCGAATTTCGATTGCAACAAAAATGATGCTTGTGCAAACATTAGTGTTCTCGTTATTTCTATACGGAGTCGAGTCGTGGACCTTGAAGGCAAGGAAATGGAAGGCAATTGATGCCTTTGAGATGTGGTGTTGGCGACGAATGCTTCGTATTTCTTGGATGGAGCACAGGACGAATCAGTCAATCGTCCACAAACTGAAGATAAAGGAACGGCTCTCAACAATATGTCTTAGAAGAATTCTGCAGTTTTTTGACATATTATCAGGCGAGGACCGGACAACCTGGAGAAACTTATTGTTTTGGGTGGCATCCAGGGAAGGCGAAGCAGAGGAAGAGCGTCTGCGCACTGGAGCTATCAAGTGAAAGAGCTGACTAAGGGCACCATTCATTCTACTCTGAGAGAAGCGGAAGATCGAGAAGGATGGAAAGTCTTGGTCGCTAAAAGGATGGCGAAATTCAAATGTGGTCACGATCCTCAACCATGAGTGCAAGACCAATAAGAGAGGAAATATCAATTTAATAAGTATGGACAAAACTCGATTTCATGCAACCATGTGACGCTCTCACTCAGCTGACAACTTATAGTGGTGACTCTATAGTAACATAATATAACACTAGCTGAATTCCGCTAAAATGTACATAATTTAGGTGTGTTGAATGTATTAATCCACCGCCATCTTTAGATTAATAAAGCCTGAGCATAACTTTTTGCACAAGTGGTCCACTGCCATACCATATATCGATAACGTACGTGCAAGCAGACTTTGGTATTCTATAATGACTGAAGAATATAAATAAGTTATTAGTTATTGTCGTTTAGAATCGACTGTCACATTGACAAACGTCCTAGTGTATTATGATATTATTATACACAGAAGAAGTTTATTTACTTTGATCGTCACTTCCAATTATTAATTACACATAACCACTAAATCAGATAAACTCCAAGGTCTCCAAGATACGTTAAAATAATCTTAAACTGAAACTAAGAATACTCCGACAAGTGAATACGACAGACGCGTCAGTATGAGCACTCTACAGACAATGACAGGTCATCCATAGACAACGGGATGGGCGAAAAGTAGGACCAGTCTTGTAATGTATCGGCTTCCTTCTTCAGTTGGCAATGATTAATCTCATATTTATTTTACCGTGGTAACATGAAATTGCACATTATTAATCATTTTCATGAGGATAATTTTAAATGTGATATTTTAATTTACTCATGTATTCAATCTAGTACTATGAAATCACAATATGATAAGTTATATTGTATCATCAGTTTATCCCAATGTCAGGAACGTAACCGAGTCTATGCCTTCAGCGAGTTATCTCGCTATATAAGGCCGCACATACATCGCGAGTTATCTCGTCCGACTTTAACCCTTAGGCTGCTACGATGTTGTGCAAAATCCGGGCGAGGATTGCTACCAATAATTGTCGATAAATTAAAGTATTGTATTATTTTTAGACACCTTACAACTTAAATTGATTCTGCGAAATCGGAATATTATGAAAACACATTTCGTAATTAATTTATCGTTTTGAATAGATAACGAGGCAAGTAATTGACATATCTCTTTCTCGCTCTATCATACGGGCGATCGCGAGAGCGAGCGAAATGCACGATCCTCGCACAGAGTTTTGATTTTTATCAGTTATTGGAAACAATTGGTTGTCCCACACGAGGGATAATACAAAGTAGTGGAATTAGGAAACTACCCGGCTGAAAATAAAAATTTTGCATGGTGGCCTCGTCAAAAGATCGCGTACAATATGCGTGATTTGTGAAAAAGGTCTTCATGGTGTTTGTTTATTGGAACATTTAAAATATGTATTGCAAATGATTTTATTTCATTATTTTTTTGTAAATGAAACTGTTTTTATATAGCACAAATCCACTCTACTTTAAACACTGAGTTGATTAAAAGTCTTTCCCATTATTTCAAATGCATAAAATAAAATAAAGCATTGTCCTTCCACCAAGAATTTGACTGTAAACAAAATTTTATATGGTAAACTGAAATTTGTATTTGGAATTGTTTTTATTGTAAAAAGGGTGATGCCATGAAAAAAATACAATAGTTATAAGTTCTAAACCTACCCAGTCACAAAACATATATGAATCGGGTTATATTACACAACAATAAAACTAAATAGATAAAACAATGTTTCGTACCACTGGTGCAGTAGTATGTTCCCAAATTAACGTAACATTTCAGGCATCAAAAGCAAAACGACGATCGTTGTTAGCATTTTTGGCCATTATCAAAAACAACGATATATCGTTGCGTAGCATTCTAAGGGTTAAACACAAATCTCTAGCCACTGTCGATTGATTTGTATAATCTAAAAAAATAAACAGGGACATCTATTTGAATAATTATGAAATACTAAACCACAAATTATCGCTATTACAGCAATTGTATAGATCTACCATCATAAATTGGCATTTCAGCGAGGGCGCTAGTATGACATTGAGAATATTACCATAACTAACAAAAAAATGGTAATTTATAATTTTTTATTGGTAGTAGATTTCTGTACAAATATTATGCAATCCATAATTCGAGAAACATGTTGTAAAATTAAATGGCATTTGTAACAAATTTATCCTCGATAGACAATTTTAGTTTCAAATTCGACCGGCTGCCAACTTACGATGGTAGATCTTTAGTAAGAGCTTCCGTATTATATCCAAAATGCGTTCCTATGTTAATAATATATTGTGCAAAATGTCTAAAGTTGAATAAATTGTAATAAGTAAATATTTTAGTTAATTTGAATCGCTTTTATGTTCGTGTTCTTCTGTTTTAAATAAGTAAAAAATTAATGCTATACTTACTAAAGTTTTCTTATGTTCCTAGATAGCACTACAAGTATACACTAGGTATTGTGTTTTTCACACAAACAACAAACAAAAACATTGTTTTTTATAATTAACTATTTCTTTTATTCAACGAATAATTCACAAGATTTAAGAATTTATCATTTAGTAATCGAAATAATAGGTATCTACTTTGATTTAAGAAACAAAAAACGACTGCCAAAGTAGCTTGATTTGGAAGAGCGCTGATGAGTAGGTATTAAAATTGACCAATAGTTAAAATTTGTCACAATTAGTATGTCATTGCGTAGTATATTGGTAAATGCGACGGATGGGGCGTAAACCCGGGAGATACAGGGTTCGATTCCCCGTCGGGGTGGCTTACTTTTTTTCAAAAAAGATTTTTTCTATTGGTTCTAATAAACTCTTTCAGAAAGTGTTTTTCAAAATTATGTATATTCTTTTTTTAAATTTCCAGAACTACCAACCGTAAAAAATCCGTATTGTAGCTTTATTGAAACCTTTTTGACAATGCCACGAAGTATTTTTTTTAATTTCCATTTATGGTTTTCACAGTTTGGCAGTTTTGAAGGTGGATGACTTTTACTTAATTATAATTCATTGTATAGGTAGGTACCTGTTTAATAACATTAGTGAACTTTCCTGCAATTAACCTCTAATTAAAAAATAGCACACAATATTATCTGATGTCGACTTTATTAGTTGTAGGTAACCATTTCCCACTGAAGAAGGAAGCCGATACATTACACGACTGGTCCTACTTTTCGCTCATCCCGTTGTCTATGGATGACCTGTCATTGTCTATAGAGTGCTCATACTGACGCGTTTGTCGTGTTCACTTGTCGGAGTATTCTTAGTTTCAGATTATTTTAACGTAGGTATCTTGGAGACCTTGGAGTTCATATGATTTAGTGGTTATGTGTTATTAATCATTAGAAGTGACAATCAAAGTATGTAAACTTCTTCTGTGTATAATAATATCATAATACACTAGGACGTTTGTCAATATGACAGTCGATTCTAAACGAGAATTACTAATAACTTATTTATACTCTTCAGTCATTATAGAATACCAAACTCTATTTGCTAGTATGTTATCAATAAATAGTATGGCAGTGGACCACTCGTTGCTTGTGCGAAAAGTTATGCTCAGGCTTTATTAATCTAAAGATGGCGGTGAGGTAACCCATAACATTTTGGTAGTGATGGTGTTGAGAAGTGATCACGTTGGGGGCACCTCTTTGGGGGTGATGGAGATGAAAGATTGGTTGGAGGGTGCTCTAGTGAATCTAGGAGAGTTCATTTTACCTAATGAAGAAATAGAATGATACAGAATACAGGTGCGAAGTGCCAGACACTACGCGTCGACACATGCTCAGTCCGGGAAGTTATGATAGAGTGAGTACCACGCCCGAAGCGTGTTGGTAGTGCCATCTTCTATCAATTATGACTCGCTATCTATTGAAATGAAGACTCGATTAATTGCAGCAAGCTATTATTGATGCAGGGTAAGATAACACTGACTGTCGCCTTGCTGCTATCTCGCAGCATTTCGCTGACAAGACTTGGGGTTGTCATCCGTCACTGGCGTATGTCACACTTGCATAATGTGCTGACCGTAGATCACGTGACATGCGAAAATTGGTAAACCCGCTAATTACCGCGTTGTTGTAACAACGGAGCATTTGCTGACATGGCCTGGGGTTGTTGACGCACACAACATTAAAATAAATTGCGCCGATATTTCAAAAAAATTAGCTTATTTTCTCCACTGTATATTAGCATAAACATATATTTCTTTTTGATTCATTTATTATTTATATAATACTTAAAAATATATATATATATATTGTTGATGTATAGCCGTTTAATATAACAACATAATTAAATATTATAAGTAATAATATAAGAATAAAATAAATGCGTGTTAAACTCTAGCACTGGCTGCGCGACGCTGCTAAATACTAATTACTGTTTTATGTTCACTTGTGTGTACGGCGTGACACCAGATAGTACTCGAAGGTATATTGTAACGCGCGCATAACTCTGTATATTATTATTCATGAAGTTGATAATAAATAAAGTTAATCACATATATAAAACACCGTTGATAATTTACGATGCTTAAACGATCCACTATTCCCAACATATATATATATATATATGCCAATAAATAAAAATGGTAAGTTCTGTTCAACTCTTTTATTAAAAAAAAAAAAACACCTAGGTACAGGATTTCTCTTTAATTTGACTGTGTATGTCTGTGAAGTATGTGATGTCTTTTCAATTCACAAGATTTTTTGCATTTGTAATCACACAAATCACACTTGTATGGTTTCTCGTCACTGTGAACCTTTTCATGTCTCTTCAGTCCGATGGCTCGTTTACATTTGTAATCACATAACGTGCATTCAAATGGTTTGTCGCCACTGTGAACCATTTCATGTATTTTCAATGAGCCAGACGATATGCTTTTATAATTACACATACTGCAGTGAAAGCTTTTTTCACCACTGTGTATCATGCTATGTCTCTTTAAAACAAAAGCTTTATTGCATTTGTAGTCGCATAAGTTGCAACTAAATGGTTTTTCGCCACTATGAATCAATTGGTGTCTCTTTAAATGACTGGGTTGGTTACATTTGTAATCACATAGATCGCAACTAAAACGGTGTTCGCCGCTATGCTTGATTTGGTGTACTCTCAAAGAACTAGACGATATGCATTTATAGTCACACAAGCCGCATTGTAAAGGTTTCTCGCCACTGTGCACCATGTTGTGTTTCTTCAAATCGCCGGAATGTTTGCATTTGTAATCACATAAATTGCACTTAAAAGGTTTCCCACCACCATGAACAAGTTTATGTATTCGTAAAAGAAATGCGTGAGTGCATTTGTAATCGCACAAATCGCAATGAAAGGATTTTTCTTTTTCAACAACCGTTTTTCGTTTCTTGCTTGTAATGCTTTGCGTCTTGTCACATTGCTTTTTATGGTTATTTAAAACATTTTCTGATGAGAAAAAAGAGAAGCAAATATTACATACAAAATTCCTGTCGTAGAATACAGATCTATATATTTTTAACTGGACTTCCTTTTGGGGTGGTAGCGTTATCTCTTGCTTTATGTCATTTCCGTCTATTTGAATTTCTTCATTTGGCAACATGGATTCTCTCTTTGTATTCAGGATATCATGATTTTCATTACGATTGTATCCAGTATCTGATACACGAGCCATAGGTATACAATTTAATTGTTTCCCATCATCGAAAACTTCCACCTTTATATCACGTGGTGCATTCCCACCATCAGAAAAAGGTATATTTAAATGTGAATCACTCTCAACAGAAGTCATATGACGATGTATGAATGGTTCCTGTAAAAAGATAATAACACAATTAATTAAATTGTATCAAAAGATGTTTAAAAAAAACCTTATTTTAATTATTTAATAAACTATCTCTTTTAATACACGAATAAGACACTAGATTTCAGAATGTAACATTCTATATATAAGTACTGAATACACATTATTTGAAAACATTTCATGCATATTATACACGATAGAAGAAAATATTTTGCAGAAAAAAATGCAACACCCGACGGGCCTGAACCTGTATCTGCAGGATTCGCGCCTGTATGCTTTTACATATTAAACTACGGGCATCTTAGTTTTAACTATTAGTTGTTACATGAAATTATTCTAATTGGATGGAGCTTAACGTAATGTACAGACTTGCAAACTTATCTAAAGAATAGATGAGGGAGCCACAGTCGAAAACTACACAATCAAGACGCGCTACTGGACAGAATCTGACAGTCGAATGACGTTTTCAAAATGGCGTCCATATGGTAGTTCGTAGTTCCATTTTTGACCCTAATTTAGATAAGTTAGTAGGCTGTAAGTAATGATGGCATTGACGCCAGAACTCAAAATGAACGAGGGCTGACCGTAACGCTATTTTAATATATAAAATTATCAATACTATCGATCCGTCCTCCAGAAAAATACACTGACAAGTCGTAAACCCATATTTCTACAAGCAAGAATAAGCTTTTATAATATTTTGCCACAAAGAACTTTCAGCGAACGGGCTATATAACCGAAAAGTTGCATGCCCTTTACCAGAGTTGACATCTTAATGTTTTTCTTGCCATGTCAAACTTACAATTCCATCTACTCCATAACATGTTTTAGAAACTTGCCAACTCTTGGCAGTAATCGTAGGTATAATGTGTTTCGTTGTGACCATGCATAATAGCGCATGTACACATGCATGGAATTACTGTCGGCCATTGTGCTTATTTTAAATTGTCATAACAATAACTGTTTACACGTAAAAGTGTTGACTGTCTCTCCAATCTCATTCTTCAAGAGTAAGCGAGACGCGAGGTTGTCATTTTATACTACTATCTGATAGGTCGTATTGAAAATCAGAGCTCAAAATTAGTAGTTCGTTTTTAACCGTCATGTTCTCTATCGCTATCTTGCTCTCTATCGCTCAACTGCGCAGATCCAAAATAATCTTACTTACGCGCAATAAATCATCAAAATTTGGAATCTTCCAATCTTGTTTGATTTATGCACGCACTCTTGCCAACTGCAGGATAATACATATTATGTCCCCATATATTTCTTACTGTGCACAGCACATCCATGCACGTGTAAACGGGGTATAAGTACGTTGTACTAATACAATGTCTTAAATTATTCAATATTCATTTGTCAATACGTGATTTTGACATGACATTCGAAAAGTGCAGGCATGTGGAATATGATAAAAAAAAACGTTAAAAACGTCATGCAGGTGCCGATGCAGTGCGGTTCAACGTGAAGTGACCTCAATGTTGTTTTAGTGATTACGGCAGATTTTACCAACTGACAATGTTCGTTTAAAGGTTCAAAATGTGCTACGGGATGGGAGCATCAGACTGATAACATTTTAAACACCAAGAACAACGACATTACACACATTTTTTCCCCGTAGAGGCAGCCCGTGACAGTAGGCGACAAGCACCGTGACATGCACCTCAATTTGGGTCGCGCTTTACTGTCAAATGGATTGTCATTGGCAAAGCAAGCAAATAACATAGTTTTTAAAATCTGAATCTAGCGGGGAGATAGTGGTTTCTTTTTTTGCGTTGTTTTACTATATGTGGTCGTAATCCGCTGGTCTCGGATGATGAGACAAAACACCGCCATCTTTAGATTAATAAAGCCTGAGCACAACTTTTTGCACAAGCAACGAGTGGTCCACTTTTCAGCTGTCAAAATCCCAGATTGCTTGACATATTGATTCGCCCTTTCTCGTTTCAAATTGAATTATAAAATATTCTCACATCAAATATATTCACTATCAGTGTTATTTATAAATAATATACATTCCTGTTATTCATCAGCTGTCAAAGTCAGACTAGTCCTTCACACAAATACCGGTGGTAATATCGAGTTCCGAAAAATATGTAGCATTGATCTATGTATTACATTTGTAGAAAGTGTATTAATGCTAGTGTATTATTTATCATTTAACTCATCTATCCAAATCAAACCACTCCATGTGTCAAGGCAGCTGGAAATATCGATTTGTAATAGCATTTTAATACTCATATTTTTATTATCAGTGTATCCATATGTTAGGAATAGTGAAAGAATACTCCAACAAGTGAACACAACAGACGCGTCAGTATGAGCACTCTATAAACAACGACAGGCAATGATAGATCATCCATAGACAACGGGAGGGGCGAAAAGTAGGACCAGACGTGTAATGTATCGGCTTTCTTCTTCAGTGGGCAATGGACAAAACCAATAAAAACAAAACACAACTTACATGGCTCGTTGAGGCACATCCAGCAGTAATATTTTCAGAGGCGTTATATTTGCTGTTTTTAAATTGAATTTCGACTTCTGATTTGATGTATTTGTTGTCAACGAAAACATTCTATAAACATAAACAAAAAAATCTTTTATAATACCACGTACAACAACAATGCTCACGAAGCATAGATGTTAAAAGCACAACATATTTATTATTAGATCATTATTATATAAATTAAATTATAAACAGAATTGTAATGTCACAATAATATGTTGTCTGCCTTTACCTGTGTAGTATCCTGATTGTCATATTCCACGGCAACCTCCTCCTGTTTGACAAATACATCATGCCGACTGATACTTGTATTAACTTCATTGTGGGTCTCGTTACAATAATCCCATTGATTTTCACTATCGATTGCTACTTCTGAGAGTTGATCGGTTGACAGATCATCTGTAGGTTCTACTTTTATATCCATTTTGAAAGTTAATTACGGATTTAATCAAAATATTACGTTGCCAGCTACAATGCCGTTCATACGTCAAGCAAGACGTCAAGATGCCCAACTAGTACTAGGGCGGGGCGTAAAATGTATCAATATTATTTAACCGATACTTTTCTTTCGATACAAAGCCGGTATTGTTTCTATTTATCTAATAATAATAATATTATTATATAAACATGCATTATAATCCATTAGAATATTCATGCAATTATTAAGCAATTTTATTTAATGTATTTAAGTACGTATATAATAATATGTAAATGCGAAATATATACCTAGGTAGTATTTTATTTCAATATTCATTCTTCGTCTGCTAAAAAATATTAATAATTATAGGTATCGCTGAATGATTACACTGTTGAATAAATATATAAGTTTACAGTGGAATTAATAATTTTGAGTCGATAATAATTCAGTGGTTATTTTTCACTGATCATGTCCACTATTCACTCCTTAGCGATAAGTGAACTTTTCAAATAAAAACACAGAGCTAAAACACGCACGCGACAAAAACCAAACTATCAGATTGTATGACAACATACTTGGTCACGTGACTCAATACAGTCCCGACACTGAAAGTGACATGTCTCATGTCGAATGTCAACAACGTTGGACGTGTTCCTATTTGAATGTCAACCTACTTTTTGAAACCTCTTTTGAATATGAAATTGGTGTTGTGTGGCTATTTATTAAAGTCAACAAAGTGTGTATGAGGTTATAGAATGATATTCCGATAATAACTCATTTTCGGCTTATATGGACATGTCCAGTTTTGAAAGTTAACCACTGAATTGTGTCAAAAACATCCAGCCTCTGCAAAGTCGAAATTATGTACGTACCGTTAAATGGGTAGAGATTAAACCAATATTATTTTTAAAACTTTTTTCACTCAATTAATAAAATTTTAAGCCTCGACTTTTGCTAAAAAGTCATGGAGCATGATTATTGTTTTTCAAGAATACCTACAAAGATTGTTTGTAATATTTACAAGTTTCAATACTTTTCTTCCAATTTCGTATCGACTCTAATTATCGATTTTTCTTTCAATACACAGCCTTAGCCGTGATGACAACTCTACTTAGTGTTGCCATTATAAAAATCTTACTAAAATCGATTTCATTATAATTGTGCTTGCAATAGAAATAAAGAATGCTTTTTTAGAATTTAGCTGTAGACCCCCCAAATCATTTTTTTTGTGCAAACCTGCCAGAACCCAATGCAGATTTTTTTTAATAGGTAGGTAAGTTGTTGAGGTGTTTTCAAATTAGGTACCTATATGTACAATTTTTTAATATAAAATAAATCTTTTGTCTATGATAAAAAAATGTCACATCACGGCAAAGTATAATATTAGTCTATGAACACGGCTGTCAAATATTATTCTCTCTGTAAATGGCTGGGTTTTTGAATTGCCACGATACTCTTTCACGAAGAAAACGAAAAAATGGACGTGAAGCATGAACCAGTCGATTACGAATTCGATGCAGTGGAACAGCAATGGCCTGATGTGCCCATAATATATCCAAATGACCCGGATTCCAGTATTTATATAAAGCAAGAAAATGCCGACAATTCCAGTTGCGCTTCTGGGGTAAGTTTTTAAAGACACTCACATTACACCGGTTTACCTAGGTATCCGTTTTTCAGTGTTGCTAAAATACGTGGAAATATAATAAATACATTTACTGATAATTATACAATATTGGGTAGAGATACAATAGGTAATCAATAATATCGTGATTGTGGATGTGGTATTTCGAAATCTAAAGCCAAACCTAACACAACTTATTTATTTTTGGGATTTTTTGTTAGGATTAGGTTATGCTAGTTTTTTATTTTGACTTTTTCTCTCAAAAGACATTATAGCGCCTGTACACATGCATGGAATTACTGTCGGTAATTGTGCTTATTTTAAACTGTCTTGACAATAACTGTTTACACGTAAAAGTGCTGACTGTCTCTCCAATCTCATTCTTCAAGGGTAAGCGAGACGCGAGGTTGTCATTTTATACTACTATCTGACAGGTCGTATTGAAAATCGGAGATCAAAATGAGTACTTCGTTTTTTTACCGACATGTTTTCTATCGCTTGACTGCGCAGGCGCAGATAGAAAATAATTTTACTTGCTTGCAATAAATCATCACAATTTGGAATCTTCCAATATTGTTTGATTCATGCACGCAATCTTGCCAACTGCAGGATAATACATGTTTCCCCATATATTTTCTTAGTGTGTACAGTACATCCATGCACGTGTAAACGGGGTATTAAATTAAGTACACATTTTGTTCTTATTTTTTATTGGCTTACCAATTCATTAACAATCAGGTAAGGATACTAATCAGGGAACTCGGAAATAATGGGAACTGAAATAAAAAATCTATTGCGATGACTAATATAATATTGTTTTTTTCAGAGCCCTTCAACAGAACTCAATATTGTGAAATCAGATACTGATTATCAGTGTATTAACATCAAAAATGAGATTTTCGAACCCACAACACAAGACCAAATCAATTATAATGACCCTCAGCCAGGATGTTCTTATTCGCAAGATGGGCCGGCAAATCAGGTATCTAGTGTTATACCCCGTTTACACGTGCATGGATGTACTGTGCACAGTAAGAAAATGTATGGGGAAATATGTATTATCCTGCAGTTGGCAAGATTGCGTGCATAAATCAAACAAGATTGGAAGATTCCAAATTGTGTTGATTTATTGCGCGCAAGTAAGATTATTTTCGATCTGCGCCTGCGCAGTAGAGCGATAGAGAGCGAGATAGCGATAGAGAACATGCTGGTAAAAAAACGAACTACTCATTTTGAGTTCCGATTTTTAATACGACCTGTCAGATAGTAGTATAAAATGACGACATCGCGCCTCGCTTACTATTGAAGAATGAGATTGGAGAGACAGCCAGCACTTTTACGTGTAAACAGTTATTGTCATTACAGTTTAAAATAAGCACAATTGTCGACAGTAATTCCATGCATGTGTACAGGCGCTATTATATTAAATGCCATAAGTAGTTTTTCTATTAGTATTATTGTATCTTAAAAAAATAGACTATTTACTGTATAATTCAACCAAATATTAAATTGTAGATCTATCATTTTACCTCTTAATTTTATATTGATTCAAATCCTCCAAATTCGGTCATCTAAAAACGTATAAGACTGCACATAGGTACATTTTTGTCCAATAAAGCATTAATGTTATATTCAGTATGAATTTGCGGAATACAAGCCACAGACTTCTGTCTTTTGTCCGATTTTAAGTAATAATACGCACTAGGACAGCCTCAACAGAGGGCGGCAAAGCAAAAAAAAACTGTCAATATAATATTGTGTATCATTTAATACATGATTATTTTATGACCGCATTCAAACTTATTCATTAACGATGACTATCTAAGGCATATTATTGCGTATTGATTTATTCACACAAGGGCATATTATACTTACATACATCACGCATCTACAGATTTAGCGATATATATCGATACTGACATCTAGTAAAAGCAAAATTTAACAATCGTCTCAGAAAGTAAATCAACGACACTCATTCCCGTTGATGCCTTTAGTAGACGTAACTTGTCATCTTTCATATTTTTTAGCTTTAAACTGTCTACAAATTCATTAGATATCTATTTACCAATGACGATGGGTGGATGTAGGCTGTGAAGATTCGACGTAAATAATGCACTCTTGACTTTGTCAGACAGATTTATTTGTATTCCTTGAACTAAGAATATAAATTTCAGTTCTTGTTGGTTAGTTGTTAAAATACAATTTAAAGTCTTCCCCACCTAAGCCATAATCAATAAAAGAAATTATATATCTATAAAATATGTAAAAACTACGAGTAGCAACACGTAACATGGAAACGTGAATGTTAGGCATAACGCAGAAAGACCACAAAAAAGCAATAAATAAGTAGGCAAACAAGAGTATGCAATATGACAGAAGTCGCTTAGCAGATGAAATGTGAATGGTCTGGACCACCGCCATCTTTAGATTAATAAAGCCTGAGCATAACTTTTTGCACAAGCAACGAGTGGTCCACTTTTCAGTTGTCAAATCCCAGATTGCTTGACATATTGATTCGCCCTTTCTTGTTTCAAATTGAATTATAAAAAATTCTCAAATCAAATATATTAACTATCAGTGTTATTTATAAATAATATACATTCCTGCTATTCTTCAGCTGTCAAAGTCAGACTAGTCTTTCACAGAAAAACAGGTGGTAATATCGATTTCCAAAAAATATGTAGCATTGATCTATGCATTATATTTGTAGAAGGTGTGTTAATGCTAGTGTATTATTTATCATGTAACTTATCTATTCAAATCAAACCATTCCCTGTGTGAACACGACCGACGCGTCAGTATGAGCACTCTATTTATATAACAATGACAGTTCATACTTAGACAACAACGAGAGGGGCGGAAAAAGTAGGACCAGTCGTTGTGGATGTATCGGCTTTCTACTTGAGTCGGCAATGTCTGGACATATCGCTTGGCGATTGAAACCGCTGAACAAATACTGTCATGGACATCAAAGGTCGCCCTTTAAATCCCTTCGATAGACGAACTCATAAATTTGAATAGGGATCAAAATGAGTGGGAAAAGTTAGGGAAGGCCTTCATAGTTTGACAATGACAACGATAATACTTTAATTCATTTGTTTTTAGGTTACATCTGCCAGCGGTACAATGTCAACCATGCCGAAGATCGAATCGACTTGGTGTATGACAAAAATAGAAGAAACTTACGATGATAATATAAACATTGATGAACATGATAATAGAAAAAAACTCGTGAGAGAGAACGAAAAATCGGCTATAAATAATTGTATAATTAATTCTAATATCGTTCAAACTGACCCCGAGTTAGTGGCTGTTATTAAGTTGAAAAAATTAGATTTTTACGTTAATAATTTTGCATGTAGTATTTGCTTCAAATTCTTTCCATCGTTAGATTTACTAGGGCTTCACAAAGCGTTGCATAAAAACACAATAGAAAATATCAATAATACTGGCGTTAGATGGTTAAAATTCAACGAATTTAATTTCACTGTGACACGTTCCGGTGAAAAATCATTTAAATGTGATGATTGTGATTACTCATGTATAAAATCTGATGACATGAAAAGACACCGAATCACCCATTCTGGTGAAAAGCAGTTTGTAAAGTGGTTGAAATGTGATGAATTTAATAACAGAATGACGCATTCTGATGAAAAAGCATTTAAATGTACTGAATGTAATTATTCGTGTATAAAATCTAATGATATGAAAAGACATCAAATAACTCATTCTTCCGCTGAAAAGCAGTTTAAATGTGATGAATGTAATTACTCATGTACAACATCTAAATATTTGAAAAGACATAAAAAAAATCATGGTGTAAAACCGTTTCAATGTAATGATTGTAATTACTCATGTGTACAGTCTTATGACATGAAAAAACATGAAATGATTCATTCTGGTGAAAAACCATTTAAATGCGATGAGTGTAGTTTCGCATGTCTGCAATCTTCTTCTATGAATTCACACAAAATGACCCATTCTGGTGAAAAGCCATTTAAATGTTTTCTATGTAATTACTCGTGTTTAAAGTTCGCTAACTTGAAAAGGCACAAAATGACGCATTCTGGAGAGAAACAATTTAAATGTGATGAATGTACCTACTCATGTATCACATCGACTTCCTTGAAAATACATAAAAAAATTCATTCTGGTGAAATTCGATGTAATGAATGTAAATACACGTGTCTACAATCCAGTGACATGAAGACACACAAAATGACCCATTCTGGTGAAAAACGATTTAAATGTGATGTGTGTGATTACTCATGTATGGCATCTCGTCGCATGAAAATACATAAAAATTTTCATTCCGGTATAAAACCATTTATATGTAATGATTGTAATTATACGTGTGTGCAGTCTGGTGATATGAAAAAACACAAAATGATTCATTCTGGCGAAAAGCCATTCAAATGTGATGAGTGCGGTTTCGCATGTTTGAAATCTGCTTCCATGAAATCACATAAAATGACTCATTCTGGTGAAAAACCTTTTAAATGTGATCGTTGTGATTATGCGTGCATAAATTCAAGCAACATGAAAAGACATAAAAGGAATCATTCTGGTGAACATGCAAAATGATGTTAATCACAATTATATTACATATTTAAAAAAATCTTTTCTAGCAATAATTATCATTAATTTTTATATTATCTAGGTTGTCTCAACCTAATCATACATTTAATAGCAGTTAATTTTTTGGTTTTATCGAATTTGTTAAAGAAATAATTACAAGATAAAAAGAACTTTTTATGTTCAACGTTTTTCAATAGTCTGTTGAATCATATAAACTTTACTTGACTAGCTTAAACGATCAAAAAAATTGTACTTGATAGAAATAATATTGAAATATCAATTTGACATATCATATTGATTTCCATAGTAATGCACGTGTATATTAAAAATTTAGTTGCTTAGACCCCAGACCCATAGCAACCGATAATGGTGTCGAAATAACTTTTCATACAAAACAGAATTAACTGAAAATGAATTCAATTCTACTTAAAGATGGCTAAAAGTATTAAAAGAATGCATTGGCATCGTGTTCTGATATATTCTAAAAGTTTCAAATATGTAGCTAATCGGGAAATTAGTTAAAAATCGATTGCAAGATTTGTACCTGACAAAGAACCACCGGACAAATAAGAATATGAGTTAAGAAAAACGTTGTAAAATAATTAATTAGTACAAATTCTCTACCGTGAATTATTGTAGCCCGTGAAAATTAAATAAATATATTTATGTGACTCATGTTAGTCTTATATTATTTGTTATCTTTCCAAAGAACGTCTTAATCTTCCGTGTTAACGGACATTCGTCCTTGTTCTGGCAGAACACACTAACTGGAGAATACTAGTTTTGAGTAATTTGACTTTGAAGTTATAAAAATGTTTGAAATGGTCTATCATGTGAGTTTATTAAGTAATCGTAAAAAGGATGACTTTAAAATAAAGACTGTTTATTTATTAAGAAGGTTTCCAGACGGTAAAGTTTGAAATAAGGAACATTTTGGTATAACTAACTCAATATGTCATTTTTTCGAATTACCGTCTTCTGCCAGAACAGTGACGATATTATAGGTATATATTTTTTAAATAACTTGTGTGTTCTGACAACGAAAGCGAAATGAATCATACACACCTAATAATGTAAGCATATTGCTTAAAATGTATTAATCCCTCTGCTGCTGTTACTGCTTCTTGCGAGAGTAATATAGTGGTGTAGTATGGGAGATATTTAGCTTATTTCACGATAATAAATTATCAAAATGTGTTTGACCAAAAATTATTTTAATCGAAATTCAATGAGATTATCAATGTGGACACAACATAACGCAACATGACGCAACCGATTTGTGAGAAAATTTAAAATCAGGTCTCCTAATAATTAAAACCTGCCACTCCTATAAAATGATACGCGAAATAACAGCCGGGACGCCGGGACCACTGTATGAAACCGGGACGTATGGTAAGCATGGCCCCCACATCCTGAAGCAGGCCCCTAGGCCAGGATCATCGTCGGGCCCCCTACGTTCCGAAACGTTTCTAAAATGGTATTCCAGGTAAAATTAAGGTTATTCAGTGTATCTTTAACGATTCTTTGTATTGTTCAATAAATTCATTTGTGTAAAGAAGTTTTTGAATATCGACACAGTATTCAAAATCTACATTACACAATCACATATTTTAAAATGGTAATATTCTCAAAGTAAAATAGCGCTGCAGGCGACTTTTTTACCATTAGAGCAAATTTGTGATGTGTGTTTATCTCACTTATATTGTAGACGCGCCACGCGGGGCCCCCCAGAACCCGGGCCCCCCAGGCTAGAACCCTGTCACCCGCCCCCCCCCTTGTGGGGGCCATGATGGTAAGCCTATATAATATAGGTATTAGGTACTAAGTAAACTATTACGGTGACATCACCTAAAAGGACTGATTTTTATAGTATCGTAAAGGAAAGGTTAATAAAAAAACGTTACCTTACTTTGCAAAGGTTCTAATTGCACTTGACCAGTTTTGAGCTATGATCGTTTGAAATTTGGAATGGTCATATTTTGAATATTAAAAGCAATGACATTATTAATGGACAACGCACTCAATACAGTAGCTAGCAATTAAATTCACGCACAGCGACATTCGCGTCACGCTATTTACATTATGCGATATCACGCATCGAGAATTTATAGCAATATCACCTTTATTGTAATGGCGTTGGCGTTAGAATAGTGTTTCTAGTGTCAATATTCATTTGAGTGAACCCGTTCGAATCGAACCCTTCGGCAGACCCGACTAAAAGCATCGGGAATTTATAGCAATATCACCTTTATTGTAATGGCGTTAGAGCAGATTATGCCATTCGGCAGACCCGAAAAAAAAATGAGTGTCATTTTTATTCCCAGATGATTCTTCCATATTAATGTCATGATAGAACTTAGGCATACTGCTAATTCCCATATTTGACAATAGATGACTCTGAAATGAACGTATATGATAGAATATGGCTAATGGAACCTTTTCACATCAAAAAGTTATTTTAGGACAAAATGTCAGTTAGAACCTTTTCAAAATAAGGTAACGACTTGTAAAAATGTCACAATGGCCTATGTTTTACTGGGAATTCCTTTATTTAGAATATTGTATTTATTTTACACCACTATAATATTAGGTAGGTGTGTTTCCTTATTGGGGAATTTGTTACTCCTAGAGAGCGTGTCTCCAGATGGCATATAACGAAATACTCTTCAGATAATGAAGAAGACGTGAAAAATCTTCTTTAAAGCAACATGCATTGCCTTCTAACTTGGAAGACCGAGGGCTAAACCACCCACGACAATTAAAAAACAATCGGTTACGAAAACGATTCGATCATGCCTCGGATATGTGGCAAACCATTGCCCACTGAAGAAGGAAGCCGATACATTACACGACTGGTCCCACTTTTCGCCCCTCCCGTTGTCTATGGATTACCTGTCATTGCCTACATCGTCTATAGAGTGCTCATACTGACGCGTCTGTCGTGTTCACTTGTTACTTAGTTCCAGATTTCTTTCAGATTATTTTAACGTATCTTGGAGACCTTGGAGTTCATCTGATTTAGTGGTTATGTATTATTAATAATTGGAAGTGACGATCAAAGTAAGTTAACTTCTTCTGTGTATAATAATATCATAATACACTAGGACGTTTACCAATGTGACAGTCGATTCTAAGCTACAATTACTAACAACTTATTTATACTCTTCCGTCATTATAGAATACCAAACTCTGCTTGCAAGTACGTTATCAATAAATAGTATGGCACTGGCCCACCCGTTGCTTGTACATAAGTTATGATCAGGCTTTATTAATCTAAAGATGGCGGTGGGCAAACTCATCTTGTCAAACGGATTAATAATTATTAGATTTTCGAATATGCCTAGGTATGCCAAATAGGTTCAGCACAAAACCTAGTGGAAGAGCTTGCCGAATATAAGCTCCATATTACCGATATACTGGAAATCAGCTGATACACAACATCCGCCATAGGATCAATAACGCAGAAATTTATTCCAAACATAAACTGTGCCATCACTCTTGCCAGGAATTAAAAAATATCACACGAACTCACACAGATACTAACAGGTCACGGAGCGGTGCGAGTTTATCTATAAAGATTTAAATTGAGGGATGACGACTGTTGTCCGTGTGACGGCAACACATCTCAAACTGTGTGGCATGTCATCAACGACTGCCCTATACTAGAAAGGGAGCGATGGACTCTCAGGACTCGATGTAGACAGCATAATTACGAAATTGACCTCCAAAAGCCTCACGAAGCACTAAGCGATAGAACAAAACAAGAACACTACACAAAATATTTAATCCTGGCCATAAAGAAAATTAAAGATATAAATGGAGGCACCTAATTAGCCCCACATCAATGCAACTAGCCCACCCAACCACCTTGTACGAAAAAGCAAGGGCATGGTTATTATTTAAAAAAAAAAAAAAAAAAAATCAGCTGGCCAGATAGCGGAGAGCTCAAAATTTGATGACACGTCCTATACTAAAGTTGAATCTCAAAGGACAAAATATATTATATTTGGTGCAAATTTCGTGATTGCTAATGAAACAGAAGAAACTATGTACTTACATATAATATGCTTCCTTTTAAAGCCTGCGCATTATCTGTGCTACGAATCATTAATTTAATCATATAGGTACAACCAGTGGTGGCTCGTTTGTAAGATATTCGGGGGTGTGCGGTTGATTAAAAATAAAAATAAATGTTTATTTGGATTATATTTTACTATTATCGTCAAAATTAAATTTAAATAATTAATTATATTAATTGATAATTAAAATAAAAAAACTTTGGATAAATTGCTTGCAGAAATAAATTTTAACAGTGTTAATAAATCATTATAGCTATATTATTTCTTTCCTCGCTGTGGCGGCAACGCAGAAACAGAGAAATACTGAAAAAGGACTGTCTGACCGGCAATACGAAGCTGCGAGCACCGCTGCCCGCGCCCCACCGTCGCCCACTCGAGAATATTCTATTGAAATCGGTACTGTGCAAAATCAAGTACCTACCGCGGTGTATGCTAATATTATTGAACATTGGATGTATCGATGCTCGGGCGAGCTGATTACATGCTTAGTAATATTGATATTTTCATATAATATACATAAATTCATGTAAGTACATTATAATATTATTACATTTGTCCCAATTTGCTTGGGATGCTGCAGTACCGCAGTGCATTATGGATGAGCCGCCAACGGAAGGAAGGAGAATCAAAAAAACTTGATTGCACGAAGCTAGAATTTTCCTCGCAAATGTATAATTTTATTGTCATCGGTGGATTTTATAGACAGTGTTCATGATGTGGTCATAAATGATTTCCGCGTTCGTGAATCAGCAGCTTAAAATAATACATTTTTTTAGTACTAACACACTTATATTGTACTATAGCAACACTTTACATAATTATTACATAAATTTTGACGTTTAATTTCCAAGATAACTAAAATTCGGTTAATCGTCCAAATAATTAAATGTTCCTTCAATAATTCATTTGCTGTAGTAAATTCAGATAGGGTTTTGCATAATCAAACTATGGATATTAAAATGGAACCCAAAGAAAATCAACCTGACGCAGAAATCGTAAGTTGATAACACTATAAGACGTATAAACATTGACCTAGTAATAAGGTTATACAATAACCATCCAATCTTCTTCTCATGTCGACGAGAGACGGACGTAGACTCTTCCAAGCCATGATTTATCCATAGCCGCCGCTCAGAAACGGAAAAATACCTCCCTACAAATTATATACCTAAATAAACCATAAAAATAAAATAAAAACACATCTATTTCAAGAAAAGCATGTTTTTGTGACAACCCTAAAGCCAGGGTTAGGAACAAGTAGTTCACAAAACATAGCCTGACATTGCATACTCAAATTATTGATATTTTATTATAAATATCGGAAATCGCACGTTACATTTGGCAAGCAGACTATATCACTATATTATATTAAAAATATGAAGAACCTACCTCTACATGATTCGTAGAAATCAGCAAAAGTTCAGAGGTATTCCGAAAAAATCTATTCAAACCGGACTAGAAAATACGGCACTAAGACAACACGGCGAAAATAATGGCGGTTTGAAAATGTTGTGGTGACAGGACGAATATTATCTTTAAAATCGCGATAGTGGCTTAAAGTGATGCGATAGTAAAAACATGAGTTTCTAGTGTTTAATTGATTTAGGTGAAGTTAGGTATATTTGGCGAAGTTAGGGAGTTTTACGGTAGTTAATTTGAATATTACTTCATAGTCTTTGTCAGGACCTCATGACTGAGGTTCGTAACCTGGATAATTGGGTTGTCAAACAGCCTAGGTATAAAGGGTTTGGTCCCGTCCAGGCACTCATAAATTGCCGTTGAGATTGTGTATAGACTATTTTAGCCTGTAGTTCAATGAATACCTACATTGAAAATTATAAAAAACTGTACCTAGTCAAATGATCTGTCTCATATTGTGACAATACTTACTTAATAATAATTGGTTGTACAAAATATAACAGAATACACTAGTGTAGTATTCATGGCCCCCACATCCTGAAGCGGGCGGCTCCCAGGCTAAAATCTTTGGCGGGCCCCCTACCTATCGCTAAAGTTAAAGGCAGTGTGACTATCTACAGTTGTATATTCCAAATAGTGTTCGAGGTACAAATTAGGGTATTTTAATAACTTTTAATGCACCCACTTGAATTATGGAGAGTTATCGAATATTGACAAACAATAATCAAAAATTGCATCGCACAACCACATAATTAAAAAAAAAATTATGGTTTAAGTGAAAAAGCGCCGCAGGCGTCATTTTTTTACAATTAGTGCAATTTTGTGATGTGTGTTTTCTCAATTGGCTGGTCAATTCGCCAGGTCGGGCCTCCCAGGCTAGAGTCCTGTCAGCCCCCCCCCCTTTTGGGGGCCATGGTAGTATTTATTTAATGTGCCAGTGTGCTATATTTATTGAATTGGAGCTGACATGAATGTCAATATTTTATATCATTTTATCGACCATGTCCGATCCTAATATGATCATCCACAGAGTGGAGGTTTGTATTAGCAGATTTTTGTTTTTACTAGAAATGGATGTTAGCCACTCGTTCAACCTATTAGGTCCATTCCTCATTCAACATACCCGGACAATAAATTATTATTGCAAAGTGAAGTGTTCTCAAAATGGACAACTTCAATCATAAAAATGCCAACAACCCACCGTGATATAACAGAAAATTAATCTATACCTGCCTGCCAATAATAAGATTATTCCAATCCCCGTCCTATGATTTATAAATATTCGGGTTTTGACATTAAGTTTTATAAGTATTTAATTAATAAATAGATTCCACAAAAATGAAAGTTTTATTTTTCCAACTGGCTGTTCTGTGTTGTCACTGTTCTGTTTTGTCATGGAACCCAAAATACAGTTGTTTTAATATTTTGTTTTACCTGTTATCGAGTTGGTGGGTACAGTTCGGCAAGGATTCACGTGCACTCAGACGCAACCGTATGTGGATACATTATTACATATTTATCAGTGTATATGACCTGTATAGTTTAAAAAGTTGTCAACTTCATGTATGACATGAAGTTATTCTGCTACCAATGCCAGTGTTCGACAGATGTTTAAAACAGAACGTGTTAACTCAAGAAAGCTTGATTACTATCACATGATCTAAGTTTCCATAGTATGTAGGTACATTAAAATGTGTGATTTTTCAATAGTTCGTTTCGAATTATGTCAAATTGTTTATTATATTTTGTTTTTTTCTTTCCCTGCTACTTATGCGGTTGATATTTCCTTCAGTAAGGAACTGGGCAATGATGTTCTGTTGTCCTCTCGTAATTTAACCCAAGTTCTCTGGTTTTCCAGTGACGCTTTGCAGAACTGGTTGTGTCTTTCCGATTCGTTTTTAAGACATTAACATTAGTGACCAAGTACACTGTGAGTGGCCGTGCGCGCATCGCCCGGTGCCTTACATTGTGCTCCACCACTCAGTTGCCCCATCATTCCAAGAATTTTCAAAGAAACATAATATATCAATTGGTGCTTTCTATTCTAGGATGTTTCTTTTGACTCGAAGAACATAAAAACAGAAATTGACTGCTGTGAAATTGTCTGCGATGAACCTAATAATTCTAAAAACATGACTTATCCAATAAAATATGAAGAATCTAGAGACCAAAAGAATGTTAACGATATAAATACAAACGGACAATCAAAAAATGAGGTATTTGTTTATATATTATTCTATTTAAATTTTATTAATGGTAATTATAACAGTTGGGATCGATTTAATCGCGGTACTATATAGTTCAAATCGCAACATATGTTGTACCCATTTCATTCATATGTGCGGTGCCCAGTTGTCCGTCGTCCAATAGGGCGAAGCTAAATTGGCTTATTCCCGTACTGGTCATGTCATCCAGAACGTAAATGTGATGTCTGGTTTGCAGTCTGAGTAGGGCTTTTCATAGTGGGAAGATGCTCTGCTGGCCATATACATTCATCGAGATAGGAGACAGGTCAACTTGCCATTTGGACAGTCTCTAGTTGTTTTTACAACATCGAACATCTCCAGAATTTAAGCTTTGTTTTTGCTTTGTTGTTCGGTAATAATTGACTAACTAATTGTACATTTTTTGCAGGTTGCTACCTTACAAAATATATCATTGCTAGATAAAATAAATGACGTCCATCTGAACATCGACAAACCAATTGATAAGAATGATTTATTTATTGAAAATATTGACCATAATGAAAGTAATTCTCGAAAATCAGATATAACCATAGACGAACAAAACGTAAAAAAGGAAGTACTGAAAAGTTTTGTGAAAGAAATTCGAATCCATTTAAAGAAAGTTCAACACTTCGAAAGAAATTTCGTATGTAGTATATGCAATAAAGTTTTTGGAAATGTTAACACATTAAAAAGTCACATTTATTTCCATTACCAGCACAGCATCAACGCAACCTCTGACGGCCGTTTGCGACAAACATTATACAAATGCGACGTGTGTCCTGCCGAATTCACAACTACCGGATCACGAAATAAACATAGAAAAGTTCACTTTGATTATAAACCTTTCAAATGTAATAAATGTGACTATAGCTCTGTACAGAAGGGCGCCCTAACCAGACACAAATTGACCCACACTGGCCAAAAGCCGTTTGGATGTGATGTATGCAGCTTCAAAACAAACCAGTTGAGCGTACTGGCGACTCACAAAAACAAGCACACTGGGGAAAAACTATATAATTGTGATTTGTGCATTTACAAATGTACGTCGAACTTCCGTCTTAAAGTTCACAAAATGATACATACAGGTGAAATACGCTATAAATGTGATATATGTGAGTATACATGTAAGCAGAAAAATCATCTTAAAAGACATATGATAACGATACATGTTGGTGGAAAGCCTTTCAAATGTAAATATTGTAATTATAAATGTTCAATAGTCGGTGATATAAAACTTCATGAAATGATTCACGGTCAGAAGACATTCGCATGTGATTTATGCCCTGATAAATTCATAAGGCGTGCCCATCTGCAGCAACACATGATGACACACACTGGTGAAAAACCTTATAAATGCGATTACTGTGATTATAGATCCACAACTAGTTGCAGCATGAAAAGTCATACTTATATACACACTGGCGAAAAGCCCTTCGCGTGCGATATTTGTCCTTATAAATGTACGCAATTGAGCTCGCTGAGGACTCATAAAAAGAACCATGCCTTGCCTCCGAAGGAGTATCTTTTCCATTGTGATTTGTGTGACTTTAAATCTAATTCCACCAAGATAATGAAACGCCACAGGCCAAGTCATCGTAGTAAGATAATGCAGTTTCAATGCGAGTTTTGCAAGTTTCAGAGTAATTCGGTAAAAGTTATGAAGCGCCACAAACCAAGTCATCGCGGTGAAGTTAAAGTGAAATTAGAAAATAACAGTAGATAATAAATTATTCTAATCCTATGACTAAAATAAGCTTTAAAATGAACAACCTTTTATATTCAAAAGATGTGTTGGTATGAGAAATATAATATCAATATCTCACCACCTCAAAGCTCTAGTGGTTTTAGCTAATATTGTGACCTTTTTGTGGCCAGTACTTTGGCCGACCATCTTATTCACTTTTCACAAGTGGGTAAGGATATTCGATACAGCAGGGCAGCGCCATCTTTAGACTAATAAAGCCTGAGCATATATTTTTGCACAAGCAACGAGTGGTCCACTGTTCAGCTGTCAAAGTCAGACCCCAGATTGCTTGACATATTGATTCGCCCTTTCTCGTTCCAAATTAAATTATAAAAAAAATCTCAAATCAAATATATTAACTATCGGTGTTATTTGTAGTTAAATAATATACAATCCTATTATTCATCAACTGTCAAAGTCAGACTAGTCCTTCACACAAAAACCGGTGGTAATATCAATTTCCAAAAAATATGTTGCATTCTATGCATTACATTAATGTAGAAGGTGTGTTAATGCTAGTGTATTATTTATCATGTAACTCATCTATCCAAATCAAACCATTCCCTGTGTGAACACGACAGACGCGTCAGTATGAGCACTTTATAGAACAATGACAGGTCATCCATAGACAACAACGGGAGGGGCGGAAAAAGTAGGACCAGTCGTGAATGTATCGGCTTTCTACTTCTGTCGGCAATAGTTGTACCCATCTCATTCATATGTGCGGTGCCCAGTTGTCCGTCGTCCAATAAGGCGATGCTAAATTGGCTTCCCATACAGGTCATTTCATTACAGAACGCCAATGTGATGTCTGGTTTGCAGTCTGAACAGAGCCCTCACGTAAACGGAACGGTCGCCTTCTTAGATGTTTATCACATGTTATATTTATTTAAATTCGAGTATTTATTTATTTATTAAAAAAATTGCAATATTTTCAGTTTTATAATAAGATTTTATTCATTAGGCAGATTATATAGGTACATTACTAGCTTTGTAATAATCACAAAAATAGTTGTAAAAAAAGAATATAATTATAATATATCAGTGCGAGGGTTGGAGGCAGGCTGTTAACATTCGACATAAATAGTGCACACTAAACTTTGTCAGTCATACTTATTACAACGTTTTTATTAGCTCGTATTCTTGTTTGCCCGTTGGTTGTTTGTCCGGTACAAATCTTGCAATCGATTTTTAACTAACTTCCTGACTAACTAGACCTTTGAAACTTTTAGAATATATCAGAACACGATGCCAATGCATTCCTTTACATTTTTAATTTTTAGCCATCTTTAAGCAGAATTGAATTCATTTTCAGTTAATTCTGTTTTGTATCTAAAGTTATTTCAGAAAAATCCGAAAAAAGTAAAAGACTATTATTGGTTGCTAAGTGGGTGGTCCTAACAACTAAATTATTAATATATACGTGCGTTACTATGGAAATCAAAATGAAATGTCAAAATGAATTTCAGTATTCTATTTGTTTTTTATTTACTTCATATCAAGTACAAGTTTGAGCATATTGAGCATAATAATTCAACAGAAAATTTAAAAACGTTGTATATAAAAAGTTCTTTTTATCTTGTAATTATTTGTTTTCTTTATCTTTTTTATTCAACTAATAATTCACAAGACTTAAGAATGTAACATTATTTTTATTGAACATACTCAATTTGGAAAGCTCTTCAGAGGATATTGTTAGAGCCATCAGTTAAAATTTGTCGTAAGTAGATAAGATACCTATAGGATTGTGGTCAATCAAATGTGGAAACCCGAGAGACACAGGTTCGTTCCTATTGGGTGTCGTATTTTTTCTATTCTTTATTTATTTGTTTTTATTGAACTAGGAATAAAATTTGCAGATGGTGCTAATTGGTCTTTTTAAATTCATTAAACCCTGCCTAAACCAAATCATAAACAAATAATCTCTTATCTATAACACATCCAAAAGTATATATGGTTCAGGGCTCGAAATGGACCGGAGCGCCGTTCCTGTTCCTGAAATCAGTAAAAATATCGCTCCGTCTCGTGGAAAAAATAATTTGACCATCTGAACTAGATAGGCCATATTATAATAGAAAATCTAACATACTTATTTTCATGAAATACACAAAAAAATGATAACTTTGTATTGTTCTTCAGAAAACTGTCATGCGCTCCGATTCGTAAACTTTTCCATTTCGAGCCCTGATATAGTTTAATGGCATAATTTAAGATATATTATAGATAAACGAATATCTATTATCTACTATGACTTCGATTAGGCAGGGTTTTATTCAATTTTAAAAACTAACGTAGGTACACTACCAATCTACACATTGCAGTTTTAGTTCAATAAAAACAAATACGTTCAAATGACAAAGTTTAATGTGTAGTTAGGTACTATTTATGTCAGATCTTAAGAGCTTACATAAGTGAAACGGCAAATAATTTTCAACAGTATGTGGAACGAAATTTCGCCGAGGTGTGAGCACGTCAATTTGTTTTGTGATGGCGTCGGAGGAATATATTCTTAAATCGTGTAAAGATGACTAAAAAACGTTCCGCATGTACTTGAAAAAGAAAACATGTCAATGAATATACTATTATTATTACGAATATAATAATCAATATAACATTAAAAGGACGCATGTTGAATTTTTATGACAAATTATATTTCGTTCGGCTTGCGTCATTTGCACAATCCGCGCATCGCCTAATCACGATCTTTTTAGACCATGCCTCAGCTGAAGTATAGCCTTAAGAGCCTTCACCCTTCGCCTCTGTTGGTATAATATGTGCAATTAGTTAAAGATAAAATAATATATATTGTAGAACAATTAATTATTGTATGGTCTCTTCGGTGGGATCTAATGACATAATCGTCGCACAGATGATTAATTTGGCCATTGAGCTACCTACGTCTACAATTGTTGGCATTCTCGATTGGTTCCATTAATCTCGACTAGAAGATGCTCTTCCACGTCTTCACTGTCTGACCTTCTAGTTGACCAAACCCATTGCCCACTGAAGAAGGAAGCCGGTACATTACATGACTGGTCCTACGTTTTGCTCCTCCCGTTCTCTATGGATGACCTGTCATTGTCTAAAGAGTGCTCATACTGACGTGTCTGTCTTGTCGGAGTATTCTTAGTTTCAGATTATTTTAACGTATCTTGGAGACCTTGGAGTTCATCTGATTTAGTGGTTATGTGTAATTAATAATTGGAAGTGACGATCAAAGTAAATAAACTTCTTCTGTGTATAATAATATCATAATACACTAGGACGATTGTCAATGTGACGGTCGATTCTAAACGACAATAACTAATAACTTATTTATACTCTTCAGTCATTATAGTGTTACATTCCCAAATGGTCCCCCATTTGGTGATGTCAACTGTGAATCTGGAGAGGCCCAAATCGATATCAAACCAACAAATAGTGGGTTGATTACGAAAATAAATATTAATAAACCGGCAACATGGTTGCCGGCGAAATTTAATATTGGGGAACTCCGCATTGTGTTGGTTCGCAAGCGGCGGTTTTTTTTTTTGTTTTGGCGCGGCAGAACGTGGCCGGCTACCAGAGAGAAAACACTGCCCCCCCCCCTGGGTGCGCCACTGATTTGCTAGACCTAGGGATTGATCCTATTACTGTATATAATGGGAGGAAAACGAATCAAATGAAGGGCGGCCTAGCCTAATCAACACCTCATTCATAGTATAATATGAAGTGACTAATTATTTATCGCAGTAAATATAATAATATCCATAATATAATAATATCCATAATATAATAATATCCAAGTGAACAATTGGGATGCTTCCGCCAAAGGCAGGCACACATACCTATTTGTTTTTCCCATGGTCTTACAATGGCGATTGGAGCAGGGCTCGAAATGGACCGGAGCGCCGTTCCTGTTCGTGAAATCGGTAAAATTATCGCTCCGTCTCGTGGATAAAATAATTTGACCGTCTGAGCTAGATAAGCCAATAGAAAATCTCACTTATTTTTATGAAATACACTTAAAATATCTTCAGAAAACTGTCGAGCGCTCCGGTTCGTAAACTTATCCATTTCGAGCGCTGGATTGGAGACAACCAAATTAATTAACTCCTGACCACCACATCTTCATGTGTCTTGTATCTTGAGATAATGACCTAAATTATTCAGAGCAATCTTTCATTGTAAAAATAAAATTTAATTATTGCAATAAATGTTATCAGAATAATATACAATTGTTTTATTACAAATACATATTTAATAAATAAAGAACATACATAATTTGAAAACACTATAGCACCAATAGAAATAATCTCTTTGAAAAATTGATGTTTATTTTTCATGTATAAGTACGTACGTATATATTTGAGTGGTTATCCTATGGGCCCTTTTGATCTTATTTGCAGGGGTTTAATTAAACTTTGAGAAATCCGTTTTTTTAAGATCTCGGTATAAGTTAACAATCATGTTATGACTGGCTTGAACTGCTGCCCCATTTCAAATTTTCATACGAATAGATTGCGTCATTTGCGTCAAAGAAAGCCACCGCAGCTCTTCAATTATGTCTAACCCCTTCAAACCAAAACAATGCTCAATTGTAACCCCAATTTATTATCCACAATTAAAATCACACCCATCACAATTACTATCAGATGTAACGACTGTAACATTACGAACCAAATTCGCTCTTATGTAACGCATTTCTTGCAATTTCGAAGGATGTGCTTCATTACATTTGTAGTCACAATCGTCACACTCTGACACCTGTTTAACTGAGCGTTGTATAGTTTTTAACTTCTCAATACGTATAGAGTCATAGTCACAAAAGTCGCATTCGGGATGTTTTCGGCCGGCGTGGGTCGTTTGATGGCCTTTAAATCTGCCTAAATGATTACATCTATAGCTACAGGCATCACATTTGTATACTATATGAGTGGAGTTATAATGCTTTTGTATTTCACTGTAGTGTCCACTTTCAAAATTACATGAAATACATTTTACGATGTCTTCGTTAATTCTGAGATTTTTTTCTCTTTTCAAATAGCGAGAATTCATAAATTAAAATCGCAATCGTCGCATTCGTAAGGTTTAATTGCTTCAATTAATTGCTTTTGATGTTGTGGATTATATATTATGCATTTTTCATGAACGGTTGTGTGTATATTCAACAAACGTGAGGATGGAAAGAGTTTATAGCAAGTTTTGCACACGAAATTTCTCTCGAAGAACGTCCTTTCTTCCACTTCAATGACGGCTTCCAGGTCAGATGAGTCCAATGGATCCCGTGCGTTCGCGCTGGTCTGGGACTGGAAATGTACCTAAAAAATCATGCCATTCGATTAAGGCCTCCGGAGTTCTTAAGGATTATGTAGATATATGCCATTTAAACAACAGTAATCAGACAAAACAGAACAGTGACAAAACAGAACAGCCAGGAGAAAAATTAAACATTAATTTTTGTGGAATCTATTTAGGTTAGGTTAGGTCATTATTTCGTCTAGTCACCCAATCATTTTGAACATATATTGATGAAGATGAGATATCCTAAGCTTGCCGGCAAAGTCCCGTTTATTCGAGGCTTTCTAGCGATTAGGAATGCAGAAATTAGGTATTTTTTCCGACCATGTCCGATCCTAATAGGATCGTATGGGCCTCCACAGAGTAGAGGTTTGTATTAACAGATTTTGTTTTTACGAGAAATGGATGTCAGCCACTTGCTCAACCGATTAGGTCCACACCCTGACTCACACACAAATTGAAAAACAATATGTGTACTTGCCAGACCCAGGATTCGAACCTGGGACCCACGGCGTTATAGCCCAACGTGTAAGCCGCGCGGCCACCGTGGGTGTTAGGTATATAATGATTTATCATGGCGTATTGAAAATCTGTGCTATTAAAAATCTATCTCCATAATAGAGATAGGACAATTTCAATATTAAATTTATATTTTGCCTGAAAGGTCATAGTTATACTTATCGTTGTTCTGTTTTGGCATGTTCTGTTTGGTCATGGAACCTTCCTCTACGTTAGGGATGTTAATAGGGATGATGGGTTTCGGTTAAAACGTCATGGCTTCCGGCACTGTCAGCAAAATCCAATATTCAATCCGATATCTCTGGTCATAACGTTTGACACATTACTCTGAGCAACGTTTGCTCTTAGCTAATCGGATTCCTTTTGGCATTCTTAGAGCGACGTTTGCATTCATACACATACACTCCATCATAACACAAATCTCTTGATAATGGCCTCTGCAGCCCGAAACGCCGGGAAAAGAAGGAAGTACACGCGGTGGAAACCCAAGAATCTATTATGAACATAACAACCGTTAAAGTCTTAAACATTATATATCTTGTTTTGGTACTCACATGACTAGTATTAAATCATGATAAAAAAAAAACAAATTGTCCTATTCAAAAACTCAATCAAGGGTATTCAAGAGATTGATAAATATGCTGCACAACGATCTGTCTCGCCTCAATTTAAAAATTACCAAGTTTTGTGCAATAGCATCTGTCCTGATTCTGATTAGCCCCTGATACCTGGGGGTGAACGTCACGGTAAATGTCACTTGATAAAGAGAGCTGGTTTCACAAACGGTAATTGCTGGAGCAACATTCAACTCTTTGCGGAATGTCTAGAACTCATGGTTAAAACCAAATGCCGTGTATTCTACGATTGGAATAGGACCGTACTGCTTTACGGTAGCGAATAATGAAAGGTACCTTATACTGAGCTTCGAGGACAGGCGTTTTCGATGCCTCGCGCCAAAACTATCAGCCTCTGACTGTGCCACAAGGGCGCTGAGTATCTCACTCACCATGTGAATTACCTTTTCATGATTGCATCAGTCGCCAAGGACTGGTGTGTGTATCAACCATCTCACTCACTATATGGTTTCACATTTGGGACTCGTCGACCTATCGGAATGTCTCCCAATATCTCGCCAGACCCATCAACCCTGACAGTGCCACAAGGTCTAATGTCTGCCGATGATCTCAAACGGGTTAATAATAATACAAATACACGTAGTGGAAGAGAGTCCTGCCAGTGACTGCCGTATTCTGGGGGTACCGAATTGGAAAGCGGCCACAATGGATAGGGACAAGTGGAGGGAGCTGTTGGAGGAGGCCAGGACCCACATCTGGTTGTCGCGCCCCTGATGATGATCATGAGAGGAAGAGAGTCGCAAACACGGCCTCCTTAATACTAGGAATAAGACCAAGTTAATGGTTGTCGATCGGGCTAACCTTTTACCAATTGCAAGTACCTACACAAGCAACAGTGGACGAGTTTGTATATCTGGTATCGACCGTTGGTGGAAAAGGCGGATGTGAAGCGGAAATAAGAAGGCGCACAGATTGCAAAAAATGCAATGACACGTCTTACCACTACATGGAAGGCTCGGGGAATTTCGCTTGCCACAAAAATGATGCTTGTGCACACATTAGTGTTATATTTTTATACGAAGTCCATGGACCCTGAAGGCAATGGAGCGGAAGGCAATTGATGCCTTTGAGATGTGGTGTTGGCGCCGAATGCTTTGTATTTCTTGGACAGAACACATGACGAACCAGTCAATCATACAGAGACTGCAGATAAAGGAACGGCTCTCGACAATATGTCTGAGACGCATTCTGCAGTTTATTGGACATATTTTCCGGCGCGGACCTGACAACCTGGTATTTTGGGTGGCCTCCAGGTAAGGTGAAGCAGAGTAAGAGCGTCTGCGCGATGGAGCGACCAAGTGAAAGAGCTGACTGGGGGCACCATTCATTCTGCCCAGAGAGAAGCGGAAGATCGAGAAGGATGGCAAAATTAAAAAGTGGTCACGATCCTCAGCCATAAGTGTACAACCAAGAAGAAGAAGAAGACATTAATAAATAAAATATCATTTACCTGGTCTTCTGGCACGTCAGCGTAAGAGCATTCTCCGAATTCATACTGTAACCCAGCAGCATCTTCGTCCTCAGGCGAAAACTCGAATTCACATTTGACTTCTTTGTAATCGACTATTTGAATATCCTGCAAATCATATTTTAATATAGCGATAAAAAATCGTGATTTGTACAAAATATCGTTAGGGATCGATATGAGCTAGGCGCGCACACATGAGAATGATTTGGGGGGAATGGGTAACAAAATCCATCAGATGCCATTGACTTATCTTAAGGTTATACTTCAGTTGAGGCATGGTCTAAAAATATCGTGGCTAGGCGATGCGCGGATTGTGCAAAAGACGCGTGCCGAACGAAATATAATTTGTCATAAAAATCCAACATGCGTCCATTTAATGTTATGTTTATTGTTATATTACTAATAATAATAGTATATTCATTGACATGTTTTCTTTTTTAAGTACATACGCAAAGTTTTCTAGTCATTTTTACACGATTTAAGAATATTTTCATTTGACGCCATGACAAAACAAATCGACGTGCGGACACATCTACTGTCGGTCTAAGATTGGCGACTAGTGAGAAATTTCGTCGCACCTACTGTTGAAAATTATTTGCCGTTTCACTGAAGTATTAAAGCAAAAAATATATACATGGTATTTATGTAGGTACCTATATGTTTTAATAAATGCAATTCACTTATTTAAAAAAGACACGTTGAGCACATAACAAATTTCTAATTCAAGATGTTCACAACATGATATTTAGAATAAAAAATAAATCTACTGGATAAAAAGCAAGGTAGGTAGAGAAAAAAAAAACAAAGCAAAAAATTATTTTATAGAACAGAAATAAAATAAGAATACAATAATTCAAAAAATTTTAAAAACAGAATAGGTACATAATGCATCGCTAAAAATGTCTATATCTATAGGGAGTGCATTGACCAGCCGCACAGCCCTCGCTATTGGTGCCTGGTGAGCCTGACATGAGGAAACAGCTTTCACCTAAAATAGGTCATTGCTGCGACCATGCATGTAGTAATTGACGGGTGCATAAAATTTTAAATATTCTAGAATATTGGGATTGGAAACTATACCACGTGAGAGCAGAGAAAAATGCTTTAAGAGCAGAAGTGACCTACGAGCTTCAAGAGAATGAAATGTGAGCATGTCTTGAAGAAAGTTAGTCGGAAAATATTCGTTTGAGAAGCTGTCGTCAAAAGGAAAGTAATTATATAAGTACCTACATTAAAATAAAGATGTCAAAGATTTTTTTTCTGAACACGCTCTAAAACAATATTGTGACACATATCGTTAAGACGATACTTCAGTGAAACGGCAAATAATTTTCAACTATAGGCGCGATGAAATGTTGGACTCGCTGGCATTCGAAGAGCGAACGTCGAGGTGTGAATACGTTAATTTGTTTCGTGATGGCGACGGGGGTATTAATTCTTAAATCGTGTAAAGATGACTAAAAACGTTACCCATTTACTTGAAAAAGAAAACATGTCAATGAATATATTATTATTGTTTCTAATAGAACATACGTTAAAGTGCCCACCACCACCCGTTATATATGCACAGCCGTGGATATGCACGGCCGCTTTCTATGACGCTTTAAACGTGTCTGAAAGAAGTGATTTTAAGTGCTAAACAGAACATTAAATGGACGCATGTCGGATTTATATGACAAATTATGTTTCGTTCGGCATGCGTCATTTGCACCCGCAATCCGCGCATCGCCTAGCCACGATCTTTTTAGACCATGCCTCAACTGAGGTATAGCCTTAAGACAGTTATAAATGTCTGCTGGCTACTATAACCTACTGAATTTAGTGAAATCAAAGGGGTACACAGAGTCTAGGCAAGAATTTTGGTCCTGTATAAGGGAATCTAACCTCAAATGTTTGAATATCTTCGTCAGGATTCTCTAGTTTAATTTTTACATCGGGACTGTCTGGATGCCATGCTGGTACATCTAGCCTACTCGTGGACGGTTTCTGGTCATATATATATTCTTCTTTAATTGGTTCACTTTTTATTTCATCCATTTTAACTTTTGTAATGACAGCAGTCAATATCAACGTCGATGATTAATAATTTAGTCGCCATTTTTTGTAGCTCAATATTGCCATTATTTATAATCAAAAAAATGTTGTCATTTGAAAATTTTAAATACTTGTTTTCATAAATAATTGGAGAAGTAAATTTAATAAAAATAATATATCCTAAAATGATTCACATCAAAAAATCGTCATACACCAAAAGAATGTACTTAATATTTTAATTTCAAGACTAGGTACTAATTTATAATAATTATTACTTATTGGAATTATATTTATTATCAGCTGTTCTGTTTAGCTGGCTGTTCAAAGTACCAAATTAAAATTATTTAGGATTGATAAAATTATTGAAATTCTTAATGAGGACAAATATTATTAAAAACTACACCCACGATAATGTTATGTAGGTAATTACATAAATCACTGTTGTAGGCAGACTCACATATTTATTATTATTATTTTATGACAAACAAGTTAGATAATAATAATAATATATTATTCTATATTATATTCTTATATATTACATAATATATTATAATATAATTATATATATTATATTCCGGATGCCGCCAAAGAGTACGACACTTCGTATCCTTGTGGCACAGCCTCAAGGGTTCCGTCGCCGTGGCCAGCCCTCCCTCATCCTGCAGCGGTGCTACAAGAAAATATTACACCAATACCTCTGCATTTATATTTAGATAATGATTAATTATATTATCATAATCATTTAAATCGAGTGTCCGTCTGAATTCGTACCGAATAAAATTATTGTCGATGGTTCTGATTTTTGTCTATGGATTGCTTTATGTTATTATCAGAAATAAACTGCATCATTGAAGACGTCAAAACTATGTTATAAACAAGAAAACCCATTTTAAAACTACAAAATGGATATAAAAGTTGAACCCATAGATGATTTATCGTTTGACACCACGGAAGATGTTTTATATGACAGTCCAAACGAAAGGAGTAGTTTATACATTGGCCGGAGCGAATGTCAAACAACTGACAACCGGTACGTTGTATCTGTGAAACAGGAGGAAATTGAACTGACAGGAAACAACGACAAAACACAGGTTATTATAATTCAATAAAATGCATTACTATCATTCTAACTATTCCTACAATAAACCCAAGTCTTTGCTTAAAACCCGCAGGCCAATTCGAGGGTTTAGTGTCAAACAACACTATCTACAAAAGTGCAACTTTACAGGAGAGCCAAAAATCGTTATTTTAGATTCTTGTAACTCAACTAGGGAAATGTTTATTTAAAACCTAATGTTAATATTTTATAATTTATTGTGTATTGTACATTTATCTTAGCTTATGATGATGTTAAAATTTATAGGGATAGTTTTAAAAAATATATGAAAACAAGGGTAACTTATGTAGTTAGCGTTAAACTTTACTGACGATTTAATAAGAAATTAGAAAAGATTGACATAACGTTGTTTGACTATCATGTAGCCATAAATGTAAAATAACGTTATCTCAAAAAAAAAAAAAAACACTTTTTTGTAGATAACGTTGTCTGACTTTAAGCACTCGAATTGACGTATAATTTTCTCAGATTTCGATATCGCCCAGAGAACACAATGACAATGGGAACTTACTTACCTAACGGGTGTAGCATAATAGGGTACAGATCTCGAGTGTGAAAAGCTTTGGAATAAACTAAAACACGTGTTAAATAATATGTTACGACTGTATCAGATTCAATATTGGTAATATTTTAGGACATTCCGCAGTCGTTGTGTTTTTTGGGTTTTCTGACGTGACCATCATTAAGTTATAAAGCAATCTCGCTTTCAATTTATGATCTCTGACGACTGGCTTCACATTTATATTAATTACCTACCTAATCTATTATGTGGGTCAAGCCTTCTGCTTGTACGTATATTATGACAATTCGGTGTACTCGCGCATTCAATATTTGATGACAGTCGGCGTGTTTTGTTTTTCTTGCGTTCTATACCCTAAAATTCGTTAACATGGCCCATACCTAGCGACTGACACACATATCTAAGTTATTAGGTCCTGTGTTCTGTGGCGGTGCCAGATTCAATCATAGGAGTAGCAGATATGTTTTCAATTCCTGGATCCTGGATTTGGTACCGACATGTGATTAATGTATACCAACATAAGAACCCCACACTGCCGCTTTCCTGTCTGATAATTAAGTTTATACAGAGTATCTAACAATGCAATTATTATTTGTAAATATAATGTAAACTAACCACTTTTTAATTATTTTAACCGCGGAGGAGAAAGTAATATTTAGGGCCAGATGCTTAGTCAACCTTATAATATTAGGCGGCCGTTTAGCACACGGTGGTGACGTCACATAACAGTGGCAAAATTAAGAAACACTAGTGAGAACTGACATTAGTTTAGTATATTCTACAGTCCTACAAACGTATCTGAAGAACGGTAAAAAATGGAACTGAGAACTACCATATAGACGCCGTATTGAAATCGTCATTCGAATGTCAGATTCTGTCCAGTTGCGAGTCTTTATTGGGTAGTTTTCGACTGTGACTCCCTCATCAACCTATGCTGTTTTGAAGTGTATAAAGTATTCTCTTTCGTTTTGAATGTTAATCGATATTTTTAGATTCGTTTTATCTTGTGTTCGAATAAACGAAATAAGTGTGTATAATTATTAGACAGTAGTGACAATTATGTGAACAATATGATGTGTTCAGTATTTGACCCTTAGTTAATGCATATTTAACGACGAACTCTCTGCATCTGACTCTTAAGTTTTAATAGGTACCTCTTCATCCGTACCGTACCTGTATCTCTTTACCTTTGCAATATCCTAATTAAATTAATGTTCAAAATGTTATTTCTTCTAGAAAGAGACGGTAATGACAAAAGGAAATGATCCAGTGGTCATCAAATGTGAAGTGGAAACTGACGAGTTTCCTTCGACAGCTGTCAAGGAAGACGTCAAAAATGAAAACATTGTAATAAAGATAGAATATCAAGATGTCGGAGGATGTTCTTCACAATATCATCAGGTGAATGGAATTGTTTTTTCTTCTATTTGGCTTTTTCGACTAATAAAGTAAATTATCATTTCTATTATAATATAGATCATAATCATTTGAAAACATCAGAAATATACCTATTAATCTCCCGCTTAGGCGGCAGTCGTGAGTCCCAGGTTTGAATCCTGGGACTGGCAAATACACATATTGTTTTTCAATTTGTGTTGCGAGTCAGAATATGGACCCAATAGGTTGAGCAAGTGGTTAACACCTATTTCTCATAAAAACAAAAATCTGTTAATACAAACATACACTATGTGGAGCCCCATCTGATCCTATTAGGATCACACTTGGTAAAAAGTAGAAAGTTCTTTACAGGCTTAGCCATCTACACTCTGCCTAGTTACGACGAAATTAACTGATAGTTAAACGATTGAAGGCCTTCTCAAATTTTATTTATATTGGATAACGGCTTTTATAGTATGAATCAAGGTAGCAATGATAATACGTAGATTCCTAGCCGGTATCCGAATCTCCAAATTTTTAGCATTCGATCAAGTGGATATAATATTATATTATAATATGTTCATACTTCATTTTGAAGTATCATGTCGCTGGCTAGGGATTGAGGTTAGTATCTATTATTGGTACCTAGGTACCTTAATTCAAATTTAAAAAAAGCCTTTTACTTTTGAGAATCGCTTCAGTTGCATGATTTTTAATAAATTAGTAATTGGATAGGCTGAAGATAGCTGAATTGCTACATGTCCTCCACAGAACAGATAATAAATAGAATACCGATAGGCCATATTCAACACGCCGCATGGTGAAGCAGGATTTTGAATGTGTGTACGAAAATGAAGCACGCATTATGCACGTGCAATGGTGTGTGTAATACACCAACATTAAACGTGCGCAAATGCATAAACCGAGAACAGTTTTCAGTATTCGATGTAAAACGTATTATTAACACGTGTGTAAGTTTAAACCGGATTCTTCCTTACTCGAGTCGGTTACCTGCTATCGTCTTACCCGTTGTGTATTTCAGTTCCCTTTATTTCTGAGTTCCCTGATGTCCTCCCTGAAACCATATTTTCTTCCCTTCGCGCCCTGCATACTCGACCAACCGTGATTCAGAACCTTTTTTACAAGCTTTTATTAATCAATTTCTTTGTTATTTTTAGCAGACCCAAGATGACAAGAAAATTAAAATGGAGACGTCTGAACCTTCATTATGCTCTGATAATAAGAATTCACAAGCGAAAGTGTACGAAATTCAAATCAACGAATTAATACCCGTCATTGAGATAAAAAAAGAAACATTCTTCGATAAAAATTACGTCTGTGACATATGCTATATTTTTTTTTCATCTCTCGATCTGTTAAAGAAACACAAAATTGCTATCAAAGGCGATGGTTCCCTTTCGGGGAAGGTTATTTACTACAAATGTTCACAAACGGGAAGAAGATCGAATAAAAAAAACCTAGAAAATGGCAGTGAAAAAATTAGCAATGAGAGACGTACGTATAACATATTGGCATCTAACTACTACAAGAATAAGACCGCGAAAAAAGTTTACAAATGCGGTGAGTGTTATTATAGTTTTATAAAAGCCGATAGCTTGGAAAAACACCTATTAACTCACACTAATGAACACCGGTTTAAATGTGATGAATGTGACTACAATACCAAGTTTTATTCGTCCTTGAAAGTTCACAAACGTACTCACACTGGAGAAAAACAGTACAAATGCAACGTGTGTGATTACAAATGCACGCAATCTGGATGCATGAGTATACACAAAATGACTCATACTGGCGAAAAAAGATACAAATGTAGTGAATGTGACTACAAAGCCACTACTTACGGCCGTTTGAAGTCGCATATTTTTACGCATACCGGCGAAAAACCTTTTAAATGCGATGTATGTGCATTTTCGTGTTCTCAATCGGGTTCGTTGAAAGTTCACAAGATGCAGCACACGGGAGAGAAGCCGTACAAGTGTGACATTTGTCAATACGAATGCTCGCAAAGAAGTAATTTAAAGAGTCATAGGATGGTTCATACAGGGGAAAAACCTTTCGAATGTGATATATGTGGTTATAAAACTGCGGCAGCGTCAATTTTGAAAAGACACAAACTGGCTCACAGTGGGGAAAAGCCGTTTAAGTGTGATAAATGTGATTATGAATGTACGAAATCGATGTGTTTAAAGAAGCATACGCTGGCAAAACATGCGGCACAATCGATCAAGATGGATTAAACGAGATATATTAATGACTTTAATGTGAACATAATATGCATATGCAAACGTGTATATTATATATTATGGTATGACTATGTAGGTAGGTAATGTTAGTGATGTCATTTTACGAGTCTTATGCGTCAATTACATTGAGCTACTTTACGAGCTGCTTGTTGGCGAATTTACAATCTGCCTGTAAAGTCTCCCTGTGTCATTATTGAACAAGCTAACAAGCAGATTGTAAACAATCTACCGAGAAAAGTTGAAAGCCGGTCAACTTTACACGCAACACGCCGGCGTGTGAGCCTGCCGCGTCTGCGCAGTAGAGCGTAGTAGCAACCTCCCGGTAAAAAAACGAAATACGTTATGTCAAAATAGTCGCTGGCTTGTGGCTTCTCAGTGAATGGAAAGTTTTTTGTGTCATCATCACAATTGCTGTAGCTGAATCGCCCGCTTTTAAATTCGCCAACAAACAGCTCGTAAAGTAGTTCAATGTAATTGACGCTTTAAGCATTCAAAAATAATACCAATTGAATACATTTCGATTCAAGTAATACTTTCTTTGGCGCAACGGCGTCAGCGGTGTCGTGTATCTTAGCCCTAAGACTCCTAATTACGTGTGCAGTCTACATCATAATATGTTGTGACAAGTGAATGCGTAGGTAAAATGACGCTTTAAGGTGACTGCTGTCATTGGCTGTAAGTTTTTAAAAATCAATTAAACCCTGCGAAAACCGAGCCATAATAGATAATATCGTCCATTATATAAAATATCTAAAATAAATCATACATAACTTTGGATATTTTATAGATAAACTAATATTTTTATCTATTGTAGTTTGGTTTAGGCAGGGCTTAATGAATTTAAAAAAATAAACCAACAATATGTGCAATAATATGACGTATTCTTAATCCAACGAAAACAAATAAGTATGAATGAAAAAGTGTGCATTTTTTTTTCGTATCGCCCAAAATATACTAAATCTATTATGGTTTGGCTTAGGCAGAGTTTAATTGATTTTTAAAAAATAATCAACACTAACTGTAAATTGCAGTCTTAGTTCAATAAAAACAAATACGTATGACTAACAAAGTTAAATGTGCACTATTTACGGCGGATCTTACCATCCTACCTCCACCCTTCGCTAGTGCTGCGTGGTATCTTCGAACCCATTAAAACACAGTCGGAATGGAGACTGAATTTTCCTCGTGTTTGAGACGTGTGCGCCACTTTCCTTCATTATTGACTGCAAATATTGGTCTTAGACATTTCATGAATATTGGTAGACCATTTTAAAAATTCAGATGTTTACAATTTCCAAATAGGGATCTTATTATTTATTATGGTTATTTTTACAACCTTTTCTCTTTTTTATATTACTATCATTTTTTATATGCGATATACTGTACTTAGATATATATAATATGCATTAAAGTATTATGAATGGTATTACAGCTCGATGCAAAATCATCTTAATTTAAGTCACACTTAACATTAAGCATCATCCAGAGTTGCTTATTTTGCTCGACTTTTTTAGAAGTGTCTTAACCGTATTTTAAACGGCTTCATTATGTACCACTGCTTTTTTCTGTACATTTATAAATTTCCTATAACATGTACATTGTGAATGGATACAGTAGGCGACGCAATCTCACATGTTTTTGGCGTCCTTAAGAGATATACCTATTATAGGACTTATACGTTTAAGCTAGGGGTGGCAGGTTATATGAAAGTATGGTGAAGCAGGCATGTTCCTATAAAAGTATGGTGAGGCAGGCTGGCAATCAAGTTGCGGCAAAACTTTCACGTATATGGGTACGTTATAATGTCGGTCAAAAGGCCAAAGTAAATCCTATGTGATGCCCAGCATTTTTTTTATCGCGTCGCTATTTCTCGTAAGTTGTCGGTTTTTGTTGGCCTGCTTCATTCAGTTGTATGAGAAAGCTGATTCTTTGCCCCTCTTTTTATTTAATACCTCTATGCTTTTAAGTATGATTCTGCATCGCGCACTAAGTTATTAGCAAATAAACGCAGTTATGTAAGAAAAAAGTATTATAATTTTAGGTTAAAATCTTTCTATAAAATACATATTATATTGACTATGAGAGAGTTGGAAGAAGCTTGGGGAGGCCTTCATCCAGCAGTGGATTGACCCCGGCTGATGATGATGGTGATGATATTGACTATACAGAATTTTAGCAATTAAATGAGAATAATCAATATTATTTTATTAAAGTAGATGTAGTCAAAAATGTACCAGCAATGGATGAAACAGTATTATATATTATCAAAATTAAACAGTGGAAAAATCACACTACTTCAATTTCGAAATTGTTCTTGCTCATTAATCTGTTGTGAGAGCTTGTCATATTCCTAATATGTCCTACAATAAAGTATTAACAAATTAAATAATATGTACTCCTTAGATATATGGTGCTGAATTGCGGTAGCGAATCATGGTACCTTATTATACTGAGTTTCGAGAACAGATGTTTGCGATGGCTACTGGGTGTGCGGTGCAAAGACTTTAGGAGTAATGAGGAGATAAGAGAACGCACCAAGTAGCCTTTCATCTTGGTGAGAGTAAAGAGGCGACGTTTGGACCTGGCTTGATCACGAGCTGCGGATGCCAGAAGAGAACCTCAACCTGGTTTGTTTGTTCTTCAAGCCTCCTGAAAGGCCGCTAATACTATCTTTAGTGTGTATACAGCGAGTTACGGGATGCTGGTATGATTTGGAACGATGCAAGAAGACTTGCTATAACTATTTTGCTATACTAATCGCACAACATCTTCTTAGCTACGTGTTAAACTGTGAACTAACAAGTTCCTCCAATGCTTAACCGCAATTCCATTATAAACTAACAAGCTCCTCCCATTTAGTCGACAACAGCGCCGTCCGGCTTTTGCCTAAATCTTCTTGTTGGAGAGCAGCGACAGGGATTCTCGGAGGCGCCGCGCGGTGAGCATATGCTCCATCTTAGGAGTGGATATAGCTGAAGAAGAACGATAATATATTGTATTGAAACACAGATTTTACTTTTACAAATTTGAATCTATTACACCATTTTTGATTAAGTTATGATAAGAAATATTGGCACAACGTGTCACTAGTGATAGTTTCACTCAGTAAATTATCGCCGATTGACACCGTTTCACACGCAGCGAATATTATCGCCAGACTACGGTCGCGCGATAACATTCGCTGCAGCCTGCGTGTGAAACAGGCTTTACGAAGACGACAAATCGATCGAGCATTCCTGTGTGGCGATGCTAGCTTGTTTACCAGTATAGAATACGAAATTCTCTTTACTCAACATACCTTTACAATAATGTTATGTTGATAAATGAAATTCCTTCAAAATATTTACAATAGTATACCTACCGAACCTTCATAAGTATTAAGTAAATAAATTTATACTGTGGTAAACAAATTTTATGTGTCTTTTATTTATAACCTATTGACAGAGTAGAGTATAAGTTTGCACTCCGGCTCTAGGATGAAAATGATGTAATATATTCTAAAAATATATGTTTTACATAAATCTATTTATTTATTTTTACTACAATTAAGTGAATATCATTTGATCTAATTTTACGTGAGGTAATCAGGCAAACAGGCGTATTAGTGTAGTAAAAAGTGCAAAGTTATGAAACGTAATTATAGTCTACCTACATTGAAGTTAATGTCCCCACCAAACCACACGCGGTCTCAATCGGGCATATCACGGAACCCTACGTTTGGTGTGAAGCATCTTTTTTATAACTGGGAATACTTCGAGAGCAGTTTCCCAAGACAGGTCGTCATGCACTCGAATGCACTTTGACTGAATTTACATGACCTTAAGTTAAGAGCATGGCCCCCACATCATGAAGCAGGGCCCCAGGCCAGGATCTTTGGCGGGCCCCTTACCTATCACTAGGGTTAAAAGCAGTGTGACGTTCTACAGAAGCAATGGTGTTCCAGGTAAAATTAAGGGTATTCAGTATATTTTTAGCGATTTTTTGTATTATTGAATAAATCCACACGAATTATGGAGTTGTCGAATATCGACACACAATATTAAGTAAAAAAGCGGCGCAGGCGACTTTTTTAACTGTGCTAACTGAGCAAAGTTGTGAAGTGTGCTGTGATCTCACTTGTCTGGTTGACCCGCCATGCCGGGCCCCGAGGCTAGAGTCCTGTCAGCCCCCTCTTTGTGGGGGCCATGGTTAAGAGTACCCAGAGGAGCACGTAGAGGCAATATCAATGATTGCAATAAGTAACAAAAGCTAACACAAACATCTTCGCGTTGGCAATATGATGTCGCAAATTTTCTAAATGCAATAAAATTGGTCTTTGTGGGCTTGTGGCAACCAGGGGCCTTATGTTATAACTTGTGACATGAAGTCACCCGATGACATGACGTAATTGTAACGTAACCTCAATACACGCATCGAGGCGAGCCGCCCAAGCACACGGCTCACCATAGATATTATTATGCTGAAACACCTATTTGTCTATGGGGACAATGAATAACGCCAGTATTTGACTAGCGTTAATTTCTCGAATGATATCACTCCGGTAGTACGTCATGATGATGTCATATGACGTCATGTCGACCGGGCGACTTCAACTTGCAAGTTACAACATAAGGCCCCAGGTCGGATGGGCTCAAAAGCTAGTTGAGCGAACTTAAGCAGCTCTTCACTTTCCGTACACACTTTAGAACATTCCTAGAAGATGTGGCTTGCATCTTGTATTTCTCCGCCACATTGACATGTTGAACGGGTACAATACCAAGCTCATAGACTTATAGAGCATGTCAGCTGCACCTGACGATTGAATTATTTTATTCATATGCGATGCCGCGAGTGTATCTATCTATCCAGTGGCGTCCCTAAGCAAAGTGCCGCCCTTAAGGTGATGTCTTTACCTACCAGAGGCACCTCGCGGAAAAATACGAAGCTAGCAATTTGGGACTTTTTTTGATAATTTACAATTTCAACTGTATTAATTTATAAAAAAATATGTTTCTGTAACATTAAAGAGTTAAGTCAATGATAAACTTACAATAATAAAATTTTATAAAATATGAATTTGTCACAGGAACCCTTATCTTATTATTATGACCTGATCTTATTATATTTTATGGTCATATTTATTATTAAAATTTAGTTTATTAAGTTTTCTATGCTGCACCGCGATTTCCTAACTATCGACTCGTGTGGCACCAGACGACATGACGTAATTGTGACGTCAGCCAATAGACACTCGAGGCCAGCGCCCAGCGCGCAGTGCTCACCGTAGATATTATTACGATGAAATACCTATATGTGTATGGTGACAATGACTAGCGCCGCTGTCTGAGTAGCGTTATTTTCTCGAGTGCTATTATCACTCTGGTAGTACGTCACAATGATGTCATATGACGTCATGTCGACCGGGAAGCTTGCACTCGCAAGTTCTAACATAGGGCCGCTGACCCGAGATTTTTGACCAATTCATAGTTTCAATCTTTTTTATACTTATTAATTATTTATACTTGATAATAGTGTTGCAACCGAAATAGCTATCGTCAACCTTTTTAAAAAACCTGTAGAATTTAATATTAATTATATTTTCATTTCTTTTTACTTGAAATCCTTTTCATTTATATCAAATCGAGCTTCAATATTGGGACCATACCTAAATAAATTTCATATAAATAAAAAGGTTTTCAAGTCATACATACTCGTACCTACACATTTATATTTTTATAAAAATCGATGTTTTTTTTAAATAAAATATAATAAATATAGTGATACACCCCTGTTACAGGCGGGCTTCTCCCGGTGTAAAATAATCATTTAGTAGTCATAAGTCGAAACGTAACCCTGACCTCTAGAAACGGGTTCATAAAACATCTAATCTGATTCCTTGCTCAACTACGTAATTTTATTTTTTTTATTCATGAGTAAAGGCCTTCGTCCGGTGCGTGAAAATCACTTACTGGGCGGGCAACTAACTTATTGTTAAAACAAAATATGTAAACGTGTAAAGAAAATGTAAAATAGAAGATAATACCAAGTTACGCACGAGACAGACGTGGTTTCATTTAATTTCTCCTCAATTTAAAATATCTTTTTTTGTGAATCCGGGGTTCGATGGACACCTGAGCTAGCCGCTGGAACCCCGGGTATCTCAATAGGTATATAAGAAACACTATAAGCCTAAATAATATTATTATAACTAGGTACTTTCTTCTTCTTCTTTCGACCATGTCCGATCCTAATAGGATCATAATATGGGCCTCTACGGAGTAGAGGTTTGTATTAACAGATTTTGATTTTTTAACTTTCTCTTTGACTTGCTCAACCTATTAGGTACATACCCTGACAGACACAAATTGAAAAACAATATGTGTACTTGCCAGACTCAGGATTCGAACCTGGGACCCACAGCGTGATAGGGACGCTTAAGCCGCGCGGCCACCGTGGGTTATTTAGTAGGTGGTAGGTACTTACTTTGATCAATTTTATTATAGAATTACCAAACATTTCTATTGATAATTTTATTATCATCTTCTAAAATGGACATCACTATTCAATAATAAGTACCTACCAGCGCCATCAGATTCATAGTCGGCAATAGCCGTACCAACGCCAATGTGACGCACATCAATTGTTTTGTCTATGGTCGTTGATCGCACGAAAGATACGAACCTTCTGTCAAAGCATTCTGCCATGTTTACTATTTTTTTTTAATTTTTAATACTTTGCTTAAAGGTCACATTTTTTGCTTGATTTTTTTTAATACACTTAGCTGTAGTAAAAATAACACGTTTTGAAGGTCACTAATCTAATTTTCATTGATTAAAATAATAATATTGTTGTTATTTTGTACCTACATTTTCTTTCAATCTATTGAATTTTAATATTAATTTCATCTGCCAACACTGGTCATATTTTTGGTATGTATTCCCTAAATAATGAATTAAAATAACTTCAGATTTACAGTTAAAAACGCATAGAATAGAAAATATGTCGCAGATAGGAACACTGTAGGTACCTAATCCAATTAAGACCAATCCAGTGACGTCCCATGGGGGTAGACCAATGACATTATTAATGGACAACGCACTCAATACAGTAGGTAGCAAGTAAATTCGTGCATAGCGACATTCGCACATGTATTGGTAGACGTCACGCAATTTCCATTATGCGATATCACACATCGGGAATTTATAATAGCAATATCACTTTTATTGTAATGGCGTTAGAACAGTGTTTCTAGTGTCAATGTTCAATTGAACGAACCCGTTCGAACCGAACCATTCGGCAGACCCGATAAAAAGCATCGGGAATTTATAGCAATATCACCTTTATTGTAATGGCGTTAGAACAGATTATGCCATTCGGCAGACCCGACAAAAAAGTGAGTGTCATTTTTTTTTCAGATGCTTCGTCATTGGGGTAGACAGATTGAGCGTCGCTTGGGGGCGGCAGTTACTCGAAGGGCGCGCAAATCGAGGAGAATCATTATTTAGTATAAACATATTAGAAATATTTACCTAGACGGTTACTACCTATTTACCTAGACGCTTAGTGGGTAATAATGAAAATATCTTTCCATTTAAAAAATCAGCTTACTGGTTGAAAACAAAATGTAACGGGACTGTAATTTTTTGTCGGGTTCGCGATGTCTAGTTAACTTTCGTTGCCCTTCGACGTCCTTGGTAACCAGAAATGACATGTGCAGATTTGTGAATAATTACAGTTTGATTATTTTATTAACCATTATCAGTGGGCACGGGAGTTGCATTGGCCGTCGAAACTAAAGATGCACATGTCTTTTACAGAGCGTCTCACCTACCGCTCTTGATCAACCCCCCCCCCCCCCCCCCACTTTGTGTTCGCACCTACTTGAGACTGTTATAATATCAGATCACTATTCTATTGAGTAAGGGCACTTGGCTTTATTCGAAGACTGCGTGGTAAGCAGGAAAGTCGAGCACCTGATAATTTCTTAGTACATATAAATACTTTAGAGCATACATAAGTAAAACGGCAAATAATTTTCAACAGTAGGTGGAAAGAAATTTCGCAATCGTCGCCAATTGGAGACTGACAGTCGAGGTGTGAGTATGTCAATTTGTTTTGTGATGGCGTCGGAGGAATATATTCTTTAAATCGTGTAAAGATGACTAAAAACGTTCCGCATGTACTTGAAAAAGAAAACATGTCAATGAATATACTATTATTATTACGAATATACTAATAAACATAACATTAAAAGGACGCATGTTGATTTTTTATGACAAATTATATTTCGTTCGGCTCGCAGCATTTGCACAATCCGCGCATCGCCTAGTCACGATCTTTTTAGGCCATGCCTCAGCTGAAGTATAGCCTTAAATAAATAATTATGACTAAGTATATTTTATTGCATTTTATATCGATATCAAAGGAATCTATGGGTATTATTGAACTACTCAGTAAAATGAATTTTTTTCTAACTACCAATAGGTATTAGGTAATATAATAATAAATGCGTTTTTAAAATGTATATAATATGATGTAGGATTGTTCATTAAAACATATTTTAGCGTAAAATAATGATTATATACATCATAAATATGCGTCACCGTCAAAGATGAGGGAGTTTTCTTTGATCACTGCACCGGCGTCTTCTTATATTATAGAGAGAGTCTTCTCCATTGGTATGTAGCCATAAATTGATTAAAAAAAAAACAGGGAAATTTTCTGCCGTGTTCCCACAGCGAGGAAATGAAAATGGGGGCACACTACGCGTGCGCAGAAAATTTCACACCAACACACGAGCGCGGCGCAAGACCCAGTGCTTCACAAAATAGGGGATGAAACAACCCCATCTAATGTATATTTCAATAATATAATAAAATAGATCGAACTTCGCGCCTATATAAATCAATAGACAGTCTCTAATGTACTAAATTGGGAGTTGGTATAACCTACTATAGCCGGTGCTTAATCGCATTAGCGAAGGGTGGAAGTAGGCTGTGAAGTTTCAATATAAATAGTGCACAATAAACTTTGTCAGCCATACTTATTAGTTTTAATTGACACTTTTACCCACTGCAGCCCGCGAAAAATTGTAAAATGGATAATACCTAATAGTTCCCTCCAAACCAAACCGCCCCGCACCCTACTCGGTCTTAATTTAGCGTATCACGAGGCCCTAGGTTTAGATGTGAAGCATCACCAGTTGTTTACGCCTGGGAATGTCTCAGGAGGAGATGCCCAAACTGAGGTCGCCACGCACTCAAGTGTGCTTTGACTGAGTTTACAGAGACTTTCTAATAAAATTGCCCATAGGAGAGAGGAGCACGGAGAATCGACAAAAATAAATGATTTTAATTAATTTATATACATATATGTAAAAAAACAACGCTAAAACAATACAGAGATACTAAACTATGTGAAGAGATCTTCTTTTTTTCACATGCAATAATTGGCCTTTGTGGCGACCAGGTCGGACGGCCCGATGGGCCCAAGAGCTGGTTGTACTGACTTGAGCATCTATTCCTTATCGGACCGCATTATCGGACATTCCCAGAAGATGAGGTTTGCAACCTGTTGTTCTCCAACATGTCGGAAAATGGAAAAATTGGCCCTTTTTCAAATAGGTTATGCACCACTGATTTAAGACGATATATCAGTGAATAATTTTCAACTATAGGCGCGACGAAATTTTGGACTCGCTGGCAATCGGAGAGCGAACGTCGAAGTGTCAATACGTCAATTTGTTTCATGATGGCGACGGGGGTATTAATTCTTAAATCGTGTAAAGATGACTAAAAACGTTACCCATTTACTTGAAAAAGAAAACATGTCAATGAATATATTATTATTGTTACTAATAGAACAATAAACAGAACATTAAATGGAAGCATGTTGGATTTATATGACAAATTATATTTCGTTCGACATGCGTCATTTGCACCCGCGACCTGCAATCCGCGCATCGCCTAACCACGATCTTTTTGACCATGCCTCAACTGAGGTGCCTTTGATTCTGGTTCTAATGACCACGCGAGGGCGTTAATGGGCGCCGAGCCTTATGAGGCTCCAGCGTATGGCATCACAATCTAAGTGAAAATCGCGTTAATTAGTGAATTTTCAATGCTCATATTTTTAATGTTACGAGTACCTACGCGACGTATTTTAATGAAGAAATTTACAAACAATGACATTTGCATGTATTTATATAAAAATGAAGAATCGTTACAACCTGCCCCGATAACGAGGTTAGTTGCAAATATTAGAAATGTAAAAACCATAGCCGTGAACCAATTTTTTGAAGCAGGGTATTTTATGAAGATCAAGCCATAAAACCTAAAAAAGCATGCCGACGGCACCCAATTGGATGCACGTTACATTTACGTAACAAACTTTAATGCATATTATTATTATCATACCGACGTCGTAACTATTGAAAATAACATAATCTAACACGTGTTTAAGACTATCTCATAGTGTTTCCACACCATCCGATCCGTTCATGTTATTATACCACACCCAGTAAGGTAATCCAGTTCCCATCAATTGTGTGTTATCTGGTGTTACAACGTCTACTCGGAGCTCGGAGGCATGATTCGCAGTTGACACATATTTATTATAAAAAGTGTTTTTTTTTTGTACAGATGAAAGATAATTAGTGTATCAACACGTCGCACTAATTCTGACGCTTCACCCTGACTAATTTTCGTATTTTAATTAGGTGTGTTCTAGGTATCTCTACAAAATTATTATATTTTTATAATAATTATAATATGCGCGAAACGATATCAATTTTTATCAAGGTCCAAGGTCAGAGTTGTAGCGTTGGAATCGTTGAAAAATATTTATTGTTTATCTTTCTACACTTAAGTTTATTAAAAGCGATCCCAGTATAACAGGTCACGAGGTCCAATGATAATAATATAGGCAGGACTTCGAACCAGAACTGTGACCGAACCGAAAAAAAATCCAAAGTCTTTTATTATATTAACTCTATCAATACATGATGGAACTGCATTGTATAATATAAAGAGCGTACATAAGTGAAACGGCAAATAATTTTCAACAGTATGTGGGACGTAATTTCGGCCGCGTTGCCAGTCGGAGAGCGATAGTCGACCTGTGAGCACGTAAATTTGTTTTGTGATGGCGTCGGAGGAATATATTCTTAAATCGTGTAAAGATGACAAATAAACGTTCCGCATGTTCTTGAAAAAGAAAACATGTCAGTGAATATAGTATTATTATTACGAATATAATAATAAACATAACATTAAAAGGACGCATGTTGAATTTTTATGACAAATTATATTTCGTTCGGATCAACTGAGGTATATAGCCTTAAGGTTATACCTCAGTTGAGGCATGGTCTAAAAAGATCGTGGTTAGGCGCTGCGCGGATTGCTGGTCGCGGGTGCAAATGACGCATGCCGACCGAAATATAATTTGTCATATAAATCCAACATGCGTCCATTTAATGTTCTGTTTATTGTTCTATTAGTAACAATAATAATATATTCATTGACATGTTTTCTTTTTAAAGTAAATGGGTAACATTTTTAGTCATCTTTACACGATTTTAGAATTAATACCCCCGTCGCCATCACGAAACAAAATGACGTATTGACACCTCGACTTTCGCTTTCCGACTGCCAGAGAGTCCAAAATTTTGTCGCGCCTATAGTTGAAAATTATTTGCCGTTTCATGGAAGTACCGCCTTAATAACACGCAAAAAAATATACTTTAAAAAAAATATTCCACTTTTTCATTTTTTACCCTTTGAGGCGGACGAAACCGGTCCAAATTTAATAAATAAAAAGTGGAATAAGTTAAAAAGTTTTATTAATATTAATCAATAATACAAATATTTTTCTAAATCAATAATTATTAGTAATTGGCAGTGTCGCGGAATGTACCTATACTAATATTACTATGTTATTTTGAGCGGATGAAAAGTTTGAGGATCTTTGGCATAGCACGCGTGTGTGCGTGGGGAAGGATTGGATCGATCACAGACGGTACACCAACACAACCCCAATTGTGTCAGTCTCGACGGAGTGTTCGACAAAAATGGCCAAAAATAGGGGATGAAAATTGTCGATCGCGCCCCGAAAATCGCGTAAATACACCCCCAAACGCCGATATAACCGACGAAAACGCTTCATAAACTCACAATAACGCATATACGCGTGGAAAAATATATCACCCAAGTGTTTTTCAGTGAGAAATCATAATCACACCAAAAACAACCACCTAAGATGGCTACTACACTAAATTCGCACAGATAGTAATCAATTTTATAACGTGGATTGCAAGCACACTAGCGTAATAGATATATTAAATTATCAATAATAAACATCAATAAATAGTTTAATTTAGTAAAAGTGATATTTTTTTTATATTTTATGTGATAGATTCGGTAAATATAAGACAATTTCCACGAAAATGGCAGTGCTTTTTTCAGCTCGCTAATGGCATATCCTTCCCGATTATTTTTGACAATTTATTAGTCTTATAAATGGACAATCAAGTGAAATAGTGTTTATTTAAAATGTTCTAACAATACACAGCAACTCTACATAACAGGTTTGTATTTTTTAATTTAACAATCGTGTAAATATTGAGTTTTTCCGTTGAATATTTTCAATAATTAGTTAATTTTACCTGTAAATTAATTCATCGATGCGTATTCAATATTCAGGCAAATACAATAAAATTATTAACTGCACTTTTTATAACAAAGTAAAATTATCTAAGATTCATTATTGTAGATTACTATATACATGGCCCCCGCAAGGGGGGCTTACAGGACTCTAGACAAATGACCCGGCGTGGCGGGTTGACCAGTTAAGTAAGATAAACATACATCACAATTTTTCTCTAATAGTAAGAAAGTCGCTATTATTTTACTTTGACAATATATACTATGTCAAAATATATGGTTTTGCGATGTATTTTTTGATTATTATCTGTCTTAACTCAATTACTCCATAATTCAGGTGGATGTATTATAAAATATTTAAAAAATCGCTAAAAATGCCCTTAATTTTAATACGAACGCTATTTTAGAGCGTCACACTGCCTTTAACCTTAGCGATAGGTAAAAGGGCCTAAATCCTATTCTGCGGCACTCTTCAAAATGTGGAAGATATGATTCTATTATACCTACATAGATGTATTTTTTTGCATATTGGCTTTATATTAATTCATTAAAATCCAGAAAGTATTTTTTACAAGAAATTGTTGTTGACTATTTGCTCACTATATTAGGACTGGCTCTGGATTCTAACACACATTAAAAAAAAACAGCATGTTAATTTCCAGACGCGGGATTTGAACCCAAGACTCGTGACTTCATCAGCTGTAGATATAATATATACGTATATACTTGTATATTATAATATATGTCCAAGAGATTGGAAATTCAGTGTACTTCAAAATGTTCATCATAATGACTGTATATAGATAGTAAAACATGATATTATGTCCTTTTTGTGACAAATTGAGTTATACCTTCAAACTCGTCTCAGTGAGGTTACACGTAAATTGTACGTATTACATTTCACCGTGGCACAATTCCTAGTTAAATGAAAACAAATTTAATACGTCTTTCTGACAAAGTTTAACAGGGACATCCCTAAGTAAAGTGCCGCCCTTAATTATAATTAGACTTGGAATACCATCCCTCTTCATTTTTAGTCTAAAATTGAATGCAAGTGTTTGTTGGTTACCTACCGATCTATTTTATCATTCATTATTTACAGAAGATTAGAGCATTTCCACGAAATATAGTGTTTTTATGTATATACGCGGAGGTCTGAGGCCTTGACAGGTTTGGAGGCCCATCCGTGAACACTTTTCCCGTGCCATAAACCGCCATTGGGTATTTTCAAAATTCCTATAATATGATAGGTTACCTACCATAATTTTGAATGCATCCATTATTTTTTTAAATAATTAATATGTCAACACTTTTCAACGAGTCGGCTGCATTGTCTGTTGCGCCACTGCTCTCAAAGGTTATAATATTCGCATTCGTTCCATCGTTTGCCACCCCTAAGCAACGCATGACCTGCCTTTTCCCACGGGACGTCACTGAAGTTTTGTGTGCACTATTTATGTCGGATCTCCACAGTCTACCTCCAACCTTCGCCACTGGCAGTGACTATACATTTTTTTTTAATTGGGGACGTTCCGGTACAGCAAACATATCATGCTTGTCATACAACGTTTTCACAAAATAACTGTCGACCTAATTTAGTATTTTGATAAAATGTTATAATCAATTATTTGAATATTCGTCCATAAATAATGCTATGTTGTTTTATGTCATATTTAGAAAAGTTATTATCTATGATAATGACGTATTGACGACACGATTATCTCTGCTTTATACAAAAAGTATAGGTACCAGTGGCGAAGGGTGGATGTAGGCTATTAAGATTCTACATAAAAAATGCATACTAAACTTTGTCAGTCGTATTTATTTGTAACTATTGAACTAATATAATACAATTTGCAGATGGTGCTTTATAGTTTTTAAAATTCAATTAAACCCTGCCTAAACTAAACCATAATATTGTTGTTTTTATTTAATAAAACGCAATTTTTTATAGTACTTATTTCACTTTAATTAATATATTAGGAGCGGTTTCGTCCGCCTCAGTGGGACATTTTCAACTGAATACATTTTTTTTTAAACAATATTTATCAAACAAAATTCAAAGCGATAGAAATAATATAAAAATAGGTACATAATAATTATCCGTCCAATAATACCTTCCTAATAACAACTAATTTAAAACTAATGAGGTTGGACATTAATATTTCATACTACGATTAATACTATTAATGTCCAACCTCATTAGTTTTAAATAAGTCTGTTATTGGGAAGGTATTATTGGACGGATAATTATTATGTACCTATTGTTGTATTATTTCTATCGCTTTGAATTTTGTTTGATAAATATTGTTTTAAAAAAAATGTATTCAGTTGAAAATGTCCCACTGAGGCGGACGAAACCGCTCCTAATTATTAATTAAAGTGGAATAAGTACTATAAAAAAATGCGTTTTATTAAATAAAAACAACCATACAATGGAGTTCCACCATGAATTGACAGTTAACAAAATAAAAGAAATTAAACCATAATAGTTTAGGTATACTATGGGCGATCTGATAAAAATAGTGCACACTTTTTCAGTCATACTTATTACTATTGGTTAGTTTTTTAAAATTCATTAAGCCCTGCCAAACCAAACCATAATCTATAAAAAATATTCTTCTATATTATATAACATATCTAAAATTATACATGGTTTAATTAATGACATACTTTTAGTTATTTTATAGATATACGAATATTTTTTTACTATTCTCTACTATAACTTCGATTAGGTAGGGTTGAATTGAATTAAAAAAAAAAACTAACAAACACTATCAACACATTGTAGTCTTAGTTCAATGAAAACAAATACGTTTGACTGACAAAGTTTAGTGTGTACTATTTATGTCGGATCTTAACAACCTACCTTCACCCTTTGCCACTGGTAGGTATGTACACAGGGGAAAGGTGTACATAATGACACGTGTTTACGTTTACTGATAAAAAGATTATCAAAAATATTATATAATTTATTTTTACTGTAAACTTTACTATCTAACACTGTGTTTTCATTTACCTACCTAATTGCAAAACGCGCGTATACAAGGGGGTGTGTTTTCGTGTCCGAACCACCCCTAGAAACGGAAAAATACAAAATTATTATATATATAAATGAAATATTACTTCTTCTTAGCTGTCGTATACCCTTCTGAACGAGTTGGGCCCACTCCTATCGGCATTCTACGACATGCAAGGCATGTGGCCACTGAAAGATCCGTGTCACTTATAAATCGGTGCAACTATCTGGGGTATTTGCTTTAATATCCCGATGTAGCTTGTCCAAAAGACCAGACATCGTGGATGACACAAATGGACATTAACGATCCTTACAATTACGACTGTTAAACCATGTACTTTTGATAGCCACTTGTGGATGCGACCGCTCGCACTAAGACGTAGGTGAACGCTCGCCTCCTCAAAGGGTTGACCGGTTGACCGCACTCCTCTCGGCATTCTACGACACGCAAGGCCAATGACACAACTCACATATTCTAAACCCTGCATCGAAATTTAGTGTATTAGGATAATAGCTTATCTGAACTCTATTTTATTAATCTATAGATTATATTGTGATCTACGCACTGTATTCTTAGTTCAACAAAAATAAATACGTATGACTGACAAAGTTTAGTGTGCTTTATTTATTTATTTTAAGCTAGGCTGGAGTGCTTTTGGCCGCCTGAATAATGTCTTCAAAAGTGACCTTCCACTGTGCCTAAAGCGCAAAATTTTCAACCAGTGTGTGCTTCCCGTGATCACATATGCGTGTGAAACATGGAACCTAAGTAAAAGAGAGATCCAGAAACTTAGAGTAGCACAACGTGGTATGGAGAGGCGCATGCTGGGCATAACGCGAAAGGACAAAAAAAGGAATGAGTGGATAAGGAAGCAGACAAGCGTTTGCGATGTAAGAATTTATTAAAAGCCTTAAACGGAGATGGGCTGGACACATAGCTCGATTAAGAGACAATCGTTGGACAAATCTAGTCATCCATTGGTATCCAAAAATTACAAAACGTCCGCAAGGTAGACCTAGAGGGAGCTGGATCGATGAAATGATAAAGTTCTGCGGAAGTACGTGGCAACGCAATGCACAGGGCCGAGAGAAGTGAAAGCAGCTTGAAAAGGCCTTCATCCAGCAGTGGATAGGTGATGATGATGATTTATGTCGGATCTTAACAGCCTATTTCCACCCTTCGCCACTGTTCAATATTATTACAGATACACATACAAAAAACACAAAAAATATATATTTTTAAACATTGTTTGCAGAACAGCTTTGTAAGTATCGAGAATTATTCCATTTTTAATGCGTATTAAACAAACATACATTAGGTCGCCAACGACTGAATTTTATTCCTTTTTATTCAAACACGCATATAAAAATAAGTATATCCTTCAATTTGTGACCCCATTTGAAATTTCTTCTATCAAAATAATATGTTTACCCTTACAACTCCCATTATGTATTGTACCTAACTGCCTCCCTTGATGTAGATAACTCAGTGATTCCCAACCCGGTTCCGAAAGATTTAGCTTAAATTATGAACAGGGACGAATAATTACAAATAGTTACATGTAAATTGTACGTATTACATTTCACCGTAAGTTTTTTTATCGGAATAGTACCGTATAGTATACGGCAGTGGCGAAGGGTGGAGATAGACTGTTAAGATCCGCCATAAATAGTGCACAATAAACTTTGTAAGTCATACGTATTTGTTTTCATTGAACTAAGACTACAATCATTTACAGATGGTGTTGGTTAGTTTTTACATTTCAATTAAACCCTGCGAAAACCAAGCCATGACAGATAATGGTCAAAAAATACTCGTCTAACTATAAAATATCTAAAATTATGTAATTAAATCATAATATATAACTTTGGATATTTTACTGATAGTAATATTGTTTTTCAATTAAAGTTTGGTTTAAGCAGGGCTTAATGGATTTAAACAAATTTACCAACAACATAATGTAGGTAATAATTATGTATTCCTAAATCAACGAAAATAAATAATGAAAAAATGTGCACAATTTTGTCGGATCGCCCAAAGTGTACCAAAACTATTATGGTTTGGTTTAGGCAGTATTTAATTGATGTTTAAAAACTAATCAAAACCATCTGTAAATTGTAGCCTAAGTTCAATGAAAACAAATACGTATGACTAACAAAGTTTAACGTGCACTATTTATGTCAGATCTTAACAGCCTACATCCACCCTTTGCCACCGGTAAACGGTTATCTCTATATTAAAAAAGATGCGTTGTTCGTGGAGCATTGCCGACAATAATGTTCCAATTTTATTAGATCCTAACCTAACCTAACAAATACTCCAGTATATAGGCTATTTTCAAAATTTGTTTGGCGCTGGCTTCCTGTGAACCGACAAGAACCGTGTTTTATATATACATGAATTTTATCTCAGTACTATACGACCCAAATAGGGTGGACGGTCTTTAATATACGACTATATTATATTTCCGATAAACATTTCACGGTGAAGTGTGATACGGCGAACTGTATACGTACAAATTTTCGAACACGATTGGGTGACTACAATGATACAATTAGTTTAAGGCGTTAGTGGCGTGGGGTAGAGGTAGGCTGTTAAGATTCGACATAAAGAGGGCACATTAAACTTTGTCAGTCATACTAATTATTTGTTTTCAATGAACTAAGAATACAATTTGCAGATGGTGCTGGTTAGTTTTTAAAATTCAATTAAACCGTGCCTAAACCAAACCATAATAGTTTTGGTATGCTATGGACAATCTGACATAAACAGTACACACTTTTTCAATCATACTACATATTATTATTTTGTTTTCGTTGAATTAAGAATAGGTACATATTATTAAACATGTTGTTGGTTAGTTTTAAAATCCATAAACCCTGCCTAACCAATCCATAGTAGATATTATAACATATTATCATATCTATACAATATACAAAATTATGTATGGCTTAATGGCTTCAGCTTAAGCGTTGGACTATCACGCCGTGGGTCCCAGGTTCGAATCCTGGGTCTGGCAAATACACATATTGTTTTTCAATTTGTGTGTGAGTCAAGGTATGGACCTAATAGGTTGAGCAAGTGGCTAACATTCATTTCTCGTAAAAACTAATTCTGTTAAGGTGACGCATCAGTGAAACGCCAAATAATTTTCAACTGTAGGCGCGACGAAATTTTGGACTCGCTGCCATTCACTGAGAGAATGTCGAGCCAGGAACACGTCACTTTGCTGCGTGATGGCGACGGGTCAATTAATTCTAAAATCGTGTAAAGATGACTAAAAACGTTACCCATTTACTTTAAAAAGAAAACACGTCAATGAATATATTATTATTGTTACTAATAGAACAATAAACAGAACATAAAATGGACGTATGTTGGATTTATATGACAAATAATATTTCGTTTGACAGGCGTCATTTGCACCCGCGACCCGCAATCCGCGCATCGCCTAGCGACGATCTTTTTAGACCAAGCCTCAACTAATGCATGGCCTTAATACAAACATCTACTCTGTGGAGGCCCATATGATCCTATTAGGATCGGACATGGTCGGAAAAAAATGGCATAATTTTAGATATTTTATAGTTAGACGATTATATTCGTTGACTATTATCTATTGTGGCTTGGTTTACATACGCACTGTTTAATTGAATTTAAAAAAAAACTCACCAACACCATTTGTAAATTATAGACTTAAGTTCAATGAAGACAAATACGTAAGACTTTCAAAGTTTATTGTAGACTATTTATGTAGGATCTTAGCAGCCTACCTTCACCCTTCGCCACGGGCTGTGTCATTCATGGAATGATTCAACCGTCTGAGGCAATTAATGTTTGCATTAAATTTAGTATGGATGTCTAAAAGACGAGACACTAGCGATCTTAATAATAATAATTATGACACATGTATTTGATAACCACTTGTGGACGCGACACGTCGTTATAACTCGTGGGTGAGTCGTAGCTTTAGAAAACTCCAGGAAACATAAAATTAATGGGAACTGAATAACAGGCTATCGCTAGTGAGTGTGGAAAATATATGAGATAAACTTAAACACGTCTCAAATGATATGTTATTTGCTTTGTTATATTTGGGTTTTATGCCCTGCCCGCCATAAATGTACCCTGCTTCAAAAGTTTGGTCCATGGTGATGGCTTTTTTTACACAGGAAACTCAAAAATAAAGGGAACTGAAATACCCAACGGGTAAGAAGCAGACAATCGATCTCGAGTAAGGAAGAATACGGGATAAATTTAAACACGTGTCATACGTCAAATACTGCCAAACTGCTCTCGATTTATGCACTGACGCTCATTTAATATTTGCGTATTACACACTGCCAACCTGCCACTGGTACCTGCCACTGGTAATGCCAATTGGGAGGGCGATAACTATATTCAACGAAATTGCTTCGGGTGTTGATATATTCCTCCTACGTGAGGATGAGTATAGGTGGACGTTGTTTTATAAATTCTTGAAATAAGGTCTGCTTAACTCATCCGGTGTACTTCCTTGCACCTATCTAATTTATATTTTTTGTATGTACACATTTCTACTCTTTAATAACTTACTATCTATCTCTTTTTTATGTAATACTGTTATATATTTCTTTATTTCTAAATGTCATGTTGTGAACTTCTTAAACTTATAATTTGTAATGTCCACAATATGTTTAAAAATAAATAAATTGAAATTGAAAATTGAAATTGATCTATTGCACGTCGATAATGCATGGTTCATATTCGTAAGACACACATTCAAAACCCTGCTTCAAAATTTACTGTATTGATATATTATAGCCATATTACGTTTCCATTTATTAATATTATGTTCTGTGGAAAAGTCAAAAATAAATTGTCACGGATATTTTTTCGAAATGGACACACAACATTTTCTGTTTGCGCGCCTACAAAATATAATTATTGTTTACACAATTATTATTCACGCTTCGTTTATTTATAGTAAAGCCTATTTTGGTAAATATATTCAGTGGCGGCTCGACGACTTTCTAGGTGGTGGGGTTAAGCCATTAATATTATTAAATATACATACTTAGGCGTCAATTACATTTAGCTTCTTTACGAGCTGTTTGTTGGCGAATTTAAAAGCGGGCGATTCAGCTACTGCGATTTGATGATTACTCACAAAACTTTCCATTCGCTGAGAAGCCACAAGCCAGCGACTATTTTGACAGAACGTAGTTCGTTTTTTTACCGGGAGGTTGCTACTGCGCTCTACTGCGCAGACGCAGGAGGCCCACACGCCGGCGTGTAGTGTGTAAAGTTGACCGTCTCTCAACTTTTCTCGGTAGAGTGTTTACAACCTGCTTGTTAGCTTGTTCGATGATTACACTGGGCGTCTTTACAGGCAGATTGTAAATTCGCCAACAAACAGCTCGTAAAGAAGCTCAATGTAATTGACGCATTACATACTTTCTCATATTATACATTATGAACCAAGCTACGTATAACAATATAATTTAGTAATAAGGAAATGAGTATTTTTCATAATAAATAATATGATTACCTGAGTCGTTACTTAATCACATCTAAAAATCGTGCTTAAAAATAATAAATTAATTAATAATAATTATTATTATATACTTACCATTATCAGTTTTGAATAACGACATACAGCGAGCATTTTTACTCACCATGGGATCATTTGATTCGCTCCTCAGTATGCATAAACTAACGCAAATGCATTCACATTTTTGAAGGAGATTAATTTGCACCGCGGTGACGGGATGGGTCTGAGTGACCCCAATAAACGCCATAGCTTTTTTAATTTGTACATAGGTGTCACAATGAAATAGGGCGTATTTGAGGGTTATAAAAGCATAACCGCCACTATCCATACCTTATAATTTTTGAGATGATTTAATGCAAAACCTCCACTATTAAAAAAAATAATTGTTTTTTTTTGCAGTAACAGAACTAAAATTGCTTGATTTTGAATTGCGAATCTAAGCACAAATCTAATAGGATGTGAATACAATTCAAAAACACTCAAAAAGGTGTAAATGGGACATTAAAATGGTTTTTTTTTTTTAAATACTGAACAATTTGCATTTGTGGATAGTGGCGGTTATGATTTTATACCCCTCATTTAATTTAATTAATTAATTTGATTCCACGTAATCATCATTATGTTATTCCATAATTTGCGATCATTGCTTTATTTATTTGTATAATAAAAATAAATATATCTATAAAATTGCAACGGGTTTAGACGGATAAAATAAATTAAATAGTTCATTAAATCATGTTATTAAGTAGGTATATTATGACAATGATAAAAATATCGGACGTGTATTTTTGACATGATAATGATGTGGGGATGGTCCCTACTAACCCTTAAGGTAGAGCCGCCCCTGGATATATTGTTACTATGTAGGTATATAAAACATGATATTCGTTCCCTAATAGGAAAATTTACTTTCCATCTAAGTGGGTGGGTAATCATTACATTCGACTTTATGTCGAAAACATAAAAAAAAAACCTAAAGCACATTAAAAACACCATAATACCGCCAAAGACCAGATGCCATTTTCTTAAAATAAAAAAATAAAAGTTTTTTATGTTAATTTTTTTTCTTTTATTTCACATAAAAGCCATTAGAAACACACTTATAACTTTTATAAAGTGCCTAAGTAGGTAAATACGTTCTTAGCGGAGCCAGTGATGTGACAACGCCCGTCCGTCGGAGCCGGTTGATGAAAATTGACAGTTCACGTGCGAGCCCGTTGATGCAATTCGAATTTTTTCGTTTGACTACATGTTATTATTGGTTGAGCCTTTAAGTGGACTGTAATTATTTTTAATGGAAGATGAGGAGGTCGGATCTAGTGGTGGGGGCGATGGAACAGAGTGGCAGACACCAACCTTTGTGATGATGTATGATGGCTCCGTTGTCTGGTTTCAACTTCTGAATGTCTTGTAACAATAACACTGGCGATTAGGAGGTGGGTGAAGAGATAAGGAGTGGAATGGGACTATAAATGGCCCAACCAATTATCGATGATCAGTTTATAAAGTCGTAGGTCTCGGTTTGACTCACGGTTTTGGCAAATTCACCATAATATCATGTTGTTTTCAATTCAGATTCAAATTTATTTATTTAACGTAATATAATGAGCATGACACATGACAATATAAAAGTGTTCACAATATTTGTAAATAAAAATATCGAATTGGACCGGAGCGCACCGGAGCACCGTTCCGGATCATAAAATCCCCAAAATTATGGCTCCGTCTTGTGGAAAAAATAATTTAACCATCTGAGATAGATAGACCATAATATCAAAAAAATTAACGCACTTATTTTCATAAAATACATTTCATACTATGTTGATATTTTCTAAAAATTATCATGCGCTCCGGTTCGTAAAATTTTCCATTTCGAGCCCTGGTAAGCACACTGGGTCAACTAAGTGGACCGCCTCTTAAAAACGTATAAATAAACTCACTCTCAATAAATAAGTATCCAACATGAGTTTATTTAACAGAGTTATTTCCTTCCCATTTGGCATTACCGATGGCAGGTTAGGTCTGCAGCTTGAGAGAACAGGCAGTGGATGCTCCCGTTTATAAAAAAAAAAAATAGGTCAATACTACCAAGAATGGCAGAGTTTCGCTTTGTGCGACCAATAGCTGACTGAACTGACTTAAGCAGTTCTTTCCTTTCCGTACACATTTTAGGCTATTCCCAGAGAATACTGTTTGCATTCTGTATTTCTCCACCACATGGACATGTTGAACAGATAAGAAGTCCATAGAGTCTGCCTGAAAAGACACCATGTCAAGAATTTACTGGTGTAATGGTCTGCTAATGCGAAAATCACTTTGAATTGAAAAATATTATAACAATGGCAACCGCTCTTACCTGCAATGACAAAGTTATTTCCTTAAACTATCGCCCCTAAGCATTGCATGACCTGCTTACCCTCACCAAACGCAGCTTATTGTTATGCAAATTGACAATAGTTACTGTCAGTTTTTCGGGTCTATCGGCGGCCCTTCCACCAGTGGCAAAGGGTGGAGGTAGGCTGTTAAGATCCAACATAAATAGTGCACACTAAACTTTGTCAGTTATACGTAGGTACCTACATATTTGTTTTCATCGAAATAAGACTACAATTTACAAATGGTGTTAGTAAGTTTTTAAAATTCAATTAAACCCTGCGAAACCAAGCCATAATAGATAATTGTAAGAAATACTCGTCTATCCATAAAATATCTAAAATTATGCATTTAAATCATACATAACTTTGTATATTTTATAGATATAATAATATTTGTTATCTATTATAGCCAGGCAAATCTAGTCATCCAGTGGTATCCAAGAAGTACAAAACGTCCGCAAGGTAGACCTAGAGGCCGCTGGATCGATGAAATGATAAAGTTATGCGGAAGTACTTGGCAACGTAATTCACGGGACCAAGAGAAGTGGAAGCAGCTTGAAGAGGCCTTCATCCAGCAGTGGATAGATTCAGGCTGATGATGATGATGATAGCCAGGGCTAAATGAATTTAAAAAATGAACCAACAATATGTCGTCGCTATAGGATTTGTTTCCCGAATATCCATTTTTGTCGAAATCGACATTTTAATACAGTTCAATTTCTTTTATCGAACTCTACCGAAATCATTTATAAAAACAATATATTTTTATCTAGGAACAGAGATATTTTTTTGAAAAACCCGAATACGCCATGTTAAGTTACAATTACTCCGTGTTGTTCTCCCGAATGTCCAACTATTCGTACCTGAATATCCAAGTTAATTTCGGTCGAAATAAATCTCTGGCTCAGTTTTTATTTCCCGAATATGACTTTTAGCCAATCAAACCGCGCTGACGCCGTGCATCTCGCTCCCACATTCACGCTGTCCAGCTCTAAAACAATCACGCCCACTTTCATATTTTTCGGCCGTCCGGAATGATCTTTCAAATTTCGTCTTATTGATATTGTTTTTAAAGTTACTATTGTTTTAATAGTGAATTCATCAAATTTGAAGAGATCATTTATAGCTGATACATCACCAGTTCGCCCTGAACTTATAGTAAAGTTTTGGAAGTGAGTATTTTAACCTAAATAACTGCATTTTGTTTTGATAAATGACACAAAATCCCAACGGTTATATGAATTCTACAGTGTGACCCGGCAACTACTATGACGTAAAAAATAATTATTATTTCAAATTATTATTAATTAAACATTGTTTGTCTTTATTTTACTTTTAATCTAGGTATTTCTATGAAAATAAAGGCGATGCTATTATTTATTTTTGAATGCGCTGATAGTTAATTTAATTTAATATGTATGTTAGTAACTATTTATTTGGTAAATATTATATACTTAGGATATTGGTACCTACCTAATATTAGCAGCCAATGGTAATTAATTTATAGATGCTAATATTTTGTATTGTCATTCCAATAGTAAATATATAATATTTATTTGGTGGTTTGTAATAAGTTTAATTGTTAATTATAGAAATATATAGATATAATAATATACATAGTTTTTTTTTTTTTTTTGGAAAAAGTATTAATATAAAATTGTTAGCAAGTACGAGTAAGTACCATCATAAAATATTGGAGAAATCCGTGACGTCGGTTAGTAATTGAAGTAGTAGATACCTACTTTTATTTAATAAACCAAAACCGATCGCCGATAGTCGCTTGATTTTGAAGAATACTGATGAGCAGGTATTAAAAGGCCAATAGTTAAAGTTTGTCGTCATAAGTATGTCACCTCGTAGCATAGTGGATAATTTGTGGACTGGGTCGTAAACCCAGGAGATGCAGGGACGATTCCTGCCGGGTGTCTTACTTTTTTCAAAAAGATTTTTTCTATTGGTTATAATATATTTTCTCAGAATGGTACATTCTTAATTAATTAGAATGGTACATTTTTAATTAATTAGAATGGTACATTCTTAAATCTTGTGAATTATTCGTTGAATAAAAAAAAAAGATTATTAAAAACTATTTTATTACTTATTACGAAAACAACCGAAAAAAGCGAATGCCGCATGTTATTATTACCTACGAACTTGGGTTATTACGATCATTAGGTATTTAAATAGTAAAAGTAATCATTAACAATTATCGTGTAAATAAATATAACATTTGAGGTGCGTACTTTTTGACCACTCAGTAATCCGTGGGCCGTGCAGCAATACGCTACGGTCTTAAGTCCCGAACGTCCTTGTTTTGTCCCGAATATCCATAATTCTGAGAGAGCGCTAAAAAATTCCCGAATATCCACAACGAGTACTTGTAAATAAAACGCATTTTCTGTGCATTTACTGATTTATACCAGTATATTATTCTTGGAATCTTTTCTTAGATAATGTTGCAATCATACAGTGTAGAAAAAATGATTGATACATCTACTGATATTTCATAATACGACAATGAAATTTGTTTTTCGTCTCCTGAAAAATTGACATTTGGTCTATTCGGGAAACAAATCCTATAGCGACGATGTGTAATATGTACCTATTATCAATCCAACGAAAACAAATAAACAAGTGTGCACAATTTCGTCATATTACCCAAAATAAACCAAAACTATTATGATTTGGTTAGGCAGGGTTTAATTGATTTTTAGAACAAACCATCAAACAAACCGCAGTCTTAGTTCAATAAAAACAATTACGTATGGCTAACAAAGTTTCACGTGCACTATTTATGGCGAATCTTAACAGCCTACCCCCACCTTTCGCTACTGGATGATAGTATTAAACAGTGACGAAGGGTGGAGGTAAGCTGTTAAGATACGACATAAATATTGCATAATTTTAGATGATTTATAGATAAACGAATATTTTTTAATCCGGGGGCTGCGGATTCTATACAATACAATAATTATTTGATTTAACGCCTGAGTGTTTCTGTAATTATTTCCGTGTTATTACTACACTACTAGCATTGGGCGTCGTGGCCTGTTGTAGAACTAAAAAGAAAATAACAAATTAACGTTTATTCCCTGACACCATCCCTATGGTTCGGTACTTTATGGGGAAAAAATAGTTATTAAGTTTCTATAGTATATCAGCTTTTAGAATTTATGAACGAGGCTTTATCTAAAAACTTTCAAAATAATATTTGTTTTACAGTTAGTAGGTACTTTCATATTACTATAATAATTGTGTATAAACGGTGTGAAGGCGGCTCCAGATGGCTCGTTAAATCGCGTCCAAATCTCCGAGGAGAGAGAGTTTGACGAATATAAATTGCGTTCGTCACAGAACAGAATAGAAAATAAATAGAAATCCGATAGGCCATATTCAATACGCTACATTTTGATGTAGGGTTTTGAATGTGTGAGTCTCCTACGAAAACGAAACACGTATTATACACGTGCAATAGTGTGTGTAATACATCAATATTAAATGAGCGTCAATGCATTCACTGAGAGCAGTAGTTGTCAGTATTCGACGTATGGCGTATTCTTGACACGTGTTTAAGTTTATCCCGATTATTCTTCTTCTTACCCGTTTGGTATTTCAGTTTCCATTATTTCTGTGTTCCCTTGGCACTTCTTCTATCTGCGACCCATATCGAATAAAATTTGTCACATGCAACAAGCAGATGTTTTTTTCTACCAAAAATGTCGCACCGGCGCTATATGCGACATATGTTTACGTATATTTTGTAAATAACAACATAATCACATCGATACATTCGATGTGCTCAGTGACATCCCTAGACAAAATTCCGCCCATGGGCAGCGCCGAAATGCCGCTTCATGTATTATACAGTATTTTTTATCATCTGTGCGCGTGTCGTTTCTGATCACAAAGGACGTCGAAGGGCAAGAGAAGTAAACTAGATATCGCAATTTTTTAATGGAAAGATATTTTCGTTATAACTAAGTTTAGGTAGCTATTTCTATATATGGATATCAAATGATTCTCCTCGATTTGCCGCTCTTCGAGTAACTGCCGCCTTCAAGCGACGCTCAATCTGCCTACCCCGACGGGACGTCGCTGGATGTGCTGCAGTCGAGTCGAGTTTGTATGTGCGACCGGAATTAGTAGCAAAAAAAATGCTATGTGCTTTATTTATAAATGCACACCTGGTTAGGTCTTATATCTTATGATTTTACACTATTTTTTTTACTTTATGGCTATAATAAATTATATCCTAATACTTACATATATATCGAGATATACCTACGAGGTATATTTCGTTTAATTGGCTGTAATCTCGGATTATTCAAAATTCTATACGAGATCAAACGTTTTCTGTGAAACACAAAACTGTAGAGCGATAGCTGTACTTTAAGTAATGTCCCGTGGGGTTAGGAAGATCATGAATTGATTAGAGGCGGCACACTCTAAGGGGCGGCAAATATAAAATGAAAGAGAATAATAAATATGTTTGCTTTTAAGAGTTGGTTCTGTGGAAAGGAAAGGTTTTTTGCCTACTCTAAGATTTGTATTGCATTTATCCGTTTAACATGGAAGGGTATGGCATTTAAATTCTGAAGGACGGCGAAAAGCTCTTCGTCTTTCTTCTTTGACCATGCCCGATCCTCAGAATTTCTGGCGCTCGCCAGTGCGTCTTTCCAGGTCACGCAGTTCCGTCGTATATACCATGACGATGGTATCAAACAGTGGCGAAGGGTGGAGGTATGCTATTAAGATTCTACATAAATAGTGCACGCTAAACCTTGTATTTCATACTTATTTGTTTTTATTGAACGAAGAACATAATTTGCAGATGGTGCTGGTTAGTTTTTAAAATTTAATTAAACCTTGCCTAAATCAAACCATTATAGTTTAGGTGTGCTATAGGCGTTCCGACAAAAATATTACACATTTTTTCAGTCATCCATTTTTGTTTTCATTGAATTAAGAATATACAATATTACAGTTGTGTTGGTTAGTTTTTTTTAAATTCATTGAAGCCCTGCCGAACCAAACCATAATCGATAAAAATATTCTTCTATCAGCTATATAATATTAAAAATATATGTATGGTTTAATGGTATAATTTTAGATATTTTATGAATAAACGAATATTTTTTTGACTATTAACAACTATGAGTTGGATTAGGCAGGGTTTAGTTGAATTTTAAAAACTAACAAACACTATCACTACATATTGTAGTCTTACCCTTCGCCACTGGATGATAGTATTAAACAGTGGCGAAGGGTGGCGGCAGGCTGGTAAGATACGACATAAATGTCCATAATTATTCTAGATATTTCATAGGTAAACAAATATCTTTTTACTATTTTCTACTAAGGATTGGATTAGGCAGGGTTTATATGAAGTTTAAAACTAACAAACACTATCTACATATTATATTGTAGTCTTAGTTTAATGTAAACAAATACGTTTGACTGACAAAGTTTAGTATGCACTATTTATAACGGATCTTAACAGCCTACCTCCACCCTTCACCACTGGATGATAGTTTTAAACAGTGGCGAAGGGTGGAGGTAAGCTGTTAAGATACGACATAAATATAGCATAATTTTATATATTTTATAGATAAACGAATATTTTTTAAATATTATCCATTATGGATTGGATTAGGCAGGGTTTAATTGAAGTTTAAAAACTAACAAACACTATCCATACACTGTAGTCTTAGTTTAAAGCGTAAATTACATTGAGCTTCTTTACGAGCTGTTTGTTGGCGAATTTAAAAGCGGGCGATTCAGCTACTGCGATTTGATGATTACACACAAAACTTTCCATTCGCTGAGAAGCCACAAGCCAGCAACTATTTTGACAGAACGTAGTTCGTTTTTTTACCGGGAGGTTGCTACTGCGCAGACGCAGTAGGCTCACACGCCAGCGTGTAGCGTGTAAAGTTGACCGGCTTTCAACTTTTCTCGGTAGAGTGTTTACAACCTGCTTGTTAGCTTGTTCGATGATTACACTGGGCGTCTTTACAGGCAGGTTGTAAATTCGCCAACAAACAGCTCGTAAAGAAGCTCAATGTAATTGACGCATTACATACTTTCTCATATTATACATTATGAACCAAGCTACTTATAACAATATAATTTAGTAATGAGGAAATGAATATTTTTCAGAATAAATAATATGATTACCTGAGTCGTTACTTAATCACATCTAAAAAGCGTGCTTACAAATAATAAATAAATTAATAATAATTATTATTATATACTTACCATTATCAGTTTTGAATAACGACATACAGCGAGCATTTTTACTTTGCTAGGGGTCATTTGATTCGCTCCTCAGTATGCGTAAACTAACGCAAATGCATTCACATACTTTGTTGAAGGAGATTAATTTGCACCGCGGCGACGGGATGGGTCTGAGTGACCCCAATAAACGTCATGCTTTCTTAATTTTTACATAGGTGTCTCTATCTTCTTCCACCCTGTCACGTCCCAACATTGGGGCATAGGGCAAGGACAAGTTGGCGCCACTTCAATGTAATTGACGCATAATGAGAATAAATAAGTATGACTGACAAAGTTTAGTGTGCTCTATTTATGTCGGATCTTAACAGCCTAATTAAAATATGCTTCTGTCGAATAAGACACGTCACAACGATTGGTAGGTGGGCTAACTACCAGACGTTTTTGCCACACATCTCTTGCCCCAGTGCGACCTCATACGTACCATACCTTGCCTTATTACTTACACTTTATCTAGTTTTGTCTTTTTTATACCCAGACAGATACAGTTCATAGTCAGACACCTAACCTAACCATTCTACGCGGTCTGCGTGCAGAAGATTTGAGTAGATAGTTCCATCATTGGCAAAACATTAATTGTGTAAAACTGGATGGATATTTGAAAAACGTTCATCAAATCCATCTAAACACATCATAACAGTGGCGCGCCCAGGATTTAATATTGGGGGGGGCCAAGGAGGAGAATGTAAATTAGTCCCATATGATCTTTTCCTTCTTCACAGCCTAATTTCTCGTTTATCGGTATTTTGTCTATTGCACTCGGTGTACCTACACCATGGTCCCCACATTCTGAAACGGGCCCTCAGGCTACGATATTTGGCGGGCCCCCTACCTACCGCTAAGATTAAAGTCAGTGTGAAACACTACATTAACGTTCTTCAAATTGTGTTTCAGTTCAAATTAAGGGTACTTATACAGTGAATTATTGGCGATTTTTAATACATCTAACATAATAATCAAAAAATATATTGCACAATTATATAAGTAATTGAAAATGTTCATGGCTATGAAGTATAATAGCGCCGCAGACGACTTTTTTTACTATTAAAGGTAATTTATTATGTGTGTTTATCTCTCGTATCTGGTCAACCCGACACGCCGGGCCCCCAGGCTAGAGCTCTGTCAGCCCTCCCCAGCCATGACCTACACCACTCCGGAATTCGGGTGGACACTGAGAATTTTTTGACAGTTCCTTTAGGGATTGTGTTTCTAAAAAAACCTGACATTAGTGTTTCGAAATTTTTGTGTTAGAAATTAAAATCTAAGAAATATTTCTAAAAAGGGTGCTGGAGAATTATTACAAATCATTTGTTTGCCATTTCTTTATTTGTCTAAGCCCAAAGGTATAGTTTATTGGCTTTCAATTTCAATGTTTAAAATCATTCTGATAATTTTCATTTTTGGGGGGTGCCAGGGCCCCTTGCCCCCCCCCCCCCCCATGGGTGCGCCACTGCATCATAATTTATTATATTTACTGTATTAATTATTGTAATAACTCAATAATTATATAATATTATGTAGTTATCTATTTTTTTCACAGAAGCGACAGCAAGACGCTACAAACGCGATGGCAAACTCCCATCAATCAACAATGAAGGCCTCGCTGAGCATCTTACAGAAGCAATAACAATGAGAGAGGAACGCTCTCCGGGGGCCCGAAGGCGCAGGAGCCCGATCGCCGTCTGGCCCTACTCCCTGGCCATAATCCTGGCCCTGTCGCTGGTTGGCCGGTGTAGGAGCCAATCGCACACCAGCAGAGGTATAAAAACTTAACTTTAAAGACAAAGTTCAACCACCCGCGTAAAAATTTAAAAGAAAAACATACACAATGATTTTCTCCACTCATTGCTTGTTGTGTCAAAGAAATTTTATTCAAAGTTTATTTTAGATTCATCAGAAAATTTAAAAGAAAGCCTCCTTATGTATCTACTTATGTATTGTGATTTGTAAGAGAGGAGACTATTTAAATTAAGCAATGTTTGTATAAGTAATTTATACAAAATTAAAATTATAAATTGATAATGAATGCATGGATTTATTAGGAAAATTAAAAAATGTAATTTTATAATCGTAGGTGTTTCAAAATTAATCATAACATCGGACCTATTTGTCATTAAACGTACCACTGATACGGGAGTAGTTAATGTCTTGTATTTTTTACGTGGGGTTTATTGACAAGGTTGAGGGGTTTTTGTACAGGGGGTAACTGTAATAGAACCCAACTAAACCATCTGTACCTTTGCAAAATACATAATTATTATAAATAAGAACATTTTGTAGGTACTGTATAATATTTTTTTATTTATGCAACCATTTTTATTCGACCATGTCCAAACCTGATCATAATATCGTCACTGTTCTGGCAGAAGACACTAATACGAAAAAATGACATATTGAGTTAGTTATACCAAAATGTTCCTTATTTCAAACTTTACCATCTGGAAACCTTCTTAATAAATAAACAGTCTTTATTTTAAAGTCGTCCTTTATACGATTACTTAATAAACTCACATGATAGACCATTTCAAACATTTTAACAACTTCAAAGTCAAATGACTCAAAACAAGTATTCTCCAGTTAGTGTGTTCTGCCAGAACAGAGACGATAATATGGTCTTTACACAATGGTTTGTAATAACAGATTTTGTTTTACGAGAAATGAATGTCAGCCACTTGCTCAACCTATTAGGTCCATACTCTGACTCATACCTTTTTTAGAGGCGTCTAATTACAAAAAGCGATAAGTCCACAATTCAATATTTTCGGGAACAACGTTTTTATGTTTCAAGCTTCAATTATTTGTTTTAACGTGAGATTATTTTTTCCGTTGTATTCTATGTCGAAATTAGAACCAAATGGCAATTTGTTTCAGCCAATAAACTCTTAAATGTAATAAATATAGGCAAAATAAAATTGGTCGTAGCGCTACTTGTACTTCACTTTTTAATTTATTCCTCATAAGGCACATATTTCCGTGGCACTGTCATGAGTTTACCAGCTGATGTTACAGCATAGGAAACGCCATTTACAATATTGAACGTTCCCTCATTGGTTGACTTAAATAGGCGCAAAATCAACCAAGCTTTAAATAATATTATGAAACACGGACTTGGCGCTTTTTGTAATAAATCAAGACTTAAAATATTTTTTTTCATAGGGGTTTGTCGCGTTTTGGAATTTATCAAAGATTACGTGCGTATTTTTTTTTCGATTTTGACCAAATGTGGACTGTGAATTTTTGGAATTAGACGCCTCTAATAAAAATTGAAAAACAATGTGTGTACTTGCCAGACCCAGAAACATGGGACCCACGACGCTATAGGCCGACGCTTAAGCCGTGCGGCCATCGTGGTTGCTTTAATTAACAATGCTTTAATTTCTTATAAAAGGGTGCAAGTCTGTTTTGAAGTTTCGTTAACTGCCTACAAATCAGTGAAATAATATTCAGATAAAATAATATATTCTGCATTCATTTCTGTTCACAGCCGAAGATGGTCCTCGCTTCTTATCAAGGGGTCAAACATACAGAGCGGTGATAGGTGACACATTATTGTTACCCTGCCAGGTTCAGAACCTAGGTAAGCATTTGTTTTACATAATCATCACTAGCCTGAGTCAATCCTCTGCTGGATGAAGACTTCTCCAAGCTGATTCCATTCCTCTCTTACTGTTGTTACTAAACCATGGCCCCCACATCTTGTAGCGCCCCCCAGGCCATGATCTTTGGCGGGGCCCCCCTACCTACCACTAACGTTAAAAGCAGTCTGACGCTCTACAGTGGCTGGCGATTTCTAAATGGTGTTTTTTTCAGCGATTTTTATCACATTATGGAGAACACACAATTACCAAAAATTAATAAGTACCTATTTTGAAATGGTCAAATACAGGCGACTTTTTTTACTATTAGAGCAAATTTAATATGTGTGTTTATCTCAATTATGTGGTCGACCCGACACACCGCCCCCCCCCTTTAACCCGGGCCCCTAGGCTAGAGCCCTCCCCTTATGTGGGCCATGTACTTAACCATCTTGTCAATTCAACAACGTCTAATTTTTATATTGGCCTTGGTTGAATTCATAGTTCAATAAATTTTATGAGTTGCATAGTTCGCCATGAGCTTTCTTATCAGACAGAGATGACCGTATACTTTACGGTCTCCAATTGTATTAGATATGAATATTAATTCTATTTTCATAGCTGATTTTGGCAAAATTCATGAAAACCTAACCTAACCTAACAAATAATCTAGTATATCGGTTATTTTCTAAATTTGTTTGCTGCTGGCTTCCTGTAAAGTGTAAACCGACAAGAACGGTGTTTTATTTAGATATGAATTTTATGTCAGTACTGTATAACCTAAAGAGGTTAGACGGTCTTTAATATACGGCCATATATTTCCGATACAACATTTCATGGTAAAGTATGATACGGCGAACTGCATACGTACAAGTTTCCGGACACGAATTTTAGGGACGTAATTCTATTCACAGTAGCTGCTCGACGACCATAAGAAGACGAAGAAGAAGAACTAACATTCCATTCACTTAAATATTTTATGTTTCTTTCGTTTCTGGGGGGGGGGGGTTGAATCTGAGGATCCCCCTGTGTGCATGCTTGATCATGTTGGGTTACTAGAGACCGAAGTTCAATGAAACTGTTGACCTATGTATCGAACTTGTACGCACCCAATTCCTATTATGCGGTATCCCGAGGTGTTTATAATGTATCTCATGGTTTCCAGGATCTGTGGTGCTGCTGTGGAGACGAGGAGCGGCAGTGCTGACTGCGTCCAGCCTGATGGTGATCAGAGACGATCGCTTTAGACTCGTCGATGGATATAACTTGCAGATTACACAAGTTGGACCACAGGTTTGTACAAAAAGTATACAGAATATGCTAAAGACATACGCAAGTGGAATATATCTATATCTAAAGGGATATGGTTGAATACAGCTATTGGCTTTCCAATTGGCATCACTAATGGTGGGTAAATTCTAAACCTTATGAAACAATATACACTGAACTAAATTAGTGTATTCCATCTAAAAAACGTTTGCCTACACTCACACGCAAGTGGAATAAATCGATAATTAAAGCGATATGCTTGAATACAGCTATTGGTTTTCCAATTGGCATCACCAATGATTGGTTAAGTCTGAACCTTTTAAAAAAATATAACTAAATAGGTGCATTCCATCTAAAAAATGTTCAGCCACAGTCACACACAAGTGGAATATATCGATATCTAAAGTGATGTCTTGAATACAGCTATTGGCTCTCCAATTGGCATCACCAATGATTGGTTAGTTCTGAACCTTTTAAAAAATATAACTAAATAGGTGCATTCCACCTAAAAACGTTTACATGCACTCACACACAAGTGGAATATATTGATATCTAAAGCAATATGGTCGAATACAGCTATTGGCTTTCCAATTGGCATCACCAATGATTGGTTAGTTCTGAACCTTATGAAGAAAAATACACTGAACTAAATAAGTGCATTCCATCAAAAAAACGTTCACCTACACTTACACACGAGTGGAATATATCGATATCTAAAGCGATGTGGTTCCAATACAACTATTGGCTTTCCAATTAGTATTACCAATGGCAGGTTAGTTCTGAACCTTTTAAAAAAATATACTGAACTAATGGTTCACCAACACTCACACGCAAGTGTAATATATCGATATTCAAAGCGATATGGTCGGAGACTGCTATTTTTCTGCCAATTGATATCAACAATGGCAGGTTAATTTTGTACCTTGTAGTTTTGGGAGAACAATCAACTGATGCTACTATTATTTTAATAGTAAGACATCGAAAATCTTCTAAAATGAGAAAAGGTCGCAATAGATCCGTCACTTTACAGCTGACCAGAATAAATACTATAATATGAATTTCTCTTGGATGGATTAAAATTGTTGTTTTGTGGTTTCCAGGATGCGGGCGACTACGTCTGCCAGATCAGCGACCGCGAGAACCGCGACCAGATCCATACGGTGGAGATCATGGTGCCGGCTTCTGTGAGGGCCAGCCCAGAGGGCGGCAGAGCCACCGCCAGGAAGGGAGGGGGCGCCGCCTTGGAGTGCAGGGCGGCCGGCAACCCGGTGCCAGCAGTTATTTGGACCAGACTGGTGAGACATCACACTATCAATTTAAATATTTCAATCATCCATACGCACTTATGCTTTAATCTTATCATGCCTGAAGATATAACTATGACATTATCTGATCAGATATTTAAACATACGTTGAATGTAGAGCAAAGCTCTTAGTAAAACCACTGTAATACCAATAATTTGTGGCTTAGTATTTCATAATTATTCAAACTCTATGAGACCGTGATCGACAGGCCGCACATACAAATTTTGCGAGTTATCTCGCCACTAGCCACTGTCGATTGATTTGCATAATCTAAAAAATTAAGCACACAGTGACATCTGTTTGAATAATTATGAAATACTAACAGTGACGTCCCTAGATAAAATGCCGCCAAATTTTTTTTATACAGTACTTTATAATCATCCTTTCTTGACTCCAATATCTAAGAAATGTGTTGTATGGATACATTACTAACAATATATTTATATACCACTAAATCAAATTTAAATGCTATCTCTGCTTCAATAGACAACATCTAAAAATACACTAGACAACTTCCAAAACTCGCGAGTGAGCAAACATATTTGGATAAACTTTAAATTAGGTATGCACGTGTCATTGCTGTTCACCAAGAATGTGACGTCCAACGGAAGTAAACTCGACATCGCGAACCCGACAAAAAATCCTGTTAAAACTTGTATAGTACCTAATTAATACATTTTGTTTGCAACCAGTGAGCTGAATTTTTTAATGGAAAGATATTTCCGTTATTACTAAGTTTAGTATCACTTCCCTCCAATTTGGTAAGAGAATTTTTCTCAACTGTCACTTTGTGTTTTGTTTTCTTTTTTTATCGTTTGTATTTGGGATGAAGGTGGATAATTAAGGCACCGGAATTGTGATGGAAGCGGCGAGTTTATTTACGTTTATTATACTATAATGGTTACATTTTTAATAATTTAATTCTACGGAGGGCGAAATGTACGCGTTCGCGATTTTGCTGCTCGTAGCGTTCTCCGCGCCATCTTGTGATTTTTTCCCACGAGAGTCGTTGGCGAAAAAAAAGCGACGTTGCAAATCGTCAACGGTTATATTATGGCATTGTTGCCATTCAACATATTATAATCTACTCTAAGGCATTGCCGGCTCGGCTCTGTTATTATTATTTATTTTCGTAATCAGCGCTTTATTATTTGTTGGCTTTGATACCGATTCGGGCGTCTCCAGATACACAAAGACATCCCCAAATGGGGACCATACGGGGGTGTCACAGTAGCTATTGCTATATTGTATACCTAGTGTCTCCTCAATTTGCCGCCCTTTGGGTAACTGCCGCCCCCAAGCAACGCTCAATCTGCCTACCCCCACGGGACGTCACTGAATACTAAGCCATGAAGAATTATGAAAATTATCAGTATTACAGCGATTTTAGTAAGAGCTTTGCTCTACATTCAACGTGTGCCATTAAAAAACTGCGGCCTGTCAGATACTACCGTAGTAATATTGTGAGCCATAGAAAAGTTTAAACGGGGAACACAAAAATAAGTGGGTTACCTTACGGATGCGGCTGTAAGAAACAACCGTAAGTTACAAACCAAAACTGTCTTCAAAGTCGTGGTCTGTGACGACTGGCTTTCGCATTTCTATCTTAGTATTCTGTGGTGTTAAAGACTTGCCATACCTATTAGTGGATTTGAAAGTACCCATTACGGCGAGTCAGACGTGGTGGGTCTATCCGCCGGGCTAACAAGAGATAATTTTGTCTTTATGTAATGTAAACTAGATTTAACTTGTTAATTTTTATATTACATACCTAATATAAATCGTATCCGGAAATTTGTACGTAAACAGTTCACCGCAGGACACTTATTCGTGTGCCGCAGTACGTGAAACATGAGTTCGTGTAACATTTAACCAAATGACGAGTTCTTCGTTGAACATTTCACCGTGGAGTATATTTGTACGTATGCTACAACACGTGGCAAATTTTATGAGATGTCTTTACTAGGTTAGGTTAGGTTAGGGTTAATCTAATTGGAACAGTACTATTTGCAAACTATCACCGCATTTTGTAAGATACGTACAAATGTATTTCACAGTGAAATGTTCAACGAAGAACTCGTCATTTGATAAAATGTTATACGAACTCATGTTTCACGTACTGCGGCCCACGTATAAGTGTCCTACGATGAACTGCATACGTACAACTGACATATAACCAATATAAATAGGAGTTCTGCAGCTAACATCCATGTGTTCAGTCCACATTAAACCGGTATCTCCCAAAAAAAGTTTTTAACATGTGCCAGGCTTTCTGGCATTAAGTTACACCCACTCACGGTCCTCTTCCACTATTTTTTAGGTCTGCTGGCATAGCGTCGCTGTAGGATTGGTTTTCCGAATAGACCAAATGTTCAGGAGACGAAAAACAAATTTCATAATCGTATATTTAAATACATGGAGACATTTTAAATTGTTGTTTTTACAGCATATGAATGATGTATTCATTACCATTACAAAGTAATTTAAAGAAAAGGATGGTTCTGGTCCATTTAGATACAAAAAAACATTCTGCATTAAAAGGTCGATTTCGACAAAAACGGATATTCGACAAACCAATCCTATAGAGACGATAGATTGAGAGCATTGAAACTATTCCAATGGTTTTCTATGATTTTGTTTAAGTGGATCTTTGAATGAATAATGAACCGCAAATCAAAATTTAACCAAAGCGTGCTGAACAGTATCTTCGAATCCACCGATGACATACAGTCAGAATGGAGATGGAGTTGCAATAATGAGTTACATCCATGGCCCCCACAAGGGGGGTTGACAGGGCTCTAGCCTGGGGGCCCAGGCTCAGGAGAGGCCCGGCGTAGCAAGTCGACCAAATAAGTGAGATAAACTTACAAATTTGCCTAATAGTTAAAAAAAAGTCGCTTGCGGCGCTATTTTCCTTCAATAATAATAATAAATACCCAATTGTTCAGGAGAGCCAAAAAACAATTTTTATCTTAAACGAATATTCATAACTTCTAAGAAAATATACATAGAATGATCATTATTTTTTTTATTCTAATTCAATTAAAATACTTCTGGAATATGTAAGAAAGGAATAAATATAATACAATTTTATATCTAAAAAAAATAAAATAAAAAACGTAGTGTGGATTTGCATCCTTCTGCCTCTAAAGATATTTTGTTAAATGTGGATTTTTATCTTATTTACCTAGCCAAAATAAAACAAATTATAAGTTTAAAAAATTTATAGGTATAAATATAACAAAGCAAAGCAATTTTTTTTTTAAATTTTATTATTTATTCATCATCATCACCAGCCTGAATCTATTCACCGCTCGATGAAGGCCTCGCTAATCTCCAAGTTGATTCCACTTCTCTCGTCCCTGTGCGTTGCGTTGCCAAGTTTTTCCGCAGAACTTTATCATTTCATTGATCCAGCGGCCTCTAGATCTACCTTGCGGATGTTTTGTACCTCTTGGATACCACTGGATGAATAAATTTGTCCAACGATTGTTCTTTCTTCGACCTATGTGTCCAGCCCATTTCCATTTGAGGTTTTTAGCAAACTCTATCACATCATTAATCCTTGTCTGTTCCCTTATCCACTCATTCTTCTTTTTGTCCGTTTGTGTTATGCCCAGCATTCCACGTTGTGCTACTCTAAGTTTCTGGATCTCTCTTTTACTTAGGGTCCATGTTTCACACGCATGTGATTACGGGAAGTACACACTGGTTGAACACTTTGCATTTTAGGCACAGTGGGGGGTCATTTTTGAAGAAATTATTCAGGCGGCCAAAAGCACTCCAGCCTAGCTTTACTCTGCGAACAATTTAATCATATATACATCCATCTATTGACACTTGTTGTGCCAGATAGATGTAGTTTTTCACCTATTCGAGCTGAATGCCATTGATGAGGATCTCTTTTTGGCCCGCAAAGCAGTTGAACATGACTTTCTTCTTTGACACATTTATTTTCAAGCCTACTTTGTTGCTTACTCCAGCGAGTTCCTGCATTCTGCTTTGGAGGTCTTCTGAGTCTTGCAAACTACTATTTATTGTCATCGGGAATTCCTTGATTTCTGAGTGCATCGAGTATTGAAAATTTCTTTATGGAATCGAACCCTTTCTCATAGTCTATAAAACCATGGATAGCGGCAGCTTGTATTCCTGTTACCGCTCTGATTTCTCTGATGACTTGGATATGGTCCATAGTGCTGTATCCTCCTCTAAAGCTCGTTCTCCTGGCTGGTTCTCGTCTAGTACATATTGCAGACGGTTTGAGAGAATTTTATCTAATGGATTATTGGATTTGCATCCTTCTGCCTCTAAGGTAGGTATGGCACTTGCATCTTTATTCTATGCATATCTTGGACTAGGACTTCCATCTCTCTGCCTCTAACAAATAAAGCCTTTAGCATGACGATTCTTAAAAAAAATCATTTTCCTCAAAAATGGAGTTGCATCCATCTGCCTCTGAGGTACAGATACTGTTATTTAAAATTATGTGGTTGGACGATGCAATTTTTAATTGTGTATCGATACTCGACAACTCAATAATTCAAATTGATGTATTAAAATATGCAAAAAAAAATACTAAATATTATATTAATTTTACCGCGTACACCATTTAGAAAACGCTACTGTATAGCGTCACACTGCCTTTATCCTTAGCGATAGGTAGGGGGGCCCGCCAAAGATCGTAGTCTGGAGGCCCGCATCAGGATGTGGGGGACATGGTTACAGCAAATCACACAATGTACAGTCCTACAATTTGGGTTGCCTTGAATGGCTAAACAATGTCCGAGTCTCACAAGACAAAGAAACTGATATTCAAGAAGCCGAAAGAGATTGTCGATCTGGTATAAGATGGAGATACAGTATTGAATTGGTTTCTGAGACCTTAAATGTCCTAATGTGGAAACGGCTTTTGACAAGACCGCAGGGTTGAAGTGTCAAAAAGAATAATAAGAAAATCAAAATTACAATAGATAACAGAATTTGAAATAACAGCTTGTCGTTTATTGTTAAAAAAATCTGCGAGATTAGAGATTGCATTGATAGCTTAATAGCTATGGATTGCGATTATTTAGGTATGTTTCAGATGTGTTCCAAATAATCATGTATCAATAATCGTTATCCGTTTAATTGATTTGTTAATTTTCTTTTATTCACCAGAACGACAGTTCCCGAGTTGGGGAAGGCCCTCAACTAGTACTGGAGCAGGTGGGCAGAGCTGCTGCTGGAAGGTACAGGTGCACCGTGGACAATGGCGTGGGGCCCTCCTTACACCGTGACTTCACTCTGCAAGTGCTATGTGAGTTTACCAATATAAAATTTCATGCTGAGTGTCTAAAATCCACATGTTTGGTAATTCAGTTAAAGAAGAGTCATCGTTGATTAGTTCTCCACCTTGGGTACACAAATTACCGATTCTCCGTTCTTACTCTGTGATTATGTACTGTTCTTTCACAATCAATTATATCTAGCTAAATCATTTGTATTGCAATCTGAATGATTTGGTTCTAGCGCACACAAGGGGGGGTTTTAGAGTCCAAATCCCCTTCCCAGAAATGGAAAAAATACAATTCATATAGGTAAATGGAATATCGACTTCTCAATCTGCAAACCAGCTAACTCCATTTGGGCAAATTGTTCAGGAAGGAGAAAAAACTTAATAATTTAACTATCGAGCGGAATTTAACAATAAAATGCCAAAAATGTGTCGCTAGATTTCAAAATCAGCCAATTCCATAATAGATGAATAGGAGAAAAACAGCTTTTTGTTTTCTCAAATACACAGTCACAAGGTGAAAGTTTATATTATTTCGAGTATAGAATATTTAAAAATAATAATAAATTCCACATTCTGATAATGCAGAAATGTTAGAAAGCAGTAGTTCTTCAGCAATTCACAAAAAAGATATTAATAGCTAAAGGTGGACTTGGCTGTTTATGAAATGTAGCGACACAAATTTAATAAACTTGGAATTTTTTTTTACATAATATAAGCTACACTATGAATAATTAATACACTATTTTAGCTGCCCTTTTATATATAAAGAAAATTTATATAAAAAGCGGAGTTGTTCCATTTATGATATTGGAGAAATTTGACACCTGCAGTTGGCTTTGTGTGAAGAACGATAACGCATTTATTTACAGGTTTAGGAGTTTGAAATTTTGTGTGAGCATAGAAAACATACTTTATAACAAAATGCCATCAAAATCTCATCTTTGGTCAAAAGTGCAGTTAGTTTGCGGATTAAGCAGTCAATATTACAACTTCTTATTCTTCATCAGGGCCTCATGACTGAGGATCGCGACCCGGATGATTTGACTGTCAATCAGTCTTCTGAAATTCCAGCATTCAACGACACGCAAGACACTGTAGCCACTGGAAGACTCGTGGTACTCATAAATAAAATTGCTTTTGAACCCCCAATGAAGAAGTTCACATAATCATTATCATTTGCATTTCAGTCCCTCCTGAGATTGCAGTAGAGCGGTCATGGGTCCACAGCGGGGAAGGTTTCCGGGCAGAGCTGGTCTGCACCGTCCATGCTGATCCACCAGCCGAGGTAAGAAGACACAAACATTTTATATTGGTGGTTTTTTTCTTTTACGAGATACCTGCATAATTCTCCTGTAAAGCAGTGTAAAGTTTGTACTACCGCTTTGCTGGGGGGCACTAGAAAACTATAGCATGTTAAAAAGGGGAAAAATATATATAAAATGTTGTTTCAGGTGACGTGGTACCAGAACTCGTTCCCCCTGGCTCCGACGGATCGCCTCTCAATGTCTTCGCATCATCAGAATCATACTCTGCTCATCACTAACGTGCAGCCCGAGGATTTTGGAAACTATAGGTATACCATTAAAAATTTAAGCCATTAATAAGATATTAGAAAAAAATTCTATAATAAAAGGTAGATCAAAGGTTACATGTAAATTTTATTGTATGTATTACATTTCACCGTAGCACAGTTCGCCGTGAGCTTTCTTATCGGAAAGAGATGACCGTATAGTAGGTCATCTCTATAGCACCGAGATGAAAAAATTACGCGATGTTCGTGGATGCATTGCAGACAATAATGTTCCAATTTTACCTAACTTAATACTTTGGACGCTGAAGACGCACCTGGCGCGTAATGAGCAGACGGCCGATCGATGTAATTAACATGCATTTTAAAGGTGGTAATTAAAAAATCATTATCTAGTCAGCAGCGAATGAGTTACTTTAACCTAACCTAACCTAATGAGATCCCCGGGGTTCCAGCGGCTAGCTCAGGTGTCCATCGAACCCCGGATTCACAAAAAAAAGTACGATATATTTGAGGGTGGAATTAAATAAAACCACGTCTGTCTCGTGTAACTTGGTATTCCTTATATTTTACACTTTCTTTACATGTTTAGGTTTTTACAATTAGTTACGCAGGTCCGTATATGTCGGAAAGGGGACGCTTACTGATTTATTTATTTTTTTAAACTTCGCGTACCCACGCCATTAGTAAAAGGGACTAGTGATTGGCCAAATCTTGATCGCATGATCTTTGATTCGGCGAATCACGAGCCTGACCCTGGCGCCGGCGCGCGAGGATTTCACGCACAATGCGCGGCAAAATTTATTATATTTGAATACTTATATTTAGTCTTAAAATTATCGCTTTCATCCATCATCATTTATACTTTTTAAATTAAATTAAATTTATCTTAATTACACCTCCGCCCAATATGCGATTTTCACACACCGGACGAAGGCCTTTACTTATGATTAAAAAATACTTACGTGGTTGAGCAAGGAATCAGATTAGATGTTTTATGAAGCCGTTTCTAGAGGTCAGGGTTACGTTTCGACTTGAGCTACTAAATGATTATTTTACACCGGGAGAAGCCCGCCTGTAACAGGGGTGTATCACTAACCTAACAAATAATCCAGTGTATCGGTTATTTTCAAAATTTCTTTACCGCTGTGAGATACCCGGGGTTCCAGCGGCTAGCTCAGATGTCCATCGAACCCCGGATTCACAAAAAAAAAAAATTATATAAACGGTTAGAGTGGAAATAAAACTCGGTCTTTCGTGTTCGTGACGTGGTCTTATATTTTCTTAAGATTTTTAGTTTCACAAATTTATATCTGGGTTTTTACGATTATAGTCGCAGGTCCTATCCTATTGGAAAAAGGACGCTTACTAACATCTTTTTTCTTTCTTTTTAAAATCCTCGTACCTACGCCGTCCAGCAAAAAGGACTCTCGCGATTGGGCAAATCTGATCGCATGATCTTTGATTCGGCGAATCACGAGCCTGACCCTGGCGCCGGCGCGCGAGGATTTCACGCACAATGCGCGGCAAAATTTATTATATTTGAATACTTATATTTAGTCTTAAAATTATCGCTTTCATCCATCATCATTTATACTTTTTAAATTAAATTAAATTTATCTTAATTACACCTCCGCCCAATATGCGATTTTCACACACCGGACGAAGGCCTTTACTTATGATTAAAAAATACTTACGTGGTTGAGCAAGGAATCAGATTAGATGTTTTATGAAGCCGTTTCTAGAGGTCAGGGTTACGTTTCGACTTATAGCTACTAAATGATTATTTTACACCGGGAGAAGCCCGCCTGTAACAGGGGTGTATCAATTGGCTTCCTATAAACCGAAAAAAACCGTGTTTTATTTAGACACAAATTTTATCTCAGTACTATACGACCCAAAGAGGTTGGACGGTCTTTAATATAAATCACCATATAATATTTCCAATACAACATTTCACTGTGAAGTGTGATACAACACGAGACCAAATGGGGCTCGTAAATCACATCTTTAACTCTCCGGATGAGTGCTTTTATCACTACTGTTTACAACAGTTTTTTCCCCATGAAGGAATGCCTAGCTACGTAGTAGGTATGTAGGTTAGAATCCTGCATGTTTGAACCAGAGCAACGACCCAATGAAATGGGCAAATAGCCAACAACTATTCTTTAAAAACATCGGTCAATGTTGCTTATATATTCTGTAAATAATGCTCCGTTCATAAGCTTTATTCAAAAGTGAAAATAGTTAATTAGTAATAGTTGTGAAGACATAGCACAGTTTAGTAACTCACTATCCAAGTGTGACCAATTATTCTTTTTGTTTACCCATTGTCAAATAGTTTTCATCACCAATACATTGAAATTTGTACAAGCCTCTGAATTCGACTAAGCAATTGCCGATTTCCTTCCAGTTGCGCCGCTGACAACTCTCTGGGCAGGGCCCGCCAGCACGTGGAGGTATCCGGCAGACCGGGCCCCGCCTCGTTCAAGTCTCCGCCCGTCTCCAGACTGCCGCATTCGTACAATCTCACCTTCCAACTGGACAGTTATCCCCCTCTGGACGAACTGCGGCTACTCTACAGGCAGCTTATGGTAAGCTTTTAAACTTGCCTGCAATCAAAAATCAAAACTAAAATATCATATAATTTGTTAGTGTGTCTAAAGTGCCTATACCTATTTAATTGAATTCTTATTATTTTTCAGATAAACGAATCATTCCAGCAGCCGGGTAGATGGCATGATGTGTCCCTTTCGGCTGATGGAAATTTGGGCGGCAGCAGCAACACAAACCTTCGCCACCAGGTGACTCATCAACTGCGAGGGCTCAGGCCTTCTGCTGTCTATGAGGTCATCGTACAGGCCAAAAACAGATACGGTTGGAACGAGGTGAGAATATAAACATGTTCTTTTTTTACAACAATATAAAATGGTGTATATGACGATGCTACAAGATGCAGGCATAACTTTACTTTAGAAGACACGAGAAGATTGGCAAGCAAACAGAGTTCTTGGCAATTCAGCGTGGTGTCCAATGCTCTAACTGAGGTGTGGACATGGAATAAAAAGAAAGAAATACCGTAGACATACAAAAATTGACGGCAACCGTTCCATACCAATAAACAGCCATGATTGCCTTATAAAATGTCAAGAACTATGTAGTTAAGTATCAAAATTCTTTTTTTCTTTTTTATTCGACCATGTCTGATCCTAATAGAATCATAATATGGGCCTCCACACAGTGGAGGTTTATATTAACAAAGTTTTGTTTTTACGAGAAATGGATGTCAGCCACTTGCTCAACCTATTAGGTCCATACTCTGACTTATACACAAATTGAAAAACAATATGTGTACTTGCCAGACCCAGGATTCGAACCTGGGACCCACGACGCCATAGGCTGATGCTTAATATAATAAATATAAAATCAAAAATGGACAAGTTAAATTCCACCTCCAACTAAATTCATGTTTTAAGTTCTAATCGATTACGGTACATAGTGCAAACAATACTCTTTTCATGTTTCATTTAGAATTATGAGTTTAATATTCGTATATACCAGTGGCTAGGGTGGAGGTAAGCTGGATGAAGACCTCTCCAAGCTGATTCCTCTTCTCTCGGTCTTGTGCGTTGCATTGTCACGTACTTCCGTAAAACTTAACCATTTCATCGATCTAGCGGCCTCTAGGTCTACTTTGCGGACGTTTTGTACTTCTTGGGTACCACTGGATGACTATATTTGTCCACCGATTGACCTTTCTTCGAGCTATGTGTCCACCCCATTTTCAGTGTGGTATGGAGAGGTGCATGCTGGGCATAATGCGAAAGAACAAAACGCAGGAAGATTGGATAAGGAAGCAGACAATGGTTTGCAATGTAAAAACTCAACTCAGCTAAATGACTGTCTTATAGTATGGTCAATCAATGATTGTAATATTAAAAAGATTATAATGCCTTCTATAGTCCATACTGTTTGACTTAATATGAATAATAATTGTCTTTTTCCAGGTGTCTGACATATTCCAGTTTCACACGAGGGGCATACAGGAGCCACATGTAGCCGAGGGTGGTCAACCCCCTATTCACAGCGGGGCGTCTCCCACTGCAGTCGATTTCAAATACCTGGTTTACACAGCGTTTAGAAAAATAATCCGTTTCATAGTAATCTACATGCTATAAGGATAACACACGAAATGGCCGCCAGAATCAAAATGGTGTACGCGCTGTATTCAAAATGGCCGATCGACATAGACAATGATAATTTTGACTATTTAGACGTTGAATATCTGGCATTTTAACACACTTATGCAAATACGAAAACAGTTTTGAATATTTGCAGTGTATTTTTGGAAAAACTCCATGCGTTATAAATATTTTAAATGGTAAAAATAAGTACCGTTTATACGATATTGAATAGTGAGCTTAAATCGGTCCACATAATTATGTAAAAGATTTGATTTGACATTGCACACATAGCGGTACAAAGCCCCAAATCTTAGTGACACTGAGTAGAATTGCGACTTTCAAATCTCTGAAAACGTCGAGGAACTGAAATGTGCCCGGCATTGCGGCATCCGGAAGACCTCAATAAAATTGTCAAATAATTGAATTCGAGAGAGAGCCTGTACAACAGATTTTCACTCACGGGAAAAGACTTATTATGACATCATCACATTTGGAAGATACATGTTTTCACCAAGGCAGTGAACTAATCAGAGCAAATCCCTTAAGGCTATACCTCAGTTGAGGCATGGTCTAAAAAGATCGTGGCTAGGCGATGCGCGGATTGCGGGTCGCGGGTGCAAATGACGCATGCCGAACGAAATATAATTTGTCATATAAATCCAACATGCGTCCATTTAATGTTCTATTAGTAACAATAATAATATATTCATTGACATGTTTTCTTTTTCAAGTAAATGGGTAACGTTTTTAGTCATCTTTACACGATTTCAGAATTAATACCCCCGTCGCCATCACGAAACAAATTGATGTGTTCTCAGCTCGACGTTTGCTCTCCGAATGCCAGCGAGTCCAAAATTTCGTCGCGCCTATATTTGAAAATTATAGAAGACTGTATAATATTATTCATTGTATAATTCTTATTAGCTATTCGCCTCTTACGGAGTAGGGGATAAAACTCCTATCGCATATCATTTTCTCCACATGTTTTTGGATCCAGAGTAAACTCATTCATGAACTATCTATCAACAATATTTTTTTCGTATAAATAATAAGACGTCATCTCATATCAAAGGAAGAACTATCACATTACAATAATTAGGGTATACTTTCTTTCAATGGCGAAACTTCATCGCATCATTTATACCTACCAGTAGTGAAGGGTGGAGGTAGACTGTTAATATCCAACGTAAATAGTTCACACTAAACTTTGTTAGTCATACTTATTTATTTTCATTGAACTAAGACTACAATGTTTGTTAGTTTTAAAAATCAATTAAACACTGCCTATAGCAAAATATACGCAAATAATCAGGAAACGTGAATAATTCTGACCATGTAAAATCGGTGTTCCGTGTGTGTGATTCGCAGTGTCAAAAAAAATGTTTGCAATACTAAAATATCATAAGATTTTTTAGTGTCGTGAAGTGGCAAAGGGTGGAGGTAGGCTGTTGTTCCGACATAAATAGTCCACATTAAACTTTGTCAAATGTATATTTTGTTTTCATTGAAATAAGACTACAACGTGTCGATAGTGTTTGTTAGTTTTTAAAATTCAATTAAACCCTGCCCAATCCAAGCCATGGTTAATAAAAGTCGAAAATATTTTATAGATATAAGAATATTTTTTTATAATCTATTATGGTTTGGTTTAGGCAGGAGTATCGTGCATTTAAAAAATATAATCTATAACACCATCTGCAATTTGTAGGTACTCAGTATGACTGAAAAACTGTATACTATCTTTGTCGGATCTACACAGCCTACCTCCACTATGATGGTTTGATAATAGGCAGGGCTTAATTATTAAATTTTTAAAATTTAGCAATACCATTATTTGCAATTTGTTTTCTTAGTTCAATGAAACAAATAATTAGTTTAACTGGCAAAGTTTAATGTGTACTATTTATGTCTGATCTTAACAGCCTACCTCCACTCTTTGCCACTGTTTTTTCTGATACTTTTTCTTTCTATAATATGACAATCCTAATAACAATGTGATAGTTCTTCTTTTGATACCAAACAACTAATATAACCACCGCTCCACGGTAATAATTATATTGTAAATGTGGCTCAAAGCATCAATCTAGTATTCAGATAGTCCAGGATTCAAGTCCTAACTGATGAAAATTTACCATTATTTCTATACACTTTCCTTGAATGAATGGCTGAAAACTTATTCTATCCGACTTCTCTTCATGGAGTACATACTTATGCTACGTCTGGGGCCGATATAAAATATTAAACATTAAAAATGACCAGATATACAATGTCCATCTAGTACTAATTTATTAAGACCATTAGAATTGTCCAAAGTTAAATTATATTGAAAATAAATAACGTATTTTTAAATTTCATAGCATTATTGTAATGAAACAATTTTTATTTTCTCTTCTCGTAACATTCAATATTTCGCAACAATAGTAGTTCAGAATCTACTTTAATTTTTTTTTATTATCGACAAAGTTAGTTAAGTCCATACCGTCAAAAGATGTCAAGTCCGCATTAACACTACAACAATTCCACTAATAACATACTATTAACCGCTTCACGGCGGAACATTTATTTACTATTTAATTACCACATTTATATGACATGCTAATTATATCTAATGGCCACTTAATGAGGACACAACAGCTGTGCCGTCAGCGCAGTAAGGATTAACAAATGTTGTATTTGTTCATATTTCTTCTTTTCGTGACAACTATAATAATCTATTTCATACCGCCTTTATGCAGCTGTGAGGTGGATTACTAAAGGCTTTCTTTCACACGATGACCCTACTGTATCCGTGCACAGTCTCTGCCACATATTCTTGATGTTTATTTACGCCTCCAGGTGTAAACTGTGGCGTAACAAACGAAAAGTATCATAGTCATTTTTATTAGTCTTGAAAGACACTTAACTGTTAGATTTTTACTTTTGCATCAAACTTGGTGTGTGTTTATCTCACTCAATTGGTTGACCCACCACACCAGATCACAGGCTAGAGCCCTGCAGTATCCGCCTTGTGAGACTATGCATACATAATAATATAATATTATATTTTATTTGTATAAAAGCAATTCTTTGAATTAATCCATACAAATAAAAACCAATTGACTGCATTTGTTTCGGATTTGGCATTGTTCGACGGTGGACTTGTAATATTTTGAATAATCGCAGTCGGTGTGATTTTGTTTTCCGTTTAATTTCGATAGTTGCGTAGATAAAAATATATCAACGATAGTCAAAATATTATAAAACGATTATTATTACTACTAACACGGAGTGAAAATATGTGAAAAGTGACATTTTTAATAATAAAATACGTATGTAATAATAATATAAACGAATGAACTATATAAGACATTGAAAGTGAACCATAGACAAGACATATTTATTATGAAAATAATTACGAATCGAGACGACAAAAGACAGACAATTTCTACAAAATTTAAATACCTACCTATATAATAAATTACATTTATAAATAGTTTTAAATATATTGAACATTTTTGAATGTTTTTGCAATAAAAAAATAGTGAATTTCAAATTTAATAACGTATATTTAAAATAATATACATATATCATTATGTTTAATTTAAATGTAAAATTTATAATATTATTATATTAGTGTAAGTCCTTCTAGTTATAGTGGATTAATATGACAATGCTGAGGATTATACTAATACAAGTACACCGATAATCAAGTTAGAACGTAATAGCGCCTGTACACGTGTGTGGATTTACTGGAATGGATAGTGTATAAATTAAACTATCACGATAATAACTGTTTACGCGTAAACTGTCTCGCCAATATCATTCTTTCCAAGCGATACATGTTGTTGTCATTGTATGGTGCTATCGTATTTATTTAATTCATGTATGCTATCTTGCAACTTGCAGGATAATACATACTGTCAACAGTAAATCCATGCACGTGTAAACTGGGTATAATATGCGATTGTATATTTTACATAACTGTTTTTAACCTTTTCTATGTCTCACGATAATAATATGGCTGTATCTGACAGGCCAAAGATTTTTTACGACACACGTTGAATGTAGAGCGAAGCTCTTACTAAAATCGCTGTAATATTGATAATTTGTGGCTTAGTATTTCAAAATTATTCAATCAGATGTCAGTGTGTGTTTAATTTTTTAGATTATGCAAATCAATCAACAGTGGCTAGTAATTGGGGTTTAAAGTCGGATGAGATAACTTGCAAAATTTGTATGAGCGGCCTGCCAATCACGGCCTCATAGTGTGATATAACTCACTGAAGGTATAAAACCGGTTAATATTCTATAAAATTATATCTCATTCTGAAATGATGGATTATGATTTAAAAAATATTGTTATTTATGTTTTTTAGTGTTTTAATTATCTGTCACTTCTATTCGTCAAATCTTCAGCATGTAAATTTAATTACTTTTGGTTATTTTTTGACTGAATGAAATTTTGGGAAGACATGTGTGTAATAAATTATGCTTCGTCAATTCTAAGATGGCGTTACTTTACGGCAGACGAATCTTTAAATGGAATTTGAATAAGAACGATCCGAATCCTACTGTGAGCCTTTAAATTTGACGTATCAACGAAATCTAAATGTAATGAAAGTTTGGATATTATAAATACATTTAAGAAAGCCTTCTCTTTATTGGACAGAGCCTAAATATTTTATGAGTTGTCTTCAGGGAACTCAGAAATAATGGGAACTGAAATACCTAACGGGTGTGGAGTAACCAGCAACCGATCTCAAGTGTGGAAGAATATAACATTTGTCAAGAATACGCTTGTTTTTCGTTTTGACAACTGCTCTCGGTTTATGCACTGATGCTCATTCAATATTGGTGTATTTGAAGGTTGCAACACACACTATTTCACGTCTATAATGTGTGTTTCATTTTTGTAGGATACTCACACATTCAAAACCCTGCTTCAATATGTAGTGTATTGAGGTATAGCCTATCTTATTTATTAATATGTTCTGTGATACCTCACTCCGCACACAGCATGAATGTGACATTTTAGTTTGAAAAAAACCGCTGGTGATGTAAGCAATAGATTTTACCTGACATGGTGTATACAATTTACCAAAATATCACATAGGCATATTATGTGCAGGAGCTGCTTTTTCATTTGTTTCAACTAGCCGCGTGACGTAACTGTCCTGACATTTCAGTCGAGACGATTTTCGATGTGCGAACAAACCAAAAATTCATAATGCTCCATCTAGTACAGTTCATTTTATATGCTACACACACGACATAAAGAAAATCCATTTTATAACAGTTGACATTTTAAGAAATCAGCTGCTTGTAAGTCCGCCATCTTGGATAGTTTTGAATAATTATTATTCTATTCGGTGTCTTTTGGTAGTTATACATAAACTAAAATTTTATCATGTACCCATAGACAATTATTTCAACTGATTATTTTTAGTATGTGGACTTGTAAACATAAGCTTTTTTTTACATAATTATAATGATATTATAACAATTATAAATATTATATTACGTGTAAATCTAGATTAAACTGTAAAAAAATGGCCGCTTTCATATTTTTTAATGAAACCATGAGAAAGGTCGCACATAGGCAGTGGCGAAAGGTGGAAATAGGCTGTTAAGATCCGACATAAATAGTGCATATTAATCTTTATCAATCAAACGTATTTGTTTTCATTGAACTAAGACAACAATGTGTAGATGGTGTTTAAAGTTTTCAAAATTCAATTAAACCCTACCTAATCCAAACCATAGTAGATAATACTAAAAAAATATTCGCTTATCTATAAAATTTCTAAAATAATGCCATTAAATCATACATAATTTTAGATAATGGTTGGGCTTTCTCTAATATAATATATTCTTAATTCAACGAAAACAAATATGTGTCAAATCGTGCACTATTTTTGTTGGATCACCGATATCATGCCTAAACTATTACGGTTTGGTTTAGGCAGAGCTTAATTGAATCTGGCGCCATCTACAAATTGCTTTCTTAGTTCAATGAAAACAAATATGTGTGACTTACAAAGTTAAGTGTGCACTATTTATGTCGAATCTTAACAGCCTACCTCAACCCTTTGCCACTGCACATAGGTATGATTTTTACAAAATAAAAATGCCCGTCTGCCTACAATATTGAGGGACTGAGAATTAATCCATTTAATTTTACTTATTAACGTTACAAAGTATAATTATTAGTTCAAGACATTCATAACACGACATGAAAAATAATACATAAAAGGAAACACACTGAGTAAGCTAAGTAGGTGCTATTTTATCAACATTCACCTAAACTCGCTCTCACTTAAGTGGAATATATCAATATACAGAGCAATTGGTTTCACAGTCACTGATAATAAGATAAATTAGTTTTCTAATGTTGGCTCTAAATAATCTGGTAAGGAGTCTTCGCCATTGGTTCACGCACAAATGTATCCTGTCTAGACCAGTGGTTCTCATGTGCAGCCACCAACATCATTTTCAGTATTTAATTTAATTAACTGGGCTAACGTTAAATATGCGTTATTGGAAATGAGTCATGACCAAGTACTTAAAAACCATTTTAATAACACCGCAGTTGAAAAATTTTGGTCGAAGTTATACATTGACCTAGAATCAATCCAGAATTGGCAACCATTGCTTTATGCTTAATGTTGTCGATTTTTCCTACTACTGTATACTGTGAAAGATCATTCAGTGTAATGCACTTCATAAAAAAACAAGTATCGAAGCCAGTTGACAGATGGTCGCTATAGGATTGGTTTGTCGAATATCCGTTTTTGTCGATATCGACCTTTTAATGCAGAATGATTTTTTGTATCTAAATGGACAAGAACCATCCTTTTCTTTAAATTACTTTGTAATGGTAATGAATACATCATTCATATGCAGTAAAAACAACAATTTAAATACCTCCATCTATTTAAATATAGGATAATGTAATTTGTTTTTCATCTCCTGAACATTTTAGATTTGGTCTATTCGACAAACCAATCCTACAGCGACGAGATGTAAACTTAGAAGCAGCCATGCGGCTCGCATTGGAAAAAAGGATTATTGAGGAATTTCCATTTGCATTATTTTTAAATAAATAGATATGTACTAAAATGTCTTTTATTAAATGGACTTGTTTAATTTAGCTTTATTTTTTTCAATCACAACAAAATTGAAATTTGGTGCGGCCACCACACGTTTCCATAGAACTGTCAATGTCAATTGTGCGGCCACAGTTAATTTTCACTTAAGAACCACTGGTCTAGACTAAGCATTAGATAGTTATCAGGGACATGCAGATCAACATGGCGACTCAGAAAACATATGTTACTATATAAAATCCTGAAACTTTTAAACTACAGTATGTACACACGCGAGAGAAAGACACGGATAGAATCCGTACAATCTGAAGAGAAATTGTATCAAAAATTTCTTCCAAAGAAAATAAATAAAAGGCATAATTTTAGCTCTGTAGTAGTTTTACTCAACTTGGTAATTGTGTATTTGGATCTCTTGTGTACTCAGCCCCTCAATTATTACATCATGACAGTTATCCGGGTCACACATTTAAATTCGTCTCGACTGCAACATGTCAAATATGTCATTGTGATTAGTATTCACAAAACCATGACAATTTAATAAACAAAACAGCTGGTGTCGCAAGCAACAAATTTCGACCGACATATGGCACAGTTAAATACCAAAATATCGCATTGCGCCCAGTCTTAATTTATGACATCCTAGTTGAGACGATTTTTAATGTGCGGCTGGGCTTATAGCAGTAGCGAAGGGTCGAGGTAGGCTGCTGAGATGCACCATAAATAGTGCACATTAAACTTTATTAGTCTTACGTATTTGTTTTTATTGAACCAAGACTACAATTTTATTATTTACAGATGGTGTAAAATCAATTAAACCCTACCTAAACCAAACCATAATAGATAAAAATATTATTCTATCTATAAAATATCCAAATTTATGTATGATTTGATTGCATAATTTTAGATATTTTATAGATAGACAAGTATTTTTTGACTATTATATATTATTATAGCTTGGTTTTCTCAGGGTTTAGTTCAATTTTAAAAATTAACCAACACCATCTGTAAATTGTAGTCTTATTTCAATGAAAACATAATATACATATGTCTGACAAAGATTAGTGTGCACTATTTATGACGGATCTTAACAGCCTACCTCTACCCTTCGCCACTGGCTTATAGTGTATGTATCATTGTAAACTAATATCTTGCTTTACGGCCAAGATAAGTCTTTGTAAATTTTACGTAACGGAGTGTTTATTTTCATACAAATATCATTTCTATTACAAAAATACATGCATTATTCATAGGGATCAATTTGCAGCGGAATATTCATTCATTGTGCGAAATAAGAACACGATTTTGACAGTTCCATTCCTCTTATGACGCAGGTGTCCATGACTTATTATTATTCCGCATCCGGTCCAAACATTCCAACTTCCAATTGTTTATTTGCCCAATTTTTTTCTCGTCATCGAGAGTATATTGAAAACTATTTTTATTTGGCTGCAAATCAAAATTGTCCCGTAATCAACAACGGCCGCTAAAGTGAAAAGCCGTACGGAAAGGTATGAGTGTATTTTATCTTGCGAAGGCTTGATCCCCTCTCTTCCAGAAATAACAATAGAAAAATTCCTATACCAGATCATCGTATAAAAAAAACGTATTTACTCCTGTTTCCTATTATTTTCTCTTATATTACCTACCATCACAATATATTATAATATGCATGCTACTGTCGATAGCCCACGACTTCGTCCACGTGAAAAACAGGAAATAAAAAGTAGAGAGAAATACAGAATGAAAAATAGACTGATTTGATTTGAATTTTTTTTGCAAATCGATGAGATAGACAACGGCTGGATCTGACTCACTACCCGCACATCACCTCACCTTACCACTCCACCACTGCTATCATTAATCTAACAAACTTTTTTTGGTTTCACTCTCATATATATTGACTCCGTCTATATTGAGAAGGTTTTCTTCTTTGACTATCACAGATTGCAGAAAAGTCAGTGGTTTTCAAATTTTTTGGATTCACAGCGCCCTTAAAAAATAAAGATTCATTTTCAGTACCAATTGAAAATTTTCCATTCAGAATTACATTCGACAACTGTTCCGAATATTGTCAATTGATTAAAGTGAGATTGAGAAGTGAACTCATATTCAATATCGACTCTGTATCTTAAATAAGGGAAGAGCAGTTTAAAATTTCTCGTCTATATGAATCCTATCATTGTGATTATCTGCAATTAATATTTTTTTCAAACAGTCTGCGGCGGACACTTTGATTACCACTGGTATACATCATTTTACGCCATTAAAAGTGTAATAAAATACAAAACTCGACATGCTCATCTGTATACTAACCCTACTGGAAATAAAATCGCAATTTCTAATCGAATCACTGCCAGGACCCGACCCGGATCGTATCGATTTTGATTATGGCGATAAGATGCAGCCTTGTCTCACTCCTTTTTGAACTTAAACATTAACATTTTGATCTGTAAATGGGACTAGATATTTTATCAATATCCATTGTATACTGGGAGAATAGCAATAAACCTTCACGACATGAAATACCTAAATAAAAACATTATATTTTTAAGAATAGTATAAGTATGTAATAAATAAAATTGGTGTTATTAGAGATTATTGTGTATACGCAGAATTAGTTTTTAAGTTCGCAGGGATGTTCATTTTGACGTAACGCAACCCGAGCTGTGAATCGACGCATGCTTCAAATAAAACCATTATATTGGAAGGAATATAATAATATATTAAATTTCATTTGTAATTTTACCGTGAAAATACTTTTGAAACATTGGTCCCAATATGGTAAATGCTCAAAATATCGTCGCAATAAATTGAGACTATTTAATGACAAAAATTCTCTTGCAACGCTGCTTTTGCCTTGTTAAAACAAATAACGATGGTGATAAATTTAAATTCACTAAGTTTCTATGTAAAAACGACATTGACACATTTATCCATAATTTTTTTGACTTATTTCTTTTCACACACAAAGTTGTTCTAAAATTTTTGACATAGATTCCTGCAAATTTTCGACAATGTTCGTCCTATAGTTGAGCTGGACATCACACAACGCCTCCATGAATACCTGACGCTCACCAGTCTTATTGCATCATTCCAGGTCATGCCAGCGACCCGTAGCTCTGTTATGTACATTCTATGGGTGGTATTAAACGGCTTTCCAGTCGGCTTGAAGAACAGACAAGCCAGGTTTATATTCTCTTCAGGCTTTCACAACATATAGCGGAGCCAAAGTTCAATATCGTCTCTTTAATCTCAGCGTGATGAGAGGATATTTATTCTGCTCTTTCATCTCCTTGATCTCCAAATATAACTTGACATTAATGAGCATAATATTTCCAGCAGCTGTCTTATACAAATAAAATTCCTCTAAACCCGAAGTGTAACACCTTAGTGGCAGCGTTTTGCGGAGCGGGGCGTGCTTGTTAAACAAGGTGTACACAGTATACACGCTGCACGCTCCACCCTTGAAAAACGCTGTCACTAAGTCTTTACGCTTACACGATTATGACAAAAATGTGAGTTAAGACGATTCATTTTACAAGGGCGAGAATAGATAATGATCCAGATTGTGTATCACTTCGTTACGACATAATATTAATGTGACACCAACCTGACAGTTCCAACTAATTATTTTTAAGTAAAACCTGTTTCCACCAATTGACCAATTGTTACTATCTTCTTCTTCTTCCACCCTGTCACGTCCCAACATTGGGGCATAGGGCAAGCACAAGTTGGCGCCACTTCCCTCGGTCCATCGCCAACTCCTGCACCTCCCGCCATGTCAAACCTGCAGCACATAGGTCGCTTTTGTAGCACCGCTGCAGGGTGAGGGAGGCCTGGCCACGGAAACGGAACCCTTGATGAGGCTGTGCCACAAGGGTATGAAATACCGTACTCTTTGGCGGCATCCGGAATACGTGTCCCAGCCACGTAAATCGTCTCTTCGTGATAACTTCAATCACCCTTGATTGAAGTTATTGTTACTATATATAAATAAAAATATTTAACAGGATCTATGCCACAAGACTGATATATAAAATGACGTCTATATACGCTGTACTTTACACTCGTTATATGCGGCCCAGTCGATTGTTTTAATTAATAATTTAATATATTGAAAACACGCTGCCATCTCTTGGAATCATGATGAAATACTTAACCGTACAAGTTAAATACAAGTCTTTAAAGTTTCATTTATTAATAGAAATTCACGGCCTGCCGGGTACTGCCATATTAATACTTCCCGGCGTTTAATGGTTTAATACATATTTATAATAATTTGAATCTAACAGTAGAAAGAATTAGCGGTGATACTTAATATTATTATTGCTCAATGGTTGTAAGTCGGTAAATATAAGATTGATTTTATTGTGATTGAAACGCTATATGTGTGTTTTTGTTCTTAATTATTACGTATTGGTTAAAATATTGTCAGAATTTTTAATAAATATTACCAATCAGGTTCTGGCCCGCTTCGGTTCACAGCTCGTGGTTCAAATATAGCGTATCATTTTGCTGTAGATGGAACAAAAAACTAATTAATAAAAAAAAAAATGAAAACGATGGAAATTATCTTATCTCAAAATAATATAAAAGCCAAAACATGAACGGTGTAGTTTTATTTTATAACCCTGGATCAATCCACTGCCGCATGAAAGCTTCTCCGAGCTGATTTCATCCCTCTCCATCCTGAAAGTTATTTTATTATTTACTTCCACAGAAACCTTAGCTCACGCGAGTGGCATAAAATAATATCTAAAGCAAATTATTACATTAACAAATTTATTGCTCTCCCAATTGGCATCACCGATGGCAGTCTAGTTTTACAACTTGGGAGAAAAAATAATTTTTTGTTTAGTATATAGATCGACACTAGAAAACATGACAAAGTTGCCATTAGCCAGCACTCTTCGGTACCACTCTAGTTAACAAAATTTATTCAGAAATTCTGTCTTCTTCGAGCTGTATGTCCTGCCAATTTCCAATTATAGTTTTTATTAAACTATTACATTGTATACCCTTGCGCAAATGTTTTGTTTTCTTGACCTTTTGCGGTATAATACCAGTTAACACCTTTCCATATCACACCTGTGCTCCTTGTTTCGCATGCATAGTATGTGATTTCATGAAATACACACTGGTTAAACACTATGTATTTTATACTTAATGGGAAGCAGGCGTGTACATAAGGTGGGAGTTTTCGGATCCGGATTCCCCCTATGAATGAAAAATTACAAATAATTTAGGTAGGTAAAAATGTAATACTACGTCTTCTTCTTCATCAGACTTCATGACTGAGGATCGTTACTTTTACTGTCGAATAGCCTCATCAAAGGGTTGACTGGTTAACCCTACTTCTTTCGGTATCCTATGACACGCAAGTTCTATGTCAGTGGAAGACCTCATAAATAATTGGTGTAATCATTTGGGGCATTCAATGTTTCCTTTAATATTCTGATGCGGTATGTCTATACGACAAGATAGAGTGGACCACACAAGCGGACACTAACGACACTAATAATTATTATAAGCATTGGATAATCACTCGCGGATGTGACAGGTCGCGAGTGGAGAACTACAAGGTTCTAAGTGTTTGTCCTTGGAGAAACAAAAGTAACAATGAGGCAGCTTAGAATACTACTTCATTGTTGGGTTTGTTTTTTCAAGGACGAACACTTAGAACCTTGTAGTATTCGGCTCGCGAGGTCACAATAACTTCTTAGCGAGCACCAGCTGTAGTTATAGCCTGATGCCAGATGTTCATCGGTAGACTCAAAGTGCGGAGTGTCTGGGTATGGAGATTTAGACTAGATATACTATTTTTCTATGTGCAGCTTGATGTCAGGTCACTTTTGAAAACGTTATTGAGAAAACCTTAGGCACACAACCGTAGTCTTATTCTGTGAGCAACTATGTTATATTGTATTGCAAGCGGCTTTCAAAACCTTAGTTATTTAATATTTTTTATATTGACGTGTTATATAATATTATGGTAAGTTCATTTTTAAGATGAAGTCTTTGATACGTTGAAATGGTTACTTGCTATAAAAAATCTTTTTTCATAGGCAATGACATTATTAATGGACAACACATTCAATACAGTAGCTAGTAAGTAAATTCACGCACAGTGACATTCGCACATGTATAGGTATACGTCACGCAATTTCCATTATGCGATATCACGCATCGGGAATTTATGGCAATATCACCTTTATTGTAATGGCGTTAGAACAGTGTTTCTAGTGTCAATGTTCATTTGAGCGAACCCGTTCGAACCGAACCGTTCAGCAGACCCAACAAAAAGCATCAGGAATTTATAGCAATATCACCTTTACTGTAACGGCGTTAGAACAGATTATGCCATTCGGCAGACCCGACAAAAAAGTGAGTGTCATTTTTATTCCCAGATGCTTCGTCCATATTAATGTCATTGTTCATAGGTATTGTTTTGTTTTATTCCAATTTTACTGATTTTATAATAATTTTATGGCTGTTGATAATAATAATTGCGCTGTAGACGTGACATTATGTCTTAAATACATTATTTTATAACACATATTCATAACATTACAATGATATTATAACAATAAAAGGGGCATTATGGGCGGACGTGCTCAGCGTGGGTCAAAATGGAGCTTTTTTTTCTATTTTCAAAGCATGATCCTGGACATACCTTTAATGTTGTAGATAATCTATTTATATAATTTTGAAGCCTTATTATCCTTTATATTTATTTTAAACATTTGATGACTGCATAAAGTATTTTTATTACATAAAATAGTATTCTTTTAAACCTCTAGCTCTAATGTTTTAGAATATAGTCATATTTCAGTACATAAATGTGCAGTGGTGTTAAGATTTTTTACATTTATTAATTTTTAAACGCATTTATAAAACCATCAGTATAATTTATATTGACATTATTATAGTGAAATATTTACGATAAAAAATTATATTGATAATCTCTGTGATCCCAAATTTGACAAGAATTAGGCATTTTATTATTCAAAAAATGGGCAAGATTAACACATTTGAAGATAATTCTAAAGATACTAACTATAAGCTATGTCTTTGACCATTCAAGTGTGATAAACATCCTACGAATAATGATTGCTTTATAATAATTATTGACCAAAGAATAAGGTAGTGTTTTTTTAAAATACGCCATTTCTTTTGGCATTCCCCAGTGGTTAAGCTACAACATACGGCCGTAGCCATAAATTGACAAACTATAATTGAAGTAGGGAGTAATGCCAATAGAAATGGCGTATTTCACAAAAATACTACCTTATTCTTAGGTCAATAATTATTATAAAGCAAACATTATTTGTAGAATGTTTATCACATTTGAATGGTCAAAGACATAGCTTATAATCTTATCTTTAAATGTGTAAATCTTGCCCATTTTTGGAATAGTAAAATGCTTAATTCTTGTCAAATTTGGGATCACAGATTATCAATATAATTTTTTTTTTGTAAATATTTCACTATAATAATGTCGACATAAATTTTACTAATGGTTTTACAAATAATGCGTTTAAAAATTAATAATTAATGTAAAAACTCTTAACACCACTACACATTTATGTAGGTACTGAAATATGACTATATTCTAAAACATTAGAGCGAGAGGTTTAAGAGAATACTATTTAATGTAATAAAAATACCTTATGCAGCCATCCAATGTTTAAAATAAATATGAAGGATACTAAGGCTTGAAAATTATATAAATATATTATCTACAACGTTTAAGGTATGTCCAGGATCATGCTTTGAAAATAGAACAAAAGCTCCATTTTGACCTACGCTGAGCATGTCCCCCCTTATGGATAAATTAAATTATTTTGAGTTAATAAATATTCATTTAAGTACGTATTATTATTTCAATTTTTAATTTTTGAAATTGGAAAATTTCAAAAACAGGATATAGGAATAATTAACAAAATAGGCGAGTTATAGACAATCTCTTTAGAGAGGAAAACCATAGACAGTAATATTTTTCGCGACTAGCATCATCGATCGAAGCGTCCGCTGTCATAAAAAGACTAATGTCGGGCTATTGTTTACACGTCTAGAAACCGGAAAATATCACTAAAAAATGGACGAAAAGCCGATTTCGAAGGCGTCGATATGCCGCTGTTGTTTATCGTCGCACGAAAACATGCAGAGCCTCGAAAATAACGACCTAAAAATACAATATTCTACTGTCACAAACATACAGGTAACTGTTATGCATTCTCTCACCACTCGACGTCAATATCTGCGTTATTTCAAGATTATTAACTACATTATTTTATTAAAATGCTAGATGAAAGCATTTCCTAGCCTTTTAGATATAATTTAGTGTCTAATTGTATGTTTTAATACGTGTTATCGTATCTTTAATACTTCGTCAATACAGCGGCTTTTCGATCGTTTTGTCCCTCTTGGGTACCACTCAATGATCAAAAAGTTAGTTAATTCACTCGTATGGTGGCAGGTTTATACATAGAATTTTTCACAGAAACAAAAACATATTGAAATAAAATAGTTCTCACTAGAGGAACAAAAGCGGAGCCTGTAAACACAGAACAGATTAATACCTTAGAAATGTAGTCAGTCGTCATAGACCAAGACGTTGATGACAGTTTTGGTTTATGATTTAATGAGGAAACGAAAAAATTACAACATATTAAGGTCAAGGGAATATTTCGGTACTGTTCGGTTATCAGGAATACAGCGGCAAACACATTTGGAAAATAGCCGATAAACTGGATTATTTGTTAGGTTAACCTAACCAAACCTAACCTAGCCTAACCCAACCTAACCTAACCTAAACTAACAAATAATCCAGTATATCGGGTATTTTAAAAATGTGTTTTCCGCTGTATTTCTCATAACCGAACAGTACCAATATTTCTTCATATTCGTCAGGATTTAATGACAGAGGATTTCAACCCGAATGATTTGGCTGCCAAATAACCCTCTCAGCGGTTTGGCCTCCTCTCCTTTCGGCATTTTATGACATGCAAGGTCTGTGTCGGTGTATCTAATGTATTGGTACGACCATCTAAACAGGTGTGGCCAATCTTTTGCATACCATGCGCCAATTTTTTTCACAGACGAGTTCAGATGCGCCATACAACTCAAGCACCTTTTTATTCACGGTTGGGGTTGGAAAATAGAGATAGAGGGGGTAGAATCTGCTTCACTTAGGGGAGGAAAAGGAATAACTCAATCACGAAATTAAATTAATTAATTTATGCCAGTTCAAAAAACACGTTTATTGGAGCACCAATCTACAATAGTTAGCAATGATCTCTTGGACAAAAGAGTGATCTCTGTCGTGGACCCCGCTGATGCTACAGCTGCCGGAGAGTCTGATTTGGTGAAGATAACTCTGGACCAACGACTGTGGTCCAGAGTTTGTGATGAGAGAGAGCTCTGAGCGAGATGGAACACTGAGAGCTTTTGAGCGTTTGGATTTCGCTAGTCTTTCAATGTTTGGTGTTAAATTTGTTACTGAGAGCAGCAGAGAATTCTTCAAATTTGAATCAATTATTCGCGACTGTTCACATCCTACAATTGTAAACTGTCAGAAAAATGGGACGAACTGATGAGTGAGAAGGCTGTATGACTTGAACCGAGAGCGCTCATGTGTTGAAAATATGAATATGGATTCAGTTATCGCGCCTACTTCAAAAGAATAAGTAAGTGCAAAGATGCAATGCGCCACTTGTAATCATCCATTGCGCCACGATTTGGCAACCACTGATCTAAGATATCCAGTGTTTGTTTTAATATTCTGATGCGGCGTTCCTAAAAGATAACGCATAAGAGCACTCTCCGAACAGTCAAAGATGTGAGTTTAAACCCCACTTGGTCCAATTTTTTTTCTTTTTCAACTTGATATGGAATGTCTGGGACTCACGATTGTACTCGGTTAAAACAAAATGCCGCCTATTTGATACTTTCATTTTGATGGTGCTGCTTTACGAGTCATGACACCTTATCACGGCACGGACCAACCGTTTACCAGTGGCGAGGGATGGAGGTAGGCTGTGAAGATTCAACATAAAAAGTAGTGTTAGTATTTTAAAATTCAAACTACACCATAATCAATAAAAAATATTATTCTCTATAATATATATCTAAAATGATGTATGGTTTAATGGCATAATTTTAGATATCTTATAAATAAACGAATCGTTTGAATATTATCTACTATGGCTTGGGTTAGGCAGGGTTTAATTGAATTTTAAAAACTATTAAATTCTATCTACTTACACACTGTAGTCTTTTTTTTTTTTTTTTGACCATGTCCGATCCTAATAGGATCATATGGGCCTCCACAGAGTAGAGGTTTGTATTAACAGATTTTGTTTTTTACGAGAAATGGATCTCAGCCACTTGCTCAACCTATTAAGTCCATACCCTGACAGACACAAATTGAAAAACAATTTGTGTACTTGCCAGACCCAGGATTCGAACCTGGGACCCACGGCATAATAGTCCAACGCTTAAGCCGCGCGGCCACCGTGGGTGTAGTCTTAGTTCAATGAAAACACACGTTTGACTAACAAAGTTATGGTACATTATGTCGAATCTTAACAGCCCTCCTCAACCCTTTACCACTGCCGTTTATTGAGCTTTGAGAATGGATGTTTTCGGCGAATACTGGGTGTGCGGTTAGGAGTAGCTTCTCATCACGTTGAGAGTGAAGGGGCGACATTGGACCTGACTTTGCCACATGTTGCGGACGCCTAAACAGAATTTCAACCTGGCTTGCATGTTCTTCAAGCTAACAGGTTTTCGGCAGGAAGGCCGCTAAATACCATCTATAGAGTGTATAAGGCGGAGCTATGGGATGCTGGCATGAACAAGGACAGAGGGGGGCAAACTGCGGCCCGCCGGGTATTTTTTTGCGGCCCGCCATCATTAACTGTACTTCTGATTACGAATAACTTTTTTATAATTTAAAAAAAAAAATATTGACAATAGATTAAAATTTGTTTAGCAATAGTACGCGATCCATTTTCAATAGATATTATTAGTGTCCGACAGAGCTACAACTTGAGATTATTGATCTGCAGTGTGATACTGATTTAAGAGAATTGCATCGCCGTGAAGAAATCTCCAAATTTTACAATGCCCTTAATTCAGATAAATTCGACCAACTTAAAGATTATGCTAGAAAAATGTTCGTTATTTTTGGATCAACCTATATATAAGAACAAACATTTTCGATCATGAACCTCAATAAAAATTCTTTACGATCAAATATCTCCGATGCCCATTTAAAAGCAGTTTTGAGAATATCAACTACAAAATTAACACCTGAATTTTAAAAAATGTACTAATTTTTTTGTAATGTTTATTTTTCGTGATAATAAATAGTGTATATCTAAAAATGGTATTTTACTTGCGGCTCGCCGCTCATTTTGAATTCTTGAATTTGGCCCTCCATCCAAAAAGTTTGCCCCCCCCTGATCTAGGATGATGCAAGATGACATGGGATTCTTGAAGGCGCCGTGTCGTGTCCATATTATGCTCTAACTGACAAGCAAATATTGTCAAAAATATGTTAAATTTATTTGAATCAATGGTGTACATATACAGTCGAACTCGGTTATTACGATTACGGATATAGCGAGATCTCGGATGTAACGAGGAAACATTCGTTGACATTTTAGTTTATGATTTTCTCCATACATTTATTCACTTTTATAACGAGCTACTTATCGGTTATACCAAGCTAAAATATCATCAAAATTTTTCTCAAAACTGTTAATTTGTCGATCGTTTAAAAACATTTCAACCCTAACCAATAAAATCCGACCGGACAGGATGCCGCCGGGTTCGGATTACATTTATGACACTAGTTAAGTGTCTAAGTACCTACCTAATTGATGTTTTCGCCGACAATATTACAATACGGTTGAAATTGGATGTAAAAAATCCAAGGTTTGTGAAGTCAGTAGGTACCAGTGGCGAAGGGTGGAGGTAGGCTGTTAAGATTCGCTATAAATAGTGCACACTAAACTCTGTTAGTCATATGTATTTGTTTTTATTGAACTAAGACTACAATTTACAGATGGTATTAGTTAGTTTTTAAAAATCAATTAAACCCTGCCTAAACGAAACCATAATAGATTTGGTCTAATTTGGGCAATACGACAAAATTGTGTACAATTTTTCATTCATAGTTATTTGTTTTCGTTGGATTAAAACTACATATTACACATATTTTTGGTTCATTTTTTTGATTCATTAAGCCCTGCGTAAACCAAACTATAATAAATAGAAAATATTATTCTATCTATAAAATACTCAAAGTTATGTATGATTTAATTGCATAATTTTAGATATTTTATAGATAGACATGTATTTTTTGACTAATATCTATTATGGCTTGGTTTCTCAGGGTTTAATTGAATTTTAAAATCTAACCTACACTATCTGTAAATTGTAGTCTTATTTCAATGAAAACAAATATGTATGTCTGAAAAAGTTAAATGTGCACTATTTATGGCGGATCTTAACAGCCTACCTCCACCCTTCGCCACTGGTAGGTACCTACCAGCGTTCATTACAATAAACAACTTCTTTTGTAGTTTATGAATGCCATGCTTGTTTCGGGAAAAAATTCTAATTGTGTATTTTTGTTTGAATTGCGACTATTTGTGTTATGTGACCGCTCATTTAAAAATACCTATTCTCTGATATAACGAGTAACGCTTATAACGAGCAAATTTAGTCGGTCCCATCTTCCTCGTAATAACCAAGTTCGACTGTAGTTTCCAAAAATTTTTTTTTTTTTTTTGCTAATAGGTATATATGTATACATGATATTATTGTCCGAATATGCTCAAGTTTTCATTACGATCGTGTGACATTACTTTTTTATTTTCAGATGTCTGATCTACACAGCCTGCCGGGTTGGCTGTGTGGGTATTGCAGATCCCTTCTCAACCGTTGCATCAATTTCAAACGGAAATGCCTGCAGAGCAACGAGTACCTACTCGACAGTATTACAAACTTCCGCCATGACTTGAAGGTGAATTACAAAGACGTTGAAGAAAATCTACTTGTATAAATATGGAGCCTAAACATATAATAATTACAAGATAAAAAGAACTTTTTATATACCATTAAATTAAATTTTCTGTTGAATAATATAAACTTGAAAATTCTATGTATTAATAAAAACTTTTTATTGTACTTGATAGAAATACTGAATAAATATTATAGAATACAGAAGTGTCATTTTGACATTTCATATTGATTTCCACAGTAACGCACGTATATATTAATAATTTAGTTGCTAGGACCCCCTTAGCAACCAATAATAGTGAGTAGTAAATATTACTTTTAACGAATTTTTTCCGAAACATACAAAACATAATTAACTTAAAATTGAAACAAAAAAAGGACCTCTGTTCTACTGATTAAGTTAGCTACAAATGACTCTGCATTGCAAGTTCATTTGGAGAGAACTTCACAGCATCGTTTTAATTCTAAAAATATCAATCGTATGTCAGTTTAAAATTTGAAGCAAATTATATCGATTTACAATATTATATCGATTAGCCAATGACATTTCAAATTCTCTAGTGCAGTGTTTCTCAACCGGTGGTCTGCAGAAATTTTCTAGTGTTGTGTGAATTTTTGGCGTCCTAATGCATGTGCTAAAAATTTCAATAAAATCTTCAAAACCCGTGCACCTGCAAGTGGGGCCCGCTCCAGCATGTTGTGGCCATGTCTCGGATATATACCTTCTAGAAAACATCTTTTTGTAAAAATACGTCGGCCGATTGGACTTAAATCTGGATTCATACTTTAATGTGCTTTACCTATTAAGCTACGGGTGTCCTACTTAATTACAACGATTTTAACTAAGGTAAATGTACCAATTTCCGTCACTGCTCCAATTATCGGCAATTTTAGAAGAAATTCAAAAAAATAAGAATGGCAAGACTTCTATGGTTGTAAAAATGTGTTATCCGAAATCCACATTTCGTATGCGATAGAAAGATACAAAGTTTTTGTTAAATGCTTGTAAGTACTTCGTGAAATTTGATAGTTTTCTGCCACATGTCGAGTGATTTAGACCTACTGTGATATTTGAGACAAAAGCTTGACAAGTAAGTAAACATTTCGAATATTTAGTGTTAAGCATTTTAAAACGTTTTTTAAACTGAAGTATTAGATGTATGGTTATATTTAAATTGTTTTTTTGCCGAAATTGTAAAATATTTTGTGTGTTTAGCGGTTAGTTTATCTAAAAATCAAGTAAATTTTGCTGCCGGTAATTGGCACCGATACGATTTGCATTTGTTCTTATTATCGGCAAAAAGCCGATAATAGGGACATGCAAACAAACTTTTAAAAGCACATTATTGTTGGATAGAAATTAAATAATTTAATATTTTAAAATCTTTTTAAATTATTTAAATATTAATTAATCGCCTGGCTAATTTTCGGCACACCAAATTTATATCAGGAGAATCAGAAATAATCTTTTAAAATTGAATAATAACTTTAAAAATTTGGTGTGCCGTTAATTAGCACATAGTGTGCCGGTAATAAGAGATATCGATCATTATGCAAAAATATTAAATACTGTTATTAAATTATTTTTGATTACACAAGTAGCAGATAGTTCCTTCTTAATTTAAAACTTTTTAAAATAAAATCTAAATTATAGTTTACTTTATAAAATACGATTACAATGTATGCCGATAATAAGCATGAATGGTGCCGATAATTGGAACATTTTTATTTTAATGATGAAGAGGTGCAAAAATTATACAGCCGGCACCCGCTTTAAAATAAAATTCTTTAATATTCTATAAACAATAATAAAAATGTCAAGTGAACTCATTAAGTCAATTAGTGAACTAGTCCTGTCAAACAAAGGGTCACTGTATTCATTATTGTCAGCTTAATCTAAACATTCAGTTGTTATCAACTTAAATTTGAAAAGAAAAGAAACTCATTGTTTATTAAAATACATGATATTAAAAACGTAATTCTGTCAGTGATAAAAAAATGTCACAAGTTAGTTAAGTACTTAATAATTACGAAATTTCGTGAATAAATATTTTTTTTTCACTGAAAACCATTTAATGGCTGTGCTAAGATTACCTTGTAAAACAACATGTTTTTCACATTAATAAAATAATGGATTCTGAATTTACACGAATGACAAGTAAATGAACCCTTGATTGACATCCACTGCAATTTGTGTCATAGTACATTTGGAGTTTTTGGGTATTTCCACAACTTAAACTTTGGGTTTTGCCTCCATCAGTAAATTTGCAGGTTTTTGCCTACTTAATTGCAGTCATTAAATTTATTACTTTCCAAGAAAAGTATTTTGCTATTATTTATTTCGATTTATATGGATAAAAATGGCCTTTGGGACCAAATTCCATTTCGAATTACGAAATAACGAATATTTCGATTTATAACGAACTTTTTGTATGAAAAATTATTCTTGGGGGTTAAAATTGAATTGATTTATCGAGGTTCTACTGTATATATTATATTGTAGCAAAATATGAATGAAGAAAAATACAAATGTTACTTACAAAGTAATTGTTGTACTTACCTACATTTTTTAAACTTATGTTTTCAGTTAAGTTTTTTTAACTTTATAGAAATGTCCTGTATAAGTTTAGTTGTGCCGATAATACGAACATAAGGTGCCGGAAATTAGTACCTAAATTTAATTCAGGTGCCGATAATAGGACCAATTGGCCTTATGTTGTTAAAACATAAAAAAAATAATAATTAACTTAAAATATTGTTGATATTGAACTTTTTTATTGTTAACAATATTTGTAAATATAAATACAAAAAAAGAAATATACAAATATATTTAAGCTGAGCCTATTATTTTGATCTCATGACCACATTTTCCTTCTGGTGCCGATAATTGGTACATTTACCTTAGTAGTTTTTACATGATTTTCTAAATTCTTGTGAATTATTCGTTGAATAAAAAAATGTTTATATCTTTACATTTTCCAGCGAGACGCGACATTATTTCAAAAGAAGCAGAAGATATTCGATTTCTCGCCCATATTCTACATTCACATAGACCCTGTAAAAACTCCGAATGCCGTGCCGGCGGTTACCGACTCTGAAACGGTGCCCGTGATCGAAAGCGAAGTTAAACTCGAAGATGACGCCATGGATGACGGTGTAGCCGACGACGATGGCTGCGAAGATGGCGATCTCTTCATGGAAGAACTGAAAGACGATTTCGAAGGAGACGACTGGGATAATCTGGATAACGTCCCTCTCAGGATGTTTACCAAAGAACTTGAAAACACTGTCCGAGAAGATGTTATTTTTGATGACAACACTTCTAAAGATTTGTTTATTAATACAAATAAAAAGAATGAAATATGTGGAATAATTGACAGAAATAATAGTATCGATTGTGGGTCTAATGAAATTGAAAATAACGCTGATTTTCGTTTGGCAAAAGGATTGAATATAGTTGAAGTTTTACAATACGACGAAGGCGTTAGTAAAAAAACAGATTGTCTCGATGAAGACGATAAGAATAGCGTTAAAAAGGATCGTAAACGGACGGAGGAAGACCTGAACGGCGTGACTTCAGAGCGCATCAAGCGGAAATACACGAAGAAGTCGAAAAAGCATAAAAAGAGCAAACGCGAGCACGGCGTTAAGAGAAAATCGCGGAGAATGATTGACAGCGGTTTGGAATATATAACGGATCTCTGTGAAATTAAACAAGAGGATTTGGGCGAGATGAAGCCGAGACGGCGGAGAAAGTGTGACGATTTCGATCCGTCTGTCGTCACGGAGATTGTCCTTACGGAAGAGCAGCAGAAGGAAGATATGATTAGTAAGTATATTAGTCACGATGATTCAATTATTTTTGTTTACGTTTCCCTCACTGATGAGAATCATGGCGTCTTTTAAACGCCTGTATTCTGTCGTCTGAGAAGATGATTAGAGAGTAGAGAGGTCTGTTATTGAGACATCCGTTGTGTACTTTGTCAGACCATCGTGTAGGCCAGACATGTATGACTTCAAGTAGGCTGTAATTGACTATGTTGCGGTGGCTTTATAGTCCAATGCGTAAGACGTTGGCCTTTCATCCAGGGACTCCGGTTCAATTCCCGGTGAGGGAGGTCACCTGGGTCAAAGCCTGGGTATTTGTGATTGTTTCACTACACTACTGTCATTCCGTCTAATTGACTGTTGTAATGTTAAAAAGAATATACATATATATGTTACACCGAATGTGCGAAATTAACTATTACATGAAATGGGCAAAATTTTGGCTAATTCATGTAATAGTCAAGCCTGTTGCCTTATTTATGAATTAGGTAAATTTTCTGCTGAGTACATGAATTCGCCAGGGTATGGAATTCTTGAACTGTCAACATGACAGAAGAAAAAGTAAATTTAATACGGATGGTTTTATTAGTTATAATTGGACATAATATAATATTATTATTATTAGGTTAGGTTAGGTTTTGTAATTCTGAATTAAATTATTCAACTGAATGTCCATTTTGAGGTTAGCTATCAAGTGTCAACAAACTATCACAAACATACAATCGACCATTGCACGATTGATACCCAAGCATGAATCAAATCGCGAATATACCTTTCAATAAAATTCTTCCGTTATCATATTATAGTTCTAGATTTTTTTGCGCATAGTAAATGGATATGAACGTCATTGTAGTTATTGATTGGTATATTTTTATATTATAATCAATGACATTTGACACATTTGATTAGTTGCAAAAAACACCACCGGAGCGCGATCATCTATTTTGACCATAGATAATATATGTACATTTTGACCAATGCATGAGCATTTGATACATTTAGTTAAGTTGCAAAAAATACCACCGTAGCGCTACTATCTAATTTGTCCAATACATGAACTAGGCAGAAAAATTACTGCCGAATTCACGCACTCTTCAGATATTTTGTCTAATTCATGAATAAGGCAACGGGCTTGTATTTTTCATGATTTAGACAAAATTTTGCCCATTTCATGTAATATTCAATTTCGCACATTCGGTGTAACATATATAAAAGCAAATTACCTCAGTTACCTGACAATATTATTTTTACAACCTGCCGTCATATCTTCTATCGAATGATTTTTTAATTTGTTTTTAGATAACCGCCTGAAGGAGGAGTATATAAACGCACCTTACAAATGTGAAATGTGCTCGAAGGGATTTTCACTGGAGATTACATACAACACGCACACCCTCCGACATAGCGACGTAAGGATATTTAAATATAAAATCTAGCTACGAACATCTGTGAAAAGATACTCCATTGAAGCGACAGAATCCAAACCAGAATGCGGTCCGCCATTTTGTTTTTTGGGCTACCAATAGAAGAAGAAAATAATAAAGTTGTTACCAATACGACAACACATATAATCATTTGATTCGAAAACCAAATTGCCTTCAAAATTCCTGATGTGGAATGTTTATTTTTAAATATATTTTTAATGACATACGATGAAAGTACAAAAACTACACAATATAAATTAATAGATTATATAAGTTTTAATTAATTTATTATGGTTACTTTATCAGTAAATAAATGTGCGCACTGCAGATATATTGTTCCTAGCATCAGGCGATTATATTTAAACTACAAGCATTGCAACATTATGTCAGTTGATGCGTACCAAATAAATGTCAAACTGGTCTCAATAGTTTGAATAATATATAATATACAGCCCACGATGGCCGAGTGGCTACATGTCAGGTTTATAATGTCGTGGATATTGGCTTCGAAGCCCAGATCTGGCAAAAATTCACAAGTTGTACCCAATAGGTTGAGCAAGTGACTAACATGCATTTCATGTAAAACAAAAATCTGTTCGTGAGGCGGCCCAGATCCCAGAGCCAATTAAAAAGAACAACATTTTTAATAGGTACTGTTAAAGATCTACCATCGTAAGTTGGCAGCCGGTCGAATTTGAAACTAAAATTGTCTATCAAGGATAAATTTGTTACAAATGCCATTTAATTTTACAACATGTTTCTCGAATTATGGATTGCATAATATTTGTACAGAAATCTACTACCAATAAAAAATTATAAATTACCATTTTTTTGTTAGCTATGGTAATATTCTCAATGTCATACTAGCGCCCTCGCTGAAATGCCAATTTATGATGGTAGATCTATAGTCTTTCGTGTTTGTGTAGATCAGGGTTTCCCAAACTGTGTTCCGCCGAACCTGAATAGGTGTTCCGCGACCATTTGGAAAGGTTTTATACACTGCAACATATTTAAAGATCTTCTACTAAGTAGAAGTAAAATAAGTATAACTGAAATAATTAAAGAATCGGTATTGAAAGGCGAGTGATGATCAATCTCCACTGATGTTTATGATGTATCTAGATAGGTCATGTCTCCCACAAGGGGGGGGGCTGACAGGCCTCTAGCCTGGGACCTGGGCTTACAGGGGGGGGCCCGGCGTGAGAGATCGACCAGCCAAGTGAGATAAACACACATCACAAACATGCACTTATAGTAAAAAAATGGCGATGTTTCACTTCAAACATACTAACATTTAATATATGGTTTACTTACAATTTTTGATTATTGCCGATACAATTGTGCATATCAACATAAAAGTGGGTGTATAAAAAATCGCTAAAAATACCCTTAATTTTACCTCGAACACCATTTGGAATATGCAACTGTAGATTATCACATTGCCTTTAACCTTAGCGATAAGTAGGGGTCCTGCCAAAGATCCTAGCCTCGGGGCCCGCTTCGGGATGTGGGGGCCATGATCTAGGTACAGATGGATGACCTCACACCGTGCGCGTGAAAAAGATGGGGTATATTGTTTTTAACTGACCGGCTGACAAGTCTTGTCAGTTTAACGACAGTAAAATTGGCAGAACAGTTAGCTGCGCTAATAAATAACCTACCGAATAAACTAAGTGTTCCATTAAAATTTCCGAGTTTGCGAAGTGTTCCATTGCAGAAAAAGTTTGGGAAACCCTGGTGTAGATAATCGGTACCTACTCAATAGAATTTTAATTCTGCATATGTATTTATTTTGGCAGCTATCGCTTGTGCTATGTGGTGGAGCCACTGATTTAAGTATGACTCGGCATTTGGCGCTTGGTTTATTATTTGTATTATATATTAGTTCCGATTACGCTTTTCCAGTCATCCGGATGCCACTCCTGTCACCTGTGCCAACTCCGTTTCACCAGTATCAAAAATTTGAAGCAACACTACGATCTCCATTCCCGGAAGTACATGTGCAACGTGTGCAAGAGACTCCTGAACAATCGCCACGGCGCCCATCGGCACTACGAGGTGGAGCACGGTGAAAATCGAGGCGAGGTTTTCTGCACGGTCTGCGGGAAACATTCCAGGTATGCCAATTATGCCTCTCTATATATGACTTGGAAAATCCTCAGATATATTGTACCAACACGAAATGAAGAAATTGGAGTGCCGCAACAGTACAGTTTTAGTTTTAGCTAATTGTTTCAGTAATTAATAACAAATAAATAATTTGTCATGATTGTGTAAATTATGAATCTTTTATTACGTCATGTGAGTGAAGTGAATAAAACAAGACGCCACTGCCAAACACATATTGTATTTTTACTCTATAATAACCTGTATTCTCAAAATGTTTGCCAACCATCTTGGCAATGAGGTACCGTCACTCCGTCCTCTCCAATCCTCTTTAAAGATATTCCAAAAAAGCTTTGATCTATTTGAAAACTATATTTACTTGACTTCTGTTGACAATAAATGTAGGTAATGAAGATAGTTGTCACTAGGGATTCCAATCCCGGGATAACGAGCTATTTTCGATACCTGTGAATCCCGGGATTGATAAACATAATCCCGAAACTTTCGGGATTGAGTTTTTTATCAATTTTTATGGAAAATAAAATGAAAATTAAAATATAACAGAAAAAATGCTTTTAATAACAAATAACTACCATAGAAATAAACTGAGTTTGAATGAAGTTTGATTTATACCCATGTGTAGTTGCCGATTGATTTTATTTTTTCACATAAATTAATAAAATTAAGAAAGATTGGAAAAAAACAATGCTTCGCACTATTAACAAAGTAATTCCACCATGATCGTATACGTTTTACGGCAGTTTCATATTTGGCTGACTAATTAGATTTATGAAGCAGAAAGGCCATAAGTACACCATGATTTGCTTTACTATTTTAAATCTCGCTAACCCATTCATTAAGTCTTTACTCTCAGAAACAGCAATCTCATATTAAATTCACATCATTATTTATATTACAATATTATTTACTCCATTAAACTTATGTATTTCCAAGATTGAATGTATACAATATTAACAATAAATGTATTAAATACGAGGGTGGGTCAATAATTCCTTAGAAAAAAGCATTAAAACAGTTTTTATTTTTGTATTTTTTTTTTATTTCTCAACATAATCTCCTTGGAGCTCAATACACTTGGTTAGACGTTTCTCAATTTTTTTTAAACCGTCAGAAAAGTAAGTTTTCGGAAGGTCCTCAAAATAAGCATTTGTCCGATCGATGACTTCTTCATTTGAAAAAAAACGTTGTCCACTTAGCCATTTTTTTAAGTTTGGGAAAAGGAAAAAGTCACTGGGGGCTAAATCTGGCGAATACGGTGGGTGGTCGACCAATTCGAACTTCAATTCTTCAATTTTAGCCATTGATCGTAAACATGTGTGAACACGGGCATTGTCCTGATGAAAGAGGATTTTTTTCCTGTTTAAATGAGGCCGTTTTTCTTCAATTTTGTTTTTTAGCTGGTCCAATAAAGATGCATAATAATCCCCTGTTATTGTTTTTCCTTTTTCCAAATAGTCAACGAAAATAATTCCACGTGCATCCCAAAATACAGTAGCCATAACCTTACCAGCTGATTTTACGGTTTTCGCCTTCTTTGGACATGGTTCGCCTTTCGCAATCCACTGCTTTGACTGTTTTTTCGTCTCGGGAGTATAGTGGTGTATCCATGTTTCATCTACAGTCACAAAGCGACGAAAAAATTCATCCGGATTGCGTTGCATGAGCAACAACAGCCCTATTGCGTTTATTGTCGACTGTGAGCAAACGCGGCACCCATCTTGCAGAAACTTTTTTCATGCCCAATTGGTCATGTAAAATAGAAATGACGCTACCTTTTGAGATCCCTGTAACCTCAATTATCTCACTCAACTTTAATCTTCGGTCACTTAACACCATATCGTGGATTTTATTGATCATTTCTGGTGTAGTCACCTCTACAGGACGTCCTGAGCGTGGTTCATCCTTTGTTGATGTACGACCACGTTTAAATTCATTTAACCAGTTATAAATAGTTGCAAGTGAAGGAGCAGATATGCCGTGAACTAAATCCAACTCATTATTTATTTCCTTTGCTGTTAACCCTTTTATATTAAAATGTTTAATAACAGCTCTAAACTCAATTTTCTCCATTTTTGTAAACAAGCAAATTTTTTTTTTAAATGTACGAAAATAAAAAACAACAACCCGACCAATCTGATTGAAACTTCGCAGCATACTGAATCGGTAGTGCCGCTGCATGAAAACAAACCGCTTACAGTACTAGTCGCGCCACCTGTCGGCTTTTCTAAGGACTTATTGACCCACCCTCGTAGTATAAATTATACTAGATTTATTTTTGACCAATTTTATCGATGTTTTTTGTAAATATAAAAATTTTATATTAACAATGGAAAAAAATGCCAATGCTGGGACCAGTCCCGGGATTGTCAAATTGTAATCCCGAAATCCCGGGATCAGAGTTTTGGCTCGGGATTGGATTCCCTAGTTGTCACTTAGGGAAACTAGTTAATTAGTTATGTGTCCAAAAATTGCTTAACTAAATGCATCATATGGTCACGTATACCTAATTACAAAACTATGACAAAATGATTTTTGTTTCAGGAACAAATACGCTCTGAAAAAGCACATGAAGGTCCACAACTCCAGCAAGAATTACCAGTGCTCTCTCTGTCCGAAGACATTCCTCAGGGTTACCCAGCTCAAGACGCATCTCTCGTAAGCATTTATTTCATATAATCCCCAACTGTGGTAAGCACACGGTTGACAAATCGAAATAAAAATTCTCTTCTCCTTTTTGAAGTTATACTTCTTTAGGCGCGCTTGGAAAATCAGATGAGACTATTTTTGGAGTGTGACATGTAACACATAATTTATTTTTTCTCACAAAAATAAACGCACTCGATTTATCTCTATTAGCCGAACGCACTACCATTACGCCACAGTATGATACTCCAATCGTGACGATTATACAGTATAATATTATAGTTTTGAATTGTTCCGTTGCCTAGGCAGCGAATTTATTATTGTCGGCGATTTGCAATTCCTTACGTAAACAAACTATTAAACATCATAGTGGCAGTTGTTACTTTAAAAATAAAAACAATGATAAATAATTATATAATTTAGTAATATAAGTTAAAGTGTATATAAATAAATCAACGGCGTTCCAATAAGTGGTCCTTTTTCTTGAGTGTGTAATTTAACAAGATAATTAAGAGCTAGTCGAAGAATCTAGGTTATTACAAATTTTTTTACGCCAAAGAAGTATAACTTCTAACCCGCGTACATAAGTACACACACCGTTTTTTTTTTACTATATCCGCTCCTCATTTGGAGCATATAGACACCACAAATATCCCTGTTGCTCGCCAGTCTTTTTACATCTTCCCAGGTTATACCATCATCTCGTAGCTCCACCATCGATAGATGGCTTTTAGTGGCCCTATAGTATGCAGGAATCCGGTCAGCTTAAAAAATATGCAGGCCAGTTTAAAATTCTCTTTTGGCGTCCGTAGCACGTGGCCGAGCCAGATCTAACATTGTTTTTTTCACTCTCAATGCAATGAGAGGCTTAGTCCGTTATCTTGTGCACCAGCGGCAAAGGGTAGAGGTAGGTTGTGGAGAGTCGATATAAATAGAGCATACTAAACTTTGTAAGTCATATATTTGTTTGTATTGAGAAAACAATTTGCAGACTGTGCTGGTTAGTTTTTTTAAAATGCAATTAAACCCTGCCTAAACCAAATCATAATTGTTGTAAGTATGCTGTGGCAGATCTGACCAAATAATGCACACTTTTCCAGTTATACTTATTTGTCTTCGTTGAATTAACCCGATCGGCGCGTAAAGTTTCCATACAAAAGATGTACTGTCCGCGGTAGGTTTTTCGAAATGTTATTCTTCGCTGTATTATAATAAATACGGCAGTTAAAAATTGTGGCTACAACTGTTATCATGCCTAGATACATAAGGATCCAAGTGCCACACTAAAACACATAATGGAGTGTTCAATTTAGCTGTGTTTACTTTAACAAAACTACCGTATTGCTTTGTTCCGATAAACTCTGTAGCCATTTTCGATGACAAAACACTCGACTTCAAAACAAGTGCACCGATGAAGACAATTAATCACTGACTAATTTTATTTTACTCGTGTTAAAAACACTTAAAAATGCCATAAAAATTATTGAAAATAATAGCTTTTATTGGTGACTTATGAATTATTGTTAATTAGTGTAAGTTTTATTGATGACAAATCCATTAAAATTGGATGGTAGTCACCAGTTTTATTTCGTGGCATAGATTGTGTCAGCATTTTGCATGTTTTATGGGCCATTCTAATTTAAGCGTAAAGGTGAGTCCACACTGGTTGAAAATTTTTTTTTTTGTGAAACTTGGATTTTGTAGATTACTTTTCAGTTTTATTGAGCATTGTGTTATGTTAGTGATTGTCATTTTATGTTTTGTAAAAAAAACAATATTTATTTTTTAAATTGCGTAAATTTTTCCAAGTGCTATAAAAACTTTTTTTTGGGTAAGGTTTTAAAAATTTATAAGCATTAAATTGTACGCGAAGATAATATGTAATATAGTTGAAAAGTCAATATTCCATGATTTATATTTTATATTATATTGTATACCTACCCGTGTGTGTTTTTTTTATCAAAAATTTATATGTTTAATATATTCCTTCATAGTAATTCGTAATTTATTGGTAAAACTTGCAATCCTCTAAAATATAATAATATATATTTTTTCATTCCGTGTGGACGCATCTTTACTAAATATTTACAACTTTCAATAATGAGCTCGATTTATGACTTTGAAACAATTGGGGAGACACATGAGTAATAAATGACATAATCCAGAACACAAGTTCAAGTACATTTTTAGAAATATTACGACAAATTTCTTTTCGTTTTTTGGTTGTCTTTTTCGTATTCCCGCACATGATGTAAAAATCGCGGTGAATTCAACTTTACACGGTAAATACTCGGCGCACACTCAACTCGAATGAAATATATTTTGTATACCTACTGCGCAGCCGCGAAAAATACCGCGTAGATTTGAACTGATGCAATCGTACCGGCGAATCTCAATAGATCGAGGGGGTTCGAAAGATCGATGTTTATGAAATTAAAACAACATATTTTTGACAAAGTTATCGATATTGCGGTATGAACACGAATCAGAGCATTTTTCAATACAAAAATCAATACCATGCGTGAAGTATTTCCTACTTTACCGACATTTCAATTTTCGATATCAACAGTTGCGACATCCGCCCAGTATCAGAGCTTATGTATAAAACAACATATGTCCCATCCGCGGCGATCGGGTTAAGAATACATATTACAGGTGGTGTTGGTTATTTTAGTTTTTAGTTATTTTAAATTCATTAATCCTTGCCTAAACCAAACGGGGAAAGACTACAAAACACACCAATCGATAAGGAGGCAGTCAAGACTCAAGAGTATGTGATGTGATAGAGGTCACTAATGAAATGGCTATGTGCCGGACAACCACTGGACAAATACAGTCATACAATGGTACCCAAGGTGCACTAGACGATCACAAAAACTCAAAGAAATAAATGCTTATTGTTTATACAAAGCAATTACATACATACATCATGTTTGAATTCTGTTTTACGTACACCGCTGCGAATTCATTTATTAATTATATATCTCTTGCACCCATTAAATGCTAAGCATCTCATATGTACCTACTGTATTTTGTAATTTTTAAAATATAAAATTATTTGTTTAATGTTGTTTATTCTATTCTTTTCCCACGAAACTAAAACTATTACCCTTATCTGGGTCACATCTTATAAAGGTTGAGAAACCCTTTAATAGACAAATCTTTAAATCCGACTAACATGTCACTTCTTCTATGTCCGTAAACAGAAGACACACGGGCGATAAACCCTTCAAATGCAGCATGTGCGACCTGATGTTTATTTCCACGTCTGCGAGGCGGTGTCACGAGCTGGTGCATACGGACAGCAAAGAGTTCTACTGCGTGGAGTGCGATCACTCCTTCCGGTCCAAGAATCTGCTCGCCCAGCACCTCAGGAAGGGGGCCAAGCATGTTACGCCGGATCTCATGACGTGAGTAATGGATGATTGAATGCCATAATGCAAATTTTGAACACGCAAATTATTAATCCACAGATTCTATATAAATTATATAGACGTCACTAATGGTAAGTAATACTATACACCCACGATAGCCGCGTGGCTTAAGCGCTAGTCTATAGTGTCGAGGATCCCAGGTTCGAACCTGGGTCTGGCAAGTACACATATTGTTTTTCAATTTGTGTATGAGTCAGAGTATGGACCTAATAGGTTGAGCAAATGGCTGACATCCATTTCTCGTAAAAATAAAATCTGTTAATACAAACCTCCACTCTGTGGGGGCCCATATGATCCTATTAGGATCGGACATGGTCGAAAGAAAAAAAGAATGGTAAGTAAATCGATTTGCATTGTTTTTTAGCCATTGATATAATAAATTGGATATAGCATATTTTGATTTATCTCTTCTTGGTCGTGCACTCATGGCTGAGGATGGTGACCACATTTAAATTTGGCCATCTTTTGAGCGACCAAGACTTTCCATCCTTCTCGGTCTTCCACTTCTCTCAGGGCAGAATGGATGGTGCCCCCAGTCAGCTCTTTCACTTGGTCGCTCCATCGCGCAGACGCTCTTTCTCTGCTTCGCCTTCCCTGGAGGCTACCCAAAACTACCAGTCTCTCCAGGTTGTCCGGTCCGCGCCTGACAATATGTCCAAAAAACTGCAGAATTCTTCTCAGACATATCGTCGAGAGTGTTCCTTTATCTTGAGTCTCTGGATGATTGACTGGTTCGTCCTGTGCTCCGTCCAAGAAATGCGAAGCATTCGGCTCCAACACCACGTGTCAAAGGTATCAATTGCCTTCCGTTCTCTTGCCTTCGGGGTCCACGACTCGACTCCGTATAGAAATATCGAGAACACTAATTTTTGCACGAGCATCATTTTTGTGGCAATCGAAATTCCCCGATCCTTCCATATAGTGGTAAGGCGTGTCATCGCATTTTTTCAATCTGTGTGCGCCTTCTTATTTCCGCTTCGCATCCGCCCTTTCCACTGATTTGATTTATAATTATTGAAAATACCTTATGGCTGAACATGAGTCATAAAACATGACATTTGACTTGTATCAGAACCATTGCGAATGTAGCCTGTGAAAGGACAGTTAATGGTTTGGTCCCGGTGTAAATTGAACGTTTTTTGTGTTAAAAATGGTCAATGTATGTAGTAATTAATAATACCATCTATTCATAATTAACAATATATGCTATCGACTGAGTGAATTTCAAATTTGTAGTCTTTGACAGACGCAGCTGTAACGGTGTGGATTTTACTACAAATTAATATGCAATGTGAAATGACTTACAGTTAATTCAGTAACCTTTTTTTTACTTATCGTCGTATATTTTTATGCTCTACAATTTTCTGAATTCTCTAACAGGTACGCTTGCGACAAATGCGAACGCCGGTATGTCACGAATCGAGACTTGAAGCAGCATATGAACTCTGTCCACCTGAAGATACGAGCCCACGCCTGCAGTATCTGCCCGGCTACGTTCATGGCGCGGAATTCCCTGCGTTCACATATCAAGCACGTTCACGAGGGCTTCAAGAGGCCGAAAGATAAGATATGCGATATCTGCGGCAGGGGATTTACGGTAAGTACTACATCATTCACACTGTCACTCACACCGACTTTCCACTCATCATGGTAGGAATGCAGGTTGCTCAATTGACAAAGTGCACTGGCCTGAATCTAATGGATGGAGGTTCGACTCCTGTCCGCCGTCGTAGTGTTTTCAAATATTTTTCTAGTATGTATGTTTCCGAGATATTTTCAAATTTTGTGTAGGCATTAAAGTTATATAAAGCTAATTTACTTATTAATCGCGATAATATCTAATCTTTTCTGTCATGTACCGATACCTCATTATTTTCTTTCTTTTTTCCCCCAGGAAAAGCGACTACTACTCGAACACAAACACACGCACACCGGCGAACGTCCTTACGCGTGCAATCAGTGCGACGCGAGATTCGGACAAGCCGCTTCGATGCATACGCACAACAAAATCGTGCATCTCAAAGTCGGACGCGGAAAGCAATACAAAGCAGAGAATATGGATGCTGTCAACAGCAATAATGAACTGAATATACCGTAAAACAATATCAACTCGATCTATAGGTACACTGACAAAATTTCAGGTCTCCATCATGCCTGTGACCAGAGATATGTCCCGTCGAAGACGTGAGCCAGTGAATATTTTTAAGAATTCATGTGCCAATACCCAACATGCATTCATTGTTAAGATTTTAATAAGGTGTTTGGTTTAGCAAGTATGCTATGGACTGTCTGTAGAAGTGAGATCCACAAATAAAGCATATTATGAAAGGTGCATGTATGCATAGAATGTGTTAACGAATGAGACAACAATCAAGCTATTAGTGTCCCACAGTGGGCTCTAGAGACAAGATTCTTCAATCTACATGAATAGATTATTAAGGCTCTCTAAAATTGTGACCACTCTTCATTGGTCGCTCCACCGCGTCAATGCTCTTCCTATGCCTCGCCTTCCTTAGAGGCTACCCAAAACCACTGGTTTCTCCAGGATATCGTGTCTGCACTGAATAATATATCCAAAAAGCTGCAGAATATGTCTGACGTATTGTCGAGAACCGTTCCTTTATCTGTAGTCTCTGGATGATTGCTGACTGGTTCATCCTGCACTTTGTCCAAGAAATACAAAGCACTCAGCGTTACACTTTCAAGAAATCAACTGCCTTCCGCTCCCTTATCCTCAGGGTGCAGTACTAATATTTCCACAAGCATCAATTTTATGACAATTGAAATTCCTCGATCCTTCCATATTGAGGTAAGACGTGTCGCAATCTGTGTGCGCTTTCTCATTTCTGCTTCACAGTCGCCTTTTCCACTGATTATCGATACAATCTCGTCCACTGTCTACAAGGATCAAATTTGCAGTACGTCATTTCACATTGCAAGTTCACTGTAACAAACTTCACCCTTGTGCTCGGGAGTTTCATTTGCCAGGGTCGCTCTTAGATAAAAACGTGTTACAATTCAATGAACCTTCATTATGATATATTTACAATCCGCAATTCCGCATTGAGTTGAACACTCCTCCTGCCATTCAAATTACAAGCTCTCTGCGAAGTGCTAGTGATGAATTATTTTTTGTAGCATCAGACAGCTATAATCAGAGCGTTGGAGCGGAGCACTGGAGCGATGGGATTTTACCCGGAGTAGGAGCGGTGCTGAAGCACCGCAAACTTTTAGTGCTCCACTGCTCCGGATTATTAAATTTTCGTTCTAAAATCCAATGAAAATAGTATATTTTGAAACTTTGCAACACTGGAATTATTTGAAATATGCCAACACTGACAAATGATAAATAACCTCACTTTTTGACAGAATTGGCAATAATGAAAATGACGATTATTTTAAAACTACTTAATTTTTTAACATTTGTATACATATAATACTCATTAAAACTTTTTACTCGGAGCGGAGCAGACCCTGGAGAGGAGCCGGAGCAAATATTAGGTCCCAGAGCGGAGCAACTCTAAAAAGGGTCCGCTCCAACTCTCTGGCTCAAATTTTGATTCTCATTGTGGTCAAATCCGTCATTGAGGACTGACAGTTCAACTAATCATCCTGAGTGTTTGTGACATGGTCATACTCAAAGATGTTGAAAAAATCCTTCTTCTATGATTAGAGATGGGGCCTAATCGTATTAAATTGAAGCATAAAACGATCTCTGGTCTACGGATTAAGTTAGCTACAAGTGACTGCAATGCAGATTCATTTGAAGAGAACTTCACACTTCTAAATTAATATACAATGACATTCCACTATAATTTCAAATTCATCCAATTTGTTAATTACATACATGATTCATGTGTAGATATTGCCAAAATAAGTCTAAATTAAATAAATTCGACTCCCATAATATCAAAGCAGAAATTTGAATATAAAATTTACTTATAAATACCTGTAGAAAGGTACTTCCTCGTCAATTTTTACGTTGACCATTATTTTCAAGATGAATAATCACATAAAACATTCAGAAATGCGTGTGTAGCTTATTGAAAACAAATCAAGATTTTTAATCTGAATGTGAACCGCCATTTTGTTTTCGGTATTGTCAATAGAAGAATAAATAATGAATTTATTACCAACACAATCACGTGTATAATTGTTTGATTTGAAAATCGAATTGCCTTCAAAATTTTCTTAGTACAGAATGCTAAAGTTTAAGATTCAGGAAAAGACATCGGTTCTCAAAGCCATGTCTCTAAAACAGATAGCATGCACGTCCTTGAATGAATTGGTTAAATTCATGTCCTGCCCTGTCATGAATTCACGTCTTCTTTGAAAGGTGTGTTGATCTGATCTGAAGTGTCCCTCGAAACTGTAATTCAACAGGCAGTCTTCGCCATTGATATATTATAATATGTTAAACTGACAAAAATCAGTTTGTGACTGCCATTTGCAGAAAAATAACATTATGTATATATTATTATTATATTGTTTAATAGAAAGATGATATTAAAAATATGCCATATGAGATTTCAAGTATGATATTTTATACTATACAAATTGACTTGGACATAATGTATACTCAAAATTATGAAGGCGTTGGCTTGTACTGTCGAACAAGATTTTCTTGTCAACATGTTAAGGGCTCATACGCACTAGCGGCAGGCCGCCTTGCGGCTAACCGCGAGTCACGGTTGTATTCGCGGTTATCCGCAATGCGGCTGACCGCGGGGACAGCGGTTACGTTAGCAGCTAGCCGCAGTCAGTTTCAAAATGAACGTGACTTATCTTGGAGTTCTGTTTACTAGCTCAGGATGTTTGTGAACCCAGATAGATCAAATTATAAATAATTGTCTGAACAGTTTTTGAACTAGGACACTTAAAGGAGGGGCAAATCAACTGAGAATGGTTATAAAATTAAACGTATCGGAGTTTTATTAACGATTTAAATGTTTTATTCCCCTCCTTGTTTGTACATTGTACACTCATTTAATATTAATTTCAGAAATAAAATATTTGGGCGTCCATTTAGGAACCACTGCTTTACTATAATTCTTCTCGTTTATTAGTACCTACTAATTTAATAATTTTTTTTTAAATTAATTAAATTAAATATTCGGCACATTTCATGTTCCATAATATGCAAGGTCGTTTTTCTACATCATGTATAAATTTTTCCGTGTCGAAATCTATATCGGAATAAGTTTTTAACAAAAGCGGTCAGCTGTCGTCTAACCGCCTAGTGCGTAGCGCTCCGCGGTGCAGTAGACCGTGGGCGGACCGCGCTGTGCATGACAACCGCCGAGATGTAGTGCGTATGGTGTAGGCACTTTGCATACAAAAAACAATAGGCGGCCTGCCGCAAGTGCGTATGGTGCCTAAAACTGTGAACTAATAAGTCCCTCCTACTTTTAACTGCACTTCGACTGCAATGACTTCCGGTTATCGACGAGTTGTCCACGTGTTAAAACTATGAACTAACAAGCCCCTCCTATTTAGTTAATTGCACTTTGACTACAGCGACTTCCATTTTGACAACACATTCATTTTGTTATTGTAGTTTGTAAACCTCGTTAATCTAAAATCAGGAGACGGTATAACTGTCTATTTTACGTTTTAAATGGAATATGTGAATTTTAAAAAATTTCAAGCAAGGCCCATTATAGTCAGACCGTGACACTTAACTGTAAATATCGATCGTAGTGGCAGTTATTGCGCATAGTTCGAGTGTAATAAAATAATGATTGTCTGATAGAAATATATGGTAACACATAATTGATTTTAACGAAATATACAATCGAACAACACAAACATACACTCCCACACAAAAGACCACCCACCCTGCACCGCACTCGGTCTTAATCAAGGGTATCACGAGGCCCCTACGTCTGGGTGTGGATCAGCAGTTGTGAAGAGATCTTCACATCCTCAATAAAATGCTGCAAATTTTTTAAACGCAACAAAATTGCGAATTTACTGCGAACAGGTTTACTGCATTGCGTTTGAATATAATCCATAACTAGCACTACCATCGTAACTCGCAATTCAGTGGCCCAGCCTGTCTAGTCGGCCTTGGATTCAAGCTACAACTAAATTGCATTCTTTACGTAAAATGTCACGCTGACGAATTGAATATTGTCATTCTTTTTTTCGGCCTCTGTAAAACGTTCTTTCTTCCATTTTTGGTAGTTTTATTGCTTTTGTGCGGCAGTAGGATAAAATTTGTTCCATGTGACAAGTGACTATTGACAAGTATTTGATTGAGAACTATTTGATTGTTGCCGTTCATTTGTGAAAACCAACAATGTCTATCTTATTTTATTGTGCGAATATATATCGTGAAGTTGGTAAGTCGATAATTTTGTTATTTAGAGTTAATAACGGTTTATGTGTATAATACACATAAATATATCGACCGTGTTTAGGAAAAAGGGCGTAACCCTCACAGAACAAATTTTACAGGAGAAGCAAAAAATTGGGTGCACGATGATTGTTGATTTGGTGTAATATATTTTCGATCTAATAATAATTGAAGAAATTATTACAGAAAAATCATTAAAATTGAGGGTAAATGCTTTTTTCCTTAAATCAAAACTTAATTAAAACCTGAATTTAGATAATAACTCGGCATTTGTGGCTTACTTCCTTTTTACAGAAACGTGTATTTAGTTGTATATTGTTAAGGCTATACCTCAGTTGAGGCACGGTCTAAAAAGATCGTGGCTAGGCGATGCGCGGGTGCAAATGACGCATGCTGAACGAAATATAATTTGTCATATAAATCCAACATGCATCCATTTATTGTTCTATTAGTAACAATAATAATAATATATTCATTGACATCTTTTCTTTTTCAAGTAAATGGGTAACGTTTTTAGTCATCTTTACATGATTTAAGAATTAATACCCCCGTCGCCATCATGAAACAAATTGACGTGACCCAGTTCGACAGTCTCTCTCCGAAATGCCAGCGGTCCAAAATTTCGTCGCGCCTATAGTTGAAAATTATTTTCCGTTTCACTGATGTATTGTCTTAATATCTAATAAAAGTACTTCAAGGGTTACGACCTTTTTCTTAAACACAGTCGATATATGCTAGAAAAACAATTCAAGGTGATCTGATATATACAATGTGCAGATAAAGCACAAAGAAATTAGCATTATGCCTAATTTTAGAGTGCATGTCAAACATTAAATTGCAATAATTTACTCCATAACATGATTTAGAGACTTGATAACTTTTGGCAGGTAAGCCACGATATATTCCCCATTGTTTACCATCTGCAAGTACCCTTCGTCTCTGCAATGCTGGGTTCCATTATGTTACAAGTCAATTTTTGGTATAACCTAGTGAATAATCAAAGTATTACATTGATATTTTAAAACTGTAATTATTAATGAAATCCTTTCTTCTCTGCTAGATTTAAGACATTCCCGAGTATAATTATGATACATTATGAAGGAATTAACTTGTCGTAATATGTTTAATTAAAATACGTTTACGATTATTATTGTGTATGTAAGAAATTGTGAATCATGTAATTTGTATATCTGTCAATGTAATTAAGAAGTCAATGTAAAAAAAACAGAATTATTTATTGAAATAAAAATAAGTAAACTCAGTTTGGGTTTACAAAAATTTACTTGTAATGTTTCATTTATTAATTGCTTGCTTTAAAGATGTGGGAAAAAAACGCACATGAATGATTTATTAATCGCACGATCGGGGGTCGTACACAGCCGATGGTGCCAGTAAAGCATCGACTTACTGCCACCTAATAGTATGTAAATTAAACCGAGATAATAACTTTACTGTTTATGCCAATCTCATTCTTCAAGCGTTTGCTGTCGTTGTGTGGTACTATTTGACAAATGCTATGCAGTGTAACAGTTAATACTTTTTCAGTCAAGTTCGTCACTATATTTCTTATATAGTTATCGTGCAAGTTGGAACAATCGTGTAAAAATTAAGAAGCCGCTGAACTTTTAGTTTCACACATGCAGTCTTGCATGATAACACATTTTCTTTTTATGGCCGCGATAATACGTACTGCCAGCAATAAATCCATGCATATCGATACCACAGTTCAATAGGGGAACAACTCAAAATTTAAAGGTTTTGAGTTAAGAATGCCATTCGATGTAGAATAATCTTCTCTTTATAATTCAGCAAAAAAAATAATCAAAAATTTCTTTAATGTGTCATAAAATCGAATAACCCTTTCAGAGATTAATCAGTAATTCCGTTATATATAATCAAATTTATTGGTTAATTCTTCATTATAATGTCCAATTTCATTGTGCATTGGTGAATTCCACTAAATTAAATATAAAAAAACATACACTTTCAATGAAATCAAGCTTTAAAAGTAAAATGAGAATTACTGCAAAAAATTCAAACGCCATTATCTTGGAACAAGGTTTTATGAGCTGTTCCCCTATTGAACTGGGGTATAGATATGTACACAAGCTATTATATCGGCTGATTAACTACATACAGTAAAACCCCGTTAATACGAATTCCACGGGACCGAAAATGAATTCGAATAATGAAATGTAATTTATAAAAATTTAGAAATTTTTTTTTTTTTCATTTTCATTGTGCCTACGAAATTTCCGATTCCGTGTTTGTTAATGGGTCATAAAATGTCAGGATTATTTATATTACCTTCTTAAAATAAGTAATCTATGTTTTAAGAAAAATCTGTCACAATTTTCAATGACTGGCTCACGAAATAGTGTACTTTATTACGATTTATTGAATATTTTTATATGCCAGGACTCTAAAATCATTTTGAATTATTACGAAATCCGAATTAAAGGTATGGTTTTATATGAAAATAATGTCCAAAGGACTTTTATTTGGCGAAAATTTCGAATTATCTGTTCTTATTAATGAGGTTTTACTGTATATATATTACACAACACTCTTCTTAGCTCTGCAATGGGCTTAAAACGTCAAGAAAAGAAGGAACCCAAAAATCTATTACGATTGGTAAAATTGTTCATTCTTTTACTGTTTTTTTACTCAGTCCAAACCAAGTGCCACCTATTCGACGCATGCATTCTGACGTTAACAATATCAAATCATGGCACCTAACGAAGGCTCAAAGCAACCATACACTGAGCTTCGAGAAAAGATGTTTGCGACGGATACTGGGTGTGTGGTGACTTTAGAAGTAACAAGGAGATAAGAATGAGAACCAAGCAACCTCTCATCACGGTGAGAGTGAAGAAGTGACGTCGGACTCGGCTTGGGCATATACTGCAGATGCCAAAAGAGAACCTCAACCTGACTTGCCAGTTCTGAAAGCCAGCCGCTAAATACCATCTATAGCAGGGGTAGTCAACCTTTTTATACCTACCGCCCACTTTTGTATTTCTGTTAGTAGTAATTTTCTAACCGCCCACCGGTTCCACAGTAATGGTTTATAAAGTAGGGAAGTAACTTTTAAAGTAGTTTTTAAAACCCCTACCGCCCACCAGTGGGCGATGGGACCAAGTTGACTACCCCTAATCTATAGTGTATACGGCGGAACGATGCAAGAAGACTCGAAGAAGAGGTGGAATCGCTGTCAAAAAATGTTCATATTATGAAAGATGTGTAGCCCAAACTCTGGGTACACGAGAAACAAACAAATTTTTGTGTTTTGTTGGAAAGATTTTTAATTTATTGTACATATAATTAATTATAAACGTTATCACTAGATTAAAATTATGCTAAACATTATCTAAATCAGTGGATGCACAACTTTTATCAGCAGTGGGGTCAATTTATCCATTTTTTTAATTGTTCGCAGAGCCGCACAAGGTACAATGGAATCAGGCATGCACACAAGTCGGGGGTTTTCGGGAAGTTATCTAGATGAATGGAATATTTACCCATTTCCTCATGGCTGCAGACCATGACCCGGATGATTTGGCTACCAAACAGCTTTCCTATGGACTGATTTTTCTTGATTTGAAATCGATGTTCAATGAATTTTTTTCTTGAAAATTTTGACTTAATTTAGACCGTGTCTGGAAATTTTTACGGATGCAGTTGGCTATTGCATCGGAAATGGGTGGCCGTATAGCATTGAGATCAAATTCATTTCTAAATAAAATATGTAATAAAAACCAACGGAATAACAGAAGAAAATATGTACATGCTTGTAAGTATCATGTCAATAACAAAATTGTCTGCAGTGCTCCCCGAATAACATGTAATTTTTTTATCTCAATGCTATATGACCACTACTTTCAAATACGACACAGCTTAACGGTAAACTAATTAACATAAAAAAATTATTACATTGTTGACTGTATGTGTCATTTTATTCTATGATTATCGGGTCACGAGACCAAAATTATTACCCTACTGTACAAAAACATCTTCTTGGCTACGCTTCCAGGCGCTGTGTTTACTAAATGGGGGAAGCTTATTAGTTTATAATGGAAATACGGTTAAAAATGGGCGGAGCATGTTAGTTCACAGTTTTAACATGTAGCCAAGAAGATGTTTTCGTACAGTAATCTGCATTGCTCCTCAAAAAGGTTAAGAAATTTTAGTCAGTTGGAATAAATGGCACGCCATGCACCACCGATCTAGACATTGCATGTCGCTATCAAATTGGAATATAGACCCACAGGTTTCTTAACGAGGTCATACTGTAGCTAAAACCACAACGATAGAAGCCCCCGTTTACCGTATACATAACCTAACATACACTGTAATATCATCATACACTATAAATTATCATATAATGTCATAGTTCAACCGGAATCACGAGATGAGCTTTGGATATTTGCTAAGAAGCGCGTCAGTCGGCTTCGATTGGTTGTCCATTCTGGCTTTGGCGAAGAAGCGGATGGTGTCTCGGAGATTGGGCGGGAAAAACGGCTCTTCGATCAAGTCAGAGACAGTCTGGAGGCAGCCGTCCAGATCCCAGTTCATCTTGCGGCTCGTCTCGGACTGGAAAAAATCAAAATGGATATTATTATTTGGTTACATGTAAATTGTACGTAAAACATTTCACCATGGCACAGTTCGCCGTGAGCTTTCTATCGGAAATAGATAATCAGATACAATATAGTTTCCAATTTTATTAGATTCAATATGCTAATTTTGGCAAAATTCAAGAATGAAAACCTAACCTAACAAATAATCCAATATATCGGATATTTTCAAAATTTGTTTGCTGCTGGCTTCCTGTAATGTTAAGTGTAAGCCGACAAGAACCGTGTTTTTTTAGACATGAGTTTTATGTCAGTACTATACGACCCAAAGAGATTGGGTTGTCTTATATAATATAATATACAGCCATATTATATTTCCGATATAACATTTCACGGTGAAGTCTAATACGGCGAACTGCATACGTACAGGTTTCCGGATACGACATTATTTAAGATGAACAGAGTGACGGAGTTATGAGATTCCAACCGATTGAACTACAAAAAAATTACCTTAATTAGTCCCATGTGAGTTAAAACAGCGTTTGCTAGACCCCACTGTCGACCGGCGGCCCCCTTGGACCACGTGGCCAACTCCTCGAGCAGAGAGCGCGCCAATCCCGTCTCCCGTAGACCCGCAACGCACATCACTATCGCCGCGTACTCGTCAACAAACTCGAGGTCTTTCGGGCGGAGATTCTGAAAGGAGAGGCAGAAGAATAAAATTACTTGATTTTTAAACACAAAAAATCACGTTTCCATTCAATTTACACTGAACTTTCGAAGAAATAAAAGCGGTAGTCATCTAGTGTTTTGTACAAATAATATCGCAATATTTAATTATTGATACGTTATTTTGATGTACTTTGTAATTCGATTACTAAAACATAAGTCGGCTCTCAGATCAAAACTCGCCTCGTTCGCCGTGACAGAGTTCCGAACGAGCGAAAAATTGTTGCATGTGACGAACGCACACATCTACAAGCGACACTCGTTTCTCGAAACGTCAAAATAATTAGTACTCTGGCCAGACGCCAAATATAATAATATAAATATAATATAATCATTTTTTTTTTTTTTTTTTCGACCATGTCCGATCCTGATAGAATCATATGGGCCTCCACAGAGTGGAGGTTTGTATTGACAGATTTTGTTCTTTACGAGAAATGGATGTCAGCCACTTGCTCAACCTATTAGGTCCATACCCTGACACACACAAATTGAAAAACAATAATATAATATAAATATCATAATATATAAAAGTCATCAGACGCTGAAATAGCGATTATTATGCATTGGTACCGCAGACATTTAAGTAGAAGGCGAAAATATTGGATTCATCTGTCAATTAGGCATATATCAACCAATGTCCAACATGTTCGTGGAGTCGCTACTCGATCTGTCACTTTGCAACATAGATGTTTTTCAGTCACATTCGACCAATCTGCGAAGCTCCATTTGACAACGTTTGTTATGTGGATGACGATGACGTCACGTCGACGAATTCCACATGCGGCGAGTTCTGACGTGCGAGCCGGCTAAAATGCACATGTCGTGACAATTTAGGATAAAAATAATCCTCGGCGAGAAATTGTCCGTCAAATCGCCTCGCCAATTGGTGACACGAGCTTGATTCCATTTCAATTTTCCGCTACATTGAGTAATTTTACTACATTATGACTTCTCTTTTCTTGCCCATCGAAAATACAAATTTATTTAGCTGTTGAAAAATCAAGATTAAGCTTTTCTATGCCTCACGATATTACTATGATTTTTAACGACACACGTTGAATGTAGAGCGAAGCCCTTACTAAAATTGCTGTAATACCGATAATTTGTGGCCTAGTATTTCATAAATTATTCAAACAGATGTCACTGTGTATTTAATTTTTTAGATTATGCAAATCAATTGAGAGTAGCTAGTAGCGAGATAACTCACAAAATTTGTATGTGCGGCCTGTCGATCATGGCCTCATAGAGTGAGAAAATGAGGTCTCATTCTGAAATGATGGATTATTATTTAAAAAATTTTATTTTAAAGTCAGACGAAATTTGTGTATGTGACCTGTCGATCACGGCCTCATAGAGCGAGAAATCTCGCTGAAGGCATGGAACCAGTTAAGAAACCAGATAATATAGTGTATATTTACAGTCTGTACGTTTGCATCGCTGTTTAGGTGGAATAGAAGATTTGGTACTGTTCGGTTATCAGGAATACAGCGGAAAACACATTTTGAAAATACCCGATATACTGGATTATTTATTAGTTTGGGTTAATTTAGGTTAGGTTAATGTGACACCCCCGTATGGTCCCCATTTGGGGATGTCTTTGTGTATCTGGAGACGCCCGAATCGGTATCAAAGCCAACAAATAAAGCGCTGATTACGAAAATAAATAATGTTAAAAGTCGGCCGGCAACATTGTCTTTGACCGTTGGAGATATGCAACGTCGCCCAAGAAAAAAAACAGACGAATGATTTTTTCAAGATGACGCGCAGATCGCGACAAGCAGCAAAATCGCGAACGCGTACATTTCGCCCTCCGTAGAATTAAATTATTAAAAAATGTAACCATATAGTATAATAATCGTAAATAAACTCGCCGCTTCCATCACAATTCCGGTGCCTTAATTATCCACCTTCATCCCAAATACAGACGATAAAAAAAGAAAACAAAACACAAAGTAACAGTTGAGAAATTTTCACATACCTAAAATGGAGGGAAGTGATATTAACCTAACAAATAATCCAGTTTATAGGCTATTTTCAAAATGTGTTTGCCGCTGTATTCCTGATAACCGAACAGTACCGAAGATTTTGTTAAATAACATTTTTGGAAAATTCGGATTAAAAAAGCATTTATATCCCACCTGACAATGATTGTTGACCGCCTCCATGGGGTTGTTGCCTAGCGCTTTGAAGTTTATGGTGCTGGGGTTCGACAGGAACGAGTTGAGACTTCCGTCGGGGGCCGGCATGCTGTCGGGGCTCGTCACCGACTTTTTGAGGATGCTCCTCAGCGGACTTTGGCTAGGAATTGCGGGCGATTTTATGGGGCTCTTGCTTCCGTTGAAACCTACATGGAAAAATCATAAAAATTAATGTAGCATGGGCTTATATAAGTAAGTTATCCGATTTTTAAACGAACGAAGATTCAAACGAGTGGCTCCTCTAGCAGTGAAATTGAAACAAAAGTAACGTCTGTCATAATTACGTGTTCTAAAAATAAATCGAGTAAACATAGTATTGAATATACATAATTTTGAAAAACACTTTATAAAAAAACACTTAAATATACTCTATATTATAACCAATAGAAAAAATCTTTATTGAAAAAAGTAAGCCACCCCGACGGGAAATCGAACCCTGTATCTCCCAAGTTTACGCCCCATCGTTCGCATTTACCAAGACTCTCTCAGAAATGTCATTTTGACATTTCATATTGATTTCCATAGTAACGCATGTATATATTAATAATTTAGTTGCTAGGAGCCCAGACCCCTAGCAACCAATAATAATGTATTGGATTACGGATTACTTCCAAAATAACTTTTCATACAAAACAGAATTAACTGAAAATGAATTCAATTCTAATTAAAGATGGCTAAAAGTATTTAAAACATGCATTGGCATTGTGTTCTGATATATTCTAAAAGTTTCAAATGTCTAGCTAGTCGGGAAGTTAGTTAAAAATCGATTGCAAGATTTGTACTGGATAAACAAACACCGGACAAATAAGAATACGACCTAATAAAAATGTTGTAAAAATACTCACTTCCATTTGAGATTGATACGTTCCCTTCGCATCTAGAGCTCCTGGACTCTTTGACGGTGTCGCTTTCGCTCTCGCTGGAGGCGTCAGCGCCATCCGTCTCGCTCTCTACTTCTTCTTCCTCTTCCTCTTCTGCGTCTTCGTCATCGTCTTCTCCATCGCTGCCCATGTCGACACCTTCCAAGGTCTTCAGCTCGGTCTTGCTTTTTTCGCCGAGACGGTTTCCGCCCAGGCGTAGGGTAAGAGTGGGTATGCGCTTCGCCAACGCCGACAGAGGCTCGTGGGCAGTCGGGCCGATTTCGTTGTAACTCAAATCGAGTTTCTGCAATGTTACAATGATTCAAAGGCGAGGCAATAGACATTAAGAGATAGGTATATATCTGATGACGGATTCTAATCAAATGACAAATACAAAGATAGCCTTTGATCGGCTATGTTTTTTGGACATGTGTACCGCTGGATGTCACGCTCAACCGCTCAGCAATGTAAAACCATATTGTCTATAATCAGTAGCAAAGGGTGGAGGTAAGCTGTTAAGATCTGACATATCGTCACTGTTCTGGCAGAAAACACTAATTCGAAAAAATTACATATTGAGTTAGTACCAAAATGTTCCTTATTTCATAATTTACCGTCTGGAAACCTTCTTAATAAATAGACAGTCTTTATTTTAAAGCCATCCTTTTTACGATTACTTAATAAACTCACATGATAGACCATTATTTCAAACATTTTAACAACTTCAAAGTCAAACTACTCAAAACTAGTATTCTCCAGTTAGTGTGTTCTGCCAGAACAGAGACGATATATAGTGCACACTAAGCTTTGCAGTCATGCGTATTTGTTTTCATTGAACCAAGACTACAATGTGTCAATAGTGTTGGTTAGTTTAGCAATCAAAGCAGTCATAGTTTAGGTATGCTATGGGCGATCCGACAAAAATAGTGCACTTCTATAATTCCATCACCGGATGTCAGTTAAATTAACCTTAAATTGAAGCGTCGATGTGTACGGATATATTATATACTGCTGTGTAATGATCTGCACAGAGAAAACAAAGCCTTAAGTCATCCTCAAATACTCACCGATATAAGCTGACCACCGATAGCGCCAACTATCCTCAACGCCCCCTTAGTCTTGAGCAAGCAGTCTCCCAGATTGACGTCCTCCAGGAGCGCCATCTTGGGGAACACTTGCGAGAGGGCAGCGGCCCCTTTCGCCCCCACAGTGTTGTCGTTCAGGTTGAGCACCTGAAGAGAGGTGTGCTTTTCGCCCAGTCCCAGGGCCAACGCGGTGACGCCCTTGTGGTATATGCCGTTCTGGGGTATCGACAGCGTCTTCAGGCCTTGGTTGGGACCGAAACTCTGCGAAAACAAACAGTTTGTAACAGTACTGAATCATGAGGAAATCTCTCTAATTTTTCTATTGCGTGTGCGTATTATAAACTCATCTAAGCTGTAAGTTTTGTACACAAAAATATTCACGTAAATATTCACATTTTTTTTGCATAGATAAATGAACTCGTCAAAGGATGATGATGCGAAAGACAGTATTTACTTTCGGACACTATTAAGAAAAGATGGCTGGCAACATCGATGGTTTCTCTCACTTACACATATTGAAATAATTATGGAAAAAAAAGAGATTGTTGCCAATCGAAAAAGGTTATAATAAATTAATGGTCTGATGCCGATGATTAATGATTATCTATAAGCCATTTTGCAGTGCAGGTTTATGTGTAGCAAGCTTCACACTTGTACTAGTTTATTCAAATCTTTAGCATACTTTATTAAAACATACCATGAGGAAGTTTCCGAGCGCAATGGCCCCCTCGTTCTCGAGCCGGTTCCTTCCCATGACGATGGTGTTGAGAGACGTAGGTGCTGAGGCCATTATCATCTTGGCCCCCTCCGTTCCCAATCCATTGTTGTTCAGATACAACTCCTGGAAATGTACGCACAGGTGATGTAACTCAATTTAATAACCGATTGAAGTACGCTAATAATTTAAGGCCAATAAACACAACAAATACAGGCCCCCTGAATGTTCTCAAATATTACAAATTGTGCGCTGCGTTCACATGACAAACTTTAATGCATATTATAATACAGATATTAAACATAACTGATCATCTCATTTCTATTTTGCTGTAAAGCAAAACTACCACTCACCTGAAGTTGTTCGCAGACTTTCCCCTTCAGCAGGGCAACCACACCCTGCGCGCCGATTGGCCCCATCGCATTGTCGCTGAGATCCAGAACTGATAAATACGCCTGGGCAAACATCATTCCTTCACTCAGGTTTATCTGCAAACGAAAAACAACTGGGTTTAATTTGACGCCACTAGAGAGAGCTCACTATCTGAATGTGAATGGCTGGAGTAACATTCAACTCGATGCGGAGTGTACTTAGTTAAAACCGAATACTAACTATTCAACGCTTGCATTCTGATGGTGCTGCTAGATGGTAGCGAATCACGGCACCTTACGAAGGCTCAAGAGCGACTATATATTGTGCTTTGCGAACAGATGTTTGCGACAGATACTGGGTACCATGGCCCCCACAAGGGGGGGCTGATAAGGTTCTAGCCTGGGGGCCCGGGCTAAGTGAGATAAACACACAACACAAATTTGCTTTAATAGTAAAAAAAGTCGCCTGCGGCGCTATTTTCTTTCAATAATGTTAAAAAATTTAATTGTGTATCGACAATCGACAACTCCTTAATTCAAATGGATGTATTAAAATATACAAAAAACACTAAATATACACATTAATTTTACCGCGTACACCATTTGGAAAACGCTACTGTAGATCCTAGCCAAAGATCCTAGCATGGGGGCCCGGTTCAGGATGTGGGGGCCATGCTGGGCACTATAACTTTAGGAGTAACAAGAAGATAAGAGAGCGAACTAAGCAGCAGGCGATGTTGGACCAGGCTCAGTCATGTGTTGCAGACACCTGAAGAGAATTACGACCTGGCTTGCCTGTTCTTCAAGTTAACTGGATTCCGGTGTCTTGGAAGGCCGCTAAATACAGCGTATACAGGGTGGTGGCATGACCTGGAATGACGTGAGAAGGCTGGCGAGCGACAAGGATTCTTGGAGGCGCCATGTGATGCCTATATGATCCAACTAAGGGGCGGGACATGGTTAAAGCGAACGTTTGGTTCATTTAAATAAATATCAATTTTGAATCTCTTACCAAGGCTTTGGGTATCTCTGTTTTCGTTCTGCCGGTGAACAAATCTGAAAAGAGCGCCTTCTTCAGCTGCGGTTTCTTTTTCAGTGCTTCTCCTATCGCCACGGAAGCCTCGACGCCGAGACTGTTGCCCTTCAAGTTCAGCGATTGCAGGCCCTCGCAGTTTTGTATAGCCGTTGACAATTCCTGGGCTGAAAATATTAACAAAACGTCTAAATTGATAAAAAATAATTACAAAGATAACAGTGACATCAATGTAACGCAGGTTGAAGCTTTAGTCAGAAATATCTGTGACATTTGCAGTGGTGTAGGGTGGAGGTGGGCTGTTAAGATCCGACATAAATAGGGCACACTAAGCTTTGTCAGTCAACGTATTTGTTTGTATTGAACTATGAATACAATGTGAAAATAGTGTTTGTTAGTTTTAAAAATTCAATTTAAACCTGCCCAATCCAAGCCAGTAAGTAGTCAAGAAATATTTTATAGATAGAAGAATATTTTTAATCAATTACGGTTTGGTTAGGCAGGGCTTAATGAATTTAAAAAAACTAACCAACGCCACCTATAATATGTATTCTTTATTCAACAAAAACAAACAAGTATGACTGAAAAAGTGTGCACTATTTTGCCAGATTGACCTTAGCATACCTAAACTATTATGGTTTGGTTGGGGCAGGGTTTAATAGAATTTTAAAAACTAACCAGCACCATCTGCAAATTGTACTCTTAGTTCAATGAAAACAAACAAGCATGACTGACAATGTTTAGTGTGTACTATTTATGTTGAATCTTAACAGCCTAACTCCACCCTACGTCACTGCTATACGGCCATTTCTTTCCGGTATAACAGCTCACCATGAACAGTGATGCGGTGAAATATAATACGTACAATTTACACATAACCCATAGCAACGGCACAGTATTCATTGAACCTGTATAGCTACTGGTGTACATCGATGATATAGATACAATTACCATGTTAGAATCGGTGCTGAAAAAGGCGTCTACAGCACTGGGATTCGAACCCAAGCCTTTCTACTTTATAAGTCGAACGTTACCACTCACTTGCCTGAAGACATTTAGGTAGAATTGGATTATTACAATCTTCTGATACACCCCTGTTACAGGCGGGCTTCTCCCGGTGTAAAATAATCATTTAGTAGTCATAAGTCGAAACGTAACCCTGACCTCTAGAAACAGCTTCATAAAACATCTAATCTGATTCCTTGCTCAACCACGTAAGTATTTTTTTATTCATAAGTAAAGGCATTCGTCCGGTGTGTGAAAATCACATATTGGGCGGAGGTGTAATTAAGATAAATTTAATTTGATTTAAAAAGTATAAATGATGATGGATGAGAGAGATAATTTTAAAACTAAATATAAGTATTCATATATAATAAATTTTGCCGCGCTTGCCGGCAACTTTAAAATCTCCACGCGCCTGCGCCGGGGTGGTCCTCGTGATTCATCAAATCAAAAGCATCACGCGATAAAATTTGGCCAATCACGAGGGTCCTTTTTGCTGGACGGCGTGGGTACGGGGAATTTGAAAAAGAAAGTCAGTAAGCGTCCTTTGTAAACCGTGTATGGACCTGCGTAACTAATTGTAAAAACAAAATATGTAAAGGACTACAAAGTAACGTTGTCCAACCAAATATTAAAATATATAACGCTAAAACTGCACGAGAAAGACTTAGTGTTTTATTTAATTTTACCAACATATACTTATAAATCCCTTTCTTTTTGTGAATCCGGGGTTCAATGGACACCTGAGCTAGCCACTGGAACCCCGGGCATCTCACTTCCCTAGCTAAACAAGCATATGTTATGCCTTCCAGAAGTGCAGTTAGATTAACAGATGTTTTTAGGTGGGATAATTATTAACTTGCCAAAACCCAATGGGTCCATGCTCTGGTTCGAACACACATTGAAACTACAAGTAATTTTTAACAGAATCGCATACACGGGTTCAGATGGATGCTAAACAAACCACTATTTCGTTACAGACAATAATAACTACAGTGTTACATGCTACATGCCAATTTCCCGAAAATTCTATCTATCTACAAGTACACAACGAAAACCACACTTCACACGTTAAAAAATTGTCACCAGTGACGTCACTTGTGTATAGTATTGTTAATAAGTACATTAATTATCGTACTAAATAAAATACATGAAGAAATTTGTAAAGATTATCGATTATTTTGTGAAAACAAAAAAAGTACGCATAAGCAACATAACCTAAAAACATGAATCAACAATCGCTGTTTCACACGTTTATATGCAATTATTCTGTTGTTTTATGATCAATTAATACAGATATTATTAAATTGATTGTATTTATTTAGTTCTAATGTACTTTTATCGTGTAAATATTGAAATTCGACCAGGCTTACCGTCGGCTGCATTGTTTAACATAATCGACTTTCCGCAATAGTTTAGGCATACTTCAGGCGGATCGGCCGCCGGTATTGAGTTAATAAGATCTAACATTCCAAATTGTGCCATTTTTATGTTTAATTTAATGCTTTTTAGAGATTTTTGTGTTTAAAAAAAAATAACCGACAGTTCAAGTTCTATGGAAACATCAACGCGCGGCAAACGCAGGGTTACCATCAAAACAATATAAAAAAAAATACGAATTGTGAATACATAATCGAGATGTGGATACTTGATTTTAAAATAAAATTTTTAAATTACATTAATCTTATTGATTTGTAATACTTATAAAAAGCTAATATAAAACAAAAAAATCTTTACATCTCAAGATGGTTTTATGAGTAGGTATGTATTTTACTCTATACCATGGGTCCAACCTTTTCAGCAGCCGGGCCAGATTCTAAAAATGAGATTACCTACCTGGCCGCAAAACCGATTTTTTTATAATACAAAACAAAAAAGAAATATATATTAATAAAATAAAACAAAAATCAGAATCAAACATATTTATTAGATTAGACTTTTTTTAAATAATAAAAAATAAACAAAATAATATAAAAATAATAAATTTTAGTGAGAAGTTTGATCTTGTGTGGCAGAATTAAGTGCATCAATATCGATATCGGGTGAGGTTGTTCTTACACGCAAACAGTTTTCCAAATGCACATCAGTGATTCGTGTTCTCACTCGGTATTTGATATGCTTCATCCGACTAAAAAGCTGTTCACACGTGTAAGTGTTTCCAAATAGCGAAGTCATCATTAGAGCATATTTGTAAAATGCAGTTTCTCTTTGTTCAAATATGTTTTGTAAAACTCTTCCAAACCAACCTGATGGAATTTCTTTTTTAACTGTTCATCGCAACATAGTTCACAATGTTCCATTTGTAAATTTCCTGGTAATAAATTCAAGTCTACAGAGAATGCCGTAACAAATGCAGCAAAAAGCACACGGTGCTTTTTAAAATCTTGAGCCAATATCGAATCTCAATTTGCGAAATTAGCACATCTAGCGGTAGCATTTGATATTATTTTTATTTTCTCACTGCTCCAAGGGCCACATGCGGGACACCCAGCGGGCCACATGCGGCCCGCGGGTTGGCCACCCATGCTCTATACTCAGGGGAGGAAACTTTTCGAATGAAGGACCAAAATTCAGGAATTCAAAATGAGCGGCGGGCTGCAAGTAAAATACCATTATTTTTATATTATTATGTAGGTACGCTATTTATTATCATGAAAAAAAAATATTACAAAAAAAAACAATCTAATGAGAGGAATGGAACTGTTTTGTCTTTTAACATTTTTTTTAAATTCAGGTATTAATTTGTTGTTGAGAAAGGCGTAAAAGATAATAACGTGAATCTTTTTCAAAAATATAATATTGCTCGCGGGCCGCAGAAAAATAGGCTCTCTACCAAGTTTAATTGATTTTTGAAATAAAATTACTTGAGCTTTGATGACATTGAGCTACTTCACAAGCTACAAGCCAGCGAATTTACATTCTGCTTGTAAACTCGCCCAGTGTTATCATCGAACTAGGTAACAAGCAGATTGTAAACAATCTACTGAAAAAAGTTGAAAGCCCGGCTACTTTCCTCGCTGGCATGTGGGTGATCTGTGTCTGCGCAGTAAAGCGATAGTGGCAAATCGGCTGGTAAAAAAAGACGAACTACTCAATACGTCCTGTCAAATAGTACCAAAAATGACGGTTTCAACTCGCTAGCTTGTTGGCATCTGAGCGAGTGGAAAGTTTTATGTGTCATCATCACAATCGCACTAGCTGACTAGCCCGCTTTTAAATTCGCCGACAAGCAGCTTGTAAAGTCATCGACGCTTTAGGTACTGAGATCCCCGGGGTTCCAGCGGCTAGCTCAGGTGTCCATCGAACCCCGGATTCACAAAAAAAAAGAAATTCAAACGGTTGGAGTATAAATAAAACACGGTCTTTCGTGCTCGTAACGTGGTCTTCTTATATTTTCTTAATTTTTAGTTTTACAAATTATATTTGGGATTTTTACAGTGGTAGTCGTCAGGTCCGTACCTATCGGAAAGGGGACGCTTACTAATTACTTTTTTCTTTTTCAAACTTCGCGTACCCACGCCATTCCAGCAAAAAGGACTCTCGTGATTGGCCAAATTTTATCGCGTGATCTTTGATTCGGCGAATCACGAGCCTGACCCTGGCGCAGGCGCGTCGAAATTTGGACGTTGCCGACAAGCGCGGCAAAATTTATTATATTTCAATCCTTATATTTAGTCTTAAAATTATCTCTTTCATCCATCATCATTTTTACTTTTTAAATTAAAAAGAAATACTTACGTGGTTGAGCAAGGAATCAGATTAGATGTTTTATGAAGCCGTTTCTAGAGGTCAGGGTTACGTTTCGACTTAAGCTACTAAATGATTATTTTACACCGGGAGAAGCCCGCCTGTAACAGGGGTGTATCATTCGCCCCATCTGGATTAAAGTCGAAAGGTACGCCCTGATCTCATCGGCCACCCATCCAATTCCTTGTTCATCCGTTAAGTACATGGCATGATAAACAGTTTATAAAAGAATTCAACTACAATCTAACTATTCTAACATAAAACTCTATACTTTAGCTCTATTTTTATTATTTTCTATATTTATTTTGGATTATTATTTTCAGCTCAAAGCAATGCTTTCGCGATACTTTTGAATAGGTCAGAGTTTGATTTAATTTCAGTGTAGTACATTTATTTTGTGTTACTTTGTTTTAATTAGGTTTTCTTGTTATTTTATTCGTTTTTATTAGTCAGCGGAGGGGTCGCGGGGCTATAGTCTTTGACTCTTGGGCTGTCCAGTTTTTTGTATTCCGAGAGGCTACATTTGTAGACGTTTAGCCCTCGTTCGGAATTATTATTTCGCTAAGCACTTCTATTTTCTTTCTGGCGCTATAGGAGCGTACCTAGCCGGACGTCGTCTGCCTTCGCGACGAGGGCGAGATAGTAGCGTGACTACTGGGCCAGGCTCGTCCCGAGCAGCGGATATCTTTCTATGGAAAGTTTCCCACTCGTCTGCTGGTCTCTGCAGCATCACCTCATGGGTAGATACTGTGCTTGCATTCATTCCTACCGCTGTGGGCAAAGCGTCATTTAGCGGTACAACGGCCAGGCTCGTTGACGGCATGGCTTTCCCACCGGTAGTAGGATGGTTTTTAGCCGCAAGTATTCTCTTCCACTTCCTCTTCTTGGATGGCAACACTTCGAGAGTACCTCCCGTTGTGCCACGACTTCTTTCAGGCGTCACGTCCCTAGCCTCCTCATGAACCTGCGACGAGAAAGGAGAGTGCGCACTCTCCACACCATCAAGCTCTGGTATCATAAGTTGCCCGGTTACGCTGCCTTCAGATTCGCTCACTTCGAGAGGAGACCCCCTTAGTGCTTCCAAATTATCTTCCTCGTCATCTCCTATATCGTCTTCCGCTTCCGTCTCAACGGGAGGGTAATGTTTACGGATTTGATCTACATGAAATTTATAAGGTCGGCCACGCCGAGCTACGTAATACGTCACTTTGCCAACTTTCCAGATAATTTTATGAGGTCCTGTCCATCTAGGTTCAAGTCCCGCACTTGCTCCTGGTCTTGTTTTGGGATATTCCTTCGTGTATACCGATTCCCCAACTTGGTAAGCCGGTGGTTCAGCCACACGATCCTGTCTTCGACGTTGGAAATACCCTTCTTGATTTGCAAAGACAGCCTCATTCATACCTTCACGGTTCCGCTCAACTCCATTACTCTCTCTCGACCTTAGCGGGTTGGACCAATATCCAGGCCTACACATTTTCGCTTCCCAAAGTACTTCAGCAGGGGTGAATCCCGTGGCTGCATTGCGCCGGCATCGTAAATCACCCAGTACGTCTGTGAGATGGGCATCCCACGTACTTTGGTCCAAGCCTGCTAAACGAATACGCAACCCTTTCTTAATCTCCTGGTTACGGCGTTCAGTCGGATTCTGTCTGGGATTGTAGATGGCAGTTGTCCATTGTAAACAATCCCATTCTTCCAAGGCTGCGAGCCATGCCGGGTGACTAAATTGCGTTCCGTTATCCGTTAAAAGCGCCCGTGGACTTCCATAACGCAGGATGATCTGATCGCGAACTAACTGGATGATATGTGATACAACCGCTGATCGCAACGGAAAGGCTTCAACCCACCGTGAAAACAAGTCGGTGATTACCAGAATGAATCTATTTTTTAAGCGTGTGGTAGTATAAGGTCCCATCAGGTCTAATGCCAGGATCTCCCATGGCCGCTTAGCTTCCATATGAGAAGTTTCCGCTGCCCTAAGCTGCAACGCACCACGCTTCCGGGTGGCACATATGCCACAGGCCCGTACGTAAGCTTCCACTTCGCGTCTACGCCTGCGCCACACAAACTCATCGCGGATAGCGTAGTCCGTTTCCAACGATCCTGGGTGACCATTTTCGTCGTGAAAAACTTTCATCACCTCCTTCCTTAATGAGGCCGGCACTACTATTTGTGGTGTCTGACTTCCACTCAACCGTACCAGCAACCCGTTTTTCACAATCAAGCCGGCGGGTTCTCTACTCGGTCCAACATTCGAATTTATGCGCCGTATTAATCCTTGTATCGTAGTATCCGTTCGTTGTTTATCCATAATCTTTTGTCGTAATGTGACCGTTGTTAGTAACATAGCGGTATGGGGCTCAGGTTTTCGCGTGGGCGCTTCCATCCGCTTGTTTATCTCCTCAGCATCCTTAGCGTTGGTCGCGTGTTCTTGAGGGAACCTTGAAAGGTGATCGGCCAGGTGGTTTTCAATACCGGGGCAATGTTCCGTATCAAAACGAAACTCGCTCAAGAGCATCGCCCACCTTGCCAATTTACCCTTCTGATTTTTCGCTGTATTTAGCCACGTGAGTGCCCGGTTATCGGTAATCAGCGTGAACTTTCGATCCTCAAGGTAACCTCGGTATTTTGTAATACCGAAGACTGCCGCCAGGGTTTCAAGTTCATTACTGTGATACCTACTCTCAACTTCATTCACGCGTCTACTTGCATAGGCTATGACATCGCGTCCACCGTCTTGTTTACGTTGAAACAGCACGGCCGCAATTCCATGTCCTGAAGCATCGGTTTGTAAGCAGAAGGGCCTTTCGAAATCCGGTCTGGCCAGCTTTAAAGGTTGTTTCATAGCTTCTTTTATTTGTCTGAAAGCATTTGTAGCTTCATTGGTCCAGTGAAATTTTACAGTGGTTCGAAGTAATTTCGTCAGAGGTATTGCTATTTCTGCAAACCTAGGTATATGCTCCCGTAACCAATTGCATAAACCTAAGAAGCTACGCACATCTTTCCTGGTTGTTGGTTGAGCGGCCGCTTCTACCTCTCGCAGATGGTGCAACTGCGGCTCGTTTCCAGTAGCCGTAATGCGGTGTCCAAGGTAGTCGACCTCTCTGAGACCAATTTGACACTTATTTGGTGCCACTCTCAGTTCATGGTATTGTAGTCTTTCAAATACCATTCGTAAATGGTTCACGTGGTCCTCCCACGACCGACTATATACAATAATGTCGTCCAAATAGACTAAGCATATATTGTTTATGAGTCCGACCAGCACCTCTTGGCTCATGAGCCTCTGAAATGCGCCGCAGGCGCCTTGCAAACCAAATGGTAAAACGTTGAAGTGATAGCAGCTACCATCAGCCGTAGCGAAAGCCGTCAGTGGTCGAGTATTTTTATCAAGTTTTACTTGCCAGTAACCGCTACGCAAATCTAGGCTGCTAAAAATGGTGGCAGTGCCTAGGTCCTTGAGTGTCTCTAAAATAAGAGGCAGGGTAGTAGCCTCCTCCTTAGTGAGGGCGTTAAGTTTTCGGTAATCCACACAAAACCGGGTGGTACCATCGCGTTTGGGTACTAAGTGTACAGGAGAGCAGTACGGAGAGTTGCTAGGCTCTATTACACCGTCCGCAAGCATCTGCTGCACGCTTTCTTGAATTTGTCTTCGCTTATTTTCGGATTGTCTAAAAGGTCCCAACCTGAAGGGTGTAGTATCCTTTAAATGAATCCGAAATTCCGTGGTTCTACTCGGTGGTCCGTGTTCGGCAAACCGGTCGCTAAAGTCCGTCATAACTTTAGTTAAAGCAACGCGCGCCCTTTCAGGGATGTCAGGTGACAGTTCTGCCAAGGTAATTTGTTCGCTAGGCAATGGCGGTCTCGTCGTTTGACAGTGAACAGTTTGTCGTATGTGGTTTCCAAAGTGTACACAGCGACGCTTCATGTCAATGACCGCTTCTTGTTTGTCCAGCCAATCCATGCCGATGAGAAGATCTACCTGCAAATTGTTCAAGGCGAGAGCATCGAATTCCACGGGGCTGTCACGTAAATATCCGCTGAGTAAAACGTCCCCGCTTGTGCTCAAAGCTTCGCCACTCGCGGTAACGAGCATTTGAGGAGCGCCCTTAACTTTGCATGGCGGGCATACCAATGCCTTCCGTACGAGAGTTCTCGTGGCTCCAGTATCGACGACGGCCTCGTAACGTCCGGTTACTCCGTGGATGCTCAAAGGCAGTTTGAGAAGGGGCGCACCTCCGTTATATGAGCTGACCCCATACCCAGACACACATACCCCAGCAGAGGCTACGTCGTCTTGTACCCCGTATTTTAAATTATTTACACTATTATTACTATTATCAGTATGTGATTGAACACTATTACCGTTCACTTTTTTATTTAACACTAAATTTTCGTAATCATATTTCACACTTTTATCCAGTAAACATTTATTTAAAACATCTAATTTATCAGCTACAACATTATTATTATTCACTAAGGCGTCACTAAAACTATTGGCAATAGCGATCTTCTTTGGTAGTACGTTTTCGCACGCCATAATGTAAGTTGACCCGGTACTGCCAATTTCATTATTATTAAATTTCTTATCAAGACTTTCCTTATAACTAACATTTTTATTATTACTTATTTTACGTTTCTTATTATTTATCTTATTTATTACAGCTAGAATATTTATTCCCCCTCGATTGGATGAAGACATTCGTTTATTTAGTTTCTCGCGAGCATCGTCTGACGTTTGCGGCGACGCGAGTTTGCTAGCTGATCCTGACCTAGGCAATCTGCGGTAGGTCATGGTTTCGCTGAACGTTTTCGTGCTCACTACTTTATTTTTAGAACTCCCGTGCGAGTTTTGTATCGATTTATTCCCGATAATATTATTCGTTGCGTTTGAAACGTTTATACACCTAATATCGTCTTGAGCCGACGTAGTTTTTGCAAATACATCTTTATATGTATCAGATTCGATTCGCATACAATTAAAAGGGCCAGTGGCGGCATATTTAAGATTAAATTTATTATCAATATTTTCAGTGTTTTTCAAAGTCAAATTATTTATTCGTAATTTACCGATGTTGTTTTTGTCAACATTTACAGATTCGAATGTTGAGTTTACGGTTAATGTTGGCGCGTCAAGCATTCTTTGTTCATCCGTCATCTTTCTTACCTTTTTAATCCTAGTACAGTTTGTATCTTCGACGAGCAACACCAGCTGATTTTCATTCTCTCTTTGCGGAATATCGTTAAGGCCAGGATTCAAATTAATTGCTCCGCTATCGTACGGCGTACTATTAAATCCTATGACATCAACTTTATTTTTAGAGCGAAATACTCTCGTTTTATGGTTAACCGGAAAGTTTACTTCGAAAAATTGTCCTGAATGAAAATCGGTGTTGCTTGACGACACATTTTTACAATTATTATCTAACTTAACACTAGCAACAATAGGCTTTATAAGAAAGTCACTATCTATAAACTTATCACTAGATTTAACGGGCACTTTAAGAGCGTCCCGATTAAAGCACTTGTCACTATTTACTTCATTTTTTCGTATGCCATTGTAGGTGGCATCCGCAGGATCACGAGGTCTCCTCGAGAGCCCAAGTCGACTTCTCGGTTCTGCGGCGCCCCATCAATGTCCCTGCTCCGTTTCCAGTGGACTCCATTCTTGGTTGCGTCTCCATGCAGGGTAGTTCGGGCATGTATGGTTCTGGTGGTAACCGAACTCGCAGTACTGACACTTGCGAACGCCGTTTGCGTCATAAAGTGGCGTACGGTTTCCGCCATGGAAGGCACCTCTGCGTTGTTGGCCTCCTCGAGCCAGAAAGGCTCCGTTTGGGGTTCTGGCCTGATTATTATTTGTCGATTCCCGCGGTTGCGGAGGCGGTTCAGGGCGTGTCTCAGCCTTAAATATTTGTTGACGTGGTTTCGAGCGTGCGCTCGACTGTTCTAAATTTTGATTACAATCGCATAGGCAGCCGCATTCTTTTCGTCCCGATCGTTGCGTGGCTATCGCTACGGGAGGTCTAATCGTAGTTGGTATAAGGCGTTGAGCCACCACCAGTAGTTCGTCCAGGTTGGACCAGCCTGCTTGGCCCACTCGCAGTTGATCCCTTTCACTTAGCAGGTCGAAAAATAACTCGCCAAGTTCTTTCCCGGGGATATATGGTAGCAATATGGTCGCCAGATCCTTCTTATTCAACAGAAACCCGAAGACATCTTCATCCGGTCGTTGTACCAAGTTTTGCAGTTCCGTCCGTTGTTGGCGACGTTTGAGGGACGATTCGAATTGCTGGCGCAGCAGGTGAATAAATGACTGCCAGCAGGTATTCGAAGATATCGTCTTCCCCCATATTTTTGCCTCATCTCTTAATCTATTTAGTGCGAGTCCTGTCCAACTTTCGGGCGGGCTCTTAGCTGCGGCGAAGTACGTCTCACACCCTTTGATAAAATCTGACACCTGATATAGTGGGTGTCCTGTGTAGAAGACTTCAAGCTCCGGCTTCAAGCCCCAAGGTTGATACAATTGTGGTATGACCGGCACTGCTTCTGACGTAGGCTTCAGGGCTGTTGATGACGCTACAGTCGGCAAATTCACGTCCTCGTGCGGCCTCATTTCGAACACCAGAGGAGGGCTCTCCCGGTTTGATGTTGGAGACAGCACTTCTTCTTCGATGAGGGTCACGTCGGAATCCGCTTTTTCGTTAGCCATTTCTTGGTTGTTCCGGCTCCTGGATCTCGTTAACATTTAATACACAGTATGTGATCTCAAACTTTTATTTAGCGTTCGCGGGTTCGGAAGAATTAATGCGATTCTTCACGCCTCATGTTGCTTGGGCGCCATTGAGATCCCCGGGGTTCCAGCGGCTAGCTCAGGTGTCCATCGAACCCCGGATTCACAAAAAAAAAGAAATTCAAACGGTTGGAGTATAAATAAAACACGGTCTTTCGTGCTCGTAACGTGGTCTTCTTATATTTTCTTAATTTTTAGTTTTACAAATTATATTTGGGATTTTTACAGTGGTAGTCGTCAGGTCCGTACCTATCGGAAAGGGGACGCTTACTAATTACTTTTTTCTTTTTCAAACTTCGCGTACCCACGCCATTCCAGCAAAAAGGACTCTCGTGATTGGCCAAATTTTATCGCGTGATCTTTGATTCGGCGAATCACGAGCCTGACCCTGGCGCAGGCGCGTCGAAATTTGGACGTTGCCGACAAGCGCGGCAAAATTTATTATATTTCAATCCTTATATTTAGTCTTAAAATTATCTCTTTCATCCATCATCATTTTTACTTTTTAAATTAAAAAGAAATACTTACGTGGTTGAGCAAGGAATCAGATTAGATGTTTTATGAAGCCGTTTCTAGAGGTCAGGGTTACGTTTCGACTTAAGCTACTAAATGATTATTTTACACCGGGAGAAGCCCGCCTGTAACAGGGGTGTATCAGTACCATCATTATTTTTTTACTAAATGCTAAAATAATTTCCAGTGAAAGCATTTTAATTACAAAATTTCATACCGATTAATAATAAATAATACATTACCAATATTACGACAACGCCTCTCGGTCCTGTGAGTTGAGCAGAGCTTGATTAACAATAATTAACTCATTCAGCGATCTTCATATTGTCTACTAGAGATGGGAAAACTGGTCAATTTTGAAGACTAAGTATACTTACTACCAGTATAAAAAAATACTTAGTATAGAAACTTGTTCCAAAATACTTACTAGTATTTGGAATACTAATATAGAGCGTTTGGTGTGCGTATGTGACATAAGTCTCATACTCAACTGGAACTAAAACCAACTCATGAGAGGAATGGAACTAATTTATGTCTTTTAACATTTTTTTAAATTCAGGTGTTAATTTTGTAGTTGAGAAAGGCGCTTGAAACTTGAGTACACAAACTGAATACGTGTATTAATTAAGGCTCTAAGTACCAAAAACAAAAAAACTGACATTTTTATAGAAAAGTGTTCTACATACTAACACCAATAACTTCAGCTATGGTCTAAGTGCCTCAAGCAAGTCAAAAAAATACAGCAAAATATTTAAACCTGTTGACGTTGTAAGTCCATTGGCCTGTTTTATTTATAATGGTGTAAATAGCACTACAGTGGTCAACTTCATTCAATATAAAATGGCTGACGATGGTGTGTTGACACTTGCGACTTCCTAATACCTAAAATTATAGAAGCTGCTGTGATTGCTTCACACTGTAAAACCACATTTTTCAAAAGGTCTGCTTCATGAAATTTTACTGCAATGACTCGGTATTTTGTATCTACAGGCAATACTACTTTTTGGTACTTAGAGCCTTAATTAATACACGTATTCATTACTGGTGACAGTATTTCCAACTCACCTCTATTGTCTACCTTTCAAACCTTTTCTACTTTTTGGGTGCCAATGGATGGCTAGTTTATTGTGAGTGGAAGGAGTGAATCCCTGTGCTATGAACAGATTTGTAGTTCCCTTACTGTCACCCAATAAGCTCTTTATTCAGTTGTTTGGTGATGAATGCAGTGAGTAGGAACCCAAAGAAGACACATTTTCGTTATCATGACAAATTTAATGGAAAATCGAGTAGATATTTCTTTGTAATGGTGAAAGACAATAGTGTTGTTGTTTAATTTGTAATGCCTCAATACACCCAGTCAAATATAATAGGTACGTAAAAGTTGAAACAATATGACAATGAGTGTGGTCCTAGATCACAGCCAACTTAAAGTTGGACATGTCTGCACTTTATACCTTTAAACATTGAGTTGCCATAGTCTTTTTTATATAGGGCAATCGGACTGTTCATTGGTCAGCCCTTCGGTGGTAATAGATGGTATCTAGCCAATGACGTGTTAGCTTACTTACAGTCAATAAGGTTTTACATTACTAAGACGCTAAGCACGAGAGTATAGATTCAGGGGTTCATAATAATGGGTACATGCAAATTTTACGTATTACATTTCACCATAGCACAGTTCGCCGTGAGCTTTTGATACACCCCTGTTACAGGCGGGCTTCTCCCGGTGTAAAATAATCATTTAGTAGCTCAAGTCGAAACGTAACCCTGACCTCTAGAAACGGCTTCATAAAACATCTAATCTGATTCCTTGCTCAACCACGTAAGTATTTTTTATTTATAAGTAAGGGCCTTCGTCCGGTGTGTGAAAATGACATATTGGGCGGAGGTGTAATTAAGATAAATTTAATTTAATTTAAAAAGTATAAATGATGATGGATGAAAGCGATAATTTTAAGACTAAATATAAGTATTTAAATATAATAAATTTTGCCGCGCTTGTCGGCAACGTCCAAATTTCGACGCGCCTGCGCCAGGGTCAGGCTCGTGATTCGCCGAATCAAAGATCACGCGATAAAATTTGGCCAATCACGAGAGTCCTTTTTGCTGGAATGGCGTGGGTACGCGAAGTTTGAAAAAGAAAAAAGTAATTAGTAAGCGTCCCCTTTCCGATAGGATAGGACCTGCGAAACTTATTGTTAAAACAAAATATGTAAACGTTTAAAGAAAATGTAAAATATAAGAAGACCACGTTACGAGCACGAAAGACCGTGTTTTATTTATACTCTAACCGTTTGAATTTCTCTTTTTTGTGAATCCGGGGTTCGATGGACTCCTGAGCTAGCTGCTGGAACCCCGGGGATCTCAATGGCGCCTTGGCAACGTGAAGCTCAAAGAATCGCATGGATTCTTCCGAACCCGCGAAATAAAATTTACGCCCGCGAACGCTAAATAAAAGTTTATGATCCAGGAGCCGGAACAACCAAGAAATGGTTAACTAAAAAGCGGACTCCGACGTAACCCTTATCGAAGAAGAAGTGCTGTCTCCAACATCAAACCGGGAGGGCCCTCTGGTGTTCGAAGACAGTCCACATACGGAGCTGACCGCGCCTAGCGTCGTGCTGGAGACCGTAGCACCAGCGCGTCTCCAGTACGACGAATGGCTGCACAAATCCCACCTATGGAGACCAGACACATCATCGACGGTATCCAGCGAGGAGGGCTCGTAGAGGCCACGGCGAAAAACGGCGAGCAAAATGCCGATTTTCCTAGGGTATCACTAACATGTCGTGTACCCTAGTCGACCACGGGATGTTCGGTGAGGAGAGAAAAAGGAAACGCGAGGCTAGGGAGCCTCACAAGAGGGCTGAGAAGGCGCGCAAGCTGAGATGAATCGAAGAAGCTGTACGGGCGCAGGCTCGACCACGAGGAGATGAAGCAGGACCAGTCGCCAACCCTCTAGTCAAGGGTGAACGCTGAGTTGCTGTTGGAAGTTTCAGTGTAAACAGTGTAGTTAAAAGTGAAGATAATAATCGTAAATATCCGGAAATTCTTCTAATTACGGATAAAAAGTTAATTAAGGACCCACTTTCTGAGCCTTGTAAACTTAAGTTCATTAGTAAGAAAAATGTACATTCTAGTTTTAAAAATAACGCTTCGCAAAGTGACGCCAATTCTTTCCGTTCAAATAAAGTAAATATGAATGAATTCGAAAACATTAACATTGAAAATCGCAAACAATTTTATAAACGGGAAAGAGGATATTCTACAGTAGCGCGAAACCTGTTTCAAAGTTACGCCGTGTGAATAATTTGAATCCAAAGAGAAACGAGGAAAATAGTATACGACCGTCACTATTATTTCTTTATAAATTACCAATCGTAAATTTAACACAGCGAAAACGGAACGGGAATAATACGGCATCACTCGACGAAGTGTATATAGTTGTTATGTTAAATTTTAATAATAAGTTAAAATTAGGTATAAGAGGATGAAAGTAGAGATTGTATGCTTGTGAAAAAAAAAAAAATGAGTCAATAAGCCGTAAATTTCTCAACGGGCTTTCAATAATGAAAAAAAAATAATAATAATAAAACGTGAGAGGCACCGCAAATCGGCGCGGCGCGCCTTTGGAATAGGATGTCGGGCGCGTAAAACGAAACAACATTTTTTTTTTAAATAAAACGGGTTTCACCAAAAATAAAGTTAATTACACAGTTATAAGTTTACTGATTCAGTAAATAAATATATATTGAGAGGGTGGAATATTTCAATTTTTAATATCAATGTTATTTATACAGTCAATACAATGTTGCAAAATATTTATGGGTATTAGGGTAAAATATTAAATGTGATAGTAAGTGCCATAAGTACAATGGGAAGATTTTATATAAAATTAGTAGCTATTTAATGTATGGGGTAGGAGGAGTAATTAATAAAGTAAATTCGAATAAATTTAAAGTACAGGAAGTCTAATGAACGAATAAATTACTAAAGAAAGAAAAAGAATAAATACAGATGAAGACAATTTGGAAGCACAAAGGGAGCCACCTCTCGAAGTAAGCGCATCCAAAGGCAGCGTAGCCGAAAATTCATGATACCAAAGCTTGATGGAGTGGAGAGTGCGCACTCTCCTTTCTCGCGCAGGTTCATGGAGAGACTAGGGACGTGACGCCTGAAAGATATCGTGAAACAACAAGAGGTACCTCCGAAGTGTAACCATCTATAAAAAAAAAGAAAGGGAAAAGGATACTTATTGTGAAAATCCATCCTAGTACCTGTGGGAAAGCCGTGCCGCCGTCAACGAGCCTGGCCGTTGTACCGCTATACGATGCCTTGCCCGCAGTAATAGGAACAGATGGAGACACAGTACCTGTCCATCTATGAGGTGATACTCCAGAGACCAGCAGATCAGTGGAAAACTTTCCACAGGAAGATATCCGCTGCTCGGAACGAGCCTGGTTCAATAGTAACGCCACTACCACGCCCTGGTTGCAAAGGCAGACGACGCCAAACGAGGTACGCTCCTATTGCACCAGAAGAAGAAAAACGTAACACGAAATAATAATTCCGAACGAGGACCAAACGTCTACAAATGTAGCCTCTCGGAATACAAAAAAACTGGACAGCCCAAGAGTCGAAGACTATAGCTCCACGACCCCTCCGCTGACCAGTATAAAAGAACGAGAAGAATAACAAAAACATTATGAAACAAAATAAACGCACGACATTACAGGAGAAAAATAAAATAATAATAAATTATGACAAATGATAATAAGAAAGGAAAATAAATCAAACTCTGACTTATTCAGGAGCATTGCTTTGAGCAGGAAAATAGTAATCAAAATAAATATCGAAACAATACGTAAAGTTAGTTGTTTTTTTTTTGTTAGAATAGTTAGATTGTAGTTGAATTTTTTTATAAACTGTTATCATGCCATGTACTTAACGGATGAACAAGGAATTGGATGGGTGGCCGATGAGATCAGGGCGTACCTTTCGACTTTAATCCAGATGGGGCGAATTGATACACCCCTGTTACAGGCGGGCTGCTCCCGGTGTAAAATAATCATTTAGTAGCTCAAGTCGAAACGTAACCCTGACCTCTAGAAACGGCTTCATAAAACATCTAATCTGATTCCTTGCTCAACCACGTAAGTATTTTTTATTTATAAGTAAGGGCCTTCGTCCGGTGTGTGAAAATGACATATTGGGCGGAGGTGTAATTAAGATAAATTTAATTTAATTTAAAAAGTATAAATGATGATGGATGAAAGCGATAATTTTAAGACTAAATATAAGTATTTAAATATAATAAATTTTGCCGCGCTTGTCGGCAACGTCCAAATTTCGACGCGCCTGCGCCAGGGTCAGGCTCGTGATTCGCCGAATCAAAGATCACGCGATAAAATTTGGCCAATCACGAGAGTCCTTTTTGCTGGAATGGCGTGGGTACGCGAAGTTTGAAAAAGAAAAAAGAGAGTAAGCGTCCCCTTTCCGATAGGATAGGACCTGCGAAACTTATTGTTAAAACAAAATATGTAAACGTTTAAAGAAAAAGTAAAATATAAGAAGACCACGTTACGAGCACGAAAGACCGTGTTTTATTTATACTCCAACCGTTTGAATTTCTTTTTTTTGTGAATCCGGGGTTCGATGGACTCCTGAGCTAGCCGCTGGAACCCCGGGGATCTCACTTTCTTATCGGAAAGAGATGAATAAATTACACGTTGTTCGTGGAGCATTGCAGACAATAATGTTCCAATTTTATTAGATCCTAACCTAACCTAATAAATAATCCAATATATCGTCTATTTTCAAATTTGCCACTGGCTTCCTGTATACCGACAAGAACCGTGTTTTATTTAGACATGAATTTTATCTCAGTATTATACGACCCAAAGAGGTTGGACGGTCTATAATATACGACCATATATTTCCGATACATTTCACGGTGGAGTGCGATACGGAAAACTGCATACGTACAAATTTTCATGGTAGCAGACACACGTAATAATATGTCCAGAAAACATGGCCGATCTGGATTTCACTGGTGCTATTTTTGTATTTTTTATCAATTGACTAGAACCCGTCTTTAGATGTCTCCAATTTTTATTGCACTCACCCTTGAATCGTCTTAACATTCATTGCAGACATACATAGTACATGCCTGAAGTACAATCGCATATTGAACTTTTAAGTTAATTTATTTAACTCGGTTACCTATACACAATCTTCACAGGCAGCTTAGCATGAAAAAGTGAACAAACCTGATCAAAACACCAAGCATCATTTTGAAATAACTATATTATCAATATCCCGGCTTCAAAAGCACTCAGGATCATAATCTTGGTATGTCAATATACATTTTAGTTCTTAGCCCGGTTGCATACAGAATATCGTCATGACTGGAATATAGTCATAAATTAAAAACGTTGCAATGTTGCAACTCTCTCCCGTGCGCACAGGCGAGACCATACTGGGACAAATGAAAAAATAGCTTCTGCAGATGCACCAAAGCCACATTTTGTTATTCTACCTGCGTTATTATATCTCGAGTGAAATTTGTTACACATGACGGATGTTTTTTTTGACCAAAAATGTCCCACATACACAACGTTATGTGCTGCCACAGTAAGCTGCCGCTACGGGAAAAATGTATGTAACATCGTTTTTCTTGGTATTCAAAATGTTATCAGACTGATGCTCCCACCCCGTAGTACATTTTGAACCTTTCAATGAACATTATAGTTAGGAAAATCAGCCAAAATCTCTTATAGACTAAATTTGTCGCCGTGACGTCAGTCAAATAGAATGACAACAAAACCATATCGATAAATTCAACGTGTTGCAGTCAGGGTGAGTTTCTATGTGCGGTCGGGTTCACGGTTCGATTTCACTGATTTACTACAAGCTTTTGAGACAACAGATCAAAGATTTAGCATGTGAAAAAAATTTCGTGCTTTTGTCCTGTGTGAAAGTGTCAAGTTTCTTAATTGATTTTGTGATAAAAAATAATAAAAAAACAAATACAATATAACATAGATAAGAAATCGTTTATTTATATAAAAATAATACTAGCTATTATATTATTATATTGCATTATAACCTTGATTATTCAGATTTTTCGATCATCCGAATATTATTACGTAATATCATCATCAGACATGGGCATAAATTAATGGTAATTACACGACTGGAGGCTGTCAATTCTAGGTGTGCCTATATTGGCATACGATGAAGGCTGATCATGTCACCAATTAGGTTTCAACAACAAACAATAAGCCAAGAGAACTTTTACTTTTTTGTATAAAATAATGGCTCATCCGGTTTCAACTTTAATGCAGAATTACATATCACAATAAAATTATATTATAATGGGATGCAGTGGCGAAGAGTGGAGGTAGGCTGTTAAGATCTGACATAAATAGCGCACACTTTTGTCAGTCATACTTATTTGTTTTCATTGAACTAAGACTGTAATGTGTAGATAGTGTTTGTAAGTTTTTAAAATTCAATTAAACCTTATCGATTACGGTTTGGTTAGGAAGGGCTTAAGGAATTTAAAAAAAAAAGGTACTGTTCGGTTAAAGCGGATACAGCGGAAAACGCATTTTGAAAATAGCCGATAAACTGGATTATTTGTTAGTTTGGGTTAGTTTTGGTTAGGTTAGGTTAGGTTAGGTTTGGTTAGGTTAACCTAACAAATAATCCAGTTTATCAGCTATTTTTAAAATGCGTTTTCCGCTGTATCCGCTTTAACCGAACAGTACCAAAAAAACCAACCAAAACCATCTATAATAATAATAATATGTATTCCTAATTCAACGAAAGCAAATATGACTGACAAGTTGTGCATTATGTTTGTCGGATTGTCCATAACATACCTAAACTATTATGGTTTGGTTAGGCAGGGTTTAATTGAATTTTAAAAACTAACCAACACCATCTACAATTTGTTATATTAGTTCAATGAAAATAGCGAAGTATGATTGACAAAGTTTAGTGTGCACTATTTATGTCGAATCTTCACAATCTAACTCCACGCTTCGCAACTAATGGGATGGTTCTTCTTTTGAAACCACACAATGGATGGTATTTTACCTCTAAGTTAACAGTGAAATCCTGATTTTACGTTTTTGAATGTAAAAAGAGGGAAAATGTAAATTATACAAATTGGTGAGGTGCATAATATGTCAAGGTATTCTTTCACTTTATCGAGTATGTTCCCTTTCTCTTAAACTGACAACATAAACAAAAAGTAAAACCGTACAAACTATGTAAACAATAAGATCGAAAAATATCCATCCCTAATTGGTTAATATCACCCACCAATTACGTCGGGTAACCTTATGTCTAAAAATAGAAGCGCACATGTGTGTCTGCAATTTATTTCTATGATTGCCATGTGTTTAATTGAATATTTTAGACGTTGTTTAAACGGGAATTAAATGTACTAAAATGAAACACGACTGCAGAAACTACCCGTAAAAAGCAGGAAAATATGAATTCCGGGCACGTAAAATCGGGGTTCTACTGTAGTTATCATTGAGCGCAAAAAGGCTGCATATATCGAACATATTTTCCAATAAAATACGATTTACGAAAGCTCATTATGCGGGGAATGGTAGAGAGTGGCAGAGACGTAGGCAGAAGGAGATTCTCTTGACTACGTAAGTTGTTTAATTTCCAAGGCATGATCGGATACGACTAACCCAGGATAAGGAGATTTTGGTTGTCAAACTTGATAAGAGTGTTAATTCTGTGTGCGTTGTATTACGCGACGGGTGTATGCCACGTTGTCTCGGAGGTGTTGCGATGTACTGAAACAAAAAAAAAAAAAATATTGTTATGATATTATAGTATCCATTCCTGGGGGTCCGGACTCGAAAACCGGTTACATGTAAATTGTACATAAAACATTTCACTGTAAGCTTTCTTATCGGAAAGAGATGACCGTATACTATATGGTCTACGTTAATTCAATTTTCATAGCTGATTTTGGCAAAATTCATGAAAACCTAACCTAACAAATAATCCAGTATATCGGCTATTTTCAAAAATTGTTTGTTGCTGGCTTTGTGGCAAAGTGTAAACCGACAAGAACCGTGTTTTATTTAGACATGAATATTGGTTGGAAGGTCTTTAATATACGGCCATATATTTCCGATACAACATTTCACGGCGAAGTGTGATATGGCGAACTGCATAAGTACAAGTTTCCGGACACGTCGAAAACCCCCCCTTACAGTCTCAAATTTTCGTTGAATAAAAAAAAATGTTTATCGAATAAATAATCACTTACATTTTTTCTCCTTAAAGTGTGTGGCCACGTGAGTATTTCTCTGACCCGTCGTCTTGAAGGTCAACTCGCATATTGGACATGCGTGCGGTCTCACATCGGTGTGCCTTTTCATATGAACGGCCAGCGATCCGGCGGATGTTGTACTTTTCCCGCAAACCTGTGAAAGGTTTTGCTTTTAGTGAAGGGAAAAAATGTTTTGCTTTTGGCTGCCTATTTATAACTAAATTTGATATTCGAATGTCTGTGAATATGAAAGTATAGTGGAATATCATATTAGAAGTGTGAGGTTCTCTTTAAATGAACTTGCAATGCAAAATCACCTGTAGCTAACTTAATCGGTGAACTACAAGTCCTTTTTTGCTTCAATTTCATACATTTAGACTCCAACTCTATAGAACAACATTTAAAAAATATAGAAGAAATCGATTTAAATATACCTGACAGTTATACATCTTTCTCTCCGATTTGTTCTTATGAATTAGCCTGTGTTTGGTGAGTGTGGACTTGACGGAGAAGCTCTTCCCGCACTGCACGCAGGAAAACGGCCGCTCCTTGGTGTGTGTTCGAGAGTGCCGTATCAGATCCGAGGGTCTGTAGAAACTGGCCGTACACTTGCTGCACTTGTTGACCAAAGGGGGGAACTTGTGAATGGTATTTTGTTTCAGGCTCATCTGGAATGAGGTAGAATGAGGATGAAGCTGCACAATATAAATTCAATACACACAATTTGAATACACCGTAGAAATCTAATAAATATGACGCCGTGTGAGAGTCAAACCTGCATACTGATATAGACAGTAGCAACAATGTGTTTTACCATTGAGCCACCTGCACCCTACCTAATTACGATGAAATTATCTAGTAGTATATACAGCTGTGCAGCTATTCTTAACCGTTAACACTTTAACATGTTTCCGTTATTTTCATTGGTCCAAAGCTATCCAGCGGTTATCTACAATAATTGGTAAAATCATAATATGGCGAAAATTTAAGTTGGTAGACATGCGCATGAAATACGTCTCTATTCAGTCAAATTCGGGTATGTTCATCCTGGCATGTTTATGTTTTTTCCACCCGAACCTTGAAATGCTCGAAACTCGATATTTGACAGCTTGCGGGTAGCAATAAATTGAGGCGGTGGACGTGATCTGTGACATTGATTATTTTTCAAAATCTCGCATCTCAATAATTTTGAATATAATTGACGTACTCTATCTCGCTCTAAAAGTTAACACAGTCAAGAGAGGGGCTGTTAAAAAATAGCACTTTTTGACAGTTAATTTATTGTAACAATTAACTGCCTGAATACATAAAGCAATACATGTGATATATTTAACACATTTAGCTCTTTTTGAGTGAGTGATATGTTAGAATAGCCTTGTTGAAGCGCTTATCAACTCGCGTTAATATTGGCAATCGGCTTTTATGGTTTGAATGTAAGCACCAATATTTGGTATTTACTATGATTTCTAATCAGTCTAGTTGAAATTGCATGTAAAAAATCCAAGCTTTGTGAAGTCAGTAGGTACCTACTAGCGCCGGCGGCTCAGCACTTCATTACAATAAACTTCTTTTGTAGTTTATGAATGCCATGCTTGTTTCGGGGATTTTTACGATGGTTGACAATTTTTTTTTGTTCTATGCTTAAATATAACGTGGCGCGAAAAATGTTGTATAACAATATAATGAGTAATGCTTATAATGAGTAAATTCAGTCGGTCCCATCTTCCTCGTAATAACCAAGTTCGTCTGTATGTAACAATCATACCACTCAGCACTACAAGGGTGACACACTTTAATATGTATGTTTTGTTGTCAAAACAAAACAATGTAGCGGAAACGATTTCAGCATTTCATCATCATACTAGATCAACTTGCGACAATGTCTCTTGTAATATATGGATTGCATTTGTGTAAATAGCAAGGACGATGACGATCCATAACTCTCAAGTCACTCACAACGAGTCCATTACTCGGCTCACTACTCATCTCGAGTCCGGTCACTCGACACAGTCAACCGTCATTCCACTCAAGTCCAGTCTCTCGGTTATATTAACATCTCGGTACATCGGCAGTCAATTCAATCATATAGTCAACCTCATCAGTACATCTGTATCCGCGATAATAACATCACTCTCATCGTTATCATTGTATTTATTTATTCTTGTATATGTTACGCCGAATGTGCGAAATTGACTATTACATGAAATGGGCTAAATTTTGCCTAAATCATGAAAAATACAAGCCCGTTGCCTTATTCATGAATTAGACAAAATATCTGGTGAGTGCATGAATTCCGCAGTAATTTTTCTGCCTTGTTCATGCATTGGACAAATTAGATAGTAGCGCTACGGTGGTATTTTTTGCAACTTAACTAAATGTGTGAAATGCTCGTGGATTGGTCAAAATATACGTATATTATCTATGGTCAAAATAGGTGGTCGCGCTCCGGTGGTATTTTTTGCAACTAATCAAACTAACCAAATGAAATGTATCAGATGTCATTGATTATAATATAAAAATATACCAATCAATAACTAAAATGACGTTCATATCCATTTACTATGCGCAAAAAAACTAGAACTATAATATGATAACGGATGAATTTTATTAAAAGGTATTTTCGCGATTTGATTCGTGCTTGGGTATCGTACATGCAATGGTCGATTGTACGTTTTTGATAGTTTGTTGACACTTGTTAGCTAACCTCAAAATGGACATTCAGTTGAATAATTCAGAATTTCAAAACCTAACCTAACCTAACCCAACCCAACCTAATAATATTATATTATGTCCAATTATAACTAATAAAATCATCCGTATTAAATTTACTTTTTCTGCTGTCATGTTGACAGTTTAAGAATTCCATGCCCTGGCGACTTCATGTACTCGGCAGAAAATTTACCTTATTCATGAATAAGGCAACAGGCTTGACTATTACATGAATTAGCCAAAATTTAGCCCATTTCATGTAATAGTCAATTTCGCACATTTGGCGTAACATATAGATAAATAAACTCTCTTCTTGTACCATCCAAGCAACGACGACTTTATCTTCCACAACTCCTCAACATTTCCAAAAATATACAGTACACTCTCAGTAGTCCGCAGCTCGATTATCCGACAATTACTATAATCCGCCGTTATTTTTACTAGTTGAAAGCAAAAAATCAAGCTCAATAATTCGCCGGTATTCAATTGTCAAATTCAGTAGTCCGCCGCGTACAAGTATACAACGCAGATGAGACAGGTTTATTTTGGAAACTTCTTCTTTGTAAAACGTACGTTTATCGCGAAGAAAGTAATGTACCAGGGAGAAAAGTGCCCAAGGACCGCGTCACAATTATGCCGTGCTCCAATGCAACCGGGACACACAAACTGAAGCTATTGGTCATAGGGAAAGCCAGGAATCCTAAGCCATTCAAGAATAGCTGCTTAACTGAACAGTTGTGTCAAGTAATTTACTGTTTAATATTTAGTTAATAAACTTAGTTTATAAACATATATAATTTAGTAAATACTTGATTTGGATTATAAATAAAACCGTAATTTGCTTGTACAAATTTTTACCATATTTTCTATGTATGTACTATAATCCGCCGCTTTCACTAATTGGACACTTGTCTGGTTTTTGGGGTGGCGGATTACTGAGAGTACTGTATAAGGTAATATATTCAAACACACATACCATACATGCTTCCAGACCCATCAGCAGGTGTTTCGAGACGGGTTCTTTTTTCTTCCTTGTTTTGAAGAATTTCTTCGGCTCCGGGATTTTGATTTCCATATCAGGGGTCGCCGTGGCAACAGCGACATCAGTTGATCTGTAATAATAACCGAATCTCGATTCAGATCGTAGATGTTAAAAGAGAGGGTCAACAATTTTATTTATCTGGGTTCCTCTGTTAAAATAACATAAAGAGAAGAATTGTGACGATGAGGATTGAACAAGTTAAATAAATCGACTATAGTTTTAACATTCCGTACGTTTATAAATGTTTTTAGTATTTGAATGAAGACAGGTCAAATCAAATTTAAATTATATAGGGTTGCTATGGAAATCACAATGACATTTTATACATCACGTCTATGGGACATTGAACATGACAGTTATAAATGTGTCCTGTACAAAACAGTGATAAAAGCAGTGTTTTCACGCATGGCTTGGAAGCCTGCTTGCATGAGCAAATACGGAAAGAGTGAAGGGCTTATTTGAGCGTAGCGTGCTGTGCAGTATCTTCGGACACGTCAATGACACACAGTCAAGGTTAAGACGGAGATAGAATAGCAAGCTGCATACTTTGTGCAAGAGCCAGACATCGTAATGTCCATAAAACCGGGCCGCCTTTGATGATTGGTCAACGAACATAGGCCAAAGAATTTGAGGTAGCCTTATACGCATTTCGTATTCGGAATTTTGAAAGTAGATTTATATTGTGGTTGTATTGGTAACATCTGCATTATTTTTTTATTTTATTGGCAGCTCCGAAAACAAAATGGCGGCTCTCATTCTGATTTGATGTCTGTTGCTTTGTTTAAATAACCTATGTAAGTATTCCTCGGTATTTTACATGACTATTCACCAAAAAATAGTATTACTTTTAGCTGCATACATAAAATTTTATTGTATACTATCGAATCCTATGAATTTAAGTGCATATTTAAGGTTTATTTTATTTTATTTTATTACATATAATCATGTATATAATTAGTGTGAATTCATTTGTAGCTAACTTAACCAGTAGACCAGGGGCCTTATGTTATAACTTGTGACATGAAGTCACACAACGACATGACGTAATTGTGACGTAACCTCAATACACGCATCGAGGCGAGCCGCCCAAGCACACGGCTCACCATAGATATTATTATGCTGAAACACCTATTTGTGTATGGGGACAATGAATAACGCCAGTATTTGAGTAGCGTTAATTTCTCGAATGTTATTATCACTCCGGTAGTACGTCACAATGATGTCATATGACGTCATGTCGACCGGGCGACTTCAACTCGCAAGTTACAACATAAGGCCCCAGAGGTCGTTTTTTCTAGTTCAATTTCATACACTTAGGTTCCATCTCTATAGAAGAAAGTTTTTTGTCATACAAGCCAGAAGACAATCCATCTACATTAAAGAATGTGAATCTTTATCATGGTGTGCTCATAACTAATTTTCTTTAGAACACATTGCTAGATACATGATGCAATCCAATCATTTTATTCTTCTTACCCAGACAGATTCTTGTTACCGACGTCATCTCCAATGGCACACGTGTTCTCTTGCAGATAGAAAACCACATCTTTTTCATCACTCGTCGGTAAAACAGCATTCTTCTCGACCACTGCAGTATCTTTTCGGTTCGGATCACCGCCATTTAAATTATCATAATTATTATTCCCCAGAATATCCAAATCTAAGACCAAGTCACCATTAAAATCGACTTCATAATTGCCAGTATAAAAATCGTTTCCAGAATCATCGACTTTTGCCGTAATCTGTGCATTTTTATTATTTCGGTTCGATTTATTGCTAACTACTGCCATCTTTGACTTGACACAGTTATTAAAATTATTTTTATTAGGGATCGAATCTTGACTATTTAAAATATTTCCCGGCTTCAATACAATATCATTACCAACTAAATTTAAAATTGAATCTGAATTCAACAAAGCAATTTGTCCATTAGGTAAATTTAAAAGATATTGAAAATTATTACATATTAAACCAGGGCTATCCATTATTAATTCAGTATTAGCCTTTGAAGTTGCGTCATTTTGCGTAAAATTATTCGCTTTTATACTAGAATTATTGTTTATTGCGTCGGTATTACGTATAGCTTTAGAACCGATACTCAACGTTGAAATCGGATTATTTTGTAACGCATTACGACTATTTACTTGTGTATTTATTATGTCATTATTACGCATAACTTTTATACCATTACTTAACATTGAAGTTGCATTATTTTGCACCGAATTACGACTATATACCTGCGTATTTATTACGTTAGTAATACATCTAACTTTTGAACCGACACCTGCCTTTGAAGTTGCGGTATTTTGCAATGAATTACGATTATTTACTTGTGTATTTATTACGTCATTATTACGCATAACTTTTGAACCGGTACGTAACGATGAAGTTGCAGTATTTTGCACCGAATTACGACTATTTACTTGCGTATTTATTACGTTAGTAATACATCTAACTTTTGAACTCACACTTGTCTTTGAAATCGTGTTATTTTGCACCGAATTATGATTATTTACTTGTGTATTTATTACGTCATTATTACGCATAGCTTTTAAACCATTACCTAACATTGAAGTTGCATTATTTTGCACCGAATTACGACTATTTACTTGCGTATTTATTACGTTAGTAATACATCTAACTTTTGAGCCGACACCTGTCTTTGAAGTCGCGTTATTTTGCACTGAAGTACGATTATTTACTTGTGTATTTATTACATCATTATTACGCATAACTTTTATACCATTACTTAACATTGAAGTTGCATTATTTTGCACCGAATTATGATTATTTACTTGCGTATTTATTACGTTAGTAATACATCTAACTTTTGAGCCGACACCTGCCTTTGAAGTTGAGTTATTTTGCATTGAATTACGACTATTTACTTGTGTATTTATTACGTCATTATTACGCATAACTTTTATACCATTACTTAACATTGAAGTTGCATTATTTTGCACCGAATTACGACTATTTACCTGCGTATTTATTACATTAGTAATACATCTAACTTTTGAGCCGACACCTGCCTTTGAAGTTGAGTTATTTTGCATTGAATTACGACTATTTACTTGTGTATTTATTACGTCATTATTACGCATAACTTTTATACCATTACTTAACATTGAAGTTGCATTATTTTGCACCGAATTACGACTATTTACCTGCGTATTTATTACATTAGTAATACATCTAACTTTTGAACCGACACCTGTCTTTGGAGTTGCGTTATTTTGCACTGAATTACGATTATTTACTTGCATAGTTATTGTGTTACCAATGACTAACATTGAAGGTGCATTATTTTGCATTGCATTATGACTATTTACTTGCCCATTTGTTACGTTATTATTACAAACAATTTTCGAGCCGATGCCGAAAATTGAATTTGCGTTATTTTGCGTTGCATTATGACTATCTTTTACATCATTAAAACACACCACTTTTGCACCAATACCTAACTTTGAAGTTGCGTTACTTTGCGTCAGATTACTAGTCACTTGTGTAGTAATTACGTTATTATTGCAAATAACTTTTGAACCCAAATCAACTATTGATTTGTTATTACGCATAACATTATGACTATTCACTTGAGCATTTAAAACGTCATCAATAGGTATAACTATCGAACCGATATCTAACTTCGAAGTGGTGTCATTTTGCGTTGCATTACGACTATTTACTTGCCCATTTATTACGTTATTATTACGCACAACTTTCGATGGAACGCCAGACATTGAAGACCCATTATTTTTATCTCTAATTATTACGTTATTACAATGCGTGAATTTCGGACAATTGATAGTCTTTGAACTTGCGTCATTTTGCAAGATATTAATACTATTTATTTGCATATTTCCACTCACTACATCACCATGACGCACATAAATTGGCTTCGATGTTTCAACATTACCCGACCAACTATCACAAACTACCGGTGCGTTCATTACGTCAACGTTACTCATGTATTTAGATCCGATATAATTATTATGTATCGATATATCATTAATTAATGTGTCATTTGGACATTGCATTTTTATAGAACCCAATGCGACATCTATAAAAGTATTTGTGTCAAAATTATCGGAACTAAAATCGTCTTTCAATTCGGGCAATTGTAATTCAAATTTCATTTCCGGTAGAATCTGTTTAGTCTGCAATGGTATCGACGTGTTGGATTCGATGTGCGTTAAAAAGTCCGATTTGTCAATGTCGAGCGTTAAAAAGTCCGGTTTAAGATCGGCAGTAGGCTCGTTTGCGTCATATAAAGCAGTATCGTCGTCCAAATGCAATTCTTTCGAACTCAAAGCGTTTTGTAAAGCGGTTATTTCGATCTGCTGTTGGTTCAGTTTTGTAGATATGGCTTCGTTCATTTTGATATTCTTCATGTCTCTGATTGGCTGTTGGATCAGTACGTCTTCGCTGTCTGAAAACAACAAATCAAGAAAATCGTTTATTGAAGTTATACTTCTTTTGGCGCGTTTGGGAAATCAGTTCAGAGTGTATTTTTGGCGTGTGACATGTAACACATAATTTATTTTTTCACACGAAAAAAAACGCACTCGATTGGATTTGAACCACCGATTGTTCGGTTATCAGCCGAACGCACTACCTTTACGCCACAGTATGATACTGCAATCGTAACGATTATACAGTATAATATTATAGTTTAGAATTGTTCCGTTGCCTAGGCAGGGAATTTATTATTGTCGGCCATTTGCAATTCCTTACGTAAACAAACGATTAAACATCACAGTGACAGTTGGTACTTTAAAAATATAAACAATGAGAAACCATTATATAATTTAGTAATATAAATTAAAGTGTATAGAAATAAACCAACGGCGTTCCAATAAGCGGTCCTTTTTCTTGAGTGTGTAATTTAACAAGATAATTAAGAGCTAGTCAAAGAATCTAGTTTATCACAAGTTTTGTTTTTGTTTTGTTACGCCAAAGAAGTATAACATCTAACACGCGTACATAAGTACACACACCGATTCTTTTACATAAGAGATGATTCGATGGTTATTTTGTACAAAAACAAAGAGAAAAGATTAATATTAAAACATGTAATTAGTTGCATTTAGCATGAGTAAATGTGATATTATCTTTCCTGCTCGTCTCATCTTATCACACGCAATAGGAATATTAATTCATTCGCTCGTATAGCAGCAGGTTGTATAAGACAAAATAGAAATATGACAGAAACAAAACCATAGGCAGCAATGCACAAAATCATATTCCCAGACTTAGTTGTCACTAGAGATGCACTACTGAAACTTCAATCCATGCCAGTGAATTTTCATCCATTTGGTGAGTGGCAGAAAGTTCCGCAGGGAAAGTACACCGGACGATATGTTCAATGCTTGGGGATTCTCCACACTCACGCAAAGGAGACAGATTTTATGATCACTTATGAAAACTATATGCATATCAGCTATCTTGGAGCTATACTATTGTACCTATCACCAGTTCCAAGAATGTTTCATTGAAGACACTGTCACAGAATAAAAGTAAATTATTCTTACCTAATATGTTTCCCATATCCAACCCCATGCTATGACCGTCCAATACGTTTTCCGGAATCCCACTGAACTGACTGCTGTCCAATCCTAGGAGACTTCCATCGATGACCACATCCCCAATGTTACTACCATTCTCAATAACATGATTTCCAACATAATCTCCAATCGTATACTTTCTGTTTACGACAGGATTGACAATACGGTTATCGCCCATTACCGGATTGACAGTACGACCGAGAACTGAATTGCTCTCGCCAATAACAGAGTGACCATTTAGGTCAACACCAAAAACAGGGCGACTCCTGTCGATAGAAACCGAACTTTTGCCAGTAACAGAGTTATTAAGATTATTATTGCCGCCAATAATAGAATTGTCATTAATATTACTGCCAATGACAGGATTGACAATTTGATTCCCGCCAATAATCGGATTGGAAACTTTAGAATTTTCAATTTTAATCTGATTAGATTCAGGATTGTCGGGATCGTTATTGCAAACAGCTTTTGTCATGACGTCCGAATCATTTGTATCAATCAACGGCATGGATAAGAAGACGTTGTTTAAATTGACAGCATTATCATCGGCGACTGGCACCGCCGGCGTCTCCTCGTCGACCTTTTGCTTCTTCCGAATCTTCGGTGGAGGCAGAACCAATTTCACAGCCTTCGTTTTCGGTACTACGACTTTTTTCGTACTGGAATTAAAAAAAAAATTATCAATAAAAGAACCCATGAACTATAGTGTGATCGACATGTCATAGCGGTTGTCTGGATAACTAAAAATACACTCTTCAGCTCTAAATTTTTTGAGACATTTTGAGAGAAGTTAGTCGAGAGTTTCATCGATTTTGACGTAGTTCTGATGCGTTTTATCTTGCAATTTTGTTGACCACATTTTCCGAGCGGCTTAACTGTCGGGATATGATGTCGTGGGTCCTAGTTTCGAATCCTGGATCTGACAAATACACATATTGTTTTTCAATTTGTGTTTGGAGTGACCTAATACAGTACACTCTCAGTAATCCGCCGTTATTTTTACTAGTTGAAAGCACAAAACCAAGCTCTATAATTCGCCGGTATTCGATTGTCAAATTCAGTAGTCCGCCGTGTACAAGTATACAACGCAGATGAGACGGGTTTATTTTGGAAAGTTATTCGTGAAGAAAGTAATGTACCAGGGAGAAAAGTGTCCAAGGACCGCATCACAATTATGCCGTGCTCCAATGCAACCGGGACACACAAAATGAAGCTTTTGGTCATAGGGAAAGTCAGGAATCCTATGCCATTCAAGAATGAACTCAACAACTGGTTGTGTCAAGTGATTTACTGCTTAATATTTAGTTAATAAACTTAGTTTATAAATATTTATAATTTAGTAAATACTTGATTTTGATTATAAATAAAACCGTAATTTGCTAGTAGTTACAAATTTCTCAAAAAAATTTTTTTTTAACGAAATACCTGTTTTAATTTTTACCATTTATATGTATGCAATATAATCCGCCGCTTTCACTAATTGGACACTTGTCTGGTTTATGGGGTGGCGGATTACTGAGAGAGTACTGTAGTACGTAGAGCATTCATTTCTTGTAAAAACAAACATTTGTTAATACAAACCTCCTCTCTGTGGAGGCCAATATTATGATCCAACTAGGATCGGACATGGTCAAGAGAAGAAAAGAAGAAAAATTATGTTATTATGATACTTACCGGACTCGATGCCCATTCTTGAGGTGCAGAGCGAGATTTGCCGACAGGAGAAAGCGTCTGTTGCAGATTTCACACTATTAACAAAAAAAAAATACACAATTATTTCAATGTACATACAGTAAAACCTCGTTAATAAGAACCCTGATAAATCGAAATTCGCCGTAATTCGAAATTTTCGCGAAAAAAAGCCCCTTGAACATATTTTCATATAAAACCATACCTTTAATTCAAATTTCGTAATTCCTGGCATATAAAAATATTCAATACATCGTAATAAAGTACACTATTTCATGTGCCAGTCATTGAAAATTGTGACAGACTTTTCGTAAAACAACATAAATTACTTATGTATATATATCCTGACATTTTATGACCCATTAACACACACGGCACCGGAAATTTGGTAGGCACATCTAGGATCGTAAACGAAATTGATGAAAATCAAAAAAAAAAATTTATACCATACATACATACCCCCCATACATTTCATAATTCGTAATTCGAATTTTTTATCGATTTTCAGTCCCGTGGAATTCGTATTAACGAGGTTTATCGTTTTACTGTATTGCTCCAAAGTATGCTCAGGTATACATTCCATAGACGTGCTCTGATGTAAGCGAAATAAAAAATATCAGCCATTGTTTTCTTGCTTTACATTGTAACAAACCGCGTGGAATTGAATTTTAAAAACTAACAAACACTATCTACACATTGTAGTCTTATAAAACAAATACAAAACAAAACAGAAATGGCTGACAAAGTTTAGTGTGTACTATTTATGTCGGATCCTAAGAGCCTAATTCTACCCTTCGTCACTGCTGCGTAGTCTCCATAAGCTCAAACTAAAACTATATGAACTAGAAAGAAGAAGTACATATTATGAATCGCACTAGATATACAGTAGGCGCTCGGTAAACCGGCACGTCCAATAGTCCGGTATTGTGCAACTCAGCTCTCCTGCTCTATAATCCGGCAGGTTTCACATTAAACTGCCGGATTACAGAGCGGAGAGCCGTTCGCTCGGCAGTTCAGTGCCCGACTTTGACAGATTATTTATCATTTCCTATAGAAATCCAATAATCCAGCATTTCTGACAATCTGGCATAGGTGAAAAATATGGGTGCCGGATTACCAAGTGTCTACTGTAGTTCAAAATTTTTGGGTAATCACGTCGAATATAATATGCTGTTCAATTTCTCATGTGTACAAAAACAAAATATGTTATTTTACTCACCAAGTATTTCTTCAGAGAGCTATGAGTAGGAATGTGACGTATGAGGTCTTTCGCTGTGTTAAAGCGATAGTTGCAGGTCTGGCACTCGTACCACAGTTTTCCGTCACTGCCTTTCACTGCCGGAATGGAGAACAGTGACGGACGACTGTTTTTACTGTCGCCGGTTTCCAGAGAGGCGCGGTACACTTTCGGCAATTCATGGACTTCCTGGAGAGATCAAGATAGATGCAGGTCAATTTCAAATTTATTTATTTTACTTACATTCACCTTTACAAGTTATAATTTCAATAAAATAGGTTGTAGTAATCATACCACTGGCATTAAATGAGTGACACACTTTAATATGTATGTTTTGTCTTCAAAAAAAAACAATAGAGCGATAATAATAGTCAGCATTTCCTCAATCATAACTAGATCAGTAGGGTCTGTTATTTCAAAACTGGACATGTGTTATTATTACTGAAATGAGTTATTATCGGAATATCATTCTATAACCTCATACACACTTTGTTGACTTTCAAAAATAGCCACAAAACACCGATTTCATATTGAAAAGAGGTTTCAAAAAGTAGGTTGACATTCAAATAGGGACACGTCTAACGTTGTTGACATTCGAAATGAGACATGTCACTTTCAGCTAATGGCGGGACTGTATTGAGTCACGTGACGTCATACAATCTGACAGTTTGGTTTTTGTCGCGTGCGTGTTTTCGCTCTGTGTTTTTATTTGAAAAGTTCATTTATCTCTGAGGAGTGAATAGTGAACATGTCCAGTTTTGAAAAATAACCACTGATTTGTTCACTGCGACAATATCTCTTGTAATATAATATGTACTGCATTTGTATAAATTGGAAGGACAATGCATGAATCCTCACTCACTCATCGAGTCCATCACGAGACGCACTACATTATCACGAGTCCTTGACATAGTCAACTGTCATTCCACTCGAATCAAGTGTCTCAGTTCATTAATATAATCAATCACCAGTACACCATTAACCGCGATTATAATCTCACGCTGTCGTCTTTATTAAAGTATTATTGTATTCTTGTTTTGTCAATAAACTCATCCAAACAACTTCAAGTGAAACGACCTTCTTTCTCCTCCGCATCATCTACCCCAAAAGGTAATATGAATACGTGTATTAATTAAGGCGCTAAGTACCAAAATAATAAAAACTGACATTTTTATAGAAAAATGTTCTACATACCAACGCCAATAACTTCAACTATAGTCTAAGTGCCTCAAGCAAGTCAAAAAAATACATCAAAATAATTAAACATGTGTTTTATTTATAATGGTGTAAGTAGCACTGCAGTGTTCAACGGCATTCAATATAAAATAGCTGACGATGGTGTGTTGACTCTTGCGAGTTCTTAATACCTAAAATTATAGAAGCTGCCGTGATTGCTTCACACTGTAAAACTACATTTTTCAAAAGGTCTGCTTCATGAAATTTTACTGCAATGACTCGGTATTTTGTAACTACAGGCAATACTACTTTTTGGTACTTAGAGCCTTATTTAAAACACGTATTCATATGTAGAAGGTGAGTCATGTAGAACGTATGTTGTTACCGCCTAAAGCGTGGCATCCTCAGAGGATCCAATTTCATGAGGCCAGAACGATTATCGGGACGATTCACAGATATGAGCGGGTCGATTACGATACAGAAATTTTTAGCCCATAAGAAATATCGTTATTTTGTAAAAAATATATGAAATCATGCATCGAATCAATATGGCGTCACCTGCGCAGTCGAATCTATTTCTGGGGTGCGCAAAGACAGATGGTTCAGTCAGCACGCGCCGACGCATGCGCAATAGACCGGCCGGTCGCTTCGAGCGAGATTGCCAGACAGATTGATTCGGTTTTTGTCTCTCGCGTCGGTCGCTCGGAACCGACGCACCTCTGCGAATTATTTATTTTTAAAATATTATGTTTTATACGCTGTAACTTTACTATAAATGTATTCCGAACAATAAAAAGCCCTGTTTCCACTGTAAATCCGCATTGTCAATCAAACACGCATGTCCCCAAAAGAAGAAGCCAACACTTGACATTACATCATCCCGGGGGCGGTCCAGCGCGTCCTACGCTCCCCCCTCCTTTCGGAGGTGACAATGTAGTTATAAATTTCTGGCCAAGATGGATGGTCATGAATTGCTATACGCTATTAACCCATTTAGATTTCGGAATATACTGTGCAACAAGATTTAGGCACACTGTCGCTGCCGTCAACTAAATAGGAGGAGCTTCTTAGTTCAGTTTTAACACATGGACAACTCGTCGCTAACCAGAAGGCGCTATAATCGAAGTGTGGTTAAAAATGGGAGGAGCTTGTTAGTTCACAGTTTTAACACGTAGCCTAGAAGATCTTGTTCGACAGTACTTGCTGTGGGTAGAAGGTTAGCCCAATCGATAATCGTTGGAAATCTAGAAGCAATAGAGTAGTTTGTGTATCTGGGATCGACCATTAGTGGAAAAGGGGGATGTGAAGCAGAAATTAAAAGGCGCATACAGATTGTAAAAAATGTGATGACATATCTGACCACTATACTGCCCTCCTAAGCCAAAAAGGTGTATCTCATTTTTTTCATTATCGGGTTTTGGTTGCCTTAGGAGCCTAATTAAATTGATTAATAAATTATTATGGTGCCTGGTGCCTTCTAAATCTTCCTAAGGTTCCCAAAACCTGAAGATGAAAAAAAAATGAGATACGCACAGAACAGATAATAAATAGTATTCCGACAGGCTATATACCAATACAGTAAAGTTTGACGCAGGGTTTTGAATGTGTGAGTGTCCTACGAAAATGAAACACGCATTATAGACGTGCAATAGTGTATGTAATACATCAATATTAAATGAGGGTCAATGCATAAACCGAGAGCAGTTGTCAGTATTCAACGTATGACATATTATTGACAAGTGTTTAAATTTATTCCATATTCTTCCTTACTCGAGATCGGTTGCGGGCTTCTCCTTACCCGTTAGGTATTTCAGTTCCCATTATTTCTGAGTTCCCTTAGGCCTTTTTGGCTTAGGAGGGCAGTATATACGACCAGAGGCCCTCACCAATAAGAAGTAATATTTCATTCACCTAGATAATTTGTAACTTTTTCGATCCTGGAGCGGATCCAAACATAAAAACACTGATATATTAATTTACTCACGTCTTTCGGAATTATTCCACTATACGATATAGCCGTCTGAAGCAGGTCGTTCTTGCATCCTCGTGTCTGGTCGCTGAGGGAGGCCAGACCTTTCATTACGTCTGCGATGGTACTGTCGATGATCTCGTCTTCGGCAAAATTCTGTCGAATACAACATTAGTACATTTAATTCCTGGTTTTACGTTTTTATTTCCCGCAACTTACGTCTGAAATGGTTATATGTAAATTGTTCGTAAAACATTTCACCGTGGCACAGTTCACCGTGAGCTTTCTTATCGGAAAGAGATGACCGTATGGTCTCTAATTTTATTAGATTCAATATGAACATTAATTCAATTTTCATAGCTGATTTTGGCAAAATTTATGAATTCAAGAATGAAAACCTAAACTAACCTAACAAATAATCCAGTATATCGGCTATTTTAAAAATTTGTTTGCTGCTGGCTTCCTGTAAAGTGTAAACTGACAAGAACCATGTTTTATTTAGACATGAATTTTATGTCAGTACTATACGATCCAAAGACGTTGGACGGTCTGTAATATACAACCATATATTTCCGATACAACATTTCACGGTGAAGTGTGATACGGCGAGCTGCATACGTACAAGTTTCCGGACACGGTCTGAAATACCTATTCAAAATTCAATTGAAATCATTAATCATTGAAATCAATTCTCGATGCATGCACGCATTTCTATTTATAGACATGTCTGCAGTGCTTTTTGTTTTGTCTCAGCAAAGAAAAAATCATTCTCGAAAATGTGAAAGAACACATTGACATAATATGCTCGAAACCCATTTGTATGGTATTTTAATAAAAAATAAAATCGGGGTTTCGCTGCATTTAAAATATAATATCTTTGATAACAAATTATTTGTTCATTTACTGAACTGTACTATCGACAAGATACTTATGTTAAGTCCTGTATTAACGGAATGAGGGTCTATTATTAATCCTACTCGCACGGAGCAGACATGGACGAATGACTTCATACAACAAAACTGATTCGGTATAACAAATCGGTGAAATAACTTTGTAATGTTACCTGGTGGTTTCTCATAATGTGAACGTTGAGAGTCCTGGAGTGGCGGAAGGTGCACGAACAGTGCGGGCACTTCAGACGGTTGGCGGCTCCCTCCTCCGGGATGTGGACACGTTTCATATGGGTCTGGCAATTGCCTGATTTAGAGAAACATTGCCAAAACATTCAAATTGTATTATGAGGTTGCATGCTTTGAAAATAATAATGACATTTTATACTCCAATGTCGGGAAGAAAATGGTTATATCTATTCTTACAAAATAGTTACTTGTTCGAATGGTTATGTGAATGGTTACATGTAAATTGTACATATTACATTTCACCGTAGCACAGTTCGCTGTGAGCTTTCTTGTCGGAAAGAGATGACTTTATACTATACGGCCATCTATATTTTCATAGCCGATTTTGGCAAAATTCATGAATTATTCAAGCATAAAAACCTAACCTAACCAAAACTAACAAATAATCCAGTATATCGTTAAGTAAGTACAGCTTCCTGTAAACTAACAAGAACCGTGTTTTATTTTTGACATTTTTCACAGTACTATACGACCCAAAGAGATTGGACGGTCTTTAATACACAACAATATATTTCCAATACAACATTTTACGGTGAAGTGTGATACGGAAAACGGAATACATACAAATCTCCGGACACGGATGTGAATAATGCTTCTTAATCAATTATTAATTATACAGTCGAACTTGGTTATTACGAGGAAGATGGGACTGACTGAATTTGCTCGTTATAAGCATTACTCGTTATATCGTTATATAACATTTTTCGTGCCACATTCTATTTAAGCATAGAACATAAAAAATCTGAAAACCATCGTAAAAATCCCCGAAACAAGCATGGCATTCATAAAATACAAAAGAAGTTCTTTATTGTAATGAACGCTGGTAGGTATCTACTTAGATTCTTTACATGCAATTTCAACCATATGCGTGGATACTTTTTCAATGTTGTCGGCGAAAACACCAATTAGATACTTAGACACTTAACTAGTGTCATAAACGTAATCTGATCCCGGCGGCATCCTGCCCAGTCGGATTTTATTGCTTAGGGTCAAAAATGTATTTAAACAATCGACACGATTAACAGTTTAAGAAAATTTTTGACGATATTTTTGCTCCGTATATCCGATAAGTAGCTCGTTATAAAAGTGAATAAATGGAGAAAATCATAAACTGAAACGAATGTTTCCTCATTACATCCGAGTTCTCGCTATTTCCGTGATCGTATTAACCGTGTTCGACTGTATGTCACTTGTAATCGTTCAATCCTAAGCGTCTCGATAATTATTTAATTTATTAAACTATTTTTTATATTCAACGAATAATTCACAAGGTTTAAGAATGCTAATTTTTATTGAACATACATAATTTGTGGAAACTCATCAGAAACAAAAAACTATAGCGCCTGACAGGACTCGACTCCGCATCCATCGTATTCCAGCCAAGATATTTTCCAATCGGAATGTCTCTAATATGTTTCCGAGTTACGTATGTTCAATTAAGAATGTTACATTCTTAAATCTTTTGAATTAGTCATTGAATAGAAAAATAGTCTATTAAATTATTAGCAAGTGCAAGTACGGTACGACTTACGAGACATCCTTACGCTGACTATGAATCAAGTTAAGTACTTATTATTATTAGTACCTCGTGTCAAACTACAAAAGTTAGTAGCCATTATTAACATATTAGTTAATTTCGCCAGAATTAGGTAGGGCGCAGGTGGCTAAAATGCTAAAGCACATTGACCTGAATCTGATGGATGGGTTCGAGTCGGCGCAATATTTTATTTAAAAATCAAAGGTTTAATTTATTTCTAAAAATTAACTAACACCATCTCGAGGGTATACTGACAGAAAGCATTAACTCATTAAAACAAGTTCTGAGATAATCGCAAAAAGGACTTTAATTTTTTTTCAAAGCGTTCTCCCACACAGATTTTTTTATGATTTAAAAACATTTTTTCTACATTATAAAGACTAACCGGTACTGTTCGGTTAAAGCGGATACAGCGGAAAACGCATTTTGAAAATAGCCGATAAACTGGATTATTTGTTAGTTTGGGTTAGTTTAGGTTAGGTTAGGTTGGGTTAGGTTAGGTTAGGTTAGGTTAGGTTAGGTTAGGTTTGGTTAGGTTAACCTAACAAATAATCCAGTTTATCGGCTATTTTCAAAATGCGTTTTCCGCTGTATCCGCTTTAACCGAACAGTACCGACTAACCTTTATGGCAAACACAATATACAACATATTAAAAGTCCTGTATTTTGTATACGCAGAACGCATTAGGTCATTATCATGCTTTCTATCAGAATAAAAAAATAACAATATGATTTAATAATGTTTCGATTTTCTCACCATTATATCCTATGCCTTTGTGCGTTTTACCAGGACGTAGAGCGTAAAATTGTATACATTTTGGAATTTAAAACAGAAAAACAGCAAAAACTGAAATAATGCGTTCTGTCAGTATAACCTCGATCTGTAAATAATTGTAGTCTTAATTCAATGAAAACAAATACGTATGACAGTAAAGTTTAACGCTAACTACATAAGTTACCCTTGTTTTCATATTTTTTAAAAACTATCCCTATAAATTTTAACATCATCATAAGCAAGATAAATGTACAATACACAATAAATTATAAAATATTAACATTAAGTTTTAAATAAACATTTCCCTTGTTGAGTTACAAGAAGCTAGAATAACGATTTTTGGCTCTCCTGTAAAGTTGCACTTTTGTAGATAGTGTTGTTTGACACTAAGCCCTCGATATGTGATTGTGCGTTGTAATTAGATGCAATGTGATTGATGATTGATATACTTATATGATAATTCCGGTGAAGAATTTAAGAAAGATTACTGTAGAGCAGTGTTTTCCAAAATGTGGTACGCACACATTTAGGCTCCATCTTTATAGAAGGAGGATTTCAACATCTTTGGTCTGTACTCACCTCGCTGTTTGAAAGTGGCCGGACAATGCTCGCACTTGAACGGTTTGTGATTAGTGTGCTGGATCATGTGTAAGACCAGAGAGTTCTTCTGTGTGAACGAATGGCCGCAGTGGGCGCACTGAAATGAAAAAAATCAACACGTCATAAATAATACGGCCTACATTGGCGGCCATGTTTTTTGAAGCTTTCATTAAGTTGAGGAGTCAAGGTTATACTCACAATGTATGGTTTTTCTCCGGTGTGACATCGTAGATGCCTTTCCAATTGACTCGGCTTGTCGAATGACTTTGAACAGAAAGTACACGGGTTTTGACGCACCTGCAAACAGTACAAATCTATTATTATATACTAATATGGATTCGTTTTACAGTAAAACCTCATTAATACGAATTCCACGGGACCGACATTCGAAAAAAAATTCGAATTACGAAATATGAAATGTATAGCGAAGAATACAAAAAAAAAATATTTTCATTAATTTTGTTTACGATCATAGATTCAATTTCAATTCAATTTATTTATTTTTTTAACACATTGTGGACATTACAAATTATAAGTTTAAGACATTCACAACATGATTACATAAAAAAAGAGATAAATCAGTAGATAAATTAGATAGGTATAAGGAAGTACACCGGATGAGTTAAGCAGACCTTATTTTAAGAATTTATAAAACAATGTCCACCTAAACTCATTCTCACGTAGGTGGAATATATAAACACCCGAAGCAATTTCGTTGAACTGCCTACTACATTTCCGATACAATTCTTTCAAATTAAAATCTGTGCAAATAACATGTGTCATTAATCGATAAATTGAAGTTAACAAGTAGCTAGAATTATAGAAAAATATGAAATATTTTTAATTTTTCCAATTTGTCAACCCAATTGTTTGGCATTGGTTTTTTAGTAAAACTATGTAAATCCAATAAGGAATCAACAATTAAATACCTACAGCCAATGACATCAATATGGACGAAGCATCTGGAAAAAAAAATGACACTCACTTTATTTGTCGGGTCTGCCGAATGGTTCGGTTCGAACAGGTTTGCTCAAACGAACATTGATACTAGAAACACTGTTCTAACGCCGTTACAATAAAGGTGATATTGCTATAAATTCCCGATGCGTGATATCGCATAATGGATATTGCGTGACGTCTACCTATGCACGTGCGAATGTACTTGCTAGCTACTGTACTGAGTGCGTCGTCCATTAATAATGTCATTGCCTACAGCCCTGAAACATGTGAGTTATTGTTTTTCCTATAAGTGGAGTGCAGTTGTACCTCTAATGACATACCGCTGTGTGTGTCAATGGGTCATAAAATGTCAGGATTATTTTTATTTTCCGGACCTCCAGAGTGGAGGTTTGTATTGACAGATTTTTGTTTTTACGAGAAATGGATGTCAGCCACTTGCTCAACCTATTAGGTCCATACTCTGACTCATACACAAATTGAAAACATTATGTGTGCTTGCCAGACCCAGGATTCGAACCTGGGACTCACGACGAAATAGGCCAACGCTTAAGACGATACATCAGTGAAACGGCAAATAATTTTCAACTATAGGCGCGACGAAATTTTGGACTCGCTGTCATTCGGAGAGTGAACGTCGAGGTGTGAATACGTCAATTTGTTTCGTGATGGCAACGGGGGTATTAATTCTTAAATCGTGTAAAGATGACTAAAAACATTACTGATTTACTTGAAAAAGATAATATGACAATGAATATATTATTATTGTTACTAATAGAACAATAAACGGAACATCAAATGGACGCATGCTGGATTTATATGACAAATTATATTTCGATCGGCATCCGTCATTTGCACCCGCGACCCGCAATCCGCACATCGCCTAGTCACGGTCTTTTTAGACCATGTCTCAACTGAGGTATAGCCTTAACCCGCGCGGCCATCGTGGGTGTATTATTATTATTACCTTCATAAAATAATCAATTTATGTTTTAAAAGTCTGTCACAATTTTCAATGACTGGCTCATGAAATAGTGTACTTTATTACGATTTATTGAATATTTTTATGTCAGGACTCTGAAATCATTTTGTATTACAAAATTCGAATTAAAGGTATGGTTTTATTAACCCGGCCGGCGCCGATGTCACACACCTTGTACAAATCGGCCAAATTCGCAATGCGCATGTGTATAAATCGATGCCACCGCGTCCATATTTATCATACGGGACTGATTTTTTCACGTAAATTTGGCCTGATTTGTCCTTCTCCTGCCACCTATGACATATTTTAAAAGCATTGGTTCTAAATATAAAATAATCACCAAAGTTTCGAACCAATTCGTACGGCCAAGTTTTGCCGGTCGACAGAAATCAGTTTGAACTGCGCGCCGCGACTGCGCAGTATACGACAGACTTTCAACCGAGCGGGCCATTGCGCGGGATTGTATTTATCGCATACAAGTTGAATATTTACCGCAATCGTTGATAAATATTTTTTTGCTGTCTGGTGTACTTATCACATTAAAACTGGCATGATTAACTATTGAACGTATGATTTTATTTTATCGCGATTTTTAAAATACTTTTTGTACTGTCTATCGTGTCCCATTTTAGTGAATGTGAAAATTAATACTGATATCAATAACTATGGTGTGTGAGTTTAATGGTTTCTGTGATTTGGCGTTTCTTAATACTGTAGTTAAACATTTTAAAAACATTTCATAGTTTTATAGTGCGTACATATAGAGGAAGAAAATGTGCGTACTAATGAGGAATTGGACTCAGATTATGACATGTCGGAAGAGGAATTGGAACAACATGAGACTGATCATGATGTTGACGATACGGACTCTGACGAGCCAATTGAATTTTTGCGGTCATGGAGAACTGGTCCGTATATTCCAATAGTTCACGAATTCAATGATTGTCGATCTGGCGTGACATCGAACGACTTGGACGAATCCTCTCCCGAATGTCTTTTCTTTGAACATTTTTTGAATAAAAATATAATGTCGGAAATAGTGAACCAAACGAATACATTTTTTAACCATTCGTACAGTGCGGGAGACCTCGGACCGAAATCGCGGTCACACAATTGGACAGACACGTCAGTGCCGGAGTTGTATACATTTTTTGCCGTATCAATGCTGATGACTCGAAATAAGCACACGTCGATAGAGGAACATTGGAGTACCGATCCTTACCTGCATGCAGACATTTTTGGGAAAATAATGGCTAGAAATCGATACCAACTTATTTTACAAATGCTTCATTTTTCTGATCCTAGTGTGACCGCCTCAAATGATAGACTAGCTAAAATTAGATTACTGTTAGAACACACAAGAACAATTTTTAGGGAAACGATGATACCGTATCAGAATCTTTGCATAGATGAGAGCATAATCGTGTTTAAGGGTAGATTAATTTTTAAACAATTCATTCCTTCCAAAAGACATCGATTTGGAATAAAAATGTTTGTGATGTGTGACGTAATGACAGGATATATTATTGACTTTATAATTTATTGTGGGGAAGGGACTGACATACAAGACAATGAAAATCTCGGTATTTCCGGTGCGGTAGTGACAACGCTAATGAAAGACTATATCGGGAAAGGTCACACCTTATGGTGTGATAACTGGTATTCGAGTCCGGCGCTCTTTAAATACCTTCACTCTCACAAAACGAATGCTTGCGGTACAGTGAGAAAAAATCGTAAAGATATGCCAGAGTTCAGCAAACTGAAAAAGGGAGATACCGAGGCTAAGTACAATAGTCCACTTTTGGCTCTGAAATGGCACGATAGGAGGGATGTTCACATGCTATCCACCCTCCACGATGCATCATTTGGACCAACGGGAAAAGTGAACTATAGAACTGGCGAAAACATTGAAAAACCAAAATGTGTTATAGATTATAACAAAAATATGGGTACGTTAGATAAGTCCGACATGATGCGTAGCAACTTGTCGTGTATGAGAAAATCGATCAAGTGGTATAAAAAGGTCGCATTCCACATGATCGACTTATATTTATTAAATGCTTTTTATTTATATAAATTTATTAAATCTGACAAAAAAACATTGGGCGATTTTCAACTCTGTGTAATAAAACAACTAGTGGACAAATATTGTGTGAGAATTTCAAATGCACCCCTGCCTAAGCCGACAGCGTCAACTAGCGATAATCCCGTACGATTATTGCCCAAAAGTGCAACGGGACATTTGCCAGAATACATTTTACCGACACAAAATACCGATAAGCCTAGAAGAAGATGTTTCGTATGCGGGAATTCTAAAAAAAATCCGAAAAAAACAAAACTCTCTCGCTATATGTGCCCAACGTGTGATGTTGCGTTATGTCTGTCACCTTGCTTTAAAATATATCACACATCTAAAGAATTTTAAAATAGGTTTATTATTGTATTTGTTTTTTTTTTTAATATGTGAGTTCGTGTTAATTTATCAATAATATTCAATAAGTGAAGTGTTTGTGTAGTTTAAATATATTATAAGGGTCCCCTTTATATTTGTTTACGACTCAACCCGAAGACATTAATATGTGATTTATCGATATGCACTTGAAAATTAGTAACGCTCGATTCGTGGGAACGTATGCACAAGTGTCGAAATATTACACACCGCGCAGAGCTCTAACTAGTTGCTACAAAATGGCGACTTGCGGTAAGTTCTTTCAAATTTGGATAGCATTCGTTTGTTCGAGTGTTTCTGATATTATAACTGATTTATTACGGTTTTTTAGTGTGTCGAAATTATCTTAATGGCTTTGGGTTCTCGACTGGAGCTGTGACATATTTTTTATTGCTTTTTTTAGTATAGAACAAAGACGATAATGAAATTCATGCGTAGTTATGGTGCGTCATACGATTTTTGAGGCAGGTGCCGGGTTAATGGCGAATTTCGAATTATCCGTGTTCTTATTAACGAGGTTTTACTGTACATTGGGGAGTATTTTTGATTCATCAATACAGTACTCTCTCAGTAATACGCCACCCCGAAAACCAGGCAAGTGTCCAATTAGTGTAAACGGCGGATTATAGTGCATACATACAAAATATGGTAAAAATTAAAACAGGTAATTCGTAAAAATAGTTTTTTTTTTTTGAGAAATTTGTACTAGCAAATTACGGTTTTATTTATAATCAAAATCAAGTATTTACTAAATTATACATATTTATAAACTAAATATTAAACAGTAAATCACTTGACACAACCAGTGAGGCAGATATTCTTGAATGGCTTAGGATTCCTGGCTTTCCCTATGACCAAAAGCTTCATTTTGTGTGTCTCGGTTGCATTGGAGCAAGGCATAATTGTGATGCGGTCCTTGGGCACATTTCTCCCTGGTACATTACTTTCTTTGCGATGAACATACGTTTTACGAAGGAGAAGTTTCCAAAATAAACCTGTCTCATCTGCGCTGTACACTTGTACGCGGCGGACTACTAAATTTGACAATCGAATACCGGCAAATCATAGAGCTTGAATTTGTGCTAAAAATAACGGCGGATTATAGTAGTTGTCGGATAATCGAGCGGCGGATTACTGAGAGTGGACTGTCCATCGAATAGGTAAGTGATCTCCCATTGTACCTAAAATGGAAAGTGTTCAACCTATGCGTGTTTTCATTTTCCAGTACTCACGTATGCATGTCAAACGTGGACTCATAATGTAAGAGAAATCTAAAAATTTCGAATAGTGCAACATGACATAATGCATATGGAAGACGTGTCATGGCATTTTTCGCAATCTGTGTGCGATGGTCGATCCCAGATATATAAACTCGTCCACGGTTTCTAGATTCATAATTTACTAACCTCTTTATCGGCAGCGGGGTACTTCTTTACTGGCGGAATGTATTTCTGTAAAAATAAATTATAAAGTCATGAAATAGGATGATTACTGTCTGCAATGCTCCACAAACAATGCGATTATTTTTGATTTCAATACGATAAGACCATCTCTTTTCGCTTATGACATCACACGGTGAACTGTGCAATGGCGAAATGTGCGACGTACAATTTACAATAAGTAACCAACATTCTAGCCTCTACTCTACAGAGAGGGGTCTAATTACCGGTGGTTCCACATCCTCTGGAGTGCAGTGTTTCCGCTGAAGATGCGCTCGGAGCACGGCTCTCCGGCTAAATGAAGACGGGCAGTTTCTATCGGAATCTTTATCCGAATACATGGGGCAGCATTTACCAAACTCCCAGTGAACGGCGGAGTGCACAACCAATTCGTTCTGTAACAGAGGTAATTAGGAAATAATAATCATCATTTTTTTTTGATTACACGTATATTTCGTCACCGTTCAGGCAAAAGTCACCAACCCTAAAAACATAGTTTTGAGATATCGCAATTTGAAAGTTTGAAAATGCAGGAAAAATCAGATTTTAATGTTTTTAAGGTTTTATCTACATTAAATTATTTTCTCATGTCTTCTTAATAATTTCTTTAAGGTAATTTTACTGTTTGATGCTAATTAAAACATCTGGAAGGTTTTGAAGGAGGCAAGGTAGCTCAATTATGGTTTGGTGACTTTTGCTTGTTAATAATCTGAACAATGTTAGCCAAAAGAAGGATCAGTAAAACTCACCATCCATAGTATAGTGACTTTTGCTTGTATATTTATAACGAAGGATTTTTTTTTTTTATATAGTCAATAATTCATTATAGGTGAATAGACATTGTCTATTCACCTATAATGACTTTTGCTTGTTAAGATTTTATCGAAAGTCATTTAGTGAAAAACAAATAATTCTGATTTAAGCAAAATTTTACTAACTAATGTACCGTGGTGAGTTTTGCATCTTAAAGAACATAATTTTACGCTTTGGGTGACATACTCAACTCAAAACTGCCATTTTCAGGGTTGGTGACTTTTGCCTGAACGGTGACGATTTTATGTCTTATCCGTGAATACTGGAATACATTTGCATTAAACTTCTAATTAAAATCGCCTGAATCTGTCGACCGGAAGATTGCAAACATTTTGATGTATTCTTTCAGTAATCCGCCACTCGATTATCCGATGACTACTATAATCCACCGTTATTTTACAACGTATTCTTATTTGTCCGGTACAAAATCTTGCAATCGATTTTTAACTAACTTCCCGACTAGCTAGACATTTGAAACTTTTAGAATATATCAGAACACGATGCCAATGCATTTTTTTTAATACTTTTAGACATCTTTAAGTAGAATTGAATTCATTTTCAGTTAATTCTGTTTTGTATGAAAAGTTATTTCGACACCATTATTGATTCTAGCAACTAAATTAATAATATACACGTGCGTTACTATGGAAATCAATATGACATGTCAAAATGACATTTCATTATTATTTCTATCAAGTACAATTTTTTTTGATCGTTTAAGCTAGTCAAGTCAAGTTTATATGATTCAACAGAAAATTTAAAAATGTTGTACATAAAAAGTTCTTTTTATCTTGTAATTATTTACTAGTTAAAACACAAAATCAAGCTCTATAATTCGCCGGTATTCGTATGCAAAATTCGATAGTCCGCAACGTGCCTATATCATCTGTCCGCTGTTGTATTTAATGTAGCTGAGGCACGGAACAACCTACTGGGACGAGCAATAATTTAATCGTGAAAAAAGCTGTGGCCCTCCATGAATCAAGATGATGAAAATTGTGAACTGGAAGACTTAGTTCCATCAGAAGAATTGATTCAGAGGGCGATTGAAAACTCAGAGCTAACGCGAAATGTTTTAGAAGAATGGATAGCAGAAAGTTCTGAGGAGTATGCGCCACTTCTGACTGAAGACGAGCTCATAAATACATCAAGAGGCTTGGATTCTGAGGATGAAGGCAATAATTGTCAACCGACCGCAGCTCATATAGCCAAATCAGAAGATGCACTAGCTGGGACTGACGCGTTACCATTAAATAGGCAGAGGAAAATAATGCTACATATTCAGAAAAAAACAAACAGCACTGAACAAGTGGTTGTGTTAAGTGATTTACTGTTTAATATGTGCGAAGTATATTATCCTGCTGTTGCAGATTGCATGCATGAATCAAAAAACGACTGCGACAGTTGGGATTTTTTCAATCTGCGCCTGCACAGTAGAACAATAGTGGCGAAACTGCCAGCAAAAAAACCAACTACACCGTGGAAAAACTCATTTTGTGGTTAACCGATTATTACAACCTGTGAAATACTATCAACAGGCTTTTCTTGGTGTTTATAAATATTAAATAAAAGCGGGCCGAACCGCTACCCTGATCTCTATAAACAATTGAATAAAACACCTGATCTGGTTCCCTGTTCAACTACGTAAATGTTTTATTCTTAGGTAAAGTCCTTCGTCCGGTATATGGAAATAACATGCCGGACGAAGATGAAAAGCAAACGTTAAGGTAATATTAAAGTATGAAAGGGGGACCCACGATGGCCGCGTGACTTAAGCACCGGTCTATAGTGTCGAGGGTCCCAGGTTCGAATCCTGGGTCTGGCAAGTACACATATTGTTTTTCAATTTGTGTATGAGTCAGAGTATGGACCTAATAGGTTGAGCAAGTGGCTGACATCCATTTCTTGTAAAAATAAAATCTGTTAATACAAACCTCCACTCCTTGGAGGCCCATATGATCCTATTAGGATCGGACATGGTCGAAAGAAAGAAGAAAGTATGAAAGATGATGTATGCAATCAGTAGTATAAGAATATAATAATTTTTTATATAAAAATATGTACTAGCTATAAGAAATAAAATGTTTAGTTATAAGGTTTAAGTGAAGGAAGTAAATTCAAATATTATAATTTCGCCGCGCATTGCGCTCGTGAACTCGTCACGCGCATATATCACTATACATAGTATTTTGCGGGGGATCAGGGTAGCGGTTCGGCCCGCTTTTATTTAATATTTATAAACACCAAGAAAAGCCTGTTGATAATAGGTATGTGTCAATAACAACCTAATAAATAATCCAGTATATCGGCTATTTTCAAAATATCTTTGCCGCTGGCTTACACTAAACAGATAAGAACCAGAGAGTATACTTACCAAGTAATAGAATTTCATAGGGCAGCTGACGCATTTGTGCTTTTCTGCGTCCACCGAATGAGCCTTCAACATGTGTTTCTGCATCATGACTGGTCCACGAAACGTGGCCTCGCACTGCTCACATGTTATCGTCTGTCAAACAAACACACAATTGATACGTGATATACATTTATGTTCGATCTAATGCGGAATATTTGGGGGATCATAAGACTGTATTAACAGATTTTTTATGAGGAACTTTGGTACTGTTCGGTTATACCGGAGGCAGCGGAAAACGCATTTTGAAAATAGCCGATAAACTGGATTATTTGTTAGTTTGGGTTAGTTTAGGTTCGGTTAGGTTGGGTTAGGTTAGGTTAGGTTAGGTTAGGTTAGGTTTGGTTAGGTTAACCTAACAAATAATCCAGTTTATCGGCTATTTTCAAAATGCGTTTTCCGCTGCCTCCGGTATAACCGAACAGTACCGGAACTTTTAATCATTCGCCCGATCCATTAGATCCTTGTACCGGATAAATAATACAGATTGAAAAACATGCATTTTTTTGATTAGCCGCGGGTCGAACCCACGATCCAGTATATATATATATATTAGTATTTATACAAAGATGGCCGCTTTACGCACTAGCCCAGCGTAAATGCTAATAATTACAATAAAAAGTACTTAGATGAAACTAAGCCATCTTTGTGGAAAGGTAGGCGATGATTGGTTGTTCTGTAGATGGGTATATAGCTTGAAACAGCTGTCAACGTAGATAACTTAAGCATCGTAAAATGTTGTTTTAAAACCATGATGCATCTATGTTGGCTTAGTGCATAGAGTGACTGCCTTTGTACAAATATAAAGCCATGTGTGGCGGGTTCGATTCTGTGACTGCTCAAAAAATGCATGTTGTTTTTTTCTAAGTGTATTTGATTCAGTGCGATGACTCAGTTGGTTGGGCGAATAATTGACAACTATTCCTCGTAAGTCTGTAATACAACCTCAATACTGTGAAAGCCCATACGCTCCGCTTAGGAGTGAAGATGGTAATAAACTTTTTTTTACGTTTTATTCAATTTCAATTTCAATTTATTTATTTTACATATTGTGGACATTACAAATTATAAGTTTAAGACGTTCACAACATGACATTTAGAAACAAAGAAATATTATTAAAACAGTTTTATGTACATAACACAATGTGTAAATACAAAAAATATTAAGTATATAGGTACAAGGAAGTACACCGGATGAGTTAAGCAGACCCTATTTTAAGAAATTAAAAAACAACGTCCACCTAAATTCACCCTCACGTAAGTGGAATATATCAATATCCGAAGCGATTTCATTAAACATGGTTATTGCCCTCCCAATTGGCATTACTAATGGCAGGTTAGTTCTGCACCGTGGGAGAACAAACAACGGATGCCCTCGATTCCTAAGGTAATTATCAGAGACACACAAGCCAACACCACCAAGAATGGCAGAGTTCACATTTACGCCGCGCATAAGTCTTAAAAAATATGTAGCTAAATAAAGATCCCTTCTAAATTTTAAGCTACAGTATGTAAGCATCCCTAAGAGAAAATCAGTCGGATAGAGCCACGGATAATATCCATACAGCCGAAAGTAAAGGAGTCTCAAAAATTTCTTTTGGACTCTCTCCACCATAAGGCCGTACTTCAACTGATGCGGGGCCCAAACGATAGACCCACTCTCAAGTCTGCTTGTAACTAAGGAGTTATAGAGAATTTTTAGTACCGTAACATCCGAAAAGACCCGGGAAGTACGCAAGACAAAGCCCAACATCTTTAGCGCCTTTTTACAAATGGTGGGAGTATGATGGAAGTTCCATCACGTAAATGTCAATTCATTTAATAAGACTTTGTTTTTTGTCAACGGCAACTGCTAGCCAAACCGTTAAATTGAATAATATAGATCCACGTCACTTTGAGAGAGTTTTGAATTATTTAATTAATTATTTATTTAAGAAAACAAAACATTTTTGGACATAACAAATTAAATTCAAGATGATCACAACATTAGATTTACATTATATAACTAATATTATTAATCTCACAAGAGAAGAAAAAAATAAAAAAAAAACAATTTTATACAGTAGGTAAAATAAAGTTTCAAAAACACAATGCAAAGTTCATCATTGTAAATGTCTATGTCTTTAAGGAGCGCATTGACTAGTCCTGCACTCCTCGCTAATGGTGCCCGATAGGCTTGACTCGAGGAAACAGTTCTGACCCATAATAGGTCATAGCTGCGCTGCGAGCACATAGGTAATTGACAGGCGCATATAAATTTGAATTCTTTAGGACGCCAATATTGGAAACCGTTCCTCGTGATGGCAGGCAAAAATGTCTACGAGATTCAAGAGAGTGAAAAGTGAGCATGCCTCGCAGAAAGGCAGTCGGAAAGTAATGGTATAACGAATTATTGAAAGGAAAATATGTTTTAAGAAATTTCTTATGGACACGCTTTAAAATAAGCTTGTAGGAAACGTCATAAGGACTCCAGATAATAGACACCCAAATTCAAGAATACTACACACCAACGAAACATCGGCAATCGCGTTGATTACTCCATTTTTAAAGACTCATTCACAAAGCAAGTTATCCCTGTCTCAATGTGATTGTATAAAAAACATTGCAATATGTATACTTATAAAACAAAATCAGATTATTGCAACTAGAAAACAAACCAAAGAAGTCTCAAGAGATAAATACGAACCGGTGCCCTTTTTAACGGAGGCTGTCCATCTTTTCGTGGTCTTCCAGGTCTACCAGGCCCAGAACCCCTCCCTTTCTTATCCCCTTTATTCTCTACCGCAATCTCAATCCCTGCTTCTTTCAAATCGTTCAACACTTCAGTTAAATCATCGTCATTAAACATGTGGATACCTTCATCGGGAACTTCATCCAAAATCGGCACAGAAACATTATCCGACACGTTATGTATTTTTTTGCCATCCAAATTTGGTAGGATTGTATCGAATAAATTTTGGTTGTCCTGCGTAATTGAATAAAACAATGGATCTGTTGTTATGACTCTTTTCGGTGATATTCTGATGTTGTTGTGGTTGACTTGCGTAGTCGTTATTGCCGTGTTAAGTTGCGGTTGTTGTAGATTAAGCTGTTCTTGTGGTTGTTGGAATGTTAGAATCATCGGTTGTTGCAGCTGTGCATAGTCTTCGAGGGACACGCATTGGTTTCCTAGAGTGTCCTGTAAAAAACGGAGAGGTTTGTTAAACATAATTTATGCAGAAATAACCGCTGGATGAATCAAGTCTTCAAGTGGTAACCGAGGGGCAGAAAATGTCCGAATGGTAGACCTCAAGCTGCTAGATTGATACGATAATTAAGTACAGCAAAACTTTGGATTCTGAGTAACTTGGTCTGCGAGTGTTTTGCAATAACTTTAACTTGTGTCAGTGACCACAACTGAGCTGATGGCACTTCTCTCTGTCTCTCACTCGCCAAGAAATCCTCAAAAGGAGGCATAAACAAATGTCATTGGAAAGGTTTTTTGTTAAAGTTGCACAAATAGAAAAATATGGCATTGATTCTGTTAGTGACAGTGAAAATACTTTGTATTCATCATCATAATCAGCCGGGATCGACCCACTGCTGGATGAAAGCCTCCCGTAACTCCCTACACTCTTCTCGGTCCCTTGTTCTTCGCCGCCACATACATGAACTGAACTTTATGAGTTTGTCATGAGGTAGTCGCACAAATAGAAAAATATGGCATTCATTCTGTTAGTGACAGTGAAAGTACTTTGTATTCATCATCATAATCAGCCGGGATCGACCCAATGCTGGATGAAAACCTCCCGTAACTCCCTACACTCTTCTCGGTCCCTTGTTCTTCGCCGCCACATACATGAACTGAACTTTATGAGTTTGTCATGAGGTTGTATGAGGTTGCCACTGTATGACGGTATTTATCTACTCGCCAAGTGACATTCCAGCCCATTTTCATTTTGCCTAAATCATTTTTATATGAATATTGAAGAAATCATCTGAGTTTTTTCATTATTTCTTATGGAGAGATTCGAGTGCTATGGATTACAAATACGTAATTCCAGAACGAATTATGCTCGCAATCCAAGGTCTGACTGTACTTGCCAACGCAACATAGATGACTGAAAAGAATGGAATCAGCTTAGAGAGACTTTCATCTGATGTAGACGATGAAACAAAACCAATGTGCTGATGATATCAATATCATGACAAAATCGGTATTAAAAAAGGATTCACAATACTAAAAACATATATATAGTGATAACTTCCCAGTGGGATCCTGACAGAGGATGCTCGGAAGTCCTTGTTGATATAGAATAGATTAATACATTATTAAGAATGGTTATATTTTCGAATGAATTAATAAGTTATAAGTTGTTTATTTAATAAAAAAAAGAATACCGTGAATGATACGAATGCATTAAAAATATGAATGAATTAATGTGAATGAGTTGTTTCGAATGAATTAAGTTTGAAAGGATTATAAAGGTGGGAACAGATTAGAAACACGCCACATGACATGTCACGTGCACATCATACAGATGCAACACCACGAAACGTCAGCAATCATATAAAAATAGAAGAATTATTAAGAAAAAAAGCAATCTAGAAGTCATATTGAGTTCATGAAATAAATCAACAAATAATTAAGGTATTTGACGAATTTTATCATCTTTTGTAGGTACTTAACTCACTTAGTGCTGACACTGAGTCGGCGCATTTGAGTAAGTTGGCCATTAGATATAATTAACATGATATTTAAATGTGGTAATTAAATGTGGTAATCCACGGGATAAAAAAAATCGGGATTATGTTTATCAATCCCGGGATTCATAGGTATCGAAAATAGCTCGGGATCCTGGGATTGGAATCCCTAATCTGGACACCTAGGGTACCTATTTAAATTGTTGACACTCTTGATATTATTTTTTTTTTTTGGTGGTCTATCATGCCGTGGTCTGGCAAGTACACATATTGTTTTTCAATTTTGTGTGTGAGTCAGGGTATGGGGACCTAATAGGTCGAGCAAGTGGCTGACATCCATTTCTCGTAAAAACAAAATCTGTTAATACAAACCTCTACTCTGTGGAGGCCCATAATATGATCCTATTAGGATCAGACATGGTCGGAAAATTACATATCAATTAACAGATTCGCAGTGATTGTGTTAATAGGCAATTTCCGATGCATTTTCGAGTAGATAAATTGCTCTTTTGATAAATTCTGAGACATTGTGTGTTCCACTGTTTTAAAGTTCACCTAGGACAGTAGAGAATCTTCTTTCCAGGCCAAACCGAGACAGTTGGCAACCCTTTTTTTCTTTTTCTTTCGACCATGTCCGATCCTAATAGGATCATATGGGCCTCCACAGAGTAGAGGTTTGTATTAACATATTTTTGTTTTTACGAGAAATGGATGTCAGCCACTTGCTCAACCTATTAGGTCCATACCCTGACAGACACAAATTGAAAAACAATTTGTGTACTTGCCAGACCCAGGATTCGAACCTGGGACCCACGGCGTTATAGTCCAACGCCTAACCCGCGTGGCCACCGTATAATATAAAATATATGCTTTTTTTACACTACAACAGGCCATAAGGCCTAATAACAGTAGTGTAGAGAAACAGTTATTAAAGTAGGTAGTACCTAGAAGTGAATCAATCAAATACCTAGGCTTTGAGAAAATCACACGTTATGTAAACATAATGTGACCTCAACGGGAATCAAATCTGCAACCCCCGGATGAAAAGCCAGTGCCTTACGCACTAGGCTACGAGGGCCGCGTACTGTACCGCAAAGATAAATTGGACATTCATACGTACAAGTTTGATAATATATTTGATTACATATTATAATTGACAGTTTTGTCTGACAGCTTGCTTGGTTCTCGGGCCTTTTTACTGGTTCTCCGCCACCGGCCGCTGTCATCTGTCAGTGAGCGCAGTGTTGCCAACCGAACTATAATGATAGTACATTTTGGTTCGCGTACTATTCGAAAAGTTACATTTTCGTCCGTGTATTATTAAAAAAATATAGTACGTCAAAAATACCACAATTTAAAAAATGCTGTCAGCACCTTATGAAAACAGTCTATTTAATTGTGCGAATATTCCCCATTGCTTATTTCATTGCTTTTAAAAGTTATCTAGGTATATTGCGATGTTTAAAGTTCCGTAAAATGTTCGTACTTCAATCACAGCAAATCGTAATAACGTGAAGTGAGGGACGGTGTATAATATAAGATCTCAGTGTGCGATATTAGTCTATGGACGTGGTTTTGCGTTGTATACCTACTCTAAAAAACTAACGTGACAGTTAATGACGGCAGCCGGTGTTGGTATTTTTCGGTCTTAAGAGGTGTTATAATAAAGCAGGGCATCGGAATTTCTCGAATTCTCCGTTATGTTTCTGTGACAAACAAAAAACTTTCATTTTCTACACGTCCTATAATGTTTGCCGAAATACTATAATGGTTTGGACCGTGTACTATAATTCGATGACAAAAAAATAGCTAAAATTCAAAATGGCAACTGACAGATTACGATGACGGAGAACCAGTAAAAAGCACCTGGTTCTCTTATAAACCGACATAACTATCATATAGAAAATAACTAATAAAAATAGAGGTGGACAATATTAAAACAATATAAAACTTAACAATGATAATATATAACTAAGTTATCATAGGTTTAATCTATAATGTAGAAGAGGGTATGAGTCAGAAAGAGTTGGAAACATTAAAAACCGTGCGAAATATTTACCAATCTAATTATCGCAAAAACACGACAAAAATCGCTCTAATTCGATATAATACTCACTTGTGTAAAGTAAATAACATTCGAGACGATATTGTCGCTAATAATTTGGACAGGTCCCGTTATAAAGGCCATATTTTAATCAGCAACGACACTTCCAAGATGAAATATTCACCAATTCGGAATTGCGTGTTTCAACTGAAATTGGTTGACTTATTCATTGACAACACCAAAAAACATACTAATATGGTAAACATGTGTATTTATACTAATTTTATGTGATTATAACATAAAAATAAGCTAGAAGCGTTTAAAGATGTTATCTATAATCTTTCATCTTTGCCATTTATTTCCGTTGAGTTGTCATCTGCCATCTGCCAATGAATTTGTTTACAACTTTTTCTTCTTCTAAAATATGTTTTATGGCTAATGGATGCATTTTTGTTTTCACGGCTAGAAAAAATCATAATAATTCAAAATTAATAATATTTTTCATAAAATTTATTAAAATATAACAGGTACCTACATTTAAATCCCACCTCAACAAAGAATATTTTTTTTTTTAAATTTACTGTTAGTAATTGCGGAAGACAAATTATTATTATTATTGACCGTATGGTTGACATGGATTGAGCTGCCAGAGGATAGTCATCATTCTACCATCAATGATGACGTGATATCTGGTTTCGTTGGGAGTTCCGTATAGGCAGGGACCTCTTGGCGTCTATCAACAAGATGTCAAGCGACCTGATGGTATCGCAGTGATTCCATGGCCGGAAGGAAAATGTATTGTTTGGGATGCCACAATGATTAGGCTTACCATAATCATAAAACTCTAAGACGGGACAGGAACGGGGTATAGGGCAAAGAAACAAATTTAATAATAATTTAACCACCAAAATTTGTTTTATTACCTATTAAAAGTATACTTACCTACAAAAGAAGAATGCAGAAGGTCTGCTGCAGTAGAAATTTAAATAATTTTATTTATTTATTGTACCAGTCCGTTTACATATCGTTGAAATTGAACTTTTTTTGCACCCTTCCCTGCTGTCTCATCACAATTTACGACCAATCATCACAATTTATTTTTGACAATCATTCATAAGCGGAACAACAGCCGGGACAAAATGCCAAACCGGCCTCGACCGATCTGTGAAACCGGGACGCATGGTAAGCTTTAACAATAGATATTATACTCACGGCATCTCACCTGAATAAATCAGTTCAATCGACAGGTTCACCAGCTCTTTTAGCCGAGTCTAACAAAGCTAAAAAATATGATTGTCTGTCACCTAATTAGGGTGTATGTCCCCTGGGTTACCAGACATTTGGACTGGGGACTGCTTTAAAAACGTTGGCTGAGTCAGAAGCTGCCCGTTAATCAGTCGTGACGTGGCTAAAAGCCATGTTTTCATCCAGTGGACGTCATTCGAGAATGCAGTGACGTGCAAAGTGTCGCCCTTAAGCAGACGTAGAAAACTGTCCCTATTCATTTTTAGTTTCTAATTGTGTGCAAATTTGTTAGGTACTTATAATACCTATTTTATTATTTATTTTCGGCTATTACACATCATCTATTGATACTTTCATCATTTCCACAAAACCTATACTCGAAACAGTGATTTTTAGCTACATGGAGATCTGTGGCACTGGCAGGTTGGGAGGCACCCCTGTGAAAAATTTGTCTGACCGATAAACCACCATCACAACACAGAAATATCAGGATTGTTTATGTTTTGATTATTCTTTACACGTTAACGTGCCGATTCTGTCTAATGAAGCGATAACATTGACAAACTTCCACAGCTCCCAAAAGTTGTGATAAGTATTAATTATTGTATTCGTTCTTTTATTCGCTGCCCCTATGCAAAGCACGACCTGCCGACCCATGCAGAACATCACTGCGTGAATGCTTATAAAACAGGAGCAAGTCAGAGCGTTCTCCGTGAACGCATTCGAGGAGAAAACATGTTGTTCGTGACTCGAATGACTTAATCAATCAGAACAAGATATGAATCGTAATTGGCTCATTTCACATGACTAATCTATACTCACCGTATGATTAAATTAAGATTACTAAAATTTATTATATTAACTAATGACTCAAATAGACTATGACAATCGGTCATATATATGCCGAAAAACCCGTTTCTTATATTGGCGTCCTGTGTCACAGAGTGTAAATATGATATCATAGACTGTCACATATATGTCAAACGATCTGATGCTTCAAATACACTCTATGACGATCGGTCATATATATGTCGAAAAACCCGTTTCTTATGTTGGCGTCCTGTGTCACAGAGTGTAAATACGATGTCATAGCTGTCATACAATATGTATGTATAATATGTCGGAATGGCATAGATTTGATCATATACACTAAATCGCTCTTAGCATATATGTGCCCGATCGTCATATAGTCTATTTGAGTCGTATAGTATCAAAAGTAGAACTGTCGCATATATGTCGAAATTGAACTAAGTATGCCACATTATTCTTCGGATCATAATGTATGACTAGCAATATAATATTCGAATTAAAATCATATCTGTGTGGTATAAAATCGTGAAAGAAAATAGGGCTTGGTATCAAAGTTAGAACTGTTCACGTCTTTGGAAACACAAGTAGAACTGTTCGGTTTCGACCAATCACAGAGTTGCCCTAAGTGACGTCACAATATGCCCGCTCATACATATCGTTCAGTTGTGACTGTTGACATGCCGTGTTTAAAGTTGAGTTTTTTATGGTTTTTTTTTTACCAAAACATATAAATACTGATGGCTAGTCCCCTCATGGAGTACCAACCAACACCAGTAATAATAAACAAAGGTCGCAAGAGTAGCAGAAATCCTGAAAAATGACAGGCAAAAATCGAGAAAGTTGGCAGGTCAGTGCGTGTAAAATCCATAGGCGTATCTACATCAAATGTTTTGAAAATATTACTTATTAAATATTTTAATTTTATTTTATTTATCCAAGTTTAAACTATTTCAAAAATATAGTGCTAATTCTTTTTCATCCTCGGACGAATGAAACCTCAGTTGAAAATTTTCCTATAAGGATAAACCACTCCTGATTCATTAAATAAAGTGGATTTTAGTACAATTGTTTTTATGAAATTTTATTTATATTATTAAAACTAGATTAAAACAATGTCCCCCCTCTCCACCAACAAGAATAGTTTCTATAATTATTTGGATTGTTTTTGTTCAATTTTTGTTTGTGTTCTTAAATCTTTTATTTATTTTCTGTGAATTGCTTATTTCATTCCTTTTTTCTTATCGATGACATATTAAGTTTTCTGAGTCCAAAAAAAATATGAAGCGTTCAAAACGTTAGGGGAATGTTTTAGTCCAGGTAGAGAATTTATATCGATCAAACTACGGGAAACTAAATAATATTATATAAGAAAAATAATAACATTGATACGATTCGTCCATTTACAGTTGCAAAAAGTTTGCCAAGTGAAAGAAGTTTTTGAATAAATTATTAACTAAGCATTATGGGCCACAATGGTAAACTTTACATAGGTACTCTCCAATTCGATAAAAAAAACATTTGATGAAAATAACTCCCGGAATAATTTACGAGATTCGGGGGACGTGAACTTAGGTGAAATACAAGATGACATTCTAAATGAACTTATAGTATAGATTTTATTCCGTTATTATTCTTAATACCTAACACATTGGAAAATATGTCCTATTTTCTTTATTATAAAATATGTCATACAATAATATCTCTGTCTCCCTGTATGTTTATGGTTTCATGTTATTTTTTTAATACCCACAATATTTAATCAATTTAAAATTAAAGTACTATAAATTTTATGTAGGTACCTATTAAAATTGAAATCAATAAATAAAAAAATACAATATTTTTATTATAATGATGTACTGCACTGGTAAATTTGAACTACTTCTTAGTGACGTCATCCACAATTGTTTGGGATCAAATACAGAACGTTACACAACCTTGGTAACAAAGACAGAACTGTATACTATGTGAGTATCAAATGTAGCACTCTTCACTTTTAAAGCATCTATATTTCATTATTTACAACAATCAGAATTCTGACATACGTAAATTCTGTTGTGTATTTTTAATTTCTAAAAGTAGAAAAATATTTTATGCTTTTATAAAACTCAAAAATCCAACAAAGCGTTTTTCGTCATTTTCTTGAAACGATGAATAGTGCACAGTTCTACATATGATTCTATACGACTCATTTGAGCCTTCAATGTTTTTCGGTGTAAACACCTCGATAATTTTATGTGACACTCTCACGCCTCCTATCATAATTTTTTTTTGACATATATTCGCTTTTATGTAAACGGAATGGAATAGATTTGATCATAGACACTAAAACGCTAGTGACATATATGTGCCTGATCGTTATAGAGTATATTTGGTCGTTAAGGGCTTGCGCAGACAGAGAGCGGTCGGAGTTCTGCGTTCAACCGACCGTTGACCGCTAACGTTCAGGGACAGCAGACAGGTGGCGGTCAACAATAAGCGTTCCATTTGTTTACAAACGTTGTACTGACACAAGCGCTGCATAATGCGAGACCGCTATATTCCGACTGCGAGTGGAAGTGAGAAAGCACCGCTGTTGCGTACTCACTCCCCCGTGTGGTTTCGCTCTATGTTGTGTGACTGCTCAAATTCCTATGACGGGACTGGACGGGAGGTACGGCGTTCTTTGTAATTCCGGGCATAGAACTCCAGAACTCTAGCGTTCCAATTGACCGGCGCGGTCTGACCGCCGGCTGTGTACCCATACAGTATGAAGTCCATACAGTACAAAGAACGCCGAACTCCGAACGCGGAACGCAGACCGCCTGACCGCGCTCTGTCTGCGCAAGCCCTTAAACTCCTATAAAGAAATGCTGCACTATGTTGCGTGCAATGTTGGGGCATAGCGCGCAACGTTGCTGTGTTACATAGACTATGTTGCGCGTCATGTTGAGGGACATTTTGTCACCTAGTGATTACCAGGCTTTAGTTAGAGCGATACTAAGCGATAGAAAATAACAGTAAAATAATAACGGTGAAAATAATTAAATTCATCCTATGTAATTTGTGCGCAGTAGACAACATCGCAATCTGCGTAATTTCATGATTAAGTTGTTTCACTATAATAATAATTTTACGTTTGATACAAAATATTTTTTATTACTTAAAATAACATTATATTATTAAATTATATTAAATAAAAACAATAGATTAGACATAATATTATCATGGTGACTGTTCAAACAAATAGTCCAATTTGTAAACGATAATTCTTCCAAAGAAGTCGGTGCTAGAATTAAATTTGACAGTCATTTGTTTGCAGGACTTAGTTGATTCCAATTTAAAACACTGCACGGAATTTATGTCTTCGGGGTAGAACGGTTCAGTTTTCTTAAAGCCTTCTTCGTCAACTGTTATTAATTCGCAATCCTTGCCAACGAAACCACCCTGAAAAAACACATATAAATATAATTACATCATAATAGAGAGTCAGTCAGGCTGTTATGAAATAAATAGTGCACACTAAACTTTGTCAGTCATATGTATTTGTTTTCATTGAACCAGTGGCACATCCAGGGGGGGCTAAGGGGTCCTGGCACCCCCCAAAAATGAAAATTATCAGAATGATTTTAAACATTGAAAGGCAATAAACTATACCTTGAGCATAGACAAATAAAAACACGGCAAAAAAATGATTTGTAATTACTCTCCAGCACCCTTTTTAGAAAAATTTCTTAGATTTTAATTTCTAACACAAAAATTTCGATACACTAATGTCGAGTATTTTTAGAAAACCATTCCCTAAAGGAACTGTCAAAAAATTCTCGGTGTCCACCCGAATTCCGGAGTGGTGTAGGTCATGGCTGGGGAGGGCTGATAGCGCTCTAGCTTGGGGGCCCGGGCTGTGGGGGGTCCGGCGTGTCGGGTTGACCAGATAAGTGAGATAAACACACATAATAAATTAGCTTTAATAGTTAAAAAAAGTCGCCTGCGGCGCTATTATACTTCACGGCCATGAACATTTTCAATTATATAATTGTGCAATATATTTTTTGATTATTATGTGTCGATACTCGACAACTCCATTATTAAAGTAGATGTATTAAAAATCGCCAGTAATTCACAGTATGAGTACCCTTCATTTGAACTAAAACACAATTTGAAAAACGTTAATTTAGTGTTTCACACTGCCTTTAATCTTAGCGGTAGGTAGGGGGCCTACCAAATATCCTAGCCTGAGGGCCTATTTCATGATGTAGGGACCATGGTGTAGGTACACCGAGTGTAATAGACAAAAGGCCGATAAACGAAAAATTAGGCTGTGAAGAAGAAAAAGAGCCTATGGGACTAATTTACATTCTCCTCCTTGGGCCCCCCCCCCAATATTAAATCCTGGGGCGCCACTGCATTGAACTAAGAATACAAATTGCAGATGGAGTAGGTTAGTTTTTAAAAATCAATTAAACCCTGCCTACGCCAACTCATCATAGTGAAGGTAGGCTGTGGAGATCCGACAAAAAAGTGTACACTATCTAAAATTATATTTTTGACAATTATTTATTACGGCTTGTTTACGCAGGGTTTAATTGAATTAAAAAAATTAACCAACACTATCTGTAATTTATAATATTAGATCAATGAAAACAAAATACGCATGACTGGACAGTGGCTGGTGGCGGAAATCGATAAGAAAAATGAATGTGAATTACCTGAAATTGAATTTGAAAGGAGTTGACTTGTTTTGGTTCGGGAAATTGAATGGCTATCCATTGAGGCGAGTTCTGGTCAGAACACCAGCAGGTTTCTATGTTATCATCAAACATGAAGCCTTTCCCGTACTGTGACACATCTTTGTTGAGCACGGAGCTTACCCTGAAATAAGAATGCCGGCAAATAAAATAAAAGAAGACATAAGTAATAATATGAGCTATGAATATTATAAAATATATATTATAACACATAAATCCACATAAGTTAAAGGTGTTCTTTATAAGTGTGTGTACTTATGTACGCGCGTTTGAAGTTATACTTCTTTGGCATAATAAAACAAAAACAAAACTTGTGATGACCTAGATTCTTCGACTAGCTCTTAATTATCTTGTTAAATTATACACTCAAGAAATAGGGCTGCTTATTAGAGCGCCGTTTGTTTTATTTCTATACACTTTAACTTATATTACTAAATTATATTATAATTATTTCTCGTTGTTTTTATTTTTAAGGTAACAACTGTCACTCTGATGTTTAATCGTTTGCTTACATAAGGAATTGCCAAAGGCCGACAATAATAAGTTCGTTGCCTAGGCAACAGAACAATAATTCTACTATCAAACTTGCGTTTGTATACAGCTGACTGATTCGCAGCTAACTTCATACTGTCAATTACTTTCGTAACAGCTCTCAATTTCAATTTCTACAAAACGCCCCAAAAGAAGTATGACTTCAAAAATTTAAAAAATGCGACGCCCAACGAGACTTGAAATTAAAACCATTGGATTTGCGCCAAATTTCATTTAACGAATTGTTCATTTGAAAATGCAATTTATAATTCTTTGAATTGGCTATTTCGTAGTGTTTCTATATAGAAATATCAGTACAAGTCGGCTATGGGGAAGCCAGCGACAAACACATTTTGAAAATAGCCGATATACTAGATTATTTGTTAGGTTCGGTTACAGGTTAGGTAAGGTTTTCATTATTGAAATTCATGATTTTTGCCAAAATCGGCTATGACAATTAACGCGGTTCACGCCTGGCTTACCCATAACCGACTTGTACCGAAATATCCTGTTTATTTAGTCTAATTTGAGACCTTTCATGGTCCATGGAGGTACTAATCGTAGACGATCTCATATTGTCAACAAGCTAATAGTATGTTTGTTGTTTAATACTTTAAAATTCACTCTATTTCCATCTAAAGACTGTTTAATTTTATATTTTACCTGCACTGAAACTTTTGCCCTTCCAAACAGCTAGTCATAGTGAAAATTCGAAATTTTCCAGTTTCTAACATAAATTTTGACAGAAGAACAAGGTTATGTTTATCTCAAATAACATGCTTTTGTTTATGGTATGAATATGACGTTTTGGTTTATGGTATATTTGGCTATTTAATGAATAAATTCGCAGTCGATCAATTAGACGAAAATTAATTTTTTTTCTTTATTAATTATTTTAATCGTCATGATGAATTTTTAAATTAATATGTTGTAGATCGCCTATATTACAAATAATTTTCTTACACAACATTACATTATATGTAAATTTTAAGTCACCTCAGTGGCGCACCCAGGGGGTGGGCCAAGGGGCCCTGGCACCCCCCAAACATGAAAATTATCAGAATGATTTTAAACATTGAAATTGAAAGCCAATAAACTATACCTTTGGGCTTAGACAAATAAAAACACGGAAAAAATGATTTGTAATTCTCCAGCACCCCTTTTAGAAAAATTTCTTAGATTTTAATTTCTAACACAACACTAATGTCAGGTTTTCAGAAACCCAATCTTTAATGGAACTGTCAAAAAATTCTCGGTGTCCACCCGAATTTCGGAGTGGTGTAGGTCATGGCTGGGGAGGGCTGACAGGGCTATAGCCTAGGGGCCCGGGCTGTGGGGGGCCTGGCGTGTCGGGTTGACCAGATAAGTGAGATAAACACACATCATAGATTACCTTTAATAGTAAAAAAAGTCGCTTGCGGTGCTATTATACTTCATGGTCATGAACATTTTCAATTAATTATATAATTTTGCAATATATTTTTTGATTATTATGTGTCGATACTCGACAGCTCTATTATTAAAGTAGATGTATTAAAAATCGCCAATAATTCACTGTATAAGTACCCTTAATTTGAACTAAAACACAATTTGAAAAACGTTAATGTAGTGTTTCACACTGCCTTTAATCTTAGCTGTAGGTAGGGGGCCCGCCAATCCTAGCCTGAGGGCCCGTTTCAGGATGTGGGGTCCATGGTGTAGGTAATAGACAAAAGACCGATAAACGAGAAGAAGAAAAAGAGCCTATGAGACTAATTTACATTCTCCTTCTTTGGCCCCCCCCAATATTAAATCCTGGGTGCGCCACTGTGTCACCTGACGACACTGCTATTCGACAACTCAATCGAGGCCTTTCAAGAGACAATCGGCAGGCCTTGTAATTAATAATAATAATTGTATTCGTTTTGCGTGGGCTTGAAAATGAACGTGAGGGGTAACGAATGTTTGGTGCAATAGCACCAGCTGTCCTGTTTCAGATTTCCTTCTGATTATCAACGTGCAAAATACCATTAAGAGTTTCAACAATAATTGAATTACCTAGGGGTGCAGATTATGAGTGCCTGCACGCAAGGGAACGAAAAATAGAAATATTTAGATAGTTGGAATAATATTACTTGTTCTTATCGTAGTATATTCTTGGGTTTTCACCGTGTCTCCTTCTTTACTCGACGTTTCGGGCTCGTTGCAGAGGCCATTATCAAGGAAGAAGGAGACACGGTGAAAACCCAAGAATATACTACGATAAAAAACAACCGTGAAAGCCTCAAACATTATATTACTTGTTCTTCTTCATCAAGATTGTGACCCGGGCTGTCAAACCACCTGATCATAATTTTTTGAAAATTAAGCCTTTTCTGATTTTCCTATCATAATAGTGAAGCAAATTCAATAGTTTCAGGCGTCTACGATAGTTAGGTAAAGATAGCGAATAAGGTTTTCAACATTTTCGAAGATAAATGATAATTTTTTCCTAATTTATGAAATAAAAAACAACTCTATTTTTTTTTCGAATACATTTTTTATAAATATTGGTGTAAACACTGTAAACAATAAAAAAATAAATACTTGATTTTTAAAATAATATACTTACCTATTAAAATTAAGGATATTCTTTTACTCTACTATTACACAATTTTTGATTACTAATCACAAAGCTTTGTTTACATATTGGACAACATGCAAAATAATGCATATTATTGTCAACCAATAGCATATTATTATCACCTATAATAAGAGCTACGGAACACGTTTGAAAATTACATAGTGTCATCAGCAAAATCCATTGTCCGATTTGGCATCATGGTTGTATGGATACTATCCGTGGCTTTCTCTTAGGCATGCTTACATACTGCAATTTAGAAGAAATTAATCTTTATTTAGTTACGTATTTTTTTCGACTTATACGAGGTATAAATGAAAACTCTGCCGTTCTGGGCAGTGTTGACCTGTGTGTCCCTGATAACTATCTTAGAAATAGAGACCATCAGTTGTTTATTCTCCCAAGGTGCAGAACCAACCTGCCACTGGCAATGCAAATTGGGAGGGCGATGACTATGTTCCTGAAATTGCTTCGGGTGTTGATATATTCCACCTACGTGAGGATGAGTATAGACGGACGTTGTTTTATAAATTCTTAAAATAGGGTCTGCTTAACTCATCCGGTGTACTTCCTTGTACCTATCTAATTTATCTACTGATCTATCTCTTTTTTATGTAATACTGTTATATTTATATATCTTTGTTTCTAAATGTCATGTTGTGAACGTCTTACACTTATAATGTGTAATGTCCACAATATGTTAAAAAATAAATAAATTGAAATTGAGATCTCAGCAGTTCTATTCCGACATGGTAACACCTTTAACTTCTTTTGGTGTCGTCTCCTTTCGAAGATTGGCGACTAACTTGCAGTACACCTCCCAATCTTGGACCAGTCGTATCAGATCCTAACGCCTTGGACATGGAGCCACTCACAGAGGTTGCATAGCCAACATAATCTCCTTTTAGTTTCCCTTGCACTATAAGTTTCTTCTTCTTCTTCTTCCACCCTGTCACGTCCCAACATTGGGGCATAGGGCAAGCACAAGTTGGCGCCACTTCCCTCGGTCCATCGCCAACTCTTGCGCCTCCCGCCATGTCAGACCTGCAGCACGTAGGTCGCTCTTGTAGCACCGCTGCAGGGTGAGGGAGGGCCGGCCACGGCGACGGAACCCTTGAGGCTGTGCCACAAGGGTACGAAGTGCCGCACTCTTTGGCACACTATAAGTTTAAGTAAATAATACTTCTCAATGCGGAAAAATGGCCAGTAAGTATTCAGTTTTTTATCTTAATGGTAGTTTTAAGTTTTCTCGTCTTAAAATCTTCATGGTGCGCCAATACAGCCACATTTCGAACACCTCCAGTCTTAAAGTACTCCACCAAGTGACCGGAGTTGTTTAGTTTTTTTTTCAACGTAGTTCATGCCATCTCAACCCTGATCTTAATTTTATGACCAAGAATACTTGTTCCTCGCTAGTCTTCTTGCTTCGTTCCAGGCCAAACCGGCATCCCGTAGCTCCGCCGTATACACTCTATAGATAATATGTAGCGGCCTTCCAGGACGCCGGAATCCGGTCCGCTTGAAGAACAGGCAAGTCAGGTTGAGGTTCTCTTCTGGAATTCGCAGCACGTGGCCGAGCCAGGTCCAACGTCGCCGCTTCACTCTCAGCATAATGAGAGGCTGCTTGGTGCGTGTCGTTGCTCCTAAAGTCATACCACCGCACACCCAGTATCCGTCGCAAACATCTGTTTTCAGCAATGTGAAATGATTCGCTACTGTAAAGCAGCACCGTCAGAATGCAAGCGTAAAATGGGCGACATTTGGTTTTGACCGAGTACAAATAGCTTCCATTAGAATTTCCGCAATATCCATTTTTCCACATAGTCAACCATATCCAATGATGTAAACTCCATATTATAGAGTAGCTGACTCAGTTATAATAATTATTTCCTAAATATTCTTTTCAAGATTTTATTTAGATTGTCAGTACGTCAATAAATAGCGGATCATAATTCTTTGGACATGTCACTCAAATATAAGTGCCCGGTCTGTTAGTATTTCAGTCTCTGTATCGCTCCACACACAACATCTCATTTCATTTCGTTTACGCTGCAAATAAAACTCGCTCCTCCATCCATCAGAGCAACCACCAATGGTTCCATGACAAAACAGAACAACGATAAATATAATTATGACCTTTCAGGAAAAATATAAATTTAATATTGAAATTGAAATTGTCCTATCTCTATTATGTTGATAGATTTTTAATAGCACAGATTTTCAGTTCGCCATAATAAATCAAATTATATACCAAATTTCTGCATTCCTAATCGCTAGAAAGCCTCAAATAAACGGGACTTTGCCGGCAAGCTTAGGATATCTCATCTTAATCAATATAATATGTTCAAAATGATTGGGTGACTATTTACAACAAAATAATGACCTAACCTAAATAGATTCCACAAAAATTAATGTTTCATTTTTCCCCTGGCTGTTCTGTTTTGTCACTGTTTTGTTTTGTCCGGTTACCAAGATAATCGTCACATCTCGATACTCCGCACATAATATCTTACATAATATTTATTTTTCCTTTATGATTCAAATTCGAACACCATAAAGAAAGGAAATAAGAGCATTCACTAAGTTAACTTTGGTAGTTATTGATATGGCACAACTTTTCCACATTAGCACTCCAGCTCCTCGATTATTCTACCACCTTGATCACATGGCACCTTTTCAAATGCTTCTTCAACCCCTCCAGCCTTTTACACTTGAATTCACACTCCCCGCAAGAGAACGGCATGTGATCACTATGTGTGATAGCATGCCGTCGCAGTTCGACCGGAGTCTTACTTTTAAACTCGCACAAATTACATCTGTAACTCTTATCATTGCTGTGTGTAATTTCATGTCTACGCAGCGAGTCGTTAGTTTTACATTTATATTGACAAGCATTACATTTGAAAGGTAATTCCCCAGTATGGGTCATTTTGTGAATTTTTAAATGCGTCGAAATCCTGCTTTTGTAGTCGCACAAATCGCATTTGTACGGTTTTATACCGTTGTGAAGCATATTATGCCGTTTAACGTCGCTAGTCGAGTTACATTTGTAGTCACATAAGCTGCATGAATACTTTTTATCAGCGAAATGTGTCATAGTATGATTTTTTAAATTACCAGCTGTCTTACATTTGTAAGAACACAAATCACATTCAAAAGGCTTTTCATCGGTGTGAATAATAAACACATGTCTCTTCAATTGGGCGGCGTGTCTGAATTTCTTCTCGCAAATATCACACGTGAACTTTTTAATATCGGTATGCGTCATTTTATGTGTTTTTAAATTGCCCAAAAAGTCACTTTTGTATTCGCACGCATCACACGCATAAATCTTCATATTGAATTCAATTTCTTGGTTCTTTACAATATGATCTACAGTTGTCATAAGTGTCTCAATTGTGTTGCACTTAGCCAATTTTTGCTGCTTATGGACGATTTCTAGGAGTTTTGTAACCGAAATGTCACCCTTTTTCTGTTTATCCTTGGTGTCAATAAGGGTGATGAAATGGTCTTCAGTTTTTTCGTCCTTTTCAGATGTTGGTTTGATCAGCGATGGCATCTTTAATGGATCATTTTTGTTAATAGCGTTATATCCCACCGTGACATCAGGCAGTTTTAGATTCGATACAAGATTCTGCAAAAGAAATATTATATAATTAAATTTAAGTAATAATTGGAATAATGAATTATTATTAAATAAATACTAGACCCCACTCCCACGCCCACTATGGCCGAGCGGCTTACGCATCGCCTTATATTGTCATGGGTCCCAGGTTTTCATCCTGAGTCTGATAAATACACATTTGTTTGTATTTGATGTAAGAGTATAGACCTAATAGGTTGATCATACAGAACAGATTAATATAGGTATAGAATTAGGCTATACCTCAATACACTATATTTTGACGCAGTGTTTTGCATGTGTGTGTCCTACGAAATGAACTACACATTATAGACGTGCAATAGTGTGTGTTGCAATCTACAAATACACTAATATTGAACGGGCGTCAGTGTACACACCGAGAACAGTTGTCAGAACGAAGGACAAGCTTAGAATAACGAATTCTTGACACGTGTTTAAGTTTATCCAATAATTCTTCCACACTCGAGATCGGTTGCTTGTTACTGAGTTCCCTGGTTGAGCAAGTGGATAACATCCATTTTTCGCAAAAACAAAAATCTGTTAATACAAACCTCCTTTCTGTGGAGGCCCATTTTATCTTATAAGTATCGGCCATGGTCAAAAAAACAAAATCCATAAGTGAATTCTACATGACACTGAATGGTCTTAAATCCCCCACGATTTTGTTTATTTCGGCTCACGTATAATTATTTACAATGAGAGTTGTTGACATTCATGTCCGGAAATTTGTACGTATACACAGTTACCCGTAACACATATCACCACGAGCTATTGTATCGGTAATAGATGGCTGCATAGTATTGAGATCAAATTCATGTGTAAATAAAACATTTAAAAGATACGTAATAAAAACAATCGTAATACAAGAGAAAAGCATAATAAAATAGGCATGTAAGTAAATTAGAAATACAATCGTTAGGTACAAAAGTAGGTTATGGGGAAGCCAGCGGCAAACACATTTTGAAAATAGCCGATATACTGGTTTATTAATTGTTAGGTTAGGTTTTCATTCTTGCAATTCATGATTTTTTCCAAAATCGGCTATGACAGTTGGCGCGGTTTCTGCCTGACTTCCCCATAACCGACTTGTACCATACAATCATATCGTCTTGGAGATAATATATTCCAACAATTTCATTGTCATATAGCATTTTATAATCTGACAGCTTATGAATTTAAGTGGATTTTGGACAAATGTGGTGGTGATGGCGCCGAATGCTCTGTATTTTTGGACAGAGCACATGATGAACCAGTCAACCATCCAGAGACTCCACATGAATTAACGGTTCTCGACAATATGTCTGTTACTCGGCGCAGACTGGAGACTGGTGGGTTTGGGTAGTCTCCAAAGATGAAACAGAATCGGCGCGCTGGAGCTACCAAGTGAAGGAGCTTGGGAATCGTCGCTTATGCGTCAATGACATTGAGCTAGGTACTTTACGAGCTGTTTGTTGGCGAATTTACAATCTGCCTGTAAAGTCGCCCACTGGCATCATCGAACAAGCTAACAAGCAAATTGTTAACAATCTACCGAGAACAATTGAAAGCCGGTCAACTTTACACGCTACACGCCGGTTTGTGGGCCTACTGCGTCTGCGCAGTAGAGCGTAGTAGCGACCTCCCGGTAAAGCGTCAATTACATTGAGCTTCTTTACGAGCTGTTTATTGGCGAATTTACAATCTGCCTGTAAAGTCGCCCAGTGTAATCATCGAACAAGCTAATAAGCAGGTTGTAAACACTCTACGGTCAAATCCTCCAACATTGCCAATGGGCGATAACTTTGCCCAAAGAACAAAATTATCGGTAATCGCTTATAAACAAAAAATGGCACAAGTATGAAAAATATAAAAAAATTGGGAAAAACACACGCTTAAAGCGTCAATTACATTGAGCTTCTTTACGAGCTGTTTGTTGGCGAATTTAAAAGCGGGCGAATCAGCTACTGCGATTTGATGAATACACACAAAACTTTCCATTCGCTGAGAAGCCACAAGCCAGCGACTATTTTGACAGAACGTAGTTGGTTTTTTTACCGGGCGGTTGCTACTGCGCTCTACTGCGCAGACGCAGTAGGCCCACACGCCGGCGTGTAGCGTGTACAGTCGACCGGCTTTCAACTTTTCTCGGTAGAGTGTTTACAACCTGCTTGTTAGCTTGTTCGATGATTACACTGGGCGACTTTACGGGCAGATTATAAATTAGCCAACAAACAGCTCGTAAAGAAGCTCAATGTAATTGACGCTTAAGAAAACGAACTACGTTCTGTCAAAATAGTCGCTAGCTTGTTGGATTCTCAGCGAATGGAAAGTTTTGTGTGTCATCATCACAATCGCAGTAGCTGAATCGCCCGCTTTAAGATTCGCCAACTAACAGCTTGTAAAATAGTTCAATGTCATTGACGCATTAGAAGATAGCTGTATTTAACGAATCAACGAGGTGATATTGGTAGAAATACCTACCTTTCTTATACTGCGTACGTCTTCAAAATTCGATTCACCCTTGATCAAAGACTCATTATCACATAAATCTGTTCTCACATCATTGCACGATTCAGTTTTAACATGCCTAGTACAATCAATATCTTCTATTTTTATTAATTCTTGTTTTATTTGAACATGACTGCTTGTAGGTCCATCTTCGCTCCAGCCGTGTTCGTTGTTATATTTTTCGATCGGTACTTCATATATGAAATCGTTTTCGCTTGGCTCTGTTTTGATATTCATTTTGGGGCTATTATATTCAATTTTGAGGAATTATGAGGATTGTTTATAATTGTGTAACCATGGTTATTCAATACGCCTTGTTATGTCAATATTCTGTATGTCAGACGATATAGACAAACGAAGAATTTACCATAGACAATAAAATGAAAATAATATTAAAATAATGAACCAATTTCCCTTCCTTTATAATATTATTTATTAAGGGGGGACATGCTCGTCGAAGGTCAAAATTGAGTTTTTATTGTATTTTCAAACCATGATCCTGGACACTCCTTAAACGTTGTAGATAATCTATTTATATAATTGTAAGCACGCGCGTCAATATCATTTTACTCCCTACTTCAATTATAGTTTGTCAATTTATGGCTACGGCCGTATGTTGTAGCTTAACCACTGGGGAATGACAAAAGAAATGGCGTATTTCAAAAAAACTACCTTATTCTTAGGTCAATGATTATTATAAAGCAATCATTATTCATAAGATGTTTATCACACTTGAATGGTCAAAGACATAGCTTATAAAAAGTATCTTTAGAATCACCTTCAAATGTGCTAATCTTGATGATTTTTTGAATAATAAAATGCCTAATTCTTGTCAAATTTGGGATCACAGAGATTATCAATATAATTTTTTATCGTGAATATTTTACCAAAATTATCTCGTAATAAATTATACTAATGGTTTAATAAATGCGTTTACAAATTAATAAACGTAAAAAATCTTAACACCACTGCACAGTTATGTACCGAAATATGACTATATTAGAGCGAGAGGTTTAAAAGAATAGTATTTTATGTAACAAAAATACTTTATGCAGTCATCAAATGTTTAAAATATCTATAAAGGATAATAAGGCTTCAAAATTATATAAATAGACTAGCTGACCCGGCAAACGTTGTTTTGCCATATAAATTATTATTTCTAGTGAATATTTTGGTTGTTAAATAAAAAATAACGAATGTATCTTAAGTGTGTGGGGATGGGATCTATGATAGAAAGATGAATAGAGCGCTGTAGACGATGACCGCCGATAAAAACAAAAAAACATCAACCATTCATTTTCTCAATTCAAAATGAGTTGAATGAATAGTTGAGAAGAATGTTGATATAATGATGTTCATAATGAATGAATTACCTGTGACAGGATCTCGTTGTTTAATGTTTATGCAATATCCGTCTTGTCCCTTCCAGAAAATTAGCGGATATTGGAGAGCGTCGTATGAACGGTGTGTGTCAGCGATGAACTCCAGATTATTGTGTCTTCTTCGAATCACGATTTCTCGCGTCGATGTGCGGTCGCCAACCATGATTCCAGCAATGTCGTCAACAACAGGCACATTGAATCGACGCACGTGCTCTCCAGCTGGTTTTTTATCAGTATTGATGACAATAGCGTGATTGTCACTTTGCAATTCATGCATGTGTGCTTTGAAGAATTGCAATAATTCATTGTGCTCATTCAACAGGGCGTCCAGTTTGCCGACAATGCGCCAGGCATTAGGCGAATTGAGGTTATTGTAGCCGCAACGTGCATCCACATGATTGATGTCCTCACCGCCCATGAAGTAGATTTGTAAAAATTTATGTGGTTCGTTTGGCATTGGCAGCAATGAGCCTACTTGGTGATATACTTGGCCTTTGATTTTGAACGTAGAATGGAATTGTTGACCATTTGCCGCAGTATTATGAACTATTTCTGTTGCTCCGAACAAAGTCATTTGGAAGCACGAATTGAATGTGCGAATGGACTTCAAGAACAGGTTTGAATCTGGAATCGTGCCGATGAGCAAGCCGTTCAATGGTTCTGGTGGTAACTCAATTTTTGGTAGTTGCACTTTTCCTGATGCGCAACACATCTCGGCTGACTCATGTTTGAATTTGAGCGCATGACAATGGGGACATTCTTTGTCCATAGCACCAATCAGCACTTTCGGATGAGCGGAATATTCAATATATGGCTCGTACTCGAATGCGAGACGAAGGAACGAAGCGGATGTAAATGTTCAATGTACTTGTTGGCATTGTCGGTCATTTGCTCTGCGTGTGTTAACTACGAACCGGCGCGCTTGGCTCCGTTCCAATTGTCGTTGTTGATTTCGTTCAGCTCGTACCTCTTGTGATTGAGATGCACGCAATTGTGACATGCTTACACGCACATTTTTGTTATCTTGTTGGATTTGTTCGTCTGTTCTTTCTGCTCTACTATTTCGCATGTTTGTTGCTTTATTCATTCGACAGCCCAAATGGCCCCCCTTGCGTCTTACTGGCATTGTGACTTTGATACACGCACATAAAAATAGATAAATTAAAATAAATCGTACAAAATTTTGCACGCACTGCGTTGTGATATGCCGAATGAAATGTCAAAATGACGCGACGCTTCTCTTGAATTCTTCTCGGACGTAGCGCCATCTGTCATTCAACAACATAAATAATTTCGTTCTGTTTGAAATACGAACGACGGTTAAATTTGTTCATACAAAAATAATAAAATCGCGATTAAAAATGGGAGGGTGGGAGTAGGAGAGTGAAAATTTGGGGTTATATGTATTTTTTTATGCCAAATAATAAAAAAAATATAAAAAAAAATTGTTAAAAAAATAAAAGAAAATTTTTCTGGATAGAGATACTGATAGGTACACCCCTGTTACAGGCGGGCTTCTCCCGGTGTAAAATAATCATTTAGTAGCTCAAGTCGAAACGTAACCCTGACCTCTAGAAACGGCTTCATAAAACATCTAATCTGATTCCTTGCTCAACCACGTAAGTATTTTTTATTTATAAGTAAGGGCCTTCGTCCGGTGTGTGAAAATGACATATTGGGCGGAGGTGTAATTAAGATAAATTAAATTTAATTTAAAAAGTATAAATGATGATGGATGAAAGCGACAATTTTAAGACTTAATATAAGTATTTAAATATAATAAATTTTGCCGCGCTTGTCGGCAACGTCCAAATTTCGACGCGCCTGCGCCAGGGTCAGGCTCGTGATTCGCCGAATCAAAGATCACGCAATAAAATTTGGCCAATCACGAGAGTCCTTTTTGCTGGAATGGCGTGGGTACGCGAAGTTTGAAAAAGAAAAAAGTAATTAGTAAGCGTCCCCTTTCCGATAGGATGGGACCTGCGAAACTTATTGTTAAAACAAAATATGTAAACGTTTAAAGAAAATGTAAAATATAAGAAGACCACGTTAAAAACACGAAAGACCGTGTTTTATTTATACTCCAACCGTTTGAATTTCTTTTTTTTTGTGAATCCGGGGTTCGATGGACACCTGAGCTAGCCGCTGGAACCCCGGGGATCTCAATACCCTAATCACCTAGCGGTATGAAATATACTTGTTGACCTATTCTCATACCTAAAAAATATACATAAAATAATTCATAAAAATCGGTCGAGCCATTTCGGAGGAGTTCGACCACAAACATCGTGACACGAGATTTTTATATATATAGAGATTATCTACAACGTTTAAGGAGTGTCCAGGATCATGGTTTGAAAATACAATAAAAACTCAATTTTGACCTACGACGAGCATGTGGGCCGTTAAATAATTATATTATTTACAATATTTAATTCAATCTTTTTCTGGCAGATAACAGTAAAGTAGGTCCCTAACCCAAGAAAATGTATTTTTTTTCAGCGCAAAGTAGAGCATTAAAATTATAATTCTCGCAAAATACAATATATTATTTCAAAACACACTAAACTTAGATACCTACTTATTTAATCTTCTTCTTTTGGTGCCATATTCTACCAAAAGTTGGCTACCAACTTGCAGTACCTTCTCATAAAGGGCCGGTCGTATCAGATTCCTAACGCATTGGACTTTGAGTCACTTATAATAGCTGTTACATAGCCAAGAAAATTTTCGTATACCCACGCTTCTGCTTACCTTTACCTTTTCCTGTATTATGAGTTGGAGTAAATTATATTATACTAACTTCTCATTGTGGAAAATATGGTCAAAATATGCAACTTGTTTGCAGTTGATAGTTACTACCTATTCGATCTCGTATATTATTGATTCGTCTACAAATTTCTTCATTGGTAATGTAAACAGTCCAGGATATCTTCATAGTACGTATCTATCTACCTACACTGATATAAGCCACCAGTATTTTTATGTCCGTTACACATTCTGTAGGCCAGTACAGGTACTATGTAGCACTTGATCGCACTCCATTGAGTGCCCGGAGCTATATCTCGATCACAAAAGAGATTAATTGCTTAACTATGTAATAATTAAGTATTTCTTGCCATTTCAAACTTGTCCTAATCTTATGGTCTCGGCTCCTGTCTTCATGCTGATTGTAGATGGCAACCAAAGTATTTTACGTGCCAACCTTCAATGTGCAGACATCTTATGATGTTTACCTTAGAAACACCGTGTCATCACATGACGAAGATTTTGTATTGATCTAACATCAATCTTTACACCTTTTAGAATGTAATCAAACGCGCATGGGCTCTATATCCTGAAGCGGGCCCCCAGGCTAGGATCTTTGGCAGGCCCCCCTACCTATCGCTAAAGATAAAGGCAGTGTGATGCTATACAGTAGCGTTTTCCAAATCGTGTACGCAGTGAAGTTAATGTGTTTATTTAGTGTTTCGTATATTTTAATAAATCTATTTGAATTATGGAGTTGTCGAGTAACGATACACAATTAAAATTTGTATCGTAGAACCACGTAATTTAAAATAAAACATTATTGAAGAAAAATAGCCCCGCAGGCAAATTTTTTTTACTATTAGAGAGAATTTTATTTGTGATGTGTGTTTATATCACATATCTGGTCGACTCGCCACGCCGGGCCCTTAATGAGCCTGGGCCCCTAGGCTAGAGCCCTGTCAGCCCCCCCTTTGTGGGAGCCATGCAAATGCGTATTGCCAAACCCAACTTATGCACTGTCCGCAGTATACCGTCGTTGCTTTTGGTAACAACGTTTCCAAGCCAATTAAAAACACCAATCTAAATTAAATAAAATGTTTTTATTATAAGAAAAATAGAATTACATCAATGACCAAATATTATGGTTGTCATTTAAAAACCACAAAAATTTCAATACAATTCGGCTCTGTAGAGGGTCAAAGAAACTTTAGTGATTTTGAGTAATCTGTGGTACCAGACATAATTCCCCAGTGACGAAGGCTCATAGGGTATAGGTTGACTGTGGAGATACAACATAAACACTTAGTGGACACTAAACTTAGCTATTTGTTTTCATTGAACAAGAATACAGATTGCAGACTGTATTGGTTGGTTTTAAAACTTCAATTTTAAGCTCAGCCAAAAGCAAGCCATAATTCTAGATATATTAGGTAAAAAAAATATTCGTCTATCTACAAAATAGGTAGGTACCGACTTACCTAAAATTTTTCCATTAAATATCATACGAAATTTTGGATATTTTATAGATATACGAATATTAATTTTTATCTATTATTCGGACATTCTCGGTCGAATAGCTAGCTCTCTTTGAACCTGTACCTCCAGGTCTCTAAAACTGTCAGCCACTGATGTTACCTGTCCCCGGTCTGGCCCCAAATATAACAGATGTCGCAATGATGTCTTGATTATTTTGTTTATCATTGCAGCAAAAATAAAAAGTCAAAAATGACAAAGTCAATTCTCGGTGTTCTTTCAAACGCACGATGACAGAAACTGGTAATTCAGCGCCATCATTCCAACGAAGAGGTCTTTAGCTGTTTTCTTCAGTCATGATTATATCAACTCGGTTTGCTGATTACTGGAATGACAGAAAATGTAATATGTAGGTACGAATCTATGCAAATTGACAAAATTATTTTTTATTATAATAATATGTAATAATATAAATAACTGAAACACAAGATTTAAATTCAAATTAAACCCCCAGTTATATAATAAAAATCCAAAGTAATTTCCTATATTAGTAGTATGTAAAAATGATACAGTCTCCAAAACCTTAAGAAAAGATGATTTTAGAAATTTTGAGTTTTTAATAATGTTCGCAGCTGTTTTGGTTTATAACCACATACTCAAAACGATGTAAATAAATATAATAAATTTAACTCCTAAATTAACCTCTTCTATGCCTCTCGATATAACTTTACTATGGCAGTATCTGACAGGCCACAGATTTTTAACGACACACATTGAATGTAGAACGAAGCTTTTACTAAAATCACTGTAATACTGATGATTTTCGGCTTAGTGTTTCATAACTACTCAAACAGATGTCTTCTTTTTTTCTTCTTTCGACCATGTCCGATCCTAATAGGATCATATGGACCTCCACAGAGTAGAGGTTTGTATTGACAGCTTTGGTTTTTTACGAGAAATGGATGTCAGCCACTTGCTCAACCTATTAGGTCCATACCCTGAAACCGACAAATTGAAAAACAATATGTGTACTTGCCAGACCCAGGATTCGAACCTGGGACCCACGGCGTTATAGTCCGGACTATAAACAGATGTCACTGTGTGTTTATTTTTTTAGATTATGCAAATCAATTGACAATGACTAGTAATTTGAGATAACTCGCAAAATTTATATGTGCGGCATGCCCATCACGGGCTCATAGAGCGAGATAACACCCTGAAGACATAGAACCGGTAAAAATAATATGTAGTATCTTATTCTTCTGAGGTTGGCGACCAAATTGCAGTACACCTCTCTATCCTGGGTCTGTTGTATCAGATACCCAGCGCCTTGAACATTGAGCCATGTACGGAGGTTGTCAAGAGAATTTCCTTTCACCTACGCTTCTGTCCCTGTTCTTTCCCTGTATCATGAGCTGTGGTAGAAGCTCATCGATTGCATTATAATAACAAGATATTATAATGCAATATATATACCTGTGGCGAGGGGTGGAGATAGGCTGTTAAGATTCGACATAAATAGTGCACAACAAACTTTGTCAGTCATACTTATTTGTGTTCACAGATGTTGTCGGTTAGTTTTATTTAAATTCATTAAGACGATACTTCAGTGAAACTGCAAATAATTTTCAACTATAGGCACGACGAAATTTTAGACTTGCTGGCAATCGGAGAGCGAACGTCGAGGTGTGAATACGTCAATTTGTTTCATGATGGCGACGGGGGTATTAATTTTTAAATCGTGTAAAGATGACTAAAAACGTTACCCATTTACTTGAAAAAGAAAACATGTCAATGAATATATTATTATTGTTACTAATAGAACAATAAACAGAACATTAAATGGATGCGTGTTGGATTTATATGACAAATTATATTTCGTTCAGCAGGCGCCGTTTGCACAATTTTCGCGTCGCGTAGTCACGACGTTTTAGACCGTGCCCCAGCTGAGGTATAGCTTTAAGCTCTATATCAGGAAAATCAAAGTTTTACTGTAGGTAGGTACTATTAAGTATTGTCATATGTACTGAAAGTTAATATTGTCTTTTTTTTTGTTTGTCCATGTCACGTTGTGTTGTAAACATCTTAAATTTATAATTTGTATCGTTCACTTCATGTAAATAAATAGAATTGGATTTTAATTCATTGTCGTGCCATGTAATTGACTGCACACACGGTCATGAGCTTTCCTAAGCCAGGTCACACATAGAAAATCGTGTCAACTTGGATATGGTCATAAATCAAGACTGCCGGCAACGTTGCAAATGTCATCCGCCCACACAAGTGAGATTATGCCGGGACAGTGACGTCATGCAGCATTAGCAACAAATGAAAAAGCAGTTTCATGTATAAACAAGCACTCGACGCTATGTTCAGCAGTACATTAAGTTACATGTGTTTTGTGAATGAGTTTCTATAATATGCAACCGGGCTAAGAAGTGTTGTACAAATAAAATAAAAATACATACTTCTTCCTCTTCCTCATGCAACCCTTCTATCATCTCCAACAGCTTCCGTTTAAACTTCAACTGACTCCTCGAACTTAGCGTCAAGACGTCTTGTGCAATACCCTCAAAGAAGTACATCAGCATAGCTCTATTGGTCTCTCGTTCACTCAGATTATCATCAGAATAACTGACATTCTTTTCAATCATAGTTTCATTCTCATTAACATAGTTACTGTCAGGTTTTCCCTTTTTTACCATCGGTTCAATCACTGAGATATTGCACTCGGGGATGCTAGTGGAAGGCTCAGGACTCGGTGTGATTATATTAAAGTCTTCCACTTTTATATTTACAATCGGTTCTTCGTCTTCTTCACTACTGTCTTCGTCTGCGTCTTTGAGGCAGTTTGCAAGCTGCTGTTTTCTCCGCACTATGGGTAAAAGAAATTTCATGGCGTTGAATAGATAGAACCTTTTCTTCGGTAGAATTTCTCCTGTGTTACTTCGCATGGGTTTCAAGCTGCGTACGTATCCAATGCGTATGTTTTTCCATTTCTCTTTTACATAGATGTCTGAAAATAATGCGGGTCTAATATTATTGTACAGTAAATTGTAAAACTAATATGAATTTCTTATAATGTGGGTGATTTAGTTTTTCCGATACAAGTTGAACATATTCCATATTCGAAATTGTCAAATTAGTATCTCCTAACAATAAAAAAATAATATTCATTCATAACAAATCCAGGGTCTACATCATCAACCGGATACAAAGACAACAGGAAAACTGAATGATGGACATCTTGACGCAATGATTTTGGTCTGCATATCATTAATTTATGATTGTAAATTATATATTATAAAGATTGTCAAAAATACTATAATATGAAAATCGGTAAAGTAGAATAATAAAAAAATGTATATTGCCCATGTGTAGAGTTGGGTTTCGGAAATTTCCCGACGGGAATTCTCGAGAAATTTTCGAGATTTTCCATCCCGAATTTCGAGAATTGAAATTTTTTTCGGGAAATCCCGGATCCCGAGAATCTTTACTCGAGATTGTGGATTTCTTTATTATCAAATAATGATTGTAAAAACGATTTTCTATATGAAAAAGGTGGACAGAAAACACAAAACGTTCAAATACTGATTGGGGCATTTAACACAATTAATCCAACGTTGACTCAAAATGAACGAAATTTTTGCAACATCAGGGTATTTTGTGTCTCAAAAGCGTACGCGATTGTCAGACGCAGCGATTGACAGTCTGTGTTTTTTGATATTCTATTTTAATAAGTAGTGTTTTAAATTATTTTTGTTTTCCTACTTCTATTTTGTTTACTTATCTTCGTACATAAATAAAAAAAATCATATTTTTTGGAATTTGTCTGTTTTTACACAGATTATAGGATTTTTACAGGTTTTTTTTAAATCTCCCGCAATCTCGAGAATTCTTTTTTGGAAATCCCGAATCTCGAGACTGAGATTTTCTCGGTAAATACCCAACTCTACCTATATGTTGCCACGATTCATATGAGAAAAAACCTTACATCCCACATTGACAGTAAAATATTCAATAGCGAGTTCCTAATATTATACTTAATAATAATAATAATAAATAACTCAAATTTACCTACGTATAAAAGGAAATGCGTCAGTCCAATCCAACAATTATAACTTGAGGTGCGGTAGTTTGGATAACAAAATGTCTCGAAATACTGGAAAAACTCGCGGTAACATGCCGAAGATTTCTGAACGTACCTATGTCGGTTTCCGAAATCACCCGAAACTTAACATTAAAAAAATACCTCCACCTACTTCCAGAATCTCAGACTCCAGGTACTTCCAGAAAATGAAACAATAATTAATTATAACTTGAGGTGCGGCGGTTTTAAAAATTAACATCTCACAATATTGGAAAAATTCTAATTCCTGTAATACCTATAAGAAAATACGTGCCGTAGATCGTTGAACTTGTATCTATTTCCGGAATTATCCTAAATGTCAGGATTATAACAACCTGCCTCAGCCTACCTGATTTTCCAAGCATCTTTGATATTTCCTCCCAGGCCTCCTCGCACTTTTCTCTTCTGCTGTAGTCGATAAATGACGGATTCCATAGGCAAGGTCTCTTCTCCACACACCTGAGCAATCTCACCGCGAAGGCTCTACTTTCGGAGACCATTCCTGTGCTGTCAGTACGGTCAGCTTTTAGATTATGCTTGAGTACGTACATTTAAGAAGAATACCGCTCCGTTTTAGATTTCTCTGTTATTATTGTAGTAACTGTAAGACAAAGATAATTAAATTAGCTTTAACATGAAGGAAATCGTCCTCATTGAATAATGCAGCAACCATAACAAAAACAAAAATATGGCGAAAATTTTTGGAAATAAAATATTATGTAGGTCTATCGTCTGTAGGTCTAAAACGTATTAAGTTTGATTCTGGATGAATTGTTTTTATAAAAGATTAAAGTTAAGTAAGTACGAAAAATCAAGAAAATAATTATTTTTCCTTATTTTTCAATTTTAATAAAATTTTCGATAAATAATAAGAACAGTTTATTCTCGTGAAACGAGACTTGTTTCAGAAATTTCGAGATTCTCATTTTCGAGGAAATCAGTTAATGAGAATTCGAGAAATTATATAAAATGAGATTCGGGAGAAGCGTTAGTGTAGTCCAGCTAATACCGATCTATCGAAACATATTTAATATTTTGTCCAAAAAGCTTCTAACTTTGTTGAATTCGCCTGTGATATTTTTCCCGGAAGTGTCTACTTCAGTCTGCTGGGCGGATTTTTTAAATCGAAAATTCACTAAAATCTTATCTCAGGAAATTTCTCGAATTCTCGAAAATCAAATCGGGAATAATAATTGTCGAAGCGTGAGAATATTAAAAACGTCGATAAATCACAAGTAGGGTTGCCAACTCTTCCGTCTTAGACGATATAGTTAAAACGAATTTAAACGAAGTCTAAAACTATCGTGACTACCCAACGCGACGATTGTGCAAATGACGCGTGCAAAACAAAACATAATTTGTCATAAAAAGTCAACATGCGTCCATTTAATGTTATGTTTATTGTTCTATTACTACTAATAATAATATTTTCATTGATATGTTTTCTTTTCAAGTAAATAGGTAACGTTTTTTAGTGATCTTTACACGATTTAAGAATTAATTCCCCCGTCGCCATCACAAAACAAATTGACGTGTTCACAGCTTGACTTTCGCTCTCCAAAATTTCATCGCACCTATAGTTGAAAATTATTTGCCGTTTCACTGAAGTACCGTCTTAAATTACGCAATGCACACCAAAATATATACCTAATGGAAACGATTTAAAATTTTATAGCTTGTATTTAAAACTAAATATTAACACTTGGGTATTGATATATCAGCACAATAATCACAATGTTGTGCGATATCACAGGATCACTGCAAATCCGCGTATCCGGAAATATGTACGTAAACAGTTCACCGCCGGACACTTATTCGTGCGCCGCAGTACGTGAAACATGAGTTCGTGTAACATTTTAATCAAATGACGAGTTCTTCGTTGAACATTTCACCGTGGAGTATATTTGTACGTATGCTACAACACGTGGCGAATTTTATGAGATATTTTTACTAGGTTAGGTTAGGGTTAATCTAATTGGAACAGTACAATTTGCAAACTATCGCATTTTGTAAGATACGTACAAATGCATTCCACGGTGAAATGTTCAACGAAGAACTCGTCATTTGATAATGTTATACGAACTCATGTTTCACGTACTGCGGCGCACGAATAAGTGTCCCACGATGAACTGCATACGTATAACTGCAAATCCGACCATTTTGAATTTTGCAAGAACAAATCTCAACTTCTAGATGTTGCAATATTCTCGAGTGACTTTATTTTAACGTTATTTTAGATCACGTACCTACCTATTATACATATTAATTATTAATTCTTTATATAATTAGCTCCAAGTTTGCATTATTTTCGTTCTAGTCGATTATTGCCCACAAGAGGATAGGTAAATAAGTACCTATATTGATTTAATAATTCCAGTAGTTAAGGGACCCCAATGACGTCAGAAAATTTCAGTATTTCTTACAACTACCCAGCTCTCGAAATGGAAAATTTTACGAACCAGAGCACTAGCTGATAATTTTACGAAAACATTAATATTTTTATGTGTAGAGTATTTTATAAAAATAAGTGTGTTAGATTTTTTTGTTATAATATGGCCAATCTAACTCAGACGGGCAAAATAATTTTTCCACGAGACGGTGCGATAGTTTCAGGGATTTTATGAACCGGAACGGCGCTCCGGTGCATTTCGAGCCCTGCAACCAACTCATCGTCACGAAATCTCCGGACCCCATTCGTTGAAAACACAGAACAATTTGGTAATAAGAAAAAAAAACGTGAAAGTCAGTCGCCACAGACCTAAGTGCTCCGACTGTCATCAAATATTCAATACATGTTTCGTTTACGTGACAAACTTTGACTTCTGATTATGTATCTGAGTCCAGCTTTCAACATTATGCGTACGTATTAAAAATATCAGAGACTAAACACCCTAAAACCCAAATCAAAACCTTTCATTTTGAGGTTGTGTTAGGTTAGGATCGGTTTGTTTGTTTTTAGGCAGCGCTCGAAATGAAAAAGTTTATGAACCGAAGCCCTCGACAATTTTTTGAAGATATTACCATGATAATTATCAAATTTTATTTGTACCTTCCTAAGTATTTAATAAAAATAAGTGTATTAGGTTTTTTGTTATTATATTACATATGGTCTATCTAGGTGAGAGGGTCAAATTATTTTTTTCCACGAGACGGAGCGATAATTTTATCGACTTTACGAACCGGAACGGCGCCCCGGTCATTTCGAGCCCTGGTGTATTCAAAATCCACGGCCATAAATACGATACAGAGTAGGTACGGTATCTTCACTGATACGTTATTCATTCAAACAATCATTAATAATTATATCCGTACGATTGAACTAAATTGTACCTAGTACCTAGCGCGCACTATGCAGCGGAGCCTCACGTGTCGGTCTTCTAGTGATGATTTAAAATAATTACAAGATAAAAAGAACTTTTTATATACTAACCTACTTACTACGTTTTTAAATTTTCTGTTGAATCATATTATAAACTTGACTTGACTAGCTTGAACGATCAAAAAAATTTGTACTTGACATGTCATATTGATTTCCATAGTAACGCACGTATATATTATTAATAATTTAGTTGCTAGGACCCTAGCAACCAATAATGGTGTCGAAATAACTTTTCATACAAAACATAATTAACTGAAAATGAATTCAATTCTACTTAAAGATGGCTAAAAGTATTTTAAAAATGCATTGGGATCGTGTTCTGATATACCTATTCTAAAAGTTTCAAATGTCTAACTAGTCGGAAAGTTAGTTAACAATCGATTGCAAGATTCGTACCGGACTATGAACCACCGGACAAATAAGAATACGAGCTAAGAAAAACGTTGTAATAAGTAGATCGACTTGAAAATAATATTGTTATCTAGGTATCTAATGAAAGAAGGAAATCAGCGTGTCTTTAAAACTAAGGGGTGTGGTTTTGATTAAGAATAATATTATACTATTATTAGGTAGATTGTTTACCTTATTGCAATGGCTGCCGTGATAATAATATAGGTAGGTACCTAATAATTAATTAAAACTTTAGTTTGCTATCAAGATACGTAAATTACAAGCAACTAGGTACCTACCTAATAATATCACGTGATGCCACGTCACTACCTACTGTCTTGTGTGTGACTATCACGCAAGCGCGTTGTCATGACAAGTTCTGTCTCATTCGTTTGTTGTGGTGATGGTTGCTAGGTGATTTATAAATAAACAGAAACGGTTCTATATGCCTGTCCACCGCCATCTTTAGAATAATACGGCCTGAGGATAACTTTTTGCACAAGTAACGAGTGGTCCACTTTTCAGCTGTCAAAATAAGATCCCAGATTGCTTGACATATTGATTCGCCCTTTTCTCGTTTCAAATTGAATTATAAAAAATTTTCACATCAAATATATTAACTATCAGTGTTATTAATAAATAATATACATTCCTGTTATTCATCAGCTGCTGTCAAAGTCAGACTAGTCCTTCACACAAAAACCGGCGGTAATATCGATTTCCAAAAAATATCTAGCATTGATCTATGCATTACATTTGTAGAAGCTGTGTTAATGCTAGTGTATTATTAAATTATCTGTGACTTATCTATTCAAATCAAACCATTCCCTGTGTGAAGACGACAGACGCGTCAGTATGAGCACTCTATAGAACAATGACAGGTCATCCATCGACAACAACGGGAGGGGCGGAAAAAGTAGGACCAGTCGTTGTGAATGTATCGGGTTTCAACTTGAGTCGGCAATGGCCTGTCTCGTTTAAAGAGTATTTTTGCAGGGGCCAGTGTTGGAAATGGAACTGGAACCGAACCCTCATTAATTATTTTGGAACCGATAAGGGGAGTCTTGATGACGGATCTAGAGAGTTAGAGAGTACCCATGAAAAAGTCGATATTCCGGAAGTTCCATTGTTTTATTTAAAATTTTGTAATAATCTAGGTTTTCATCCTATAATGTATTTTATTTGAGTACCTTGGTATGAAAGTCAGACAAACGCCACCTCCCACTAAATTCATATTTTATTTGATTACTAGTACCAGCTACCGACACGTAAAAAATCCACCAAAAGTATCAGAAACGGTCGCTTTTATATAATATAATATTTGAGTTTTTAATTCGTATGTAATAATATCAAAAACGGACACTTCTTGACACACGCTATGTTGACATATTAGGTATGTACTTACCTAAATTACGCTTGGCATTTTTTTATGCCAAGTGCAAACCAAAATACCTACATTGGTTCGTGAGCAAATGCACGTTGTAGGTATACCTACAAACTGCTCGAAAATTGTACCTATCAAAACTGTTTTCCTATAACATTGATATAATAAATTATTATATATATCTAGACTATACTTAAGGGGTCATCCATATATGACGTCACGCTCTAATGGTAGGACAATAGTGACTGATATAAATAATGTGAAATATTACTGTGAGAATATTACAAAACCAGCAAAATATTATACTGAACCGAATCGAACATTTTAATGAGTGAAATGGAAAAACGATTTTTTTGCGACAATGGGGGGGGGGGCGGCGGAGTCAAATACTAGTTACAAAAGTCGTACATGGACGACCCCAAATGTTTTTTTACTATAAACATACCTACCTACCACATAAGCGCAAAGTTCGATAGTTTTGACTTTAAATATACTTAACGTAAATGACTCCGTGAGAGACAAAACTATGCAATCGGCTTCAATATGTAGTCAAGAGAAGTCGGAAATAATAAAGGTAACAATAATAATTAAATTTGTTTACGTAATTCGTGCGCAGTAGAACAAATCGCAATCTGCGCAATTCCAAGGTTAAATAGTTCCACTACAGTCTGCAACACTACACCTACGAATCGTGGCATTATCTAGTTTTTTATTTGGTGTATTTACAAATTTAAATAAAGTATTCATTGTAATATACACAGCTATAAAAGGTAAGCATGTTGATTTGTTAATGAAATTTTGGGTTTGAGGGTTCTAACGGCCCTGATAAAGAGCAAAATAAATACATCTGATCGCAAACAAATAAGCAAATGTATAAAAACTGTTTAAAAACATTTGTATAAAAACATTACGTGATTTTTTATATAAATTTAATACATGTTTTTTTGTGTTAAGTCGCGGTTGGAAAACACGTGATTTTGCACTGGCAAACAACCGAGTGCGGCCATGTTTGTGGGCAAATGTTTACTCTTTCAGTCTCACACGGGAAGTTAGTTGTACGACACGTTGTTTCTAGTAGTGTTGTCTTAGCATTTAATTACGATGTGGACTGTGCAAACAACATACTGTTTAATAAAGGATTTGCACGAAAATCCATGTTTGTGGGACTTGGAGTGTCCCGATTATAAGAGCCGAGCCAAAAAGAATGAGGCATACGCGGCTATATCGCTTAAATATGAAGCTGATCCACATGACATTGAGAAGAAGATACAATCTTTGAAGAATCAATTCAGACGGGAACAGAAAAAGCTGATTGAAGCTAGACGAGCCGGTTTGTTTCCAAAAAAACCACAATGGTTTGGTTATGAGAATTTGTTGTTTTTACTCCAAGGCTATACGTCAAAAGGGAGTCTTCAAACAGATGAAGATATAGAAGTCGAAGATGACACTGAAGTAAGTACTGTCATTTTCTGCCAATTATACCTATATTCTGTTTCGAGAAATAGATAATCAAATTAATGTATACAATCATAGATAAATATAATACATCGAGCATTTGTTTACATTTGACACGTATTAGGGTTGCTATGTTATCAAATATTATTATCCTGATTTGTGGACTTAGTGTTGCTATATTTTAAATTCATTTTACAAAAACTCTGTACAATGAATTTCTTTCCTGGATTAGGTAGGTAGGTTGAAAGACTGTTACGTGTTTAATAATAGGCCTATCATTAATAATTATTGCCGAAAAACCTTAAAACTATATTGAGTGATAATTATTAATATCAGATATCATTGTAATTGGGGAATATATATTCACACAATTGAATAGACTGTTTTCACAAAGCGCTGACAACATTTAAAAAGATGTTCGTCACATCGGAAATGGATGATATTCACAAATCAACTAAAGCACTCAAATGATCGATTTGCACTAAGGGAAAAGTAGTCTTCACGTATCAATATACTATTGTAACTAATTAATCGTAAAAGAATACAAACACTATGAAAATTAGGTTTAATGATTTTAAACAATATTTTGGCAAAACATAAGTGTGTATTAGGTACCTACTTTCAGATTCAAATAATACTATAAATACCTATTTAGAAAGTGACGTTAATTAAAACTTAGGTAATTGTGCCGCAGATGCCGTCATGAGCTTTTATGATTTTTTTACGCAAACAGTTTATTCCAGTAGAAAATTATAATAAATACCTTTTTCTGTCGGCACATAGGTTTTTCGATCCAATAATTGTTAATTTAAAATTTGAAATGCTTATAGATTTTGATACTTCATTATCACAATCTAAGATTATATTATTATGTACCTGATATTAGGTTGGGGTAGGTTAGGTTAGGTTGGGTTAGGTAACCTAACCCAACCTAACCTAACCTAACCTAACTTAGGTTAGGTTAGATTAGGTTAGGTTAGGTTAGGTCAGGTCAGGTTAGGTTGGGTTAGGTTAGGTTAAGTTGGGTTAGGTTAGGTTAAGTTATATTTGGTTATATTACGTTAGAATAGGTTAGGTTAGGTTTAGTTCAAAAATGATACTTATACAATCTCATGACGGCATCTGCGCCACATTTACAAAAATTTATATAGATGAACCGAAAAAGATATACCTAGGTGGTGTTATATTTTGGTTGTAGATTTACATCAAATAATATATGAACGATAGCAGCATGACTATACACATATTTATATTACTGCGTTAAACATTAATTATATTGACACCTAAGCATCATTTTTGCGATTGCCTTCTAATAAATCGTATTGCTGCTACAATTATTAGTTTGACATTTGTGAATTTCTACCTTTTCTTTGTGCGATATATTATTTGTCGGTGAAAACAATTTTACAAATGTGTGCAGTTGTCAAAATTGAGTGAATTTATATTTACAATGAGTGATTTATGATTTTTGTTTTGTGAAACAAACTATTTTATGTGATTTCATACTCTATTTATTTGTGAAATCATTTAATATATGTGAGAACAACTTTCGAAATGTTAAAGCTATTTTTTTTTGTGAATTTTGATTATTGCATTGTGCGATTAATTCCCACCCATTGTAATTTTTATGCATATACCTACCTAGTAAGTAATGTAGTTTCTTCATGGTCATGTCGCACCGGGGAATAATAGTGGCACAAGTCCAATCTGTCATTTTTGGGTAAAGTATGCAGAAATGTTCCAAGATATTATCATTTCCATCCGCACAAATAGCGGCATAATTCTTAAAAATATAATGGTGGCCTTAAAAGCATTTTGTCTATATCATATTATAACATTTTAAAATAGTGGCACAATGATCGTTGTGCAATTGTTATTGCGGATAACATTCAACATGAAATGACTCAAGTGTGCCAACTTCACGCTGTTATAAAGTAACATACCAAAATAAATATTCAAACTGCTCTCCTGCATAACAAGTTACGAGTTGTGCCACTATTATTCCCCGGGTGCGATATCGTCGCTGTCGGATTGGTTTGTCGATTAATGAAATATTATTTATTGTAAAACAATTTGATCAGTAGAATCATTCGCAGAAATATTAGCTGGCAGTGCCACCTATCAACATTCTTATCGATATGCTCAAAAATACTATGCCTATTTTATATAGTTATCAAATCAATATAAGATAGGTAACAATATTCATGGTTAAAGAACGCGTCGATTTAAATACCAATATAGATAGGTATATACCTATCTATTTCGATAAAGCCGATAAGAAAGCGTGTGAACGAAATTCATATACTTAAGGAATGCAAAGTGGTTGCTATATTTATGTAATCGCGCAACAATGACGCAAACTTTTCGCATGTAAATTTACGTGCTCAAGCGTTATAGACATAATTATAGTCATATAGATAAATTCAGACATAATAATATAATGTAATAATATCTACGACGTCTTTCTACTTCAGGAAAGTACGTTCAAACTGATCTCTATAATATTGATGAACACCGTCTGCTCTCATGGAGACGTTCTTACAAACGAAAATCGTACATTACTCACCTTCGATTTGGCACACCCGATATGAAATCTCATTGGCTGAAAACCATTCCATACTACCTCATTAGCTGCATATCGTTTAAAACCAATACACCGACCAATGAATGGCTCCGAATGCTTTACGAACTATCAGAAAATGTGTATGCATCAAATCTATGTGAATTTAGCTAAAGACTTCACTACACCACTGAAAATGATGAGAAATGTAGTATAAAAGAGCATTGTTATACCTGTAAAAGTGGACTATGTATTTTACTGTGATTCTTAATGTTGTACCCGTATATCAGATATTTTACCTATTTTCATGATAATATTATGGAAATATGTAAGCAGGTAATTAATCTAAAACATAAACAAAAAATATTTATAGTATCTATAGATTTTTGGGTTTTCACCGCGTGTACTTCTTCCTTCTTTCCTCCATGTTACGGGCTCGTTGCATAGGCCATTATCAAGAAATATGTTATGATGAAGTGTGAGTGTATGAATAAGAACGCCGCTCTAAGAATGACAAAAAGAATCCGATTGGCTGAGGTTGTGTCGACCAGACATACTGGATCGAATATTGGATTTCCCTGACATTTTAACCGTAACTCATCATCCATATTAATATTTTCATGGTTTCAAAGGATTTCAATGGCCTGCTTTACCAATTGTGAGAAACATCCCTTATTCTGATCCATTATCATGATCTTGAAGTCAAATTTGTGTCTGTGTCTATCGATCGCTCGGAATTACTGACATTGCGTAGTGTTTTAGTCAATAGGTTTGACCTCTTCATGAAAATCTCGAATATTATTAAAAATATTGAATTAATTTTTGTTTTTTGTTCACAGCAAACGGATGAATTTGTCACGGAAGAAATCGTATTGGATAAAAGTGAAGATGTGCCTATCGTTAGAGATAACAGTAGGTACGTTGCAACCAAATCAATACGCAGAAAATTTCGTATGCCACTAAAAAGATTTATGATGAAAAATCACGACTCCGACAACAGGGGACCGGTCAAAATTGTGAAAACATTACCTGAAAAAGTACCTCAGCGCGATGAATACTTCGTGTATGGAGAATATATTGGAAATAAACTTAAAAACTGCGAAAGATCAAGGTTGGAAATAGCCATTGCCCAAAACAAGATTGATAATATATGCTTCAAATTGACAATGGGTGGGTATGATCAAACTCAACCGGCATACTCTGCATCATCGCCTTCGATGTCATTAACTTCGGAGGTTGCACTGAGTGGTCCTGCCGTTACGACTCCCTCTTCTGTATTTTCGTCAAACTCGAACGCTGGACAAAAACGCTATATCCATATTTAAGAAAATCAGTACACGGCTACAGAAATTCATATGTATCGTGGGGTGGTTTTACGCTCGAAGGTACTCTGGACTAATTTAATTCGTCATATTCTTCTAGTGCCATCCCTCAAACCTCAAATTACATTTGGAGATTCTCAGGCCGATCGCGTGCCACGATTATGACCCCCACAAGGGGGGGGGGGCTCTAGCCTGGGGGCCGAACTTGGCCGGTTGATCAGATAAGTGAGATAAAAACATCACAAATTTGCTCTAATAATAAAAAATATCAAGAATTTTAACTTAACATATGGCTTGTGCGATGCGATTTTATATTGTTGTGTATTAATTACTTGACAACTTACTCTACAATTTAAGTAGATGTATTAAAAAATCGCTAAAAATAATTTTACTCAAACACCATTTGCACGCTACTGTTGAGTGACACATTGCCTTTAACCTTAGGTAAACTTAAAGATTCTGGCTGAGAGCTCACTTCAGGGGGCCATGGCCACGATCATCCTCATTGTGAAAAGTCAATTTTAAGTCGTTCCATGGAGTCGAGACCGAATTAGAATAATTAATATTTCTTGGGCATGATTCACTCGACGACCGTGTCGAAGATTGCCGAGAACGTACGAATTAGCTGGTTTAACCATGAGCTTGTGGGTAACACAAATTTGACATTAACATAATGAAGGCTGCCTGACTATTAATTGTTTTCTAACCATGCCCTTGCTTTTTCATACAAGATGGTGTTAGTAATTGAACAATTATAAAGGCTTTGAAAAAAATACATAACTATATTGTGTCCTCACCGGATCGCACCCGGAGCTCCTAGGTGGAAGGCATTACGCACTGCACCATGAGAGCTCCTTAAAATTGGCATTCAATAACATAGGTAGGTAATGAAGGAAGACTGTCTAGTGTTCCCATCGATAGATATTTTTTGGTTAACTTATTAGGTATTATTAACACTAGCAACTGAGCGTACCTATATTATGAAAATGAAATGAACAGGGAAGCGTCAACATGATTGAGTTGGTTAAGTGGAAGATGAAGTGATCGAAAATAATGTAGACATAGCTTATGGGCGACTTTGAAATATGGCCACCAAAAGCTTTAATGATACGACTTTAAAGTTTAAACAGAGATTTAAGATAACATTATTATAATTATTTCAGTTTATAGAAGAAAGAAAGGCAACTACTGTTATTGTAATGTTTTGTTTGTATTTACTCTGTTTTTCCATATAAATATATTTTCATAATAAATCTCTATTCATTTTAATAGATTATTAATAAAATTATTCCCACTAGTTCAGACACCCATCCAATAAGATTTATCTATAGTATTAAGTTGAGTTACCACTATGCCCTGCGCAGGTATACCGAGCTGACTGGCTTCTACATTTTCTCCGGCAAAAGGGTTAATAGCTGACGCTGCGTTCGGTGGATCATGTCAGCGTATATTATGTTAAAATTATGTACGTAAAATCGTAAAATTTCTTACGCAATTATGATAATTATCTTAAAATTTAATGAGGTTGCCAGTGTGGACACGGCATAATATCTTGTAATAATTATTAGGTATGAGTGGTATGACTAAAGTGGGCAACGCAATGCGCTGTTGCACCGCCATCTTTAGATTAGTAAAGTCTGGGCATAACTTTTTGCACAAGCCACGAGTGGTCTACTGCCATACTATTTATTGATAATAAAAAAACTTGCAAGCAGAGTTTGGTATTCTATAATGACTGAAGAGTATAAATAAGTTATTAGTTATTGTCGTTTAGAATCGACTGTCACATTGACAAAGACGTCCTAGTGTATTATGATATTATTATACACAAAAGAAGTTTACTTGCGTTGATCGTCACTTCCAATTATTAATAGCACAGAACCACTAAATCAAATGAACTCCAAGATACGTTAAAACAATCTGAAACTAAGAATACTCCGACAAGTGAACACGACAGACGTGTCTATTTGAGCAATCTATAGACAGTGACAGGTCATCCATAGAGAACGGGAGGGGCGGAAAGGTAGGACCAGTCGTGAAATGTATCGGCTTTCCTCTTCAGTCGGCAATGGCTGTTGTCAATTATTAAGGTCTACGGTACAACTTCAACGGACATTCTCCATATCTTGGCTGGGAACCCCATACCACCTTGTACGAAAAAGCAAGGGTATGGTTATTATTAAAAAAAAAAAAAAACCCCTTTTCCGAACTGCATACAGTGAACCCCCGAGTCTACGGTTTTCAAAGGACCCTAAAGAAAACGATAAATGCGGGATATATAATTTTCTATAAACTCGTTTTTCTCTAGTTCTCGAGTTCTATTTTTCTTCATGGGTGCATTTTAGTTGTGATAAAATTCGTATACAGGATGCGAGGCAAGCCTGTGAGCCGACCGACTGTGCAAACAAAGCGACGTGACTGAACGTTGTATGTGTATCATAAATAGGCTTAGGATTCTTGGTATTTAAATATTTTTTTGAGTGGCCGCACAACAAAATATCAAAAATATCTATGTATATGTTTCAGACAATTTTGAAACATTTAAGCCATATTTGTTAGCACCTATTTTAAAATATTTTTGGATATTTACATATGTTAGGTATAAGCCAGGGGAGGGCAAACTGCGGCCCGCGGGCCGCATGTGGCCCGCCGGGTATTTTTTCGCGGCCCGCCATCGATAATTGTATTTGTGATTACGAATAACTTTTTTATAGTTTTTTAAAAAATATTGATAATAGATCATAATTTGAAGAATTTGTTGTTTCGTAAATGTATTATCTCAGTACGTATTCCTTGCGTCTCGTCTCACACTATGTAACCACGATTTTCTACGTTGAACATCGATTTCAATAGATATTGATAGTGTACCGACAGAGCTACAACTTGAGATTATTAATCTGCAGTGTGACACTGATCTAAGAGAATTGCATCGTCGTGAAGAAATCTTCAAATTTTACAATGCCCTTAATTCAGACAAATTCGACAAACTTAAAGAGTAGGTATGCAAGAAAAATGTTCGTTATTTTTGGATCAACCTATATATGTGAACAAACATTTTCGATCATGAACCTCAATAAAAATTCTTTACGATCAAATATCTCCGATGCCCATTTACTAGCAGTTTTGAGAATATCAACTACATTCATTATTCATTCTTCTCATTATTTTTTTTTTGTAATGTTTATTTTTCGTGATAATAAATAGTGTATATCTAAAATGGTATTTTACTTGCGGCCCGCCGCTCATTTTGAAATCTTGAATTTGGCCCTCCATCCAAAAAGTTTGCCCGCCCCTGGTATAAGCACATATTTTCACCTAAACACAATTGAAATGTTAGAATCATCCACAAAGTCACTTTTGGAGCAAATTAATATTTTAAACAATACTGCTGCTAAAATAAGAAAATGTTCTTGGACCAATAGGAATAAAAATAAGTACAAAATTAAATACCTAGTGTTTTAAATAAAAAATACTTTTACTTGCTAAAAACTATAATAATAGTGGCTTAAAATCGTGCTAGTGCTATAATCTCAGAAGGACCTTTTAAATCAGACTAATATAATATTAAATATCAGTAGATCTCCTGAGTTTCCAACAGCGACGTCCCTAGATAAAATGCCGCCTGTAAGCAGCGCCAAAAATGCCGCCTCATTTTTTTCATACTTACATTATTTTTATCACCCTTTCATGAGTCCAATATCTAAGAAATGTGTTGTATGGATACATTACTAACAAAATAACCGACTAATAAGGACGTCGAAGGACAACGGAAGCAGTCGCGCACCCAGGATTTAATATTGGCGGGGAGGTCAAGGAGGAGAATGTAAATTAGTCCCATAGGCTCTTTTTCTTCTTCATATAATTATTTTAACATATTTTCACAATACACGGAGATATATTTGTACAGTTTCTTCTAGTTTTTTATTAAATTGGAGGCATAGTGGCGGAAACCGTTGAACGTGTCATCAGCGACTGGCGGATTGGAAGTGACTAACAGCGACCATGCTGGACATGTTCACCTAAAACATTACTCAAATAACATCGGCTGTGCTACCCGCTTGGTCTACAGCAGTGTTTCCCAAAGTGTGGTACGCGTACCCCCTGGGGTACGGGAAGAGTTGGTGGGAGGGGGGGTACGCGCTGCACCGGGCTATGGCTGCGCCTGGTGCAACAAGCATTAATACAACATCCATGCTAGAAGGTATATCGCATGCGGAAGAAGAGCAATTGTTGGAATTAGCTTCAGACGGATTCTTGCAAAATAAATTTAAGGAGTGTACTTTAACATCATTTAGGTTGCAAACGCAACATGTGTATCCAGTTTTAACAGAAAAATTCCTGAAATTCATCTTGCCTTTTCCAACTTCATATCTATGTGAAGTTTTTTTCAGCATTTATAGACATTTATTAAGTCAAAAAAAGAACAGCCTTTTGGGTGTGTTAAATTTAATAACCTGGGAACCAAATTACGATGATCTGTCGTTTCAACATTAACAATTTAATCCAGCCGGGCCCCCCACAGCCCGGGCCCTCAGGCTAAAGTCCTGTCAGCCCTCCCCATCCATGACCTACACCACTCCGGAATTCGGGTGGACACCGAGAATTTTTTGACAGTTCATTAGGGAACAGGTTTCTAAAAAAAACCTTACATTAGTGTTTCGAACATTCGTTGTCATTTTTTAAAACTTACCTATTATTCAATGAATAAGACACAAGATTTAAGAATGTAACATTTTATATTATATTGAATATACGTACTTTGAAAACATCTCATGCTATACCTACATACTACTAGAAAAAATTATGTTGTAGAAAAAAAATACGACGCCCGACGGGACTTGAACCTGTATCTGCTAGATTCTTATATAAAATTTCTTATATTAAACTGTTATAAAATGTTTTACAGTGCAATATTATTCTCTCTTGAGTTTTGTAAAATATGGCCGCGCAGCATATGCATAGGCCTATAACGTCGTGGATCCCAGGTTCGATTCCTGGGTTTGGAAAATACACATATTGTTTTAAAATTTGTGTTTGAGTGAGTGTATGGACCCAATAGATCCACATCCATCCATTTCTCGTAAAAACAGAAATCTGTTCATATAAACCTCCATGATATGGAAACCCATATTATGATCTTATTAGGAACGGACATGGTCAAAAATTGAAAATAATAAAGCACATTTGTCAAAGATCTACAAATATCTAATTTTCTTCTTTCTTTCGACCATATCCGATCCTAATAGGATCATATGGGCCTCCACAGAGTAGAGGTTTGTATTGACAGATTTTGTTTTTTACGAGAAATGGATGTCAGCCACTTGCTCAACCTATTATGTCCATAATCTGACACACACAAATTGAAAAGCAATATGTGTACTTGCCAGACCCAGGAATCGAACCTGGAGCCCACAATGCTATAGGCCGACGCTTAAGCCGCGCGGCCACCGTGGGCGTGATAGCCTAATACCAGCCATAAACCACCGACAAGCGTGTTTATCGGATTTAATATATAAATCCATTCCAGGGTATGAATATATCTAGCTATTGTAGAGCGACTTTCTTAAATATGAACATAATGCTTTTTATCATCGTTAGAATTTGAAGATACTACAGGAGATGACTTCCTTGCAGCAGGGGCATTCAGTTGCACGTCCAAAGGTAACGTCATCGATGGAGATGAGCCAGGGTTGGATTGTATATATGTCGGGTGAGGTTGGCCATACCCACCCATTGTCAGTTTAAAGCAGATGTTATCAATCTTGTTCTGGGCGATAGCTATTTCCAACCTGGATCTGCCACAGGTTTTAAGTTTATTTCCGATATACTCCCCATAGACAACGAATTCGTCACGCTGAGATACTTTTTCGGGTAATGTTTTCATAATTTTGACCGGTCCCATATTGTCAGAGTCGCCATGTCTCATCTTCAATCTTTTTAGTGGAAAACGGTATCTTCTGCGTATTGATTTAGAGGTATTATTACTTGTGTCCTTGACGATAGGTCGATCCTCATCGTTCTGCATTAAGATCTCTTCTATGACATATTCATCCGTTTTCTGCGAACAAAAAAATGATTAAAGCGTCAATGCCATTGAGCTACTTTACGAGCTGCTTGTTGGCGAATTTACAATCTGCCTGTAAAGTCGCCCAGTGTCATCATCGAACAAGCTAACAAGCAGATTATAAACAATCTACCGAGAAAAGTTGAAAGCCGTTCAACTTTACACGCTACACGCCGGGGTGTGGGGCTACTGCGTCTGCGCAGTAGAGCGTAATAGCGACCTCCCGGTAAACAATGAACTACGTTCTGTCAAAATAGTCGCTAGTTTGTTGGCTTCTCAGCGAAAGGAAAGTTTTATGTGTCATCATCACAATCGCAGTTGATGGATCGCCAGTTTTTAAATTCGCCAACAAACAGCTCGTAAAGTTTCTCAATGTAATTGACGCATAATTGAATGTGTTTTTGCTTTAAATTACCTATTTCCACAATTTATAATGCTTTGGCCTGGTGGATTTATCAGAGTGTAGATATTGTAGATTGTTTACAATCTACTTATTACCTAGTTCGATGATGACACTGGACAAGTTTAGAAGCAGATTGTAAATTCGCTGGCTTGTAGCTTGTAAAGTAGCTCAATGTCATAAGACCCATGTTTATAGTCCAAATTCATTGTAGTTATACGCACTGTAGTTATACGCAGAACTGCAGCACCCCAAGCAAATTGAGAAAAAATGTAATATTACAACAAATTTATATATATTATATGGAAATATCAATATTATTTAAGCGTGTTAAGCTCGCCCGCGCACCGATACATCCAATAATTATCCTACACCGCGATACTAATAACAGAAAGTGACGCATCGCATGATTTTATGCAGTAACGTTTTCAATGGAATATGCTTGAATGGGGGAATGAGGGGCGCGGGGAGCGGGGCTCGCAGCTAGGAGCTTAGTCTGGTACTGCAATTCTGGCAACATTTTTTCGTGTTGCGTGCGGGACAGCTGTCGAGAGCAAGTAAAAGGTGAAAGACCCTTTTTCAAGAAAAAAAGACAGAATAATTAAATTTATTATGAAATAAAACACACATACCTACCTATAATATTTAATTGAGATGTTAATAGTACAATATAATAAAAAAAAACATTTTTTTTTTTATTTTTAATCAACCGCAGCACCCCTAGATATAATATCCACGAGTCGCCACTGGTTATACCTACGTCAAAAAGGTTACCAATCTGATTCTAAAGGGATACTTATAACATTTTTTTGTCAAAATGTATTAAAATAGTGTTTAAAATGGCAACACTGTGTCAGGTAAATGGCAACTCTACGTTATTTGGATATTTTACGACGTCGAAAAATAGGATTTGTTAATTTGAGAACATACTGTATTATATACAAAAGATAAAGGTTACTTTATATTATTTAAGTAAGTACTTACGTCTTCTTCGGCGTTGTCTTCGATATCCTCGTCTGTAGGATGTCCTTCTTTTGACGTGTAGCTTTGAAGTAAAAACAACAAATTCTCATAACCAAACCATTGTGGTTTCTTTGGGAATCCGCTTCTTTGTGCGTCAATCAGTTTTTTCTGTTCTCGCCGGAATTGACTTTTCAATGCTTGTATTTTCTTCTCTATGTCGTGCGGACCCGTGTCGTATTTTTTCGATAGAGCCAAATAAGCTTCGTTTTTTTTCGCTCGGCTTTTGTACTCGAAAGACTCAACGTCCCACAAACACGGATTGTTGTGCAAATCCTCTATCAAACTGTACGTTGTTTGCACAGTCCACATCGTAAAAAAACAAAAAACAGTAACACTACAGGAGACAATGTGTCGAACTAGTTCTTGGGAATGTCAAACAATAAACAAACACCACGGAACATTTGCCCACAAACATGGCCGCGGTTTTTTGTTTGCCAGTCCACAGACACGTGTTTTCCAATCGTGACAGAATACAAAAAAGTTTGTTTTAGGCTTTATTGTTTGTAAAAAAATAATTTTTATAATCAGTTCAATATACATTTTTATATATTTTTTAACCGTTGAATATGTGAATAAAATCCATAAGTATAACTTTTATTAAAAAGGACAGAAAATGTGTCAGTTTTATAGTGACACCTCTGCAACTCTTTGAAGTTTATATGCTCCGTCTGGAATAAAAAGTTACCGTATAATAAATCTTTTCAATGCTTTAATTAAATCCATTTTTGGTATTGAATCTATAATCGATTGTCAACTAGAGTTTAGTTAATATGGGCAGTGTTGCCAACCGTTCTATAGTTATAGTATTTATACCATAATTTTGGTCCACGAACTATGTACGATATAAAACAGGTATAGTACGCCCAAAATACTATAATTTTGAATATCGGAAAAAATATGTAAAAAATACTAAAATTTCCATATTTCCGTTTGATAAATTGGTGCAAAGTAGCTACTATAATTTCGCAATATAAGATATCGATAACTTGGGGAAAAAAATCGCTCAAAAAACGTAAAAAAAATCATTTGACTGGTTTAAAATGAAATTTCTTGATTTCTTCGGTAAGTATTTTTGGTCGTAAGAGGTACCTAAATAAAAAGCGGTCTCGGAGTTTCTCAAATTCTCCGTTATTTTTCTTCTGAGAAACAAAAATTCTATACATTTTCAACAGATGACGACGCGTACTAGGTATATTTTTTTCAACAAATACTATAATTTTGAAGCTCTGTAGGGATTATAATTCCACTTAGAAAAGATGGCAACACTGCTATCGGTAGAATATTATGTCAAAATACTCGGAATTAATATTCTTGTAGATCTCTATCATTATACCATGTTGATGGATATCAAAATAGAACCAGAAGACAATATATTGTCTGATAAGTTTCCAGAAGGCACCAGGATCGAAGGGGAACAAGGGGTTAATCACAAAACCATCCAGAGTGAGTGTCGTTCAACTGACAATCAATATGACGTATCTGTGAAACAGGAAGAAATCGAATTAGATGACATTGACGTCTGGAAGGAGGTTTATAATTATTTTATTTCTATACTATATTTAGAGATATTTACTACAGTATTATAAAGTAGATGTAGGAAATTAACAGAATATATTACCTATATGTAATTCTTCACAAACATACGATGCAGGTAGGTACTTTATAGTTTGCCAGGGAGTTAAAACGAATTATAAGAGTTGGAAATGCTAAACTCAATTTTATTATGCTACCTTGGTTTCTAAAATGTTTTGTTATTTCTAAAGACACGAAATGTCTATTGTATCTTATCGTATATTGTATGACATTATATAATATATATTTGGAGTTATACTTCTTTAAGCGCGTTTGGAAAATCAGATCAGAGTGTATTTTTGGCGTGTGACGTGTAACACATAGGTAATTTATTTGTTCACACGGAAAAAAATCGCACTCGATTGGATTCAAACCAACGATTGTTCGGTTATCAGCCGAACGCACAACCATTACGCCACATAATGATACTGCAATCGTGACGATTATACAGTATAATATTATAGTTTAGAATTGTTCCGTTGCCTAGGCAGCGTATTTATTATTGTCGGCCATTTGCAAGTTCTTACGTAAACAAACTATTAAACGTCATAGTGGCAGTTGTTACTTTAAAAATAAAAACAACGATAAATAATTATATAATTCAGTAAGTAATATAAGTTAAATTTTATAGAAATAAACCAACGGCGTTCCAATAGGCGGTCCTTTTTCTTAAGTGTTTAATTTAACAAGATAATTAAGAGCTGGTCGAAGAATCTAGTTTATTACAAGTTTTGTTTTTGTTTTGTTACGCCAAAGATGTATAACTTCTAACGCGCGTACATAAGTACACACACCGATTTTTTTTCCTAAAGACACGACTGTGTCCAATGGGAATATTTTTTTGGGGATAACGGATTATTTCACCACTAGGTGGCGGACAGGCATGATTATAATTTTATTATTCACGCTTTTATGTTACAGGACGCTCGGATTGAGTCAGAAAATGTTAAAACTGAAAACAATCTTCAATGGCAACACTACAAAGAGGAGACGTCTGGAATTAAAAATCCGGTAAAATTGAATTTGTAGATAATTTTAATAAATATTTAAATAATTATAGGTTTTAACATTTAGATAAGTGTAATACGTCATTATCCGGGGTTGATCCACTACTGGATGAAGGCCTACCATAACTCCATCCATCGAATCCATCCAGTGGTTTTTCAATTCGCTGAGAAACATGTCCAACATATTGCTATTCCATTTGCTTGTCAACCTCTATCACACCGCGTACTCTTGTCTGATACATTACTCATTGGTTTATTGTCTGGTCTTTCCGCATTATGCACACTTCCATACCACGTTGCACCACTCGTAATTGTGGGATTTTGTCTTACATACATAAAGAGTTCATATATCACATGCTTCCGTAAGCACTGGTAGCACGCATTGCTTCAACATTGATCTTTATACACAATGTGAGGTCACCTCTAATGATATTGTCCAGACGCCCAAATGCACGCCACGCCATTCTGGTTCTGCGAGCAATCTGTTTCTGTCAATTGACATTTGTTTCTGAAATAGACGTATTTGTTGACCCTCTCGATTTTAGTTCCGATGGTGTGGATGTTAAGGATGATGTAGATGGAAAGCAGTTTATCAATACTTTTGTTTTTGAGACATTTATCTTTAAATCTACTTTACGGCGTTAATTTGAAAGCATGTGTTGGGTCACTACTGTGGTATTCGATGTGTGGGTTGAGGATGATGATAATGAAGTCTACGATGTAGCAGGGTGAGATTTATTAGCAGCGTACCGGTACAATAGTATATTATACAATGATAGTACATATAATCTACTGAGATAGTTACGAGCTAGGTACTTGGATTCGAGTGACATTTAAATAAATTATTCTTCGTTATTTATACAATAAAAAGTAATACATTAACATTAAATTCTGGTACATAATCATATTGGACTAATTATAGAGTCGGCGTTTTAAATCGAGTAGCTTGTGAAATATTATTTATTATAAAATATGATACCATGAAAAATGATTATTCGGCTAATACACCGTAATGATATAATGCGCTGTGATATGTAACTGTAATAATATACCGTATCTAATATCGTCAATCAACTTGCTGATATAGCTAATATTTGTTTACTGGAAATTGATTCGCTGGGAATATATTGTTGCAGAATAATTTGATACATTAAACAATAGATATTTGATCGCTACTATACTACAGCTACACCTGTACCATTATATTCACTGCCAAGTAGCAGTAATAAATAATTGACAATTGTCAGAAATAGGCGTATTTTTGTGAATACCATAGATTAAATAAATATTGAGAATATTCTGCTTTGGTTTCAGGACGATTCGGGCAATTTGAATGATGTACATTCTGTAAATAGTTGTCAATGGCAAAACTATGAGGCAGAAAATATCTCCGAAATTCCAATTACATATGAACCGCACGAGTTTGGGGAATGTTCATCTTCGAATCAAGGAACGGATCAGGTGATTTTTATTTAATTATTTATGAATCATACATTTTCTCTTCTTTCTTTCTTTCCACAATATGCATTATAGCGCTTGTAGACATGCATGGAATTGCTGTCGACAATTGTGCTTATTTTAAACTGTCACGACAATAACTGTTTACACGTAAAAGTGCTGAATGTCTCTCCAATCTCATTCTTCAAGAGTAAGCGAGACGCGAGGTTGTCATTTTATACTACTATCTGACAGGTTTTATTGAAAAACGGAGCTCAAAATGAGTGGGTAGTTCGTTTTTTTACCGGCATGTTCTCTATCGCTCTACTGCGCAGGCGCAGATCGAAAATAATCTTACTTGCGCGCAATAAATCATCACAATTTGGAATCTTCCAATCTTGTTTGATGTATGCACGCAATCTTGCCAACTGCAGGATAATACATGTTTCTTCATACATTTATTACTGTGCACAGTACATCCATGCACGCGTAAACGGGGTATTTTTTTTTTTTTTTTTTGTGATTTTACCGTTGCTTTGACTGCGACTCGCTGTCATATCGCCTCTTCTCTTCTAGAAGGGGATCCTTCGATCAGGTCCTCACTCCTATTCTGTTAAATGGCTTTATAATTATTTTGTCTAGCTCTTCCGTCTTTCTTTCTTTCTTCTTTAGACGCCAGTGTTTTATGCACCAGAATCGCTCTCCTCCGTATCCATCCCTTCTGTATTTTCGATACATCGTGTAATCATTGAATTTCAGATAGTCTAATTCAGACCTCAGCCAAGTCTCTGAGATTAATGCTATTGAAATTTTTTGTCTTATTAAGTAGAGTTCTATATCATCCTTTTTTTGCTTCATACTTCTGGCATTCCATTGTAAAATCCTAATGTGTTTTTTATTATCCATTTTGCTCCAGAACCTCCCCTAGAATTTCCTTTAAGTGTCCTTCTTTGAATTGTTTGCATACCCAGTCCACTGCTTTAATTATTAGTTGTTTAATGATCTGCTGCCAGTCTCCCCCTTTCAGCAAGACTTTCATAATTTCTCCCATCGCGTTAACCTCTGTCTTCCCCTTTGAATTTTTCTTATTTTTTGTAGGCTTTACGCTACTACCTGTAGATATTATTGTTGAGCCTGAAGCTTCTACCACCGCTTCTTCTTTCTTTTTGTTTTCCTTATTTTTTTGAATTGTTTCGCTTTCATCTCTTTCTACGATTTTTTTTTGTTTTAATATGTCAGCATAGCTATTATTTAACATATTTTTTTTTGCTTCCTTGAAAGGTATGTTCATTTTTTTCATTGCTTCTTTGCAATTCTTTTCCTCTTGCCACTTTGGGCATTTTTGGCTGTTTGCCGCGTGGTTACCTTTGCAATTGATGCACGTAATTTCCTCATTTTTTTCGCAGGTTTTGTGGTTTTCACCACACTTAGGGCACGTTTCTACTGTACGTCCGCAATTGTTCGCGATATGCCCATATCGCCAGCATTTGTAGCATTGCATAACCCTGAATACATACGGTTCTACAGCAAAAGAGACTCCATATATGTAAATTGTTCTCGGCAATATTTTCTCCCCAAATTTAATACTGACTGACGAGGTCTTTGTCAGCTCTCCTGTATCACCTTTTCTTGTCAACCCCTTAAGGTTGATTACTTTTGCATCACTTTTGATTTCCATTTGCAGTTCTTGGAGGTCCATATCAATATCGACTTTTCTTATTACTCCATAAGAGCAGGAGTCATTCTCTTTGGTCACAAAACCGAGATCTTTGAGTTCTCCAGCTTGTTTCACTTTATCTGCTTCTTTTTCGTCTTCTACTTGGATGTACGTCTTTAAATTTTTATTGTAAATTTTCTGTACTTTTACTCCTGCCTTATGCAGCATCTGCGCTATTTTCAATTTTAATGGAATTTTACTTCCCGTCGCTATCATGACGATGTTTTGGTTTCCCTTTGGAGTGACCCCAGAGTCTCTTCTGGGTTTTTTTCCAGAGGTCACCGTCTGCCATTCTTCTTCTTTTTCTCCAACCACTTCCTCTTCATCATCGTTTCTTTTCTTCTTCGTTTTTTTGGTTTCATTCACTTCCATCGTGGTGTTTTCCATTTTATTGCTTTTGCCGTTCACGCGGTCTTGGAATTCGCGCAACAGTGTGAACAAAAAACAGTGTGGACAACCCCTCGCTTCACAGCGTTTGACGCACTCCCCGCACAAAGTGCACTATCCGTGCAACAATAAATATTTTTCACTTTTTCTCAAGCACTGGCACTGATTGTCAAAATCACATGGGACCACACATGTTGAGTTTATTGTCAAATTCATTTACAAACAATATTATTTTTGTTGTATCCCGTATTTATAACCGTTCGCGAGTAACCAGGCGAATAGCGTCCCGAATACGCAAGCGAAGTTGTACAACCTCACTCCACCGCTGTTGGCTTCCCAAACGGGGTATTAGAGTGATAGAGTTCCTAGGCTGAAAATATAGTTAACTATGTTGTGTTTAAATTAGTCGTACTGAGAAGCAACATGTTGGTATAAACTGTCATAGTTAAGTTAATTATAATAAAATTGAGGATCTACTGTGCGTTATGTGCAAGAAACACGGCTTCATTTAGCCGAAAAATACCCACTCTTTATATTATTACTCTGAGAATAATATCTTTTTTTTTTTTTTAGATTGGTAATATTAAAATTAAAGCTACATTACTTGGTCATGAAGCAGTTCCATTGAATAAAGAATCTGTATGTGACAAAAGCGAAGAGAAAGAGAAATTTAAAACAAATTCATTGTTCAAAGATGTCACAGACCCTGGGCTGAATTGTACCCAAGATGACATTCTTATTGAAAACTACGAAAGATGTCCTGAAGATCAGAAATTTGTGTATATCTGTAGAAATTCATACAAATGTGATCAATGCGACTACGTATCCATACTCCATAACGTGATCAAACATAAGATGACACATACAGGAGAGAGGCCGTTGAAATGTGATGAATGCGCATTCACTTGCATACAATCAAGCAATTTAAAAGCACATAAAATGACACATTCAGGAGAAAAACACTACGCATGTGATACATGCGAATATAAATGCACCAGTTCGAATAACCTGAAAGTTCACATTATGACCCATACTGGAAATAAGCCGTATAAATGTGATTTGTGTCAGTTTAAATGTGCGCAGTCAGGCAGTTTGAGAGCACACAAAATGACGCATTACGGAATTAAACCATTTAAATGTAATGAGTGTAACTGTACGTGTTCAACGTCTGCTAATTTGAAGAGGCACAAACTGACACATTCTTCTAGTAAGCCGTTTGAATGCGATAAGTGTGACTACACATGTAAAACGGCTTATCATTTAAAACGTCACAAAATAACTCATTCTACCTCAAAGCCATTCCAGTGTGATATGTGTGATTGCAAATATAAGACGTCTTCGCACTTAAAACGACACCATTTGTCTCATGTTGATTGAATCAAAATATTTTTAAGTTCAGTCTCATTATATTCCATATAATGGAAGGTAAATTGTGATTTTTGAAAGAAGATACTCACAGAGCAGAAAATAAATAGAATACCGATAGACTATATTCAATACGCCGCACGTTGAAGCAGGGTTTTTGAATGTGTGAGTGTCCTACAAAAATGAAGCACGCATTATGCACGTGCAATAGTGTGTGTAATACACCAACATTAAATGAGCGTAAATGCATAAACCGAGAGCAGTTTTCAGTATTCGAAGTACAACGTATTCTTGACACGTGTGTAAGTTTAACCCGGATTCTTCCTTACCCGAGACGGTTACCTGCTATTGCCTTACCCGTTGGGTATTACAGTTCCCATTATTTCTGAGTTCCCTGAAGATACTCGATGAATTTACGGGGAAAAAATACCCCTATGAAGATAGAGATTTCTCTAGAGAGACACTTTGGATAAGGTCGCCTGGAAGCTGTTACTGCCAGACTACTGGAAGAAAGCAGTGAAGAAACAAGTATAGTAAAAGTGAAGAATTCAAGCTTAATTTGTGTTGTACCATTGAAGAAGAACTTTGTGAAACATATAATATATTATGATGTAACCAATATAATTGTTATTTCAAAGTGTGATAATATTTATTACGTGGGGGAAAAGAAGACCCTGGTTCGAATTTAATATTTAAAAACAGTTAAGTAAGGTAGATCGAAACAAGGCAAATTAAGTCATAAATCAAGATCTGACGACTTCGAAATTCGCCCCTTATCTAGAGCGCATATAGAGCACACGGCCTCAAAGAATTCCTATTGCTCGCCAGTCTTCTTGTGTTACCTATTCCTGTGGGTCTATTCTATACTTATCGACCGCTTAAGTGATAAATAGTATCAAACTTAGGGTAGGTTTGTATCAAAATATTAGCATTTATTGTAACAATTACAATAAGTTGGTTTTTATTGTTGCAATAAGTGTTCTATTTTAACAGAACCTATCTTGCTTCTATTAAAATATAGCACTTATGGCAACAATCAAAACCAACTTATTGTAATTGTTACAATAAGTGCTAATATTTTAATACAAACCTACCTTAAGTTTGATACTGCTTATCGCTGTAGTGGTCGATAACTATAGAATAAACCCACTGGTCATACCAGCATCCCGTAGCTCTTGTATGCACTATATAGATCATTTTTAATGGCCTCCCAGGACGCTGGAATCCGATTAGATTGAAGAACAGGCAAGCCAAGTTGAAGTTCCCGTATGGCTTCCACAGCACGTGGCCAAATCAGGTTCAACGTCACCTCTTCACTCAGTGTGTGATAAGAGGCTGTTTGGTTCGCCAGTCAACTGTGCTCGAAGCTCAATATACCTACGGTTGCTTTGAGAATTCGTAAGGTGCCTTGTAACAGCACTGTCAAAATTTAAGCATAAGAATAAGCCGCATTTGACGACTAGCGGAATCATATTTTTTGTAGAAAAACTACACGGTTTGAAAAAAACGTCCGAATAAAAATGTTAAAACGAAATTTTAAAAAAGTTAATGGCATTATAAATTTCTTTAGCGAATAAACTAATCGAACTGGAGATACGAAATTTGGATGTTTAACTTTGATTCTCGGTATATTTTTTTTAATAAAAATTGATCTGAATGTTATTCAGTTTTTATTAGGTAAAATTGTCTAATTGACGGGCCGACATAAATGCGTCAATTACATTGAGCTACTTTACGAACTGCTTCTTGCCGAATTTACAATCTGCCTGTAAAGTCGCCCAGTGTCATCATCGAACAAGCTAATAAGCAGATCGTAAACACTCTACCGAGAAAAGTTGATAGCCGGTCAACTTTACACGCTACACGACTGTGCAGTAGAGTGTAGTAGCAACCTCCCGGTAAAAAAAATCGAACTACGTTCTGTCAAAATATTCGCTGGCTTGTGGCTTCTCAGCGAATGGAAAGTTTTGTGTGTCATCATCACAATCGCAGTAGCTGAATCGCCCGCTTTTAAAATCGCCAACAAACAACTTGTAAAGTAGCTCAATGTTATTGACACATAACAAATATTTATTTTATTTTTGATAACGAAGCAACGGGTTTGCCTTCTCTGTCATATATAACTAGAATATATCATGATATAAGTAATTTTATCCATTTAATAATGCTGTTATGTGAATAAACAAACAAAGTAAGATTTAATGGCGTATTTTTAATCTTTTCTTTTTCTTCTTTCGACCATGTCCGATCCTAATATGATCATATGGGCCTCCACAAAGTAGAGGTTTGTATTGACAGATTTTGTTTTTTACGAAAAATGGATGTCAGCCACTTGCTCAACCTATTAGGTCCATACTCTGACACAGACAAATTGAAAAACAATATGTGTACTTGCCAGACCCGGGATTCGAACCTGGGACGCACCGCGTTATAGTCCAACGCTTAAGCCGCGCGGCCACCGTGGGCGTAAATGCATGTATTGTGTGGATGGCCGAAAATATTATTAGGTACTTCCCGTAAAAAGGGCACTTGTATAAATAGTTGACGTCACCTCTATTGGGCACAATGACATTATTAATGGACAACGCACTCAGTACAGTAGCTGGCAAGTAAATTCGCGCATAGACATTTGCACATGTATAGGTAGACGTTACGTGACAAAATTTCGCAATTTCCATTATGCGATATCACGCATAGGGAATTTATAGCAATATCACCTTTATTTTAATGGCGTTAGAACAGTGTTTCTAGTGTCAATGTTCATTTGAGCGAGCGATATTGATATTAAAATATGAATTATGCCATTCGGCAGACCCGACAAAAACCATCGGGAATTTATAGCAATATCACCTATTGTAATAGCGTATCATTTTTTTCCAGATGCTTCGTCCATATTATTGTCATTGATTGGGCATATAATATTATACAATGTTTGGTTTCAGAGCATAACCCCAAAATGCTCCAATACTTAATGAATACTCAATAAACAAAATTCATAAAAAAAAAACTCACTCAATATTCCATTCAAAAGAAGAAAAGATGAGACATAATGATAATGTGGTGCGAACAGGTACTTTTCCATTACCCAGGCCTCGTCCAGCGGCCCGTAATAACACTCCAAATCCTCTGTAAAGAGTTTGATAATAGAACTTTTTTACTCCAAAGAAAAAAACCACGATTCAAATAATATAATATAGGTAATTTATTTATTTCTGTAAAACTATATATATTTTTTAATTATATTAGCTATATGACAGCTGAGTTGGTGATATGGAACTTCTTTTTGTGCGTTTTCAAATGACTAGTCGTTCTCGATTTGTAGCTACATTTGTCACAACTGAAGGGCTTTTCACCAGAATGTGTCATTTTGTGAGTCTGTAAATGACCTGACTGCGTGCAGGTATACTCGCATACATCACATTTATACGGTTTTTCTCCAGTATGTGTCATTTTATGTTTCTTCAAATTAAACGAACTATTACATTTATATTCACAATCATCGCACTTGTAAGGTTTTTCTCCGGAATGAGTCATTTTGTGTGCTTTCAACGTACCGGATTGTGTACATTTGTAGTTACATATGTCACACTGAAACGGTTTTTCGCCAGAATGTGTCATTTTGTGTTTGTTCAAATTGGAATTCCGCGTGCATGTGTAACTGCATTCATCACATGTGTATGCTTTTGGGACGACGCATGTTCTTTTACGAATTTTCGGTGAAGAATCATCAGATTGCGTGATATTTTGGTGACTAGTCATCGTTTCGTGGTGTCTTCCTAGCTCTTCTTTGATGTCTTGCTGTTCAATATGTATTTCAGTATAAGGAGGTTGAATGAATGGCAAGTTAGGGCTTGGAAAACTTGGTGCCATTCTGGTCTTACATGTAGACGGAACCTAAAATTAACGTGTGACTCATGAAAAAACTTATGTGTAATGTGTTAATATGCTTGAACCAGGCGCGTATACAACGGGTGGGTTTTCGGGCCCGGACTCCCCTTCAAGAAAGAGAACACTACATTTCTTTTATTTTGTTAACTGTCAATTCATGGTTGAACTGCGTTGTATTGTTGTTTGATTTAATAAAACGCATTTTTTTTATAATACTTCTTCCACTTTTCATCAATAAATTAGGACCGGTTTCGTCCGCCTCAGGAAATTTTCAACATGAAACGTCAACGTTGAAAATGTCCCTCTGAGGCGGACGAAATTTAAATCAAACACTAGAACACTACATATTTTGGTCAATGAAATATTACTTCTTTTTCGTCTGCACCTCACGATTGAGGCTTCGGATGATTTGCTGCCGAACAGATTTTTCAATGGACTGGTCCCACTTTAGATACGGAAAGCATGTGGCCACTGAAAGATCCGTGGCAATCATCAATGGTTGCGATTATCTGGAGCATCCGATGTTCATTTTAAATTTTCGATGCGGCATGTCTAAAAGACCTAATAATTATGACCTTTAATTCACGCGCGTTAGATATTTACTTATGAAATAACTTTTAAACATGACCCCCCCTCCAAACAATTCGTCTGTGTGCGCGCCTAGCTCGAACTGAACTATGGAATAAAAATATAATACATAATAACAAACCAAGGTTTCATCTTTTCTGTTAAAAATTGGTGCGATGCTTTTCGGTACTTGATAGTTGTCAATTTCCTTTTTAATATCTTTTTGGTCAATCTGTATTTCTAGGCATGAATTTTGAATCGATAGGCTGAAGTATTTAAAAGGTGGTGCCATTTTGATGTCACTTGAAGATGGAACCTAAAAGATAAAATACAGTAAATCATCATTTCCACCATAAAACAATGCATAATAATATAAATTTACACGTTTTAGGACTCTTATGAAAGGCATTTCTTCAATTCTTCGTGTTGTCTGGATTCAATACACAGAATATAGATAAGCGGAGATCAGGCATGTCCAGTATAAAAACTGGCAGTGATTTTACTTACTACACTCTCACATTGTCATTATTCATGCTAAACAATCAGGTTGGGCCAATTGTGGTCGCATTCATCATTATTTCTTCCCACCTACCCTCGAATCCTTATTTATTATTATCGCAAGACCAGGTCGACTAACAGTTACGGGTCATGAGGCGACCGAGATTGCGAATAACATTTAATTAGTTTCTTATAGGTTAGGTGTCGTTAACCACAGAATGACTCAGAGAGAAATGTGTTAGACCTTCGTTGCGCTAAATCTGATACGGTTTGAGCGAACGTCGCGTCTATCATCCATCCTGAACTTATCATCATCATTAATCCCAAAACCAAGTGAAATTTTGAGAGTGACATTTCGAACCGTCCGTTTGCCAGTGCGTGAACACCGAACCAGCTCCACCGCGCACCACCCCTCTCAAGATAAAAAGTTAGTGTCTAGCATCCTGTGTAACACCCCCCCCCCCCCCTCCTAGATCCGTAATCCACCAGCATCTTTCAATTACAGTCCACTGCTAAAAGCGCCAAAACGTATTATATTAATTGGCTTATAGCACTTTTCGATACACCCGCGGGATCCAAAACTACGAAGCCAAAATTAAATATATAATTAAACAATTATTAATACATACCTGAACATATTTTGTATATGAACATTCCCCGATATCAGGTGGTTCATATTGGATTGGAATTTCAGTTCCATCTCCGTCTTTGTAATTCGGCCAGTGTACATCGTATTCCGATTTCACATACTTCAAGTTCACTGGAAGGTTCTAGTATGGAAATGAATATTTTTTTTATTCAAAAAACAATTTACAAGATTTCAGAATATAGGATTCGTTATTGAACATTGTTGATTTGAAAACACCTCAGAAACATAGCTTATATAATAGCGCGTCAATTGTATGCCTACGCTTGGTCACACAGAAAAACGTCCACAATGTTAAAAAATCTCTTTTGCGCATTCGCTAGATATCACGCGACTATCCGAAACATCTGAAATACAGCAACATTTTGCTTTTTTACTAGGAGTGAAGTTAAATTGACGTGTTTTGTGAATGACAACAAAATCACATTGACAAATTCGACGTGTTGCAGCCAATATGAGTTTCTATTTGCGATCACTTAATTTCGTCGTAATAAAGTAGGATTCAAGCAAGTCAATTTGATGGGTGCGGATTCAAGTTTCGCCATGACATATTGTTTCTTTATTAAATATCACAGCAGGCCGTGAAGCCTAATAATAGTGGTAAAACTCCCAGGCTTGAAGAATTTACATATTAAATTATGTAAATATATTTAGACATCACCGGGATCGAACCCAGAACTCCGGGATGGAAGGCCAGCGCCTTACGCACTGCACCACGAGTTATGTTATGTTTCTGACGTGTTTTAAAATTATGTACATTTTCAAATAATTAATAAATGATACAAATACATAATACCTACAATATAACTTCTCTTCACCAATAATCACACGTCCCCATAACATTTAGAAAGTATACTATGGCGTAAGGAATGATGTGTCTTTCAAAGATATGCTGGAACAAAGCCGCTTAATCTTAAGATGGCGCTGGCTGGAAGCATCTCTCTAAATTTTTCACAGAATCTTATTTGTGAATGAAACTGCAGGGAGACCCAAACTAACAAAACTATGATAATTTTGTGCACTATTTATGGCGGATCGAACAGCCTACCTCCACCCTTCGCACAGTGGTAGATGAAGTGGCGGGCTATCACCAGTACATAATTAAATTAATAAACCAAGTACCTGATTGGCTGTGTCATCATTAGGAAAAGAGCATTGCCCTATGGCTGTGGCTTCGCATTTTACTGGATTCGTATTATCAGGCATGTCCCCTCTGTAATGTCGCCATTGGAGGTGATTATCTTCAGATTTTATATTCTTCCAGTCAACGGGAAGTTCCTATGACATGGAATAGGACATTATTATATGCATTATTAGAGACAATAATAGTAGCGCAATGTCGCATGGAAAGGTAGGTACATGTTGGGTATAATGCGTAAAGATCACAAAGTAAACCAATTGATAAGGGAGCATACGGATAGAGTGGCAATGGGGCGGACATGTCGCTCGGCCAGCGAACAACCGCTTGAAAACTGCCATCATACAGTGGTACCCAAGGGGCACTAAACGCCTAAAGGGACTCCCTAAAACCCGCTGGATAGACGAACTCATAAAGTTCGGTGGAAACACATGGCAGCAAAGAACTGTGGAAGGAGCTAAGGGAGGGCTTCATCATACAGTAGATCGATCCAGGCTGATTATGGTGATATTTAGATGTACATTCGTGCAAAGAAAAATATATTATATAATGTCATACAATATAAATAATAATATATTGTACTTATGTCATTCCTGCGCATCTTGTACACAAGATTGCTATCGGCAGCTATCGAGGGTAGTTTTTCATATATTTGTACCGAAGTATTAGCACTTGTAACAATTACAATAAATTAGTTGTAATTGTTACAATAAATCGAGGGTAGATTTTTAGTTTTTCTTTTATTTTGTTAACTGTCAATTCATGGTGGAACTGCATTGTAGTGTTGTTTAATTTAATAAAACGTATTTTTTTTTTTGTAGTACTTGTTCCACTTTTAATCAATAAATTAGGACCGGTTTCGTCCGCCTCAGAGGGACATTTTCAACTCAATGTGTGATTAAAAGTAGTACAAAAAATGCGTTTTATTAAATTAACATAATCGCTGCGGACCTTTTAATGTTAATTGGATCGATCGGCCGCTTAAAGGGGACACGGCAGCCGTGTCATTCGCGTCGAATGAGTTAAACAACAGTAGATTTTCATATGTTTGTATCGAAGTATTAGCACTTGTAACAATAATTACTATAGGTTCGGTAGTTGTAATTGTTACAATAAGTGGTATGTTTAACAGCACCTCTCTTGGATATGCTAAATTTTAGAGCGAGATAGACAGTTTGTTTAGAGTGTATATAGCGTATAACTGTTTAGACTCTAAACAGTTTAGAGTGTTTAGATGGCTAACTTATTGTAACAATTATATTACCCCGTTTACACGTGCATGGATGTACTGTGCACAGTAAGAAAATGTATGGGGAAACATGTATTATCCTGCAGTTAGCAAGATTGCGTGCATAAATCAAACAAGATTGGAATATTCTAAATTGTGATGATTTATTGCGCGCAAGTAAGATTATTTTCGATCTGCGCCTGCGCAGTAGAGCGATAGGGGCGAACATGCTGGTAAAAAAACAAACTACTCATTTTAAGCTCCGATTTTCAATACGACCTGTCAGATAGTAGTATAAAACGACAACCTCGCGTCTCGCTTACTCTTGAAGAATGAGATTGGAGCACTGTTGCCATATTTTTATATGCTGATTATAGTACAAAGGCGTAAAAATTATAGTATTTCTGTAAAAAATATAGTACAGGAACATTTTTCGGCTCGAATCCTTTAAAATTATAGTATTTTGGCATATTTGGCGTAAAATTATAGTATTTTACATTTTTTGCAGAATCAAAATTATAGTATTGTACTATAATTATAGTACGGTTGGCAACACTGGATTGGAGAGACAGTCAGCACTTTTACGTGTTAACAGTTATTGTCAAGACAGTTTAAAATAAGCACAATTGCCGACAGTAATTCCATGCACGTTTACAGGCGCTATAATACTTCAATACAAACATATTATGATAACTACCCTCGTTAACCGCCAATAGTGGCCGATAGTAGTATCGTGTATATAATAGATTCGGTGATATATTAGATATTATATAATAAAATAAAGACAATATTGACAATTATTAACCTCTTTCCAAACGTTAATGGCATTTACTTCGATTTCTTCTCGTTTCACAAACACATTATGTCGGCTGTCAGTTGGCCGACTTTCAATCGGAGTGATTTTGCAAATATTCCATTGATTACAATCATTATTGGCCGTGTCTGTCATAATTTCGTCTTCTGGTTCTGATTTGATGTCCATTATAATAATTTCAGAGTCGTAGATGATAATATATAAGTATTGTTGAAATTCGTCTACAATAACGCAGTGTGTATGCAAAATAATAAATATTTATCCATAGACTAATATACTTTATTTATCTATTTGACGTTTGTGTGCTATAGACAATAATATTATTATATTGTATCAAAATTAATGAAAAGTTATAACTTAAAACGGGGTGAGATTGATCATCGGAATACGATTAAGTATAATATTAGTGTACCTACCTATTTCAACCATATTTTTCATTTTTGTAGGTAGGTAGGTAACTAATAAAATATTTAAAATTCGGTAAAATACCTACTCCATAAGTTTATTATCATATTATCCTATTCCCTGGTAAAATAACCACTGGCGAAGGGTGAAGGTAGGCTGTTAAGATTCGACATAAATAGTGCACACTAAACTTTGTCAATCATACTTATTACTAATTTTATTGTTTTCATTGAACTAAGAATACAATTTGTTGATGATGCTGGATAGTTTTTAAAATTTAATTAAGCCCTGTCTAACCAAACGATAATAGTTTAGGTAGGTATGCTATTATTGTTGATCCGACAAAAATAGTACCTACCTACACACTTTGTTCAGTGATATTTATCATTTATTTTCGTAAATTTATTAACCCCGGCCTAACTCAATCAAAATCAATGAAAAATATTCTTATATTATTATCTATACAATATCTAATATGAGATATTTTATAGAATAACGTGAATATATTTTTCACCATTATTTACTATGGCTTGGATTAGGCAGGGTTTAATTAAATTTATAAAAAAATGGGTGTGTGTACTTATGTACGCGCGTTATAAGTTATACTTCTTTGGCGTAACAAAACAAAAACAAAACTTGCGATAAACTAGATTCTTCGACTAGCTCTTAATTATCTTGTTAAATTACACACTCAAGAAAAAGGACCGCTTATTGGAACGCCGTTGGTTTATTTCTATACACTTTAACTTATGACAAAATTTCGGAATTCAGGCGTGGTTCGACGGCCGTTCACTCAACAGATTTTTGAAGCCGCAAAGAATAAGTATGAAACTGCGATTGCGGAAGCGAAATTAGAAAGCTGGAATAGCCATTGCTCGGCTTAGGGAAAAGAGAATGTATGGTCTAGTCTTCAGAGAATGCTCAAAAGCAAGGCGTTCAAAGCGCCTGAAACTCTGACAATCAACGGTCGCATGACCTCTTCGGCTGTCGAGTCTGCAGAGGCTCTTCTTGCGTATTTTTTTCCAGACGACAATATTGCAAACGAAACGGAGCAACATACATTAATACGAAATGCCGCCTCGATTCTTTCAAAGGAAGATGACGACGAGAACTTCACTCTCGAGGAGGTCGAAAGAACAATGAGGCTGTTCAATCCAGCTAAAGCTCCGGGACACGACAGCTTCACGGCGGATATCTCTCTCAATTCATTCTTAACTGTTCCTAGCATAGTTGTCGCTCTTTATAATGCCTGTTTGCGAATTGGTCATTTTCCAAAAATCTGGAAGGTAGCTAGAGTGGTGGTCATTCCCAAACCGGGAAAGGACGACTACGCTAACGTCTCGTCATATCGGCCCATCGGATTGCTGCCCGTGTTCGGCAAAGTACTCGAAAAATTATTTATTAATCGAGTTTCCTGGAAACTTCAAACTAAACACCTGCTCAGCGAATACCAGTACGGTTTCACCCCTAAAAAGAGTACTGAAAACGCGCTTCATGCAGCAATTGATAGAATCAGGCGGGCTAACCGCAATAGTCAGCTCGTAGTTGCGGTATCTCTTCTTGATATCAAAGGCGCGTTTGACAACGCATGGTGGCCATATCTTCTTCAACAGTTCAAATCTAAAAATTGTCCCGCTAACATTTTCAGGCTCATCAAAAACTATCTATCTGACCGAGAAGTTTTCGTTGAATATGCTGGAGCATCTGCTACCAAAGAGACATCAAAGGGATGCATACAAGGTTCATCTTGCGGCCCTGTCCTGTGGAATATAGTTCTCGGCGATCTTCTCTCTATGCCGTTTCCTGAAGGTGTACACGCACAGAATCCAAAGAACTTGGTTCTCTAAAAACCATGACTACCAGCGTGTTGGAGAGCGTCGAGGCCTGGGGAAGGAAGGTCAAACTGTCTTTCTCCGCGGAGAAAACGAAGGCCTTATTCTTTACTAGGAGGCGCGTCTCTCCGCCTTCGCTGGTGATGAATGGGCAACCTCTATCTTTTTCTAGGGATTTTAAGCTTTTAGGGGTAGCAATCGATGACAAACTAAATTGGTCGAAGCACGCGGATAGCATCTGCAAAAGAGCAGCGGTGACTTCGCTCAAACTAGCAAGAATGGCCAAACCCACATGGGGTGTATCTTCTGAAGCTCTTCAAATTCTCTACACTTGTGCTATTGAGCATATGATCACGTATGCGGCCAGCATATGGTATGAAGCTGCCAAACGGAAAAACATAGCAAAAAAACTCAATACGGTTCAGCGAGCACTAGCGATACGAATATGCAGAGCTCACCGCACGGCTTCACTAAATTCAACGCAAGCTCTAGCAGGACTTATGCCTCTAGATTTACGTTTAAAACAAATCGCTCTCATTTACAGAGCTATGAAGGGCGAGGAGGGCATCGCAGGTTTTCTGCCAGACGATAGGTTTTACGAAAAACCGGTGGACTATAGAAGGCTGCTACACCCGGCTAGACTATTTTCTGAAGTGGTTTCTTATCCTGCAACGTTGGAAAGCAACGAATGCAATAACATGCCGATTTTCACGGATGGGAGCAAAATTGATGGCGGTACTGGTGCAGAGTTTGTTGCATACATTAATGGCGGTGAGATAGCTGCTCGTAAGTACCGCCTTGCTAGCTATTGTATGGTAATGCAGGCCGAATTCTATGCCATCCAATGCGCTCTGGAGTGGGCAGGCTCTGATCCAATACAACGAAAGCTCACCGAAAACCATAGTATTTGTATTTATTCTGACTCCAAAAGCTCAATCCAAGCAATTGGAGATCCCTTGTCTACTAATCCGATTGTCTTTTCTATTCACAGCGAGTCCGCAATACTGAGACGGCGCCACCCCGAGGTGCACTTCAAGTGGATAAGGGGACACACCGGGATAGAAGGAAATGAAAGAACCGACAAATTGGCTCGGCATGGTGCCTCTGAACCTAAGACCGCGATAACTTATGACAAATTTCAGATATGGTGAAAAACGAATGGAACTCACGATACATAAATTCATCGACAGGGGAGTTGACCCGAAAGTTTTTACCTTCGATTTCAGCAGCACGAGACGTCAGGGTGCATAAGGGGCTGTGTTTTGAGATGACTCAGATTCTTACAGGTCACGGAGTCATGCGAGCATACCTGCACCGGTTTAAAATAACATCTGATGGAAAGTGTCCATGCGACGACGGAAGCGACCAGGACGTCCTACATTTACTCCTAGATTGTCAAATCTTTAGCAAGGAGCGGCACAACCTGAACTTTTTATTACAGATGGCAGATGCGGACATTCGAAACCTTCCGGGGACCATGACAAATGAGGCCGGAAGAGATGCACTTTTTAATTTCTGTATTGATGTAATAAAAAGGATAAAAATAATAAATGGTGACATGTAACGACGATTCATGCCTTTCAGATCCAGTGACTGCAACCATATAAGATAGGATAAGTATATGCTCAGAATATCAGTCCTATGTGACATTTCTTTTACCACGGGAAAAAAAGCTCGGCTACAAATTGCAGTCCTCAGTTCCCAAAGAATACGACAAAATATTCATCAGAATCACCACCGCCTTGCGCTACAAAGAATTTTCCAGGGTTTTTGCATGGCGGTTTCATAGGCCCTGGCCGAATTCAAATTAGCAATACCCGATGCGGGTAGAAGAACAGTTTTCAATAAGGCATATTCTCTCAGCCGGCACAATTTTCATTTGACTAGCATCAAGTAGAGTAGTTTGCGTGCCAAAGTCCTTAATAAACCTCGATAGTAAATGCGAGGTATCCATAAAGGCATCTAGAAAAAAAAAACTTATATTAAATACTAAATTAGATAATTATTTATCGTTGTTTTTATTTTTAAAGTAACAACTGCCGCTATGACGTTTAATAGTTTGTTTACGTAAGGAATTGCAAATGACCGACAATAGTAAATTCGCTGCCTAGGTAACGGAACAATTCTAAACTATAATATTATACTGCATAATAAATTTGCTGCCTAGGCAACGGAACAATAATTCTAAACTCTAATATTATACTGCATAATCGTCACGATTGGAGTATCATACTTTGGCGTAATGGTAGTGCGTTCGGCTGATAACCGAACAATCGGTGGTTCGAATCCAATCGAGTGCGTTTATTTTTGTGTGAAAAAATAAATAATGTGGTACATGTCACACGCCAAAAATACACTCTGATCTGATTTTCCAAACGCGCCTAAAGAAGTATAACTTCAAAAAACTATCAAACACTATCACTACACGTTGTAGTAGTTGAATGATAATACATACGTCTGTCTAACAAATTTTAGTGTGCAATATTTATGTCGGATCTCAACAGCCTACTTCCACCCTTCGCCACTGAAAATAACTCCATTTAGTAGTTTTTCTTTGTCATTATAATATACACTCCATCTGTTTGTTTTCTATATCAATGTGCGTACAGGCGCGCGCACAAAAAAAATGGTTAGAGGGGTTCCATTTTGAAAAATTATCCATAATATTATAATTATTCGTTTCTAACAAAACCTACCAGACTCAACTGACTCTCATATTTACCACGCCTACAACTAATTAAAGATTTTCGTCGCTTTGACCGCGGAATACCTACAGAACTTTTCCATATAAATTCTTCATACTCATTAAAATTAACTACATAATTGTTTGTTTTTCTTCCTGACGCTTTAACCTAACACATTGACTGGAATTTAATGGATGTGGGTTCAAGTCCCGTCTGGCAGCCTATTTTTTTCAAGTTTTTAACTAATTTTAATACGCATATGGTATGTTCGTATTAATAATATTATGTTAAGTAGGTAGGTCATGGCCCCACAAGGGGGGGCTGACAGGGCCCTAGCCTAGGGGCCCGGGCCCAGGGGGGGGCGGCGTGGCGGGTCAATCAGATATTTAAGATAAACACATATCACAAATTGACTCTAATAGTAAGTAGGTAAAAAAAGTCGACTGCGGCGCTATTTCAAGAGAGAGAATTTTACATTTAAAAAATGAGGTCGTTAGATGATTTTTTATTGTTTTGTGTTAATACTTGACAATTACATAATTCAAGTAGATGTATTAAAACTACAAAAATCCCTAAAAATAAACCGAAGGCCCTTACTTTTACATCTAACACAATTTTGAAAACGCTTCTGTTGTGCCACACGCATGCCATTAAATTTAGCGATAGGTAGGGGGGCCCGCCAAAGATCCTGGCCGGGGGGGGGGCGTTTTAGGATGTGGGGGCCATGAGGTAGGTACTTTGTTTATGATAGAAACTTGATTTATTTTCTCTTTTGTTTTCCATTACAATTAATGACCTATCACAATATGATTAGGTACAACCATTGTATTATGTGTCGCGGATATCAGTGTCGAAGGATTCAAGGTGCGACATAAATGGTGTACCTACACTAGCTTTATCAGTCAAGCGTATTTGTTATCAGTGAACTAATACTAGGTACAATATGTAGATAATATTTGAAATATAGACACTTACCTCGAAGAAGGGGAAATCATTGGACACATTTAGTCCTCCAGTGGTATCCAAGAGGTACAAAATTTCCGCAAGGTAGAGGCCGCTGTATCAATGAAATGGTAAAGTTCTGCGGAAGTACGTGGTAACGCAACGCACAGGACCGAGATAAGTGGAATCAGCTTGGACAGGCCTTCATCCAGCAGTGGATAGATTCAGGCTGATGATGATAATATTTATATAATAAAAATAATAGTCAAAAAATATTCGTTTATCTATAAAATATCTAAACATAATCTTATATATTTTATAGATAGAAGAATATGTTTTATGTTTGGGAAGGCAGGGCAGGTTTTTAAAAAACTAACCAACACCATCTATAATAATATGTTTTCTTAAAAACTATTATGGTTTGGTTAGAGTCGTTAGACTAACTAACCAGCACCATCCTCAAAGAATTATTATTGTAATCGTAGTTCAAAGAAGCATGAATGACAAAGTTTATTGTGCACTGTTTATGTTGAATCTTAACAGCCTACCTCCACCCCTCACTGCTGGTATCCACAAATAGTGGCTATCGAATACGCATGACTTAACAGTAATGATTATTATTAGGATCGTTAGTGTACATTTGTGTCATCCGCGCAGTCTTGTCATTTAGACATGCCAAATCGGAATAGTAAAACAATCATTGAATGCCCCAGATAGTTACCAATTATTTATGAGTACAAAAGCCATGGCCCCCACATCCTGAAACGGGCGAATTTTTGGCGGCCCCTTTACCAATCGCTAAGTTTAAAGGGAGTCTGACGCTCTATAGTGACGTTTTAAAATAAAATAAAATTAATTCGTGTATTTTTAGCGATTTTTTGACACAACATACTATGGAGTTGTCGAGTATTGCACAACCTTATATTTTAAATTGGTAATAACCTCTAAATAAAATACCGCCGCAGGTGACTTTTTTACTATTAGAGCAAATTTAAGATGTGTGTTTATCTCATGTATCTGGTCAACCCGCTACGCCGGGCCCCCCTTGAGCCCGGGCCCCTAGGCTAGAGCCCTGTCAGCCCTCCCCTCGTGGGAGCCATGACCACAGCCCTTGCGTGTCGTAAAATACCCTGAGGAGTAGGGCCAACCAGTAGATAATGCGTTTGACAGTCAAATCATCCGGGCCACGAGTCTACGAGGTATTGGCGAAGAAGAAGTAGAGCTAATATGTCATTTACTTTGTGCTTTTCGGTTTATAGAAAGGTCCAGAACCAACACCCGCAAACCTTTGTGTGCGCGTCAGTTTGTTTAGTTTAATTAAAAGATTGAGAAACTGTCTGAACAAAACAGACTCACTCGACCCACAGATTATTTTAGAACGCCTCGAATCGAATTTATTAAAAACCACTGACATTACCGGATATTGTGGCGTATAAAAATTTCAGACCACTTGTTCCACAACTATTTTTACAAACGAGTCCATTCTACTCCACATAAAAACTAAATAATTTTAATTTAATTTTAATAAGACAAGCTCCTCATAAATTTATATCGTTTTCCTGTCATGAATTAGGTACCTATTTGTAAATAAATAATTCACCTTCTTCTTCCCAGTCACACGACCGAAGATCGTGACCATTGATTATGAATTTCCGTTCACTATCCTCTGAAATCTTCATCTTTCATGCAGCTCAATTCTCAATAATAATTAATTATTATTGTCACCTGGCAGTCTTTGAAGATAAATCCCCCGTTCCAAATATAGTATTTTCAGATCCTTTATATTTTTTGTTTACTTTGTGATGTGACATTTTCTCTGACCGACCCCCCCCCTTCCCCCGTCGTAGAAATAATCATCACTGTTTTATCATACGATTAAAAAAGTAGGAATGAGCACAATGTACAAATCATGGCAATCAGAAAGGCCGGCAAATATGGCCGACATTGCGTGATACACAAGCATAAAATACACAAAATTACAAACACATACGAAGTTTAAACTCACACGTACAGACCACGTGATATTTGTTTACGCAGAGTCGTCGCTTTCCAAGATGGCGGATTTGGTTGCCCGTTTTTATACTGCAATAAATCAGTATGTTTCTTTATGTTTTTTTTATTCGTAGGTTTTATCAGACCCCCTAGAGCCTAGAGCGTGACGGCCCCTAATATAGTTATATAATACACTTTAGATTGTATATTACTACATCCCTGTAAACAAACATTGTCCATTTTACAACTCAGTAGGTACATTTCAAAAACATACCTACCTAGTTATCAGACATAAAAAATATGGTGTTGGACGAGACTCATATCCATCGGATTCCAGACAATGTGCTTTACCAATTAAGCCACCTGCACCCTATTTAAATACAACCGAAAAAATATATAATATCCACACAGATACCTATTAAATTAATTCTTTAAAAAAACTTATACTTTTCAGAATAAGATAAGTACATGATGATTTTGATGATAATTATATATCGATACACCAGTTCAATAGGGGAACAACTCAAAATTTAAAGGTTTTGAGTTAAGAATGCCATTTGATGTAGAAAGATCTTCTCTTTATAATTCAGCAAAAAAATAATTAAAAATTTCTTCAATGTGTCATAAAATCGAATAATCCTTTCTAAGATTAATCAGTAATTCCATTATATAATCAAATATATTTGTTAATTCGTTATTAAAAAGTACAATTTCATTGTGCATTGATGAATTCCACTAAATCAAATACAAAAAAACATACACTTTCATCGAAATCAAGGCTTTAAAATTAAAATAAGAATTAGGTACTGCAAAAAATTCAAACGCCATTATCTCGGAACAAGGTTTTATGAGTTGTTCTCCTATTGAACTGGTGTATCGATATATAATATGTAAGTAATTGATTATTTTTATTTATTGTCACGAGAAATCGCATATTTTACCTATCCCTGCATGACGTGCTATAAGAATTGCTGACTACACTTATAAAATTCCGTAGGCTCCCGGACCACATTTCAAGAATCATTAGCTCATAACCCCCACTCCAAGCTAAGCTAATGCCACAATCAGGCACTGCCCAATCTCTCTGAGGCCAACAATGTTTCCTGTTATTTACTAGTATGCATAATATATTATTTTGTAAATTACCATAATGTTGAAATACAATCAAATTAAAAACACAGTGAACTGTTGTAGACGTGTCATATTAAATTTTAACTCAGAAAAAATCTAGTCGATTGTTTTAAAGTGTTATCAACAATATTTGAAGTTTTCGGATACTTACCTATCTACCTACCTAATGTAAGTTTTTTTTTCTTTGACGTATTATTTTGGTACTTATTACGATCACCATGTTCGATAACAACATACCACATAAGTGCGAAGCTTAACAGTTTTGACAGAAATAAAAAAAAAAGTATTTTAATATACCGATGACACAGTATGGAACGGTAACAAGTCAAAAATTCGACATTTCGCGATATTGGTATCAAAATACTCGTAAAAATGAGCTCTTGTCGATTTTGTACAGAAACAATTCGAAATAAAAATTATTTAGATAGCTACCTACCTACCTTGAGAGCAGTGACGTCCCTGGACAAAATGCCGCCATTTTTATGTTTATTTTTTATGTTTATATTTCAAACAGTATTTTTTATCATTCTTTCATGACTCAAATATTTAAGAAATCAGAAATGTCTTACAAAATATAATTATCACTAAATCTAATTTTATTTAAATGCCATCTCTATTACAATGAATAGACAATATTGTGAGTCCACAGTTTCAGATACATTTAAAAATACACATAACAACTTCCAAAACTCATGAGTGACTGGCAAAAAAAATGTTGGATAAATTTTTAATTAGGTAAGTATGTACCTACCTATAATTAAAATATAATTCGCAAATCTGCACGTGTCATTGTTGGTCATCAAGTACGTGACGTCCAAAGACAACGGAAGTAAACTAGACATCGGGAACCCGACAAAAAACACAGTCCTGTTAAACCTTTTATGTTAATTAATCGATTTTGTTTCCAACTGGTGAGCTGAATTTTTTAATGGAAAGATATTTTCGTTATTACTAAGTTTGTGTGGCTATTTCTACATATAAATACCTAATGATTCTCCTCGATTTGCCGCCCATCGAATAACTGCCGCCCCCAAGCGACGCTCAATCTGCCTACCCCCACGGGACGTCACTGCTTGAGAGCCAAAAAACCCATATAAAATTTTACAAACTTTCAAACAGAACCAGTTTTGTACAGATCCATTTCGAATTGTTTCCATTTAAAACTGGTGATTTACCATACGTTTTAATTTAGGATAGATAAATTCTGACATGTATACTTTTAAAACTTGTCAAATCTTGTGTATTGTAAAATATTCAAAATATTGAAACTACGTTTTTTGAGTTGTTACTGTTTAATACTGGGTCATCGATATGACGTAGGTAGTTAGAGCGAAGCTAGGGAGAGAAAACGTTGCACTAGGCTTCATGTAAGAGCAGTCTTAGTTAATTAATTTTATTACTCTATGCAAATTGTGCGCAGTAGAAAACATCGCAATCTGCGCAATTTCAAGGTTAATTTGTTCCAATATATCCACAAGGTCCAAACACAAATTGAAAAACAACAAGTGAATTTATCAGATGGGAACGTTTGAAGAATTTAAGACGATACATCAGTGAAACGGCAAATAATTTTCATCTATAGGCGCGACGAAATTTCGGACTTGCTGGCATTCTGAGAGCGAGCGTCGAGGTGTCAATACGTCAATTTGTTTCGTGATAGCGACGAGGGTATTAATTCTTAAATCGTGTAAAGATGACTAAAAACGTTACCCATTTACTTGAAAAAGAAAACATGTCAATGAATATACGTATTATTATTGTTACTAATAGAACAATAAACAGAATATTAAATGGACGCATGTTGGATTTATATGACAGATTATATTCGCGTCGCGTAGTCACGATCGTTTTAGACCATGCCTCAACTGAGGTATAGCCTTAATTACTAGTGTCTAAAAAATAATAAAATTACACTAACATTGATTCTGCTCCAAGTTTAGCCTGCCATTTATTGGTTGGTTACATGTAAATTGTAGAGTAGCGAGTACTTACCTATATGCTTCATAATTTTGCACTCCGGCTCCGAGATGAAAATGATCTACCTACTTAATATATTATTTAAAAATGTTTTTTTACATATATTATTACCTATTCACATGGCATATTTCGTGGCTTAAGAACCTCCGTGATTGGTACGAGTGCAGCTCCACTGAACTGTTCCGGGTAGCAGACGACAAAGATAAGATCGCCTCGATGGTGGCCGACCTCCGCTAGGGGATGGCACAATAAGAAAATCTATTTATTTTCTTATTAAAACATTATTATATGAATACAAATGAATAGGTATCATTTGATCAAATTTTATGCGTGGTAATCAGGCAAAGAGGCGCATCAGTGTAGTAAAAAGTGCAAAGTTATAAAACGTACAGGTACCTACTCCATCTACGTAGGTACCTTTCACAGTTCGCCGTGAATTGTCATCCCGGAAAGAGATGGCTGTACTTATAGCATTTTTCGTGGAGCAGTTCCAATATTATTACCTACATTCAATAATGCGTCAATCACATTGAGCTACGTTACGAGCTGCTTGTTGGCGAATTTACAATCTGCCTGTAAAGTCGCCCAATCTCATCATCGAACAAGCTAACAAGCAGATTGTAAACAATCTACCGAGAAAAGTTGAAAGCCGGTCAACTTTACACTCTACACGCCGGCGTGTGGGCCTACTGCAGTAGAGCGTAGTAGTGACCTCCCGGTAAAAAAACGAACTACGTTCTGTCAAAATAGTCGCTAGCTTGTTGGCTTCTCAGCGAATGGAAAGCTTTGTGTGTCATCATCACGATCGCAGTAGCTGAATCGCCCGCTTTCAAATTCGCCAACAAACAGATCGTAAAGTAGCTCAATGTAATTGACGTAACCATAAGACAGTCATTATTATCAGATATTTTATATTATAATATCTACGATTTGATACTAACGAACACATATTTGCTAACCTACATTTGAATCGTTCATATTTATAAACATATTATAATGTTGGAATCAATTATAAATTCAAGTCTCGTCATCAGCAAAACGCCAGTCGAATAACACAACTTTGTAATGCAGCCGACTCAGTGTTGCCAACCGTACTATTATTATAGTATATCGATTAGTTAGAGTTAAAATATTGTATCTCCATAAATCATAATATTGAGAAAACTGCAATTGAAAGTTTGCAAACCTTGGAAAATTAGATTTTGTGATATATGATGAAAATAGGTAAGTATATATCTTTGAAATGGTAGGCTTAGAAGATGCAATATTTTAACACATAAAAATATAGGCTATATTTGGTACATTTCAGTACTTAACTAATTTTCGACCGAAAACTGGAGATATAATATTTTAGCTCTAAGCCATCGATATGTACTATAATTTCGGTCCGCGTACTATGTACGATATAAAACATGTACAGTACGCTAAAAATACTATAATTTTGAATATCGGAAAAGATATGTGAAAAGTACTAAAATTTCGATAGTTTCGTTCGATAAATTGGTGCAAAGTACTATAATTTCGCAATATACGAAGATTTTGAGAACTTGGAAAAAAATTTGCTCGAAAAACGTAAAAAAATCTCTTGACTTTGGTTTAAAAAGTAATTTCTTAAATTCTTCGGTAAGCATTTTTGGTCGGAAGAGGTACCTAAATAAAAAGGGGTCTTGGAGTTTCTCGAATTCTCAATTTTTTTCTGAGAAAAAAAACGTATACATTTACAACAGATAACAACGCGTACTACATTTTTTCACCAAATACTATAATTTTAGAGGCTCTGTACTATAATTCCACTTTGAAACGATGGCAGCACTGAGCCGACTAGGCATCGCAATAGTGGAACGACATTCCATAGATAACAGACGTGTATAATATATATACCTATTATTTATATAGATATAGGTAGATATACACGAGAGAAAGTCATATTAACGTCGCTGCATATTCAATTTATTATCGTATGTGATGTATACAGATTCTGAGATAATCGAATAAAACTGTTATAAAAAATAACCAAAAATATTTTTTATACTTACCTACAATTATTTTTTTTATTAAATTAGACAAAAATATAAAAAATCTTAACACCACTTCACATGGACGTACTGAAATATGACTATATTCCAAAACATTAGAGCGAGAGGTTTAAAAGAATACTATTTTAAGTAATAAAAATACTTTATGCAGTCATCAAATGTTTAAAATAAATATAAAAGATAATAAGGCTTCAAAATTATGTAAATAGATTATCTACAACGTTTAGGGAATGTCCAGGATCATGCTTTGAAAATAGTATAAAAGCTCCATTTTTACGTAAGCTGAGCATGTCCCCCCTGATCTTACAAATAAACAGTTTGGGGTTACGACTTTATGGTCAATGGGCCCAATGTCATATTATCATATTATCGGAAGAAAATAGGAATAAAGAAATGATTAGGTATTTCCTGGCGTCGAAATGAGAAGAAGTTTAAATTAATTAAAAAGCTAGTTCCTAATTATTAATAGTATTGTTTTTCTAAATTTGTTCAGTGGTAGCTCGTGAGTACCCGAACTTAGCGATAGGTACACATTATTGTTTTACTGGATGGTTTTGTGAATATTATGTTTCAAATAATTATAAATAATAACAGACGCGCACACTGATTTGGGATAGAGTTTACAAAAATAACAACAGGTGCCCTCTGTATCTATTGTCTAAGCAGGTGCCACATTACTCCGTCTATTACATAGGGCAGGCATGGCGAACCTATGGCACGCGAATATTTTACGTTGAAGAGAAATAAATTGTAATTTTAAAAATATATTTTGTTTACAAAAAAGTTTTACAAATACCCAAATTTACTCGTATATTAGGTAAGTAAGTATATAATATTAACAATGCGTATTTTCTTCGGTTTTTTATAATATTTTTACTAATAATATTTATCAATCGTTGCGGAAACGATGAAATTTATGCATAAATGACATATCGCATTGTATAAAAAGTAACAGCCAGATACTTCAAGAATTAGCATTGTAATTAATTAAAATTGCATAGATCGGTCCTTAGGTTTTATGCGTCACACATAATAATATTATAGCACTGACTTCATCAGGCGGCGGGGGAAGCCGCTTCGCGAAGAGGATGTCTCATCTGATCCGAGCAATTTTGGCGACAATTTTTGCGCAAACGACAAAACTAAGTACCTAATTATAATAGTAATTAATACTCAAGAACTCTATTACTTATTTTTGAACTTTTTAATAGAATTCTTACAGCTACTTTTTCATTTTTTTCCTGCTCGAACTACTCGAAAAACTGCTCGGCACGTTATACAGACAAAAAAAAATATCTGGGAAAATTTTGCACGCGTACGTAAAAAGGTTCGCCAACCCGGTCATAAAGTCTGGTCGTTTCAACCGCGGAATGCCATATTTTCCAGGTAAATGTATCCTATGTACCTAGAGCAATGATACTCAACCTTTTTTTTCTTCGGGCCAAATACATATATTTGTAAAGTATCAAGTAGCCGCATCACTAATGGTGTGACGAAAAAAATCATGAACCCCCCCCCCCCCTTTTTCACAAAACATTTTTGAGATTTTAAAAATTATAAACAAAAGTAATGTGTATCCAAGCGTTAATTTCAAAATTAAAAATCATGTTCTTGATAATAAATGTGTTTCGGGCCGCACATAAAAGCTTAAAGGGCCGCATGTGGCCCGCGGGCCGCAGGTTGAGTATCGCTGACCTAGAGTCTCCACACCTTTAGTCTGGCGATAAACACCTGACCTGCTGTTATAACTAAGGCCCGGATTTATGCTAGTGCATGTTTTTTTAGGGTGTATGCACAGCTATCAGAGTTGCACAGAAATCTGTTTTGAAAGACAGAATACAAAAATAAAATTTTATTGTGCATATAAATGCATATTTGAGACGTTAGAGCATATTTGAGACATTAGAGCATATTTCATAAATAAATGCATATTTAGTTTTTTTTTTTAATTATTTTATCGAAATATAACTAAGTTAGGAAGGTACATAGTTTAGATGCAATTGCATTTTAATGCCATCTCCGAGCTGTGGATTTATCAGAGAAGGTGAAGTCAACTCGGGCACTTTTATTTAAAGTTTGCCCAATGACATATTCTGTTATAGATACAGAGTGTAATATGAAAAAAATATTGTATTTTTTTTTCGGACAAAAAACAGAAAATAGTAAGTATTTAGGAATAGTTAAGTGTGTCATGTTATGGTTGGTTTACATTGCATTTATTATTAAATTATTTGTACTTGTGAGAAAAAACTATTTTCTTAACTTTATATTCATTGTTTGTATTTTTTTTTTGTTCTGTTATCATATTATGTTGAAAAATTATTAACTAGTTATTCGATTTTTTGTCAGTAATATTGGGTAAAATGGGTATTTACAATTTCTTCCCACAAAAAATGTCAAGTTTTAACTGCATATTTCCTCGATTTTAGTGCATATTTTATTGATTTTATGTGCATTCATGCATGCATAATAATAATCATGTTTTTTGTTGCATATAAATCCGCTCCCTAGTTATAATCGGTATACCTACGCGTGTTGCATCCATAAGTTGCTATCGAATGAGCATGGTTTAAAAATAATAATTACAAGGTTAGTATCCATTTTTGTCATCCGCACTGTCTTCAAGTAGGTAGATGTAATGCCGAGAGGAATGGGGCCAACCCGTTGAGAATGTTGTTTGACAGTTAAATCACCCAGGTCACGTTCTAACGAAAAAGAAGAACAACAAATTATTTGTCATTTGCCTAAGTATTTGTATTTCTTTCTGTTTCTTGGGAATGGGTCTGAGCCTGAAACCCGTCCCCATTGGAGGCAGAGTGAATTTTTCATGATCACTTAACACAATCACTGCTGACCTGTTAATTAATATTTAATTTCCACATTTAAATATCATATTAATTATATTTAATGGCCAACTAATCAAAACGCGCCAGTCGCAGTGTCAGCACTAAATGAGTAAGGTGTTATGTATACGCCCTTTTATACTATATTTTATTCCTTGTTATATTGTTCTTTGTTACCCCTGTATAATATATTGAGAAGCCCTGATGTATAATTATCAATACTTATCGTATTTACTCGTCGCGACATTATTTAAACTAACTAAGTGCTTTCCATTGTAATGTAAACAAACAATACTAAATTTCTAGCTAAATTACTTACTATCATAAACATACATCCCTGCATAATAAGTGCAACGTCCAAAACTTTCCTTTGTCTCATTCCATTATAAATTGCTAGATACTCACAAGTATCGACACCTCAGAGGCCAGTAATAATCCTAAGTTCCGACTGTCCAGGTCTATCCAGACTTCTCCGTATTCTGACTTGTAAGTAATGTAAGTGAAAATTATTATAACTGTACGTGTGATTTGTGTTGTGAATTGAATAAATAAACATAAAATAAATTATTAGTGTTTAATTATATTAAATCCATAACATAAAATTTGGTGTCAGTCGTGGGATTTAGCTTAAATAACGTGAAGTGTATTAATTAATATTACTAAACGGTGAATTTTATTCTTTAAAACCAAGCAAGAATCCATTAAAAATAAAAATAAAACACGTAACTATACATAATAATAAATTTTAAAAGTACATCGATTTAGAATCGAACGGAAATTAATCTTACACATTACTCAAGTTTTCAAGTCTTCTTCATTTATAAATAAAACTGCAAGTCTCCAAGAAGCTTCCAAGTCTCCAAATCTCTACATCTTCAATCTTCAAGTCTCCAAGTCTCTGCAAATCTCCAAGAGGTCTCCAAGTCTCCAAATCTACAAGTGTCTGTGTCTCAATCTCTCGTGTCTCCAAATCTCCAAGTGTCTGTGTCTCAATCTCTCGTGTCTCCAAATCTCCAAGTGTCTGTGTCTCTAGCTCTTGTGTCTCCTAATCTCCAAGAAAGCTCAAACCTCCAAGTCCGGAATCACCTACTCAACAAGATCTACAATGAATCTTTTCCTTATAATCTGTTTGTAAGTAATAATATCTGTTATTATTATAAGTATTATTTTTGTCATAATCTTACTCTCGTTACACAGTGAAAACACACACATAAAATGTCTACACTTACCATTGACACTCTCATGAAATTCATTTCAACTTTTGACGGAGAAAGAAAAAATCTTTATCCATTTTTAAAAGATTGCGACTCTGCATTTGAATTATGTTCCGAACCATTAAAAAATACATTATTAAAATACATGATTCATAGAATAGAAGGTAAAGCCAAATATACTATTGCTAACTTTGCATTCGAAACATACTCAGAATTCAAATCATTTTTAATATCTACATACGGTGACAACAAACATACCTCACAATTAGAATTAGAGTTAAGAAATTGTAAACAAAATTATAATGAACCTATAATTAATTTCATTCAACGAGTAGAAGCATGTACTAATAATTTGATAGGCGCAACGCGATTCTCAACTAGTGATGATAATGAGTTGAAAGGTCGAATTAAACAAATAGAAGATAGCGCATTAAATACATTTATTCTAGGTGCAAATACACAAATATCAATGGCGGTCAGACTTTCTAAACCAAAGACTTTAGTTGAAGCTACAAATATAGCGATAGAAGAGGAAAAAGTATTAAGTGCCATTAAGGAAATGAACATTAATAATTATAGAAACAATAACTATCATTCTAGACAGCCCAACGTAAATCCTTTTAGAAATTCTCAAATAAAACGGGAACATAACATTAATCAATTTATAGCTGACAACAGCACACCTCGTAATTACGCAAATAATGTAAAATTCTGTAGATATTGTAAAAAATCAGGTCACATATTAGAAGAGTGTAGAAAACGCCAATTCAATAATAAAAATCAAAATTCGCGAAACTTTTCTCCGAACGTTCAGAACAGTCATAACGGTCAAACATCTCAAACCCCGCGAAGTCAGTTTCAAAATCGTCAATCTCCACACAATACACAGAATAATCCTCAAAATAATTTAAACTCCCAGCACTCCCGGAATCCTGCCAATTCCAGGAACGTGCGAAACATTCAGGCAGAATATTCTCACTAGAACCTATTACGGCATATGTGGAATTACCATATGATAGTATAATAAGGAAATCCCTTAGGCTATTGCTTGATACTGGTGCAGATATTTCATTAGTAAAGATGAATTCCCTTAACGAGGAAGAATTGGTCAATGAAACCGAAATAATCACACTAACTTAAAGGTATCGATAACTCTCCAAATCCTGTGAAAACTCTTGGCATAGTTAATTTGTTATTTCCATTGAAATATAAGCAATTAGAGCATACTTTCCATATGATTCCAAATGATGTCACCAATGTTCCATTAGACGGACTATTAGGTCATGATTTTTTCCTAAATAACCACGCGAAAATCGATTATGAAACGAATACGTTGATCATCCACAACGAAATCATTCCTATTTTTAATAATAATACTAATCCTATCTTTTCTCTTAATCCTAGATCCGAAACCCTTATAGAATTAATTGTCCAAAATCCAGAAATCAAACATGGTATAATACCAGATGTCCAAATCCTTCCAGACGTATATCTATCACGAGCTCTTACTACAGTACGTCCAGGAAATAAAGTCTATGCAACTATTCTTAATAATAGTGAAAAGTCAGTTAATATTTTATCGAACGAAATAACTCTTGAACCATTTGACGAGCATGAAAGTTTTCTATTTTTTACAAACACATCTAGTAAAGATTCCTCTCGCAATCAACGGGTTGAGAAAGAATTACGGCTATCTCATCTGAACAATGAGGAAGCTGATTCAATTATATCATTATGCCACGAGTATAATAATATATTTCATTTAGATGGTGATCTATTAACCCATACCAACTCAACTCATCATAAGATACCTGTTACATCTCAAGTTCCAATATACACTAAATCATATAGGTATCCAGAAGTACATAAAATTGAAGTCCAAGACCAAATAGATAAAATGCTTTCTCAAAATATAATAGAGCATTCTACTTCACCATGGTCCTCACCACTTTGGGTCGTGCCTGAAAAGGACGATGCCTCTGGTAAAAAGAAATGGAGGGTAGTAATAGATTATAGAAAACTCAATGACGTCACTATCAATGATAGCTATCCAATACCTAATATTTCAGACATCTTAGATCAATTAGGTCATTCAAAATATTTTACAACGCTTGACTTAGCCTCCGGTTTTCATCAAATCCCTATGTCACCTGAAGACGCAGATAAAACCGCTTTCTCCACAAATCAAGGACATTATCAATTTTCAAAAATGAGTTTTGGTTTAAAAAATGCACCATCTTGTTTCCAAAGGCTAATGAACAATGTTTTATCCGGTTTACAAGGAATTAAATGCTTTGTGTATTTAGACGATATAGTTATATATGCAGATTCAATCGAATCTCATTCTAGAAAACTGCGCGAGATATTTCAGCGTCTCGATCAACACAACCTAAAGCTACAGCCAGACAAATGCGAATTTATGCGTCACGAAGTCGCATACTTAGGTCATATTATTTCCGAAGAAGGAGTTAAACCAAATCCCTCAAAAATCAATTCTGTTACCAATTTCCCTAGACCTAAGAATCCCAAAGATATCAAATCTTTCCTCGGAATGGTAGGATATTATAGGAAGTTCATTCCTAATTTTTCTAAAATCTCTCAAAATCTCACATGTTTGTTGAAAAAAGATGTAGTTTTCAATTGGACTAAGCTGCAGGAAGATGCTTTCCAATCATTAAAAACCAAATTAACAACAGAACCTATACTTCAATATCCCGATTTCACGCAACCGTTTAACCTCACAACGGATGCTTCTAACTTTGCTATAGGTGCTGTATTATCTCAAGGATCATTAGCAAAAGATTTACCAATTGCATATGCATCTCGTACATTGAATAGAGCTGAATCTAATTACTCCACGACAGAACGAGAACTATTAGCGATCGTATGGGCATGTAAACACTTTAGACCTTATCTATACGGTAGAAAATTTAAAATATTTACTGATCATCGCCCCCTTTCTTGGCTTTTTAACGTAAAAGACCCAGGTTCTAGACTCGTAAGATGGAGATTAAAATTAGAAGAGTATGACTATGAAATTATTTATAAACCAGGTAAACTGAACTCTAATGCTGATGCTCTATCACGAATCGAAAATCAAGGTGTAATCTTAATAAATAACCCTTCTACCTCCACTAGTATTCAATCATACAATGACTTTCTTGAAAAACAAAATGAATCTTTTAATACTAATTTAATTGAAATAGATGAATCAATTCTTAATCAAAAGCAATCCATCGCACACTGTATCTCTAATGATAAGTCTATGTCCAAAGGTCTTGCTCTCGAAATTAGTACCATGATCAATAATTACGATGAATTGTTAGATACACACTCTCAAATAGGTGATGTACTCAAATCAATAGTATCTAAAAACAACATTTACCATTTAATTACGAAACAAAATTTTTGGGAAAAACCAAGTTATATTTCTATTTTTCAAGCAATCTCTAATCTTAAAACTATCCTAATAAATAATAACGAACCATGTATCTCTTTTCCACAACTTGGGTGCGGTTTAGATAATCTTAATTGGGAAAAAATAAAAAAAATTATTCAGTATATTTTCCATAATGTAAATATAGATATCACGATATGTAATAACAAAATAATTAACCCTAAGCATGATGAAATACCCTCAATATTAAAGGAATATCATGACTCTCCTCTTAGCGGACATTCAGGATATCATAGAACTTTAAATCGTGTAAAACTAAAATATAAATGGACCAATATGCAAAAAGATATTAAAACATACATTAAACAATGCGAATCTTGCCAGAAAAATAAAATATCTCGTCAAAATCTTAAACAACCGATAGAAATAACTACAACTAGCCAAAAACCTTTCGAACGTATTGCTTTAGATATAGTAGGTCCCCTTCCTTTAACAGAAAATGGTAATAAGTACATATTAACTCTTCAAGATGACTTAACCAAATATTCTCAATGTTATCCTATTCCTAATCATGAAGCCGTTACTATTGCAACTCAATTGACTTCAAAGTTTATTTGTCAATTTGGAATTCCAGAAAAAATACTTACAGATCAAGGAAAGGATTTTACCTCTAATATTCTTAAGGAAGTAGCCAAACTTTTTAAAATAGAACAAATACAAACAAGCGCATATACTCCTCAAAGCAACGGTTCTTTAGAGCGCAGTCATGCTACTTTAGCTGATTATCTAAAACACTATATCTCTCCTAGCCAGACTGATTGGGATGAATGGTTACCCTTTGCTATGTTCAGTTACAACACTACTCCACATACTGCTACAAAATTTACACCATTTGAACTTGTTTATGGAAATCAACCTAAGTTACCAACAGCTATTAAAACATCCGAATTTAAGTACACATACGATTCATTTTTAGACAATCTTAAACTCAAACTTACAAAATCACATGAAATAGCAAGAAAAAAATTTAATAAGAGAAAAAGAAAAAACACAAATTAGGCATAATAAAGACAAAACCCTACGAACATTCGAAATTGGCGATAAAATATATCTTACGAATAATGCTTCTAAATTAAATAAATCTAAAAAACTGTCCCCTAATTTCCAAGGACCTTACGAAATCATAAAGGTCAATGGTCCTCTAAATGTTACGATTAAGATAAAAAATAAATTAATTAAGGTACATACTAACCGAGTGAAACATGCTGTTTCAGATCCATCACAGTAAACACATACGCATTAGATTACGACAACCAAAATATCAACAAATCTCCTGGTCTTCTCTACGATAATTTGGGAAAACTTACATTCTACGACTCCAGCTGGAAGCTCATCACACATTACAACATAACCTTTTTAAATAATAAAATCAACCTAGCTGAACAGATCTATATCAAAACGTCTCACATTTGTCATTTCATATCTAGAAAAACCGAAAATAATATTTGCTCTTCTAAACTAGAATACTTAAAAAATAAAATTCCTGTTCTAATCAAACTGGAAAATACTATATCTCAATTGGTAGGACATTCTCAGAACCACACGCGATCAAAACGCGGACTCATAAACGTCATTGGTAGCATTAGTAAAACTCTCTTTGGAACGTTAGATTCTCAAGATGCCAGTTACTATGATGAAGCTATAAAAAAAATATCTAAAGAAGATATCGAAATCTTGCATTTGCTTAAAGATCAAACTCAAGTTATAACAACCACTATCAATAATTTTAATCAAACTATTTCTAATCTTAATGATAATGAAAAAATATTCAATGCTAACATACGAAATTTTAACAAACACATACATACTATTCAATCAACTCAAGATGAAATAAAAACAATAGAATTAGTTTTATCACACTATACCTCATTAACATTTTTTATTAACGAATTGGAAATCGAATTGAATACCATTATATCATCTATCCTTTTTGCTAGATCAAATCAAATCCATCCATCTATTATCTCCCCAAATCAATTACTAGAAGAACTACGTAAAACTCAATCGCTTTTACCAGAAGGTTTTAGCTACCCTGTGTCATTAGATATCGAAAACATTCACTATCTATTAACCATTATTAATATAAAATTATATTATATCAATAAAAACATAATCTACAAAATTTCTATACCATACACTAATAACAATGTCTATGACTTATATCATTTAATTTCTTTACCTGTTTACACTCCAAATGGTTTCATATCTGTTCATCCATCTCAAAAATACCTAGCTTACTCCACAACAAAAATTCAATATACTCTATTACAAACACTAGAAAATTGTTATGAATTATCTAATCAAAATTTTATTTGTAAACAAATGAATGTAATACATACTAGCAATTCCAGACCTATTTGCGAAACAGAGTTAATAAATTCCAATATAATACCTAAATCTTGCATAGTTCAACAAACTTTTGAAAAATTAGACATTTGGTATAAACTATCAACAAATAACCAATGGGTATATGTCTTCTCAGAACCATCTACAATTACTTTAAGTTGTAACTCTAAAATAACCGATGTAACTTTGTATAATGTAGGAATACTATCGTTGAAACCTGGATGTAAAGGTTATACAAAAAATGTCATGTTAACCACTGAAATTGTACAAACATATTCTAATTATAATGCTTTTATTCCTAATATAAATATACTAGATGATGATTGTTGTAAAGAAGAAATAAATAAAACAATCCCTTTTCCTCCCTTACAGCCATTACACTATGCTAACGCAGGATTAGAAAATCTGCACTTAATCTCACACAAAATAAACTCTATCTCAGATAATATAGACAATCTGTTAGATCAACCTAAATTCAAACAACAAATGAATACATACCAATATTTCATGTATATTATCTCTATATGTATTGTTATTTACCTCTTGTATAAACTGTATAATTTATGTAATAAGAAATGCTCTAAAATACTATCTATAGAAGGTGCCGATGACACCAATAGACCTGTCAATAATATATTCAATGTCTGCTTCAATAATCAAAATCCTCCAGATGATGTTGAACTAAGTGAAATAACAAGTTTAAACCTAACTCAACCAAATGAAGTAAATGTTCACCCATCCACATCAACTGTTAGGAGAAGCGCAAGATTAATAAATAAAATTAATTAATATTATCTAACATAAACTCATGGCAAAATTGTCAACCATAAGTTTATTCTTTTAGGAGGGAGTTGTTATGTATACGCCCTTTTATACTATATTTTATTCCTTGTTATATTGTTCTTTGTTACCCCTGTATAATATATTGAGAAGCCCTGATGTATAATTATCAATACTTATCGTATTTACTCGTCGCGACATTATTTAAACTAACTAAGTGCTTTCCATTGTAATGTAAACAAACAATACTAAATTTCTAGCTAAATTACTTACTATCATAAACATACATCCCTGCATAATAAGTGCAACGTCCAAAACTTTCCTTTGTCTCATTCCATTATAAATTGCTAGATACTCACAAGTATCGACACCTCAGAGGCCAGTAATAATCCTAAGTTCCGACTGTCCAGGTCTATCCAGACTTCTCCGTATTCTGACTTGTAAGTAATGTAAGTGAAAATTATTATAACTGTACGTGTGATTTGTGTTGTGAATTGAATAAATAAACATAAAATAAATTAATTATATTAAATCCATAACAAAGGCACACTGATGTACTTAACTCATTTTATTACCTATTCATTTAATTTAAATAAATCTTTTAAATATTATTGAATTATATTTTAAGTTAACTTTGTGTATCAGTGGAATGAAAAAAATATGAGTAGCTTAGTATCAAAGTGGGACAGATGCCACCTACCACTAAATTCATGTTTTAATTGATTATGGTAGTGCAAGTGATTTTCAAAAAATCCACCAAAAGTATCAAAAACGGTAGTTTTCATATAGATTTTTGAGTTTTAAGTTGTTATGTTATATGAATAACAAACATTTTTCACACATGTTTGTGAGTCTCCTGTAAAATTTTGTAAATGGCTTATGTCCCACTTTGATGCCTCATATAGTTTAGTACTTATAGGGTTTTTTAGCCTTTTTTATAGAAAATGACATAGTTAGATAAAATGTCCATGATAGAAGTAAATAATAAAAGAAATATATTATACTAAAACTGAAGCTGAATATAATAGTACTCTCCAAGATATTATTTAGAAGATAGAGGAACGTTTTATGTTTTTTACTGTCTCAAACACCTCATACATACCGAACTGATTATTATTTTTAGATAAAAAACAAATTTAGATAAAAATAGATTTTATAGATGAAATACTTAATTATTTAAAAAGTTAGTATCGACACATAATAATCAGAAAATATATTGCACAATTATATAATTTAAAATGTTCATGGCCGTGGAAGTATAATAGCGAATTTTTTTACTATTAAAGCTAATTTATGATGTGTTTATCTCACTTATCTGGTCAACCCGACACGCAGGGCCCCAAGGCTAGAGCCCTGTCAGCCCTCCCCAGTCATGACTTACACCACTCCGGAATTCGGGAGGACACCGAGAATTTTTTGACAGTTCCATTAGGGATTGGGTTTCTAAAATACCCCGACATTAGTGTTTCGAAATTTTTGTGTGAGAAGTTAAAATCTAAGAAATTTTTCTAAAAAGGGTGCTGGAGAATAATTACAAATATTTTTTTTGCCGTGTTTTTATTTGTTTAAGCCCAAGGAATAGTTTATTGCCTTTCAATTTCAATGTTTAAATTCATTCTGGTAATTTTCATGTTTCGGGGGTGCCAGGGCCCCTTGCCCCCCCCCCCCTGAGTGCACCACTGTATCTATATACATATTATATTATTAAATAATTTAAACTTTTATAAAACTTGCTCTCATAATTAGTGACGTCACGTGGGGCGGCAAATCGAGGAGAATCATTTGGTATAATATAATATAGACATGGCTAAAATTATTTTGTTAAGATGCCTACCTACAATAATAGCATAGTAAAAATGGTGTGGAAATAATAAATCTGTGTATTGCTAAATTTAATGGTACAACCAGGGAACTCAGAAATAATGGGAACTGAAATACACATCGGGTAAGGCGATAGCAGGTAACCGACTCGAGTAAGGAAGAACCCGGGCTAAACTTACACACGTGGCTAGAATACGTTTTACGTCGAATACTGAAAACTACTCGCATTTACGCTCATTTAATGTTGGTGTATTACACACGCTATTGCACGTGTATAATGCGTGCTTCATTTTCGTAGGACACTCACACATTAAAAGGCCTGCTTCACCATGCGGCGTATTGAATATAGCCTATCGGTATTATATTTATTATCTTTTCTGTGGGTACAACCAAATGTGAGTAAAATATCAACCACATAGAACCTCAGTGCTCAGCCGTAGTGGTTTGCGGGCGCGGCGCGGCGGCGTCTTGCGAAACTCAAACGTATAACCGTGTGTGAAATGTTCGTAGACAGTGTCTTTTTTGGGGCATAATACACACGGTAATACGTTTGAGTTTCGCAAGACGCCACCGCGCCGCGCCCGCGAAACCACCACGGCCGAGCACTTGGACTCTCTTAGCTTTTTATATCTAAATTTAATTTTGTATGAATTAGTGGTAAGTAGATACATATATATTTTGTTAGTAATGTATCCATACAATAGTTTATTACAGTGACGTCCCGTGGGGGTAGACAGATTGAGCGTCGCTTGGGGGCGGCAGTTACTCGAAGGGCGGCAAATGGAGGAGAATCATTCTTCTTCTTCTTCTTTGGCCATATCCGTCCCTTAACTGGAGCATATGGACACCACGCGGCGCCTCGAAGAATCCATGTCCTATATATAAATAGCTGCCTAAACTTAGTAATAACGGAAATATCTTTCCATTAAAAAATCAGCTCACTGGTTGCAAACAAAATGTATTAAGTAATTAACATACCTACAAGGTTTAACAGGACTGTATTTTTTGTCGGGTTCGCGATGTCCAGTTTACTTCCATGGTCCTTGGAGGTCACGTCCTTGATGACCAGCAATGACACGTGTATATTTTTTTATTATACTTAGGTAGGTACTAATACGGGGAAGAAGAAGAGGGCTCACATGTATGTCGGTGGTAGAACCTCCTCCAGTATCATATCGGTTAGAGGGATGTGTGTGACGTCATTACTGACGGGGTGAATTATAACACAGAAACTTTTTGATCCAATAGCCCTGCGCAGGCTCGGTTTATTTACACTAAATTATACAGGTTAGGAATACAAGGGTTTAGCATGACTGAGATAAAGTAACATTTAAATAACAGGGACCACGCGGAGTATGTCGGTAGCCAGCGGGCACGCGGCGTTCCAATAGACAACACTTCACTTTGCATTCTTTTTCACATGGACGCGTTTGCACATTATTTAATTTCGCGGGCACTTTGATATTCATCACAATGTCTATTGATAATTAAAAATTGGTTTGGTAATTGGCTAGAAGCACGGTTGATCACGCCATTGCACGGCTGATACCGCCGCCGGCGTGACGCTGGTTTTATGTCATCACTTCGTTGTAGGTAGATTCGAATTGTCCTTATTTCAAAAATCATCTTTTAATTTTTGGCGGGGTCCATCCTACGGAGGGGAAGAGAAAGGGCAGGTCACTCACTAACGGGACAAACATTTCGGACGGGCCGCTACGGGCCGCTTCTACCCTAGAGCCGGGTAATAAAAAGGCATCTTTGTGAATGACCGTTTACGAAATGTTATTTGTAATATTTTCGTGTAAGTCAGAGGTTCTAAACATTCTACAGGGAAGTCGGATATATTTTTTTGTTAAATTGCTGATCTAGAATTTGAAACTGTCGCGCCGGGGTCTTTTCTTTTTTTGTCTGGTGACAGTACATACTTGCCTAATTTAAACATTTTCCAAATTTTTTTCCCTGTCACTCTCGAATTTTGGAAGTTGCAGGTGTATTTTTAAATGTATCTGAAACCTAGGACTCGCAATATTTCTATTGAAGCAGGGATAGCATTTAAATTAGATTTTGTAGTATATATTTTGTCAGTAATGTATTTATACAACACATTTCTTAGATATTTTAGTCACGAAAGGATGATAAAAAACAGTGACGTCCCTAGATAAAATGCCGCCCCTAGGCTACGCCAAAATGCCGCCTCGTTTTTTATCATCCTTGCATCAGTCCAATATCTAAGAAATGTGTTGTAAGGACTAAGGATACATTACTAACAAAATATCAGAGTAATTATTCGCAAATCTGCACGTGTTGTTTCTGGTCACCAAGGACGTCGAAGGGTAACGGAAGTAAACTAGATATCGCGAACCCGACAAAACCAGTGAGGGATTTTTTTTAATGGAAAGATATTTTCGTTATTACTAAGTTTAGGTAGCTATTTCTATATATTCAAAATAATTTTCTTCGATTTGCCGCCCTTCGAGTAACTGCCGCCCCCAAGCGACGCTCAATCTGCCTACCCCCACGGGACGTCACTGATAAAAAATACTGTATAAAAAATGGGGCGGAATTTTGTTTAGGGACGTCACTGAGGTCTATCGTGTATGTACCCGCCAGGGAACTCAGAAATAATGGGAACTGAAATACATAACGGGTAAGGCGAAACAGGTAACCGACTCGAGTAAGGAAGAACCGGGTTAAACTTACACACGTGTTAAGAATACGTTTTACGTCGAATACTAAAAACTGCTCTCGGTTTATGCATGTACGCTCATTTAATGTTGGTGTATTACACACACTATTGCACGCGCATAATGCGTGCTTCATTTTCGTAGGACACTCACACATTAAAAAGCCTGTTTCACCATGCGGCGTATTGAATATAGTCAATAGGTATTCTATTTATTATCTGTTCTGTGGTACCCGCATACAGTAGGTATATATTAGGTAAAATAAAACAATAGTTATGAATGTAATCAAGATTTTTTAAACTAAAATGTCGATACCTACTTTCTAATGAAACGACTACATAGTTTGCTTCGTGGAAAACCGCCACTTTTAGAACTAAGCTTCTTCTACTTATTGTGCCATCCCCTAGCGGAGGTCGGCCACCATCAAGGCGATCTTATCTTTGTCGTCTGCTACCCGAAACAGTTCGGTGAAGCTGCACTCGTACCAATCACGGAGGTTCTTAAGCCACGAAACGCGGCGCCGTCCTCTGCTACGCTTCCCAATGATCTTTCCTTGAATGACGAGTTGGGGAATGCTGTATTTTTGTCCTCTCATAATGTGGCCGAGGTATTGTAGTTTCCTGGTTTTGATTGAGAACTTCAACATTTGTCACCCGGTCAGTCCAAGGAATTTTGAGGATGCGTCTATACAGCCACATCTCGAAAGCTTCAAGTCTCCGTGACATCTCTTGGCTTAGCGTCCATACTTCCATACCATAGAAAAGAATTGAGAGCACATAACAACGTACCATACGCAGTCTCAGACCTAGGTTAAGATCTCGATTGCTAAGGAGGCGTCTCATTTTGAGAAAGGCGCTCCTTGCGATCTCAATTCTAGTTTTTATTTCCTGAGACTGGTCCCATATTGACCCATGTACCTAAATATTTATAATGGGTCACACGTTCGAGTGGTTCGCTGTTAATGACAAAATTTGTGTTGGTGTCTGATGTCGCTGTTTTTGATACTAGTAATAGTTTTGCTAAGAACTAAATTTGAAATAAGCTTACCACAGTATAAAAAGTATTGAATGATATTAATGTCAAAATTTTAGCATGTGGTGCACTCACATAGCGGAAAACTTATACTGGTGGATCTATAATAATTAATTCCTTCTTTAACCACCCTGTAATTATAATATTGTGCCGCCCCTGTATAACGAATGACTAATCAACCTCCACTTTATAATAAATATTTCATGACGATTTCTCATCGTACATTCAAATCCTTTAGTTAGCTTTACGTTACCACAACTAAAGCAGTTAAATTGCTCTTATTTTTGCAGAACACATCATTTCAAAATGGCGAACATAAAACGTGAGAATATGGAATCTCCGGAAGAAGACTTCGATGACGAATCGGGACAAGACGCATTTCCAATCAAAGAAGAACCTGACGCCGTGGAATGTTCTTATCCTGACGACGAATCAACTGGACATAAGGTGATTAATTTACTCTTTTCTTACGTCGTTCTGTCACACTGCATGCTCCATATCCCCCGGTCCAGCGTGACGCAATTACCTCAGTGTTGCCATCTTTTTTGTCTACCCCAGTCCAATCGGCAAAACTATAGTACTTACGCGTTGTCATATTGTGTTGAAAACGTATAGGTATTTTGTTTATAACGGAGAATTTGAGAAATTCTGATGCCCCTTTTTGTTAATGTACTTACCCATGGCCCCCGCATCCTGAGGCGGGCCCCCAGACAAGGATGTTTGGCGGCCCCCCTACCTATCGCTAAGAGTAAAAGCAGGGTGACGAACTGTAGTAGTTTTCCAAATGGTGTACGCGGTAAAGTTAAGGTGTATTTTAGCGATTTTTTTGTATTTTTAATATGTAAATCCATTTGAATTATGGAGTTGTCGAGTATCGGCACACAGTTAAAAATTGCATCGTACTGTTATGCATAAGATCAATAAGCAGATAACAGATTCTAATTAGAGAAACCGCAACTTCCTCTGATAACCACACCATCCTCTCTGATATCAATAATATTGTCAATTAAAATAATGATCTAATTATTTCCAGAAAACCACAAACAATAATATAATGTTATTTGTGTTGATAATTAGAAGTTTCTAGAATATTATTTCATTCAATATATGTACCATTGCACACGTAATTAATTTGTTAGTTCTCTGTCAACCATTGTACCATTTGTATTGTGTAAATTGGCTCTCTGTCAGTTGTAATATCTGTATTACTGTAATTCTTCTCCGTTCAATAAATCAAAACATCTATCAAAAGTTCTTCTCTTTCAATTTGATATCTCCTGTGAAGTTTTCCGCTTTCTTTTCGCTATTCCTGACAAAACAGAAAAGACTTTAACAGAGTCCTATTTCCATAGTCCTCTGTATAATAATAAAATAGTAAATAATACGTTTACACGTATAAAGACTATTTAAAATTGTAATTACAAAACCTAAAAGTAACTAGTGAAAGTTTATAACTTATTATTTTTTTATTTATTTTTTATGTTTATTACTATTTTACTTAAACTAACCTGCTTTTTGGGGACGTAACAACTGGTGTCATTCAGTGGGATGTTATCACAGAAAAAGTGACAAGCAGACGTCTTCTTCGAGACCTCCAGCATCATCGGGAAAAAGATCCCCAGGATTCTAGCTGCCGGGAGCCTTACAGAACCGCATCTTCCATGATTAATTTAGAATTAAAAGAAAAAAGAAAACACAAGTGAGGCGTATATTATCAAAACCTGCTTAACTCCACGAACACAATTGTTGACAAAAGCGAAAAAACTGCTGTGGGCTTAATTATTGCAAAATATAAGAAAAGTTAAAATTAATGAATAAAGAAGTAGATAATAACACTTCACCTGCCGGGTAACTAATGTAAAAGCAACATTTAAAAAGTTATTTAGTGTTTAAAAATCCACTTAGGTAGGTTTTGATACTTAACATCGGATTTGAGTAGGTTTTGAAAGTCAATCATATGGATATAGGCTTTTTTGAAAGGAAATAAAGTGGATTGAAATAAAAATTTATGCCAGGGGTGTATGACGGAGTAAGCAATAATGAAAGATGTGTTATATTATTTATTTTGGAAAATTATTATTTTATCAAAGAAAAAAGAATATTAGGTGTTATTTTTTTAATTTCGACATTACAACTTTACATTATACGTTTTCATTACATACTTGCAATATAAAACGATAATACAATATACCAATAGTGATTATAAATAATACGTTTACACGTATAAAGTCTATTTAAAATTGTAATTACAAAACCTAAAAGTAACTAGTGAAAGTGATAATCTATTTTACTTAAACTAACCCGCTTTTTGGGGACGTAACAGTACAGCCAAATATTTTAAATTTATAATAACATTGACGTAAAATAGCGACTTTTTTTACTATTATAGCAAATTAGTGATCTGTGTTTATCTCAGTTATCTGGTCGACTCGTGACGCCGGGCCCTTCCTGAGCCCGGGCCCCCAGGCTAGAGCCATGTCGGCCCCCCTCTTGTGGGGGCCATGTACTTACCTCTTCCAGCCAAAACTGCTTACCGGCGAATTCAATAAATTCCGTTTTAAATCAACGTGTAAACTTATTTTTATATCTTTCAAGCAACTTTTTTCTAGTCTCGCCAAAATTGTATTCTATTACAAAATTATAGTGCTTTGTGTCGATTTATCGCACGGGAAGATTTTCACCTTGGGTACCTCCATACCTGCCAGAGCCCAGGCTTCCACGTACCTGCCTAAAACCATCACTGTTTTAGAGGGAATGGGACAACTGGACGCCAGGACATTTGGACGCCGCAATGTCGTAGACACGCATACAGAACGTAGACGAGGAATTTTAATCAGTTTTTATCTACTACTTAGTCGTTTTAATTCATTTTACTCTTAATATAATGTTTTTTTTATTGCGTATTGAGAATTACCAAGACTTTATATAAAATAAAAAACTCTTTTTTTCGTTGGAACTTAAACATATGACGATTAAATCATTATTTACGTGTGCATATTTAAATTCTCGCCAACTATTAAACCATAATATAATAATTTAAATATAAATAATAATATTTAAGTACCTATAAGTATCTAACGTCTATTTCGAATTGCGTGGCGTCCAGTTGTCCGGCGCCAAATCGTCCTAGACCCGTTTTCGACCAGATTTCATGGAAATGCACTATTTCTCAGTTGATGGTGTGTACTTATATGAATTTAAAAGTTTTTCGTGTATTTGTCTTTTTATGATAGGGATCCGAAAATAAAAAATAAAAAATAGTTAGGTAGGTACCTACCTGTGGCGAAGGGTGGAGGTAGACTGTGAAGATCAGCCATAAATAGTACACATTAAACTTTGTCAGTCATACGTATTTGTTTTTATTGAATAAGACTACAGTTTACAGAATGGTGTTGGTTAGTTTTTAAAATTCAATTAACCTCTGCGAAACCAAGCCATAATAGATAATAGTAAAAAAAATACTCATCTATCTCTAAAATATCTAAAATGATGCAATGAAATCATACATAACTTTGGGTAGGTACCTATTTATAGATAAAAATATAAAATATTTTATCTTTTATAGTTTGGTTTAGTTTGGAATTTAAAAAAAATGAACCAACAATATATTGTGTATATATCTATTCTTCATCCAAAGAAAACAAATAAGTATGAATGAAAAAGTGTGCACAATTTTGTCGTATTGCCCAAAGCATACCAAAACTATTAAGGTTGGGTTGAGGCAGGGTTTAATTGACTTTTAAAAACTAGCCAACACCAACTAACTGTAAATTGTAGTCTTAGTTCAATGCAAACAAAATATTGAACATAGGTACCTACATAACTTGAAAATACCTCAAATATATTATCTTCGACCATGTCCGATCCTAATAGGATCATATTATGGGGCTCCACAGAGTGGAGGTTTGTATCAACAGATTTTGTTTTTACGAGAAACGGATGTTAGCCGCTTGCTCAACCTATTAGGTACATCATGGCCCCCACATCCTGAAGCGGACCTACATGCTAAGACTTTTGGCGGGCCCCTCTACCTATCGGTAATGGCAGTGTGACGCTCTACAGTAGCGTTTTTCAAATGGTGTACGCGGTAAAATTAATGTTTATATTTAGTATTGTTGTATATTTGAATACATCCATTTGAATTATGGAGTTATCAAGTATCGATACACAATTCAAAATTGTATCGTACAACCATATAATTTTAAATAATAACATTATCAAAAAAATAGCGCTGCAGGCGACTTTTTTATTACTATTAGAAAGTTTGTGATGTGTGTTTATATCACTTATCTGGTCGACTCGCCATGCCGGGCCCTTCCTGAGCCCGGGCTCCGAGGCTAGAACCCTGTCAGCCTCCCCTTTGTAAGGGCAATGAGGTACATACTCTGACTCTACACAAATTGAAAAACAATATGTGTAGGTACTTGCCAGTCACAGGATTCGAACCTGGGATCCATGGCGCTATATACCCCTCAGATACAGACCCACTAGAAAAAATCATATTTTTTTAATGATCTTACTGAGGTGTTTTCAATAATTAGGTATATTATAGAATGTTACATTCTCAAAATGTGAATGTGAATTATTATTCTGATGATTTATGATGATTATGATGACATGATTATAATGGTTCATTGAAAACAAATTTATGCTTAATTGACAAAGTTTAGTGTGCATTATTTATGTCGGATTTTAACAGCCTACTTCTACCCTTCGCCACTGCTACCTACAAAACCAATTTTCGGGAAATTTGTAAAAATAATAAATGGGGACGACAGTCTATGTCTGCTTTGCTTAGGTAAGTCACTGATAACTGAACTATAATACATTTTTTTTGTTTTATAGATTCCTTCTTCGGACGAAGCAGATGACGCTTCTATGGCAAGTTCATTGGATACTCCAGAAACCCACGTACCTTATGATGAAGTACAAATCGACGAGCTTGATGTTAAAAAGGAAGTTCAAGATTATGTTGAAAAGAATAATATGACCAATTCTGTACACAAAGACTCGTCAAATTTGCTTGACGAAGAACCAACTTATGACGAAATACAGATCGATGAACAGAACCTTAAAAAAGAAATTAATAATTATTATGAAGGGATTGAGCAAGCTGACTTCAAATTACTTGAGTTAGTAACCACTGTTAAATTAGATAGATCAAATTTTTATAAAAATAACTTTGTTTGTAGTGTCTGCTTTGAAATATTTGAAACGATTAAGTTATTAAAAAATCATAGATTGGTGCATAAAGAGTCAGTTTTGAATGCTGTCAACAAACCCAGTAAACGACGCAAAAGAAAACTATATACATGTGAAAGTTGTGAATACAAAACTGGAAATTACTGTGATTTAAACAGACATATGTTGACACATAGCGGAGAGAGACCTTACGCATGCGACAGTTGTGACTACAAATGTAAAACTCCTGGAAATTTAAAGACACACAGAATGAAACATACTGGCGAAAAACCATTTGAATGCGATGAGTGCCATAAAAAATTCCGTCGAACTTCTCATCTAAAAACACACAAAGCTATGCACACTGGTGAAAAGCGTTATACATGTGATGTGTGTAGCTTTACGTGTTCTCAGTCAGGTAATATGAAGGCCCACAAAATGAGTCACACATCTGACAAACGATTCAAATGTGAATTGTGCAAGTTTTCTTCTGTATTTTTAAGAGACTTTGAACTGCACAAATTTATTCACACGAAAGAAAAACCTTTCAAATGTAAAGAATGTGATTTTTCCTGTAATAAGCCAGGAAATTTGAAATCACACGAAACGATTCACAGTAGCGAAAAACCCTTCGTATGTGATATTTGTGGTTATAAGTGTAAATTAGCTTTTATGTTAAAACTTCACAATATGACGCACACGAAAGAAAAGCGGCACGCATGTAATGTGTGTAGTTTTAAATGCATAACGTCAAGTGCTTTAAAAAATCATAAGATGTCTCACACAGGCGAGAAGCCATTTAAATGTGACAAATGTGAAAATAAATATTCTACTAGTAGTGGATTGAATATACATAAGCTCAAACATTCAGTAAAACGGCCATTCAAGTGTGACGTGTGTGAGAGTTCGTTCAAACTTGCAGATAAACTAAAACGACATAAGATGTCCCACACGGGAGAGAAACGCTTTGAATGCGATAAATGTGACTATAAATCTTTCGAAAGGTCACAGGTGCTAAGACACAAACTAACCCACAGCCGAGTAAAACCGTACGGATGTGACCGATGCGAGTTCAAATGTAGATCACTGGGCAGCTTTAAACGGCATAACCAGTTGCATACTGGCGACTTGCGCTTTAAGTGCGATGTGTGCCCTTTTAAAACAACAGGCAACGGACCTCTGAAGGCACACAAATTGATTCATGCCGATACGAAACCGTTCAAATGTGATGACTGTAAATACACGTGCACACAAGCTGTACATTTGAGAAGGCACCGAAAGACACATCATAGTGACGACGATAATAATTAATATTGTTTGTAATGGTGCAACGCATTACCATCACGTTACGTGCTGTCACAATAAGCTAGCGCTACGGAAAAAATGTGCAATTACGTTTTCTTGGTAAGTATTTAAAATGTTATCAGAAGGATGCTCCCATCGCGTAGTACCTACATTTTGAACCAATAACAAATACCTACTGTAAGTTAGCAAAATCATTCTGCATACTTAACTCAAAAATGACAAATTTGGACTTGTGCCACTATTATTCCCCGGTTGCGATATGTACCTGGTATTCATTTTTTAGCACCTAAAAATCCCAAGCCTAGTTATGGGCATTGAGTTAAGAAATGAATTACAGTACTACTTTATGTCAACACAGTCGTTTCTAAAACTAAAACGCTCCTTCCCCCCACTATCTGCACCCAAAATTCACCAAGTGTGTTTGATATCGTCTGGAGTTTTATTATAATTAAAATGCCTAAATCTTTACGGAACCAACACAAACATAGACCCCAACAAACCAACCACCACGCACCGCACTGGGTCTTTATCAAGCATATCACGAGGCTCTACATTTGGGAGTTACTCTAAGTTTTTTACGCCTGGGAATATCTCAAAAGCAGATAGATACCTAAGACTGAAATCGCCACGCACTCAAGTGTGCTTTGACTGATTTTACAGACTAATAAAAAGTACCCATGGGAGAGAGGAACACGGTCAACTAACAAATAATAATAAGAATATTAAGTATACAAAAAATTACCACGTGGTGCAGTTCGTAAGGCTCTTCTTTCATTCGGGAGCTTCAGGTTTGATCCCGGTGAGAGAACACAGTATATTTATGTGATTTTCTCAAAGCCTGGGTGTTTGTGATTGTTTCTTTTATATTACTGAATACACTATTGTCATTGGGCCTCTAGACCTGTTGTAGTGTTGTTAATGTAAATAATGCATTTTTTTAATATATAGTGTTTAAAATTTTGTAATGTAATCAATCACCGCCATCTTAAGATTAATAAAGCCTGAGCACAACTTTTTGCACAAGCAACGAGTGGTCCACTTTTCAGCTGTCAAAATCAGATCCCAAATTGCTTGACATACACCCTTTCTCGTTTCAAATTGAATTATAAAAAATTCGCAAATCAAATATATTAATAAATTATAAATAATATACATTCCTGTTATTCATCAGCTGTCAAAGTCAGACTAGTTCTTCACACAAAAACCGGTGGTAATATCGATATCCAAAAGCATTGATCTATGCATTACATTTGTAGAATGTGTTAATGCTAGTGTATTATTTATAATGTAACTCATCTATCCAAATCAAACCATACCCTGTGTGAATATGACAGACGCCTCAGTATGAGCACTCTATTTATAGAACAATGACAGGTCATCTACAGACAACAACGGGAGGGGCGGAAAAAGTAGGACCACTCGTTGTGAATGTATCGGCTTTCAACTTGAGTCGGCAATGAATCAATGCATGTTGGCCATTCGATGTAAAAACCTCAAATTTATTTATTTGATTTTGATAATCATGCGTAACTATTGCCACTCGATTACTAACGGTCTCATACTCTTTCTTTTGTAACTTATAATTTATGAATAAATAGATTCCACAATAATTAATGTTTTATTTTTCCCCTGGCTGTTCTGTTTTGTCAAGTACCTACCTATAATACACAAATGTCTATTTATTTTACCACGTTTTTCTTAGCTCGTATTCTTGTTTGTCCGGTGGTTGTTTATCCCATACAAATCTTGCAATCGATTTTTAACCAACTTCCCGACTAGCTACACATTTGAAACTTTTAGGATATATCAGAACACGATGCCAATGCATTCTTTTAATACTTTTAGCCATCTTTAAGTAGAATTGAATTCATTTTCAGTTAATTCTGCTTTGTATGAAAAGTTATTTCGGAAGAAATCCGTAATCCAATCCACTATTATTGGTTGCTAAGGGGCTGGTCCTAGCAACTAAATTATTAATATATACGTGCGTTACTATGGAAATCAAAATGACATTTCAGTATTCTATATTTGTTTGTTGCAAAATAGCAAAAAAATGATTTGTTGCCAATTGCCTTATTTGTCCTAAATTTTTAATACATAGAATTGTCAAGTTTATAATATGGTTCAACAGAAAATTTAAAAACGTGGTAGGTATATAAAAAGTTCTTTTTATCTTGTAATTATTCGAATTTCATTCAATTGCGTAGCGCCCAGCTGTCCCGGCACCGAATCGTCCAACACCCGTACAATGTTATACCATACGGGAATCTATTAATAATTAATAGTAGTTTATTATTTATTTAGGTCAACCAATAGGTACACGATCATCAGTGACGTCCCGTGGGGGTGGGTAGGTCATGCATTGAATAGGGGCGGCTAATGAAGGTACAAATACAAACACTACAACTTTTGAGAGCCGTGGCGATCTTTCATTAAACCAGACGACCCTGTCGTTTTATTACAAAGTAACAACATCTTAGTTTGACAATGATGGTAACATAAAGTATATTGACAACACAGCTATTGTTGTATTGTAATACCCCATTTACACGTACATGGATTTACTGCTGTTAGTAAGTACCTACAAGTTGCAAGATTGCATGCACGTATTAAAAAAGTTCAGAAGCTTCTGAATTTTCACACAATAATTGGTACTTGCATGGTGGGTGCGTATACCAATGACATTAATATGGACGAATCATCTGGAAAAGAAAATGACAACTCACTTTATTGTCGGGTCTGCCGAATGGCATAATCTGTTCTAACGCCATTACAATAAAGGTGATATTGCTATAAATTCCTGATGCTTTTTGTTGGATCTGCCGAACGGTTCGGTTCGCTCAAATGAACATTGACATTGGAAACACTGCTCTAACGCCATTACAATAAAGGTCATATTGCTATAAATTCCCGATGCGTGATATCGCATAATGGAAATTGCGTGACGTCTACCTATACATGTGCGAATTTACTTGCTAGCTACTGTATTGAGTGCGTTGTCCATTAATAACGTCATTGGCGTATACATAGTTGAACGATAGTGGTGAACCTGCCGGAATAAATATGAACTACACAGCACAGGAGATTTTGACATTTACCGATTATCCACGAACCTGTCAAATAGCACGATACAACGACAACATCGCGTTCCGCTTACGCTTGAAAAATGAGATGGCGAGACAATCGGCACTTTTACGTGTAAACAATTACTATTGCGATGGTTTAAAATACACATTATTGGTGACAGTGAATCCATGCACGTAGATATTGTAGTGTGCTTTTTATTGCACGGGCAACATGTTCACAAGGGTGCCTCCAAACCTGTCAAAGTCACAGACCTCCATGTACCTGAAACCACCACTGTTTGAGAGTAGGTTTCATGGAAATTGTCTAGTCCTTAGAATTATTAATAATAACCATGTCCTTTCGTACAAGGTGGTTGTTAGTAATTTTACCCCTATCCCTAATTTTATCTCTAACACCATTTGGAAAACACTGCTATAGAGCAGGGTTTCCCAAACTTTTTCTGCAATGGAACACTTCGCAAACCCGGAAATTTTAAAGGAACACTTGGTTTATTTTGTAGGTTATTTATTAGCGCAGCTAACCATTCAGCCAATTTTGGCAACTGTCGTTAAACTGACAAGACTTATCAGCCGGTCAATTAAAAACAATATACCCCATCTTTTTCATGCGCACGGTGTGAGAAAAGATGGTCCTCCGTCTGTACCTAGATCATGGCCCCCACATCCCGAAGTGGGCCCCCAGGCTAGGATCTTTGGCGGACCCTCTACTGATCGCTAAGGTTAAAGGCAATGTGACGATCTACAGTTGCATATTCCAAATGGTGTTCGAGGTAAAATTAAGGGTATTTTTAGCGATTTTTTGTATTTTTAATACACCCACTTTTATGTTGATATGCACAATTATGGACATGTCAAATATCGACAATAATCAAAAATTGTTAGTATGGCAAAACCACATATTATTAAATGTTAGTGTACTTGAAGTGAAACAGCGCCGCAGGCGAAATTTGTTTACTATTAGTGCATCTTTGTGATGTGTGTTTATCTCCCTTGTGGGAGCCTTGACCTATCTAGATAATTGACGTCATAAACATCATTGGAGATTGATTATCACTCGCCTTTCAATATGAAGTAGATTCTTTAATTATCTTAGTTTTACTTATATTTAGTAGAAGATCTTTAAATGTGTTGCAGTGTATAAAACCTTTCCAAATGGTCGCGGAACACCTATTCAGGTTCGGCGGAACATAGTTTGGGAAACCCTGCTATAGAGTATGGTTACATGTATATTGTATGTATTACATTTCACTGTAGCACAGTTCACCGTGAGCTTTCTTATCGGAAAGAGATGACAGTATATCACTATAGCACCGAGATGAAAAAATTACACATTGTTCTGTATTTCCAATTTCATAACATACCTATTTTCTACTATCTATCCCTTGTAGTACTTCGGTAGTTTTTATTACGTATTATGTAAGTGTTTCAGGTACAAGTCGGTTAACAGAAAGCCAGGCGGGAACCGTGCCAATTTTCATGACCGATTTTGGCAAAATTCATGTAATTCAAGAATGAAAACCTAACCTAACCTAACAAATAATCCAGTATACCGGCTATTTTCAAAATTTGTTTGCCGCTGGCTTCCTGTAAACCAACAAGAACCGTGTTTTATTTAGACATGAATTTTATCTCAGTACTATACGACCCAGATGTTGGACGGTCTTTAACCCATACACTGCGGACCTTTTAAATAATATTTAATTACCATATTTAAATAACATGCTTATTATATCTAATAGCCACCTGATGATGGGCAATGCACCAGTTGAGTTGGACGCAGCAAATGGGTTAATATATGACCATATATTTCCGATACAACATTTCACGGTGAAGTGTAATACGGCGAATTGTATACGTACAAATTTCCAGACACTGCAAGTATAACGTGAATCGTGGCCGTTTCGAGAACTACAGTCCTCCTAGCCCGTTCCTCTTTGTTCCCCTCGCCTTTCAATCATCTAACATTCGTTATTTGTGCATGCTGCAAGTGTTTAACGTGTTAATAATGCAAAAAGTGGTAGCAGGATTATAAGTCGTGATATCGCACCATCGCAATTAAACTGCCACAATCCAAAAAACGTCAAACAGAGAAAATCAGCTTTGAAGTTTTTACCTTTCGCATTTTTGTACTGTGTTTTTGAAATATGTTTAGATATTGAATGAAGTTTTGACTTGAATTTGATGACTTAGAGATATGAAGTTTTCGGTACATATACTATGAACGATAGACAATGAAACATAGTAATTAACTCAAAACACGTAAATTTGGGTGGCGGTTTAGTTGCGAGAGTGCGATATAACCTACTGCGAAGAAAAAAAACAAAATGAGCTCACTGGGCCTATAATAAGGTTGATGATAAAGTCGCTGCAATGACATGTAGATATTCTTTGACATTTTAAGTTACCATATACGAGGGTGGGTCAATAATTCCTTAGAAAAAAGCATTAAAACAGTTTTTATTTTTGTATTTTTTTTTTATTTCTCAACATAATCTCCTTGGAGCTCAATACACTTGTTTAGACGTTTCTCAATTTTTTTTAAACCGTCAGAAAAATAAGTTTTCGGAAGGTCCTCAAAATAAGCATTTGTCCGATCGATGACTTCTTCATTTGAAAAAAAACGTTGTCCACTTAGCCATTTTTTTAAGTTTGGGAAAAGGAAAAAGTCACTGGGGGCTAAATCTGGCGAATACGGTGGGTGGTCGACCAATTCGAACTTCAATTCTGCAATTTTAGCCATTGATCGTAAACATGTGTGAACACGGGCATTGTCCTGATGAAAGAGGATTTTTTTCCTGTTTAAATGAGGCCGTTTTTCTTCAATTTTGTTTTTTAGCTGGTCCAATAAAGATGCATAATAATCCCCTGTTATTGTTTTTCCTTTTTCCAAATAGTCAACGAAAATAATTCCACGTGCATCCAAAATACAGTAGCCATAACCTTACCAGCTGATTTTACGGTTTTCGCCTTCTTTGGACATGGTTCGCCTTTCGCAATCCACTGCTTTGACTGTTCTTTCGTCTCGGGAGTATAGTGGTGTATCCATGTTTCATCTACAGTCACAAAGCGACGAAAAAATTCATCCGGATTGCGTTGCATGAGCGACAACAGGGCTTTAGAGGCCACCACCCTATTGCGTTTATTGTCGACTGTGAGCAAACGCGGCACCCATCTTGCAGAAATTTTTTTCATGCCCAATTTGTCATGTAAAATAGAAATGACGCTACCTTTTGAGATCCCTGTAACCTCAATTATCTCACTCAACTTTAACCTTCGGTCACTTAACACCATATCGTGGATTTTATTGATCATTTCTGGTGTAGTCACCTCTACAGGACGTCCTGAGCGTGGTTCATCCTTTGTTGATGTACGACCACGTTTAAATTCATTTAACCAGTTATAAATAGTTGCAAGTGAAGGAGCAGATGTGCCGTGAACTAAATCCAACTCATTTTTTATTTCCTTTGCTGTTAACCCTTTTATATTAAAATGTTTAATAACAGCTCTAAACTCAATTTTCTCCATTTTTGTAAACAAGCAAATTTTTTTTTTAAATGTACGAGAAACACACAACAACCCGACCAATCTGATTGAAACTTCGCAGCATACTGAATCGGTAGTGCCGCTGCATGGAAACAAACCGCTTACAGTACTAGTCGCGCCACCTGTCGGCTTTTCTAAGGAATTATTGAACCACCCTCGTAACTAAATATAGCCCGACAGATTGGTAAAATATTGTCATCTGGTATTGTATTCATATTGTAAATGTCTCCCAATACTGGCAATCCTTCATTATATATCGCAGCGCCACGACGGCAGCCATGACACTTCATATTATAATTTTTACAGTCTGGTGAAGAGATGTCTTCCAACAGCTTCTTCGCAGTGGATAGGTTACATGATTAAATCTCTATTCGTCATATGCAAAATGTATTTATTTGTACACTTAATTCACTGTAATTCTAGTCATACAAAAACTATATAATATGTAGTTAATAAATGAATAAAACTTCATTTAGTTTTATAAAACAGACATAAAAGGTATGTTTACAATAAACTAAATAACAATACTGTTATAAGATAAACTTACGAGAACACAAAAACTTTTGAGCAAATGAACAAATGAATAACAAATCATGAACACTTGGATCGTATTAATTTTTGACAAACTGACATAGTGACTACTTGGCCGATAATTAACCTGCGCATCTTTCTATACACAAGGCTGTCATCTGCAGTTATTGGTGGCTATTGAGGGTAATTTATCATATTTATATATTAAGGTTTTATAATTGTTACAATAAGTTATACGTCTAAACCACAGAACAGATAATAAATAGAATTCCGATAGGCTATATCGTCTCTGTTCTGGCAGAACACACTAACTGGAAAATACTAGTTTTTAGTAATTTGACTTAAAATGTTTGAAATAATGGTCTATCATGTGAGTTTATTAAGTAATCGTAAAAATGATGACTCTAAAATAAAGACTGTTTATTTATTAAGAAGGTTTCCAGACGGTAAAGTTTGAAATAAGGAACATTTTGGTACTAACTCAATATTTCATTTTTTCGAATTAGTGTCTTCTGCCAATATATAGGTCTCAGCCAGAGTTGGTGCGAACACAGATACGAAAGATTGTGTGTAATAGTGCATTTCTGAGGCAATGGGCATTGCACAACGTCTACGAGAAACAGCCGTTGTCTACTTGTTGCGCTTATAGCGAAAAGAGGACAACATGCGTATACGTTAATGTCGTTGAAACATCCCTTTTGTAAACAATGCGTCTGTGTGAGTATTGCTTGGCCTCAACTCATGTTAACACGTCTATACCAATACAGTAAATTTTGAAGCAGGGTTTTGAATGTGTATCATACGAAAATTAAGCACCCATTATAGACATGCAATAGTGCGTGTAATACACCAATATTAAATGAGCGTCAATGCATAAACCGAGAGCAGTTGTCAGTATTCGACAAATTCTTGACACGTGTTTAAATTTATCCCGTATTCTTCATTACTCGAGATCAGTAGCCTGCTTCTCCTTACCCGTTAGGTATATCAGTTCCCATAATTTCTGAGTTCCCTGGTATAAACTGTCAATTGTCTATCTCGCTCTAAAAGTTACAGCCAAGAGAGTTGCTGTTAAAACATAGCACTTTTAGACAGTTCAGACCGTTAACTTATTTATTATATTAACAATAATAATTAACTGTCTCAATACATAAATAAGCCAAACAACTCTCGATAGCCGCCTTGTGTATAGAATAGATGCGCTGGTGGGATTTGTCAAAAGTGCTTTATCCTTTCGAACAATATATCTGTACCTCAGAGGCAGACGGATGCAACTCCGTTTTTGGGGAAAATGAGTTTTTTTAAGAATTGTCATGCTAAAGGCTTTATCTATTAGTGGCAGAGAGATGAAAGTCCTAGTCCAAGATATTCATAGAATAAAGATGCAAGTGCCATACCTACCTTAGAGGCAGAAGGATGCAAATCCAATAATACACTAAGATAAAATTCTCTCAAACCGTCTGCAATATGTACTAGACGAGAACCAGCCAGGAGAACGAGCTTTAGAGGAGGATACAGCACTATGGACCATATTATCCAAGTCATCAGAGAAATCAGAGCGATAACAGGAATACAATCTGCCGCTATCCATGGGTTTTATAGACTATGAGAAAGCGTTCGATTCCATAAAGAAATTTTCAATACTCGATGCACTCAGAAATCGAGGAATCCTCGGGCGCTATATAAATATGTTCAATAATATATACAGTAGCGCAACAACAACTCCATAAACCATCGCGCATTTCCTATCAGCAAAGGAGTCCGACAAGGTGATACAATCTCACCTAAACTATTTACAGCTACATTTGAAGACTTATTTAGACAACTTGACTGGAATGACACGGATCCCCATAAATGGAGAATACGTGAGTCATCTACGCTTTGCCGATAACAATAAATAGTAGTTTGCAAGACTCAGAAGGCCTCCAAAGCAGAATGCAGTAACTCGCTGAAGTAAGCAACAAAGTAGGCTTGAAAATAAATGTATCAAAGAATAAAGTCATGTTAAACTGCTTTGTGGGCCAAAAAGAGATCTTCATCAATGGCATTCAGCTCGAACAGGTGAAAAACTACATCTATCTGGCACAATAAGTGTCTAAAGATGGATGTATATTTGATGAAATTGTTTGCAGAGTAAAGCTAGGCTGGAGTGCTTTTGGCCGCCTGAATAATTTCTTCGAAAATGCCTAAAGTGCAAAGTGTTCAACCAGTGTGTACTTCCCGTAACCACATGCGTGTGAAACATTGAGCCTAAGTAAAAGAGAGATCCAGAAGCTTAGAGTAGCACAACGTGGTATGGAAAGATGCATGCTGGGCATAACGCAAAAGGACAAAAAAAAGATTGAGTGGATAGGGGAACAGACAAGGATTAATGATGTGATAGAGTTTGCTAAAAACCTCAAATGGAAATGGGCTGGAACATGGCTCGAAGAAAGGATAATCGTTGGACAAATTTAGTCATCCAGTGGTATATCCAAGAGGTAAAAAACATCCGCAAGGTAGACCTAGAGGCCGCTGGATCGATAAAATGATAAAGTTCTGCGGAAAAACTTGGCAACGAAACGCACAGAAACGAGAGAAGTGGAATCAGCTTGGAGATTAGCGAAGCCTTCATCCAGCAGTAAATAGATTCAGGCTGGTGATGATGATGATGACATAATAAAATTTTTTTAAAAAAAATGTGTTTTGCTTTGTTATATTTATACTTATAAATTTTTTTAACTTATAAATTGTTTTATTTTGGCTAGGTAAATAAGATGCAATTCCACATTAACAAAATATCTTTAGAGGCAGAAGGATGCAAATCCACACTACGTTTTTTATTTTATTTTTTTTAGATATAAAATTGTATTATATATATTCCTTTCTTACATATTCCAGAAGTACTTTAATTGAATTAGAATAAAAAAAATAATGATCATTCTATGTATATTTTCTTAGAAGTTATGAGTATTCGTTTAAAATAAAAATTGTTTTTTGGCTCTCCTGAACAATTGGGTATTTGGATTTGCATCCGTCTGCCTCTGAGGTACAGATATTATACAACATGTCAGTGACAAAGGGTGGAGGTAGGCTGTGGAGATCTGACATAAATAGTGCACACTAAACTTTGTCAGTCATATTTATTTGTTTTCATTGAACTAAGAATACAATTTGCGGATCGTACTGGGTTGTTGTTACCCTAACTTTTAATTGAACATACATAATTTGAAAACATGTTACAACAGGAAAAGAGTTACTTACATCTATTGTATAAATATTGTGAATTATTCGTTGAATAAAGAAAATAGTTTATTTAATTATAAGCAATAGTGCAAGTACACCCGATCCTCTTTTTGCACGGTTCCGAAATAACACGGTTTAAAAAAGTACCGATTATTTTTTAATATCTTTTATTTACACTGATTTTTTTGCTTTAACACGGTTTAAAAAAACTAAAAGGAATAAAAATACGTATGTATATACATATTAATCAAAAAATTGCGTTGCAATGGACCGCACGCCACTGGTGCATACATATGTTGTCACCAGATGCCGCCCAGACATACATACGTACATACATAGCGCCACTAGTCAGTCACTTCGGGCTCGATATTAGAGAGGCGTCAGCGTCATTAAATATTTCCAGCGATGAGTGATTTTTTGCCGGAGAAAAACAGCAGTAAACGGGCACGTGTATTTTTATGTATAAATAATAAATAAATTCGATTTATTTTTGCCGGAGAAAAACAGCAGTAAACGGGCACGTGTATTTTTATGTATAAATAATAAATAAATTCGATTTATTTTTGAGTTCAAGAATTTCGTATTTTGAGTAATGGAACCTATCTACCATTTTTATATGGGCACCTTATCTTTTTTTACACGGTTTTGTTTTGCACGGTAGTCTTTGGAACGTATCCCTCGTGCAAAAAGAGGATCGGGTGTACATTATAAGTAAAATTTGGAGTGATTCTAATACCGGTTAGTAATTATTAAGGTAATTTAATTCTTCGATTTAAAATACAAAAGTCGATTGCCAATAAGTAACACAATTTAGAAAGCACTTCAAAAACTATTAGTTAACTTCTTCGCAATTAGATAGGACAAGTATAGCTTAGTGGATAGGGCAAACGGACGCGAATCCTGCTGGGTGTCTTGTCTAATGGTTATATATTATAAGTGTTTCACTTAAATTCATGTTAATACGGACAGCTGGGCTATTGCAGTTATTTTTCACTCAACGACCACTGTAACTCTACCATTTTGTTTTATTATTAACTTCAAATATACCCTGATTTGGTCGGCGGTGGGCATTCATGTTTCAACTTAAATTTCTCCAACGGTTCACTTTTAAAATGCCACATCCCGCCATTAATATCGACTATAATATCGGCCGTATTGATGAAATCTTTCCCCAACCGCGTTTGATCGTCGACTCCTTCCATGTACCAGAAAGGCATGTCCATCGAGTGACCGACAATATTCACCGGCAAAACGGTCGACAGCAAAGTCTTCGGCACGCTGTCGCCGTTGTGTATAGTCACTTTGGCGGGCACAACATTAAATCTACACTTAGCGTGCGTCAACGCAACGAACAGTTTTCTACTTAAAAAGTTATTCTTTGCGAACGGATCCAACATTGCAGTGACGTCAAATAAATCATTAATCGTTATATTTATAAAACTCGATTGCACAGATTTCGGCTCGTCTGAAAAGACTTTTTTAATCGGCACGGAAATATTCAATTTTGTTTCATTCAAATCGACGTCTGAAACATTTTTTTTCGGTACTCTGATAATTTTTTTCAATTTCAAAAGTCTCGCTGTCGGCGAACTATTCAATTTGTTTGAATCATCAATTTTAACAGTCAACGAATCATTCGATTCAATTGAGCTTTTACCTACAAAACTATTTTTAGTCAGTGAATCGTTCGGATCAATAGGTCTCTTCGATTGAACTATATTTTTCGATACAGCCTCACCCAAATCCTTCGGTTTGATAACATTCTTTATTACGGATTCCGACAATTCGGGAGACCTGTTGAGCTTTACAACTGATATAGTATCATTTAACTGTGCATATTCGTTTAGTTTAACGTCAGGCTTTGCTAATTTACTGCTTTTCATCCCTTTTTTTGGATAAACAACGACATTCTTCATTATTATATCATTCGACTGAATCAATCTGTCAAGTTTCGCCATAATATTCAATTTAGATTCATTATTATTTTTCAATACCGAATCATTTTTAACCACCGATTCATTCGGTTTGACACAAACTTTCTTCGTCACCAACACATCTGACTTTAACAATCTATTCAACTTAACCATTGTTTGCGAATCTGAACCATTTAAACGACTTGAAACATTCGAATCAGTCTTATCAGATAGAACATTAATTTTTGACGTAGAATGAATTCTTCTTCTTCTTCTACCTGGCATCTTATTTTTAAATACATATCTCATTACTGGGGTATTATTTTTAGGCACAGATTTTTGCGATTCATTAATTTTAGCTGCAGTTCCAATTGATTTTTTTAGTATAGCAACATTTTCTTTACTCAACCTTTTCAATGAATTGTTTGAAGCAGTCGCAATAATTGATTTATTCGGAGTCAAATTACTAGATTTTGATATATCCGCCAATTCTAAAGCCTTCTCCAAAATACAATTATCTGAATAGGCTCTGTCAGCGCCGTTGAGTAATTGTTTACATTTATATTTACTATACGTCATATCTACAGGATTTTTTTTCACTTTTGAAACGGTCTCTTCGTAGTCATCACGGTGGACATCAACATTAATCCTGATGCAACGCAGACAGAGTTTCGACTTCTGAATCAGCTTCTCGTGCAATGTGGAGCACAGCGTGCAGCGTAAATCCGTTGTACTTTCGTCGAAATCAAACGGCCTTCCTTCGAGCATCTTAACGCTCAGAGTATATTCCTCTTGAAGTAATTTCAGCTTGTGACTGAACCGTCTACAGTACTCACACGGCAATTTAATCTTGTACCTCTCGGATAATTCCCTCTCGTAACACTTCATGCAGTCTGACACTGCAGACATGTTGTTCATCTTCTGTTGCATCATTTTCAGTCTTAACTTCCCCGCTCGACATTTACTACACTTTACGACGTTTACGACATTATGATGCGGATATTTCACGATATCTTCCTTTTTCTCTGAAACAATATAACCTTTAAGACTAAAAGTCACGTCAATTTCACGGGCGAATTCGATTAATTTCTGTTTAGTATTGAAACGATTCCTAGGTATATGCTTGCGTATATTTTCATCCAGTAACGCATGTATAATATCCAATTTCATACGCGGATCTATTTTGTAGTCGATATCGGAAAACAACGCGAATAAGCGTGTGACAAACGACTCGACGGCTTCATCGTTACCGCGTACGCACGTCATAATCTTTCGGAACACGTCTTCAGTTTTGACCTTTTCTTTAAAAACCTTCCTGATACATTCCACCGCATCTCTCCAGAGTGGTAGCTTTACGGATCTCCACCAAGTGAGAGCTTCACCAGTTAATAGCACATGTAAATTACGCTTCGCATTCCTATCAGAGATCTTGTTTAGCTTTTTAAATGTTTCGACGCCCCAAATAAAAGATTCTACAGAACTTTCCGGATTGCCGTCGAATCTGGCCTGACATTCCGAGAATACGTTAATCGCCCCGTTACTGTCATCGTAAATTCTACTGAGTTTTAACTGCATTCTATCTAAATCATAATCATCATCCGACATTGTATCGGCACTACTTTCACTATCGACCGACACATTACTGCTAAAATCATCTATTGAGTCAATGTTATCACTGCGTACAATACTTCTGTTCCGCCCGATATAAGTTCCATCACTTTCATTACAATCAATTGAATTTGACTCATTAATTAATGGGTCACGTATTACACGATTCAAATCTGCTTCATCTATTTTCCTCTTTGCGATACTTGAGGCATTCAAGATCGCGACTTTTCCCGGCTTACGTTTTGCATTATCTCCCAGCAAATGGGTGTCAGGAACGTAGAGCTTAACGGCGCGCGGTGAATGCGCGTAACAATGTTCGTTCCGATGCGATTCTTCAATCCGACGTTTGGCCACTACGTACTTCGAACTGGTCGGCACCTATAACAAAATACGTACAGTCAATTTAACATAATTGAGTAGCTAACTAAATCAAAGACCGCCTAGAAGACGCTTGCTGACGGTGCTGCTTTACGGTAGCGAATCATGGCAACTTAAGAAGGCTCAGAACAACCGTATACTGAGTTTCTAGAGAAAGGTTTAATTGAATTTTAAAAACTAACCAGCACCATCTGCAAGTTGTATTCTTAGTTCAATGAAAACAAATTAGTTTGGCTGACAAGATGCACTATTTATGTCGGATCTTAACAGCCTACCTCCACCCCTCGCCACTGCTAAATAAACTATTGTCATTGGGTCTCATCACATCTATTCTATACACAAGGCTGCTATCCGCGGCTATCGAGAGGAGTTCATCATATTTATGTATTGAGGTATTATAATTGTAATAAGTTAGCTGTCTAAACTTTCATAACTGTCTCACTCTAAAAGTTAACACAGCCAAGAGAGGTGCTGTAAAAACATAGCATGTTATGACAGTTCAGATGGTTAACGTATCGTAACAATTAACCGCCTCAATACAGAATGATATGATAAACTAACTACCCTCGATAGCCGCCGATAGCAGCCTTGTGTATAAAATAGATGCGCATACCCTGTATAGTGTCAATGCTACTATATTAGAATCATCATATATCTTGTCTACAATTTTCTAGTGCTGTATGAACAAGGACGAACCAGGCAATCATCAGATAAATGAACGGCTCACGACAATATGTCTGAGACGAATTCTGCAGTTTTTTGGACATATTGTCCGGCACGGACCGGACAACCTGGAGAGACTGTTAGTTTTGGGTGGCCTCCAGTGAAGGCGAAGCAGAGGAAGAGCATCTGCGCGCTGGAGTGACCAAGTGAAAGAGCCGACTGGGGGCACCATTCATTCGGCCCTGAGAGAAGCGGAAGATTGAGAAGGATGGGAAGTCTTGATCGCTCAAAGGATGGCAAAATTAAAAAGTGGTCACATTCCTCAGCCATGAGTGTACGACCAAGAAGAAGATGCAGTTTTAGAGACCATAGCAGGGGTCGGGGACATATATTGACACCTGAAAGTGCGAGGAGTCTGTAGTTCCACAGATCGCTGTTCAGACGTCCATAACCAATATATAATGGGAAAACCATATCTCGATGGCCACTGGATCAGATTTCAACCCCTAGCATATCTCAAATTCTTTAGCTATTAACATTCACATGTGTTAATTTTGCAGTTTTACAGTATAACATAAATCAGTAACTCACCATCCTATTCAGTTTTACATACGGCAAACAATTCGCTTTATAATTGGAATCGTCTATTCTGTACGTGTTATGGGTGTTGAAAAACTCTCTAACTGTCACATGCACGTAAGGGGATTCCTTGTGTTCCGTTTTGGTCAGAATAGGCTCGGAGACGCCATTATCCGGACCACTTGATGGTATTCGATCGGGCAGAGTGATGTGGTCGTTTTTATTCAAACTGTCGTTATTCTCGTCGTCGCGTGATTCCTCTTTCATTTGTAAGTCTGGTGCAACTGTGATCAACATTGCATCATCCTGTAAATAGAAAGAAAATACGTCAGTTCAAAAAAGTTGCGTGTGCGTGACAGAAGTGAAACTATTAGGTTCTTTCCATTTAAACTGAATCAAAACAATCAAACCGAACCATAGAGAATATAAGTACAAATTGTATGGGTAGAAAGTAAACAGGAAACGATTTGAGATTTGACATTTGGCTTACTGTTCCATTGAAAATCAAACCATTCTCAGACCGCCAGAAATGGTTTGGAATGAAACGTCAAACCACTTCTGACGATCCATAGACGATCTGTCAAAATGATGATGGCCCAGACAGGACCTAACCGAAAAATTAGTCTTTTTTTATTATATTCCGTATCTGTCATTTTCTCGACATATTGCATTTTTAGGATTAAGAAAAATTTTGATGGTAAGCATTATTCGGTATTTATATATCGTGAGATGTTCATATTAATATTTTAGACATTTACACCATATGAGTTCACTTGAATTAGATATATTATAGCTTAAGGCTATACATCAGTTGAGGCACGGTCTAAAAAGATCGTGGCTAGGCGATGCGTGGATTGCGGGTCGCGGGTGCAAATGACGCATGCCAAACGAAATATAATTTATCATATAAATCCAACATGTGTCCATTTAATGTTCTGTTTATTGTTCTATCAGTAACAATAATAATATATTCATTGACATATTTTCTTTTTAAAGTAAATGGGTAACGTTTTTAGTCATCTTTACACGATTTAAGAATTAATACCCCTGTCGCCATCACGAAACAAATTGACGTCTTCCGTTTTCTCTCTGAATGGTAGCGAGTCCAAAATTTCGTTGCGCCTATAGTTGAAAATTAATTGCCATTTCACTGATGTATCGCCTTAAAAATCAATACCTATTATTCATAAGGCGTCAATTACATCGAGCTACTTTACGAGCTGTTTGTTGGCGAATCAGCTATTGCGATTATGATGATGACACACAAAACTTTCCATTCGCTGAGAAGCCACAAGCCAGCAACTATTTCGACAGAACGTAGTTCGTTTTTTTACCGGGAGGTTGCTACTGCAGACGCAGTACGCCCACACGCCGGCATGTAGCATGTAAAGTTGACCGGCTTTCAACTTTTCTCGGTAGAATGTTTACAATCTGCTTGTTAGCTTGTTCGATGATTACACTGGGCGACTTTACAGGCAGATTGTAAATTCGCCAGCAAACAGCTCGTAAAGTAGCTGAATGTAATTGACGCTTCAGTAACCATAAGCGAACAAGAAACCGCTTTTGGTCTTATTATCCCAAAATTCCAGCCATATTTTCTATGCAGAGTTCGATTTAATATCATTACCTATATCGTCTCTGTTCTGGCAGAACACACTAACTGGAGAATACTAGTTTGGAGTAATTTGACTTTGAAGTTGTTAAAATGTTTGAAATGGTCTATCATGTGAGTTTATTAAGTAATCGTAAAAAGGATGACTTTAAAATAAAGACTGTTTATTTATTAAGAAGGTTTCCAGATGGTAAAGTTTGAAATAAGGAACATTTTGGTATAACTAACTCAATATGTATTTTTTTCGAATTAGTGTCTTCTGCCAGAACAGTGACGATATTATCATGTCAGATCAACAATTTATTTTCATTTTATTTATATTTTGTAACGGAGATTCTAAATTACAAACTGTGTTAAATCAACCCGGAATGATCAGGTTTTATATTCGGTATCTAATGAATTTTATCAATTTATGTTCGATTGTCGCAAGTCACAATATCATATTCTCGACGTGAAAACAACCAAACAAGTGGGCGATTATGAAAAGCTTTGGTCAAAAGTAATTATTTTTAAAAACCTATAAATCTTATAAATAAACTAATTGGCTACCTATTCATGAAGCATTATTTATATTTTGTACATTTAAAATAAATGAATACGACAGTTACTTAAATCTGTGTTATTGTAGATGACGAGCTATAAGAGGTTAGAATTTCATAATAAGTTGACATTTCAATAAATGCTTTGCTGTTTTAGAGACAAACAAGTTATTGAATTAGTTTTAAGTACAGTGGAACCCCAATCTACCGTTCTCCCATAAATTGTTTTCCCACACGGATCGTTCATTTTTGAAAGGCCCGCCAAACACCCATAAGAACAATGTTAAATAATCCCGCATTAACCGTTCCCCGATTTATCGTTCTCCTCGATCTATCGTCTAAATATTATGGTCCCGTCACAAATATTATCCCGATTGACCGTTTCTGTTGAATATTTTTCATTTCGCTTTCGTAGAATTGTTTATGATACATACATACAGACGTATCAGTTAAGTTGCTTTATTTGCCCCCATTTGGTTGGGGGTCAGGCTTGCCTCGCATCTCGTATCACGAATTTTTATAAGTCGCAACTAAAATGCCCCCCATGAAGAAAACTAGAACTCTAGCTGAGAAACTAAAAATAATTCAAGACGTCAAAAACATCCAGGAGAAACGCGTTTTTTTTTTTAAAAAATATTATATATCCCGCATTTATCATTTATTTCTTTAGTGTCCCTTGAAAACCGTAGAATCAGGGTTTCACTGTACTGGCAACACTAATTAGTTGTCACAAATCACGTTCCCGTGGAAATTCTGCCAAATGGTCCGAAATCCAACGGATCCAACTGTCCGTTTGATTTATTACAACGTTTTTCTTAGCTCGTATTCTTATTTGTCCAGTGGTTCTTTGTCCGGTACAAATCTTGCAATCGATTTTTAACTAACTTCCCGACTAGCTAGACATTTGAAACATTTAGAATATATCAGAACACGATGCCAATGTATTTTTTTAATACTTTTAGCGTTTTAGCCATCTTTAACGGCCCACGTGCTCGTCGTAGGTCAAAATTGAGTTTTTATTGTATTTTCAAACCATGACCCTGGACACTCCTTAAACGTTGTAGATAATCTATTTATATAATTTTGAAGCCTTATTATCCTTTATAGTTATTTTAAACATTTGATGACTGCATAAAGTATTTTTGTTACATAAAATAGTATTCTTTTAAACCTCTCGCTCTAATGTTTTAGAATATAGTCATATTTCGGTACATAACTGTGCAGTGGTGTTCAGATTTTTAACATTTATTATTTTTTAAACGCATTTATAAAACCATTAGTATAATTTATTACGAGATAATTTTTGTAAAATATTCACGATAAAAAATTATATTGATAATCTCTGTGATCCCAAATTTGACAAGAATTAGGCATTTTATTATTCAAAAAATCGGCAAGATTAACACATTTGAAGATGATTCTAAAGATACTTATTATAAGCTATGTCTTTGACCATTCAAGTGTGATAAACATCTTATGAATAATGATTGCTTTATAATAATTATTGACCTAAGAATAAAGTAGTATTTTTTTGAAATACGCCATTTCTTTTGTCATTCCCCAGTGGTTAAGCTACAACATATGGCCGTAGCCATAAATTGACAAACTATAATTGAAGTAGGGAGTAAAATGATATTGACGCGCGTGTTTGAACATGTACCGTTTAAAAAAAAATAAAAAAAAATTCGGTTAGGTACATGTTCAAACACGCGCGTTAACATAATTTTACTCCTAACTTTAATTATAGTTTGTCAATTTATGGCTACGGCCGTATGTTGTAGCTTAACCACTAGGGACTGACAAAAGAAATGGCGTATTTCAAAAAAACACTACCTTATTCTTAGGTCAATAATTATTATAAAGCAATCATTATTCATAAGATGTTTATCACACTTGAATGGTCAAAGACATAGCTTATAATAAGTATCTTTAGAATCATCTTCAAATGTGTTAATCTTGCCGATTTTTTGAATAATAAAATGCCTAATTCTTGTCAAATTTGGGATCACAGAGATTATCAATATAATTTTTTATCGTGAATATTTTACAAAAATTATCTCGTAATAAATTATACTAATGGTTTTATAAATGCGTTTAAAAAATAATAAATGTTAAAAATCTGAACACCACTGCACAGTTATGTACCGAAATATGACTATATTCTAAAACATTAGAGCGAGAGGTTTAAAAGAATACTATTTTATGTAACAAAAATACTTTATGCAGTCATCAAATGTTTAAAATAACTATAAAGGATAAGAAGGCTTCAAAATTATATAAATAGATTATCTACAACGTTTAAGGAGTGACCAGGATCATGGTTTGAAAATACAATAAAAACTCAATTTTGACCTTCGACGAGCATTTTCCCCCTTAAGTAGAATTCAATTCATTTTCAGTTAATTCTGTTTTGTATGAAAAGTTATTTCGACACCATTATTGGTTGCTAGGGTCTGGAGTCCTAGCAACTAAATTATTAATATATACATGTGTTACTATGGAAATCAATATGAATGTCAAAATGACATTTCAGTATAATTTCTATCAAGTACAAATTTTTTTGATCGTTTAAGCTAGTCAAGTCAAGTTTATATGATTCAACAGAAAATTTAAAAACGTTGTACATAAAAAGTTCCTTTTATCTTGTAATTATTCGATTCAGTTTCAATGGAACGAACCTAGTATCTAATTGATTTAAGTTTTGTACTTTGTAATTAAATCTTTTTATTCATTTTATAACTATTGGTGATTTTGTATTCTATTCTATTATGAATTATGGTGCATTGGCCATTAAGACTATAATACTCTTTTCTGATAAATAAATAATTAAGTAAATACAAAAATTAACCGGCATTATGCCTTCAGCGAGTAATCTCGCTCTATGAGGCTGTGATCGAGTTTCGAAATTTCGTCCGACTTTAAACCCCAATTACTAGCCACTGTTGATTGATTTGCATAATCTAAAAAATTAAACACACACTGACATCTGATTGAATAATTTTGAAATACTAAGCCACATCGTATCGACATTACAGCGATTTTAGTAAACACTTCACTCTACATTCAACGTGTCGTTAAAAATATGCAGCCTGTCAGATACGGCCATAGTAATATCGTGAGGCACAGAAAAGGTTAAGGTACAGTGAGTTCTCGACTTACGATCGTTCGCACTTTAATTTTTGTCACGCTGCATGGCTGCTGGTGCAAATAAGATGTAATGTTCATTTAGTCACCGTTTGCATGCGCTTGTGAACGGTGTTTTACTCGCGACTTAAATTTGGAGTTCTACTTTGTTTTTACATAACCGTAACTTTTCCTTGTCGCCGACCTGTCTGATATGTACATATCTCTGATGCCCGTCCCACACAACGTGCGAGACAAGCCGTGTGACAGAGACAACACGCTACAATCTCGAAGTTAGCCGATTATCGACGACAGTCTCTTTCTAAAACCGGTTCCATGACAAAACAGAACAACGATAAATAAAACTGTGACCTTTCAGGAAAAATATAAATTTAATATTGAAATTGTCCTATCTGTATTATGTTGATAGATATTTAATAGCACAGATTTTCAATACGCATTAATAAATCAAATTATATACCTAACTTCTGCATTCCTAATCGCTAGAAAGCCTCAAATAAACGGGACTTTGCCGGTAAGCTTAGGATATCTCATCTTTATCAATATACGTTCAAAATGATTGGGTGACTAGGTGCAACGAAATAATGACCTAACCTAACCTAACTTTACCTAAATAGATTCCACAAAAATTAATGTTTCATTTTTCCCCTGGCTAAATTGTTTTGTCACTGTTCTGTTTTGTCGTGTTCTGTCGTGCACATCGGATTTATTTCTCATTGTCTATGATTTTGACAAATCACTACAGTACCTACATTTACGTGAGCATTGGAGTCATTGTTTTGAACTAAAAACACCCACGTTTATCAATATTTATTGATAAAATATTCACTTCAATGTGTGTTTGGTCCAATGCGAATATCAGAACGTGTCAAATGTTGCATAAGATATATTGAATATGCAGTGACGGAATATTACATACAGTCGAACACAGTTATTACGATCACGGATATAGCGAGATCTCGGATGTAACGAGGAAACATTCGTTGACATTTTAGTTTATGATTTTCTCCATGCATTCATTCACTTTTATAACGAGCTACTCATCGGTTATACCGAGCTAAAATATGGTCAAAAATTTTCTTAAAACTGTTAATGTGTCGATCGTTTAAAAATATTTCGACCCTAAGCAATAAAATCCGACCGGACAGTATGCCACCGGGATCGGATTACGTTTATGACACTAGTTAAGTGTCTAAGTACCTATCTAATTGGTGTTTTCGCCGACAATATTGAAAAAGTATCCTCACATATGGTTGAAATAAGTAAAAAATCTAAGGTTTGTGAAGTCAGTAGGTGCCTACCAGTGTTCATTACAATAAACAACTTCTTTTGTAATTTATGAATGCCATGCTTGTTTTGGGGATTTTTACGATGGTTTTGACTGTGTTATGTGACCGCTCATTTAAAAATACTTATTCTCTGATATAACGAGTAACGATTATAATGAGCAAATTCAGTCTGTCCCATCTTCCTCGTAATAACCAAGTTTGACTGTACTTCAATGTGTGTTTTGTCCAATGCAAATATCAGAATGTGTCAAATGTCACATAAGATATTATTGAATATGCAGTGACGGAATATTACATATTATTAAAAATAATAAAAACATATTGTATACTTTGACATATTTTATTCATAGAAATATTTTTACAATTCTAGGTGATTCGTACTCTAGTCTTGGTTATTTATTCAGAATACCCAAAACAATGTGGATGTTTTAGAAAACGATTATATGTCGGTAGGTTTAGTGCAGCTGTCAGTTTCATTTCCTATGTAGTGTACTATTGAAGAATATCATGATCCGTTGGGTGCTGCACATAAGTGTGGGAGCCGCTTGATTGGTTCGTCGATGTTATGGATGGAGAGGAACACATTGTGGCTCGTAAAATTTCCTCTTCCTCTTTGTTTATCTCCAAAATTACTTGCAAAATTTTTCTTTTCATTTTTTTCTGTAAATATTCATATTTCGTCGTTCTAATTTGTGATGCAACATAATGGCCGAAAATATCATGCTCATCATCGTCCTGAAAGAGTGTGCGTGCGGCTTTTTGCATTAATAAAGCATCACGATCGTCCAGTGTCCTCTTTCTACGTTTTTTGTTTGCTTGTCTTATATTACATGCCCTTTCGTCTTCTAGTTCCGTAACTGAGGACGATCCTTCACCTTGTTCTTCATTTGTTACGGACAATGTGTCGTCTAATTCGTTTCTCGTTGTGGAAGCATTGTCCTAAAAATAGAAATTATAATAAATAGGTTGTTGGTTGAATCGTGACTAATAATTATTTTGATTATGGAACTTTCCCAGTGCTAGGGTGCTATAGACGGCAAACATGTTGTTATTCAAGCCGCCAAGAATAGTGGATATTGGCGATTGTTGATGCACATTATATATTTATCATAGCTTCCGATGTTGGAAATGGCAGAATTTCTGATGGTGGAGTTTATCGAGCTAGTGGAATTTTAAGTTACATTCAAGAGCCTCACCTCTTGTTGGTAGAAATATTAATGTTCCTTATGTCTTTGTCGCTGATGATGCGTTTCACCCCAATTTATCCACCCTATCTAACTGTGTTAGGTACTTACACACCAGTGGCGAAGGGTGGGGGTAGACTGTGGAGATCCCCACCATAAATAATCCACATTAAACGTTGTCAGTCATACATATCTGTTTTCATTGAAATAAGACTACAATTTACAAATGGTGTTGGTTAGTTTTTAAAATTTAATTAAACCCTGCGAAACCAAGCCATAATAAATAATAGTCAAAAAATACTCGTCCATCTAAAATTATGCAACAGTTTGACTAGTAATAAGACAGCAAAATGACCCACGTGGCGCGGACGCCTGAAGAGAATTTCAACCTGACTTGCCTGTTCAAGCCAACCGGATTCTAGCGTTTGTGCAGCCTTCAATACTATCTACAGAGTGATACGGCGGAGCTACGGATTGATGAAATGATGAGACTGGCGAGCGACATGGGTTACTCGAGGCGCCGTATGGTGTGCATACGCTCCAATTGGGCGGGCATGGTTAAAGAAGAATATATTATGTACCTACTCTATTTATGAACAAATTAAATAAAAATCACTGCGATACTTACTAAATTTTAAGTAACGGTGACAGCTACCGCAGCAACGCAAACTCTGCCATTTTCGTATCATATCATCCACCGAGTATGACGTGCTATCAAGTCCCAAATCTTAAACTAGTTTGACCCAAGCTTCATTTGTTTTTACTCAGTTTTTATACTCGGATTGTGTGCAGTCCCACAATAATGGTTTCATCCGTCCACTCCACCACGATTATACGAATTCTTTCATCAGTTTTATTCATTTCTTTACTGTTTATATAATAATTGAGCCGTTGCCCGGAATAATGTTGTATCCAACAAAACTGTCAATGTTGAGTTATTGATGGAATAATGTTGGGTATGTTATTATGCATCTTTTAAGGTAAGTATTATGGTCGGGAAACAATATTTAAGCTTGTGGCAGCATTTTAAAGTTATTGGTTTATGGAAGAACGTTGTCTATGCAGTTGTCAAAATGGCGTCGCCGTCCGTCAATATCACGGAGCGTGGCTTAATTCATGTAAATAAAGGAAGAAAACGGACATCCAATGTTTTAAACTGGAGAGATAATAAAGCCAAGAAGTTGAAGGATGCAGGAAAAGAATATTTATCCAGAAAAAATATTATTAAACCTGCAATTGAGCCACCGAAACAGGTTTGTGGAATAATGTTGTATACGATTTGACAGTTCTATTGATGTCACGAATAAAATTACTATGTTCGACATATTATTCCTCGTCGAACGTTAATCGATTGTATTCAAATGATTTATCCATATTGTTATTTGATAATAATGCTTGCATTATATTACTCTTTATATTGTTACTTAATATAATACCTTTTCAAATTTTTTAATCGTTTCTTTCTATTTTTCGCAGGGTCGCGTTTGTGCCGAAAAATGTTTGAATCGCGGATGTGTTCTCGATTTTAACATTAAGACAGAAATACAATCAGCATTCAGGTTGCTAAATCATAATGGACAGAGTCATTATCTCGTCTCATGTATCGAGAAATTGAATGTCGGACGCCGTATTCAGAGAGCAGACGAAGATAGTGCTAATTATGATAATCACTCACCGATTGACTTATGCTTTGTGACCGTGAATTTGCTTTAATAGAGCAAAGGAAACGGGTTTCGAAGGTAATGGTGCCGGATCAGTGGAATCAGGTTATTAAAGAAAGCCGTCCAAACAACCCATTTCATATACAGAATATGGATCGCATTGACTTTAAAAATTTCACAGATGTTGAAAATGCAATGCAGAGACCAACAAAAATGAAGATCACTGGTGCCATTTGGCTTCAGCTCTCTGCTGATGATCCCACGACAATCAGAGCTCGAACCTCCCACAATGAACTGGAATCATGGACATCATACAGTCTTCTACCACCTCTTCGTGGAGGACGGGGAAGATTGGCTAACGTACGGAGAAATTTCATGCAGTTAGGGAGCTTGGAACTCACTCCAATGTACTCCAATCCGCTGCCAATCAAGGCTGCTAAGCTCAAAGACCTCAATGATATGTGTGAATTCATGCTAGATGAGCACGCTGCTTTCTATAAGGCACTATTGAGTGAAGTAGAATAAATAAAAAGCATTTTGTGGAATAATGTTGTATGTGAAATTTTCATATTATACAACATTATTCCATTAATTCACTATATTTTTTTGTAATAAATTCAAATTTAATTGTCTTTCTTCACACTTTATATTTTAAAACTCTTAATAATTGTTTGTTTATTGTATTTCAAATATAAAATGTAAAAAAACATAACTGATTTAGTTTTTTCCATTTTTCTCAAAACAAGAATATTGTTGGATACAACGTTATTCCGGGCAACGGCTCAATTATTACCGTGTACCCGTTTCCATTGTCAAGGTGGCGTTTGAAATGAAATACATATGATACATTTTGACATAGATGTGACAGACGAGGAATGAGTGTCACATAAAATAACCAAGGTGTTTGCTGCCATGGACCCTTTGACATATATGACGGTTTATGCCAGCGGTGGCAAACCTATGTGGCACACGTGATAATTTTGCTGCCACGCGAGACAATCATACTTGAAATCAATTCTATGAAATATATTTGCATTTATAACGTACTCTCTCAGTAATCCGCCACCCCAAAAACCAGGCAAGTGTCGAATTAGTAAAAGCGGCGGATTATAGTGCATACATACAAAATATGGTAAAAATTAAAACAGGTATTTCGTAAAAATAAGTTTTTTTGAGAAATTCGTAGGTAGCCAATTACGGTTTTATTTATAATCAAAATCAAGTATTTACTAAATTATATATATTTATAAACTGGGTTTATTAACTAAATATTAAACAGTGAATCACTTGACATAACCAGTTGTTCAGTGAGGCAGATATTCTTGAATGGCTTACGATTCCTGGCTCTCCCTATGACCAAAAGCTTCATTTTATGTGTCCCGGTTGCATTGGAGCACGGCATAATTGTGATGCGGTCCTTGGACACTTTTCTCCTTGGTACATTACTTTCTTCACGATGAACGTATGTTTTACGAAGGAGAAGTTTCTAAAATAAACCCCGTCTCGTCTGCGTTGTATACTTGTACGCGGCGGACTACTGAATTTGACAATCGAATACCGGTGAATTATAGGGCTTGATTTTGGGCTTTCAACTAGTAAACATAACGGCAGATTATAGTAGTTGTCGGATAATCAAGCGGCAGATTACTGAGAGTGTTTTTGTATTGGCTATTCTTCATCACACTTACAATATTGCGTTTGAGTCTGCCGGACGGTCATAATATGAATAAGTATTCAGTTTAAATGGTTTGTCACCAATAAATATGATTGGGTGGCCATAAGGTTTACCCCCAATATCAGCCATTGGCAGGTTACTTAATATTACGAATATTTTGGCATGTGAGCATAAAAGGTTCACGATCGCCGGTCTATGCTAACGTATTTACACTCTGTGACGCAGGATGACAACATAAAAAACGGGACGGATCGTCATTGTGTGAGTTGTGTGTCTTGAGAAACAATCCTCATCACAATGACATATTTATAACTGAATTGTTATACTATCATCATGTACGTAGCTGTTCAACTCACCGGTTCTGAATCATCACTCAAGTCGGCAGATGATGACGCGCTCTGCGAAATATCCAACTCGTCGTCGCTCCACTCGTTATTTTCCATTCCGTCTGATGACGCACCGCTAATTTTCCTCGATCTGCGAAACATTAAAGTATTAAGCAATGAAAATATGGACTGTTGTTATAGCCCTGCAATCTGAGCTTATATTCTTATCAAATGTTAATAAGCAGTACAATGAATGCCTGGCAATGCATTTGATAACAATTTGATTTATTGCTTATTGTTTCAAATCAGTGACGTCCCTAGACAAAATGCCGCCCCTGGGCAGCGCCATAATGCTGCCCCATTTTTGTATAAAATATTTTTTATCATCCGTGTTCGTGTCGTTTCTGGTCACCAAGGACGTCGAAGGGAAACGGAAGTAAACTAGACATCACAAACCCGACAAAAAAAATACAGCCCTGTTAAACGTTTTATGTTAATTAATGCATTTTGTTTCAAACCAGTGAGTTGATTTTTTTGAATGAAAGATATTTTCGTTATTTAGTACTCAGTTTAGGTAGCTATTTATATATATCGCTCATGAGAAACAATACCTCGTATGACACAAAACACGAGATGAAGAAAACTCTTTCTAGTCACTATCAAGGCATAAAAATTCTTCATTTTTTGTACATCACTATTAAGATTAATAGTAGAATACTAAGAATACGCGATAAATTTGATGGAATCATAGAGAATATAGATATTTTTACATCTCATCCACAAAAAGTGTCATGTGGCATACGAGATATTGCTTTCTCATGAGCGATATACCAAAAGATTTTCCTCGATTTGCCGCCCTTCGAGTAACTGCCGCCCCCAAGTGACGCTCAATCTGCCTAACCCCACGGGACGTCACTGTTCAAACTCCCCTCCAACAGATATTGTTGTCTGAGAATGTCAATGTTTATTTTATAATTCAAATTCTTAATCAAAATAACTTTACAATTCTTTATTCAGTGTAAATCCAACCTTAGAGAAAGATGCATTGACTGCATTCACTGTATCAAACCATACTGCAGTGATTTCCAAACTGGGAGGCGCGAGAAGTTTCACACAATTAATGTAGCCACAGGTTTGCAGTTTGTAAATGCTTATTTTATAAAACGGCCGCTAGATATAAACTACATAAAACAATCCTATAAAAGGTTGTTTGCAAACCTATCTGAAAATATGGAGACTAATTTTATAATACCTCACTTCTATAGTAGGTATATTGTGAAGCCTGCTGGCTATCTCGTGAAAAAATTAAATAAAAGGGTTAAATCATAATGTTGAAATTTGAGGCAAATTTGTTTAGGAACGACAATGAGAAACTGATTTAAGAAGACGAAATGAAGGCATTCATAAAATATTGGAGCTTTGGAAATCAAAATGACTAAAAAAAATAAGTTCGTCATGTTGCCACTTTTAAATGATTTGTGCGCCAGATACATTGAAGCAAACAAAAATCTATTTTCTGAGTTCGTGGTTAGTTTGCTAATGCACTTTTCATGTTATTTTACTAATATAAAAAAAATTGCTATGTTTCGAGGCTGTTAAATATTTTAAATATGTGGTTATCCGTTTGCAATTTGATGTGATACCTATATAATGATTGATATAATTAAATGATAATTTTTTATATATGATAATATTTATAATGATGAATAATGAAATAAAGGGGGGGGAGACGCCAAGATAAGATTTTTTTAAAAGGGAGGCGTAGTAACATAAAGTTTGGAAACCACTGCCATACTGTAACAAGTTGTCTAAAATGTAATCTGCTTAATATTATTATATTAATTAGCTTTAAATATAAAAATGATCCTGCCGTTCCATAACACTGCATTATATGATAAGAACATGTGGCAGTGATCGATCTTCAAGTTGTACAAATCTATACAAGGCAAAAATTTAATTTTAAAACAACAATAAAATTCGTATTTCTTCAACAGAGAACAAGACGAACTAGTCAATCATCCAGAGACTGCAGATAAAGGAACAAGCTCTCGACAATATGCCTGACATGCATTGTGCAGTTTCTTGGACATATTGTTCAGCGTGGACCGGATAACCTGGAGAGACTGATGGTTTTGGGTGGCCTCCAGGGAAGGCGAAGCAGAGAAAGAGAACAACCAAGTGAAGGAGCTTACTGGAGGCAGCATTCACTCTGTCCTGAGAGAAGCAGAGGATTGAGGACGGAAAGTCTTGGTGGCTCAAAGATGACAAATTCAAAGGTGGCCACGATTATCAGCCATAAGGGAATGACCAAGAAGAAGAAGAAGCAGCCACATTTGGCCTGACAATATTCTCTCTCTATTAATATTTTTATTCAGAAGGTAAATAGTAATTTGATAGTGGTTTCATCAAAAAGAATCATTCATAATTTATATGACATGCTACATACCATGTAATATAATATTATGGCATATTATGCCGTGATAATTGACGGTAACACATTTTGCCCTAACATGAAATTTTCCCGCTAATATTTCGTGTACCTGACAAAAATAACAAATCTTTGTTGTGACATTTAGGTTACAATATTTACAGCCAAGCAATAAAACTTACATAATATTGAATAGGTAGGTAAAATACTAGCTAAAAAACAAAACAGTAGAATAAAACAAACGAAAATAACAGTGATATTAAAATAATATCGAAAAACAACAGTACATAAATAAATTGGAGGTTAGGGTAACCGGTAATAATAGGTATTTATGGAATAAAAATAATAATTAGTGTGGTAAGATATTGTGTCAATTTTTTTGACATCTACTGCGCATTACGTCACGTGGAGACCAGTGTTGCCACCTTTGTATAAAAAATGATATTAATATGACAACATTGACAACACTGGTGTGGACACACGAAAATTATTTAGTGTATTATGATAGTAATACATAAATACACGCGGTACAATATTTATCATATAGATAGAAACGTTCATATTATATAATATTAGAAATATGTATAATCCTACTGGTAGGTGTAAGTGTTTACAATATTTTTTCTTTTCTTAGAATTAGCATATTTAAACAATTGTAGCACAGTTCATCGTAAACTGTGCTATGGAAAGAGATAGCGGTATAGCATTGAGATCAACAAAAAAATATTTGCTGTTTTTATTATCTACCTACTTATTAAATTAAGTGTTTTTAAGTATGAATTTGATCTTAATGTTATACGGCCATCTGTTTCTCACACAACATTGAAGATGAACTGTGATATCCGGACACGAGAAACATAAAATATTTATGGATTTCTGAAAAACTTACAAATCGACTTTATTTTTTGTTGAAGATGGTAGTTCTTGATTATCTGGTAGATGTTCTGTGGGAATTGCGTCGTCCTTTAGCTTCTTACTGTGTGGTGGGGAATAATTTAAAAGCTGATGTCTTAAACTATCGGCGAAATGTTTACTTAAAAAATGTTTAGAGCAAATCCGACTGTTTTTTATATTGAATTTATCTTTTCTACCGCATTTACCTTCCCATATTTGTGCAAAATTTTTGTCTTGAGGAAACCGAAAGAACTTTACTGAGTCTAATCCTTTAGTATCTTTTTTTTGTTTTTTATTGTTTTCATAACAATTAAACACTGCACAATACACCATTTTAATTGTCTTTATTTAATATAATATTCCATTTTAATTTATTTGTTCACTTTTCTATGGTTCACATTTGATATCTTCAGTATTATAAAATATAATTATTGTGGCTCATCAGTGCGCCAGGTAACGTCTTGATCACAATTTTAGACAGGCGCAATATCTTACCACAGGTTAGGATATCTCACACATTCAAATAAGTCAGAATTGGCAACTGATAATATTTATCAAGCACCGTTACAAATGAAAACAATTAAATAAGATATTGACGGCAATTGTCCTTTGAATGTTGCATTAAATGTCTTTTTTTATCAGTTTTCGCAAGATCTAGCATAAAGCCTCCCCCAAACCAAAGCGAATATTCGCGGCGAATATTCGCAGCGAATTATTCGCCAATCAAGCTCGTATTGGCTTACGGGACAGAGCACGCTTGCGCGACCGCCTTGCGTCTTGAGTGCGAATTTGCAGCGAATATTCGCTGCGATTTTCGGGAACTCTGTCGACAGCGAATTTATTCGCGGCGGACAATTTCGCCAAGGGAATTAGTAAAATCAAAATGGCGAAGACATTGAGCAGCTGATCGAGTTGGTCCGGAAATATCCAATCCTTTATAATTTCTCTGACAGTGACTACAAAACATGAGAAAGAAAGATAAGATATGGGATGAAATTGGCAGGGAAATTGTTGAAAATGGTATGAAGGTCGTCATAATAATATCTTTTATCTTTGTCTAACCAAAGTATGTAAAGTTTTTTGACAGGATGAATACGCTATTATAAATAAATAACTTTAATCTAAGGTCCCGATATTTAAAAAATACATATTATTAATTTGCGTCATGCACAGCCTTTAATAACAGAAACTTTATAACTTTGATTGTTAGGGCACTGACAGTTCTAACTTATTGCGATCGTTTGACGTTTTGGTTTCGACTTACGAGCAGTCATATCAATAATGTTATAATTAGGTATCATTTACAATACCTACTTCAATCATATTCGGTATCGGTCACGTAAATACCCATTTTATATTCGTTGATAATATTTTTTTAGGTTAGATAGGTAGTCTTTAAGATTATTTTTTTGCATCTAACATTATGCAGCATAGCATTTCTATTGTAGCTAAAGATATAATATACATATAGGTAGATAAGTAGGTACTCCATGTCGTCATTGTGGTATTTTGTAAGGTTTTAGACCAAAAACCTTACATACTACTTACTATCGGGTTATTTACAGTAGGACATAGGTACCTAGGTTGTTTGTTTTTTGATCTCAAGAGACCTCAATCACAAAAACGATATTATGTACCTATATACCTACTAGGTATATATTTCCTTCATTATGTATAGGTATATTGAGCTAATAAACTGGTTTTGCCCAGTGCCGACCGCGAACCAAGATAATATCTACATGTTCCATGTACCTACCTAACATAACCAATGTTTTCTGTTTCACATTAATTTGTATACCTACCTACAAACATTTTAAACTTAATTGAGATGTTCTTAAACTTCTGTTCATGTAATATTATGTAGGTAGGTATATCTTGGTCTGCATTAGGCAATAAGATTAATAATTTTATGTGCATGTAAATATAAAGGTCAGGTACCTCCTCTAAGTACATAATATTATATTATCATCATGGATACCTACCTGAATGATGTTGGAGATATACTAATGCTTTGTGATGAATTTAATTTTAGCAAAGATCTTCAACCTTTCAACGTAGGTACAAAGCACCAGAAGAAATTAAAAATGAAATCCCCGGCATTAACAGGAATAAAATAATATTTCATCATCAACATCAGTCGGGGTCATTCCACTGCTAGATGAAAGCCTCTTCTAGCTCCTTCTACTATTTTCGGTCTCTAGTTCTTCGCTGCTACATACTTTTATTGTACTTCACGTGAACAAAGAGATCAACTAAGTGAAGTGTCAATCAAAAAAGTGGCATTTGTGCACAATGTTAATGAATTTTCCAAAACATTAAGTGTGATAATATAATATACAAGGATGAATAAGGCGTGGGCGAGGGCCAAGGTCCATTTTATGATTCCTCTATTGATGTACCTATTTTTATTAAGAAAAATGTTTGCCGTAGAATGGGGTGAATACTGAATAGACCCTTTTTAAAATTTCTATTTTTCTGCTACACATTATTCGGACAAATATGAATGACTTAAAACCTGTTTCTATGGACATAATCATACTCTAAAATATTTTTCAACTACCATTTATTATCAAACAGCCAATTTTGTGTGATGTCTCTTTCTATCCAGCGTTGGGGTGATTATAGACATGGCGGGTGGATAGAATCGAATAATGGTAATTTCCTAATGTTAAAAATGTAATTAAGTACCTACTGTACATTACAAATTTATGTAGGTACATTTAAGTATGTAAATCAAAATCAAAAATATAAATTTAAATGTTATACAACACAGTATCATGTAAGTATTTAAAAAAACATATACTTACATAAACATCTATTTATCCAAGAATTATTTGATACTTGAATCTGTATTTTATATACCATATTCGATGGATGTATGTGGTGTATTTTGTAAAATATTTGGTATGTATTTATTATTTAACTAAGCGTATTTAATTTGCTACGTGACCTGTAGCTCTTTTATAATCACAAATTATTGTTGAATGTTCCGAAAATGAGTTTATGTGCCGAAACAGCTGTCAAGGTAAATGACTCATTAACAAAAATAACTATATTTCAAAACCATTATAATCCATCTACCATATAAACACCATTTCAAGTAATAAAGAAATAAAAAGTCACCTAATTAAATAATATTATACTAGAAAAAATATACTATCTATATACCCACTTAATTTTCATTTAAAGTTGTAAAACGCCCGGTTACTAAATAGAGGAAGGACAGAGTCTTCTGGCACGACCGAATCACATTGGAACGGTGTTATTGTCATTTGAAAGTAACAATACTGACACCTAAATGAGTCGCCTGCACTGCCAGAATCATCTGAACCCTGTCACCTATCTATATACAATTTATTGTTATTTTTTTTCATATTTGTCCATTTTATTACAATATCGTGTTACTTTTAAAGCTCATTGTAATTCTAATAATTATATAAATATTTTTCTTGTATTCTGTGCAAAAATGATTATTAAAACTTTCTTAACCTAAACCAAGTATTTTTTATTGAATGATCCTGCAAAAAATTCAAGTACAGTTAAGTGACATATTTTGTTTCAGTGTATAAGCCATAAATAAATATACATAAATTATATTTAATATATACATGTATACTGTATGTATAGCCACGGTTGGTCTTGCACTTGTTGCTGTAGCTATGCGATCTGGTGTGGTCCATTATCCAAAAACACTCAATCACATCCCTGGTCAAACAGCGGGCAGCCGTGTAGTGAGTCTGGCTGGCCTATGGTGGCACTAGAATGATTTCAATATACACAGTCTGTTAATTTGAATATGTTTTCGACTGAAAGTTGTAAAAATATTAGAAATCAGGATTTAAATAATTAAAAAACTGTTTCATTAAATATCATATTCATACCTATGCAAAATTTTGATTCCTTTGAAGTACCTGTACAAAATACGGATGAATATAAACCAAACAAAAATATTTGTTACTGGTACTGCCATAGTAAAGTAAAGTTTAACATACTTCCCTAATAAAACAAAATTCCCAATTCTTGTCGTTCTGTAGATGTTTCATTTCAGTTTTTACCAACGATCCACTAAATATGAATTGGTCATAAACACTCAAAGGAAATCTGGCACTCACTGCCAGAATGTCCATGTCAGACATGTCAGATACCTGCATAAAAATAAATGTCATGTTATGATATTTATTACGAATTTCACATTTACAGAAAATTTTCTGCGCTCATTTTTGAAAGTCTCCAAGTATGACGGGTATATTCGCACATGGGTGCAGTTAATGCACCCAATGATTTTCGGGAAACCTGCCCTTTCTTGAAGTCTGAAATTAAAAAATATTTTTACCGACACAAAATAATATTCCCGTTAAATTCTTATTGAGTAGGTAATTTACTTGTTGTGTCTATGCGCAGTTACTCTAGTTACATGACATGTACATTGTAATATTGTATAAATTGATCAGAGGGTATCAACACAACACTAAAGACTGTCAGCGCTGTATGGCGACTGTATGTAAGTATTACTAAGCACTGCTATTATAGCATCGGACACGTTTCCTATGCATCTGCTTACTGATGCCTGGCTCATTGCGCAGAAGACTTGGCCTACCCGTTTTTGGTACGCTCCCTCTGCGTAGAAACGCAAAATAGTCAAAACCTACAATTCAAATAACGGAGACATGTTATTTCAATAGCATATTACCTTCAAATCCTGTTAACCCTTCATGGTAAATGCTTATTTATAATATGTGCAGTTATGAAACTGAGTAAATCTATCTTACCTATGAGCCATGGCAATCTTGCCCTGTCATAAAGTAAGGTTATATTAAATGTCGATGTAATTTGTCGCACGCCATCTCATTATATCTTCAGCGTGTAATAAGCATTCAGAAGACGTGTACATTTTGTCAACACACAACTGTCACTTTGACATTCGTATATGTATTTAGTCTATGGCTGCATCCAATGCTGCCACCTTGTTTCAGATAATTAAAATACACTTTACGCAAAGTGGGTAAAAGTTGTAGCAATTCTGAAAGCGCTATAGTGTACGTGTATTTTTTATATTTAATTCATAAAAATTATAGAATAATTGGCGTAAAATATTAATAATATTTACAATTTTAAATCTGGCGCGTAAATAAAATTATTTAGTCTATGGCTGCGTCGCTGACGCTTTGGTGTGGGGCCAAACGCGAAATTCGCATCAAATCCAAGCGGTAGCGACAGCGATAGCGAGGGCGTTGCGAATTCGCTGCGAATATTCGCTTTGGTTTGGGGGAGGCTTAACCTATCAAAGTCACAATAACAATATTAGACGCCATTTTGTGTTAGGTATATTTTATTGAACCAATCACAGCGGAGATTTTCCGAGTTGAAAAATTCCAACGATATTGCCATCACAATTATTATGTTTTTTATTAATTCAAATAATAATTCGAGTTATCAATAATAACGTAAAAAAATAATATATTTCCGTGATTTAGGTATGCAGAAAATGATCCTTTGGTCTTTATTAAATTATCAAAGAATAATAACGAAAAATGAAAAAAAACTAAATATTTATTAAGTACTCTTTTATTGTACCTACCCATCAAAAGCGCCTCTAATACAAAAATTGAACGCCTACCTAAAAGATAAGATAGATTGTTTATTTATTTACTATCTACGAAATTGATTTGTTTCATGAATTTCAATGGCTTTCCATTTTAAATGTTACGTTTAAATTATAATTCGATTTTGAGGTTAGGTAGTATCAGCAGAAACGACATACAATATTGTAAAGTGTATACATTCTACAGTAATCATTGTAATATTTATTTATTTAATAGGATATTCAAGAAGCTTTAAAATATCATTTAATGCTCTTTATTTCTATTTACTGGTCTTATTTTATTCTACCTTATATACAAACATTTTGCGCAACGCAACATTTATTATGTTTATGTATGCGCAACACCCTGGCAACACCGAAGGACGTATTTTCAATTTTTGACATTTCTCAAAACAATGTTCTGACAATAATATTATGCTGTCTGGATTATATCCACATTTAGCTTTTATAGCTGCCCTTAAAACGTAAATTTAGGCTCAAAACATCCGAAAATGAACATCAAAACAGAACCTGCCGACAATTCGTTTTTCGTGGAAGTTCCAATAACGGATTATCACAATCAAAATGAAGAATATTGGCCCATGGAAGAAGGTCCATCGACGTCTAATCATCGTATAAAACAAGAAATAATTGAAGCTAACGAACATGGCGCGTTGGATAAGCTCATTAAAACAGAATGGGATGAATCCACAAACGCGAATTGTGGGGAAAATCCAACGGATGACAGCCAAAAGGAATATAATTTCTCCATGCAGAATTATTCAGAGGTAAATAATAGTTACAGTACTCTCTCAGTAATCCGCCACCCCAAAAAAAGACAAGTGTCCAATTAGTGAAAGCGGCGGATTATAGTTCATACATACAAAATATGGTAAAAATTAAAACAGGTATTTCGTAAAAATAAGTTTTTTTGAAAAATTTGTAGTTAGCCAATTACGGTTTTATTTATAATCAAAATCAAGTATTTACTAAATTGTACATATTTATAAACTAAGTTTATTAACGAAATATTAAACAGTAAGGCCCTCCTCCCACAGAGAAACTGAAGTCCGATGGAGCTGAAACTAAAATTTCAACCAGTATCTAGCTAATGTATTTCAATGGCGGCTCGCTGATGGTGAGACTGGAATCTCTCAGTTTCAAAATGGTCGCGAAGAGACGCGACATGCTAGTCGCGAGGTCTCTGAAGTTTCCTGTCACCGTAAAATAGTGGTACCAATATCATTAGATTCGGTAAAAAATCATATTTTCTTACCAAAATTGGTAGCACTGCCATCAAGTGTCATATTACTATTAAAACCATTAACAACCCAAGACGTCAAAAGTACAAGATAAGCAAAATTGAAATCACCTAATTCTATTTGAGTAAACGCAGTAGCGTGCGTGTTGTCAGTTTTTGTACAAAACAGCTGATGGTCCAGTTTGACAGTTTGCGGTTATGTGATTATTATTTCAAGTGAATTCAGTAGCGCCATGTGCGAAGCATCACATTGGCCAGTTTATGAGTTCCTTCACAAACCAGTTCCGTCAGATTTCAGTTGTGCCGTAGGAGGAGAGCCTAAATCACTTGACACAACCAGTTGTTCGGAGAGGCAGATATTCTTGAATGGTTTAGGATTCCTGGCTTTCACTATGACCAAAAGCTTCATTTTGTCTGTCCCGGTTGCATTGGAGCATGGCATAATTGTGATGCGGTCCTTGGACACTTTCCTCCCTGGTACATTACTTTCTTCGCGATGAACGTACGTTTTACGAAGGAGAAGTTTCCACAATAAACCCGTCTCATCTGCGTTGTATACTTGTACGCGGCGGATTACTAAATTTGACAATCGAATACCGGCGAATTATAGAGCTTGATTTTTTGCTTTCAAATAGTAAAAATAACGGCGGATTATAGTAATTGTCGGATAATCGAGCAACGGATTACTGAGAGTGTACTGTACAAATAGATATAATATAATTTCTTTATAACACTACAACAATCCGAGAGGCCCAATGACAATAGTGTATTTAGTAATAGAAGTGAACAGCCAGGCTTTGAGAAAATCACATAAATATTTTGTGACCTTACCGGGATCGAACCCGGAGGTCCCAGATGAAAGGCCAGCGCCTTACGCACTGCACCACGAGATGCAATCATGCCATCCCTAACTGAGGTCGACCACTGACAGGACGATCTTAACTCTATTATCTCCTACCAGAAACAGTTTGGTTGAGCTACACTCATACAAATCTCTTTCTTTTTTGATCTTTCCTTGGCTAATGACTTGGGGATTCCTGTACTTTTGTCCTCTCGAAATGTGACTGAGGTACTGTAGTTTTCAGGTTTTAATACCACGCAGAACTTCTCGGTCCTTTTCCAAGAAAGAATTTTTAGGATGCGTCTATACCACTGCCATCTTTAGATTAATACAGCCTGAACATAACTTTTTGCACAAGCAACGAGTGGTCCACTGCCATACTATTTATTGATAACGTACTTGCAAGCAAAGTTTGGTACTCTATAATGACTGAAGAGTATAAATAAGTTATTAGTTATTGTCGTTTAGAATCGACTGTCACATTGACAAACGTCCTAGTGTATTATGATATTATTATACACAGAAGAAGTTTACTAACTTTGATCGTCACTTCCTATTATCAATAACACATAACCACTAAATCAGATGAACTCCAAGGTCTCAAAGATACGTTAAAATCATCTGAAACTAAGAATACTCCGACAAGTGATCACGACAGACGCGTCAGTATGAGCACTCTATAGTCAATGACAGGTCATCCACAGACAACGGGAGGGGCGAAAAGTAGGACCAGTCGTGTAATGTATCGGCTTCCTTTTTCAGTGGGCAAAGGTCTATACAGTATACAGCCACATTTAGAAAGCCTCAACTCTCCGTGACAGCCTCCTGATTTAGCGTTCCTATCATAGAAAAGGATTGAGGGAATATGACAGCGAACCATACACAGTCTCAGGTCTAGGTTAAGGTCTCGATTGCTAAGGAGACGTCTCATTTTGAGAAAGCACTCCTTGTGATCTCAATTCTAGTTTTTATCGACTGGTCCCATTTCTCATTGACCCATGTTAGTGAATATTTATAACGGGTCACACGTTCAATCAGTCCACTGTTGATAACCGTCTACATAAAGAACTTTTTCTTGTTTTACAGACATGCAGAGCCATGGATGATCAGCGTTCCAATATAATTGAAGCCGGTATTTCTTCCGATAAGGATTCACAAGAACACAAAACAAAAAAAATAGATACACCATCAATGTTGCCAATCAAAAAGGAATTTACTGTATCAAGTATCCACAATGAATTCAGCAATCATCAAATTACCATAGACAGAAAAGACATCAAAAAAGAAGTCGAGAACAATCAAGAATTGTCTATTCCCGCTATTATATTACCTAAATTAATATATTACCGAAGAAATTTTGTATGCGGAGTATGTTACTTGGTCTGTCCGTCTGAAACGACGTTAGCACAGCATAAAGAATTTCACGATAAAGAGTTTTTATTGGTGCAAGACCATAGACAATTTAGTGAAAAAGAGTTTTTGTTGAATAATAAAGAAAAGAAGGTGTTGATCGTTAAGAAGTATGTTTGTGACGTTTGTTCGTATAAATGTAGACGGTTAACGCATTTAAAGACGCATAAATTGATACATACAGGTGAAAGACCGTATAAATGCGATGTATGCGACTATAGGAGTACTACTTCTAGTCAAATGAAACGACATAGTTTCGTACATTCGGGTGAAAAGCCTTTTCAGTGTGATATATGTAAATACAAGTTCACTTCAACTAGCGATTTAAAAAAACATAGTCTAATACACACGGGAGAAAAACCGTTTGCATGCGATCAATGCTCTTACAAAAGCAGGAAATCTAACCAATTAAAAACGCATAAATTACTACATTCAGGCATAAAACCTTTCAAATGCGATTTGTGCGAGTACGAATGTAGATCTTCGACTATATTGAAAGGGCACAGTTTGATACACACAGGGGAATTACCGTTTTCTTGTGAAGTCTGCGAGTTTAAATCTAGGTTACTGACCAGTATGAAAACACATAAGATGATTCACAGCGGAGAAAGACCTTATAAATGTAATTTGTGCGACTATAAAAGTAGACAGTCAAGCGATTTGAGACGACATCTCATGATTCATAACGGTGAAAAACCGCACTCTTGTGACGTTTGTCAATTCCGGTGTCGGACCAGACGGCATCTTCGAGAGCACAAGTTAACGCACTCGGATGTGAAGCTATTCAATTGTGAGATGTGCTCGTTTAAGAGTAGTACGTCCAGTTCGTTAAAGAGGCATAGGCTTTTGCATAACGGTGAAGAGACGCACACGTGCGATATTTGTTTCTACACATGTAGGACTATGAGCTATCTCAGGACACACAAAAAAGGTCATAAGACTAAAAGAATCGCCGGTAAAGACGCTAAAGATATGGTTGATGTTGTTGTTCCACTGCTGGTTCTCGATGTTGCGCCTGCAGTGCAGTAGCTGTGTTATCAAATCCTGCGTCTAGCAAATTTAAAATATTGTGTGGATTCAGAGCATTGGCCGAGTGGGTTAAAAATAAACCTCCTCGAAGGCGCCCAAGAGCTGATGATTATGATATGAGTGTTCGACGACGGGACTGCAGTATAGTAGTGGCCGAATACATAAGAAAATTATGGTTCATAATGCTGTACCTGTCGATGTTGTAAAGTTGTAAAGGTAAAACAATCACTGTCAAAGAAACAGAAGAGGTGGTCGATATTACTGTCTTGAAAATTATTGAAATATTGTGTTGATTCAAAACTTGACCCAGTAGGTTAAATATAAACTTCCTCGGGAGACGGATAAGGGCCGGCAATGACTATACGAGTGTTCGACGATACACCCGCACTGCACTAGTAGCTGAATGCTCGAACACACACGAAAGTAGTGATTGATATGGCGGCATTGTAAGGCAGTCGAAGAAACGAAAGAGGCAGTCAATACTGACAGTCGATGTTGTGACCGCAGTGGAGTAGTGTTGCGATCAAATCCTGTATCTGGCAAAATCATAAGTCGCTTCATTGACGCTTGTTTGGATTCATAGTGTGGACTTCACGGGTTAAGAAATCTTCTCATGATGCGGTAAAGATCTACGACGGATGTTGATAACGGTGCGGATATTCAACATTACGATGCACCTACTGTGTATTACTGCAGCTCTACAAGTGGCCAATATGGCGGCACGCAGTGGAGTGTTGACGGATTTGAATCTGACGACATTTGGCTCGAGTTGATAATACTGTTATATTTTACAAGTCTGAATTACGGAGTCAACGATGATGATGATAGGATATTTTACAATGCGCCTACAGTGTGATAGTTGCAGAACGTCCAAACACGTAAAACCGTTTCTGTACAAGCGTCGTTGCGCCTACTGTGGAATAGTGACTCGCTCAAATCATGTTCTTAGTTCAGACCGTACTTATGGATGAAGGCGATTGAAAATAAAGCTTCTCGGGAGGCTGACGATGATATGGGTATTCAATGGTGCGCCCGCAGTGTAGTTCTGACAAAATGTCCAAATACTCGAGATAGAAATTGTCGCTATTGTCGTTCCTGCGCAACTAGCATGACCTTTGAAAACCGACACTTGCGGCAGCTTACAACCGGGAGATAATAGATTGGGTCACGCAGCTTCTAGTCACATCTGAGGTGAAGATGGTAACGTTGAACCTTGCTGGCCCAAACTACAAGTGGCATAGACCGCCTATTTAATATGACTAAATGAATTGAGATCACAAGGAGTGCCTTTCTCAAAATGAGACGCCTCTTTAGCAATTGAAACCTTGACCTAGGTCTGAGACTGCGTATGGTACGTTGTTATGTTCTTTCAATTCTTTTATATTGTATGGAAGTATGGACGCTTAACCAGAAGACGTCATGGACAGTCGTGGCTTTCAAAATGTGGGTGTATACTGTACCATGTAACAAATGTCGACGTCATAACCTCGGCCACATTATGAGAGGACAAAAGTACGGCATTCCACAACTTGTCATCCTAAGGAAAGAACAATGGTAAATGTAGCAGAGGACGATGCCGCATTTCATGGCTTAAGAACTTCCGTAATTGGTATTGGATTGGAGTGCAGCTCCACCGAACTATTCCGGGTGGCAGATCGTCGCTATAGGATTGGTTTGTCGAATGTCTGTTTTTGTCGAAATCTACCTTTTAATGCAAAATGATTTTTTGTATCTAAATGGACCAGAACCATCCTTTTCTTTAAATTACATTGTAATGAATACAGCATTCATATGCTGTAAAAACAACAATTTAAATACCTCCATGTATTTAAATATAATGAAATTTGTTTTTCGTCTCCTGAACATTTGACATTTAGTCTATTCGACAAACCAATCCTACAGTGACGAAATGATAAAGCAACTAATGCCCTGATGGGATGCCTCCATTAGTCGATGGTACGTTAAGAAAAAGAAGAAACGATTGAACAAACGAAATGAGTAACAAGCCACACATTCACCTAAAGTGATAGTAGACACCAAAGAACGTGTTTCAATTCTATATACCTATATTTGGCTTAATCCAAAAATTTCAGAGTATAGAATTTTTTAAATCATTCTTATTTCATGCGGCTCTAGTTGTATTCATACAATCTTTCGATAGGATTACAGACCAATAATTTCATACTTTTCCTGACAATAAAATTACACTATAATATTTTGTTTAATGAATAATTTTTACAATTCATAACTTTGAATAACCGTAGAAACATTATTTGAAAATTCTTGGACCAAATAGGATTGGAACACACCTTTTTCACTATCTATACGAGGGCTCTTACCACTTAGCTACCGACCCACGTACTAACGTTGCAGATATTATCTTATAACCGCGCTATCTGAGATCTTTTCAAATTTCATCAAAAGTGGCTACCTTCTTCCTTTGGTGTTTTCTTCTATTGACTCCTTATCCTGGACCAGTCGTATTAAATCACCAACGCCTTGGACATTCAGCCACTTACGGAGATTGCGTAGCCAAGAGAATCTCTTTCTTTTTACGCTTCTGCTGCCCTCTACCTTCCCCTGCATTTTGAGTTGGAATAAATCATACTTCTCAATGCGGAAAATATGGTCAAAGTACGCAACTTTTCTCTGCTTTATAAGTTTTTTATCAACGTATTTATCCAAGAAATTATTCACAAGATTCAAGATGTATCATTAGTACCTTGATTCAAACCACAAAAGCCAATCGCCAATATTAACGAAATTTGATTCTTGAACACCTCTGTCGTATGACTATAAGATACTTTCATCGTAATTACGTAGGGTGCAGATGGCGAAATTGGTAAAGCACATTGGCAGGAATCCAATGGATGCAGTTTCGAGTCCTGTACGGCACCATATTTTGTTAAAGATTTTTCTCTTACCAATAATTACAACATTACGTCGTATATAACAGTTACATGTAAGTCGGCTCGCACATCGGAACTCGTCCCTAAAAACGTGTCGAATACGTCGATGTGACGTCATCATTATTTAACGAAACAACATAACACGCGTTGTCAAATGGAGCTTCGCAGATTGATCGAATGCAACTGTTTCGTCCGAAAAAAACATCTGGCTGTTGCATTCGGCATGTTGCATCCTTCTCGGTCTCCGAGTCGGGAAGTCACAAAGAAATACCTATGAATTGGTCATTCCTATACCGGCTCGCCGATCACCGCATTGAAATATGAATACGTTTCGAAGGCTACACGCGACTTTCGCTAGATAGATGTGCGAGGTTGTGTCATGCAACACTGGCCAGCCGTTCTCGGAAGTTTTGATTTATGGCGGTCAGGCACACGAGGCGAGTTGAGATGTGAGAGCCGGCTAAATTGTACTTCGTCGTATCACAGTTCACCGTGAGCTGTCATACCGGAAAGAGCTGGCCGTATAGCATTGAGATTTTTTAAAAATTACACATTCATGGGGCATTGCAGACAATAACGTTAAAATTTATTTGATTCCATAAGAAAATTATTTTGATTTATTGATTGGTATCGTTTGATAGGTGACTTGATACTTGCGAGCACCTACTTACTAACCCACTTTTGAATCAATCTGAATTTTATATAAATATATACTATATGATTATATTTACAATTTTCTTACCTACCTGTTTTCTTATCTTTCCCTTGTATTTGGGTGGTTTTTATTACATATTAGTGTATAGTGTATTATTAGTAGGGAGCGGATTTATATGCAACAAGAAACATGATTATATACATACACATATGCACTTAAAATCATTAAAATATGCACTAAAACCAAAGAAATATGCAGTTAAAAATTTACATGTTTATGGAAAAAAATTGTAAATACCCACTTCACCCAATATTACTGACAAAAATCGAATAACAAATTAATAATCTCAATCAATATAATACAATAACAAAAAAACGCTAATAATCAATCACAATATTCAAAATAGTTTGTTTACAAGTGCAAATAATTGAATAAGAAATGCAATGTAAACTATACACAACTTTAAAAAACAAAAACGACACACTTAACTATTCCTAAATACTATTATTTAAGAGCTGTTTTCATTATTGTCTTTGGTATTCAAATTTTCCGCATATCTGTCAGTATTTTGTTTATATGCGGAAAACGACCTCTCAACGTCCACAGAGGTGATTGCGCAAAATTTAAATAAAGGTGCCCGAGTTGACTTCACTTTTTCTGATAAATCCACAGCAAGTGGATCTAAACTGTCTACCTACCTATTTTAGTAATATTTCGATAAAATAATTAAAAAAAAACTAAAATTATGAATGCAAAAGCCCTAAAATATGCATTTATTTATGAAATATGCACTAATGTCTCAAATATGCTCTAACGTCTCAAATATGCATTTATATGCACAATAAAATTTCATTTTTGTGTGTCTTTCAAAACGGATTTTTGTGCAACTCTCATAGCTCTGCATACACCCTAACAAAACATGCACTAGCATATAAATCCGGGCCCTAATTATTAGGCATGAATTCGATCTCAAAGCTATGATGCCATCTGTTTCCGATACAATATCTCATGGTGAACTGTGATACGGCCAACTGCATACGTACAATTTTCTGAACACGGTATATTACTAGACTAGTACTCGGGTCTGTAGCATAGTGAAAAGAGTTGCCGCTCGACAAAAATGTTACGTCAGTCTTAAATAATAAAATTGTTTCATGTATATTGTACCCACCCCTTGTACATTATTATAAAAATATATTGCAATGTAAATAATATTATGTTGTTATTTTTTATTTATTAAATAATTTAAGTACAAGATTTGAGAATGTGACATTCTTTATTGAACATACATAATTCACAATCACAATTCTATTAGAAAAAATATTGCACCGGATCGAACTTGAACTTGTATCCATCGGGTTACGTCCAATGTGTTGTACCAATTTGACAACAATGAATAGTTGCACCCACATTGACTGAGCGACATAAACGTTGGTTTATAATGTCGTGGGTCCCAGGATGGAATCTTTGGTGTGGCAAATAAACATGATAATGGCCTCTGCAACGAGCCCGAAACGTCGAGTAAATAAGGAAGAAGGAGACACGGTGAAAACCCAAGAATATACTACGATAAAAAAACAACCGTGAAAGCCTCAAACATTATATTATTTTTCAATTTGCCTTTGGCGTCAGAGTATGGACCTAATAGGTTGAGCAAGTGGCTAACATCTATTTCTCGTAAAAACAAAAATCTGTTAATACAAACCTTCACTCTGTGGAGGCCTTATTATCTTATTAGGATTGGACATGGTCAAAAGACGAAGATAGTCATGCAATTGATGCGCTTATAATTCTTAATTTTGCTTGTGGTTTTGCTGCCTGTTGCCATATTTTATTTGATTTTCTGTGGTGTTTCTAAATTATTATGTATTTTTTTACGTTTATTTATAAAAATAAATCTGGCATCTATTTCCATAAACCGATTAGAGTTCATCGACATATGACATCACGCCATAAAGACGGGAAGGGGGCCTTATATCCGTGTATGGCGTGAATATAATTGTGATAGTCTAAAAACATAAATTCTCAGGGCAGCTATTTGTACGCTTGGCTTTCTGTGGTAAATCAAATTATATGTTTTTGGATAATTTTAAATTTTAATAAAATGCTTGTGAATTCTCAACAAACTAAAATTTTAAAATATTCCTGATGTACCACAGAAAGTCAAACGTACAAAAATAGCAGTCCTGAGAATTTACGTTTTTAGACTTATCAACATATTCACGCAATACACGGATATAATGTGATGATCGTGATATGGAGATTGCAGAAAGTGTGGAAAAAACGCCCACAATGGCTGAGCCGTTGCCGCGTTGGCTTATAACCAAAATTCACTTGTTTTTCAAATTTGTATTTGGACCCAGAGTATGGAGCTAATAGGTTGAGCAATTATTGGCTTAATAATATTGGCATATAATAGAGCGCCCACGGTGGCCGCGCGACTTAAGCGTTGGACTATCACGCCGTGGGTCCCAGGTTCGAATCCTGGGTCTGGCAAGTACACATATTGTTTTTCAATTTGTGTGTGAGTCAGGGTATGGACCTAATAGGTTGAGCGAGTGGCTGACATCCATTTCTTGTAAAAAACAAAATCTGTTAATACAAACCTCTACTCTATGGAGGCCCATATGATCCTATTAGGATCGGACATGGTCGGAAATAATAGACAGGAGATGAGAATATTCTATTATATGTATGATTTGAGGCACCAAGGCCGAATAGCCTTTCATCTTCGCCATATTGTAATGTTCACATTTTTTGTATACCTATTAACGAAGAGCTCATGGCCCTTTGATGTGGGTCTGAGGGAAGAATGAAAAAAATAATGATAAAATAGGGATAATACAATGGTTTCTCCTTCGAATTGACAGAGTCAGCACTGAAAAATGTTATATTTTTATATCTATGCAGATGGATAGGTAACTAAATGGTCTCATCACAACACGAGAGGTGGGATTTTGTAAATAGAGCTTACTATTAGCAGGGTTTCCCAAACTTTTTCTACAATGGAACACTTAGCAAACCCGGAAATTTTAATGGAACACTTAGCTTATTTTTTAGATTGATTCCTACTAGTTAAAATTTAAAAAAAATGTTATTAAAACACATTATTAATTTAGTAATTACATATTTTTAAATATACAACTATAATAATATTATAAACATAAAAATATGAATAAATAAAGCACTTAGGTACCTAATGACTTTGATAATTTTGAGTCCTTGAATTGCATATCTTCTTGATATCAGGCACAATTATTATATTGGTAAGTTGCATTCTAATATCTGGTGTGGCGTCCAGCATGTTCCTGCACTTTGACTTCGTTGCAGCTTAAATAGAAAATCCCGCTTCGGATAAAGGTAGTAGAAAACGGAAGTAAAACAATCATGGCCCCCACATCCTGAAGCGGGCCCTCAGGCTAGGATCTTTGGCGGGCTCCCTACCTATCTCTAATGTTAAAGGCAGTGTGACACATCACATTAACGTTTTTCAAATTTTGTTACAGCTCAAATTAAGGGCCCTTATTCAGTGTATTATTAACTATTTTTTTCTATTTTTAATACATCTACTTTCATCATGGAGTTGTTGAGTATCAATACGCATTAATCAAAAATTACATCGTTCAATTATATAATTTAAAATTAACAAATGTTAATAGTCATGAAGTATAATAGCGCCTTTTTAGACTTTTTAACTATTAAAGCAAACTTGTGCTGTGTATTTATCTTACTTAATTGATCACCTGCCACGCCTGGCCCACCCAGAGCCCGTGCCCTCAGGCCAAAACCCTGTCAGCCCCCCCCCTTGTGGGGGCCATGAAAACAATTAATAATAGCTTGTTTTGAAAAATTGAGGTACTCGACAGACTCGCCCAGAAATCATTTAAAGACTGATCTTCAAATCAGAGTCACTAATTAAATCAATAAGATTTTCATAGTCACCTGCGCTTAAGCCTACTGGTTTAGCTGTCACGTAAAATGGATTCCGAACCCAGGAATCGTCCTTACTAGTTTTCAGAAAATATTTCAAAAGTGTATAAAACCTTTCCAAATTGTCGCAGAACACCTATTCAGGTTCGGCGGAACACTGGTGTTCCGCGGAACATAGTTTGGGAAACCCTTTGTTAGAGCAACATTCAACTCAATGCGGAGTGTCTGGTACCTACAATTATTGTATTTGGTCAAAAAAAAATCCGCCTTTTCGATGCTTGCATTCTGACGGTGCTGCTTTACAGTAGCCAATTATGGCACCTTACAAAGATTCAAAGCAACCATTATAATACTGAACTTTGAGAACAGATGTTTGCGACGGATGCTGTGTGTGCCGTGGTATGACTTAAGGAGTAACGAGGAGATAAGAGAGCGAACTGAGCAGCCTTTTATCGCTCTGAAAATGAACTGTGACGTTGGACCTGGCCCGAAGAGAACCTCAACATGGCTTGCCTGTTTTTCAAGCCAATCAGATTCTGGCATCCTGGAAGACTGCTAAATACTGTCAATATAGTGTATACGGCGGAGCTACGGGATGATCGTATGACTGGAACGATGCAAGAATACTGGCGAGCGACACAGATTCAGTTAGGCACCGTGTGGTGTATATATCCTCCAGTTAAGCGGCTGAAGAAGTTAACAGTTTTTTTTTTTGTATACCTATATGTTGGTAATGTTTATTTTGTACACGGACGGCTGATGTAGTCGGACTTGACTGGACAATTTCAAAAAATATAGACCATAATAAAAATATTGGGGTTGCTGTGTGAAGAAAAAAAATTTAAATTAATTATGTTAAGTTATGTACCATAAAAAGGGGCAACATTAGACCATTGACAGTAAATTATTGTTACTTCAGTTCATCTGAAATACACATTTTTTAACATTAAACTCATTTGTACTTTTAATTAAAACATTTTGTTTCAATCTCGTAATAAAACCGCAAATTTTACGTTTTACTAATTTTATTCTAATCTTGCCTGTTTCGGTTTTATAAAGATATTTTTTATTCTGGCAACATTTTAAGTATTTGACAGCCTATTAAAATGTCAATAAAAACAAATTAGAACGAGCTTGTATTTTGTACGATAAAAGTAATATATACGTCTATTCAATTTGACCACGACATGGATCCTGACAGAGGTCCACAAGTGGTAACATATGATGTAGAATGGGTGAGTTTTTTATGATAAAATACGCGCTATTTTATAGTAATAGTTGTGTTCAGAGAGACTAATAATACCTACTGACCTAGAAAAACATTGGACATGTCAAAATTGCTTTTAAATAGCTATAATATTGCTCTGTTTTTTTGTATTACGTATAGGTAAACCCTAAATGTTCTATAAATTCTTTTAAAATTAAACTAATTATTGGGACTTTGGCTTATCGCTGATGAAATGTGCCAGTATCTTTAGCTGTTTGGAAGCTGCCACGAGTGTTCTATTACATGATTTTATCCGCGACAATCTTTATTCCACCCATCATCGAATCACGGAAGTGTCTCATGAATGATTTCGTGGACGGGATGTTTTTCTCGAGACTGTTCCGCAGCCTCCTGTGACAGCATTCAATTCATATAATATACTTCTTTCCGTTAAATAGTATATTATAGAAAATTGGGGTCTTTTTACTCGTTCTCCGCCACCGGCCGCTGTCATCTGTCAGTGAGCGCAGTGTTGCCAACCGAACTATAATTATAGTACATTTTGGTTCGCGTACTATTCGAAAAGGTACATTTTCGTCCGCGTACTATTAAAAAAGTATAGTACGTCAAAAATACCACAATTTTGAAAATTTTTATTAATTGAATTCGCCGGTTTGGTTGGGGGTGTGAAGCGAGGGACGGTGTATAATATAAATAATATAAGATCTCAGTGTGCGATTTTAGTCAATGGACGTGGTTTTGCGTTGTATACCTACTCTAAAAAACTAACGTGACAGTTAATGACGGCGGCCGGTGTTAGCATTTTTCGGTCGTAAGAGGTGTTATAATTAAGCAGGGCATCGGAATTTCTCGAATTCTCCGTTATGTTTATGTGACAAACAAAAAACTTTCATTTTCTCTACACGTCCTATAATTTTTGCCGAAATACTATAATGGCTTGGACCGCGTACTATAATTCGATGACAAAAAGATAGCTAAAATTCAAAATGGCGACTGACAGATTACGATGACGGAGAACCAGTAAAAAGCACCGAAAATTGTATTAATTACATAGTGAATATGCTTAAAAGTTAGGTGCTTACTTAAGATTTCATACAATTTGCTTAGAATTGCGAAGCATAGGTAATTTTTGATGTGTTTTAAAATTGACAATGGTTTTGTAATGTCTAATAGCCCGTGGTAGATTTTTGGGTTTCCACCGTGTCTCCTTCTTCCTTCTTTACTCGACGTTTCGGGCTCGTTGCAGAGGCCATTATCAAGAATAAATGAATGAAGAATGAATGTCATTGATGTACTACTGGATGTCCAACGTCACATTTCATTTTCAGAGCGATAAGAGGCTGCTCGATTTGCTCTCTTATCTCCTCAAGTCATATCACGGCACACACAGTATCCGTCGCAAACATCTGTTCTCAAAGTTCAGTGTATTATGGTTGCTTTGAGTCTTTGTAAGGTGCCATAATTCGCTACCGTAAAGCAGCACCATCAGTATGCAAGCATCGAAAAGGCGGCATTTGTTTTTGACCAAGTACAATTGTAAGTCCCAGACACTCCGCATTGAGTTGAATGTTGCTCTAACCAGTGAGCCATTCCCATTCGGATAGTAAGCTCTCTTTGCAAAATACCATCTCTCGTGTTATGATGAGACCATTTAGTTACCTATCCATCTGCATAGATACAAAAATATAACATTTTTCAGTGCTGACCCCGTCAATTCGAAGGAGAATACATTGTATTACCCCATTGATATACTACTAAAGTTCCCATACAAGTGTCATTTTAAAAATGTACCACAAAAGAAGATATTACGAATATCGTCTTATAATATTTCCTTGTACCTAGGTACAATGCGTTAAGACCGTTAACATAGATTCCCCGAATTTCACCCGTATGGCCCTTTGACGTGGGTCTGAAGGAAGAATGATAAAATAGGGGTAATACATTGATATACTACTGAATGAATCATATGCTTCTTAAAATGACGCCTGATTTTCAGCGACTCGGCCAGTGTTAAAACTTACTGTTTTAATATCAGCGGACTCGATATAAGCTCACTTAATATTTGTTCTGAAAACAACCTGGCAATAATTATGAGTAAGCCCGATCTAGCTTGCATCTTACTCTAACTAATAGTCAGCGCATGACGACTTGCTCTGTCCGCTCAGACATGAATTTTTGGTAGCTTGCAAGCTTTGGGTTGCAGACACCCTTAGGGTCACTATTTCAAGAACGCAAATTTAGTTTTACAGCCAGGGCAATACGGGTGAAATTCGGGAATCCATGTTAACGGTCTTAACGCATTATACCTACAAGGAAATATTACAAGACGATATTCGTAATATCTTCTTTTGTGGTACATTTTTAAAATGACACTTGTATGGGAACTCCTCATCTTGTAGTATATCAATGGTGAATGTAAACGTTGCTCTAAGAATGTCAAAAGGAATCCGATTAGCTAAGAGCAAACGTTTCTCAGAATAATCTGTCAACCGTTACAACCAGGGATACCGGCTCGAATATTAGATTTTGCTGATAGTGCCGGAAGCCATGACGTTTTTAACCGTAATCCATCATCCCTATTAATATTTTCAAGGTTTCTATGGATTTCAATGGCCTCCTTTACCAATCGTGCGAAATATCCTTTATTCGGACCCAATATCTTGGTTTCAAAGTCAAATTTGTGTTTTAAAAGTGTGTCAAATTTGAAACGTCGACTAAAGAAGGAAGAAAGACACACGGTGGAAACCCAAAAATCTACTACGATAAAAAACAACCGTGAAAGCCTCAAACATTATGTCTAATAGCAAGCAAGAAAATGCACGTCTAAACACGTATTATCGTGCAAGTTGCAAGATTGCATGCACGGATCAAAAAAGTTCAGCAAATTCTGAATTTTCTCACGATAGTTGGAACTTGTGTGATATCTACTCCTGCGCAATAGAATGATAGTGACGAACCTGCCGGAAAAAATATGAAGTACACCGCGCAGAGCATTTTGAAGTTTACTAATTGTCATAACCTTTCAAATAGCGCAATACAATGACAACATCGTGTCTCTCTTACGCTTGAAGAATGAGATTGGTAAGACAGTCGGCACTTATACATGTAAACAGTTATTATCGTGTTTGTTTAATTACACACAATTGGTGCCAGTATATCCATGCGTGTGTACAGGCACTGTATACTATCTGGATAATTACTCTTTGCTGATTATCGTGCCAATTTCATTTTACAAATAGTTAGCGAGACGCGCTTCTTGTTGAGTGTGCTATGCGGTGTAGTTAGTAATTTGTCCGGCCGGTTCACGACAATCGTTTTAATGCATCGCGCAAGTTGCTATCCCATAAAATTCAGAAACCAATAAACTTTATTGATCTATACATGGAATCTTATGACTTACAGAATAATACGTGTTTACACAAGTATTTTTTTGATATGGCCTCGATAATATGTATTGTCAGCAGTAAATCTATGCACATGTCAACGGGCTGTTACTTTATGTATCGCCTCTCATTTGGGTGTTGATACGTGCCTGATTCTAGAGAAAGCATTTAATAATTTGACATATTTCTCTTTTTAGGCCGATGGTTACGCTGTTTCAGGAGTCAAAAAAGCAACGTCAGATGTCACTGCACTTTCGACAATTTGTTTATCTGGAAATGAGCACGCACCGCCATTTTGCGACGACATTAAAATAAAGAAAGAAAATATCGACAAAGAGGTTTTAGTCATAGAGTACGAACAAGAGAAAACAGATGAGGGCCGCAACATAGTAGATATTGATACAAATCGAGAAGTTAAAGATGAACCAATCGAGGTCGATTCAAATACTGTCTCAGGAGAGACGCCATTTTGTAAACAGGTAATAAACAACCATCGGAAAGAAGTTTCAAAATTAGAATTGGCTGTAAAAATAAAAAAGATGACGTTCTATAATCGAAATTTTGTTTGCTGTGTGTGTTATCAGTTTTTTGCGTCACCAATTGTTTTAAATTGTCATAAACTCGTGCACAACAAGCGCTTCTTTTTTAAAAATGTCAGTCAAATTGTACAAATCGACAAAAAATATCAAACCGATTCCAAACAAGTGAACATTAAAAGGGTTGGCATTGAAAATGTAGGCGTGAATTTTAAAATTAGTAATGCTTTGAAAGAAACACAAAATAGTAATCTTATGCCAAAAAATAATCAAATCAAATGCGAAAATAATGAAATTAAATCAAATATTAATGGGATGTTTGAATGTAATGTTTGTAAGTTCGAATCGAGGTCGTATAAGCATGTTCGGTCACATCAGATAATCCACACGTGGGACGAGATGTACACGTGTGATAAATGCCCTTACAAATGCAAGCTGTTGAAAGAATTGGAGTCGCACACGAAGGAAGTCCATAATAGTGAAATAATTTTGAAATGCGACAGTTGCAAATACGAATGCAGGTCTTCGAATGATTTCGAATCGCACATGGTGACGCATACTTGGAAAAATTCGTACAGATGTAACTGTTGCGAATATAAATGTCAGTCACATAAGAAGATGATTTTACATAGTAATACACGACATGTTGTCAAAGATAACGGTGTTACGATAAAATCTGAAGATATAAAAATGGAATAAGCCAATATAAAATAACGTTACTCGTGATGGACGATCTAGATGATTTTGTATTTATCGGAACAATTTGTCAGATTAAGAAACTTATTCGGAAGAGAAAGCTGAACCTCCAACAGCTCGGCGACCACGAGAGAAAGGAAAGAAAGAAGGAATAGGGGGATTTCTTCACTCAGCTTTTTCCATTCACCAATTCATCTTTCATGTAGGATATCAAACGGAAGCTCAATGGAGCTTTATTACACTTTCCTTCAACACCAATATGAGACAGTGACTGTAAGGAGATATGATTCTCAAGTGTGGAAAAAACATGGCTTGATTGATGATTTACATCTATGTATATGATAATGCGTATTAAAGTTGGCATCTAAACGAAACATGCATTTAATTTTAGTTATATTTGAGAATGTTTGCCTGACCGTAATTAAGACGTAAACCAAAATCAGGTTCAAGATCAGGTAGTTTATTATATAATATATGTGTTGAGGCGGCTAAATGTTACAATCAGTAAACCATCTGAACCGTCAAAAAGTGCTATATTGTTACAGCACTCTTCTTGGCTGTGTTAACTTTTAGAGCGAGCCAGATAGTTTTGAAGGCTAACTTATTGTAACAATTATAATACCTCTTTTACGTTTTTTAAGGGACTGGAAAAAAAAAACCTAATTGGAGGGAAAATGTAAAAGGGGGGTATTGAAAAAAAGAACATTTAAATTTTGTTTCTAAAAAAATAACGTTTTATTAAAAAACAACATTCAATTAAAATTTTTATTGAAAAAATCATGTACAGTATAACCTCGTTTTTACGTGCCCGGAATTCACGTTTTCCCGGCAATTGCGTGTATTTTTTTCAGTCACGAAAAATCGTTCGAATGTCACGACCCAATCCTTGTCAAGTGCGCGTAACTCGCATATTTTGAATATTTCCGACGTAAATCGCGAGAAAGAAAAACGTAAATGCGGGTATTAAATGTACTGAAATACATCGGGACTGAAAAAATCACACGCAATTGCCGGGAAAACGTGAATTCCGGGTACGTAAAAACGAGGTTATACTGTATGATAAAATACCCTCGATAGCCGCCGATAGCAGCCTTGTGTATAGAATATATGCGATGGTTTAAATAGCGAGTAGTTTAGCGCATGTTATAATTTGAAAGAATAAGTTGAATTGTACGTCAAATAGTTTTAAAAATTTCACGGAAAGTGTTATTATATTTATATAACATTGATTTTCATAGAATGATGTAAAAAGTACTGTATTTTGAAAAAATACTATAGTAGACAGTATAATTCACTTTTGAATCCTACAAAATTATAGTGTTTTTGGCTTATTTTGCATTACAATATTCATTCAGTTGGCAACACTGATGTGATTATACGCTAGCACTTTTATCATGAAAAATCGTATTTTAAACTGGTTTTAAGAATGCAATGCGCAAGCTACGCATGCACTGCGATGCATTCATCTAGCGAATACCGAAAATGCCAGAACGTAGTGAGGACTATGAAAAGGAAGCCAAAAAACATAGATGCTTATTTTGTGGACTTTCGTTACTAATAGGTAGTAGGGTTTTGCATCGCGATGTGCCAACTCTATACAAAGTATTTTTCAAAATCTCCAGTTTCAAGGATGAGACCCAAACTGACAAAAAATAGATTAAAAACTAACCTGATCTGTGCCGGAAGGTTTTGTATGGCGGCAAGTGAGAGGCTGCGAATTTTTTAGCAAAAATAAACCTTATAATTTTTTTTTTTTTTAAAATAAAATGAAAGTTTAGCATAAACACTTACTAATCATATGCTAAATGTCTCATTAATGGACCAGTTCCAAATTTTAAATTATTCAAAACAAACGCCTGAGACTGGCATTCTGTCTTCAAAGACAGGCGAATAAGTTCGCGTTTTTTGCATGGCCGGCATTGTACGCCTGACCATATCCGCGAACTAGTTCGCTTTGGCAGAGAACCGGTTTTAAAGACTATGGCGACTGGTTTATGCAGCTGTATGTTATCAATTCTTTGTCATGTTGACTGTCAAGAAATCAAATTATATCTCCTGTATTTTGTAAAGTAATTATCTTCTCCCAAGATAGAATTTATCTCTTACACTTATAATGACATCCGGAGGACCGATCGACTAGAAAAAATCAGATCATTATTAGTTCAATAAAAGCCACCGTGTCCAGAAATTTGAACATAAGCAGTTCGCTGTATCACACTTCACCATAATATGTTGTATCAGAAATATATGACCGTATATTAAAGACCGTCCAACATCTTTGAGTCGTATAGTACTGACATAAAATTCATGTCTTAATAAAACACGGTTCTTGTCAGTTTACACTTTACAGGAAGCAGCAAACAAATTTTGAAAATAGCCGATATACTGGATTATTTGTTAGGTTAGGTTTTCATTCTTGAATTCATGAATTTTGCCAAAATCAGCTATGAAAATTGAATGAATGTTGAATCTAATAAAATTGGAGATCGTATATTATACGGTGATCTCTTTCCGGGTACAAGCTGGGCTCAAGGTACGAACACACAGAAGATAAAGAGATTAAAATTTGTTAGTATAAATATCTGCATTATTGTATATTCTGTACCAGTTGACAATGTCTCTCTGAAACGGATAAAACCAGTCATGATTAATATTAAACTAACCTAAATTAGTACTACATAATATTGTGTTTTATTTTTTTAAAAAATGTCCGATCCTAAGATCATAATATTATGATCCTCCAAAGAGTGTAAGTTTGTATTAACGATTTCTTGTGTTTTACGAGAAATGGATGTTAGCCACTTGCTCAACTTATTAGGCCCATACTCTGACTCCAAACACACATTGACAAAATAATTGATGATGATTCAAACCTGGGACCCACAACATTGTCTAGTTAGCCGCTTGGCCATTGCATGTTATTTTTTATTAACACAATGTATTTCCACCAAGAATTGACATTTAACAACATAAGGCTAAGCCAAGGCCCACCAACACGAAACTGTAAACTTTGTAGTGCTAGTCTAGCATCTAAAGCGTCAATTACATTGAGCTTCTTTACGAGCTGTTTGTTGGCGAATTTAAAAGCAGGCGATTCAGCTACTGCGATTTGATGATTACACACAAAACTTTTCATTCGCTGAGAAGCCACAAGCCAGTGACTATTTTGACAGAATGTAGTTCGTTTTTTTACCGGGAGGTTGCTACTGCGCAGACGCAGTAGGTCCACACGCCGGCGTGTAGCGTGTAATGTTGACCGGCTTTCAACTTTTCTCGGTAGAGTGTTTACAACCTGCTTGTTCGATGATTACACTGGGCGTCTTTACAGGCAGATTGTAAATTCGCCAACAAACAGCTCGTAAAGAAGCTCAATGTAATTGACGCATAATGAAGGGTCAGTGAAACCGTATACTGAACTTCGAGAATAGATGTTTGCTGTGATATAACTTAAGGAGTAATGAAGAGATTAGAGAATGGGCTAAGGAGCCTCTCATTACGCTGAGAGTGAAGAGGTAATGTTGAACCTGGCTATCTGGGCCTGGTACATTTATACTCTTACTAAGGGCGGACATCTTCAAAGAAGAAGAAGAATACCAATTAAAACTTTATTCAAATAAACCTTCGTACATTACCTCGTAACTTTGAATTGATGTTCAACTCAATAAAATACTCATACAACACATAAGTACTAAATGGATATAAATCTGATTTAAAAACAGAATAAAATTGTTTGTTGCCTCCCGAAAAATTGTAATTATTTAGATACATGGTTGTAGAAAAGATGCGATGACATTTTAAAATGAAACATTCTAATGTTTCTGAATAATCTATGTTCAATAAAGATTGTTACATTCTTAAATCTTGTGAATTATTTATTGGCATCAACACAAGCAGGCATGTAATTAGACTCCTTACTAAATAGCTGGATCGCGGCCCCTACATCCCCCAGGCCAGGATGTTTGGCGGGCGACCCTACCTATCCCTTAGTTTAACGGCAGTGTGATGCTCTACAGTAGCGTTCCACAAATAGTATTTTATGAACCCAAGACTTGCAAGGTAAAATTATGGGTACTCCATGCATTTTTGAATAAACCCATCCGTTATTGGGTTGTCAACACTCGTCATCATATTATTATGAAGTACTGATCACGACCACGTTTTGTGTTAGCCCTTCGCCATATTAGGTAGCTATTTTTATTAGTCAGGAAACAGACTAAAAATAATTATAAAATAAATTTCTACTCTTGAATTATTATTGAATTACGGTAGAACCTCGATTATCCGGATTATTTTCATTAAATGACAAATTGGATATAATTGATGCTTTGAATCACGGTGACTCGTGACGTTATCTATCTAATAAATATGGTGTCGGAACGTCAACTACCGCGGATATAAAAAAAACAAAGTGAAACTATTATGAAGTTTACTAACTGTTTAATGTCAGAAGATGGAAGCTCAGAGCGGAAAGTCATGAAAAAATCAGGAAATAAAGAAGGTGAAGAGTATATTTTTATGTGGCTCATACAAAGACGATAGAGTCACATTGGTAATACAACCGATGGATCAGGGTGTAATAGAAACATTCAAACGTTTATATAGAAAACATATGCTTCGACGATTATTGCTAGGAGACGAAAATAATGAAGAAACAATTATCAGCTTCTACAAGAAAATAAATTTAAAAGGTTGTTGCTACATGGCAGCAGATAGTTGGAATTCTTTAGATGTGTCAACTTTGAAAAAATCATGAAACTCAATCTTGTCTTTCTGATTTTTATGATTTTTTATCGATTATCCACATTTTTCCTTATCCGAACTATCTTCATCCCCAATTAGTCCGAATAACCGAGGTTCAACTGTGTATCAATCGTCACAGCACATCACATTGCCACATATTTAACAAGTTAATATTTTACAAGTAATATAGTGCCACAGGCGACTTTTTTTATTATTACACCAAAATTGTGCTGTCTCACTTAATTGCTCAACCCCAGGCTAGAGCCCGGTCCGCCCCCCCTTGTGAGGACCATGAGCTGGATGCGTCGGAAGATTCAACAGACCAGATTGAATGTGGAAGGCATACGACGAAGTAATAGGAGAAGCAGGTGTCTGTAGGCTGAATAAAAACGATAAATATTTGACGATATAATTTATTATGTCAATAATCAGATTTTGACATGTTTTAGATGATAACATAATAAACACAATTTGTGACTGTGTTTTTGTTATTTGAAAAGAAACTTGAAGTTTTCTGCATTATTGCTGTTGATCCTGTACATTTTATTAATCCATAAGTCAGGACGCAGTGACTTGTAGATGAGCTTGCCACCTGTGGTTGTAAACGCAAGCCGAATATTCGTGGCTAGAGCCCTAGTAAGCGGATAACAAGCAGGACTCCGGTCATGCCAGCTAGGTATGGACTCTCCGAATTCGGTGAGTATGCAATGTCTGAGAATGGCCCGTAGTGTGTGGTCACAATCAATCTTTATGGTCAAATTATTTGTCAATACCTGAAACAAAAAAGAATTTCGTTATGTTAGACTTATACCAGATGTGCGGACATCAGAAGTTTCCATGAAACTGTCAATGTCAATTGTGCGGCCACAGTTAAATTTCACGTGAGAACCACTGCTCAAGAATGATTATATTTTAAAGACTTATGATACACTCCTTAGTAATTACAGCACCATTTGGCCAAGCAAAAAAGTCATCAAATTTATTTATTTTACATATAATGAATGTAACAAATTATAAATTCAAAGCGTTCACGACATGACATAAAATAAGTGTTAATAATTTTTAAAAATAAAAATACAGAGAATAAGTAATACAATAGGTAAGTAACAAATTAAATGTAGATGGAAGCACACAGAGTGAACTTTGATAGACCCTATCTTAAAAACTTATGAAACAACGTCCACCTAAATTCACCTCACGTAAGTGGAATATATCAATATCCGAAGCGATTTCATTAAACATGGTTACTGCCCTCCCAATTGGCATTACTAATGGCAGGTTAGTTCTGCACCGTGGGAGAACAAACAACGGATACCCTCGATTCCTAAGGTAATTATCAGAGACACACAAGCCAACACCACCAAGGATGGCAAAGTTCACATTTACGCCGCGTATAAGTCTGAAAAAATATGTAGCTCTATAAATATGTAGCTTATGTCAATTACAAGATGGATTTTGGTCAACAGGAACTGCATCATGAGAATGTAAAAAGCGTTTACATTCAGTTTTAATATAAAATGTAAGGGAAAGCATTAACCATTTATATTTTTATTTCCATAACCAGTTTACGTGTAAATGCCTGGCTTTACCTGCCCTTGGTCTAATTAAGGTGCTACGTTCCAAGGCACTGAAGCAATGCTTGAACTAAATCTTGTATAAAACACTAATAAGACCAGTTGTCATCTATAACTCTGATGGTGCATGATTAAAAACGAATGTTAGATCTTTGCAGTCAATGACGGAGATGCAATTACGAGCTGTTATTCTTGGTCGTTCCCTCATGGCTGAGGATCATGACCACCTTGAAATGTTGTCATCTTTTGAGCGGCCATGACATTCCACCCCCTCGATCCTCTGCTTCTCAGGCCGGAGTGAATGCTGCCCCAAGTCAGCTCCTTCACTTGGTCATTCCTCTACTTCGCCTTCCGTGGAAGTTACCCTAAACCACCAGGTTTTTCGGTCTGTACAAAAAACTGCAGAATGCGTCTGACCAACGCCATCTTTAGATTAATAAAGCCAGAGCATATCTTTTTGCACAAGCAACGAGTGGTCCACTGTTCAGCTGTCAAAATCAGATCCCAGATTGCTTGACATATTGATTCGCCCTTTCTTGTTTCAAATTGAATTATAAAAAATTCTCAAATCAAATATATTAACCTATCAGTGTTATTTATAAATAATATACATTCCTGTTATTCATCAGCTGTCAAAGTCAGACTAGTTCTTCACACAAAAACCGGTGGTACCTAATAAATATCGATAGGTATCCAAAAAATATGTAGCATTGATCTATGCATTACATTTGTAGAAGGTGTGTTAATGCTAGTGTAATATTTATCATGTAACCATCTATCAAAATCAAACCATTCCCTGTGTGAACATGACAGACGCGTCAGTATGAGCACTCTATAGAACAATGACAGGTCATCGATAGGTATCCAAAAAATATGTAGCATTGATCTATGCATTACATTTGTAGAAGGTGTGTTAATACTAGTGTAATATTTATCATGTAACCCATCTATCCAAATCAAACCATTCCCTGTGTGAACATGACAAATGCGTCAGTATGAGCGCTATATAGAACAATGACAGGTCATCCATTGGCAACAACGGGAGGGTCGAAAAAAGTAAGACCGCAGTCGTTGTGAATGTATCGGCTTTCTACTTGAGTCGGCAATGGTCTGACATACTGTACGGACCATCAAATCGGGCCATGTATGGTCCTTAGTTGGACTAATTTGACTCCACTGCTTACTATGCATTCTAAATAAACAATGATTGTGTCTAACCTTGTAATGAACTTCTCCACTTCTTGTATTCGGTATTATAGAACCGTACGTACACTCGATATATTGTGCATATTTAGTGAGGGTATTATGTATGATGTGGAACAGGGTAGGTAAGTTGATGATTGACTCCACATAATAAAAAAGATTGACGTGTGAATTACAATACCCTAAATTTATTTACTAATAATATTTTACTAATAATCGACCATAACAATATAGCCAAAATTTATACGAAAACGTGTCAGACCGCCATTAAATTCAAATTTATTGTCTACCATAGACTAATATTTGTCTACTTTAAAAAAAAATATCTATGAATTCCTACCTCTTGAACCAAATTATTTTTATTCATATTGATATTTTAGTTTTTAAATTGTGACAATTCATTTTATACAATATTAATAATTCATTGTTTAAATAAAGCGAAGAGTCGACATAGCAGTGAACGGTTGCTACTTTTATTTTCAAAATCAGCAAAGTCTTTTATCCTCTCGTTGTACAATTTTTCAGAAAATAAATGTACAAAATAGGCAGATGAGCGTGCGCTTGATAATATATTTGAGAGGAAGGTGCCAGAATAAAATATATAGGTAGACCCTTATTATGTAATTCTGTGGCTATTTGGCAGAAGCAGACATGTTCGATTTTTGGTGTTTTGAGGTTTAAATGCAAATTTGTTCTTTTATGTGTATATTTTTATTAAATTTGCCAAAATCAGATATGGTGTATCTCTTCTACTGACTTCATAATCAATGAAACAAGTTTCAGATATGTTTAAAATTAAGCAAGTCATATTTGCCAAAACAAGATATTATGGTCTATATTTGGTACCATATCTGCTTCTGGCAAAATAATAAGTATTTAATATAATTAATGTATTCTATTTGCCAAAACAATATATGGTTACCGTTTTGGTAGGTACTATATGGATTTTGGAAGATTTTTTTTTATTTATTCAGTAAAATTTTGCAAGAAGATGTTTCAGAATATTTTTGGCGTATCCTGAAATAAAATTGACGTCGCATTTGCGAAAAAACGCAGCTCGGAAACAGGAATCATAGACGGTGACCAAAGAGGACGTCACGAACTATACAATAAAAATAACATTAAAAAAAATTGAAGTAATTAATCATATTAACAGGTCGCTACTCCCGAAGACATACACGCAAGCTTTATTTATCTTCGTAACTAAATATTGCAAAAATGGATGATCTATAAAAACGACCGGACTTCTCAACAGAAAAAACCTTTAACGTATTCTAAATATGCTTCAATTTTTCGTAAACTAGGCTACAAATTTAAAAGTCCTAGTATAGACACGTCGTCTTGTAAAGTATGTGATACATATAACAATCAGATTAAGTGTGCAAACGATTTTGAAAGGAAAGCTGAACTAAATGAAAAAAAAAACGAACACTTGACTAAGGCTAATGAATTATATAAGAAGAAAGACACGACAAATTGTTATCTAAAACTAGTCAGTCCACTTGAATACTAGTATTTGATTTGCAACAATGCCTGCCCACACCTTCCCTAAATACCAACATAGTGGACTAACAGATACAGCAAGCTGTTACATGTGGCATGAAGGGATTGCTGGTCAGGGATCTGATAAAATAGCGTCGTGCTTCGTGCAGCATTTGAAGAATCTTCCAGCAACAGTAACTAATACAGTAGGCTATTCAGACTCACTTGTCCAGGGCAAAACAAAAACGTAAACTTTTCTTCAGCATTGTCTTATAATGTCAGTGAATCTGAACACGTGCATTCTATAGAACACAATTTTTTGGAAGTGGGACAGAATGGAATATGACACGGATCATGTCCGCATAGAAAAAGCTAAAAAATCTATTGAACTTAATATTAACATCCCACAAGACTGGTACCAATTTGTACGAACTGTACAAGGCTAGAATCCGTTTAATGCGGTGGAAATGTCAGCAAAAACTTTTCTCTCTTATTCGGACATACTGAAAACTACTTTCATTAAGAAGTCAAAGTGACAGTGTGTTGAAGGGCAACCGATCAATTGACACAGTATAAAGTGGCTACGGTATGAAAAACTACTCGGTGATATAAAATTCAAATCGCACCTCTAGTTTTAAAGTATGACAAGTCAAAAAACAGCATTCTGAGATAATTGGATTCAAAGATTCAAACCCTCTCAACTAAATCTAAAAATGTATGTACCAAACCGATTTTCTTGCTCAATGTGTATCAGGGCTTGTATTTTTGTATGAAATTATTATTATATTGAAAAATCATACAGAAAACATATTTCTAGTAGTATTTTTGAAATGTCATAGTCTAAAATTGGACTATTTTGATAAATTTTGAAATAACCCATCATGCACACAATACAAACTAATATGAAACAACATAAAATGTCTTCAATGTATAATGCATATCAAGTAAAATAATAAACAAAATGGTTATTTGAAATTTTTATTTCATATTAAAATAACTGGGACAGATAAATCATCACATACCCACCGATTTTTTTAAATATATAATTGTATAAGATCATGATTACCTTTTCAAGATTCTTGACATTATGTAATGAAAATTATTATATAATTTAGAATTAATCAGAGTAATTTCCATCACTCTCTTCGTGAACCAAGTCATTTCTTGCCACTTGAGTACTGTTAACGGCTTTCAAATTATTGTAAAAAACGTGGTACGTCATCGGTATCAATTTTTTTTGCATAGGGTTAAAAGATTTTGCTTTATCTGCATGGTTATTCTTGGTGGCTCATTATAAGTTTTCAGTATAATTATCATATTCATAGGAACCGGACGACCCGTCATGCGATGCATTATATTAATTTCCTTATAGGAAGAATCATTAAATTGGTTTTAATGAAAAAACTATTCTTTTTTCAAATGCATGACTTTAATTGCTTGCCATGTTACCTTCGTACCTACGGTAGTTATAACTTAATTTTGTCCCAGCTCATCGAACAGCAATTTCAGGTCAAATATATCATCAGTTGCCATTGCATTAACTCTATAAGGTTCACCATTCTTTTCAGCCATGGTTATAATGGGTATCCATTGAGCTGGTATGAAGACTGGAGCACTTTTAGTTTTCTTTTTTTTTCTTTTTCAATGAGTGAGTGCATCGCTATCCAGTATCCACTGATTTTGGGTGTGACCCGTGATCAAATATTTTTGCGTTACAGACTTTATATTTTCTGTTTTCGATAATAAATCGTCGCTATAGGATTTGTTTCCCGAATATCCATTTTTGTCGAAATCGACATTTTAATGCAGTTCAATTTCTTTTATTAAACTCTACCGAAATCATTTATAAAAACAATATATTTTTATCTAGGAACAGAGATATTTTTTTAAAAAACCCGAATACGCCATGTTAAGTTACAATTACTCCGCGGTTTTCTCCCGAATGTCCAACTATTCGTACCTGAATATCCAAGTTAATTTCGGTCGAAATATATCTCTGGCTGAGTGTTTATTTCCCGAATATGAATTTAGCCAATCAAACCGCGCTCACGCCGTGCATCTCGCTCCCACATTCACGCTGTCTAGCTCTAAAACAATCACGCCTACTTTCATATTTTTCCGCCGTCTGGAGACTTCTTTCAAATTTCGTCTTATTGATATTGTTTTTAACGTTACTATTGTTTTAATAGTGAATTCATCAAATTTGAAGAGATCATTCATAGCTGATACACCACCAGTTCGCCCTGAACTTACAATAGAGTTGTGGAAGTGAGTATTTCAACCTAAATAACTGCATTTTGTTTTGATAAATGACACAAAATCCCAACGGTTATATGAATTCTACAGTATGACCCGGCAACTACTATGACGTAAAAAATAATTATTATTTCAAATTATTATTAATCAAACATTGTTTGTCTTTATTTTACTTTTAATCTAGGTATTTCTATGAAAATAAAGGCGATGCTATTATTTATTTTTGAATGCGCTGATAATTAATATTTTAATTTAATATGTATGTTAGTAACTATTTATTTGGTGAATATTATATACTTAGGATATTGGTACCTACCTAATATTAGCAGCCAATGGTAATTAATTTATACATGCTATTATTTTGTGTTGTTGTTCCTTACAATAGTAAATATATAATATTTATTTGGTGGTTTGTAATAAGTTTAATTGTCAATTATAGAAATATATAATAATATACTTTGGAAAAAGTATTAATATAAAATTGTTAGCAAGTACGAGTAAGTACCATCATTAAATATTTGAGAAATGACCGTGACGTCGGTTAGTAATTGAAGTAGTAGATACCTTATAATATATTTTCTCAGAAGTGATTTAAAAAAAATATGTAAGTATGTTCAATTATTAGAATGGTACATTCTTAAATCTTGTGAAATATTCGTTCAATAAAAAAATAGTTAATTACTTAATCCGAAAAAAGCGATTGCCGCGTATTATTATTACATACGAACTTGGATAATTACGATCATTAAGTATTTAAATAGTAGAGGTAATTAATAACAATTATCGTGTAAATAAATATAACATTTGAGGCGCGTACTTTTTGACCACTCAGTAATCTGTGGGCCGTGCAGCAATACGCTACGGTCTTAAATCCCGAACGTCCATGTTTTGTCCCGAATATCCATTATTCTAAGAGAGCGCTAAAAATTTCCCGAATATCCACAGTGAGTACTTGTAAATAAAACGCAGTTTCTGTGCATTTAATGATTTATACCAGTATATTATTCTTGGAATCTATTCTTAGATAATGTTGCAATCATACAGTATAGAAAGAATGATTGTTACATCTACTGATATTAAAATATACGACAGTGAAATTTGTTTTTCGTCTCCTGTAAAATTGACATTTGGTCTATTCGGGAAACAAATCCTATAGCGACGAAATACAACGCAACTAAATATTTATTCTTATTTTGTCCAGCACAGTTATCGAACCAAAAATGCCCATTCTAATTTAGAATTCCCTTTTCAAGTAATGGTTTATAAATACAACTACCAAATTCATTAGAACCTCTTTTAGCAGTCACTTCGTTCCAGATACAACAAAACCCTTTTTCGCAGCAATATCAAAGATAGTGAAATTTGTTGCAAGTTTTTTGGTGTAATAGAAGTTTGAGACTTCACCACAGGGTTATGAAAGAACTGCTTGCGAATCGAAGCATAAAACTATCATATCTGGATCAGGGATAGCTCAATTTTTCACGTCATTTTTTCTCCTCTCGTGCTTTTTCTTTATTTGGGATATGATTGTTGAACGAATTTAATTGTTTTGTTTTTGTGTATTATTTAAATTTGTATATTATGCTGTGCTGACCATTGATCTTTTTTTGACTGAAAGCGCCCAATATTAAATTCTGTGTTAAAGATCGTAGAATACTGAGATAACTTCACGAAAGGTCGATCATTTTGTTGGCATTTTCCTTTGTATAGCCTATAGTGTTGCTAATTTTAAAAAGCCATCAATAAATTGTCTGGTAGTTAGTCTGGTGTAAGCGTCGGACTATAGCGTCGTGGGTCATTGGTTTAAATCCTGGGTCTGGCAAGTACACATATTGTTTTTTAATTTGTGTATGAGTCAGAGTATGGACCTAATAGGTTGAGCAAGTGGCTGACATCCATATCTCGTAAAAAACAAAAAGCTGTTAATACAAACGTCCACACCGTGGAGGCCCATATGATCTTATTAGATCGGACATGGTTGAAAATTTGAGCTCTCAGGAAGTGGGATTCTACCCTAGGAATGCAATTGATGTGATCTCTAACATATTGTTTTAATTCGGTATCAATTTTTTTATGATTTTCATGTGTTCCTCTGAGATCCTTTTCTATGATTCCATCACTGTTTGTTTTATTTATTACTGTATTTATCAACAAATTAGTGTCAAATTGTCAATGTTTTCAGAATGACCAGTCACCAGTGTGACCACAACACAAGTTTTATTTACTTTGTCCATTCCTGACCTATGATAATTCAAGATGTCATAGTCTTAAACTCGCTGAATTTTGGAATCCTAATTTAAGACCATAACAACTCAAAATAGCATAGTCTTTAAATATCACACAATACTATTTATAAAAATTATAGACTATTCTTTCTGTCCTGTATTTCCGTAGAATTTATTTAGACTTGTGATAGTCTTTGACAAGATAAATAATGATATTTTTAACCATTCTGCATTATTAACTCAAAATGTCAAATTTTTGACTTGTAATAGTTTAAAACTAGGGGTGCGAAATACTCTCTGAATGATGAGGAGCCCTTCAGAACAATGAAGTCATTAAGGAATTCCATAGGGCGTCCGCATATTCCTAGAATACCGAGGACTCATATGGCACCTGCCCGAATAAATCCTCAAGAAAAGAAGGACTTACTGAGCATGACGTATTTGATAGATCCCGTGTATCATACTTTCTATAATTCACTTGAAACTCAACTTTCTGTACCCAATATTGGTGATTCTGAAACCAGCGAAGACGATTATGCATGGATATTGTTATTTTTAAGCCACCTATAATAATGTATACTAATATGCATCTAGATACGTGTGAGATATGGTACATTATTTTTAATATTGAATTTGCCAAAATCTGTTATGTTCTTTAAAGTGATTTTTAAGAAAAACTTTGCTATTTAATTAAAAATGCTTATAATTGATTAAAACTCAGAGTCTGATGTTTATCAATTTATTATTAAATTTATGTGATTTTTATAGTATTAAATTTTGAGTCGACCGTATAATAATTTTATTTAACGAAAATAATGCCGCCCAATCACTTGATTGTCTATGCTACATTATAAACCTAACCTGCCATTACCGCACTGATTCGTGCGAACCACGGCGTCCTGTCAAAACAAAACAAAACTACGCTAAAACAAACATTCCAGCCTCAAAAAGTGGCGGCATACCTTAAATATAAACCGCGCCAGCTTATAATATACCAGCTATTTCAAAATACGTCGTATATTTCGTGAAATATACATCAAAACATGACGACTCCTCTACCGTCCGTGAACAAAACTGGCAGTGGTTGGCCGCGTAAGGTGAGCAATGCAGCCCCCCAAACCACAAGCCCTAGCCTGAACCCCAATCTTAACCGTTCGATACATCTCTATCCGTTGACCAACTACACATTTGGCACGAAGGAGCCCCTATTTGAGAAGGATCCGTCGGTACCGGCGAGGTTCCAGAGAATGCGCGACGAATTCGAACGAATCGGTATGCGAAGGTCCGTAGAAGGTGTATTACTCGTCCACGAACACGGATTACCACATGTACTACTGCTCCAGCTCGGCACGACGTTCTTCAAGCTTCCGGGAGGCGAATTAAACACCGGAGAAGACGAAATCGAAGGATTAAAGAGACTCCTAAGCGAGACGCTCGGCAGACAAGACGGCGTGCGGCAGGAATGGGTTATCGAAGACACAATCGGCAATTGGTGGCGCCCTAACTTCGAACCGCCCCAATATCCATACGTACCTCCTCATATAACGAAACCGAAGGAGCACAAACGTCTGTTTTTGGTTCAGCTCCAGGACAAAGCTCTGTTCGCCGTGCCTAAGAATTACAAACTCGTGGCAGCGCCTCTGTTCGAACTGTATGACAACTCGCAAGGCTATGGACCCATCATATCTTCACTGTCGCAGAGTCTTTGTAGATTTAATTTCATTTATATGTAAATTTTGTTTTAAATTATAACTATTTAGGCTAATAAACGTGGGGGTTCACTATCACTGCACGGAGAGTGTTTTTCAATTATTTAACCATTCGCTCGCATGACGGCAGGTTGTCGGTGACAAATGGAACTGAAGCCCTACAGCCAAAACGTAGAATCACATACTTTGAATTATTATTATGGGTCGTCCATAATGTATGTCACACTTGTGATTTTGCGATAAAAGGGAGAAAACCAATAAAATATAATTTTCGTGTGATCGTTACGCAGTAAAACCTTAATATAACGGATTAATTCCGACGACGGGTTGTCTGTTATATAATAAAGTCAGTTTTTTTATTATAGTATGTATTTAACTAAACAAATTCGTCCGCGATGGCTGACCGATACGCATATCGGCTTACAACGTCGTGAATCTCCTGTTTGAAACCCGTATCTAAATCAAATGTTTTTTTTCTTCAACGTGTGTTTGGACCCAGAGCGTGGACTTAATAGGTTGACCAAATCGTGACCCAAGAACTGCAGAGTTCTAAACGGAAAAATGTAGTGGGCATTTAATGTTTTAAATGCTTGTATTTTTGTTTTCAAAGTCGACTGATTTAAATCTTATTTTTGATTGTAAATGCAAATTACATTATTGTAATATTAAAACTATTTTTTAATAGATAATATACAAATGATTCCGCTTAATTGGGGCAGTCGTTTGTTTGGGAAAAATCTCAAGGAACGGAAATCAAACTAAGGTACTATACATCGCTTAATTGAGACAACTTATGTTACACCTTGTATTTATCACATACTGTCTACCTCTACCTTACCGTTTTCAGTTACCACTCTACATGTGCGACGTACCTATGTTTAAATTTGTTTCTTGTTCATTTTATTTAAAAATTTATGACCCTTGCTATCGTATAATAGTTATAATTATAAGAAAAACATTTATTGCTTAAATTTATGTAGAATTTGCTTAGTTGGGCCAAGATGCTCCAGCCCCGATAGCTGGTTGGTGGGTTAAACTACAGACATTTAACCGATTGACCCACGTTTTGTAGCCTATTGCGTCAAGTCACTGTGGATAGTGGCCCTTCAATGGAATCGACTGTCTTTCAAAATCAATTGGAACTTCCGTTAACTGAAAGTTAATTTCTTTTATGGTGTCAACTGTCAATTCTTGGTGGAATCGTTAAATAAATACCTAAACAACCTTTGCTACAAGTCAATAACGTCTAATTCTTGCAAAATGTAAAATATGCTACGAAACCTCTTCGAGAATCGGCCGAGATCCACATCGTATTGTAGCGGAAATTAAATAAAATAAAAACACTCGTATATCGACTGACAAATGTTAAAACTGCTGCGGAAAGTTATGCCACGCATCAATTGCTCTGTGAATACTTGCTATTATTGTGCCGGAAACTTGGGTCTGTTAAATCGAGGTTTTACTTTGGATCTTTTCTACGCTATGGATGCCGCGTTATAGGTAGTCAATTTGTCGTTAAGATCCTGGTATTCTCCAGCGAAGCAACAGATTCATCTGTTACAAAGTAACCGCTCACCGTACGTTTTGTATTACGTTACTACGTCATGTGTATTGGGTAACTAATGAACACAGCTTACGAAAAAATAAAAGGGGCCTTGCAAACGACTGTATTCAAAGATATCTGTGTCTATCTTCATTTTTTGTAAACAGACAAATGTGATGGTTTTGAAACGAAGCATTTATGTTAACTCTATGATAGTTCCGATATCGGTAATGAATTCAAAAATAGATGAATAACAGGGAACACCGAAATAATGGAAAACGCGTTACCTTCTGGGTGTGTTAATAAAAAGTTTTAAATCTCAAGTGTGGTAAAATATGGGATGAACCTGAACATGTGTTCAAGAATATGTTATTTTCAATAGTTGCATCTGTATTGTAACACACATTTTAGCCTGCTCTCACATCTACCTAGCCACAGTCGCACGTAACCTCTCGAAACGTATCGATAATTGAATGCGGCGAGCCGATATATGAATGACCAATTCGTATGCGTTCTGGGATCTTCGACACGCAGCCTGAGAAGCATGCGATTTGTTAGCAGCACTAGATGTTTTTTTTTCAAATTAAAAAGTCGTATTCGACCAATCTGCGGAGCGGAGGTCCATATGGCAACATGTGTTTTGTTAATAACCATAATGTATTCGACACGTTGCAGACGAGGAGAGTTTAGATGTGAGAGCCGGCTTTGGACACTCAGTGCCCCTTGTGTTTCTTGCAATTTATGGCTTGAGTAATCAACTGAGCCCAGCTTCAAAACCGTGGTCCATGGCGACTGGCTGTTATATTTATATCTTATCAATCTGTTCTGTATTAAAGAGTACCTATGCCATTGTTGTGTACGAGGAGGAAAGCAAATTTTACCACAATTCACTCTCTCATTATATCATGACTATCTGAGCATGAGAACATTTGTTGTCTGATTCTTTATCATTGCGAAGATGTTGATATAGCCCGAAACAATATCGTAGAACTAACTAAAAAACTTTCCTTCAAAATCGATATAATCAAATTCTATCACGTACACAGATGAATTGCAATTTTATAAATCTGCATTTCGCGAGTGGAGAACTACAAGGTTCTAAGTGTTTGTCCTTGGAGAAACAAAAGTAACAATGAGGCAGCTTAGAATACTACTTCATTGTTGGGTTTGTTTTTTCAAGGACGAACACTTAGAACCTTATAGTATTCGGCTCGCGATTTGTCTTTACAGTATTGTTGTGCTGTTCAGCCGACATATCTGCAGATGTCTGTACATCGTATGCAATCAAAAATGAGCTACATTAATTGACCGTCTTTGACCTATTCTACTAACAAGTCCTTTTTATAATTAAGATTTCTACCTGAGCGTGTCATCTCAAGTCTGTATAATTTCATTTCACTTACTTTGTATGTATACAGTTGTTTCATATATAAAAAAAAATGTGTAAGTAAAGTAACCTACTGGAAAATATTTACATTAAAAGCAACTTTATGTACATTGTCTTGTGTTTTATTCAATTTATTCCTTTCTTCCGCTGTCTTTCCAACCCCTGAATTAAATTAAACAAATTTCCAACTCGTCATCTGAAATGTGGTGTTGAAGATGGATACTAAGAGTTTTGTGGAGAGCTCAAACGAATCAATCTTCACTGAACTACCGATTCTCCATAATTTGCCTACACCGAATTCTCAAATTTTTTCAGTTATATAGCCCTCAGGAGAGATAGAGAAGGGTGGAGGTATGCCCAAAAAAAATCTAGAACTATAATATGATAACGGAAGAATTTTATTAAAAGGTATTTTCGCGATTTGATTTGTGCTTGGGTATCAATTGTGCAATGGTCGATTGTATGTTTGTGATAGTTTGTTGACACTTGTTAGCTAACCTCAAAATGGACATTCAGTTGAATAATTCAGAATTACAAACTTAACCTAACCTAATAATAATAATATTATATTATGTCCAATTATAACTAATAAGACCATCCGTATTAAATTTACTTTTTCTACTGTCATGTTGACAGTTTAAGAATTCCATACCCAGGCGAATTCACGCTCTCGGCAGATAATTTACCTAATTCATGAATAAGGCTACGGGCTTGACTATTACATAAATTAGTCAAAATTTTGCCCATTTCATGTAATAGTCAATTTCGCACATTCGGCGTAACATATATAACGACTTTGGTAAATATGCTGGAGAGTATTGCATTGTAATATAGGTACCTAAATTTTGTTATTGTAGATACAGTTTAACCGAAAATGTATACCCACTAGCGAAGGGTTGAGGTAGGCTGTTAAGATCTAACATAAATAGTGCACACTAAAGTTTGTCAGTCGAATGCATTTGTTTTCATTGAACCAAGCTACAATGTGTAGCAGTTGGTGGTTTTTAAAAACACCATCTGTAATATTATGTATTAAGACGTTGACGTTACTTCAGTGAAACGGCAAATAATTTTCAACTATAGGCGTGACGAAATTTTGGACTCGCTGGCATTCGGAGAGCGAACGTGGAGGTGTGAATACGTCAATTTGTTTCGTGATGGCGACGGGGTTATTAATTCTTAAATTGTGGAAAGATGACTAAAAACGTTACCCATTTACTTGAAAAAGAAAGCATGTCAATGAATATATTATTATTGTTACTAATAGAACAATAAACAGAACATTAAATGGACGCATGTCGGATTTATATGACAAATTATATTTCGTTCGGCATGCGTCATTTGCTCCCGCAATCCGCGCATCGCCTAGCCACGATCTTTTTAGACCATGCCTCAACTGAGGTATAACCTTAATCCAATAAAAACAAATGAGTATGTATGAAGAAATGTGTACTATTTTTATCGGATCGCCCAAAGCATACCTAAACTATCATAGTTTGGCTTAGGCGGGGTTTAATTGAATGTTAAAAACTAACCAGCACCATCTGCAAATTATATTCTTAGGTCAATGAAAACACCTAAGTATCTCTGATAAGGTTTAGTGTACACTATTTATATCAGATCTTAACAGCCTACCTCCACCCCTCGCCGTTGACTACTGTACTCCATCATGTGTCCCCAATAACTAGATATCAAATAAATCGAGAGCATCGATTGTTTCTTTAGTACCTACTCTCTAGGTCAAATCGACAGGCACTTACAAATTGTCCATATTTGCTAGGATAATAATGTTGAAACAGCTGATAGGTAAACCAGATGAATATTCTATACCTAGTGGAATTGTATTGTATACTTAGGAAATGTCATAATGTTTTAACAGCCGTCATGATATTAACATTTTTCGATAGCAAGTTGCTAATTTTGCTGGTTACATGTGAATAATACTGCCTATGACATTTCATCGTAGCACAGTTTACTGTGAACTGTCTTACCGGAAAGAGATTGCTGTATTGCTGTAGTTAGCATTGTACACAGTAATACCACCAGTACACATGCATAGATATACTATCACCAATAGCGTGTAAATTAAACTATTGTGATAATAACTGTTTACACGCAAAAGTGGCGACTGTCTCACCAATCTCATTCTTTAGAGGGCTCGCACATCAGAACTCGCCGCATGCGTCTTATGACGAATTCGTCGATGTGACATCATCGTAAACCAAGAAACAAACGTTATCAAATGGAGCTTCGCAGATTGGCCGATGCAACTGCGACCCTCCTGCATGCGACGAATTGCGTTTGCTAGAGCCTGCATGTCGATGCGCATAATCGGCCATTTCTGTCTCTGTCTACACTGTCATTGCTCGCTCATCGCTGGTCACCGCGTTTGACGTTTGTTCATACAATCAACACAACAAAAATGGCAGACGAGAGACTTCTCCTTAAATGTCTCCGGTACCAATACATAATAATCGCTGTTTCCGCGTCTGATGACATATTTGCGCAATGGCATCGTCTAGCTAGAGTATATTTTGACGTTTCGGGAGATTACGCGCGAATGTCGATGTCGCTAGAGATGTGCGAGGTTGTATCATGCAACACTGACCGGCGGGTCTAGGAAATTTTGATTTATGGCCGTCAGGTACACAAGGCGAGTTGTGATGTGCGAGCCGGCTTAAGCATAAGTGACACGCGTTATCGTTGTATGGTGCTATTATGAACTTGTATTGGTAAACGTTAAAATGCTCTGCGGGGTAGGGTGTAGTTCATATTTTTTCCGGCAGGTTCCCCATCATTTTACTGCGCAAGCCAAGTTCCAATTGTCATGTTAAAATTCAGAAGCCGCTGAATTTTTTTGATCCATGCATGCAATTTTGCAACGTGCACAATAATATGTACTGTCAGCAATAGATCCATGCAATTTTTAATATAATTTTTATTAGATTCAATATAGCACCTACTTACTTGCCAACCCACTTTTCAATGATTCAGAATTTCATATAAATTATAGGATATATAATATAATTAAACCCACGATAGCCGCGAGGCTTATAGAGTCGAGGGTCCCAGGTTCGAATCCTGGATCTGGCAAGTACACAATATAATATTGTTTTTCAATTTGTGCACGAGTCTGAGTTTGGACCTAATAGGTTGAACAGGCGGCTGACATCCATTTCTCGTAAACACAAAATCTTTTAATACAAACCTCCCATATGGAGGCATATAATACGATCTTATTAGGATCGGACATGGTCGGAGGGAATTCTAATTTACTTACGTATCTCTTTTCTTTCCTTTGTATTCTGGTGATGTTTATTACCTACGTATTTTTTAAGTGTTTTATTTGTTATGACAACTTATGAGCCCTTACAAGAATTGTGTATGAATTATATTATGTAAAATATAATTATTGTATTTCTAATCTACTTACCTATCGGTGGTGTTTATTTTGTATTTTTTAAGTGTCTTATATAGAATAGCACAACGTGGTATGGAGAGGTGCATGCTGGGCATAATGCGAAAGGACAAAAAGAGGAATGAGTGGATAAGGAAGCAGACACGTTTTTGCGATGTAATAGAGTTTATTGAAAGTCTTAAATGGAGATAGGCTGGATACATAACTCGAAGAAGAGACAATCGTTGGCCAAATCTAGTCATCCAGTGGTATCCAAGAAGTACAAAATGTCCGCAAGGTAGACCTAGAGGCCGCTGGATCGATGAAATGATAAAGTTCTGCGGAAGTACGTGGCCACGCAATGCACAGGACCGAGAGAAGTGGAAGCAGCTTGAAGAGGCCTTCATCCAGCAGAGGATAGATTCAGGCTGATGATGATATAGACATGATTTAAATCTTACGTTATATCTCATGAATTTAAGTACATATCCAAGGGTTATTTTGGCAATATCTGTATAATAGTGTATGTAAATAACCAATTGGATGAATCTATCTGAAATTATAGTGGAATAGTATAGTATATAGTGTGAAGTTCTTTTCAAATGAACCAGTAATGCAGTCACATGTAGCTAACATAATCAGTAAACCTCTAATACATTGAGGCTCCTTCTCTATACAAGGTTTTTTTCAACATCTTTGATCTGCGCAACTATTCTATACACAAGACTGTTATTGGCAGCTATCTAGGGTAGTTTTGTATCAAAGTATTAGCAGTTATTGTAACAATAATTACAATAACAGTACATATAACACTTTGATACAAACATATGAAAAACTACCCTCGATAGCTGCCAATAGCAGTCTTGTATACAGAATAGATGCGCTGATGTGAGTGTTGTACTCGTCTTTACGAGGATCGGATTGTCGATTATGGTTAGTAAACAGATTGACCCCGAATATCGTAAATAAAACAATTTATTTCACTTCCAAAGTGCTTTAATATATAGTAAAATAAAAAAGAAAGTCTATAAATCCTCTATAACACATATCTATGTTTACAATAAAAAAATAATAATGCAATAGTACCTTGCAGATATTTCTTTTTTTCTTCATACAACATTTTTTATCAAAAAATATACATTTTTATATTATACCTCTACAAAGTAAGCGGCAACTGAAATTCAATAGATTATAATAATACATACCGGTACATTCTCACCCCTTCTTTATAACATTGTGACAGTGGCGAAGAGTGGAGGTAGGCAATGGAGATCCGACATAAATAGTGCACAATAAACTTTGTCAGTCATACTTATTTGTTTTATTGACCTAATACAATGTTTCAAATTTAATTAAACCCTGCCTAAAGCAAACCATAATAGATTTTAGATAAAAAAATATTTGTCCATCTATAAAATGTCTAAAATTATGTCATTAAATGATACTTGCATAATAGCGTCTGTGGACGTGTATGGATTTAGTGGAACCAATAGTTTGTATTTTAAACTATGGGGATAATAACTATCTCGCCGAACTAAAAGCACTCTTTACAAGACACTTGTAAAGCCAGTGCTCTCCTACGCATCGGAAACCTGGATATTAACTCTACGAAATGAACGAGCCCTGAAGATTTTTGAAAGAAAAATTCTCCGCCTTATATATGGACCGATCAGGGACGGCACCAATTGGAGAAGATATAATGCCGAGCTCTACGGGCTATACAAAGATTGCAACTGCGATGGCTAGGTCATGTGCACCGTATGAATGACAATGAACCGGCAAAGAGAGTGATGTCCGGCAATCCAATCGGGCGTAGAAAAAGAGTCAGGCCAAAGATTCGCTGGTTTGATGGACCTGCCGTGTTCTAGTTGTACCAAATTGGAAAGCGGCCACACTGGATAGGGACAGGTGGAAGGAGCTGTTGGAGGAGGCCAAGACCCACACCGGGTTGTCGCGCTCCTGATGATGATGATGATGGGATATTAACTGATTAGACGTGCTGACTGTCTCGCCAATCTCATTCTTCAAAAGTAAGCGAGAAGCGTAGTTTTCATTGTATGGTACTATTTGATAGGTTGTGAAAATTGGTTAACCTCAAAATGAGTGAGCTTTTCGTGAGTAGTTCGTTTTTTCACAGGCACAGTCCAATTGTTGCGTGAAAAGTCAGATGCTCCTGAACTTTTTTGATCGACGCAATCTTGCACTTTGCACGATAATACGTACTGGCAGCAGTAAATCCATGCACGTATAAACGGAGTATAACTTGAGATATTTTATAGATAGAAGAATATTTTTTAATCTACCGTGATTTGGTTTATGTCAGTAACTATTTACTAAATCCTGTTTATAAAATGTAATCTTTATTGACAGCTGTCAGATGTGTTTCAATGTTTTGCTAGTAACCTGTTAGTAATTAGTTAGCCAAAAAATCGACTATTAGATAAACTCAGCGAAATGACGAGGACCAAGGGGTCAGGAGCGGGAGAGGCTTAGCAAAGCCTTCATCCAGTAATAGAGAAGATAAGAAATAATGTAATTGTCAGACGTCGGCTGGCAGACTGCCGTCAGCCGTTAGTTAATATTCCAGCGTTTTACACTGATAAAAATATTATTCTTTTGTTTAGTCTCTGGTTCTCAGTCCCCAAATGGACGTGCGCCGGGTTCCGACGGTGGGCCTGGCGATGGAACTGGAAGAAGAAGAAGCGAAATTTCAGTATTAAAACACTCAACTTTTCTTTTTTATCATCATTAGGAACATGTCAATTTCTGGTTCTGACACTACGACTGGTTGGGCTTAACCACCATACGTTTATAACACACAGTGATTACTGTTTTACCCCCCATGCGACCTCACCCATACCTTACCTAACCTTATGACGTCTGCAGGTCTATTCTAACATATCACTTAATATCAAAAAAGAGCTAATTGTGATAAATATATAACATTTATCACTACGTATTCTGGCGGTTAATTATATAAAAAAGTTAACCATCTGAACTGTCAAAAGGTGATATCTTTTAACTCATTCTGTGCTGACAACGCGACTGGTGCGTTTGCATTAGTTAATTATCTGGTCAGCAGTAAATGTGTTAACAGCCCCTCTCTTGGCCGTGTTAACTTTGAGAACGAAACAGAGTACGTCAACTTTACATATTGAGATGCAAGATCTGACTGCAATCGCAATGATAAGACTAATTAAATTGTAGGTTATGTTGATATGTCCGACGTGTCAATTCAAAATTCTTGTGCTCGGATTACCAACTAGATGGCTCTGCCTTGGCTTGATCCGCTTGTGTTCGCTCTTATCTGCTTGGGTTCGGCAGCACGAACATATCTGAATTTGACCGACATGTCTACCAACCTAAATTTTCACCGTATTACGAATTGGAGATAGCCGTCGATAACTGTTTAGTGTATAGAATGCCTTCGGTGTTAATTTGGAACAATGAAAATAACGGAAACGTGCTAAAGTGATAAGCGTTGAATTTTGCTTTAATTATGGATCTATTTACGTAGTCAAAGAATTACTTTTTTATATATTCTCAATGACAATAACAGGTCATGAACACCTGCGTCACAAAATTGCAATTGAAATTGACATAATGATTATAATAAGAACTACTCGACTGACAATTAATCTCGAAGAATTTGTCAAAAGTATTACAGTGAAACCTCGTTAATATAAATTCAATGGGACCGAAAATCGAAAAAAAATTCGAATTACAAAATATGAAATGTAGGGGGGAAAATTTTTTTTTTTTGATTTTCATTAATTTCGTTTCCGATCATAGATGTGCCTACCGAATTGGGTAATAAAATGTCAGGATTATTTTTATTACCTTCATAAAATAAGTAATTTTTAATGTTTTAAGAAAAGTCTGTCACAATTTTCAATGACTCGCTCATGCAATAATGTACTTTATTACGATTTATTGAATATTTTTATATGCCAGGACTCTGAAATCATTTCGAATTAAATGTATGGTTTTATATGAAAATAATGTTCAAGGGACTTTTCTTTCGGGAAAATTTCGAATTACGGCGAATCTCGAATTATCAGTGTTCTTACTAACGAGGTTTTACTGTATCGTATTCCAAACATGGAATAAACATCCTACATACTTCAAATTGATCCTGATAATGATCGCATTAACTTTTGTAAAGAAAATATTGAATTAAATAAAATGCAACTTGATCCATGATGCACGCGGCTGCGAAATGAACGAGATACTGATGCAACATTGCGTACGCAGCAGTGTTGCCATCTTTTCAAAGTGGAATTATAGTACAAAGCCTCCAAAATTATAGTATTTGGGGAAAAAAAATATAGTACGCGTTGTCATCTGATGAAAATGTATAGGTTTTTTGTTTCTAAGAACAAAAAATAATGGAGAATTTGAGAAACTCCGAGACCCCTTGCCACCAAAAATGCTTAGCTACCGAAGAATTCAAGAAATTTCATTTTAAACCAAAGTCAAGGGATCTTTTTTTACGTTTTTCGAGCATTTTTTTTATTAATTCATCATGAGCACTTCTGAATTGATTATAACCGCTGTATGGCAAGGATTAGTTTTTTGTTTTGTTACGCCAAAAAAGTATAACTTCTAACGTGCGTACATTATTAAGTACACACACCGATTTTTCTAAGTTCTCTAAATCTTATAATATTGCGAAATTATAGTACTTAGCACCAATTTGTCGAATGGAAATATCGAAATTTTAGTACTTTTTACATATTTTTTCCGATATTCAAATTTATAGTATTTTGGGCGTACTATACCTGTTTTATATCGTACATAGTACGCGTACCAAAATTATAGTATAAATACTATAATTATAGTACGGTTGGCAACACTGGTCCGCAGTTTGAATTGTTGCCATTTTTTAATTTGGGATATCCCGAGAATGATTAAATTATTTTATGATTGTCACACGGCGGTAAAAGTATGCACTAGTTACCTGTGCATGTATTTGTTAAGATGCATGTTGGGCAGACACTTTTGGAGCATCGAAAGGGTCAGGTTAGGGATAATTCCGAACACGTCCAGCCACTGGAGAGACGGGCACGTGCCGAGATCGCTGCAAATCGGAGACAAAGGCTTCATTATTTTTTAGTCGAGACATCCGATGATATTATGTCAATTTAATCAGAATCTCACATAAATAGTGCACACTAAACTTTGTCAGTGAAGCATATCTGTTTACATTAAACTAAGACAATAATGTGCAGATAGTGTATGTATTTTTAAAAAATTCAATTAAGCCCTGAATAATCCAAGCCATAGTAGAATAGTCAAATAATATTTCATAGATTGAAGAATATTTTTTATCGATTATGGTTTGCTTTAGGCAGGCCTTAATAAATTTAAAAAAACTAACCAACACCATGTGTAATAATATGTATTCTTAGTTCAATGAAAACAACGGAAACGTGCTAAAGTGATAAGCAAGCGTTGAATTTTGCTTTAATTATGGATCTATTTACGTAGTCAAAGAATTACTTTTTTATATATTTTCAATGACAATAACAGGTCATGAACACCTGCGTCACAAAATTGCAATTGAAATTGACATAATGATTATAATAAGAACTACTCGACTGACAATTAATCTCGAAGAATTTGTCAAAAGTATTACAGTGAAACCTCGTTAATACGAATTCCATAGGACCGAAAATCGAAAAAAAATTCGAATTACGAAATGTATGGGGGAAAAATATATTTTTTTTTTTTTTTTGATTTTCATTAATTTCGTTTCTGATCATAGATGTTCCTACAGAATTGGGTCATAAAATGTCAGGATTATTTTAATTACCATCATAAAATAAGTAATTTTTGATGTTTTAAGGAAAGTCTGTCACAATTTTCAATGACTGGCCCATGAAATAATGTAGGTACTTTATTACGATTTATTGAATATTTTATATGCCAGGTACTCAGAAATCATTTCGAATTACGAAATTCGAATTGAAGGTATGGTTTTATATGAAACTAATGTTCAAGGGACCTTTTTTTCGGGAAAATATCGAATTACGGCGAATTTCGAATTATCATTGTTCTTACTAACAAGGTTTTACTGTAAGTATAACTGACAAAGTTTAGTGTTTAGTTAGCCACTGACTGACGATTTATATATTTATTAGTTTCACTGTTATATAGTTAGGTTAGGTTACGTTTAGTGTTTCTTCAGCGGCTTCGTATTGACTACTAAACAATGGTAATATCTTACACGTAGCCCTGCAAGACTAGTCTGTAACACCGGGAGATGGCGAGATGTTCCAGGGAAGCCAGTTTGACGATGTGCGATACACAATTATTCGACAGCATCGCCGAGTCGGATAAGTCCAACTCCAACAGGTTCGGACAGCGGGTGACGATCTCGCAGACCACTGAAAATGATCACAAATCAATACATCATTCTGTCCATAAGTTATTAAAATATAACGTGAGAAACATGACGATATAAAAAGGCTTACTGTCGTCGGTCATGAACTTGCGGCAGCCGGAGACATTGAGCCTCCGCATGGTAGGCGGCAGCTCCCGGATAATCACCTCCAGCTCTTTCCCTTCCAAGCTGCTCCACGCTATGTTGAGGCTCTCGCACTGCGGCCAGAGTCTGCCGGAGTTGCTCTGGGAGTACTTGTATAAGATCGCTGGACCAATGTCTGTTGGGAAGAGTCATTGAAATACTATATTATAGGGAGGATTTTGCATGAATGTTGGGACACCTCAACCGTCAATATGCGAAGATGTGATTTCTTCCGTCTTACGGTTGCCATCGATAACTGTTTAAATCAAGGCCTGAACAAAAACGAACCATAAGTGCAAATGAGTAAGCATTCGGCACGTTTATACCCCCGCTCCATGCGTTTCAGTAAGATAGAATTTCTACGGCTGAATTAAATATTTTTTGAAAACGTAGCCAGTAAATATGGATTTGACTGATTACATTCATTTAAAAACTGCGAGCACGTGTTGCTGAAATTTATTGTTTTTGTGTTAAATATAAACTTAGTGGTAATTATTACGAGGGTAGCAGTTTATATTTCGGGAATAACAAACAAAAACGATTTTTTTATAAATGAAAACAGTTTTAAAAGTATTCTTCACGATAATTTATACACTTTTCCATGCGTTTGAACCAATCTGGAAAGCATTTTTGCCACTTTGCAGAAGGTAACTCCAAAACATGGTTTTTGAATGCATCAAAATCGTTGACCACGCAATTTATATTTGACTGTCGGGAATAAAAAGAAATCATTCGGTGCCAAATCGGGGCTGTACGGCGGATGACCCATCAATTTAATGTTTTAAATGCTCAAATAGGCGCTTGTTTGAGCCGATGTGTGAGAGCTCGCATTGTCTTGATGAAGGATGATTTGACGCCGACGGTTGCTTTTCCTTATTTCACCAAAAACTTCTGGCAAACAAATGGTTCTGTACCATTCAGAATTGGCTGTTCTACAATTCTTTAAAGGCAGTTGCGATATGGCCCGTTTTTCCGAAAAAACAGGCGACCATTTGCTTCGAAGTGCTTCAAGCGCGAGCAACTTTTGTTGGTTTAAGCTCATTTTGGAAGACCCATACGGTCGACTGCTGTTTACTCTCGGGCTCATACGTATAGATCCAAGATTTGTCACATGTAACAATCTTATAAACGTTTTTTGAAGCACCTCGGTCGTATTTTTTGAGCATTTCCTTGCACCAATCGACACGCACCTTTTTTTGTGCGATTGTCAAATTATGCGGGATCCAACGCAAACATAGCTTCTTCACGTCTAAATATTCATGCAAGATCGTATACACGCTGGTGTTACTAATGCCTGGGGATGCCTCAATCTCACGGTATGTCACATGATGATCTTGCATTATCAGTTCACACACAGCATGGATGTTTTCTGGAGAAACAACCGATTTTGGACGACCTTCACGCGGCTCGTCTGTGAGCAAACGACGGCCACGATAAAATTCGTTAAACCAGCGATATACGGTAGTTTTTGATGGTGCTTCATCGCCATATAAAGCACTAAGTTCAGCGATGCACTGTTCCCGCAATAATCCACGTCGAAAGTTGTGAAAAATAATCACATGAAAATTTTAACGAGTTAATTCCATTTTTAACAGATAAATTTTTCAAATGAATTTAAAAAAAAAACAAAAAGCGTCCGTTTGTTAAAACTTTCTAAGTACTTTTGCCGTTAAAAATGTCGAACTTCAAAATACAGAAGTCAAATTGCACCTAGAAACACCAGTGTTGCCAATTCCCGAAATATAAACGGCTACCTATCGAGTGCTTAAAGTCAGACAACGTTATCTACAAAAAAATGTTTTTTTGTTTTTTTGAGATAACGTTATTTTACATTTCAGGCTACATGATAGTCAAACAACGTTATGTCAATCTTTTCTAATTTCTTATTAAATAGTCAGTAAAGTTTAACGCTAACTACATAAGTTACCCTTGTTTTCATATTTTTTTTAAACTATCCCTATAAATTTTAACATCATCATAAGCAAGATAAATGTACAATACACAATAAATTATAAAATATTAACATTAGGTTTTAAATAAACATTTCCCTTGTTGAGTTACAAGAATCTAAAATAACAATTTTTGGCTCTCCTGTAAAGTTACACTTTTGTAGATAGTGTTGTTTGACACTAAGCCCTCGCTATGTAGTAGACAATATGTGTAACTATCTTGTGTTTAAACTTGGTAGCCGTACTGAGAAGTAACATAATGGAATAACGTTTCATAGTTAAGTTGATAATAATAAAATCGAGGTTCTACTCTACAATGCGTTATACACAAGAAACACGGCTTCATTTTGCCAAAAAATAGGCCCTCTCTATATAATATCATTACTCTGAGGTTTACAATATACAGGAGGACCTCGACTTTCGCACATAATTGGTTCCTGAAAAGGTGTGCGAATGTTGAATGTTCGAAAGTAGAGGGAAGTAAAAAAAAAATTAAATAGTGTGTATTTTGAAATATTATAAGATGTTTAAGAGACATGTTTAAGTGGGGTTTGCGGGTGTTACCCTTAAAAAGTTCTTCTTTATTTTAAATAAAATATTTTAAATGGTAAATCATTAAATTTACAATATTGCTTAACTGCTGGCACGAAATGTAAAGTGAACCAATCTTTTAATATTAACGCAGTAAACCCAGGCTTTCTTATTTGATTACTGGAAGCAATTCTTTATCCTTCCCTTTCAATGCTCTGGGATTTTCTGGTTGATAAATTAACATTGGCATCAATTTTAAATCACCAGCCAAGTTTCTACCAAGAAGCAATGTCAATCGGTTTTTAGAAGGTTTATGCCCAAGGGCAACTGATTCTTCCTTAGATAAGAATGTACGACAAGGCATTTTTTCCAAAATAAGCCTGTGTCATCTACATTAAATATTTGGCTAGAGGAATATTCTCCATCTTCAATAATTTTGGATAATGAGGAAATAAGCTCTTTTGCAGCATCTTTATCCGCATTAGCCGATTCTCCAGTGAATTTAATATAAACCAACCGTTACTTGCTTGAAAAATCGTGTTAGAATCTTCTTTTAATCTAGCCTTCCAATCTTTGTGCAAACTAAGAGCCTTCGCTTGAATAATTGAAATATTCAGAGGGACATTTTTTGATGTTGGTCGTCGATCCATGATGAAAAATATTTTTCCATTTCATCCATAACTATGCCGTGTCTTTTGGAAACAAACTTTAAACATATATTTCCACAATTTTTAACATATTCCTTAATTTTATTTTTACTTTTCAAAATTGAACATATCGTAGTAGACCTGTTTGTATCATACGAACGTCCGATTGAAGCAAAAGATTCAACGCAATCAGAACGTCATGTGAAGTTTATAAATCCTTGATTTCTCTTTGTTCGTATCAACACTGCAGTTTTTCCGTTTCTCACTTAGGGTGAAAAATTTCAAATGAATAAAATTAGCAAAACGCACAACATGACACACCCGCACGCGCTCCTGCGTAAGAATAAACCTATCCTAGCTAGCTCACAAGCAAAGTGACGGGTGCGAGCAGGATGCAAGTGACGCAAGAAATGCACTTGCTTGTGAGCGAGCGAGAAGGGGATATCTTAACCCCACGGCCAGCGCGACGTTTTAAAAAACGATTTTTTTTTGAAATGTGCGAAATAGCGAATTGTGCGAAAGTCGAACGTTCGTAAGTCGAGGTCCGCCTGTAGTGTACATTGTATCGCTTTGGCACGCCTTCTACCTGTACAAACTAGCGAACATTACCATATCAAATCAAATTTATTTATTTTACATATAATGAACATAACAAATTATAAATTCAAAGCGTTCACGACATGACATAAAATAAGTGTTAATAAATTTAAAAATAAAAATACAGAGAATAAGTAATAAAATAAGTAACAAAATAAAAGTGGATGGAAGCACACAGAGTGAACTTTGATAGACCTTATCTTAAAAACTTATAAAACAACGTCCACCTAAATTCACTCTCACGTAAGTGAAATATATCAATATCCGAAGCGATTTCATTAAACATGGTTACTGCCCTCCCAATTGGCATTACTAATTACATTTAAGGGGTTGTCGATATATGACATCAAGCCCTAGGGGGGCAGAGGGTCTGATATAATGTGATTATGTATGTTGAAGGGAATGACGGGACCAACAAAATATTAACTATCTTTTTCATATATTAAAAATGTCATTTTAACACATTGATCGCCAACTAGTTTTACATAAAATAGTTAAAAAATGATTATTTGTTTCTAATGTATTATTTGATAGGTTATGAAAGAATATAATGTTTTTTTTCGTTTTGATGATTTTTTTACGTAAATATTGGTTTTTATGATGTGCTGGTCACATGTGTCCGTCGCGGAGCCAACAAGTTAATTTATTGTATTGCGCCGGGCCGGCCATTTCGCCGGTCACCTGTCCATATGTGTTGACGAGAGCATGGTGCCATTTTGAGGTTGAATTATATTTACATTTAGATAGTATAATAAACAGAAAAGGCACAAATATGGAATAAAAGTTTTCAAACTGGGTAGTATAATACCTGGTTACACATAAACTGGAAATATACGTATACATACATTATAATCATTTTTATAAACTATTTAATTTTTATTTTTATATCAATAAAAACACATTTACAATTTAAAAGGAGAACTTTTTTTTTCATTATGTACATTCTTTACATTAGTGAGTCTATATTTTGTGACTGGGAAGACATATTTTCAGGCCAAGTGGCAGTAATATATAGAAGGGCCATGCCGGTCACCGCGTATCGAAAAATTCACTGCGCGCGTGCCCGCCGACGCTGTAGAACAACTCTAAGGTTGTCTTCTTTGCCGGTCACCGGTGACCCCCATGGCGATCAACGTGTTAAACAAATAGGGTGTTAAAAATGTGACGTAATTTAGATAGGGGAGTCAAACAATACTGAAAATTGTGGTACATTGAGGCATTTGGTTCTTTTTCCGGTTGTAGGGAAGGTTATCTTCAATGCATTTTACCTGCGTCGATGAGGAACCATAGAAAGAAGAACTACCTGTGGTGAGTGCCAGATTCAAAGACTTGATTTTGGTCAAGCACAGCAGGGCTTTTGCGGCCTCCGATCCGAGCGTCAGCCCTTCCAAGCTCAGCCGGATGAGGCCGGGGGAAGCGTACAGGATGCCGGCCAGACAAGAGGGCGACACGGACGCCGCGCTGAGGTCCAGAAACTGTATTCTCCACTTAAACTCCCTGATTTGCACCATTTGTAAGAACGGCGGAGGGATCGCGGGTGACGTGAGCTGTGAACACGGAATGGAAATGTTATATTTGGTGTTTTCATCAGTCCATGGCTGCGTTGGCATAGAGCAGAGTATCTCAAATTTTTCTGCTTACCCTCTTATATTATTTCTTCCATAAGAACAAAAAAATACATTGACAATCAAAGAGTTCGGTCTCTGGATAGACATCACTTTTGACGATCATCGCAAAGGGATCATCCGCAGTGACCTGTGTAAACGCACATTCATCAAGTGATCATCCGGAATCAAAAGTGAATGAAGTTGGACTTGTTCTACTTTTAGATCATTCTGTGTTCACTGCGGATGATTCCAAAAGTCCTGCATCAAATCCCCATGATATTACGTCGCATTACCCATGTATTGGCCATATAGTGCGCTTTGCAGATATTGTTATACTCTCACAAGACCCAAAAGACCTCCAAAGTAGAGTGCAAGAACTCGCGGATGTCAGTCAAACTGTCGGCCTAAAGATAAATGTCTCAAAGACAGTGATGAGGAACTGTTTTTCGGACCCTGCGATTATCTGTATTAATATATAATAAGAGTCGCACAGCGAGGCATGGAGAGGTATATGTTGGGCATCACGCGAAAGGACCGTAAGAGAAACGAATGGGTTAGGAAGCAGACAAGAGTATGCGATGTAATAGACGTTGCCAAACAGCTGAAATGGAGATGGGCAGGGCACATTGCTCGCCGAAAGGACGGCCGCTGGACAAATGCCGTCATCCAGTGGTACCCAAGGGGCACGAAACGGCCACAGGGTCACCCTAAAAGCCGCTGGATTGACGAACTGGTAAAGTTCGGCAGAAATACGTGGCAGCGAAAGACACAGGACCGAGAGAGTTGGAAGAATCTTGGGAAGGCCTTCATCCAGCAGTGGATTGACCCTGGCTGATGATGATGATGACCCATGTATATTAGTATATGGTTTTATCCACCAACGACTCTTTTTCCTATTCGTCTTTCTCTCGATGAAATTTCTGCATTCATATAACAAACAATCACAAATTGGTTGAATTCCAACCTGCAGCGTAATTTCACTTGACGCAATTTTGGATGAATTGTGTATTTCACTTTCAGTGACATGTGTAAACAAAAAATGAACGCCTGCATTCAATTTACTGCAGATAATCATGCGCAGTGACTCATCTAAATGAGCCGTAATACACATTTCGTAGTGAATTTTGAAGAAACGATTGGACGTACGGGTTGTATTAGTAAAAAGTTCATTATTTTTCGTTTTCTATTGGCAGAACTGAAAACAAAATGGGGACCCGCATTCTTGTTTGATGTCTATTACTTTGTTTACATAACCCACATACCAGTGACGATGGGTAGAGTTTTAGTTTGTCAGTGATAAGTTAACAATATGACAGCAACTGTCAATCTTGTTTCAATATTTTTTCCGCCATCACTTTTTTATCATTAAACATTAGTTCGTATTTAATAATCAGTTTACTATGTACCATTTATAGCGCCTTTATCTCCCTTACCCTGTTCAAATTACAGCAAAGTTCGAATTACATAATATATGAATTAAATTCGGCATACCTGTGCATTGGCTAATCGTACAACCACCGGATGCCTAGTCATGAGTGCCGCGAGGGCGCCAGAAGGCAGGACACGACCGCCGAGATCAACACGAGCCCATAATCGGCTATCAGCACCTAATCTGCGCCATCTGTGGAATAACAAATGGACAAAATATACAATATGACAACAAATCCAAATATTTATGAGGTTTGTAAATTTTTCCATCGTGGCACAATTCGTGAGGTTTTGTGGATTGATTTTTGAAATGATTATGTGCCCCGGAATCCAGTTGGTTTGAAAAACAGGTAAGCCAAGTTGAAATTCTCATGAGGCATCCGCAGCACATGGCCGAGCCATGCCAACATCGCCTCTTCACCTTCAGTGTGATGAGCTCGCTCTTTTATCTCCTTTTAAAGATATAACAACCCATACCCAGTACGTATCTGCCGCAAGCATCTATTATCGAAGCTCAGTATATGGTTGCTCTAAGTCTTCGTAAAGTGTCATGTCTTGCTACCGTAAAGTAGCGCTGTCAGAACGCATGGGATAAGCGGCATTTGGTTTTAACCGGGAACAGTCATGAGCCCCAGACACTTCTCATCGAGTTGAATATTGCTCCAGCCATTTCTCTCTTTGCAAAATACTATCTTCCGTAATGTGTACCCCTATGTATTTCAAGCTGTTGACACCCTCGATGTTTTGCCTGTCGCTGATCAGGGGGAAATCTGAATCAGGAGACGGATCTATCACAAGATAGATTACTATGCAGCCTGTAGATTGTTTCTTGAAAACCCACAATTGAGTTGTCACGGTACTCAAAGAGTATTTGGTTGCCTGGAGCCTTCGTAAGATGGTAACATGTAAATTGTACGTATTACATTTCATCGTAGCACAGTTCGCCGTGAGCTTTCTTATCATATAGTATACAGTCATCTCTATAGCACCGAGATGAAAAAATTACGGTTGTTCGTGGAGCATTGCAGACAATAATGTTCCAATTTTATTAGATTGTAACCTAACCTAATAAATAATCCACTATATCGGCTAATTTCAAAATTTGTTTACCGCTGGCTTCCTGTAAACCATGGGTGGCCAAACCGCGGCCCACTGGGTGTCAACTTGTGGCCCGTGGAGCAGTGAGAAAATAAAAATAATATGAAATGCTGCCGCTAGATGTGCTAATTTCGCAAATTGAGATTCGATATTACCTCAAGATTTTAAAAAGCACCATGTACTTTTTGCTGCATTTGCAACGCCATTCTCCGTAGACGTGAATTTATTACCGGGAATTTTACAAATGGATCATTGTGAAATATGTTGCGATGAACAGTTAAAGGAGAAATTCCATCAGGTTGGTTTGGAAGAGTTTTACAAAACATATTTGGATAAGGAGAAATTTCCTGCATTTTACAAACATGTTCTAATGATGACTTCGCTATTTGGAAACACTTACACGTGTGAACAGCTTTTTAGTCGGATGAAGCATATCAAATCCCGAGTGAGAACACTTATCACTGATGTGCATTTGGAAAACTGTTTGTGTGCAAAAACAACCTCACTCGATATCGATATTGGTGCACTTAGTTCTGCCATACAAAATCAAACTTCTCACTAAAATTTACTATTTTTATATTATTTTGTTTATTTTTTATTATTTAAAAAAAAGTCTAATCTAATAAATATGTTTGATTCTTATTTTTGCTGTATTTTATTAATATATATTTCTTTTTTGTTTTGTATAATAAAAAAAATGGGTTGTGCGCCCCGGTAGGAAATCTCATTTTTAGAATCTGGCCCGGCTGCTGAAAAGGTTGGCCACCCATGCTATAAACCGACAAAAACTGTTTTATTTAGACACAAATTTTATCTTAGTACTATACGACCTAAAGAGACTGGACGGTCTTTAATATACGACCATATACATATTTCCGATACAACGGAACTGCATTATGTACAAATTTCCGGACATGTCGTACGATACCTTAAAAAATGCAAGTGCCAAATAGATGTAATTTGTTTTTAACCGTATACAGTCATGAACTCCAGACATTCTGCTTCAAATTGAATGCTGCTCCCGTGATCGCCAAATATGGAGTTGAAATTTATTTATTCAAATACCGGAAAATTAAATAAATGACAATCAAATCAAAATTGAGTCTCACCTTCTACTGACAAGCATGCACCGCACTATCGTCCTCTTGGGCAGCCACTGCAGTATCGACAAGACCATCTCGTCGGACAGTTTCGCAAACAGTCCTCCGTCTACCCCGCCCGTGTTTGAACTATTCTTCGAATGCGAATCGCAATACTTCTCTTTATCGCCGCAAGCTTCACAGGTGGACAATAAAGACGCATTACTCTTAGAAGGGGTTAAATGGCAGTTGTCTTCATTAATCGTCAGATTTCGTCCGGTTTCAAGCAACGGAGACGCCAATACATCATCGGAAACGGTACACGTATAATTATGATCGATATTTGATTCGGTATCTATAACGTTTATCTTAAAATTATCATTAATCAGTTCATTTTCTTCTGAATTCAAATCGGAATTTTTAGAATTGCCAGTAGGTAAAACAACATTTAAATTATCTTTACCAACAAGCGGAGTTGCATTTTTAACTTTTTTTTCACTTTCGACAACAAAATACGACTTTAATGAGCTCTGTTTTTCTACAATACGTTTTTTATTGGAATCTTTTTTTGTCACGGGATTAACATGAATATTAGATTTACTAACGACGTCTTTACTGTCAAAATTGTCTGATACAATACCATCACATACGGTTTCGGAACAATTCGAGTCTTTTTCAGGTTTTGTTACGATATTAAATTCACTATTATTTTCACAACTTTCTTTAGTATTTTCTACACTATTTTGACCGGTATTAACACAGTTTAAGTTAGAATTATCTTGTTTTTTACTGTCGGCAACATTCTCTGTAGTTTGCAGTACCGTATCTTCAGGTTTAAAGTAGAATTTCTCATCATATTCATCCACCGCTACGGTCTGATCGAAATCAATATTGGCCGAATCGAAAATGACCCGATCGACAAGAGTCAATTGAGATTTGTTTGTCGTTTCAGATTCATTCTTTGAATCGTCAGATGATTTTTGATTCATTGACTCGATCTGTTCCAAAGTGATACGGTCTTCGTTTGAAGATGCCGACGGTTTGTTCGCCCCGAATTTGTCTGGAAATTAAAAAGAACACATTTAATTTACACCGACGAGGCGTACATTGGTCTAATTGCTAGTGATGGCCCAATTACAATATATAATTTGGATTTCATCAAAGATGTTAAAATACACATTCTTCTAAATCAGTGTCGAAGGGTGGAGGTAGGGTGTAAAGATCTGACATAAATAGGGCACTAAACTTTGATAGTCATACGTATTTGTCTTCATTGAACTAACACTACAATGTGTATATAAGCGATTTCCAAACTGGGGGGCGCGCCTTCCTGGGGAGCCGGCGACTGTTGTAAAGGAAAGCGCGAAAAGTTTAACACAATAATGTAGCCACAGGTTTGCAGTTGCATAGTTTATAAAACGGCAGCTAGTTATAAACTACATAAAAAAAAAGCCATATCGTCGTTTCCATTGCAAAATTGTATATCTGCAAAATATGCGTTTTTGACATTTTTGTATAATTAAAACCGCAAAAATCACCCTTACACACATGCAAAATAACACAATTTACAAAAATTGCATTATCGATTAAATTATGAAAACCTTTTTTGAATTGATTCAAGTGCCATACATCTTGTAAACTGTTTTTATGCTCCCCTGAAAACTTGAGATTTTGCAGATATTCAATTTTGCAATGGAAACGACGATATAAATGTTAGGTTGTTTGCAAACCTGTATGAAGACTAATTACGATAGGAGACTAATTTTGTTATATCTCATTTCTATACTATTGTGCATGCGCAAGAGGGGGGCTGACAGCGCTCCAGCCTGGGGGTGCGGTATTGTGAATCAACCAGTTAAGTGAGATAAACACACACCAAAAATTCGTTCTATTAGTAAAAAAAAAGTCGCTGTTTCGGTTGCAGAATATTAAAATTCTATAATATATGTGCTGTGTAATTTTGATGTGATTGTGTGGTGTATGTGATAGATGATAATTCACACGTAGAATTTTATTTTATAATTATTTTTGTAGTGTATTCCAGACTAATAAAAATGGCTATATGGGAACAAAAACCTTTGTTCAATTTTGGTTGAATCAAACTGAAGAATAAAATACTGGTCAAGAAAAGCAATGCTAGTAGGTACTGCTACCATTCGTAACATCGTATTTATGCCAAACGGAATTTTCTGCATTAGATGCAATGAAATCCATATATCGAGCCCATTTAGTAGAAAAAAGCACTCTGTGTAAAAATGTATTTAATGAAATAAAAGGGGGGGGAGGCGCAAAGATTGGATTTTTTTAAAAGGGAGGTGTAGTAACGTAAAGTTTGGAAACCACTGGTGTAGATAGTGTTTGTCAATTTTTAAAATTCACTAAAACCCTGCCTAATCTTAGCCATAGTGGATAATAGTTAAAAAATATTCATTTATTTATAAAATATCTAAAATTATTACGATAAACCATCCATAATTTTAGATATTTTATAGATAGAAGAATATTTGGTACAGTTCGGTTATGAGGAATACAGCGGCAAACACATTTTGAAAATAGCCGATATACTGGATTATTTGTTAGGTTAACCTAACCAAACCTAACCTAACCTAAACTAACCCAAACTAACAAATAATCCAGTATATCGGCTATTTTCAAAATGTGTTTTCCGCTGTATTCCTCATAACCGAACTGTACCGAATATTGTTTATCGATTATGGTTTGGTTTAGATAGGTCTTAATAAATTTAAAAAAACTAACCAACACCCATCTGTAATATGTATCCTTAACTCAACAAAAACAAATAATAAGTGTGCACTATTTTTGTTGAATCGCCCATAGCGACCCATAGCCCATACATAAACTATTACGGTTTGGTAAGGCAGGGTTTACTTGAACTTTAAAAACTAACCAGCATCAACTGAAAATTAATTTCTTTGTTTAATAAAAACAAATAAGTATGATTGACAAAGTTTAGTGTGCACTACTTATATCGAATCTTAACAGCCTACCTCCACCCCTCACCGCTGTTCTATATAGATAGAACCTAAAATGAAATTGAACTCTATTTCAAATTATTTATATTCAATATTATATTATAGAATGTTACATTCTCAAATCTAGTGAATTATTTGTGGAATAAAATAGTTTATTAGTATTACTTTATTTTTAAGATGAATAATCACGTAAAACACTACGAAATGCGTATGGACGTTATGTGTATCAATGCACTTCAAATCAGAATACAGGCCGCCATTTTGCTTTCGAAGCTGCCAATAGAAGAATAAAATAATAAAATTGTTATAATATATATCGTCGGTGTTTTCTAAAAAGGGCAAATTGACCAAAATGCTATTTTACAGAAGGAAGATTTTTAACTTTTGACATTTATTTGTTTATTACTTGTGAATGATTATAAATCGTTGGTCCCTATTAAAAAAGTCGGATCTGAAATTTTGTCAATTTCGGATTATTACGTAAAAGTTATTTAAACACTTTAAACATTTATACCACAATCACAGTTTTTTATGTTTGTTTGAAAAATTTCGAGATATTCAAGTTAAAAATAACGGATCTACCTAGAGTGTCCGAATAACAATGTCGGTTCTTACCAACCGACATTGTTGACTGGGCGTGGGTGAGCAAGTTGCGTCGGATCTGACAGTTGCTGCTATGTCCACCGGACAGACGGATGTTTTTATAAACGTTTAGAAAAGCTTCTATAACCCGTATTTTTATTCATTATGGCAAGCAATAGGTCACAAAGGATATTTGATGAAACATCTTTGATTGCTCGTACTGAAAAATAGCATTTTGCAGATCCGACTTTTTTAATAGGGACCGACGAATATTTAACAACTTTATAATAAAGATTAGAAAGAATACTGGCATTATAATAGGCATTATTATTTAATATTTCAAAAGGCCTAATATGTCATATTCGCTTTTTATTCGTAATTCTAAAGGAATATTCGCCCTTACGATTATCGTTTTTAAGTACTTTCCTGTTGAGATACAAATTCGCCGTTTTTACACAACAAAGCTAGTGGGGTACATATTGTGTTTTCATTAAAATCTCGATTTCGCCAAAATGGTTGATTCGTCCTTTTTACAAAACATCGACGAATTAATATATAACCACACATACAATCTTTCGATTTTAAAATCGAACTGCTCTTCTATCAAGAGTCCAAAAAGTGTGAATTTTGATCTATGGATTTATAGATCCACAGATTCCATTAAAATTAGATAGATGTCATGATTTAATCATGTTGCATTACATGTAACAGCGCGATTAATAACTGATTCCTTTACAAGTTAAATAACCGTTTACTATATATACAATCCAACAGCATGCAGCTCCTCCTAGCCAGCAAATTATTGGATATTTGACAAACCTGACCGAATTAAACTGAGGTCACCTAACTCCGCAATGTTGCTTACAGACTAGTCATATATGCTCAAATAGAATGCGTCCGGTTTCACCTTTATTCGGCACGTCATCATCGAATGTGGTATGCCGAGGGATGGAGGTGAACGGCGGGCGATTATGCAGAGCCGGGTGGGCGAGGCAGGTCGGCCTCGGGGACACGGTAGTCAGCGACATGTCCGACTGAAGAGACAGCTGAGAAGATGTCAATATGTCGCTGGTTGACTGTGGAGAAACAAACATATCATATACTGCCTATTCAGTTAATCGCGCCCTTCGTGCATAATTTTTTTTTAATACACCAAGCATGTCCAACACGTCGATGGATTTTGGTCGATTGCATCATAGGCCCCATAGAAACTAAGTCGTGAAATGTAAAAATCGTATACATTCCGTTTAGTCCAGTCAATCTGTACTTTTTGGTTGCAAAAGGTGGGGTAGAAGATTTTTTTTCCCAACTTGTATATTATATGATAATGAGTAATAAAAAAACGAGTTTGCCAATTCAGATGACTTCGGCACAACTTTTGGCAGGCAAAAAACTGCAAAATTTAGGGATTTTTTTTTGGTTTTTCGCTTATATCTCAAAAATGGTCGGTCGTAGCAAAAATATTGTTATATATGTTACGCCGAATGTGCGAAATTGACTATTACATGAAATGGGCAAAATTTTGGCTAATTCATGTAATAGTCAAGCCTGTTGCCTTATTCATGAATTAGATAAATTTTCTGCCGAGTATGTGAATTCGCCAAGGTATGGAATTCTTAAACTGTCAACATGACAGTAGAAAAAGCAAATTTAATATGGATGGTTTTTTAGTTATAATTGGACATAATATAATATTATTATTATTAGGTTAGGTTAAGTTTGTAATTCTGAATTATTCAACTGAATGTCCATTTTGAGGTTAGCTAACAAGTGTCAACAAACTATCACAAACATACAATCGACCATGGCACGATTGATACCCAAGCACGAATCAAATCGCGAAAATACCTTTTAATAAAATTCTTCCGTTATCATATGATAGTTCTAGATTTTTTTTGCGCATAGTAAATGGATATGAACGTCATTGTAGTTATTGATTGGTATATTTTTATATAATCGATGACATTTGACACATTTGGTTAGTTTGATTAGTTGCAAAAAACACCACCGGAGCGTGACCAACTATTTTGACCATAGATAATATACGTACGTACATTTTGACCAATGCATGAGCATTTGACATATTTAGTTTAGTTGCAAAAAACACCACCGTAGCGCTACTATCTAATTTGTCCAATGCATGAACTAGGCAGAAAAATTACTGCCGAATTCACACACTCGCCAGATATTTTGTCTAATTCATGAATAAGGCAACGGGCTTGCATTTTTCATGATTTAGGCAAAATTTTGCCCATTTCATGTAATAGTCAATTTTGCACATTCGGCGTAACATATACAATTTCAAAGCTTATTAAATTTCCTAAAATTTTTATATAATACATTTTTTTTTAACCTCTGACCGTTTACGAGATATTTGCTGTTAAAAACAGTATATATGTATTCGAAAACACGCGTTTTAGTAAAAATCAAACTTTAATCGGAAGAAATACCATTTCAAACTTAACATCTTACAAATAAACAGTTTGGGGTTACAAACTAGACTTTATGGTCAATGGGCCCAATGTTCCAGATGGTGCGTGGTGGTGGGGGGAGGGTAGTGGGAGTGGTAGAAAGGGCCGCATTCCAATACCCCCTCCAGTGCCACGATACGAATCAGTACTAATCCATGATAGGTATTTCTCTATTGTTTTCTATGTTGACTTATCTTGCTCTAAATTAATACTTATCTTTTATATAAAGTAGTTATTCTTATTTTTCGTACAGTTTATTGTCATCATCAGCCGGCTCGCATATCTAAACTCGTCCGACTGCAATAAGTCGATGTGACTTTATTGGCATTCACAAAAGACAATATTATGTAATTAAATGTTCCACCGCATACCGCATGATCGCAACTTTTAGGTTTAAAAAACAGCTAATGACGCCTGTCACAAATTTCAGCCGACATGCAGTGTAGGTATAATCCTGAAATGTCTTACTCCGTCATTCATTTTGGCTTGCCATTTTCTCCATTTTGACAAGTGGGGAATGGGGCAAATAAGGTTGGAAAACACTATTAAATGTTTTGGAAACGCTGGGTACTATAATAAGCTGCCACGGCCTCATATTATTATTAAATATGTATTCACATAATGAGCGCACAATCAATGACATTTTAGACTTTTCAAAAAGTCACCCACAGCGGCATGCAAATGTAAGAGACAGTGAGAATCCAGGAGCGTTGTGAAATAAAAGCACGGGGTATAGTTGGGAAACATCCATTTATTCAGAGATGTTAATGCTTTACTATACGTTACAGAATTATTGCGTCTAAATAGTGTACTTGGCGTCAAATATATCGTCTCTGTTCTGGCAGAACACACTAACTGGAGAATACTAGTTTTGAGTAATTTGACTTTGAAGTTGTTAAAATGTTTGAAATGGTCTATCATGTGACTTTTTTTAAGTAATCGTAAAAAGGATGACTTTAAAATAAAGACTGTTTATTTATTAAGAAGGTTTCCAGACGGTAATGTTTGAAATAAGGAACATTTTGGTATAACTAACTCAATATGTCATTTTTTCGAATTAATGTCCTGCCAGAATAGTGACGATATATAAACTTATCACCGCGACTTGACAAAAACATTTTCCACCGCAGTACAGAATCCATCAAACTTATGTAAAAAATAAATTTTGTCCAAAATAAACAGACACAGAATTTTGGACATTTGGAAATTAGGATGGGTCATTATGATAAAAAGAGCAAGCAAGAAGTCTCAATTTCAGGTACCTTTTGTTTGAAACACGTTACCAATATCACTGTGCAGTGGCCAGTGGGTAATACTGGCACACTGTTGTCTTCGTCTGCTGATACTGTAAATTTTATGATACATTCAATCACTTTTATACATGAAACTCTTCATAACTGGACCAGAGCCGCTTCTGGAGAAATAAGTGATACAATTGCTCTTTTTATGTCTTGTCCATAGATAATTATAAATGAACAAAACATAAAGAAAGGGATCGTGCCCACCGAATGCTGCCTCACGCCGTCTTGCGACTCCATATGCTGCGGTTCTGCTTAAGGTAGCGGAGTCCCATCACTATTGGAACGTCTGGTGAAATAAACCAAAACGTTATAATAATATAACACAAAACATAATATTTAACAAATATGTACCTTTAGTGAGAAGTCCTCCCGGCTGGATGCTGCGTGGTGGTGCTCGGGAGTCCTTAATTTTCGGGTGTTGATGAGAGGAGGGGGCAGAGATGAATTAAAGCTTGCATCATTATCATGTAACGTGTTATATTAAAAATGAAAACATCGACGTTAGGGTGAAAAACCCTTCGCACTGACTCGTTAATTCATTTAAGTGTCAATTACATTGAGCTACTTTACGAGCTGTCTGTTGGCGAATTTAATAGCGGGCGATTCAGCTACTGCGATTATGATGATGACACACAAAACTTTCCATTCACTGAGAAGCCACAAGCCAGCGACTATTTTGACAGAACGTAGTTCGTTTTTTTACCGGGAGGTTACTACTGCGCTCTAGTAGTAGGCCCACACGCCGGCGTGTAGCGTGTAAAGTTGACCGGCTGTCAACTTTTCTCGTTCAAGTGTTTACAATCTGCTTGTTAGCTTGTTCGATGATTACACTGGGCGACTTTACAGGCAGATTGTAAATTCGCCAACAAACAGCTCGTAAAGTAGCCCAATGTAATTGACGCTTTAGACAGGAGACAAATTTTAATAAATATAGTTAATTTTAGTTACACTGTTGAAAGTTTATTACGTAGAAAGGATAATATTAAGTAAAATAAATGCTTCAATGTTTTTACTAAAACGCGTGTTTTCGAATACATTTATATACTGCTTTTAACAGCAAATATCTCATAAACGGTCAGAGATAAAAAAAAATGTATTATATAAAAATTTTAGGAAATTTAATAAGCTTTGAAATTGTATATAACAATATTTTTGCTACGACCGACCATTTTTGAAATATAAGCGAAAAACCAAAAAAAATCCCAAAATTTTGCAGTTTTTTGCCTGCCAAAAGTTGTGCCGAAGTCATCCGAATTGGCAACATCGTTTTTTTATTACTCATCACCATATATACAAGTAGGGGGAAAAAAATCATCTACCCCACCTTTTGCAACCATAACGTATTTTTCGGTCTAATTTGACTGGACTAGTTGTAATATAATGTGACGTGATGATTGGATTATGAAAAGTTTTTGAGAACTCATTGATTGTACTTACCGTCTAACTATTCTCCTACTGTGCAAAAAGCCTATTGCATGACGTTTAAGTTTAAAGTGCAGGTATTCATATCTTCTCTTTCTCTCACTACTGCAGTAGGCCGTGAGTGATGCAATACGAATCAAGTTATATAACGAGGTCGTGCATGACGACTTTCACGTCAGCTTAAGCCGAAGGGAATAAATAGCTAATAATTCCCCTTCAAAATCTCAATGACACGTGATAGAATGACACTGGTTTTGACATTGTATGTATGTGTTGTGTGCATGAAATATACTAAATTACTTTGTATTAGTACCAATACATTCCTACATATACGACAGATGTCGTTGGCGAATTAAACTATTTTTGTAGAATATAAAATAATCAAGTTATTATTTAAATACAATAATATGCAATTAAAACAATATTTTTATTAAGAGGGTAGGCTTTAAATAATCGTTTAGTATGGAGTCTTCGCCACTGCTACGAAGACTCCACCAGACTGATGCAGCAGCTCACAGACAAATATCGAGTGTGAAACACCAGAATAGAGACAATAACAAACATGTTAACGTATTAGAGAGAAGGAGACAGGGAGAAGATAAATGCTGCTTTGGTCTGTTAAGACATTTTAAGTCCCGCTTACTATCTCGCCGAACTAAAAGCACTCTTTACAAGACACTTGTAAAGCCAGTGCTCACCTACGCATCGGAAACCTGGACATTAACTCTGCGAAATGAACGAGCCCTGAACATCTTTGAAAGAAAAATTCTCCGCCGTATATATGGACCGATCAGGGATGGCACCAATTGGAGGAGAAGATATAATGCTGAGCTCTACGGGCTGTACGAAGATTGCAGCGCAGTTCAATCAATCAAGATTGGGAGACTGCGATGGCTAGGTCATGTGCACCGTATGAATGACAATGAACCGGCAAAGAGAGTGATGTCCAGCAATCTAATAGGACGTAGAAGAAGAGGGAGGCCAAAGATTCGCTGGTTAGATGGAGCTGCCAGTGACTGCTGTATTCTGGGGGTACCAAATTGGAAAGCGGCCACACTGGATAGGGACAGATGGAGGGAGCTGTTGGAGGAGGCCAGGACCCACACCGGGTTGTCGCCCCCCTGATGATGATGATGATGATGAGACAGGGAGAAGACAAGACGTATGAGTTAAGCCTTCTACTCACAAGAATATTCAAAAAAGACAAGACTGAAATTAAAATTCCAGCCATTATCTAGCAGCTAGCTAATGTATTTCAATGGCAGCTCGCTGACGGCAAGACTGGAATCTCTTAGTTTCAAAACGTTTGCGACTGAAACCGAAGAGACGTGACATGCTAGTCTCCCAGTCTGTCAGTTTCCAGTCCCCCATAAAACAGTGGGCCAATATCAGTAGATTCAATGAAAAATTATATTTTCTTACCAAAATTGGTAGCACTGAACTGAACTGAACAAGCAAGTGTCAAAAGTTAAAGATGGCCGAACCGATTTTTAATTTAAAATTTGTGACAGTAGTTGAAAAATACCCCTGCCTGTATAATTACAGGCTGCCAGAATATTCCCGTAAAGATATGATAGAAAGACAATGGGTTTATGACAGTTTGAGGTTATGATATTATTATTTCAAGTGGGTTTCAGTAGCGCCGTGTGCGAAGCATCAGTCGTTGGCCAGTTTATGAGTTCCATCAGCAACCGGTTTGTCAGATTTTAGTTTCTCCATGAGCGAAAGGCCGTACTGTCACCTGGTAATGTTTGATAGTTGGTATATAAACTGTTTTGAACTCGTGACCCGTTGTTGTGAAGTGCAACGGTCTAACCTTTGCGAGCCGGAGCAAACAATTAATGTTTTGTTTATTTCATTTTTATAATGGCTTTTTTGACACCGTTTTGTTCATATTTACACAGGTGCATACATACTAACATTGAAGATTACAAATCGCTTTATTGTTGAAATAAAAAATCATATAATCTATATAACTATAGGTAGTACTATCACGCCGGAATTTTACTAGCAATTATGTGTTCGAGGTGTTTCCAAATTCCATTAATATTGGCGACCATTTTTTTGTGATCAAGGCATTATGGCCGGTATTTGACTATCAAAGATATTTGACAAAATATCTGTTATTGAGAACAGCATAGATTCTATGTCAACGTTTCTAATAATATATTCGATTAGGTGTAAAGGCTATGGCACACATAATATCATCATAAACAACCAAACGCTCTTCATATTATAATATGTATGACAGATCACCAAATGGGAACTACAGAATAAAAATGAACCACGAGTTGGAAGAGCTGATTGAACAGCAAACAATTGTAAGATACTGTAAGTCCCAAAGACTACGATGGGCGGGACATGTGGAAAGAATGCCTGAAGTTAGAGCGCCAAGGATCATGACAAAGTGGCTACCCCAACGGAAAAGACCCAGAGGCCGTCCAAGAAGGAGATGGGCTGACGCCGTAGAAGTGGACTGGCTTCATATAGGAAGACCCGGTAACTGGAGAAGTGTGGCGAGCGAGTGGAGAGCGGTTGTGGAGGAGGCCAAATCCCACCCCGGGATGTAGCGCCGTGGAAGAAGAAGAAGATGAGAGATCACCATTGTGTTTGTCTGTAGAATCAGCTAGCTCTCAAATCTAAACTCGCCTCGTCTGCCGCACAGTCATAAACTGGGAACCATAAATTCCTTCTAGGAATGTCGTTTCGATGTTGCATATGAAGACAGCGCACATCTACCTAGCGACAGTCGCTCGTAACCTCTTGAAACGTATTTATATTTGGATGCGGCGACTGGTTTGCCGGTATAGGAATGACCAATTCGTAGGTGTGCGTGTGTTCTGGCGTCTTCGACTCGCAGCCCGAGATGGACGTGATTTGTCGATAGGAGCACTAGATGTTTTTTTTCAATCTAAAAGGTCGCATTCGACCAATATGCGGAGCTTCATTGATGTTTGGTGTATAACGATGATGTCACATCGACGTATTCAACACGTTGCAGATGAGTTTTGATGTGCGAGCCGGCTTAGAAAAATATTTGTACCGAGGATAACACGATTTGGGACGAATAATAATTACAAATGAAATCTAATTTCACAACGCAAATGAAGGCATTAGGCACTGAACTCTCACTTGAGGGCTCCGTGTTTGATTCCCAGTGAGGTCACAATATGATTATGCGATTATCTCAGAGCCTCATTGTTTTTGTGATCTTCTCACTGCTGTTTCACTACACTACTGTCATTGAGCCTTGTGACCTGTTGTAGTGTTAAATAGAATATTACATAATATTTTACACTTTTATAAAATAATAAATGAATTGTACTCACAGTTTCCGCGCTATCTTCACTCTTCTTGGTCTTTTTCCAGCCGTCATCTCCGGTGGAATCATCAGCCAGTCTTCTCTTCCTATCGGCAGAGCGCCAAACTCTACTTACACCATCGAAACTTTGTCCGGAGCAATCCAATTCACCCAAAGATTCATCCGAATCATCAACTTGATCCGATTCATCAGACTTTCGATTAGGATCAGTATTAATACTCATGACGGCACTATTGGAAGGTCCTTCGCCGCCTTGGAGTAAATTTTTATTTAGATTATTAAAACTTTCTGAATTCGAAATTTTTTTGTCGCTATTATGCTTTTTGTTTGTGTTATTTAAATTTTTCGAACAATAAACGGTTTCCTTGTCAAAATAATTTGAAATTCTGTTAATTTTGGCGGCGTCTTTGACGTCATCGTGTTTTGAATCGGTTATCTCTTGTTTATTTGAGGTTATGTCCGATTTTTTCCACAGGCACGGCGAGTTGTTTTTTGCAACCGGAGACGATATCGAATATTGCCTTTTTAAACTGTGAGGCGATCTGAGATTTGGACTGCGGTTTTCCAAATTTTCTTTAGTGTCTGCCGACGCCTGGAAATAAAATTGGAAGATTAATATAAATGTACATATTTATAAATTTTTTTTTTTCGACCATGTCCAATCCTAATAAGATCATATGGGCCTCCACAGAGGTTTGCATCAACAGATTTTGTTTTTACGAGAAATGGATGTCAGCCACTTGGTCAACCTATTAGGTCCATACTCTGACTCAAGCACTAATTGAAAAACAAAATGTGTATTGTCAGACCCTGGGACCCACGACACTATAAGGCAACGCTTAAGCCGTGCGGCCACCAAAGCGACAGATATATGGAATGAAAAAAGACACTGGTTCAATTTCATGAAGTCAATTAGATAGACAACCGTTCGACCTACACACTGCCGTTCCATTTCTATAAATATATTAGACGTGTCCGTCCGTCAGTATCACAATCGAGTTTAGTTTGCATGATTGACAACGGCTCTACCCGCACCTCACCACAATGTTCCATCGCTGCTATCTGACCAATACACCGATATGCTTTTTTGCGGTCCTTTTTTGCTTTCATTCCAGATGGACAACCCAAATCAAAATGCCACAGGTTTAGCTCGGAGAAGTGTTACAATCTTCAGTCGCGAGGTCCAGACGAAAAAGAAGTTTGCTTGTAGCACCAGTAAGATGATGTTTGTTACACAAAAAATGCTCACAAAATACTCACAGACGTTTCCGTTGGACTATCTTCTAATAATGCTACACCCATGTCAGCCATGTTCTGAAAAAACAAAATATGTGTTTTGTAAGAAGACGGCAACAAAAGAGGAAGAAGGTTTGCATATAATTTTATAAGATAAGCATGTGCGATTGTGACACGATTGCAAGGCCAGTGACCAGTGACACGTGTGAATGCTTTTGATATCTGTTTATGTGAATGCGTGACTGTGTAATGCATGTGTGCTCTGTGCCGAGACCTACTGCGGACTGATTTATAAAGAAGCATATTAGGAACGGATCAAAACAAGCATCGAGACGATCAAATTGGTATATCTGAATCGTTTTTCTAATTGCTTTTTAAGGTTCTAGCCAAGAACTTGAAGCTACTGTCGAACAGAGAAATGCTGAAGCCATATTTTCTACAATGAGAAGTATAATTTACTCTAATATAATGCAGAGGAAGATAGAAGAAGATTCTCTCGGGTACGAAACCTCCGTAAGTGGCTCAATGCTCAAGGCGTTGTTGGATCTGGTACGACTGGCCTAACACAGGAAGATGTACTGCAATTTGGTAAGTAACCTTCAGTAGAAGAGACCAAAAGAAGGAAAGGTTTGCTTATAATATAATAAAGTAAACATGTTATGGAACAACCAAAGCAAACACGTTGTTTTGTCGGCCCTCACAGTGCGTCCAGGGTAACAATATATTTACTAATATGTGAATTTCTCATGCTTGGGAGTTTTGCCAATGTAATTGGACTTCACGGCCTGTTGTGGTGTTTAATAAAGCAAATAAAATATTTTAAAAAAACGTCGAGACGATCAAATTGATATCTGAATCTTTGCGTGTAATTGCTATTTGCAGTTGGTGATTGCGGTGGCCGCGCGGCATAAGCGTCGGACTATCATGCCGTGGGTCCCAGGTTCGAATCCTGGGTCTGGCAAGTACACATATTGTTTTTCAATATGTGTGTGGGTCAGGGTATGGACCTAATAGGTTGAGCAAGTGGCTGACATCCATTTCTCGTAAAAAAACAAAATCTGTTAATACAAACCTCTACTCTGTGGAGGCCCATATGATCCTATTAGGATCGGACATGGTCGAAGACAGATTGTACATGACAATTATATTGAATCGCCGAGTCTGTTTGTATCAAAGCTAACTATAGTCAGACGAGGGCACAGTATAGCGAGTTATGATGGTAGTACTAGTTATTATTGAATGCAATGCGGGAATCTGTTAGCAGTAAATGAAGATTTTCGATAGAATATTTCGTTCAAATTGATGACCATTTTATGACAACAAACAGCGGGCATTCAATGCAAGCAACAACTTTACTAGCTTTAAGATGAAAATTTGCAGCTACGTGCCCCAGCCTAAATATAATCGACCTTACGAAGCTATTCTAATACAACCGATCCTCTTTTTGCACAGTTTCGGATCACTTTAAACTCCCAGCACTCCAGCGAGGTTATTCTAACGTAACACTTAACATCAAAAAAGAGCTAAATGTGATAAATATATCGTCTCTGTTCTGGCAGAACACACTAACTGGAGAATACTAGTTTTGAGTAATTTGACTTTGAAGTTGTTAAAATGTTTGAAATAATGGTCTATCATGTGAGTTTATTAAGTAATCGTAAAAAGGATGACTTTAAAATAAAGACTGTTTATTTATTAAGAAGGTTTCCAGACGGTAAAGTTTGAAATAAGGAACATTTTGGTACTAACTAAATATGTCATTTTTTCGAATTAGTGTCTTCTGCCAGAACAGTGACGATATGTACCACTTTATGTATTCAAGCAGTTAATTAACACAATAAGTTAACCGCCTGACTGTCAAAAAGTGGTAGCTTTTAACAGCCCCTCTCTTGGCTGTGTTAAGGTTATACCTCAGTTGAGGCATGGTCTAAAAAGATCGTTGCTAGGCGATGCGCGGATTGCGGGTGCAAATGACGCATGCCGAACGAAATATAATTTGTCATATAAATCCATCATGCGTCCATTTAATGTTCTATTAGTAATAATAATAATAATATATTCATTGACATGTTTTCTTTTTCAAGTAAATGGGTAACGTTTTTAGTCATCTTTTCACAATTTAAGAATTAATACCCCTGTCGCCATCACAAAACAAATTGACATATTCACACCTCGATGTTCGCTCTCCTAATGCCAGCGAGTCCAAAATTTCGTCGCGCCTATAGTTGAAAATTATTTGCCGTTTCATTGAAGTATCGTCTTAACTTTTAGAGTGAGATAGAGTACCTGTAGATGCAAGATGCGGCTGTTTTTAAAAATAATTATGTCATGGCTGCCGCCTTAATTTATAGATCCCAATGAGTTTCAAGCATCTCGAGGTTCGGGTGGAAAAAAAAAAAATGCGCTGGCACGCACATTTCCGAATTTGACCGAATAGACGTATTTCACACGCATGACAACAGACTTAAATTTTAACCATACTACGAATTTACCAATTATTGTAGATAACCGTTGATAGTCGCTGATAACCGCCTTGTGTATGAAATGGCTTTCGTGTTCATTTGGACCAATGAAAATAACGGAAACGTGCTAAGTGTTAACTGTTAAGTATAGCTGCGCTGGTTTATTTACTATTATTAGTATTTCGATACACACCTGAGAGTCTGGTCTGCGTTCTGAGAGGCTCCACCTTTGTTTACTTAAGGAATCGACTCTCAATCGTTTTCTGAAATAAGAAAAATGACCATTACTATCAAACGCAGTGATTAGACATTGGGTGTCGTCAGGTGTGCTAGGTCCAAGTTTCCTACAATGATTCTTTCCACCTTCCTATCTAAAGTGGCCGCTTTCCAATTTAAGATCTCAAGCATGCAGAATGCCATGTATGCCAGTGGAGAATGGTGGAGGTAAGCTGTTACGATTCAACATAAATAATGCACACTACACTTTGTCAGTCATACTGATTTCTTTTCATTAAACTAAGACTACAAATTGCAGATAGTCTAGGTTAGTTTTTAAAATTCAATTAAACCATGCCTAATCCAAGCCATTGTGTAGATAGATAATAGTCAAAAAAGAATAATTTTTATCGATTATGGTTTGGTTAAAAAAACAAACCAACACCATCTATAATATGTATTCTTAACTCAACAAAAACAAATAAGTAGTGACTGACAAAGTGAACACTATTTTAGTCTGATCTCCACAGCCTACCTCTACTATGATGGTTTGGTTTAGGCAGTTTAATTGAATTTTAAAAACTAACCACCACCATTTGCAATCTGTATTCTTAGTTCAATGAAAACAAATAAGTATGACCGACAAAGTTTACTGGGCACTATTTATGTCGGATCTTAACAGCTTACTTCCACCCTTCGTCACTGGTACACAGAATAGGTATCGCAAATAACAGACTTGAACAAATATAGAAAAGTAGTGAAGTCGTGAGTGGAACAAGCTTTGCCTGGTTGAGACTGTGATCTTCTCCATCTCTCTTTACGGCGTTAAGCCCGCAATGGAAAAAGAAATGGATGCCTTTGCGATGTGCTGTTAGAATTAGAGGCACACGCTGCGGATTCTAAATATGGACTGCAAAGACAGTCACTATCTTAATTATGAAAGAAATGCATGTTGATCGACTTCCTAAATCACTCTGCAGTTCTTCGGCCACATAGCCAGAAGGAAAAACAATTATTTGAAAATACTGTTAATTTTTGGATTCCTCTTACATTAAGGATCCATTTATCACATGAATATGTTGGAAGTGATAGCACATATTGGTTAGAACACTACGATTTAAGTCACTTTTGAAGACAGTATCCACACGACCGAAAACGCCCAATGTCAGTTTTGGTTGTTGCAAGCTCGTCAATTATTTGTAATGAATTTGGATTGACTTGGAATTGGCAAAATCATTACAATCTTTAGTACATATTTAGTGAAAAAATGAGAAGGCTTGATGCGCTGTGGAAGAATGCATATAGATATTCCAATGTAATAAAAATAAAAGAAAAAATTGTTACGCGGGAAAAAACGTCAAGACTTTGCTACGTACACACCTCAAAATCCGGTATAAATGACAAAAAATACATAATAAATCGTCTCACAACAACTTTCAATAGTTATTTTGATGAAATTCACCATAATATCATAATTATTGACGATTTAATAAAATGCAACGCAAAAAAATCACATCTAAATATTTTAAGTACAGTTCAGTGAGAATTAACGATAGATTAATGCGAATTTGACTGTTTTATTGGTTTTCTGTATCATTTTTCGCGTTAAATTGATTATTTTGTATTTTTAGAAGTACTATTTTTGCGCGAAAAGCGGGATGAAATCGGCGTAGGCGTTTTTCCGACGCAGCAAAACCTAACCTGAAATAGTTTTAAACTCGGCATAAAACGCATTTAGGGAGTGGAATTTTACCTTTCGACCATCTGAACGTCGTCCAGGAATCTCGGCACGCTTGTTTCCGGGAGTTTTTCATTTGTATCCATCGATGTTATGTATTTATTTGGTTAACTAATTAGCCGAATGCACCTGTGCTAAATTGAAATTGGATTTGTGAATTGAGACGCAAAAATTTAGGCGGGCTGCCAGCTGATTTCTGTGTCGCAGTCTACATACCTACATACTTATCTGGATAATGAGAAGGGGGAGCCACTGTCGAAAACTACCCAATCACAACTCGTAGCTGGCAAAATCTGACTATCGAATGATGTTTTTCAATATGGCGTCCTATGCTAGTTCGTAGTTCCGTTTTTGGCCATTCTCGAGATAAGTTGGTAGGTCTGTGTCTGATTATTATTACCTTGTTGCATATATGGCAACACTTGGACGATATGTACTGCGTGGCAGAGTTGAATTCGAAAAAGATAAAAAGCGAGCGAAAATAGGTAGGTAGGTAAAAGTATTTTTTTATTGACCTACTTTGGAATAATTTGATTAAATACAATCATATATATTGAACAGATAAGACATTATTACAATTAAATTTATTTGAAAGGTATGTCATGGGTATTTTCTCAAACATCGTGGACTTTCTTGGTTTCAGCCGATCATGCTGATTTTATTCAATAAAATAAATAATAAGTACTATAGATAGGTAGGTATTATAATGGTAAGTACCTATCTAAATTATTATTAAAAAATAAATTTGGAATGAAAATGTAGGTACGTATTCATTTTTTTAATGAATACCTAGGTAGATACATTTATTTTGTGCAAATTCGAGCAGTGGTGATTTTACGTTCCTACGTAGAAAACAGTGACAGGTTTGGAAATTCTTTTGGGAAAATGTTGGATAATTAGGTAAGCCACCTTTATAAGATTATAATAATATACCTACCTAGATAGGTACCTACTATTTTGAAAAATAAATGGCTTAATTGACTTTTTACACTCGAAAAATACACATCTCTTTTCATACCTAACTCCAATGAGATTAGGACGAATCATCTGAAAAAAAAATGACAGTGTAACTTTATTGTCGGGTCTGCCTAATGGCATAATCTGATCTAACGCTATTACAATAAAGGTGATATTGCTATAAATTCCTGATGCTTTTTTTTGGGTCTGCCGAATGGTTCCGGTTCAAACGGGTTCGCTCAAATGAACATTGACATTAGAAATACTGCTCTAACGCCATTACAATAAAGGTCATATTGCTATAAATTCCCGATGCGTGATATCGCATAATGGAAATTGCGTGACGTCTACCTATACATGCGAATGCGCGAATTTACTTGCTAGCTACTGTATTGAGTACGTCGTCCATTAATAATGTCATTGCCTAACTCCTATCTATTTTTTGGTGAAGCCCCGCTTCATTTTGCTTCTCCAAGAAAAGGCCAAGGGGTCCATATAAATAATAATTCATTAATTAATTACCTATCTAGGTATGGTGATAATAATAATAAAATTATTAGAAATCCGACAAGTTCCAGAAAAAGTCATTCCTGCTTGTAAATTTGAAAATCTACTCACCAGATCAATAAAATTTATTTGGCCATTATGAAAAACAATGTTAACTGCATTAATAAGTAGATGTAAAAATGTTATCATGGCATGAAAATAAAAAAAATCTTGTAAGTAATTCGTAAGCAGTTTTTTTTTCAAATTATTTTGACTGTCATAGACAATTAATTTATAATAACAAAATTAACGGCAACACCGGATAACCTTATCTTGGCATAGTTTGTCTGTGGTTTTGACATGGACGTCAAACTATTTAGTAGACGACCCTTTTTTTGTTTATATCTCTAATCTGGCGGCAATTAAACGCCCAAAACCGCAATATTCCACGGCGAAATCAAATAATATCCACCATGGCGTCTGCCGAATACGATTTGAACGGCTAAACGCCATTATTGAACGCCCCGAGCGGCGTAATTCATCGCATCGGATACGGCCGATGTACTCGCCGGAATTTGTGCTTACTGCGGTGTTTATGTTGGACCAACTGTCACAATCGTTGTGTTTTTATTGAAAACTATCACAACGCAACGTAGAAAAATCGCGGAATTTACCGTAATCTAGAAATAATATATTGTAAATACAAAGTAGAGAATCTATTATGTTTTTACTCTTTGACCTGTTTATAATGCATGTAGGATGATATATTGTGATGTGTTGCTCTCTATTTAAGACGTTTTCATCAATGCTATATCAATAATAATAGTAAGTAATATTGTATTTACATTATAATAAAAGTTCCCTCGTAAAATTAAAAAATAATCTTATGGTAAACAAAGGAAAGTTTGAATTTTTTCGAATCAAGGTTAGGAACGAAACAGTTGAATACATTGATATTTGATACAGTAATCCATAACGTCAAAGAAAAACTATAAACAAGCCCGTAATTTTTATTTTATAATGTCGAAATCAATTACTTAATTCAACGTATGTTGACAGTAATATAATATTAAAACGCAATAATAAATTGAAGCCACAAGTGGATGAAGGAGTTATGTTAAAAAATTGAGGTGAGGACACCTACATCCACTAGAGAAAATAACAAAATAAAACTAAAACTAAAAAAAGAAAGTATTAACATAGTCCTTTCATCCCTTGCCGTAATGCCAGACCAATGATTATTTTAAGATGTTTTATACATCCATATGAAAGATGGGTACATAACACCTTCATCCACGCAATAAAAAGACTGTCATAAAATGTAACATAACATCTTCATCCACTTGTGTCTTTAATTTTATTTCATGAATAATAAACACGATACGATCAGTCGATGAGAAAATGAAATCCACCAATGGCGATAGGCGTAATAATTTATTGTTTTTATCGTAGCGGTATTTGAGACCCAAAACAAAGCAACCTATACTGTAATCCAGAAATAAGTAAGTAGGTTATGTTGGGTCTTCTCTGTTTATGTTAGTTTTTGTTACTATTACTGCATTTCCTATTGTCAATGTACCATGCTTATTATCAGTCGACAGGGATTCTTGGAGGCGCCTCGTGGTGTCCATATGGTCCAAATTAAGGGGGGGTATGGACGAAGAAGAAGAAGAATAAAATACAATTTTTAATTGTCATTCATTACATAAATTTATCTGACATTCATTTTAATTTGTGCATTTATAAATCTGAATTACGGGCCCTTTTCCCTGAAGCACTGAAGAAGTGCTTAAGTGGTCTTCGCAAATATTAGTTCCTTTGTTATGCATGCCTCATCTATCCTGGCCCAGTACATCTTCCAACGTTTCGCAGCAAATGTGCGTAACAGTGTTCGTTCAGATGCGATTCCTCATTCTGACGTTATGCTGCAGTGTATTTCGAATTGGACCTGCGATAAGATTAAGTCTTTTTTCATAATTGAGGAGCTAAAGCCGTGTACTCATTAGCGAGTTGCAACTGCAACCGCTGTAGATACTGTCAATGATCTCCATGTAACCAATGGCGAGCCACTGTATCCACAGTGTTCATTCTGAGCTGAAACATGTCAGACAAATTGATAGCTAGTGCAGCGTATATTTTTATAGACTTTTTACTCGATAAAGACATCATCCACTATGTTGATGGAGTCACGACATGTATGAAAGAAGAAGCAGTTCATCTTTACTTATGCGGCGGCTAGACGGCAGCGACTTGCCTGCGTGGTATAGACTTTTACAGCACTTTTCGGTTTGCGCGAGCTTCAGTTTTCCCGTCCATACAGACGGGTTTCCCGATACAAACTGGTTTGAAATATCAACACATCAATGGTCATTAAAAGAATTTTACACAAATGAGTCCTACAGATACATTCTTTCATTTCTTTTAAAAGTATTTTTTGTCTTTTGGGTTCAATAGCACTCTATTATTTTTGTAAACGTCGATTAAAAGTAGGCATTTCTCCTCATCCCAATCAGTAGCCATGTTCACGTAAATACAACACCATCAAATTATTTTTACCGTTGCGGCGAATTACGGGTGTCATATTTAATGTCCACGAACAACTGCAAGCCTCCTTTTGATTCGCGGCAAACACTGACAAACGACAGATCTCTGCGGCGCACCTCAAGCTACTCGCAAACTAATTATTTGGCGTCTATACTGGTTAATGTATCTGCAACAGTGTATAAGTGACCAAGTTAAATGAATTAACTTAAGTTTTAAGTATGTGACTGTAAATTCTTCTTCTTCAGGGCGCTACAACCCTAGTCTGTCCGAAGGCGCTCCCCTTCAGTTTTTTTTTTTTTTTTTTACCATGTCCGATCCTAATAGGATCATATGGGCCTCCACAGAGTAGAGGTTTGTATTAACAGATTTTGTTTTTTTACGAGAAATGGATGTCAGCCACTTGCTCAACCTATTAGGTCCATACCCTGACTCACACACAAACTGAAAAACAATATGTGTACTTGCCAGACCCAGGATTCGAACCTGAGACCCACAGCGTGATAGTCCAACGCTTATGCCGCGCGGCCACTTCAGTTTAGGGCGCCCAAAGTCTTTTAACTACTACTCGACAATATCCCTATATCTTTTGCAAGGTCGACTTGGTCTCTGTTTCCGTTCCAACTTCTTGACTGTCGGTCTAGTATGTTTTTATCCCATCCCCATGAATGGATAAGAGACATAAATAAATTAGTATTAGGTATCGATCAATGAAATCATTGAAACTAAGTATGTTTACGGGCTAGTATTGTTGTCTTTACACCGTTAATTTCATTTCAGATTATTTGGTGGAACTCCATTATAGCCGGTTCCTCCGAATATACACACAATGGCTGAAGTACAATCGTCAATAATGGATGGTGGGTTTTAATATATTTGCTGTGTTTCTACATATAGCTAAGCCTGCTCTCACATCTAAACTCGCCTCGTCTGCCGCACAGCCATAAATCAAACCTTCCAACAACGTCGATCCGGTGTTGCATATGAAGACCGAGTACATCTACCTAGCGACAATCGCACGTAGCCTTCGAAACGTATAGATATTTCGATGCGGCGATTGGCGAGCCAGTATAGGAATGACCAATTCGTAGGTGTTTGTATATGTCCTGGCATCTTCGACTCTCAGCCCAAGAATCGTGCAACTTGTTGATTGCAACAGCAGATGTTTTTTTCAAACTAAACTCGCATTCGACCAATCTGCAGAGCTTCATTTGGCAACATGTGTTTTGTGAACAACGATGATGTCACATCAACGTATTCGACACGTTGCAGGCGGACGAGTTTTGATGTGAGAGCCGGCTAAATGGTATATTAAATGGTCGTGTGTATACGGTATCGTACAGTGGTTGCCATGCGCCACGAAACAACCACAGGGAGGTCTTAAAACCTGCTCGATGAGCTCATTTAGTCTTGAGTATGTAACAGCGAAGAACCAAAGACTGAGAAGAGTGGAAGGAGATAGGGGAGGTCTTCATGCATCAGCAGATCGACCCCAGCCTCTTCCTAAGAGGAAACACAAAAAATCGTTGGGTTTCAAGATACTTTTTTTCATAAGAAACGATTCTTTCAAAAGATGTTTAGATATTATATTTTTCTGTGAATTTGTTTATTTGTCTAATGTTATCAGGTAATATTATAGCCCATCACAAAGTTTGCATTGAAATATCTAATATCTGTTTTTTTATACCTACTATATAATATTATGTGGTAGGTATATTATTTAACTATCGATATAGCCAGGGCATTTTTTGTCATGTAACACGATGGAACGGTGTTCCAGCACCCTTTTTCACAGTATTTTTAATTTTTCAAAAGCAATTAGACGAAACAATGTCCGCGCTTACATAATTACATATTTATATAATTCGTCAAATAAAATATGGTATAAAATCTGAACCGGATGAAATGTGGATGCTAAAAAACTATTGCGTTTGATATAATGTGAATGTGAACGCGGATTTTCGCAAACGAATCTAATTACTACCCTGATAAAAGCTTCATTGAAGACCAAAACGGTTTCGGCACTTTTGTTCATCAAACTCGTCGCACCACCTTTGACACTTTTCGATCCTTCGAAATACTTGATCGTCAATATAACCTGTATGGTAATAAATAATTGTTTTCAGACGCCGAAATCAGAATGCGCGAGAGCAGATTGTCTCCGACGCGGCTGACGTCGTCGCCTTCACAGGACAGCCAGGGAGAGCAGGACACGCCCACTGACCTGTCCATGACGGTAAAAATGGAACAGCCCGAGCTCATTATGGACATGGAGGTGGCAGCTGTCGAGGTTGTCACGGCAACCGCGCCACCTCGGAGGGGCAGGGGGAGACCCCGCCTAAACAAGGACGTGCAGCCCAAGAAACCGCCCGCTGAGGGTGAGATTCACCACACGTATTAGTATTATTTGGACACATTACAGGAAAGTAAAATTGTTTGTGGAGGGTCCGTTTTGAAAAAGTATCCATAACATTTTTTTTTATAGATTTGGTGGCGGCGGGAGGCGTGGGGTTAAGAAAATCTACCGGGTGATTTCCACATTTAATTAGCCTCCTAGGTACTAATAGTTTCTCATCTCTGTAATCGCCGACCCTCACACTTTTCCAGGCATATTCCTCATACTCAAACACTCAGCACATTGAGTATGGCCTACATGCCCAAGGTGTTCACCTATGAGTTATTGTATGAGCTGTCGTATTCAAAAATGGCTTTACATTCATAATTATTAAGATTGTAGGTGTTCGTTTATGTCGTCGGCATGGCCGCCACATCCTGAAGTGGGCCCCCCTACCTATCGCTAAAGATAACGGTAGTGTGACGCTCTACAGTAGCGTTTTCCAAATGGTGTACGCGGTAAAATTAATGTTTTATTGTATATTTCAATACATATATCCATTTGAATTACTTATGGAGCTCTTGAGTATTGATATACAATTAAAAATTGTATTTTACAACCCCATAAATTTAAATTTTATTATTATTACTAGTAAAGCAAATTTATGTTTGTTGATCTCACTTATCTGGTCGACTCGCCTCGCCGGGCCCCTCCTGAGCCCAGGCCCCCAGGCTAGAGCTCTGTCAGCCCCACCCTTGTGGGGGCCATGGTCGTTGGCGCTGTTTTTTGTCTTAACCACTTCCCAGTTATATTTTGGTGAGAAAGAGTGTCTAAAAATTGTCAGATATTTTTTTAAACATTTTATAAACAATTTATTAAAAATTTTATTCTTACGTTTGTTTTACTTTTTTTCACATTAAATTAACACATTTTTACAATATTTAAAATTTTATGAAAAATGTCAATATTTTCTTTTAACGTTTTATTATAAATTGTATACATGTTTTTTTACTTTTTATCACAACAGATATGTAGGTTTATGTTTTAAATTTTACGGAAATAATAAAGTCTTTTTGGTATGGTAAATTTTGAAAAATTCAATACACAACCCTACATCACAATCTCGTCTCATTCCGTATTCGTTTGTCGTTTTCATTCATATGTGAGCAGCATACTTTGCATGTCTAGTAGGTCTTTCTTTATTCGCCGTAGATGGTATTGATTGGTAACTAAAATGAAGCTAATAAGTATAAATAATATATACTTATTTTTGACGAACTTACTTCTAAAATGTGTTCAAAAATAACAAAAGTAACTAAATTCAAATAACAATAACATGTGACATACCTAACACAAAAATAACTATGAATGAACAATGAAGTCATTGACTAATCAGGCCCGCTCTACCCAGCAGTAAATAAAGCTTTTATTATGTCATATGGCTCCAGTGGCGAAGGGTGACTTTTGGAAAGAGGTAAGCTGTGGAGATCAGAGAAAAAGAGCACACTTGTCAGGTAACTTACGGGAAATAAGAAGATAATACTTACGATATTACTACTGATGAATAGGTGCACACTAATGACAACGACACACTGGTCATAGGTTTCACCGCTGAATTTGTCAAATTATTTAAATCACTTATGGCAGTAGAATTCCACGCATACTTTCTTTACGAAACAATACGCATCGCCAACAAAAAAGTTTGTTTAATGTATAACTGCCAGTTAAAAACAAATATTTATCATTTATAAATTGTTGTGAAAATGTCTAATATAAGTTTTTTTGCTGTATTCAAATCTAAATGAACCCTTGGAAGGTCAAGCTTTGATAATTTTTAAATGCAATCGTTCGCACATTTTCTACCGGGACACTACACAATTTAATAAATTCTTATATATTTAAAGCACTGGCGAATGATTTCGGTACAATATGAGATAATTTATCCACATTCACAGTAACACAATGAATTTTGTATTATAAAATAAACCTTTACCACCGCTTTGACATGTCAAAATGACATAAACTGTGAATAGCATGTTATGTTTGTCTATGACTGAAGTAACCTAAATAATAATCGCGAATTAATACAATATTTATTTTAAATAACAATTTATAAATTATATGTGATCGAACACAATAGTTATTATTTTTTTTGATCATCCTTATTATTTATTATTTGCTTTTAAAGATAAGCAAAGACAATAAACAAATCAACATTTCGAATAAGCTTGTCTGTTAACGCTTCTGAGTCTCGAACAAAAACCCAGACATGCATGAAGTTGGCAACTGAATTTCGGTAGAAAATTCGGCTTGGATTATCGTTGAAATAATTCTAAAAATAGCACTCACGTTGGACGTTCCGTCATTTATTTTTGATTCGAAACATGACTAAATTAAAAGCTCTACTTATAAATAACGACGATAGATGGCAATCAATATTTTTATTATAACCTACAATGTCCTACAATATAGATATTTATTTATATAAATTAAATACTTGAAAATAGAAGGTAAGCTTTAAATAATCGCTTAGTATGGAGCCTTCGCCACTGTATGGCTCATATATCACTCAAATAGCAGTCAAAACAAATAATAAACTGTGTGACAAGTTGAAATACGATCTTCCCGAATGTAGCTCGTGATAAACATTCCTGTCAAGTTGATAAAAAAAACGCCTGAGTCAGACTTGGGCTAGTCAGTGTGCGAAGAAAACGTGTGCCCGATCATACTCGGGATAAACAGTCAAGTGGTTAAAAATGCCGCATTCTTGCATTTCATAGATTGTCGAGGGGAGTGAGGTCAATCTGTAGAAAAGGCTGTTTAATAAGATTGAAAGTCCTGATGAAGAATAACAAGTAATATTCCATTAACCTAAATGACTTGTATTCTTTCCATTTCTTGAGGGGGTCTGGACTCGAAAACTCCCCCCCCCCTTTTTGTGTGCATGCCTCAATCATTAGACTATGATTAAAATGGTCTAAATGTATTTCCATTATATAATTAATATTCTGATGGACGAACTCATAAAGTTCGGCATTGATGTATGCAGCAGTAAAGAAAGAGTGGAAGGAGCTAGGGGAGGCCTTCATCCAGTAGTGGTCTGACCACACTTAAAACATTGCAGAATCGTCATTGAGTAGTTGTCATACAAAATGTTGTATACCTTTTTCTAGTTATAGTCCAAACTTGGTTTTTGTTCCGTCGTACAAAATTAGGTGTGCGATTTGTACAGATTCGATGCAGATATAGCATTATTTTGATTATTGTTTTTGTTTGTTTTTAGCTGACGTAAAACCCCGCGTGAAGCGACCGTACAAGAAACGCGCCTCCAAGGCGACAGGTGAATCTCGATTTCAAATTATTACTTAGTTTCATTTAAATCAGGACCATACGAATTCACTCAATAGCCACACGAAACTGCACATTTATGATTTGAACATATTGAGAGGTAACTGTGAAAATGGTACATATTATGTTATGGTATCTTAAATCCACGATGGCCAATTAGGGGGGCTAATTAGGTGCCTCCATTTATATCTTTAATTTTCTTTATGGCCAGGATTACATATTTTGTGTAGTGTTCTTGTGTTGTTCTATTGCTTAGTACTTCGTGAGGCTTTTGGAGGTCAATTTCATAATTACGCTGTATCATAATTATGAGTCCTGAGAGTCCATCGCTCCCTTTATAGTATAGGGCAGTCGTTGATGACATGCCACACAGTTTGAGATGTGTTACCGTCACATGGACAACAGTCATCATACCTCAATTTAAATAGATAAGCTCGCACCGCTCCGTGGCCTGTTAGTATCTGTGTGAGTTTGTGTGATATTTTTAAGTTCCTGGCAAGAGTGATGGCACAGTTTATGCTTGGAATAAATTTCTGCATTATTGATCCTGTGGCGGATGTTGTGTATCTGTGGTTCCATAGCTCTATTGTGTCTTCGTTTAGTTTTTGTTTTGCGTAACTTAGAGGAAAGTGTGTATAGGTTACAGGTCTTTTATCTGTTGTGGCTTGTTTAGCCAATATTGAAGGTCCCGGTTTTGACTCCCGAGTTTGGCAAATTCACTTGTGTGTTTGGACCCAGAGTATGGACCTAGTAGGTTGAGCAAGTGGTTAACATCTGTTTTTCGTAAAAAAACCTGTCAATACAACCGTGTGGAGGTTTAAACCAAAATCGGTTCAGATACACGCTATATTTTTGTAAAACCCAATGTCTCAGGAGCTCGGAAGAAGTTCGTTCAGTAGACGCACATTAATATTTTTGTATTTTCAGCCGATCCAGTACCAAAAGCGAAGAGAAAATACGTGCGAAAACCGAAGAATACCACTGTAAGACATTTTATGTATCTTTTGTTTAATTTTATTATCAATTAACAATTTACCCACTGCGAAAATGACGCAAAGCAAGTATGTCTAAGGGCCAAAGCACACTAGAAGCGGCCTACCACCTTGTGGTGTGCTTTGGCCCTAATATTGACAATGTTAGATTGCAAAGTTAAAAATTGTATAACTTTTCAACCATCTGACTTAGCTGCTTGAAATTTTTCAAATTCCGACAGAAATACTATTTATATAACGTGAGTTTTACTAAACTGTTTCTCTCTCTGTTGCCCGTGCAGAATGACAAAAATGCTGACAAAATCAAAGACAAGGAGAAGGAGAGGGAGAGAAAAGAGAAAGAGAAGGAACGGAAGGAGAGAGAGAAGAAGGAAAAGGCGAAAAAGATAAGCGAAAAGAAAGAGAGGCGGAAGAAGGAAGCGGCGGAGAAGAAACCGCGACAGAGGAAACCTAGGAAGACACCCGTCAAGAAAGGTAATGATTATTTACCTATGATAATTTGTGACCGCATAGGAGTCTATAATACTTCCTTTAATTCACATGCTGTTTCCGTGTCCGATCATGGACTGAATTCATCGGCGCCATAGCGACACAAGTCAGATGATTTAGTTGTTGGCAAAGAATATGGACTCTAGATAGAAGGAGTCTTATACGCATTCTGTATTAGGAATGATTGTACTACGTGTGGTTGTATTGGTAACAAGTTCGCTATTTTTCTTCTACTATTGGCATCCCTGAAAACAAAATGGTAACTCGTTTTTTGGTTTGCGTTATTTACGTAATCTACGTACGCATTTCTCGGTGTTTTACGTGATTATACATCTTGAAAACATTGGTCAATGTATTAACTACATTTGTACCTAGTTAACTGCTATACATACCCGTGTGGCACAGCTTCAAGGATTCCGTCGCCGTGATTTAACCTCTATCACCATGCAGCTACAAAAGCAATCTCCACGTTGCATGTCTGATGACAGAGAGTGCAAGATGTGGCCTTGTGCTTGTCCTATGTTCCGATGTTGGAGAGTAACAGGGTTCTGTAAGTATATGTAGGCATACCTAAGAGAAATTCAGTCGAATCCTCACTATTAGACTTTGCTTCAACGAATGACAGGAGAAAGCACGCAATTCTTACGTTATTCTACACTAAACTACGTCTGTGTAAATTCGTTTCATCTATGTGGAATTTATTGATGTCATTGAATAATTATTTTCTGTTTGTCCGTTCCAGTCAAGCAGCTGATCAAGCCTCTGACGCCGGCGATGATAAACGCGAAGCAGAAGAAACTGAACGAGGACGCTCTGTCGGACGGCTCCGAGGACTCGGTGGTCTTCTGCCAGGAGTTCCGGCCGCCCGACCTCAATTACCACGCGCCTGCCAGACTGCCTTTTATGCCACACCGGGATAATATCTACCCTGATTCCATACGAGGTTAGTAAAGTTGCTTTCTCGCTATATGATGTATGGTTGGTAACTGAATACCACGTAGCGTACTGTGTCTAAGCACATTCCGTCTGTATTAACTATGAAATGTGCGCAATTTGTAATATCAGTAGATTCATGGCGCTGAATTGCGAAGAACTATTGATATTGTGTCCTATCACCGCCATCTTTAGATTAATAAAGCCTGAGCATAACTTTTTGCACAAGCAACGAGTGGTCCACTACCATACTATTTATTGATAACGTACTTGCAAGCAGAGTTTGAGTTTGGTATTCTATAATGACTGAAGAGTATAAATAAGTTATTGGTTATTGTGGTTTAGAATCGACTGTCACATTGACAAACGTCCTAGTGTATTATGATATTATGATACTTTGATCGTCACTTCCAATTATTAATAACACATAACCACTAAATCAGATGAACTCCAAGGTCTCCAAGATACGTTAAAATAATCTGAAACTAAGAATACTCCGACAAGTGAACGAGACAGACGCAGTATGAGCACTCTATAGGCAATGGCAGGCAATGACAGGTCATCCATAGACAACCCGAGGGGCGAAAAGTAGGACCAGTCGTGTAATGTATCGGCTTCCTTCTTCAGTAGGCAAATGGTCCTATGCATTTGATTCTCCTTTCGTATTATTATTATTTTTGATCAATATACATATTTTAATAAAAAGTTTGCACAATGTGTTCTTAGCGGACAAATTTGCAAAATTGTCGTTCTACTTTGCAGCCCCCAGCAGAAGCCCTGCATTTTGGGAAGCACTGATGAAATGCATAAGGGATTTGCTAACAGGGGGGCGTATAAAATGGTGATTTTATAGGGTTGTAGAAAATGTGATACCACAAAACCAAAAATTTGTTTTTAACAGTTAGTTGGTGGAGGGGAGTCCAAAAATGAGACGTAATTTAGATAGGGGCAAAAAAATATGCGACAAAGTGTGACGATAGGGGAGGTGGGACAAAAAAGTCATATTTTAAGGACAGCACCTAAGGGTGAATTTGGTTTGGAAGATATTTGTGTCATTGTGATACCTTATTTTTTCTCATAATACCATACACTCACATCATACATTCAATAAAATGTTAGATATTGATTTATTTGTGAGCATTTTTTACAGCGGAGAACAATCTTTCGGCGATCAACCTGCCGCACACCGGCAAATCAAAATCGAAACCGTCGGGACGAGAGTCGCCAATCGTCAGCCGCCTCGAAGACTCCAGCTCGGGCAACAGCAATTCCAGCAGCAACTCGGACAGCAGCGACAGTGATTCCAGTGATTCTACAGACGACGATGATGAAGCCCGGCCCATGAGCGACGAGGAGATACGAAAGGTGCCGACAGTGGACAGGCTGACCAGTGTTGCTCCATTCAACGGAATCGGCAGTCGATTGAGGTTGGTGAATAACATAGCTAGTGTGTTGCTCTTAACCCATAGACGACCAAACATGAGAAATTCCAGTCTTCGAAAAGGTTTTGTCATGTCATGTTTTTTTACTTAACGGTATAACGGACGAAATATCCGGTCAAATGTGAACATTATTATTAATAACATCCTGTTATGTTATACATATTAAAATCAAAAGTGTCACCGTTTGTAAACAATGTTCTGCTCACGATAATCAACAAGCTTGATTTTGTTACCCGTTGAACATGTCCATGTGGTGGAGAAATATAGGATGCAAATCATATCCTCTGGGAATGTCCTAAAATGTGCACAGAAACGGAAGAGCTGCTTAAGTCGGTTCAACCAGTTGTTGGGCCCATCGGACTGTCCGACCTGACCAGTCTTGAATTTAGAAAATTTGTAGCATGAAGATCTCTTCGCTTAGATTGTTCGGCAGTTTCGTATTAGCTTTTGTTATTTCTCTCCCATAGGCAATGACATTAATATGGACGAAGCATCTGGAAAATAAAATGACACTCACTTTGTGTCGGGTCTGCCGGATGGCGAAATTCATATTTTAATATCAGTATCCTACGCTCAAATGAACATTCTGCTTGCAAGCGGTCTGGCGACACCGCTGGGTCTGCCCATACAAAATTTCTGACTGTCAAGTTTCGACTCCGCCGTTATTGTTGTGTTACAAAATGCCAATGTGCCTAGTTAAAAAATGTAAAAAAAAATCTACTAAGCACTCCAAGAAAGATAGGATATCACTTTTCATGTGTTAGTATTATTTATTATTGATAAAATGCCATTTTAAGATATTGATGAATGTTTATTCAATGCAATTGAATGACAGAAACCATTGTTCAGACGCCTGTGATGCACTAGGCTCACATGCGTCTAATCTCCGAGAAGTCGTAAGTAACCTAGAATCTGTTTCTAACGTAATGAGTAATGACACTAATACTCCATTACAATAAAGGTTATATTACTATAAATTCTCGAAGCTTGTATCGCATAATGGAAATGGATACGTCATATGGTCACGTGACGTCTACCTATACATCTGTAAATGACTTTAATGCACAATTTCTCGTGCGCGCCGATATGAAGTGAGTTGTCCATTTAATGTCATTGCCCATAGGTATTCATCCAAGTCATACATGGAATGTCCTTCTATGTAGATGGAGCCTAAATGTATGTCTTTCCGTTGCAGTGCGTCTCCCGATCATTCGCAATCCTCGTCAGACACGGATTCGGCTTCATCGTCGGCGCGGATGGAAGGCAGAGACAGAGGCGGTCAGAAGAACGGCACGTACCGCAGCACCACCCCGCCGCGGTCTCCGTCGTCTGCATCGTCGGAAAACGCCGATAAAACCTTCCAGTGTCACACCTGCCGGAAGTGGTTTTCTTCGACTGTTACACTCAGGTACTTTTGTTACTATTTTAAACGAGGACTATTTGTCTCCAAATGTCATGTAAGTACACTGATCTACCGTATTGTATCAAAATTAGGGTCTTCAAACAATAGTTGCCAAACTATATTATATTTCTGTATCTAATGGTACGTTTACATTTGACACTAATATCGTCATATTTATGTATGACACCATATTCACTTAAGTGTAAACAGTAAGTATATTTGTATCTGCCACTTATTTTGCGTGTGTCGACTCTCACCTACCACTTATTCAATCTACTTATATACGCAAATGTAAACACCGCGTTTTCGACAAGTTCGAACTTGGAGCGATATATCACCGAAGTTGGACCACCGTCTACTTTTATGTCAAGTACCTGACACAATATTCGTAGTTTGACAGGTACCTAGTGAATTGCATATGTATATTTCTAAAACAACGGACAATCAATAATCATAGGTACACCATGAATGTATGCCCAACGTTTACGTTAATAAATGTACTGTAGCGATCTGTCAAAAATCATAGACAATGAGAAATAAATCGGATGTGCCGTGTTCTATGGATTTTGTTCGAAAATAAAATATCGCTTGTTCTCGGCACATACGATTAATTCTGATGCACTCTGTGAAGAAAAAATGCGCTTCAAATGGTATTACCTAATTCATTTTGGCCCACACCTCTACTCGTATTAGGTACGATAATATTATATTGAATATGCAATGACGATCAAGTGCTAGATATCGCAATGTTACTGTTAATCGTTCTTCTACGCATTTCTGAATTGTGTGTCTTGTTTTTTGGCAAAAGGTCCAATCTTGCAAACTAAAGTTCACAAATTGAGTTGGATCTTCGATTTTAAACTCTGACATTAAACGGAAGGCACCTAGTTCTTTTCGTCGCTGAATCCATTCCCGCACCCATCTAGACCATTTTTTCCTCCTTTTTGTTGCCAAAAGACTTAAAATAATAACACTCGCTGCTTTCTTTTTTAACATTCCCATATTGACAACTGACATAACGTTTTTGAGAAGTATACAAAATAAGTGTCCGAATAAATTACAATATCATATGTAAACACCGCATATATTTATTCCAATGTTGCCATTGAATAAAGTGTCGAGACTTTATTTCAACGAGAAGTATACCAGAATTTTATGTCAGATCCATGCAGGTGTAAACAGTAAATGAAATTTTATGTCCGACACATAAAATAAGTATAATGGTATAAGTGTCAGATGTAAACGTACCATAATGGTACGTTTACATTTGACATTTATATTGTCATATTTATGTATGACACCATATTCACCAAGTGTAAACAGTAATTATATTTGTACCAGCCACTTATTTTGCGTGTGTCGACACTCACCTGTCACTTATTCAATCTACTTATATACGCAAATGTAAACACCGCGTATTCGACAATTCCGAACTTGCCGCGATATATCACCGAAGTTGGACTCCCGTCTACTTTTATATCAAGTACCTGACACATTATTCGTAGTTTGACAGGTACCTAGTGAATTGCATAGGTATATTTCTAAAACAACGGACAATCAATTAACACCATGAATGTATGCCCGACGTTTACGTTAATAAATGTACTGTAGCGATCTGTCAAAAATCATAGACAGTGAGAAATAAATCGGATGTGCCGTGTTCTATGGATTTTGTTCGAAAATAAAATATCGCTTTTTCTCGGCACATACGATTAATTCTGATGCACTCTGTGAAGAAAAAATGCGCTTCAAATGGTATTACCTAATTCATTTTGGCCCACACCTGCACTCGTATTAGGTACGATAATATTATATTGAATATGCAATGACGATCAAGTGCTAGATATCGCAATGTTACTGTTAATCGTTCTTCTACACTTATGGCATTTCTAAATTGTGTGTCTTGTTTTTTGGCAAAAGGTCCAATCTTGCAAACTAAAGTTCACAAATTGAGTTGGATCTTCGATTTTAAACTCTGACATTAAACGGAAGGCACCTAGTTCTTCTCGTCGCTGAATCCATTCCCGCACCCATATAGACCATTTTTTTCTCCTTTTTGTTGCCAAAAGACTTAAAATAATAACACTCGCTGCTTTCTTTTTTAACATTCCCATATTGACAACTGACATAACGTTTTTGAGAAGTATACAAAATAAGTGTCCGAATAAATTACAATATCATATGTAAACACCGCATATATTTTTTCCAATGTTGCCATTGAATAAAGTGTCGAGACTTTATTTCAACGAGAAGTATACCAGAATTTTATGTCAGATCCATGCAGGTGTAAACAGTAAGTGAAATTTTATGTCAGACACATAAAATAAGTATAACGGTATAAGTGTCAGATGTAAATGTACCATAAGATAACTCCAGTGTGTTACGCAAGTCAGTAGTGAAGGATGGAGGTAGGTTGTTAAGATCTGTCATAAATAGAGCACATTAAACTTTGTTAGTCACATGTATTTGTTTTTATTGAACTCTGACTACAATTTACAGATGGTATTGGCTAGTTTTTAAAAAACAATTAAACCCTGCCTAACCAAACCATAATAGTTTTGGTATACTTGGGCGATACGACAAAATTGGGCACAAATTTTCACCTGTTTTCGTTGGATTAAGAATACATTTTACACATCGTCTCTGTTCTGGCAGAACACACTAATTGTAGAATACTAGGTTTGAGTAATTTGACTTTGAAGTTGTTAAAATTTTTGAAATGGTCTATCATGTGAGTTTATTAAGTAATCGTAAAAAGGATGACTTTAAAATAAAGTCTGTTTATTTATTAAGAAGGTTTTCAAAGTTTAAAATAAGGAACATTTTGGTATAACTATCTCAATATGTCATTTTTTCGAATGAGTGTCTTCTGCCAGAGCAGTGACGACATATTGTCAGTTAATTTTTTAAAATTCAGTGAGCCCTGCCTGAACCAAACTATATTAGATAGAAAATATTATTCTATCTATAAAATATCTAATGTTATGTATGATTTAATTGCGTAATTTTAGATATTTTATAGATATAATATGAATATTTTTTGACTGTTATCTATTATGGCTCGGTTTTCGCAGGGTTTAATTGAATTTTTAAAACTAACCAACACCATCTGTAAATTGTAGTCTTATAATTATTTCAATGAAAACAAATACGTATGACTGACGGGTTTGGGTCGAAATCCCGAAGGCCGGAATCCCGAAGGCCGAAATCCCGAATGGCCGAAATCCCGAATGGCCGAAATCCCGAAAGCCGAAATCCCAAAAGCTGAAATCCCGAAAGCCGAAATCCCGAATACCAAAATACCGAACGCTGAAATCCCGAATGGCCAAAATCCCGAAGGCCGAAATCCCGAAAAATAAAAAAATACAAACATCAATAATTGCGCAATCTTGAATTGCGCAATTTCTACAAGAGAGACAAAAGTCCATTTTTTCTGGAAATATGAAAAACGAAAAATAAAAAAATACAAACACCAGTAGTTGCGCAATCTTGAATTGCGAACAAAATCCATTTGTTCTACAAAATTGTCTCTCCTGCAAAAAATTGCGCAATCCGCAAAACCTATTTTCCGCAAAAATGGGCTTTGCCTTTCTTACAAAAATTGCGCAATTCAATATTGCGCAATTGTTGGTGTTTGTATTTTTTATTTTTCGTTTTTCATATTTCCAGAAAAAATGGGCTTTTGTCTCTCTTGTAAAAATTGCGCAATTATTGATGTTTGTATTTTTTTTTATTTTTCGGGATTTCGGCCTTCGGGATTCCGGCCATTCGGGATTCCGGCCATTCGGGATTTCGGCCATTCGGGATTTCGGCCATTCGGGATTTCAGCGTTCGGGATTTCAGCGTTCGGGATTTCGGTATTCGGGATTTCGGGATTTAGCCTTTCGGGATTTCGGCCATTCGGGATTTCGGCCATTCGGGATTTCGGCCATTCGGGATTTCGGCCATTCGGGATTTCAGCATTCGGGATTTCGGCCTTCGGGATTTTGTCCGGCACCCATGACTGACAGAACGGTTATCTGAAATAACTTATTTGATTTAATCGCAATTATAATTTGTTGAAAATGTTTTACATTGTCAATGACACTTGACAGCTCGCATACTTGTAAGGCAGTGATTTCCAATTGCGTGTTAGGAATGATCATTCGTAAAAGCCACAAGTTGAAACAAATTTGATAGTAGAATGAAAAGGTTTAACGTAACCTATTTTTAAACAAGTAATGTTCACCCCCTACTATGCACTATTCCATCAAGATTTTCACCTACAGCAATAAAATAACTGTTTACTTTTGGACAAAAAATCTTGAAGACGGTGTTTTTGTCTATTGAAACGTGAAAAAAGGGCTGTTACGCGTCACCTTACCTCAGTACGTCACTGTGTATCGTGTTAGATGTTTATTTTATAATTTTTCTCTCCAGATTTTAATGTTTATAGGCCAGGTAGGGGCTCTTTAAGTTTCTAGAAAATGTGCCAACAACAATAAGGCAACCACTATCACTTGAAGCGCGGTGGCAGCGCTATAAACATAACATATAAGCGTGCATAAGTTCGATAGTTTTGTTAGATAATATGACATAGTTAGAGTGACGCCGAGCGAGAGAAAACGATGCAATAGGCTTCATGTAAGAGCAGTCGGAAATAATAACGGTGACAATAATTAAATTTACCCTATGTAATTTGTGCGCAGTAGACGAAATCGTAATCTGCGCAATTTTACGGTTAGGTTGTTCCACTATCGTATTACGTGGTATTAGTTTCGCAAATCACCCCATTTTAAGTTATATTTGCTGGCCTCTACCTAATTAAACTGTAAATTAGTAAAAATACACAATATTATATGATTTTTCATTATCCTAATAGATTCATGTTTTCGGACTGAGTTGGATGCGAAAAGCACAGGCCCGGACGCAGTGGCCGGAAATGGGAGAGGAACCAGAGAGGTTGGAAATCTGTGTAACTAGAACTGACACAGCAAAGAGAGATTGTCTAGTTCCTTTTCAAACTCGAATTTCGTTCATTCGGCGTCCTCTGTAAATGGTTCGTTTTATTGTTGTCTTTTCAGAATTCACAAAAGAAGCCACGTGGCGCGGTCAGGCAACGGTTCATCCGGGGCACTGTCCAGCAGCGGAGGGCAGCGGTCTTCACGCAGGTACGAGTGTGACTGCTGCGATGCGACTTTCACACGGCGCGAGAGGCTCGAACAACACAGGTAACATTCATATAATATATATTTTTATTTATTTTATTGAATCTAATAGACCAGTAGGGAACGGAATTTAGTCGTAGCGTCTTACCCACCATACTGTCTGCATTCTGGAAATAATTATTAATTTACAGATGACAGATGATTTACTACTGCGGCTAATATTATTTCCATATAATTCTCACTATAGGATGTCGACAGTCAGAATGTATATTTGTAAAATTAAAATGATATGTTCTATTCTCTTCTTGGTCGTTCTCTCAATGCTGAGGATCGTGACCACCATGGAATGTTGTCTTTTTTGAACGACCAAGACTTTCCACACCCCTCTCGAGCATCTGCTTTTCTCACGACTGCCCCCAGTCAGTTCCTTCAATCAATCACTCCAGCGCGTCGGCGCTCTTCTTCTGCCTCACCTTTCCTGGAGGCTACCCATATCCACTAGTTTCCAAGTTATCCGGTCTACACCGAATAATATGTCCAAAACACTGCAGAATGCATCCCATTATCTCTCGTCTCTGGATGATCGATTGGTTCGTCCTGTGCTCTGTCCAATAAATACGAAGCATTCAGTGCCAACACCACATTTCGAAGGCATCATTTGCCTTCCGCTCCCTTGCTTACAGAAATAAAAATATGGAGAACACTATTGTTTGCAGAAGCATCATTTTATGGCAATTGGAATTCCCCGATCCTTCCATATAAGACGTGTCATCGTATTTTTTGAAATTTGTATGCGGCTTCTATCTCTGCTTTATATCCGCCTTTTCCACTAATGGTTGATCCGAGATATATAAACTCGTCCACTGTTTCTGAGCTTCGTAGAATGCTTGCGGCTGGTAGAAGGTTAGTCCGATCGGTAACCATTAATTTAATATGGAGGCCGTATTTACGACTCTCTTCCTCTACCCGGTGTAGCAGCTCTGCAAGTTTTCTTTCATCAGCAGCGATTAGCATGGTATCATGTGCGAATCTTAAGTTGTACATATATTGTACTTTTAATATATGAAAATCATAGAACTTGCTTGAACCTTTTGATATTTGACATTACAAAATCATTGTTAATTTTAAAATGAATGAAAACACTATTCAATTCTAGGCAAAGTCTTTATGAAACAACTTGTATGGAATCGTAAGTAACTTTTAAATATATTATTCAATACGTAATTAATACAATTTCTATATACTATTTGATGTTAAAATGGCTACGAATGAATGCGATCGCGGCATAGTATTAGCCGACTCACACTTCAAAAGTCGTCTCGTCTGCAATATGTGATATCATCATTATTCGCAAAACACACGTTGCTAAAAGGTGATCCGCACATTGGTGGACTGCGACTTTTTAGTTTGAAAGAACTGCTACAGTGCTGCTAGCAACAAATCGTATGCGTCTTGTGCTGCGAGTCGAAGGCACCAGAACGCATATGCACACCTACAATTTGGTCATTCCTATACCAGCTCACCGGTAGCCGCATCCAAATATATATACGTTTCGAGGAGTTACGCGCGACTGTCACTAGGTGCCTATGTACGCGGCGGTCTGCATATGCAACATCGAAACGACGTTCCTAGAAGATTTGATTTATGGCTGTGCGGAAGACGAGGCGAGTTTAGATGTGAGAGCCGGCTTAGTGGTCACTTAAAAAACTGTGTAAAATGATTCACAAGAAACTTCCGCGATTCGAAGACCGGTGGAATATAGATATCATTTGTCATGGATTCAATCATGATTTGGCACACTCGCAGCAGGTTCGAATGATGCTATTGACCCATGTCTGATAAAGTCTGATTGGTATAATTTTCTCTATGTGAATTTTTTGTGGACGTGTCAGTGTATTGTGATTGGTTGTATGCAGATGTGAGATGCACTCGGGCGCCCTGACGGAGCGCTGCGAGGTGTGCGGGCGAGGCTTTGAAGATGAAGAGCAACAGCGGAGACACACCGCCCTGCACACGCCTGATGAGAGAGCCGGTAACTATATCTTTTCGTTATCGAAATAAAACCTTTTTATGCGTGATTCCTGGGATGAAGAATCCTACTGGTCTGTGACGAAAAACAATCATGGCAGGATTGAATCGTAAACCTTCCGATTAACAAGTGCGTTTTTTGCCAATGTGCTATTCTGTCCTTTGCGTAAGAGACAATCTTTATGTACATGGAGATGTTGACATTCTCCAGACCATCCATAGACTGAAACCGCATGTGGTTTTAAACAGTGTACCTACCGTACTAAACTTATGATTTCTGTTCATGGAAATATATTTTTATATGTTACCACACCAAACTGTTCATTTTTGTCGATGTAAAGGAAGATAATGGTGGTCACAGCATCCGGCGGGACCAGGATTGATTTCAATGTCTATGTGGAGTTTAATTAAATTAACGCTCGTGTTGCAGGACGGTGCGGAGAATGTGGCGAGGTGGTCAACGGCTGGGAGGAACTGCGGCGGCATAGGGCGGCGCACGCTCCTGCCGCCGCCCACGCCTGCCCCCTGTGCCGGAAAGCTTTCACCTATCCCCACTCGCTCTCCAGGTATGTCACGTCATATTGTTAGGAAATATACAATTATTACACCTGAGAAACATATCATTATTATTCAATTGGATTTATTTAATATTAGGTGAAAAGCAAGAACATATGAATTAATATCGTCCTATTAATTATCAGAAATTTTATGCGGGCATCTATAATTTAACGAAACTTGATTAGCACTTCAATTGCTCGAATATTAGGTACGGAATTTTTCTCTTAAATCTGAAGTAAATTGAGATTTTACTATACATAAGTATAAGATAACACCCACGATGGCTGAACGGCTCACCCATCTTCACAAGTTAGCTACTGCAGACTTCACATCAGGGAACTCAGAAATAATGGGAACTGAAATATCTACGATCTCGAGTAAGGAAGAATACGGAATAAATTTAAACACGTGTCAAGAATACGTTATACGTTGAATACTGACAACTGCTCCCGGTTTATACATTTACGCTCATTTAATATTGCTGTATTACACACACTATTGCACGTGCATAATGCATGTTTTATTTTTGTAGGACACTCACACATTCAAAACCCTGCATCAGCATGTGGCGTATTGAACATAGCCTATCGGTATTCTATTTATTATCTGTTCTGTCCTATGGCCGAGTGGTTTATACGTCGGCTTATAATGTCGTGGGTCCCAGGTTTGAATCCTGGGTCTGGCAAATACACGTATTATCTTTTAATTTGTGTTTTCAGTCGAAGTATGGACCTGATAGGTTGAGCAAGTGGCTAAAATCCATTTCTCGTAAAAACAGAAATCTGTTAATACAGACCTCCACTCTGTGAAGGCCCATAATACGATCCTATTAGGATCAGACATGGTCAAAAGAAGAAAGAAAGAAGTATGACTATGCATCCGGCGCCTAGATGTGAATCACCCTTAATAGAGGAAGATTGTCATCCACGTCTCGGGTTATTTCAATATAATCTTTTGTCGTTTTGCAGACACCTGTCGAACCACTCGAAGGCGGTGTACAAATGTGTGGTGTGCAAGACATCGTTCTCGGACGCGGACTCCCTGGCGAAGCATCTCAACAGCCATCTTGACCGATACAAGCAGCTCAAGACATAACGACACTCCTCGCCGCCCCGACGACTCGCCCCCGGAAGCCGCACCGACGCGTTGATCTGCCGGTTATCTTCGTTACTGATGACTTTTGGTTGCGCCTGACGCAGGTCGGTGGCTAGAATTCGCCGATCGCAATCGGTGGGTCAGGATCAATCGGATTGTGTCCGTTGTGCGTCCACAGGTCAATCGACGTATCCGCAAAGACAACTACTAGTGAAAGCCTAAGATAACAATTATCGCAGAAAATACATTGACGACAATCAATTCATTTGAAGCAAACTATACTTTTTTCCTTTGCAAGCATGTCAACAATCAATCTATCAATTGTATAGACTAGGTTTTGTGAAAATTCTCTTATCGTCAGATAACTGCGTCAATTGAAAGATTGTTGAAAATAAATATTAAAAAATTTATGTAACACTGGCGAAGGGTGGAGGTAGGCTGTGGAGATCCGACATAAACAGTGCACACCAAACTTAGTCAGTCATACTTGTTTGTTTTCATTGAACTAATAAAACAAATAAGTATTGCAGATGGTAAAATTCAAATAAATGCTGCCTAACCCAAACCATAAGACAAAATAATAAAAAATTATTCATGATTTAATGGTATGGCATTTTTTGAGGCAGGGTTTCATTGAATTTTAAAAACCAACAAAACATCATCTACAATTTGTGCACTGTTTACGTTGGATCTCAACAGCCTACCTCCATCCTTCGCCGCTGGTAAATAGGTACCTAACGAATTTGCAGACAATGACTAAAAAATGTGAAATGGGACAGCATTTTAAGTCTGCTTAAGGGCGTCACTGAGTGTCGTTGATTTACTTTCTGAGACGATTGTTACCTTTGCGTTGATGAGTAGTCGTCAGTATCGATATATATATATCGGTAAATCTGTAGATGCGCAGTGTACCCAAGTAAATTGAGAGATCATAGTAATATATCCTTGTGGGAATAAATTAAAACGCAATAATCTGCCTTAGAGAGTCATCGATAATGTTTAAGTTTGCATGCGGTTGAAGATGTACTAAATGTTACACAATATTATATTGACAGTTTTTTTTTGCTCTGCCACCCGCTGTTGAGGCTGTCCTAGTGCGTATAAGTGGCGAGGGGTGGAGGTAGGCTGTTAAGATTCGACTTAAATATTGCACACTAAACCTTGCCAGCCGTACTTATTTGTTTTCATTGAACTGATAATACAATTTGCAGATGGTGTTGGTTAGTTTTTAAAATTCAATTAAACCCTGCCTAAACGAAACTATTATAGTTTAGGTATGCTATGGGCGATCCGACAAAATTGTGTACACTTTTTCAGTCATACTTATTTGTTTTCGTTGAATTAAGAATACATATTATTACAGATCGTGTTAGTCTTTTTTAAAATTCATTAAACCCTGCCTATGCCAAACCATAATCGATAAAAAATATTCTTCTGCATATCTATAAAATATCTAAAATGATGTATGATTTAATGGCATAATCTCTATATATATAAAAATCTCGTGTCACGATGTTTGTGGTCGAACTCCTCCGAAATGGCTCGACCGATTTTTATGAATTTTTTTATGTATATTTGTTAGGTATGAGAATAGGTCAACAAGTATATTTCATATAGCTAGGTGATTAGGGCATCTCTATCCAGAAAATTTTTCTTTTATTTTTTTGACTATCTCTTTTTGTATTTTTTTTATTATTTGGCAAAAAAAAATACCTATAACCCCAAATTTTCACCTTCCTACTCTCACCCTCCCATTTTTAAATCGCGATTTTATTATTTTTGTATGAACAAATTTAACCGTATTTCAAACAGAACGAAATTATTTATGTTGTTGAATGACAGATAGCGCTACATCCGAGAAGAATTCAAGAGAAGCGTCGCGTCATTTTGACATTTCATTCGGCATATCACAACGCAGTGCGTGCAAAATTTTGTACGATTTATTTTAATTTATCTATTTTTATGTGCGTGTATTACAGTGCACAATGCCAGCAAGAAGCAAGGGGGGCCATTTGGGCCGTCGAACGAATAAAGCAACAAACATGCAAAATAGTAGAGCAGAAAGAACTGACGAACAAATCCAACAAGATAACAAAAACGTGCGTGTAAGCGTGTCGCAATTGCGTGCATCTCAATCACAAGAGGCACGAGCTGAACGAAATCAACAACGACAATTGGAACGGAGCCAAGCGCGCCGGTTCGTAGTTAACACGCGCAGAGCAAATGACCGACAACGCCAACAAGTACATCGAACATTAACATCCGCTTCGTTCCTTCATCTCGCATTCGAGTACGAGCCAGATATTGAACATTCCGCTCATCCGAAAGTGCTGATTGGTGCTATGGACAAAGAATGTCCCCATTGTCATGCGCTCGAATTCAAACATGAGTCAGCCGGGATGTGTTGCGCATCAGGAAAAGTGCAACTACCAGAAATTGAGATACCACCAGAACCATTGAACGGCTTGCTCATCGGCACGGTTCCAGATTCAAACCTGTTCCTGAAGTCCATTCGCACATTCAATTCATGCTTCCAAATGACTTTGTCCGGAGCAACAGAAATAGTTCACAATACTGCGGCAAATGGTCAACAATTCCATTCTACGTTCAAAATCAAAGGCCAAGTATACCACAAAGTAGGCTCATTGCTGCCAATGCCAAACGAACCACATACATTTTTACAAATCTACTTCATGGGCGCGGCGAGGACATCAATCATGTGGATGTACGTTGCGGCTACAATAGCCTCAATTTGCCTAATGCCAGGCGCATCGTCGGCGAACTGGACGCCCTGTTGAATGAGCACAATGAATTATTGAAATTCAATTCAAAGTGACAATCACGCTATTGTCATCAATCCTGTTAAAACACTAGCTGGAGAGCACGTATGTCGATTCAATGCGACTGTTATTGACGACATTGCTAGAATCATGGTTGGCGACCGCACATCGACGCGAGAAATCGTGATTCGAAGAAGAAACAATAATCTGGAGTTCATCGCTGACACACACCGTTCATACGACGCTCTCCAATATCCGCTAATTTTCTGGAAGTCACAAGACGGATATTGCATAAACAGTAAACAACGAGATCCTGTCACAGGTAATTCATTCATTATGAACATCATTACTCATTTTGAATTGAGAAAATGAATGGTTGATATTTTTTGTTTTTATCGGCGGTCATCGTCTATAGCGCTCTATTCCTCTTTCTGTCATAGATCCAATCCCCACACACTTACGATACATTCGTTATTTTTTATTTAACAACCAAAATATTCACTAGAAATAATTTATATGGCAGAACAACGTTTGCCGAGTCAGCTAGTATTATATATTTTATAGATTGATGAATATTTTTTGACTGTTATCTACTACGGCTTGGATTAGGCAGGGCTTAATTGCATTTTAAAAACTGACAAACACTATCTACACATTGTATCTTATACCCCGTTTACACGTGCATGTAATTACTTCTGACAGTACGTATTATCGCGGCCATAACAAGAAAATGCATGTGTAAACATGTATTATCCTGCAAGTTGCAAGATTGCATGCATGAATCAAAAATTGTGATCGTTGGGATTTGTTCACCTGCCGGAAAAAAAACTAACTACACCGCGCAGAGACTCATCTTGAGGTTAAACGATTTTCACAACACCTTGTCAAATAGTACCGTAATATGACAACATGGCGTCTCGCTTGCTCTCGAAGAATGAGATTGCCGAGACAGTCAGCACTTTTACGTCTAAACAATTATTAAAATACACACTATTGGTGCAAGTAAATCCATGCACGTGTACAGGCACTACAAGTTCAATGATAACAAATACATTTGGCTGATAAAGTTTAGTGTGCACTATTTATGTCAGAACGTAAAAGTCTACCTCCACCGTTTGCCACTGGTGCGAATTAATATTTTTAATCTGTCAAAATCGCTGTAGTCTGCGGCTTGTATTCCATAAAGGCATATTGAGTTATAACATTAATGGGTTATTGCACAAATGGTGTATGTGCAGATTTATATGTTTTTAGATAATTGAATTTGGAGGATTTGAATCGATAGAAAATAACAATTCAGGCGTCTATTTATAGATACCGATCAATGTTTTTTGTATTTTAAACATTAGAGACGATCGGTGCCAATTTGACACCACAAATTTACCTTTATTACTTAAGTTGGACGCTACAACAGAGTGTCCTCACTTCATTTTGTTTTTAGTTCTGGTTAATCCGATTCGTATTAAATTTGTCGACGATCAAACGGAATCCCTGCATGTCCCCAGGTGGTAGCTTCTCTCACGGCATCTAGTTATTGTTTAATCGGCTCCGAGATCTCCCTGAGGAAGCTTTTCCTGGCGGCACCCCTGCACAGCGATCTGGACTCGATTTCGATACAAACTAGACGATACTATATCCATGCAATAACCAATCAATATGTAATAATCTGGCTGCATTTTTATTACTACGTCGTGTCATTTGTATTTGTAAATGTGCTTTATATGACGACAGGACCGTAGGATATCCTCAACTAATCGGTAGCACTTCACTTGTTTCATATTATATTATTAATTATTGTCACAATTTGTTTTCACTAATCTTTGTAAGTCAATTATCGATTGTTAAAGATTGTTTTGAATTATGTACTTGGGCTCGGATGCAGAAATATCCACATTATGTTAAACCAGATACGTATGACTAAGCATCTGGCCCTAAGACGTAATAGAATAGTTTTGCTATAAGGAGGTAGCATTGGTACAGAACATTTAAAGCATTTTGAGTGTTACAGAATCAGAGTTTGGTCCAATAAAAAGGTAGCCTTTTAAACTCATTGTGTTACATGGCTAGATGGTGATTCCAGATCTCTTTCAGTATGGTATAATAATGAGTATTGGCAACACTGAATACACTGTATGTATTTACAATCTAATCGTGTTTACAATGGAAATACGCAAGTATGAAGCACTTGTCAGCAAAATTGTAGGTGGATTTCTCTGTGGAGTGATCGCTCGCACCGTGGTAAATCTGTGTCATGCGTATGCTCGAGTGAAGGCGCTTTTTTACGGTGCCACTTGTCACTATATATTAATAATTGTACATGGCAGTGCTGAAGAGTTGAGGTAGGCTGTGGAGATCCGACATAAACAGTGCACACTAAACTTTGTCAGTCATACTTGAATTAAGAATACAAATTAGTGGTTAGTTTTTAATATTCCATCTAACCCTGCATAAAAAATATTCTTCTAATTATAAAATATCTACGATTATATCTAATTTAATTGGCCGATTAGTACAGTGCAAAATTTGTCATTCAAAAGTGTTCGAGGCTTATTTACTAAGGTTTCCAGGGCCTGGGTGAGTTCAGTGCACTGTCAAAACATAAAACTTTACATAGGGCTTAATTGAATTGTAAAAACGCCATCTGCAATTTATATTCTTAATTCAATGAAAACAAAATGTATGACTGACAAAAGTTTATTGTGTGCATTTATGTTGGATATTAACAGCCTACCTCCACCCTTTGCCACTGGCCAACTGCATTCGTACAAATTTCTGGACGCAATGGTGTGATACTTGAGTTTACAAGGTTTCCTTTTGTACCGTTCACGGAGTATTTTCTTTTGAATCGAATTGCATTTTTAACACGATGCCGCCTTTTACTTGAACGAATAAAATACACCCCTGTTATATAGTTTTCCCTGTACATGTAATTAATCCTCTATATGTTCGGTGAGATTGATTGATTGTGCAAACCGATTACGCAACACGGTCAAGCGTGACGACACGCCGAGCCGCCGCCCCGTTTGAAAATCGTAAATTATATTATAAATTACAAAAAAAAATATATATATTTAAATTTAAAACTGAATCAGAAAGTAATAGTACGTGGCACGTAGTCGTAAGTAAACAATTTATTATCACCACGCAATGTAAATGTTTTTTTTTTTTTTTTTTTAAATATATTAAGTACATAAATGTTTATTATAAAATTATATTGAATAGGCGATTAATTATAAATATTGTGAAATATTAAAATGTTTTATATTAATTAAAGAAAAGATAGAATATTATACACACAAATTAGGAAACTGTTGAATGACGGCGAATTATCTCCGCTGCCGAGTCCGGTTCGCCACCAATTAAAATGGTTACATGTAAATTGTACGTAAAATGTTTCACCGTGGCACAGTTCGCCGTGATCTTTCTTATCGGAAAGAGATGACCGTCTCTAATTCTATTAGATTTAATATGAACATTAATTCGATTTTCATAGCTAATTTTACCTAAATGGAAGAATGAAAACCTAACCTAACCTAACCTAACAAATAATCCAGTATATCAGCTATTTTCAAAATTTGTTTGCTGCTGGCGTCCTGTAAAGTGTAAACTGACAAGAACCGTCTTTCCCTCGTATTTAGTTAGTGTTTTAGGTATAAGTCGGTTTACAGGAAGCCAGGCGGATACCGCGCCAATTTTCATAGCCGATTTTGTCAAAATTCATGAATTCAAGAATGAAAACTTAACCTAACCTAACAAATAATAATCCAGTATATCCGCTATTTTCAAAATTTGTTTACTGCTGGCTTCCTGTAAAGTGTAAACCGACAAGAACCGTGTTTTATTTAGGCATGAATTTTATGTCAGTACTATACGACCCAAAGAGTTTGGATGGTCTTTAATATACGGCCATATATTTCCGATACAACATTTCACGGTGAAGTGTGTGATACGGCGAACTGCATACGTACAAGTTTCCGGACAGGGATTAAAATTGGTAATGATTATGAAAGATTTGAAGATTCCCACTTGGTCTGCGTTTTATTATATATACAATGTCCCTCGATGGTGTCTTTGTTTGACTATTTTTTTATTCAATGAATAATTGAGAAGGTTTTAGAATGTAACATTCTTTTATTGAAAAGACTTTCATGCCTGAGTTAATGCGTCTCTCGGGAATCGTGGAAAAAATAGTTAATTAAATCATTAGCAAGTGCATGTACGTTATCACAAAAAACTTGGAGCAATCCCGACACCAGTTAGTAATTAAGGTAATTTAATACTTTGGTTTATATAATACAGAAACCGATTGCCAATTATTAGTAATGCAATTTTAGAAAGCGCTTCAGAGAGTATTGTAAGAACCATTAGTTGAAATTCGTCACAATTAGATAAGATACATATAGCATAGTGGTCAGTGCACGTGGGCGCGATTCCCGAGAGACGCAGGCTCGAAAGTGTATTAATTTATCATTGACTACTGACTTGTTTTATTAAAATATACAGTGTGTGGCCGGTTAAACAACGTTTTGCAATAATTTGATAATCATTTGTAGCACAGTTCACACTTGTGTGCATTTTGTAGTGCAGGCAGATGGATTTTGGTCGATAGGAAATTGAGTCATGAAAGCGTTTCCATTCAGTTTTTATTTCTTTAATATGTTTACGGGACAGTCGATTTCAAATTAGCCGCGAGGAAGCCCGCGTGACGTTATCGTATTATTTGATTTGCATTGCATTACTTTCGGCCTGTCTCAGTAGTGAAAGAAAGAGAATATGTAAAATGCTGCGATTTAAGCTGAAGCGCTGTTCCGCATACTATCGTACAATAGGCTCTTTGCAAGGTAAGAGAGGTGTTTTACAATCAATGCAATGAGTGCTCAGAAAGACGACCAAAACTCATTTCGTGACTGATAGGAATTTGAGTTTGGAACGCTTCGGTGGCTTCTGCCGAATGTAATAACTTTGTTTAAAATGGTGTGTATTAGGTCATTGTCAGTTTTAATACCGGTTAGTAAATTAAAGCCTTGTTGAAGTTGGACATGCCTAATAAAGTGCATTGCTTAGTGTATGACGTATGTGTTGGACGCATGGCTTCAACGGTCTACACCCGTGTGTCAAATAGATGTAAATTTTTCATCGGTGCAGATGAGAAATTGCAATACAGTAGAATCTCGATATAACGGACAAAATATCTGGTCAAATGTGAGAATTGTTAAAAACATCTTGTTAATGTTATATACATATTTAAATCCAAGTGTCACCGTTATCACCATATGACTCTTTTATATGTTGTGACATCCAGTGGCGAGTGGTAGAGATAGGCTAGATAGTAACAATAATAATATATTCATTGACATGTTTTCTTTTTAAAGTAAATGGGTAACGTTTTTAGTCATCTTTACACGATTTAAGAATTAATACTCCCGTCGCCATCACGAAACAATTTTACGTATTGACACCTCGACGTTCGCTCTCAGACTGCCAGCGAGTCCAAAATTTCATCACACCTATAGTTGAAAATTATTTGCCGTTTCACTGAAGTATCGCCTTAAAGCCGTGTTAAAAGAAACTTTGATTCTCGAAATAAAACATAATAATATAATCATATTATAATTAGTGAGTTACTGCAATTTTATTACAAAGTATATTATAACATAATAGCCCTTTTACACGTGTATAGATTTACTGCTGACAGTATGTATTATTGCATCCATAGCAAGAAAATACACGTGGAAACACAAAATTATTGTGTAAATTATAAGATTGCATGCATGGATCAAAAAAGTTTAGCGGTTTCTGAATTTTCACGCAACAGTTGGAAACTTGTGTCAAATAGCACCATGCAATACAAACATGTCTCACTTACGCTTGAATGACATTGGGGCAATGACATTAATATGGACGAAGCATCTGGAAAAAAAAATGACACTCACTTTTTTTGTCGGGTCTGCCGAATGGCATATGTTCTTACGCCATTACAATAAAGGTGATATTGCTATAAATTCCTGAAACTTTTTGTCGGGTCTGCCGAATGGTTCGGTTCGAACAGGTTCGCTCAAACGAACATTGATACTAGAAACACTGTTCTAACACCGTTACAATAAAGGTGATATTGCTATAAATTCCCGATGCGTGATATCGCATAATGGATATTGCGTGACGTCTACCTATGCACGTGGGCATGTCACTATGGGCGAATTTACTTGCTAGCTACTGTACTGAGTGCGTCGTCCATTAATAATGTCATTGCATTGGGGAGACTGTTGGCACTTTTGCGTGTAAACTGTTATTATCGCAATAGTTTAATTTATACACTATTGGCGCCAGTGAATCCGTGCACGTGTACAGGCGCTATACAAGACTATTAACTCGGCAAGTTTGAATCGATTCTGAACCATTGTCGAATGTGGTATGTAACAATAATTAAAGAGTATTGTCGCACGTCGTGAGATAGTTCGCTGTCGTAACCAACAGTCTGTACTATTATAATAAATTAGTTTAAAAAACAAGAGATAAATCACTATGCAGATTGTATTTTTTTGTTATTTGAAAATAACATTATCTTTATGTTTTTTTTATATAATTAAATAAGTCATATTGTTGTATTTTTTTCTTTTTATATGAAATCATTCGCATGAAGAATGGAGGGGATTTTTTTTTTATTGTTTTAAGAAAAATTTACCTTATATTAATATCATTATAACATAAATAAAAACTTTTTTAGGACATTTTTGAGTGTATTATTTCATATTCTGATCCATGGCGTGAACGTAAGTGTAAGAACGTAGTGGTCGCGCGGGGGCGGTGCGGCGGCGTCTTGCGAAACTTAAACGTATAACCGTGTGTGAAATGTTCGTAGACAGTGTCTTTTTTGGGGCAAAATACATACGGTTATACGTTTGAGTTTCACAAGACGCCGCCGCGCCGCGCCCGCCAATTCACTACGGCCGAGCACTAATGTGTATTGTTATTTCCTATCTGTTCCCTCATCTTGCCCGTAGGCATCAAGCACATTGGAGATCCATATTCCTAACAGCGAAACTGATAGAATTTTATTGCCATGTCGATAAAAGATACACGAATGAAAATATACTAGATAATACTTCACTGTTTGTGATTAAGTATACCTAGAAAATATTTTAATAAACCGAAATTTAAAAATTGGCAACAATGCAACGTTGCCTCACAATTCTGCTACTATCGCATATCGTCGGTCTATCTTGTAAACCTCGTAAATCCAAATCAACTAATTGTTCAGGAGACAATAAAAACTGTCTAATTTTGGTTTTAAATGGAATTTCGAAATTTCAAAAATCCATTTGGTTACTTTTTAAATCAGCAACTGTATTCAGTAATTATTTTTAATAAATTCTCATTATACTTATTAAAAATAGCCTTTTTTGGATTTATGAGGTTTTCATACTTAGTGTATTTTGCCTTTTGATGGATTTAGAAGGTTTTCAGTCATAAAAACGAGTACTGTTTAAGACAATTGCAAATTAAGACACATTGTATAGTTTACAAAAATATCAAATGTAATGTTTAAACTTATTAACAATTTTACTTATATAGGTATATTTAAAAAAAATAATAAATGAACATGTTATTTTTTTTTAATGTGGTAGATTATCGTAGTAATCGTGAAAATTTTTCGACAAAACAGTCTTCAGTTCTTGCAGATCATGATGTTTCCTTGGTTTGATTTTAAGACGACTGGCATGTAGAGGTGAAAGGTCAGCAAACTTTTTAGGTGTGACGTCCTTGTCCTTTCTGTGAGGCAATCAATGACATTATTAATGGACAACGCACTCAATACAGTAGCTAGCAAGTAAATTCACGCACAGCGACATTCGCACATGTATAGGTAGACGTCACGCAATTTCCATTATGCGATATCACGCATCGGGAATTGATAGCAATATCACCTTTATTGTAATGGCGTTAGAACAGTGTTTCTAGTGTCAATGTTCATTTGAGCGAACCCGTTTGAACCAAACCGTTCGGCAGACCCGACAAAAAGCATCAGGAATTTATAGCAATATCACCTTTATTGTAATGGCGTTAGAATAGATTATGCCATTCGGCAGACCCGACAAAAAAGTGAGTGTCATTTTTATTCCCAGATGCTTCGTCCATATTAATGTCATTGGAGGCAATACACTCCAAACATCTGAAAATCTTAATTGATACTGTATAGTGTCATTTGGTTCATATAATGATGCCCTTATATCAGTGACAACCGGATTACCAACTTTTTTTCCAGGACGAACACTTTTGATAAATTTAAAGTCAAATTTGTTGAAATCGTTGTGATACAGATATTCACTATAATATGGCTCTGGTTTCTTTCGAGCATTACGGCATTTATTCCGCAGGAACATTTATATCCTGTTTTTTTCAGATACCTTTCAATGGTAGAATGCATCGAATCAACTGGCATTTGGGTGTGTCCTTTTTCTAATATCCTAATATCATTCATCATTGCAATATTCAATAGTGAATTTTCCATCGTCGAATTTCAATTTTGATATGTACAACCATCGCTATATAGGATTCGTTCTCTTCTATCTGTTTCCGATAGAGATGGCAAAAACTTTTTTGATGCTTAACAGAACATGCTCCCATGCATGTTCTGTTTTTTTCCTTCCGAAATATTGCTCACCTCTTTCTATATTTGCCTTGTTTTTTTCACTTTTCCACTCGGACTTATCTGCCTTGCATTCATTTTTTTTCCTCCTTTTCCTTTAAGTGTCCGTACTGATTTCCTGTAACGAATCATCAGTATTGGAATAAGGAACTAAATAATGGCTTTTTCACGAGATTTTCATAGTTTGAAGATCTGTCAATAGTCTCGATTATATTATTTCCTGATAATTTTGCTAGTTGGGGTCTCACACTTATATTGTAAGAAGCTTCGTGTTGTGAATCATTCATTAAAACATTGTCATCGCTAGAAATGACCTCATATGGCGACGATAATGGAATAATATGTATGGTCTCATAATATCCCCTTGGGATTATTTCTATATTATTTCCTTCCTTAGCAGCAGTTGTTTCAATTGTGTTATTTTTTATTTGTAGCATGCCCATAATTTTTTGAGCCCATGACATCTGAAAACAGATTAAACTTTGTAAATTTTGCATTCACGTAGTAAGTGGGTACTTGAATGTAATTTGATTTGTTTTCTTTTCTAATTGTATGTGCTAATAAACTAAAAACCATTGAAAACAACCAAACATCATTAAATATGCATGTCATGAAATTTTAACCTGAAAAAAACGTTCTATTGTAAATGTAACATTGTGTGCATATTATGGGAAATCATTATAAATAAAACGCTTACCTTAATATTTAATCTATATTGTATCAATATAAATTAATTCCTCTCGTAATATGATACCCAAAGTATAGTTGTATAACGAAACAAGACGAAGGTAATGTAATACTCAAGACACTGTGACAGTTCTCCATACGAAATGGCGGGATTACGGTATTTACGAGGTTTGCAAATTTTATTGTTGTATGGACGCGATTTACGAGGTTTTTGTGGATTGATTTTTGAAATTATTAAACGAGATATGGATATAAGAGTTTAACACATTCGTAGATATTCAACCATTCTAACGTATTCGCTCAAAATCTCATTTTTGACCAAAACGGGATTTACGAGGTTTACAAGATAGACCGACGATATGTCATTGCATTTTAATCTATGCATGTAATTTTGACATTTCGATTTAATGTAATTGTGACAAACGCCGACTTTCATACCAAGCTACTCATGTCGTGGGTTGCTGCTAAAAATAAGTCGATAATTTAGGTATTTAGAGGTAACGGATTAAATTTCAATATTATATAATAATTTATGTTAGAAAAAAAATCAAGCTCATCCGATATAGAACATGCCACATGATGGTTCAAATACATTATCATCACGTTATGTGCTGTCACAGTAAGCTGTCGCTACGAGAAAAGTGTGTAGTGTCATTTTTCTTGGTATTGAAAATGTTACAGATGCTCCCATCCTGTAGCACATTTTGAACCTTTAAACGAACATTGTCAGTTATGCTTCAAATACACTCTATGACGATCGGTCATATATATGTCGAAAAACCCGTTTCTTATGTTGGCATCCTGTGTCACAGGGTGTAAATGCGATGTCATAGCTGTCATACAATATGTATGTATAAATGTCGGAATGGCATAGATTTGATCATAGACACTAAAACGCTCTTAGCATATATGTGCCCGATCGTCATATAGTCTATTTGAACCTTTAGCAAAATTTGCTGAAATCCTCAGAACAACAATGAGGTCACCTCACGTGTACCGCGCTGCATCGGCAACCGCATGACTCAATGAAGGTTTTTTATTATTTTCTACATGCCTACACATTTTCGACTCATGTCAAAATAGTGTGTTCTTTATTTTTAGTGGTTTTATATTAAGTTATTGTCTATGTCCGCTGTTTACCTCTATTATCTATGGTCTGCTGGTTGGCTTCTGTACAAAATATTATCTATGGATGCAATATTGCAAGTAATTTTAACGTATGGACACGTAGAAACTGTTAGAATTAATTGAAATTAGCATGAATAATAATTCGAAATACTAATACATTCGAGTTGGCACTCTCCGTCATTGAATTTATAGAGATGGTAACCATACAAAATATTCTGCGGAATGACGAAGCCATAGATTAAATTTGTCGCCATACCAGCATCTGACGTAATTATAATGTAATTGTCACTTGAAGCGCAAAAAAAATTGCATTATGCCTCATTTTATAGGGCATATCAAATTTTCAATTTGCAATTACTCTATAATATGATTTAGCCGGCTCTCACATCTAAACTCGGCTTGTCTGCAATGTGTCGAATATGTCGATGTGATGTCATCGTTATTCACAAAACACGTTGCCTAACGGAGCTCCGCAGATTGGTCGAATGCGACTTTTTAGTTTGAAAGAAACATCTAGTGCTGCTATCAACAAATAGCATGCTTCTCGGGCTGCGAGTTGAAGACCCGTACGAACACCTACGAATTAGTCATTCCTATACCGGCTCGCCGATCGCCGCATCCAAATATGTTACGTGCGACTGTCGGTAGGTAAATGTGCGCAGTCTTCGTACGACAAATAAAAAAAATTAACACCTACATATGTAATCAAAATGAAAGATTGTTTTTCTTATACCACATGTATATTTTTATTAGGAATAATATGTACAATATTTGTAAATCACAATACACTTAAATTATTAGTAAAATTTAGTCTCATCAATACAATATCAGTAAATAATAAAAAACAATGATTTTTATTATACTCAAAATACATTTGATTGTAAAAATTCTGTATAATAATATAATTTGCCTAAAAATTTGGAGAATGGGACAATTGGGCGCCGCACTGTTGAATGAAATAAATAGACATTCGTTAGGATTTGATACATAAAATAGACGAGGAATTTTATTCAGTTTTTATCTACTATGTATTCAGTAGTTTTAATTCATTTTGCTATTAACATGTTTTTTATATAGCAAATTGAGAATTATCATACCTGAGAGGCTTTATATAAAAATAAAAGAACTCTCTTCCCATTAACTATTTCTTTTATTCAACGAATAATTCACAAGATTTTAGAATGTACCATTCTAATTATTGAATATACATAATTTTGAAAAACACTTCTGAGAAAATATATTATAACCAATAGAAAAAATCTTTTTTTAAAGTAGTAGGTACCTGCTTTGATTTAATAAACATAAATCGATTGCCAAAGTAGCTTGATTTCGAAAAGAGCGCTGATGAGCAGGTATTAAAAAGGCCAATAGTTAAAATTTGTCGCAATTAGTACGTCGCCATGTAGTATAAAGGATAAATGCGCAGACCCAAGAGATGCTTCAGAAGTGTTTTTCAAAATTATATATGTTCAACTCTCTTCTCGTTGGAAATTAAACATATGCACAATGAAATTATTATTATTATTTAATTCTCGCCAAGTATTTATTAAATATATATTTTAAAAGTACCTATAATTCACAAACATCTATTTATTTTTGAATTTCATTTGATTGCGTGGCACCCAGTTGTCCCGGCGCCGAATCGTCCTAGACCCAAAATTTGTGAGTATTATTTTCATTAATTCTACTTAAACGATATAAAATTTATTATAAATCGTCAATAGAGAGATTGTCCATATCGAGATTTCCCTCTGATTAGCGACGGGCAAAGTATCGAGAGCGTCGACATCTTCAAATACCTAGGGATACACATCATGGGATATGGCATTTCGCAGAGAGAGCTCACTATCCGAATGGGAATGGACTGGAGTAACCTTCAACTCAATACAGAGTGTCTGAGACTGTCAAAATCAAATGCTGCCTATTCGACGTTTGCATTCTGACTGTGCTGATTTAAGGTAGCGAATCATGGCACCTTACGAAGGCTCAGAGCAACCGTACACTGAGCACCGAAAAAAGATGTTTGCGATGGATACTGGGTGTGTGGGTGGTATGACTTTATAAGTAACGAGGAGATAAGACAACGAACCGGGCCAAGCCCATTTGATAATGAATTGTGGGTGAGATAACTCGACTCTTAGACTCAAAGTGTGGAGTGTCTGGGTATGGAGAAGTGCAGTATTCTGCGGTTGAAACGACAAGAACCTGTAAGTAGTAGGTGGGGTAAATGTGGAAGTCAGTGGTACCTGATAAATTTTATTGACCATGCTTTCTTCCTCCACCTTTGAAATCAATAAAAAAAATAGTATGGTTTCAAAATGAGCCACCCCCGCCGAAACGATTTTTGTGTGCCTGGATTGAAGAACTCTCTGTCTTCTCTCCAACTTTTCTTTATTGTGGATACTATCGGTTTTTATGTCCAGAAATTTGTATGTATGCATTTGGCCGTATCACAGTTCATCATGGTATTGGAATTAGATTGCCGTATAGTATTGAGATTCAATTCATGTATAAATAAGACACTTAAAATACGTGATAAAAATCACCGGAATACAAGGGGAGGAATGATGCACTTTTCGTGGACAATAACGTTCCAATTTTATTAGATTCAATTTGATTTTGATTGGTAAGGGCGACCTGATACTTGCGTCTACCAGAATTTTATATCGTCGCCCCAAAAGCAAAAGGGCACATGTGCAATTTTGACGGTTTTGAGTTATGAATGCAGTTTTCTTCGTAATTTTTTTCTATACATTATAAGCAAAACGGCATTTGTGAAGCAACACCCATGAATTCATAATTGAGCAAAGAAAATAAAGGTTACATGTGTATTTGTAAACTGATCTTCATTTAATGTATAGTAAAAAGGTAACATGTACACGATTTTAGGAACTATGTGCAATGTTTACAAAAATAATATAGGAAAAAGGTAACAAGTGTAATTATTTAAAAGTGAGTAAGGGCCTTTGTACAAAAAAATTTATTTCGTTGCAGAAAAAGGGCACTTGTGAAATATTTAAAAACATGTTGGCAGCGGACAAAGAGGCCCAAATAAATATTTTGGAAGATCACAATAAGCGTAAAGTGGACGCTCGCAAATCAAAAGATGAAGATAAAGCTATTCATAAATGCATATAGGAAAAAGGTAACATGTGACTTAAAACCTCTTAAAAATAAAAAAAATGACAAATTATAAAAAAAATTATAATTGCATTTCAATTTTGAGTAATTAGGTCACATGTGTTCTAAATTTCATTTCAAAATATTAAGTAATAACCTCTCCACGATTTTTTTTCACTCCAAAAACACTTAAAATGCGTTTTCTCAAAACTCAATTTATGCACAAGTGCCCTTTTGCGTTTGGGGCGACGATATAATTATATATAATACAATTCTAATTCCAATTTACTTACTTACCTATTTTCTTGTGTTTTATTTAGAAACAAATATCCATCTATTTCAGATACAACAAGCTCACGATGAACTGTGATACGGCCAACTGCATAATATGTACAGATTTCCGGATACGACTTTTTCATCGTTTCCATACATTTCAGTAATGTACCAATATTGTTTTATAATAAATAATAACAAGAGTAGAGAAATTCTACTATATAAAACGACACTTGGTTTTGTAAATGGAACATCTGGAACCAAACCCGAACCGAACATCTAAAAATATTGGCAATTCCAAGATCTCTGTTTCACAGTACAACGATTAGGACTGATTTCTAGTAATTCATGCTCGGTTTCAATTAAATCTAAATAAACAGTATGTACCAGTGGCGAAAGGTGAAGGTAGGCTATTAAGATGTGACATAAATAGTGCACATTAAATTTTGTAAGTCATGCGTATTTGTTTTTATTGAACTAAGACTACAATAATTTACAGATGGTGTTGGTTGGTTTTTAAAAATCAATTAAACCCTGCCTAAACCAAACCATATTAGTTTTGGTATATTTTACACGATCCTTTAAAATTGTGCACACTTTTTCATTCATACTTAATTGTTTTCGTTGGATTAAGAATACATATTACACATATTGTTGTTTAATTATTCTAAATTCATTAAGCCCTGCCTAAACCAAACTATAATAGATCAAAAAAATATTCTTCTTTTTATAAAATATCTAAAATTAAGTATGATTTAATGATATAATTTTAGATATTTTATAGATAGACGAGTATTTTTTGACTATTATCGATTATGGTTTGGTTTTCATAGGGTTTTATTGAATTTTAAAAACTAACCAATAGCGTCTGTAAATAATTGTAGTCTTAGTTCAATGAAAACAAATAAGTACGACTGACAAAGCTTAGTGTGCACTATTTATGGCGGATTTTAACAGCCTACCCCCACCCTTCGCCACTGGTATGTACCTATAATATATTTCTTAAAAAAATAAGGGTAATAAATAATAATACGTATGCAATACAATTATGCTTAAAAATTAACTTTTGTATATATGTTGACAATATTAAAATAATATTAAGTATAATTGTAAATACATACTTCATAATATGATTTGATTAAGTAAGTCCATACTTATGAGGAGCAGATTCATAAATCGTTCTATGACATTGGCCATTGTCATAATCGCCCCATATAAAAAAGGGCCATGCTACTATCGGCCAATGACGAAGGGTAGAGGTAGTCTATTAAGATCCGATATAAATAGTGCATAATTAACTTAAGTAATACGTATGTTTTCATTGAACCAAGACTACAATGTGTAGATAGTGTTTGTTGGTTTTTCCATTAAACCCTGCGTAATCCAAGCCAAAGTGCAGCAATTTCCAAACTGGGAGGCGCGGAGTGTTGCAAAGGGAGGCGCGAAAAGTTTAAGACAAATTACATTTAATGTAGCCACAGGTTTGCAGTTTGTAAAGAGCCTGGGGCCCGGGCATAACATACATCATAATTTTAATCCGATAGTTTAAAAGCTTGCTTAAAGCTTTAAAACGCCTTGATGGTGGCCGACCTCCGCTAAGGGATGGCACAATAAGAAGAAGATGGTTTGATTGAGGCAGGGATTAATGAATTTAAAAAAAATAACCAACACCATCTATGATAATATTATGTTTTCTTAATTCAATGAAAACAATTAATTAGTATGATTGAAAAAATGTGCACTATTTTTCTCAGATCCACCATAGCATACATAAACTGTCACCATTGCTTGGGTAAGACTATCAGAATGGCAACCAATCAATCTAAATATTTATGGAGTTTACCTACTTAACCATGCTTCATGCGCTTGCAAAATAATTAAAAATTTTACAACACAGAAGTAATGTATAAGATTCTTTCTATTTATAGTTAAAATTCTCTGGATATTTTTGACAAAGAAAAAACATAATACTGATCTGGAATCCCTATTATAATAATATCCTGTAATCATGGCCCCCACATCCTAAAGCGGGCCCCCCGGCCAGGTTCTTTGGCGGGCCCCCCTATCTATCGCTATGTTTGATGGCATGTGTAACGCACAATAGAAGCGTTTTCAAAATTGTGTTAGAGGTAGAAGTAAGGAAGAGCCTTCAGTTTATTTTTAGCGATTTTTTGTTGTTTTAATACCTGCATCTACTTGAATTATGGAGTTGTCGAGTATCAACACAAGACAATCGAAAATTGAAAATCGACAAAATACAACCTCATATTTTAAATGTTGATAACACCTTCGTGAAGTAGTGCCGTGCCTCGTTGACTTTTTTTACTATTAGAGCAAATTTGTGATGTGTGTTTATCTCACATATTTGATAGACCCTCCATGCCGGCCCCCCCTGAGCCCTGTCAACCCCCCCCCGCTTGTGGGGGCCATGCCCGTAATATTAGGTCACTATTATTATAAAAGCAAACGTCAAACTGACAGCATTGACAGAGCCATTCACATAAATGGTATACTCAACCTAAATGACGCTTGAGACAATTTTACCCCAGATCTTTCAAATTGTTATCAATAAATTAAACATGCGGGCCGCTGTATAGATTCTAAAATGAAAATATACAGCGGAAAATAAATAATTCTTGGTCTCTTAAGCCAAGATGCATAGACTGTCACGTTACATTGAATCGAAATAATGTCAAAATCATATGCATAGATTTAAATGCAATGACAACTGCCAGAGTAGCAAGATTGTGATGCAACGTTGCATTCACGGTTAGAAATGTCCCCATTTTTAAATTTCAATTTATTAAAAACTGCAAATGTTTAATTACAAATAAATAATTTATATAAACTTTAAGTAATGTAATGGATTACTGTATAAACTATTAAAGTATACCTAGTGTATTTTTATTCGTGTATTTTTTATGACATGGCAATAAAGTTCAGTCTAAAATTAGTATGGTGTCTGTTTACAGAAATAAAATGTAAGCCGTGTTGATAATATAATGAGACGTGTTTAATGCTGCAAGTATTCGATTTTTTAAAACATGAACAAACTCTTCTGCGATTGAGACATGGCTCTCGACGGGGGACGGTATAATAAAATTGCATACTTTGGCCATGTTTTTCAGAAATGTGTATGTATGATTCACTTAAATACATAATGCAGGGGAAGGTAGAGGACATTCTCTGAATGGTGTTTCAAACGCAAGTTGCTATATGCACGTTTACATAGTTTACTCTAGCATTATTATATAACAGCGTGAAGTGATTCATGACATCCATGCATCTCGGCCTAAGTCTCTTCAATCGTTGAGTAAATCTAAATATTATAATAAAATTATAAATAAGTACGCCTCACTGGGCACAATATAAAATATTATATGTATTGTAAATATATGTACATTCAGTTAGAACATATTATGTTATGCATTATGAAAGGGTGCACGTTAGGCATAAGGTCTATCAGCCAATGAGTACAGAGGTAAACTTGTATCTATTTAGTTCGATCTGTGAGGCCCATGCTCTGTATCGAACAAACATGTGAATGAGCCGGACCTGGGATTCGAACCTGAGAACCACGTCTTCATAAGCAGAAAGTATTGAAAGTCAAAAAGTGTAACAATACCGATGGCAGGTAATAAAGCTGTAATGCATAAATCCCGGCGGGTGATGATTTAGCTACATGATTTTTCCATCAAGTCGACATGACGACAGTAGATAATAATATAATATATATCAGTGTCGAAGAGTGGAGTTAGGCTGTGGAGATCTGACAAAAATAGTGCACACTTTGTCAGTCATACTTATTTGTTTTCATTGAACAAGCAAACATACAAAATATATAATATATATATGGTGAGTTGTTAAGGCTATACCTCAGCTGAGGCATGGTCTAAAAAGATCGTGACTAGGCGATGCGCGGAATGCGAGTCGCAGGTGCAAATGACGGAAGCCGAACGAAATATAATTTGTCATAAAAGTTCAACATACGTCCTTTTTATGTTATGTTTATTATTATATTCGTAACAATAATAGTATATTTATTGACATGTTTTCTTTTTTAAGTACATACGTAACGTTTTTTTAGTAATCTTTACACGATTTAAGAATATTTTCATCCGACGCCTTGACAAAACGAATCGACGTGCAGACGCCTCGACTATCGCTCTCCGAATGACAACGCTACCGTAATTTCTTTCTACATACAGTTGAAAATTATTTGCCGTTTCACTTATGTACGCTCTTAAAATTCAATTATACCTAATATTAGATATTTTATAAATAGAAGAATATTTTAAATCTATGTATATGGTTTGGTTTGGGCAGGGTTTAATTGAATTTTCCAAAAGTATATAAAATACTTTCTCCAGCAGTCCCCGGTTACCTGAAGAGTACCTAAAACCGTGTCCGGAAACTTGTACGTATGCAGTTCGCCGTATCACCCTTCACCGTGAAATGTTGTATCGGAAATATATTAAAGACCGTCCAACCTCTTTGGGTCGTATAGTACTGACACAAAATTCATGTCTAACTAAAACACAGTTCTTGTCGGTTTACACTTTACAGGAAGCCAGCAGCAAACAAATTGTGAAAATAGCCGATACACTGGATTATTTGTTAGGTTAGGTTTTCATTCTTGAATTATTCATGAATTTCACCAAAATCGCCTATGAAAATTGAATTAATGTTCATATTGAATCTAATAAAATTGGAGACCATATAGTATACGGTCATCTCTTTCCGATAAGAAAGCTCATGGCGGACTGTGCCATGGTGAAATGTATTACGTAGAATTTACATGTAACCACCTAAAACAGCGACTGCATTACCTCTTTGGATTTTAATGCGTATTCGCTGTCTCATGTATTCAATTGAACAGCACTCGCCTGTTTTATTAGTCAAGCGACGACCGATCTGAGCCACCGTCTTCAAAGCAGACAGTCTCCAAGCGACAGTCGTATTTTTTGGCTTTGTTACGCAGCCAAAAGAGCTGCTGAACCTGACGATTGAACTGATTTATTCAGGTGACATACGGCGAGTATCGACCACACTGGTATCCCAAACCATACATTTCTCTACGCAAAATATTTCGGTACAGTTCGGTTATGAGGAATACAGCGGAAAACACATTTTGAAAATACCCGATATACTGGATAATTTGTTAGTTTGGGTTAGTTTAGGTTTGGTTAGGTTAACCTAACAAAAAATCCAGTATATCGGGTATTTTCAAAATGTGTTTTCCGCTGTATTCCTCATAACCGAACTGTACCAATATTTCGTATACTCGGTTCAACCAGTGTGTGCTTCCCGTAATCACATATGCGTGTGAAACATGGACCTTAAGTAAAAGAGAGATCCAGAAAATTACGAGTAATAGAGGTGCATGCCGGGCATAACACGAAGGGACAAAAAGCGGAATGATTGGACAAGAAAACAGACAAGGGTTTGCGATGTAATAGAGTTTGCTAAAAACCTCAAATGGAAATGAGCTGGACACAGCTCGAAGAAGGGACAATCGCTGGATAAATCTAGTCATCTAGTGGTAGAGTATACGTTTTATAACTTTGAACTTTTCACTATACTGATACGCCTGTTTATTTACTTGTATTAATAAGTAAATTTCTTTCGACCATGTCTGATCCTAATAGGACCATATGGGCCTCCACAGAGTAGAGGTTTGTATTGACAGATTTTATTTTTTAAGAGCAATGGATGTCAGCCACTTGCTCAACCTATTAGGTCCATATCCTGACACACACAAATTGAAAAACAATATGTGTACTTGCCAGACCCAGGATTCGAACCTGGGACCCACGGCGTTATAGTCCAACGCTTAAGCCGCGCGGCCACGGTGGGTAAATATTTAAAAAAATATTTTTAGAATATATAACATCCTAGAGCCGGAGTGCAAAGTTATGAAGCATATATCGTCTCTGTTCTGGCAGAACACACTAACTGGAGAATACTAGTTTTTGAGTAATTGGACTTTGAAGTTGTTAAAATGTTTGAAATAATGGTCTATCATGTGAGTTTATTAAGTAATCGTAAAAAGGATGACTTTAAAATAAAGACTGTTTATTTATTAAGAAGGTTTCCAGACGGTAAAGTTTGAAATAAGGAACATTTTGGTACTAACTCGATGTCATTTTTTCGGATTAGTGTCTTCTGCCAGAACAGTGACGATATACACTACTCAAGAGGTAAAAAACGTCCGCAAGATAGACCTAGAAGCCGGTGGATCGATGAAATGGTTAAATTCTGTGGTTAAGTACGTGGCAACGCAACGCACATGACTGAGAGAAGTGTAATCAGCTCGGAGAGGCCTTCATCCAGCAATGAATAGATTCAGGCTGATGATGGTGATATTCAATATTCCTTAGTTAAATAAAAACAATCAAGTATGACTGACAAAGTGTGCACTATTTTTGTCGGACCTACACGGCCTACTTCCACCCATCGCCATTGGTACCTATACAAATCTTACAATACAATTATCTATATTACTATATTATATTTTAAATGATTTATCGTTACAATGTCAACCTCATAAAGTGTATTATCTCTCTCGAGAGTCAATATAAATGATTGTTCAAAAGTCTGGATCACTAGGTTCAATTTTAACCTTGACTGATGGTAATAACATTGGAGACACCTCCATCGGTTCAATCACAGGCACACTATACGCCGTGTCCGTCATTTCTTCGTCTATTGCCTCGTCGTCATTTCTCTCCACCTTTATCGAGGGGAATAGCATCGGAGAGGTATTTACTAGTTCACGCAGTGCCGTCAGGTTAGGTTCTTCATCAGTTCTTTCAACTTTTATCGAAGACAAAAACATCGGAGATGTATTAATCGGCTCGACACTTGACGTTAGGTTACCATCGACTTTTTCAACCTTCACTGTTGTTTTTGGATCAGCGTTTGCTTCCACTTTGACTGTAGACAGCATTATGGAGGCAGACGAAGACGAGGAGTCTATGTTGTCGTTTGGACAGAACGTGACTTCTAACGTTTCAATCGTGTGCGTAGCTTTGTGCCTTTTTAAATTACCCGACTGCCGACATTCAAAAGGACATATGTGACATTTAAATGGCTTTTCGCCTGTGTGTATCATTTTATGGTTCTTTAAATGTGTCGCTCTTTTACATTCAAATGGACACTTATCACATTTGAACGGGGTCTCTGCGCTATGTATTTTCTGGTGCGATTTTAAAATATTCAATTGCCGGCTTTCAAAAGGGCACATGTCACATTTGAAAGGTTTTTCATCTGTATGTGTCATTTTATGATTTTTTAAGTATATCAACTTACGACATTCAAAAGGGCATATGTCACATTTAAAAGGCTTCTCATCACTGTGAATCATTTTATGGTTTTTCAGGTCGCTCAATTGCTTGCATTCAACAGGGCATATGTCACATTTGAAAGGCTTTTCTGTAGTATGCTTTAATTTATGTCTACGTAGATATGCCGCTTGTGTACTCGCATAAGGGCATTGTTCACATTTGAAAGGTTTCTCTTCACCGTGTATAGCTTTATGCTTTTTTAAATCACTCACTTGCCGACATTCAAAACGGCACATATCACATTTATACGGTTTTTCTCCACTGTGTATCATTTTATGCGTGATCAAATGACTTAAGTGCCTACATTCGTGCGAGCACATATCACACTTGAAGCGTTTCGCGTAATAGTACACTTTTTTCTCTTTCTTGACTGGCACTTCGATCGTGACTTCGTTTTCGCTGTTTGACGTAGTTTCGACGCTCGGCGGGTCGGCTATTTTGGAATACTGCTGCATTATAAGGCTGCGGGCGCGTTGGTTGATCTGCGCCGCCTGTTTGTCGCTCAGTTCGGGCTGCGTGGTGCTGTCGTTAACCGATTCATCGGCCGTCTTTGAATCTGTAGAGTTCTTTATCTGCATTCCGATAGCCTGTAAAAAGAAATGTATTTATTTGAGTATAAAAAGTCAGTCACAACAAAATCAAATCCATATAATATCCGACACTTTTACGGCTATGTAACCAATTTACCCTGTTGCACAATAGATTAATTACCATGGCACGGATTCAAGCTTCCTAGAGTAACCGAGGTGATAACTGCTTGTGGTGGGTACATGGAATAAAGCTACTTTGACATAGTGAAAAATCATTCATCCGTCGTTTTTGGTAAATGAAGATCTGAAAAAAGGAATATTTAATTGCGTTTCGCCTTGCGTACTTCCCGGGACCTTTCGGATGTTGCTGTATTAAAAATTTATTATAATTCCTTAGTTCGAAGCCGGCTTGAGCATGGGTCGATTGTTGATTGCTCGGGCCCCAGATCAGTTGAAGCACGACCTTACGGTGGAGCGGGTCCAAAGTATTTTTTTGAGACTGTTTTGCTTTAGGCTGTAAAAGTTGATCGTTGAATAAAAGAAATAGTTTATTACATTTATAAAGCATTATAGTGCCTGTACACTTGCATGGATTTACTTGCACCAATAGTGTGTATTTTAAACTATCGCGATGTTATCGTTTACTATAACTGTTTACACGCAAAAGTGCTGACTGTCTCTACAATCGTATTCTTCAAGCGTAAGCGACACATAATATTGTCATTGTAACTACTGATAACCAGTGAACACTATCCACTATCGTTCTACTGCGCATGCACATCCACCATTCAAGTACCAATTATTGCGTGAAAATTCAGAAGCTTCTGAACTTTTTTGATCCATGCACGACAATACATGTTTACACGTGCATATTCTTGTTATGGCTGCGATAGTACGTATTGTCAGCAGTAAATCCACGCATGTGTGAATTTCTCATCTGCAGCTCTTTGAATAATCACAACCATGTCGACGCGATTCGAACCTGTGATCAACCGATCAGACATACAGCACAGTAACCGAGAGGAAATGTTAAAGAAATTGTTGATGATTAGCTTACTTGAAGATTTTGTTCAGTATTTGAATTTGCATCCCCTACTTTCTTGATTACGATGTCTGGTCCGATGTTAATCTACAAATAAAATAAAATACATTGAAAACACCGATTAATGTGGATACTCAGTGGCAATAAGGTTCATTTTATATCCTGAGGATGGTGATCACTGAAATTACAAACTGTCGCTATTTTGGTGGTGTCTGACCCAGGATAGGGAAGTGTACTGCAATTAGCTAGCCAACCTTCAATAGAAGACGGTACCAAAATAATGAAATTTGCAATATAAAATAATTCTACAAACATTCTAGAATCACTATCGAGCAGTGGCGAAGGGTGGAGGTAGGCTGTTAAGATACGACATAAATAGTGCACACTAAATTTTGTCAGTCAAACGTATTTATTTTCATTGAATTAAAACTACAATATGTAGATAGTGTTTGTTAGTTTTTAAAATTCAATTGAACTATGTCAAATCCAAGCCATAGTAGATAACAGTGAAAAAATATTCGTTTATCTATACAAACAAAGTATGCCATTAAACCAATGACATTAATATGGACGAAGCATCTGAAAAAAAAATGACACTCACTTTTTTGTCGGGTCTGCCGAATGGCATAATCTGTTCTAACGACATTACAATAAAGGTGATATTGCTATAAATTCCCGATGCTTTTTGTCAGGTCTGCCGAATGGTTCGGTTCGAACGGGTTCGCTCAAATGAACATTGATACTAGAAACACTGTTCTAATGCCATTACAATAAAGGTGATATTGCTATAAATTCCCGATGCGTGATATCGCATAATGGAAATTGCGTGACGTCTACCTATACATGTGCGAATGTCGCTATGCGCAAATAGCTACTGTATTGAGTGCGTTGTCCATTAATAACGTCGTTGCATTAAACCATACATGATTTTAGATATTTTTTAGATAGAAGAATATTTTTTATTGATTATGGTTTGGTTTGTAAGTAATAAGTATGACCATCGATCTAAATATTTATGGAGTTTACCAACTTAACATCTGCAAAATGTATTTTTAGTTCAATGAAAACAAATAAGTATGAGTGACAATGTTTAGTGTGCACTGTTTATGTAAAATCTTAACAGCCTACCTCCACCCTTCGCCACTGCTATCAAGCAGTATTTATATCTGCCAGACTGAAACCCTTGACTCAGAACACTAAGCGAGCATTATAGGTTGTGCTTTATAAATGCGAGAGCAACTTACAAAGCCGGGCTGCTTGCCGCTGGTGGAAGGCCGGCTGACGGTCTGTTTGGCTGCACACTTGACGGCTTTCACGCGGTCTCGGTACTCTTTCTGACGCTCCGCTGAGGACTTTGGAGTCTTTTTCATTTTAGCCGCCTTGAGACGGCTCGATTTTCGCCTCTCCCCTCCGGATTTTGACGTACCGGACTGAAATGACGACATATACGATTATTTACATTACTTTCTTCGGAAATTGTCCAGATTGTCACATTTAATATCCACCATTATACTGTTGGCTTAAAAAAATGATGCTTGTGAAACAAGGACGCTTAAAGTAAAAAAAATCTAAAAACTACCAAGAAGTGCAACATGGCATGAAAAGATGCATGTTTTAGAGATAAATAAATAGTTATATGTAAATTGTACGTAAAATATTTCACCGTGGCACAGTTCGTCGTGAGCTTTCTTATCGGATAGAGATGACCGTATACCATACGGTCTTCAATTTTATTAGATTCAATACATTAATTCAATTTTCATAGCTAATTTTGGCAAAATTCATGAATTCAAGAATGAAAACCTAACCTAACCTAACAAATAATCCAGTATATTAGCTATTTTCAAAATTTGTTTGCTGCTGGCTTCCTGTAAAGTGTAAACCGACAAGAACCGTGTTTTAGTTAGACATGAATTATGTGTCAGTACTATACGACCCAAAGAGATTGGACGGTCTTTAATATACGGCTATATATTTCCGATACAACATTTCACAGTTAAGTGTGATACGGCCAACTGCATACGTACAAGACACGAAGGTGTACATATATTTCGAAAAAAGATCTGACACGTCTTAACAATAAATGGAAGGATCGAGGTGAGGTGTCTTAATTGTCACGAAAACTATGCTCGTGTAAACGTTAGCGTTCTCCATATTTTTTTACGATGCCATGTCACCGACCCTCACAGCAAGTTTGACCTCCAGGTTGAGCCTAACACGGGCAATAACTGTACGTTAATGGGCACATCACAGATCAGTTTAAACTGCCCCATCAAAATCTTTCGAACTGTCGACGGACGTAAAGTTTGTGCCAAGCGTCAGAAATTGTGGAGGTTAGGTTCGCAGAGATAATATACAGGGGTAGTGTTTAAATTGGTTTTAAGTAGGGTATACTTGAACGATATTGATACACGAATAATTTTACTTTGTTAATTATTATGACTATAGTTGTTTTTATTAGAAACAAATTGACATAAAATACACACCAATGACGTTGATAAAATATATCATGGTTTTACTAATGTTGTGTATAAGAGGAAAAACGCAAAATCGTGAATCTAACAGAAAAAATATTAGCATTTTAAAATATATTTCATTCACAAATACAAAAAAATATCACATTTTTCTTTCTCTAACTTCTCAAAAGTTTAAAAAAACGTGTACGACATACCTGCGAGTCGCATCCACTGCTGGATTGTTCGACGTATTCCTCGTCTTGATTGTACATATCATTATCTTGTGAGTTGGTCTCGTTGGAGTCATTGTCACTCCTCGTTTCCAAATCCGGCAGAATGCTGATCTAGAAGAAAAAGAAACCGAAGAAATTTAACCACTACATATTATAATGAAGCCAGCAATACAAACATTTTATTTCAACAGTACACATTTGCCGTCGAGCCCAACACCTCTGAGTACTCCATTGGCCACCCATAGTCGACGTTCGACCCTGTCTTCATCTCACTGTCAATTATAATTTCCTTGTGTTGTTCTTTCATCATCATAAATCATCATCAGCCTGGTTGAAGACCTCCCCTAGCTCCCTCTACTCTTCTCGATCCCTATGGCACTTATATGCATGTAACATTTAGTTTGTTGATCCGGCGGGTTTTAGGGTGTCTCTGTGGTCGTTTAGTGCCTTTTGGGTATCACTGTATGACGGCACTTATCCACTCGCCGAGCGACATATCCAGCCCATTGCCAATTTCATCTGCTCGGTGACCTCTATCATACCACGTACTCCTGTCTGCCTCCTGAACCATTGGTTTCTTTTGCGATATTTACACGTTATGCCCAAAATGCACTTTTCCATGCCAAGTTGTGTTACTCGTAATTTTTGGATTTTTTTTACATTAAGACGATACATCAGTGAAACGGCAAATAATTTTCAACTATAGGCGCGACGAAATTTCGGACTCGCTGGCATTCAAAGAGAGAACGTCAAGCTGGGAACACGTCAATTTGTATCGTGATGGCGACGGGGGTATTAATTCTTAAATCGTGTAAAGGTAAACGTTACCAATTTACTTGGAAAAGAAAACATGTCAATGAATATATTATTATTGTTACTAATAGAACAATAAACAGAACATTAAATGGACGCATGTTGGATTTATATGACAAATTATATTTCGTTTGGCATGCGTCATTTGCACCCGCGACCCACAATCCGCGCATCGCCTAGCCACGATCTTTTTAGACCGTACCTCAACTGAGGTATAGCTCAAGAGTCCATGTTTCACACGCATGAGCATTGGTAGCATGTATCGGTTGAACACTTTACACTTAACACACAATGAAAAGTTACTTTTGAGGATACCATTGAGACGCCCAAATGCACTCCATACCAGTTTGGTTCCGTGAGCAATCACGTTTTTTTCTTAAATATATATTGTGCACAAATAAAATCCCATTCCAGCGACATCGCTGTGTGCGTCGTGACCAGTTATCAGTTTGATTACTCCACGCAATTAGAATCCATGCTGCGGTAATTCATCATGGAAAGATCCACCAATTACGCAACCTGGTAAATTGGTTGCGAAACTTCTCTCACGTAGTGCATTACTACAAATTATTTACATTTTATGGTTGCGGTGGGGTTTAATATTGAATTTTAAAATCTAACCAGTACCATATCGTCGCTCTAGGATTAGTTTGTCCAAAGCGACAACATGTGAAATGTTCAGGAGACTAAAAACAAAGTTCATTTAAATGCTGGAAGATCTTTCATAATACAGACGTAGTCAGTAAAGCTAGACAACACTAATATTAAAAAAGGATAAAGCGATCCATTGACCAATCACATAGTTGAGGGGGTGGTAACCGTTTAATAATCCTCGACGACGATTGGTCCGCACATTGGACAAACTAATACCGACTGATTGTTTTGTACCATGGTCTCTTGAACATTTTTTGAAAAAATATAATATTTTTCTTAATGATTTCGATGCAAGAAAATGAACTGCATTAAAAAGACAATTTCGCCAAAAATGGAGCTTAACCAAACTAATGCTAGAGTGACGATATGTAAATTGTATTCTTAGCTTAATGAAAACAAATAAGTATGACTGAAAAAGTGTGCACAATTTTGGTCAGATCACGTGTAGAATACTTAAACTATTATAGTTTGGTTTAGGCAGAGTTTAATTGAATTTTTAAAATTAACCAGTACCATTTGCAAATTACAAACACCCACGATGGTCGCACGGCTTAAGCGTCGGCCTATAACATCATGGATCCCAGGTTCGAATCGTGGGTCTGGCGAGTACACATATTGTTTTTCAATCTCTGTATGAGTCAGAGAATGGACCTAATAGAATGAGCAAGTGGCTGACACCCATTTCTCGTAAAAACAAAATTTGTTAATACAAACCTCCACCCTGTGGAGGCCCATACGATTTTATTAGGATCGGACATGGTCGAATAAATAATAATAATTTGCAAATTGTATTCTTAGTTCAATGTAAACAAATAAGTGTGAATGACAAAGTTTAGTGTGTATTATTTACGTTGAATCTTAACACTATACGGTCCGCGAATTTTCGCGAAGAACCTACGCCAATATCCGGTATTTTTTAATGAAAATCAACAAATTTCGATCGCGAAGTTAAAAATGATATAACTTTTGAACCTATTGATATATTTCAATAAAATTTTCAGAAAATACTTAAAATATATCAATGCATCAAATTGTGTCATTTATTCAACACTTGTCAACCTCTGGCCCGCGTTCCATAAAGGTAAAGTATATAATTTGTAAATTTTCGTATATTATTTATTATATGTTATTAGATTAGTTCAATTTGTTAAATATAATGTAAAGGAAACAGCCTATTGATATAAAGCATCACAATATATTATTTTTTAATTAAAAAATATAATAAAATATTCAAATACAAAATGTTTTACACCGCTATAGAATACGTATCAATTCATTTGTAGCGCTAGCTACTCATATCTCTGATTATCAAATATAATAAAATAACAAAGACTTCACACAAACTGTGAAGTGTTTAAAAATAAATGCACATTCATTCCCGAACTAACACTTACTAGTGATTTATTGGTTTTATGAGTTTTATGGCCTAGCCGATAAAGGCAGTGCAGTGGCGTGCATATTTTCGAGTAAATTCAAATAAATAAAATGCACGCATATACACTCCCACCGCTTATTACAATTTGGTATTATTGTAGGAATCGAGACAATCCAATAACAGTGCAGACGCGTGCGTAAAAAATTCATATAACAAAATCTATGAGCAATAGGATTGTAAAACAAACATCTACATTCCACAAAAATATTTGAATCAACACTCAATCTTATGGATAATACCTTTAGATAACTGGCTAGGCACGAAATGATTATTATCACACTAAAGCTGAAATTATTTGAAATAGTTTATAAAACTATGAATGTAAAATGAACTAACAACTAATACACTTTTTTTAAAATTATACGAAGAAAACCAATTACCAATATGTAGATGTAGAGGTACTTTACACTCTTTGGACATGTAAATAGTTTCTTTTCGAAGTTTATGTGAGGAACACACTTTACACTTTCTTCTTAAACGTTTATTAGTTGCGGAAATCCCCGGAAATATTTGATTGTGATTGAAAATTACACTAAATTCTCCGATATCTTCAGTCACTGGGAATATCTGACATACAATCCGCATAGTTTTCCTCTGTTTAAAAACGAATGGTCCTCCATTTTAAAAAGTTTTTTTGGAGATAAAACTAATAAAAAATATATATCCTAGCTAAAATATACTTGAATTAATTATTTTTTCAATGAAATAAGTGCAATATAAATAATAATAGCTATTATTTATGCAGTTACACAAGCAATAATCTCCCGAAAAAAGCGAACGAAAATGACAACGCGATACAAGTTCACATTTATAACTGTTCTCATTTTCAAGTTAAGATTTCTATCATGGATGATGAAGCATGGTGGATGTTTCATGGGTAGTAAACCATTAAAGACAAATTATCAAATAGGATGCAATTTCATAGCTAAAAATCGCGTTCATTTAAAAAAAAAAGAATTCAGGTTCATAAATGGTTGACTACCACTGAAAAGGGTCGACAATTAAATTTCGAAGTTGAAGTGACGACACTGGAATATAACATTGAGTGTTTATTACCTTTTTTGTTTACGTCTCGTGATTCACCCGTCTAGAAATGGGCTTGTAACTAATAAAAAAAATGGTATAGGTACAAAAAAATACTGAATGGTATTACGTCCGCCATCTCTGTAAAAACCCCGAAATATTTTTTTTCCATCATGCTTTTACTTCTTGCACATGTCATTCAACCATCTGTCTTGTCTTGCAACCAAATATTAAATTTCATATTTATTTTTCACAGTAAAGATATGCCTATGTGAGGACGCCACGTAGGCGTCACCGGATCGTAACGTTCTATACTCACTTCACTATTACACCCGATGGCGGAGTGCTCGTTCACTTCTTCATTAGTATTAGGGGATATTTCATAACGGCCGCTGTTTGCGCTTGGATAGACTGTTTCATTCTTAATTTGAACAGCCGGTTCAGCGTTAACCTACAAAAGAAGAATTAAAGAATATTGCATTAATAATTATACATTTGTAGATCAAGGTACAAAACCTAAAATAATAAGTAAATAAGTACAGTATTCAAGTTCAGTATTCAGTTTCCAAGGAAAAAGGCAGTAACTTACAAAATTTGTGAAATTGAGTTATGTGTGCCATCCATTAGGTAATTTTGAAAGGTATATATTCTGTTCACTTTAAAATCAGTATTATCACTAAAATACTGTTAGAATCATTAGTGCAAAATAGATAGGTATCTTCTAAACTAATACAATTTTTTTAGCAAAAAGGCAGTAATTGCATCTATTTATTGCAGTTACTGCTTGTTTATTATTACTTTGTTTCTATTTTAACATTATACTAATAAAAATTATCACTGTTTTTTATTAATTCACAGTACTAAAGTTGGAAAAAAAGATATTATATCATTTATCTCGAAAGTGTGTGAGTCAGTTACTGCCTTCTTCCTTAGAAGGGCAGAGTAGAACCTTGATATAACAGACTTCAGAAAAATAACCGACAAAATATCCGGTAAAATGTGAAAATTGTTAAAAACATCCTGTTTATATTAAACGTCATGTTTAAATCCAAGTGTCACCGCTTGAAAACAATGTTCTGCGCATGATAATCACGTCATATCTCTCGCACTCGAATTCGAGTCATAAAGCCGTCCTGCTCGTAGATCAGTGGCGAAGGGTGGAGGTAGGCTGTTAAGATTCGCTATAAATAGTGCACACTAAACTTTGATAGTCATATGCATTTGTTTTTATTGAACTAAGACTACAATTTGCAGATGGTGTTAGTTAGTTTTTAAAAATTAATTAAACCCTGCTAAACGAAACCATAATAGATTTGGTCTAATTTGGGCGATACGACAAAATTGTGCACACTTTTTCATTCATAGTTATTTGTTTTCGTTGGATTAAAAATACATATTACACATATTGTTGGTTCATTTTTTCAGTCCTGCATAAACCAAACTATAATAAATAAAAAATATTATTCTATCTATAAAATACTCAAAGTTATGTATGACTTAATTGCAAAATTTTAGATATTTTATAGATAGACATGTATTTTTTGACTATTCTCTATTATGGCTTGGTTTCTCAGGGGTTAATTGAATTTTAAAATCTAACCAACGCTATCTGTAAATTGTAGTCTTATTTCAATGAAATCAAATATGTATGTCTGAAAAAGTTTAATGTGCACTATTCATGGCGGATCTTAACAGCCTACCTCCACCTTTCGCCACTGTCGTAGATTGAACGTAGCACTTACAAGCAACCGTGTCCGGAAACTTGTACGTATGCAGTTCGCCGTATCACACTTCACCGTAAAATGTTGTATCTGAAATACATGGCCGTATATCATGCCAGCGCTCCATTGGCGAGCCAAAGGTCAGAGGATAATAAATCGTCCGATTTGTCTATGCTCTGCTACTGATCAACGAACGAATAAAAAAGTCAAGCTGTAAAAAGTTGCGATTAACATAATGTCTTCCGATAATCCTATAATTTTGTGTTATTTATATGTAGACTTGCATAAAACAATATAGCAGTGAAAACTACACAAGTTTTACGTTTTATTTTATGAATTTAATAAATACAAATAAAAAATAATTGATAAATCTCTCATTTTCTAATGTGTAAATTAACAAATTAATCATTGAAAATGTTTAAAACAATTACAGATTTTTTTTCGGTCCGAATGATCGCGTATTAATGTCAAATCGAATTTGCATTGTGATCGACGGACGAAGTCTGGCAACTCGGAGAGTAAAATATCAAACATGTTTGAAATCCAACGAGCCTGATCCGCGGATTAAGAAGTCTGCAGATCTGGGGTGCTCCACGCGAAAAAAAAGTCCGAAGACTGTAAATCGTCTGACTTGCGTGCCAATGGAGCGCCGGCAATAAAGACCATCCAACCTCTTAGGGTCGTATAGTACTGACATAAAATTCATGTCTAAATAAAACACGGTTCTTGTCGGTTTACACTTTACAGGAAGCCTGCAGCGAACAAATATTGATAGCTGCTGATATACTGGATTATTTTTTAGGTTATGTTTTCATTCGTGTATTCATGAATTTTGCCAAAATCAACTATGAAAATTGAATTAATGTTGAATCTAATAAAATTGGGGACCGTGTAGTATACGGTCATCTCTTTCCTATAAGAAAGCTCACGGTGAAATGTTTTACGTACGATTTACATGCAACCCAAATTTGTACGATGTAGAGTGTCAATACTAATAATACCAATATTCAAATCTCTCCACCTTCATAAAACTCCAGAGGCTAAACTAGGCAGGCCATTTCCAGCGCATGCACGAGTCACGGATACCGAAGAAGATCCTCGAAGGTAACCCAGGGGGGAAAAAGCCAGTGGGAAATCCACGCACACGATGGGGTGATAACATTACAAAAGATGCCAACCCGCTGCTAAAAATCAGGAACTGGAAAAGACATGCGGAGGACCGTTCCGGCTGGAGGACGGCAGTGGAGGAGGCCAGGGCTCGACTTGAGCTGTAGCGCCATCGAAGGAGAAGAGTGTCAATACTATGTTTAATTTGATAGCAATTTTTGCGTTGAGATACAGTAGAACCTTGATATAACGGACTGATGCGGGTGAGGGGGCGTCCGTTTAAAACCGAAAGATTTGTTGGTAACTAACCCGACTGTTGCAAGCACTGTCTGAGGCTTGGACCAGAGCATCATTATTTACCGATACGTTCGTTTCATAGAGGTCCACGGGCTCTGGTTTGACACAGACTGCAGGAAGTATAGTTTCTGCCTGTAGGAAAATAGAAAAATCTATTTAGTACAAAAAAGAATTTTTCTAGTACTTAGGTCACAGAACAGATTAATAAATAGAATTCCGATTGGATATACCCCAATACACTACATTTTGAAGCAGGGTTTAGAATGTGTGAGTGTCCTACGAAAATGAAACACACATTATAGACGTGCGACAGTGTGTGTTGCAACCTTCAAATACACCAATATAACATCAGTGCATAAACCGACAGCAGTTGTCAGAACGAATGACAAGCTTAGAATGACGTATTTTTGCCAGACCCAGGATTCAAACCTGGGACTCACGGCGTTATAGGCCAATGCTTAAGCCGCGCAGCCACCGTGGGTGTAGTTCCCATTAATTCTGGTATATAGCTAAGGTGTTTTCAAATTATGTATATTGCGTTACCCTTTTGTATCATCATTTTAACTGATTTATTCTGTCCACAATCCTGTAGAGCAGCGTTTCCCAATTAACTTAAGACGCGGAGTAAACAATTTATAGTAAAAGATTCTTGATTTATTATACTTAATTCTGCATTCGGAAACTGTTTTCCGGAGAGCAAACTTTCAAACGTCGGTTCCCAATCCATGGGTTGTGTGACGTATAGGGGGTCACCAGCCACTCTTAAATTATGATTAAAAGTAACATTGAAAATGTCCCTCTGAGGTAAACGAAACCGGTACAGTTATATTTAATAAAAGTGGAATCAGGACGATGCAATTTGTGTTTTATTTAATTAATAATACAACTTATAGATATAATTGTTTGATTCAAACATCAAACTGTCTTCAAAATTCCTAATATGGAATGCGTACCCACGATGAACGCGTGGTCTAAGCGTCAGCCTATAGCGTCATGTGTCCCAGGTTCAATCCTCGGTCTGACAAGTACACACATTGTTTTTCAATTCGCGTATGAGTCAAAGTATGGACCTAATAAGTTAAGCAAGTGGCTGACATCCATTTCTCATAAAAACAAAATCTGTTAGGTAATACAAACCTCCACTGTGTGGAGGCCCATATGATCTTATTAGGATTGGACATGGTCAGAAATAAAACTCCTGTCTACAGTCCAAAGTCTTTGTTCGTCTCAATCTTAACTGACATTTTACTTAGATACGTCAATGAAATTACCTGTATATTTGGCGCATTGTCAGTTAAACTCGAGTATTGGTCGAATCGTGCAGCGTATCCGTACGTTTCGGGGTCTACTTCAGTTTTTACGTGCACTGTCTCAAAGCTGCCCTAAAAAATAGAAACAGCACATCGTAAATCATACATAATTTTAGATAATTTATAAATAGAAGAATATTTTTTAACGAATAGGTATATTTTGGTATAGGTAAAAAATTAACTAACACCATCTGTAATAATATCGAGTGCTTAAAGTCAGACAACGTTTTTGAGATAACGTTATTTTACATTTATGGCTACATGATAGTCAAACAACGTTATGTCAATCTTTTCTAATTTCTTATTAAATCGTCAGTAAAGTTTAACGCTAACTACATAAGTTACCCTTGTTTTCATATTTTTTAAAAACTATCCCTATAAATTTTAACATCATCATAAGCAAGATAAATGTACAATACACAATAAATTATGAAATATTGACATTAGGTTTTAAATAAACATTTCCCTAGTTGAGTTACAAGAATCTAAAATAACGATTTTTGGCTCTCCTGTAAAGTTGCACTTTTATAGATAGTGTGTTGTTTGACACTAAGACCTCAATATGTATTCTTAATTCAACGAAAACAAATAAGTATGACTGAAAAAGTGTATAAATTTTTGACGGATCGCCCATAGCATACTTAAACTATTATAGTTTGGTTAAGTAGGGTTTAATTGAATTTTAACCCAATGCTTACGGGCCGCACAAAATTGTGTTTTTGCTAATTGCTTTTCAAATGCAAATTAACACGTTAATTACAAAATTAATTAAAAGGGCCCGTAAGCATTGGGTTAAAAAACTAACAAACACTATATAATATACACAGTGTAGTCCAGTGGTTTCCAAACTTTATGTTACTACGCCTCCCTTTTTAAAAAAATCTAATCTTGGCGCCTCCCCACCCTTTATTTCATTAAATAAAACCTTTTTAAATAGCCAAAAATGTACTACTTAATACAACAATGAAAAAAAAACTTAATTACAAAAATAAACAAGATTTTACTACTTTTATTATATTAATTTGTTTTTCATGCGATGGATGTGCTTGTTTATTAGCACAAAGTGCTCTTTTTCATCTAAACGGGGTCGATATTTGGATTTCATTGCAGCTAATGCAGGAATCCCGTTTCGCATAAATATGATGTTACGAATGGTAGCAGTAGGTACCTGCTTTACTTACAGCTTGCATCGCTTTTCTTGACAAAGTAGTATATTATTCTTCACTTCGATTCAATCAAAATTGAACTAGGGTTTTGTTTCAATGAATTATCGTATGATAATTTTATTAATTTTTTCCTTTTCAATTGTAGTCAATCCAAATTCATCATCGTTTATTGATAAATGGATTCTATCATGGGCCCCACATCCTGAAGCGGGCCCACAGGCCAGGATCTTTGGCTGGCCCACTTACCTATCGCTGAAGTTAAGGGCATTGTGGTGCTCTAAAGTAGTGTTTCCTAAATTATACACGGGAGCTATCATTTAAGTAGATACCTATAGCAATCATCATACAGGTATCACATAAAATTACAATTCACAACCACATATTTAAAATAATTAATAGCATTGGTATAAAGTAGTGCCGCAGGCAACTTTTTAACTATTAGAATAAATTTGTGATGTCTTTTATGCCCGTGCCCCAGGCTGTTTATAAACTATGCATTTGCAAACTGCAGACCTGTGGCTTAGTTCAAGTCTTAGTTCAATGAAATCAAATACGTTTGACTGACAAAGTTTAGTGTACACTATTTATGTCGGATCTTAACAGTCTACCTCCACCCTTCGCCATTGCTTGTAGGCGACTCGCATTGTCTATATGCTCCACCTGTGCAATATACAGCGACAAAGAGTATAAAATTTTCATTTTAACGGTGTGAATTAAGTATTATTACATAGATGTTGACGAAAATACATAGCCTCAAAGCTAACTACCTCAGATTTGTGAAACATTGTTCAATTTATTATTATTGTCGTGATCGTAGTGAAACGTCAAATTGTAATAATATGTCAAAAAAACATAACCCTACTTCGTATTGTCGGCTTGTAAATTCGTTTTCTTGCTTAATATTACGCGTTTCCGGCGGCATTTTGTCATGGACACTATTCCCTGGGTCATAATGATGATCTTCATTAGTTTCTTGTTCGTAATAGTCTACTGGTTCCGTTTTTATGTCCATTTTTAACACCGGCTTTACGACCCACAGTAATTTGTTATTATTTAGGGCAGTATTGCCATCGTATTAAATGTAATTAATGACAGTGATACAATAGCGTAAAAATATTTACCCTAAATAAATAAAATTTATTTCGTGTCTTCTGTAGGTACTATAATTTGCTGTAAAATACTATAATAATTCTAAAAAAAGTGATTACATTTTGGCGAGTCGACAAAAAAAAAGATTGTGGTCTGTTCCATGTAAAATATAATCAACTGAATGCAGAATTTACCAGAAGACAAAAAAACCAAAACGTTGGAGCGGACCATTTTTTGAATTGCTCCGCTCCTGGACCTAATACTTGTCAAGCTCCGGATAAAAAGTTTCAATAAGTAGGTATGACCTATGATATGCTTACAAATGTTAAAAAAGTAGTTAGTTTTAAAATAATCGTCATTTTCATTAATAAGGTATTCTATTCTCCGCTCCAACGCTCTGAAAAAAGTCACTTGACTTTGATCCTAAAAAGTTTTTCAAATGTAAGAATACGTATCGGGAAACATTTAGATTATTATCCAAATACTATAATTTGTCAGACCACGTATCTACCAATAAAAAGGGGTGGAAGTAGGCTGTTGAGATTCAACATAAATACATAAATAGTGCACATTGAACTTTGTTAGTTTGTTATACTTATTTTCAGGGAACATAGAATTAATGGAAACTGAAATACTTAACGGGTGTGGAGTAACAGGCAACTTATCTCGAGTGTAGAAGAATATTGGTTAAACTTAAATACCCCCGTGTCAAGAATACACCATTCTAAGCTTGTTCTTCGTTCTGACAATTGATGCTCTTGGTTTATTTATACACTGACACTCATTCAATATTGGTGTATTTGAACAATATTGCAACACACACTATTGCACGTCTATAATGATCATTTCATTTTTTGTAGGACACTCACACATTCGAAACCCTGCATCAAAATGTAGTGTACCTTATCGTCGCTATAGGATTTGTTTCCCGAATAGACCAAATGTCAATTTTACAGGAGACGAAAAACAAATTTCATTGTCGTATATTTAAATATCAGTAGATGTATCAATCATTCTTTCTACATTGTATGATTGCAACATTATCTAAGAATAGATTCCAAGAATAATATACTGGTATAAATCATTAAATGCACAGAAAATGCGTTTTATTTACAAGTACTCACTTTGGATATTCGGGAATTTTTTAGCGCTCTCTCAGAATAATGGATATTCGGGACAAAACAAGGACATTCGGGATTTAAGACCGTAGCGTATTGCTGCACGGCCCACGGATTACTGAGTGGTCAAAAAGTACGCGCGTCAAATGTTATATTTATTTACGCGATAATTGTTAATAATTACTTCTACTATTTAAATACTTAATGATCATAATTACCCAAGTTCGTATGTAATAATAACATGCGGCAATCGCTTTTTCGGGTTTTTTCGGAATAAGTAATAAAATAGTTTTTAAGTAATTAACTATTTTTTTATTGAACGAATAATTCACAAGATTTAAGAATGTACCATTCTAATAATTGAATATACATAATTTTTAAAATCACTTCTGAGAAAACATATTATAACCAATAGAAAATATCTTTTTGAAAAAAGTAAGACACCCGGCAGGAATCGACCCTGCATCTCCTGGTTTTACGCCCCAGTCCACGAATTATCCAATATGCTACGAGGTGACATACTTATGACGACAAACTTTAACTATTAGCCTTTTAATATCTGCTCATCAGCACTCTTCAAAATCAAGCAACTATCGGCGATCGGTTTTTGTTTATTAAATAAAAGTAGGTAACTACTACTTCAATTACTAACCGACGTCACAGATTTCTCCAATATTTTATGATGGTACTAACTCGTACTGGCTAACAATTTTATATTAATACTTTTTCAAAAAAAAAAAAATCTATGTATATATATCTGTATATTATTATATCTATATATTTCTATTATTAACAATTAAACTTATTACAAACCACCAAATAATATTATATATTTACTATTGTAAGGAATAACAACACAAAATAATAGCATGTATAAATTAATTACCATTGGCTGCTAATATTAGGTAGGTACCAATATCCAAGTATATAATATTCACCAAATAAATAGTTACTAACATACATATTAAATTAAATTAACTATCAGCGCATTCAAAAATAAATAATAGCATCGCCTTTATTTTCATAGAAATACCTAGATTAAAAGTAAAATAAAGGCAAATAATGTTTGATTAATAATAATTTGAAATAATAATTATTTTTACGTCATAGTAGTTTCCGGGTCACACTGTAGAATTCATATAACCGTTGGGATTTTGGGTCATTTATCAAAACAAAATGCAGTTATTTAGGTTAAATTACTCACTTCCATAACTCTACTGTAAGTTCAGGACGAACTGGTGATGTATCAGCTATGAATGATCTCTTCAAATTTGATGAATTCACTATTAAAACAATAGTAACTTTAAAAACAATATCAATAAGACGAAATTTGAAAGAGGACTCCGGACGGCCAAAAAATATGAAAGTGGGCGTGATTGTTTTAGAGCTAGACAGAGTGAATGTGGGAGCGAGATGCACGGCATCAGCGCGGTTTGATTGGCTAAAAGTCATATTCGGGAAATAAAAACTCAGCCAGAGATATTTTTCGACCGAAATTAACTTGGATATTCAGGTACGAATAGTTGGACATTCGGGAGAACACCACGGAGTAATTGTAACTTAACATGGCGTATTCGGGTTTTTTTAAAAAATATCTCTGTTCCTAGATAAAAATATATTGTTTTTATAAATGATTTCGGTAGAGTTCGATACAAGAAATTGAACTGCATTAAAATGTCGATTTCGACAAAAATGGATATTTGGGAAACAAATCCTATAGCGGTCGGCAACCCAAATGCATTGGCGTGCCACAAAACAGGTGATTCAAAGTTCTAGACACGTGCCACTGAAATAAAACTAGTAAATCGAATGCAAGACAATTTTATTTGACTATAATAATACACGCTACATAAAAATCGCAACATTTAAACGTTAGTGACTCCCTTGAGGTTCAATTTTGGAGGCTAACACCTCAATATTTTTGGGTCAGTTTGAAGTTTTTAATTTTATGCACATTTCCGAATTCTCTTCAGTTAAACGATTTCGATACGGGTTTATATTATATTTCATAATTGAGAATTCAGAGCTCACAGTGGTACGTTGTATTTTAAAGTACCAAAAATTTAATAAACCGTGACACCTAGTGGCACGCGTGGCATAGGTTGCCGGGCACTGGTATAGCCAATCTGAATTCTATTTATTAATCTGTTGTGTTTATTTTTGTTTTCATTGAACTAAGAATATAATAAATTATTCGTGGACGGTGCTGGTTAGTTTTTAATTCAATTAAACCCTAACCAAACAAACCATAATAGTTTAGGTATGCTATGAGAGATTGGACCAAAATAGTGCATACTTTTTCAGTTATACTTATGTTTTTATCGAATTAAGAATAAGTATTACAGATGGCGTTGGTTAGTTTTTTAAAATTCGTTAAGCCCTGCCCTGCCTATACTGAACCGTAATCGATTAAAAATATTCTTTTACTTATAAACGAATATTAATTTGACTAATATCTACTATGGCTTGGATTAGGCAGGGTTTAATTGATTTTTAAAAACTAACCAACATCATCATCGGCACTACAACCCAATGTGGGTCTTGGCCGCCTCCAGGAAACGTCTCCACTCCGCTCTGTCTGCCGCAAGCTCCCTCCACCGCCTTAGTCTTAGGGATGCTATGTCTTTTTCTATACAGTCCAGCCACCGCAGTCTAGGTCTCCCGACCCTCCTTCTCCCTTCTGGTCTGTTGAAGAGAAGCCTCTTTGGTGGTTGGGTGTCTTCCATCCTTGAGACATGGCCTGCCCAACGAAGTCGCCCCACTTTCACGTGTGAGACTACAGGGGGATCTTCATAGAACTAATATAATTCATGGTTAAACTTAACTAACCAGCAACATCTGTAAATTGTAGTCTTAGGCCCTCCGCCGACGCAGCAACTGAAATCCCGCTGACTGGTGATGGAACTCATAAACTGGCCTGTGACTGGTGCTTCGCACACAGCGGTACTGGAACTCTAATGTCATAACCTAAAACGGTTAAACTGGGCCATCAGCTGTTTTGTAAACGATGCCGGTGTTGCAAATCATACCAAAAATATGACAACATGCACGCTGACGCAATTACTAGAATACATCACTCTCTTGAGCTTATTATCCTGTCCATCGAATATTTAATAAATAATGTCTTCGAGCGGGTCAAGTGATGACGAGGCTTTGGTTCTAAACCAATATTTCAGATACAGGAAACAAAATAAAAGAAGATTTTAGATACATCCTTATATTATAGACCAAAATATAAACTGGAGACTATTCGTTGCTGCACATGAACTACGAGAAACGGATTCCAAAACTCCTACTTCATTCCAAGCCTTTTCCGTAATATCTCTACAGGAATAATCTGGTAGTCTGTAATTATACAGGCAGGGATATTTTTCGACTTCTGCCACAAAATTTAAATTAAACATGTGTTCGTCCATCTTTGCTCGCGTTTGACGTCTTGGTTTGTAATCTTATTATGGTTTATGCCTTATGGCATGAATCTACTGATATTGGTACCACTGTTTAATGGATGACTGGCAACTGAGAGACTGGGAGCCTAGCATGTCGCGTTTCCTCAATTTCAGTTGCGGATACTTTGAAACTGAGAGACTCCAGTCTTACCGTCAGCGAGCCGCCATTGAAATACATTAGCTAGATACTGGAGTTTCAGTTCCGGCGGATTTCAGTTGCTGCGTCGGCGGAGGGCCTTAGTTCAATAAAAACAAATACATTATAAATAACAAAGTTTAATGTGTACTATTTACGGCAGATCTTAACAGCTTATCTCCACCCTTCGCTACTGGTTAATTTATTTTTAGCCATTAAACAGATGATCCACCGTAAAATAGCTAATAATGATTTGAAACATTCAACGCGTCGGGTTCACATAATGTGATCTTTATTGAAAGACTTACTTCAACATCGTTTACTCAATTATATTAAAAAAAAAACCACGTTTGTTTAGAATTTGAATTAATTTATTATACAAAATAACATCTATATATTATAATAAAAGTTTCAAACTTCAACACAGTGATTTAAATTAAACTTACTTCTAAAGGAATTTTATAAATAATTTGTCTTTTTGGATTAAGTTAAATAAACAGATGTTGCTATGCAATATTAAGTACGAAATAGTTTGTCAAGGAATAGAAGCCAATTCCGAGAAACAACATTTTACGATCTATGATCCGGGCTAATTATTGTTTGTCGTGTATTCTGTAATTTTTAATAGTGTTTCAATATGCTGGAAATAAACTTGTGCTGCGTTGCCACTTTATCATTTTCATTTTTGCTTCAATATTAATTTGTATGTTTGACGTACCTGCCCTTTCGGCAAAGAGATACCGCAGTCGATTCCCTGCAGTTTAGAATAGCGTTCCATTTCATTTTTAGTTTTAAATTGTCTGCAAATTCATTAGATACCTACCTACGTGTCCGGAAATTTGTACGTATGCAGTTCGCTGTATCACACTTCACAGTAAAATGTTGTATCGGAAATATATCGTCTCTGTTCTGGCAGAACACACTAACTGGAGAATACTAGTTTTGAGTAATTTGACTTTGAAGTTGTTAAAATGTTTGAAATGGTCTATCATGTGAGTTTATTAAGTAATCGTAAAAAGGATGACTTTAAAATAAAGACTGTTTATTTATTAAGAAGGTTTCCAGACGGTAAAGTTTGAAATAAGGAACATTTTGGTATAACTAACTCAATATGTCATTTTTTCGAATTAGTGTCTTCTGCCAGAACAGTGACGATATGGTCGTGTATTAAAGACCTTCCAACCTCTTTGAGTTACTGAGATAAAATTCATGTCTAAATAAAACAAAGTTCTTGTCGATTTACAAGAAGCCAGCGGCATACAAATTTTGAAAACCGCCTATATACTGGATTATTTGTTAGGTTAGGTTAGGATCTAATTAAATTGGAACATTATTGTCTGCAATGCTCCACGAACGCGTACTTTTTACATCTCGGTGCTCTTCCCGATAAGTAAGCTCACGGCGAACTGTGCTACAGTGAAATGTAATACGTACAATTTAAATGTAACGACCTACTCACCGAATTATATAATTATGTTATTACTCATTAATTTTCGACTACCATCAACAGACAAATACACCAAAAATCTTTAGATTATATACAAACCTTCTACTGAGAATCAGAGCATTTCCACGAAAGCTGCGTTCAAACAATGGTGGTTTTAAGTACTGCGAAGTTACCTTGTGAACATTTTTTCTGCGCAATAAACCATCATGACAATACAATAATAGTTCTATTGTCAGGATTTTCGATGTCAATAAGTACTGTATAACAACGTACCAGCGTCGTTTGCTATTCCGCCACTAATCTCAAAAGATATACATAATACATGTATTCATTCCTTCATTCGCCGCCCTTTATAATGAGCTGCTTCTATGGAACGCATGTCCTGCTTAAATGGGACATCACTGATTCTCCGTCTACTGATAAGACTGCCTGGGAGGTTGGTTAACAGTATGCAATATTTGAAGTTTTGTGCGGTGGCCATGCTTTGTCATTGCAAGACTCTACTGGTTATTGTAGTGCATCTCTCTGATGTGAGTTTTTATCTCGTCAAGATTGGGAAACGTCTCATTGCAGTTTTCGCACGTATAAGTCCTTTCGTGATAGTGTAACGTTTTGTGACGTTCCATAACTGACTCGAGCAAAAATTTACGGTCGCAGACATCACAAATAAACCTTTTAACTAGTGGACTGTGAATTAAGTGATGTCGTCTTAATTCGTGCGACTCCTTGAACGTTTCTGAACATACTTCGCATTTGTACAGATTCTGGCCTGGGTGGAAATTTGCACCGTGTTGCATCAAATTATCGTTCCTCAAGAACTTTGCACCGCAGACGCCACAAATGATTTTTTTTACTTTTGCGTCGTGATGATATAAATGATGTAGTCTCAATTCGCGTTCGAATCTGAATGACTCCGGACATATTTCACATTTGTAGATGTTCGGGGCGTAGTGCGTTTTTTTATGATGCTGCAAAGTGTTATTTCTAGTGAACCTCGCGCCGCACACGTCACAAACAAAAGGCTTTTCACCAGTATGAATTCTTTGGTGGGCCTTTAGGCGGAATGCCGTTTTGAATTTAAGTCCGCATACGTCGCAAGGGAATTCTGTAACTTTCGGATTGTGGACAAAATGATGGAGTCTCAATTCGCTCAATTCTTTGAACGTCTCCGGACATATTTCACATTTGTAGACGTTCTGGCCCGCGTGCGCATTTCTATGTCGGAACAGTTGATCCGATCTCTGAAATTTCTCACCGCATACGGCGCAAACAAAAGGCTTTTCACCCGTATGAACTCTTTGGTGGGACTTTAGGCGACATGCCTTTGTGAATTTAAGACCGCATACGTCACATTCAAAATTATATTCTTTTCGGCTGTGGTTTATATGGTGGGTTTTCAATTTTCTCAATTCTCCGAACATCTTCGGGCACAACTTACATCTGTACATTTTCTGGACATCGTGCGATTTTTCGGCTGACGAATTTTTCGGACGTCTATGCTTGTGTTTTGCTAATTGGTCTTCATTTAAGAAATTCTTCTGGCATTTGGTACAAAAATATTTACGAGTAGTTCGTCTATTTCTTGTAATTTTACGTAGATTTTTTTCTTTTTTAATTTTAATCCTTTTAACCCGAGGAACGTTTGATGAATGGACCTCGGATTTGATTTCACACGTCATATTTTCAGAAATATATCCCTCGATCGGTAAGCTATCTGTACATAAATTACTATCTATTTCACAAGTTATATCCAACGACGCACCCTCTTTTTCACACGTTGAATTCTGCAAATTAGAGTCGTGTACAGGTAATGGTAGATTGTCATGAATCGAATGAATGTGTTCTTTTAACGTTTCTGGGTGAGTAAAAACCTTTGATAATTTAATGACAGGTACTTCAGTAACATGTTCTGGTTCTTTTAATTCGTATTCGTCGATTAACATTATCCGGTCATCGCACGGTAATTGATCGGCAATTTGTTTTACGCCAACCGACGGCATCACGTTTTCTATTGTCAATACGGGCTGCCCTTGGTGTGCGTCCACCGAAAATTGAAATTTTCGATTTACTTTCAAACTGTAATTTGTGGAAACTTCTGGTTCGATTTCTGGATAATCAGGCTCTTGTTTCGTCGAAATCTATAAACAAAAACAAATCATCTCGTAAGAAAATGAGGAAGAGATCACAAAAATTTTGTCCCTACTCCATTCCACAAATGAATGACATACTTGAGACCAAAGATTGCAAGACGACGTCAAATGTCACGCAAAATCGTGAAGTCTTAAATCTGATATGATGCGTAATGATTGTTTTAAATCATGGGTGGCCAACCTTTTCAGCAGCCGGGCCAGATTCTAAAAATGAGATTTCCTACCGGGCCGCACAACCGATTTTTTTTATTATCCAAACAAAAAAGAAATATATATTAATAAAATAAAACATAAATGAGAATCAAACATATCTATTAGATTAGACTTTTTTTAAAGAATAAAAAATAAACAAAATACCTAATATAAAAATTATAAATTTTAGTGAGGTTTGTTTTTGTGTGGCAGAACTAAGTGCATCAATATCGATATCGAGTGTTGTTCCTACAGTTTTCCAAATACACATCAGTGATTTTTGTTCTCATTCGGGATTTGATATGCTTCATCCGACTAAAAAGATTTTCACACGTGTAAGTAAGTGTTTCCAAATGGTGAAGTCATCATTAGAGCATGTTTGTAAAATGCAGGATATTTCTCCTTGTCCAAATATGTTTTGTTTAACTTTTTCAAGCCAACCTGATGGAATTTCTCCTTTAACTGTTCATCGCACCATATTTCACAATGTTCCATTTGTAAATTTCCCGGTTATAAATTCACATATACGGAGAATGGCTTTGCAAATGCTCTCTTTTCTCACTGCTCCGCGGGCCACAAGTTGACACCCAGTGGGCTGAATGCGGCCCATGGGCCGCGGGTTGGCCACCTATGTTTTAAATTTTATGACGCACATAATCTGGGATTGGAAGATGATCATATCATTTAGCTTTAAAGACCCACGTGCCTTGTCAATGTCGAAAATTAAGAATTGTGGATATCCTTTAATCCGAATGATATGTAAACTTTTTTCGCCAATACATTGTTATAATGCCCTTTCTTTTCTCATCGAAGAAATTAACATTACCTATATGATCATATAAATATTATTAAATGTTATCGTAAGCGTCATTGTTTGAAATTGAGAATAAACCCGTATCTGAGGACATAGCGCCTTAATATATAATTCAAGCATGTATGTCGTTGATTTGTAAGCAATATAAAATGAATCCGAGCTCTCAAAACCTCCGAAGTGACAAAGTTGAAATTTTACAAGGTTACAAAAGCTGCTTCACAAAAACAAAAATAAAGGTAGTAGGTTTTGTATCTTTAACCCTTTACTAGGCGTTTACGTGTAAATTGTACGTAAAACATTTCACCGTGGCACAGTTCGCCGTGAGCTTTCTTACCGGAAATAGACGACAGTATACTATACGGTCTCTAATTTTATTAGGTTCAACTTGAACATTAATTCAATTTTCACAGCTGATTTTGGTAAAATTCATAAATTCAAAAATGATTGGGACCATACGGGGGTGTCACATTAGGTTAGGTTTGGTTTGGTTTACAAAGAAAGTTGTAAAATCTCATGTCCACCTCTGCGGCATATTTACCACTTATTTATACTCTTCAGTCATTATAGAATACCAAACTCTGCTTGCAAGTACGTTATTAATAAATAGTATGGCAGTGGACCACTCGTTGCTTGCGCAAAAAGTTATGCTGAGGCTTTATTAATCTAAAGATGGCGGTGGTCGGTCTCATCTTCCTCGTAATAACCAAGTTCGACTGTACATGTAAAGGTTCACTTGCGGACTGACACCCGTCGCAAGCGGTCGCATAATAAGCGCTCCGATACCCGTCAAGACCAACTCAATACAATCTACAAGATACCTTGCAGAAATCCGACATCTAAGCAAATTACCTATTTGCTTCCATCGCCGCAAGTGACCAGACGACTAATTCACCGACTTCACAATGGAGCAGATCAACAACGAAATCACCAGACTCGCAAAATACAAACGGACCAGGCTACGAGACCTCTTGACGCTCCACTTCCTGCTCTTGACGGCATATCAAGAGGAAGCCGAGGCAGCTCTCCACGCCGATCCACCCACCCGACCACATACCAGGAACAAAAACGCTAGAACAAACACGCCAAGAATAACATCACACACATGGACCAACCGGAGCATGAAACACTATTACCGAACACCTTCAATCACGCCCATCAAGGAAACAGACCCCGTCGCACACACAAGGCACGAGGACGACCGAATATCCTTTGTTATCAGGGGCTTCCCGATCGGCATCCACATGGAAGACATCACCAATGACTTACTACGCAGAGGCTTCCCGATCGTCAGCGTCCGGAGGATAACCCGGGGCAGGAGTCAGCATCCGATGCCTCTTGTCCTGGTCAAATTCCTGGACAACGACAGAGGGAGGCAGATCTACACACTACATCACGCATTACACCGCAGACTAAGCATCGAGACACCGAGGAGGAGCTGCAACACACACTACAGCCCAAATCGACTCAACTCTACAACTACTCAAACCCAAACCGACATATCACCAATGGTGACTCCCAAGCACCGCCTGGACAACACTGCGCAAGAAAAAACAAACAACCTAGACGATACAGATCGTCAAACGGAGACTCTTGCGGACGATGCCATCAGCATTTCCTATGCCAAACTCCCACCCACACCGACCAGATCAACAACAGCGTCACCGTCCAGATCACCAACCAGATCACCAAGCACCAGAGATACCCCGGAAAAAGACGATTCCGACAACCAGATAACCGAACCTGACAAGACCATACCGAAAAGCGAAAAGTCTGAAATAGAGATAACCAGTGAGCTACAATTCCAACAACTCCGCCAAGAGCTGGAGAGATTTAAGACCACAGGCGAAAACGAACGAGCAGCCAATGATCAAATAAAATCAACAACAAAATTCATGCTGACCGTTTTTAAGACCGATAAAAAATACGCAGTCAAACTCTACCAAGACTTTCGCCAAATACTCAAGGATAACCTCCCAGAACAATACAATGACGACCTATTTAAACCGAAACCGAATACCGACATAGAGGACGCACCAACTAAACCAGACACGGATCCAGAACAACCATACTCCAAACAGAAAAAGAAGAGGCAAAGAAGAAAGAACAGACGATAAACACACAACGCGAATCCAAACAGACGGCCGGGGAAAAACGAAGAAGAATGAAGAATGCTGACGAATATTAAAATCATCTGAAACTACAACACTTGAATCTGGAGGCAACAGCCTCTCCCGGTCCTCATCAAGAATCGGGAACAAGAATAAAATCGCCACGTAGAAGCAGTCAAACCTACATTCCAGACATAAGAACAAGATGAAGGGGATGTGGGACTAGCCCGGGTGCCCTGAAACCGAGGAATATTACAAACAAACATACATGTAAAGGTTAGGTTACCTCCGTTTTAAGTCCAATTTCACTGAAGACGCATTCATATTCCTTCCTTTCATCTGTTTGTATTTCAAGAGGGTCGATATTCTCAGTCTTTATTTCATTTTTAACACAAAAATCGTCCATTCCTTGAGAGTTTGGTGCGTTATTACCAAGATTGGAAGGCTCAGTGACATTATAGTAAGGGGTGCGGATCTGAGGTTCATAATTTCCAAGCGGGATCTCCATGGTAACAGGAATTTCGTTTGTTTCTTATTTCATTTCTACATTAAATGATTTGGCAGACTATTATATTAAAAATTGTTTGATTTTTGACATTACATTGTTGTTTATTGACGTATGTCATAGAGTACGTACGTACGTACAAACGAAAGTGAAGATTATAAATTTACCATAGACAATAATATTTAAAATAATGCAAGCGTTCCATTGTCAGTCCGCGGTTGATAAGTCGCCAGCATTGTCACTAAGCAATGAAAAAGTTAAATCAACAGCAAATTTTATAAGTAATAAAATAGCTCTAGATAGAATATTTCAAAACTATATAAAAACACAATTAAAATTAAAACTAAATACATGCCTGTCTATGTCACACCATGAGAAGGCGCACCAAAATTAGACATTGGTGCATACAAGTTTGATACGGTTGACAGTTTCATATACATGGATCTCTTGTAACTCGACATAATGGTATTACAGAAGAAATCAATAAGGGAATCATGTCTGCGAATAAATGCTACTTTGGCCTATTAAGACATTTTAAGTCCCGCGTACTATTTCGCCGAACTCTTAAGACACTAATTGTAAAGCCAGTGCTCACCTACGCATCGGAAACCTGGACATTAATTCTACGAATGAACGAGCCCTGAACATCTTTGAAAGAAAAATTCTTCGTCGTATATATGAACCGATCAGGGACGGCACCAATTGGAGGAGAAGATATAATGCTGAGCTCTACGGGCTGTACGAAGATTGCAGCGCAGTTCAATCAATCAAGATTGGGAGACTGCGATGGCTAGGTCATGTGCACCGTATGAATGACAATGAACTGGCAAAGAGAGTGATGCCCAGCGATCCAATAGGGCGTAGAAGAAGAGGCAGGCCAAAGATTCGCTGGTTGGATGGAGCTGCCAGTGACTACCGTATTCTGAGGATACCGAATTGGAAAGCGGCCACACTGGATAGGGACAAGTGGAGGGAGCTGTTGGAGGTCAGGACCCACACCGGGTTGTCGCACCCCTGATGATGATGATGAGATAGAATATTTTATTGTTTTAGTTAGTTACCTAAGTAAAAAATGTATAGTGACAAACGATCATTCTGAAAAAATAGTGTGTGGGTTTGCATAAAAAATAACACCACTTAAATAAAATTACGTAGTTTATTTTTTTACTATTAATTTGTTTAATTATAATTATCTGAGAATCTGACACAGCGTAGATTGCATTGTTTGAACCGCAGACGTGCACGTGACGTCTGTCACTAGTTTCATGCGTATCTTTTACCATGCACTATAATTTATTAATAGTGTTGATACTTTCTTGACCATTCTACAAACGTATTTATTATACAGAATAGAAAAAAATGACAACTTAAGACTCCACTCATCGGGTTTTCAGGTGTGTTCTTTATTGAAAGACTCTCTTTAACATTATTTACGTAATTAGGTAGGTATATAATAAAAACTGGGTTGTTCAGAATTTAAATTATTTTATTATAAGTACAAAATAATACTTAGGTATATTTCAGAATAAGATTAATACTTTTATTTTACGAAGTGATGAGTATATTTTATAAATACCATATCGTTGTAAAGTCTTTGTTTCAGATTAAGTTAAATAAATAGATGGAGTATTTCCACGCAGTACCCATTGCTACGAAATAGTTTGGCAGGGATATAAGCCAATTCCGAGGAACAAACACACCTATCTATATTATATCTACTTATACTTTTCATATATACCTAACTATATAAATTTAATAAACATGTGATGTGCAGTCGCTTTGTATATTATTCTATTTGTGTTTTTGCTCCAATTTGTATGTTTCACGCGCATGTCCCTGCAATACCGAAGTCGATTCTCGACTGGCCGAGGTTGGTTAACAGTATATAATATTTGAAGCCTCGTGCGGTGGCCATAGGCTCCACCATGGCCCCACAAGGCACTAGCCTGGGGGCTCAGGAGGGGCCCGGCAAGGCGAGTCGACCAGATAAGTGAGATCATCACAAATTTGCTTTAATAGTAAAAAAAGTCGCCTGCATTTTCTTTCAATGTTATTACCTATTTAAAATAATGTGGCTGTACGATACAATTTTTAATTGTGTATCTCGACAACTCCACAATTCAAATGGATGTAGGTATTAAAATATACAAAAAAACATTATATATTATACACATTATTTTTACCGCGTACACCGTTTAGAAAACTCTACTGTCGAGCGTCACACTGCCTTTATCCTTAGCGATAGGTAAGGGGCCCCGCCATAGATCCTAGCCTGGGGCCCGCTTCAGGATGTAGGCGCCATGAGCTCCGCTATTGTAAGCCGGCTCGCACATCACAACTCGCCTTGTGTGCCTGACGGCCATAAATCAAAGACTTCTGAGACTGCCGGCGAATGTTGCATGCTACAACTTCGCACATCTGCCTAGCGGCAAACGTCAAACGCGAAAAAGGAGAAGTCTCTCTCTGCTATTTTTATTGTGTTGATTGTATGAACAAACGTCAAACGCGGTGACCAGCGATGAGCGAGCAATGACAGTGTAGACAGAGACAGAAATGGCCGCAGGCTGTGCGCTTGCGCGGAGCCGACATTTTTTGGGATCGACATGCAGGTTTTGGCCAATGCAACTAGACGAATGTCTCAGGGTCGCAGAGTTGCAGTTGCATCGGCCAATCTGCAAAGCTCCATTTGATAACGTTTGTTTCTTGGTTTACGATGACGTCACATCGACGAATTCGGCGTAAGACGCATGCGGCGAGTTCTGATGTGCGAGCCCACTAAGTCTACTGTAGTCAGTACCTAGTGCATATTCCTGATGTGAGATTTTATCTTGTTGAGATCGGTAAATGTCTCATTGCAGTTTTCGCACGTATAAGACCTTTCATGATAGTGTAACATTTTGTGACGTTCCATAACTGACTCGCGCAAAAACCTTCGGTCGCAGACATCACAAACAAACCTTTTAACTGTTGGACTGTGAACGACGTGGTGTCGTCTTAATTTGCGCAACTCCTCGAATGTCTCTGAACATACTTCGCATTTATACAGATTCTGACCGTCGTGAAATTTTGCACAGTGATGCACAAAATTATCGTTCCTCAAGAACTTTGCATCGCATACGCCACAAATGATTTTTTTTACTTTTATGTCGTGATGATATAAACGATGTATTCTCAATTCGCGTTCAAATCTGAATGACTCCGGACATATTTCACATTTGTACATGTTCGGGGCGTAGTGCGTTTTTTTATGATGCTGCAAAGTGTAATTTCTAGTGAACCTCGCGCCGCACACGTCACAAACAAAAGGCTTTTCACCAGTATGAATTCTTTGGTGGGCCTTTAGGCGGAATGCTTTTGTGTATTTCATACCGCATACGTCACAAGGGAATTCTGTAACTTTCGGATTGTGGACAAATTGATGGAGTCTCAATTCGCTCAATTCTTTGAACGTCTCCGGACATACTTCACATTTGTAGACGTTCTGCCCCACGTGCACCTTTCTATGTTGAAACAACAGACACGATCTCTTAAATTTCTCACTGCATACGGCACAAACGAACGGCTTTTCATCAGTATGAACTCTTTGGTGGAACTTTAGCTTGTGTGCCTTTGTGAATTTAAGTCCGCATACATCACATTCAAAGTAATATTCTTGTCGGCTGTGGTTTAAATGGTGGATTCTCAATTTTTTCAAATCTATGAACGTCTTCGGACACGTTTTACATGTGTACGTTGTCTGGACATCTTGCGATTTTTCACCTGATGATTTTTTCGGACGCGTATGCTTGTGTTTCGCCAATTGGTCTTCATTTAAAAAATTCTTTTGGCACTTGGTACAAAAAAAATTACGAGTAGTTCGTCTATTTCTTGAAATTTTATGTAGATTTTTTTCTTTTTTAATTCTAACCTTTGTAGGTCGAGGAACGTTTGAAGAATGGATTTCAGATTTAATTTCACACGTCATATTTTCAGAAATATTTCCGTCGGTCGGTAAACTCTCTGTCCGAAAATTATTGACGATTTCACGTGTTGTATTAAGTCGGGCATTCTTTTTTTTACATGTTGTATTTCCTGAATCATTTGGCACAATCTGTAAGCTTTCTGTACATAAATTACCATCTATTTCACGAGATATACTCGACGACGCACTTTCTTTTTCAAATGTCGAATTTTGCGAATCGATGTCGTGTAAAGGCATTGATAGATTGCCGTGAATCGATCGGGTGTGTTGGTTTAACGCTTCTGATTGAGCAAAAACCATGGAGCACACTCTACAAACAAAATTACGCTCATACAAAGGAACCTTCGATGATTTAATAACAGGCAATTCAGAATTAATATGTCCCGGTTTTTCCAAGTCGTGTTCGTCGATTAGCATTATTTGGTCATCGCAAGGCAATTGATTGGCGATTTTATTTACGCCAACTGACGGCATCACGTTTTCTATTGTCAACACGGGTTGCCCTTGGTGTGCGTCCACCGAAAATTGGAATTTTCGATTGACTTTCAAACTGTAATTTGTGGAAACTTCTGGCTCGATTTCTGGAGAATCAGACTCTTGTTTCGTCGAAATCTATAAAAAAAACAAAAATTGAAAATATCTCGCGAGAAAATAGGATTGCCTCAGCTGTCGCAATGTGAAATCACAAAACTTTAGGGAGTAAAATGATGTTAACGCGCGTGTTTGAACATGTATCAAACCAATTTTTTTTTTATTTTTTTTAAACGGTACATGTTCAAACACGCGCGTTAACATTATTTTACTCCCTACTTCAATTATAGTTCGTCAATTTATGGCTACGGCCGTATGTTGTAGCTTAACTACTGGGGAATGCCAAAAGAATTTCGTATTTCAAAAAAACACTACCATATTCTTAGGTCAATAATTATTATAAAGCAATCATTATTCGTAGGATATTTATCACACTTGGATGGTCAAAGACATAGCTTATAATGAGTATCTTTAGAATTATCTTCAAATGTGTTAATCTTGCCCATTTTTTGAATAATAAAATGCCTAATTCTTGTCAAATTTGGTATCACAGAGATTATCAATATAATTTTCTATAGTAAATATTTCACTATAATAATGTCGATATAAATTATACTAATGGTTTTGTAAATGCGTTTAAAAATTAATAAACTTAAAAAATCTTAATACCACTGCACGTGTATGTACTGAAATATGACTATATTCTAAAACATTAGAGCGAGAGGTTTAAAAGAATACTATTTTATATAATAAAAACACTTTATGGAGTCATCAAATGTTTAAAATAAATATAAAGGATAATAAGGCTTCAAAAATATATAAAAAGTTTATCTACAACATTTAAGGAATGTCCAGGATCATGCTTTGAAAAATGCAATAAAAGCTCAATTTTGACCTACGCTGAGCATGTCCCCCCTTAAATAAAATATAATATTTTGAATCCGAATAATAATATGTAGAATTCTTATTATAGGTAAGATGAATATTATCCATATACAATACCCTCTATTTTCTCATCGTAAAAATTTACATTTTACAATGGGGAATATTTCGCATAATTAAGTAGATTGTTTTCACAGTGTGCCAACCAGTGGCGCACCCAAGGGGGGGCAAGGGGCCCTAGGCGTTAATTTATACAGTAATATCATACATTATTTTTTGACAAATTAAAAAAATTATGCCGTCCCGCGCAATGACGTGACCATAACCACAAGTAATGATTATTTTGCTCGGTGAAATATTGTTTCGCTTTGTAAATTTCCTCTTTTTTCTATGTGATTAGTTTTCTAAGTTTACTTATATTTTTTAAATGTGATATATACAATCAAATATAAAGACATTGAGTACCTAGGTGGGTACCCATTAGAGCGATTATTCTAAAGTTTTATTAACATCTTAGCGACAAAATTTTACTCTACAGTCGAACTTGGTTATTACGAGGAAGATGGGACTGACTGAATTTGCTCATTATAAGCGTTACTCGTTATATCTGAGAATAGGTATTTTTAAATGAGCGGTCACATAACACAAACAGTCGAAAATAAAAAATATTAAAACTATCGTAAAAATCCCCGAAACAATTTATTAAAGTATTTCAACAATTTTCAAGAAAACATCAATTAGGTAGGTACTTAGACACTTAACTAGTAATAAACGTAATGCGATCCCGGCGGCATCTTGTCCGGTCGGATTTTATTGCTTAGGGTCGAAATGTTTTTAAACGATTGACACATTAACAGTTTTAAGATTTTTTTGACCATATTTTAGCTCGGTTAGTTAATTGGATTAGTTGCTCGTTATAACAGTGAATAAATTTATGGAGAAAATCATAAACTAAAATATCAACGAATGTTTCCTCGCTACATCCGAGGTCTCGCAATATTCGTGATCGTAATAACCGAGTACGACAGTATTTGTTTAGGTAATAGTGCCGCAGATGCCCGAATGAGCTATATAACTTTATTTTTACACCAAACCTAACCTAACCTACCCCAATTTGATAATCGAACATAATCTTAGTGTGTGATAAAGTTTCGAAATGTATGAAAATATCAAATATTAAATTAACAATTAATTATTGGACCGAAAAGTGTCTGCGCCGATAGAAAAAGATCAATATAATTGTCTACATGGAATAAACTGTATTCGTAAAAAAAATAAGGTAATTGTGCTGCAGAGGTGGACATGAGCTTTTACATTTTTTTTACGAAAAAAGTTTATACCATATAGACAATTATAATAAATACCTTTTTCTGACGGCGCATCGGCTTTTCGATCCAATAATCGTTAATTGAAAATTAGAAATTTTCATACATTTTGATGCACCATTATCACAAACTAAGATTATATGAGGTAATATAAGGTTGGGTAGGTTAAATTATGTTAGATTTGGTTTGGTCTAAAAAGAAAGTTGTAAAATCTCATGTCCACCTCTGCGGCACATTTACCATTATAAAAGCTCATGCAGGCATCTGCGGCACAATAATCTTTGTTTGCTGTACTTGATAGTACCTATTGAAAGCTGCCATTTGATTTTCTAAAGAATGTCATTATTATTTAGTGGTATAGAAGTACCTACTGTCGTATGCATGAGATTCCCAAAAACCTTATAGGCTATATACTGCACGTTTGTATGCATGAGTACAAAACGTAATTAGCTGTTAAGTGACGTCACGAATGTGACATATCATGTGTCATGGTGTTCGTATTATAAAATTTCATTCCCCGATAAATAATTCAAAATTTTGAAATTGTAAATGTGTCTGAAAGTGTGCGAACGGTACCATATAAATTTAATAATTATACATGAATAATTATTATGAACTTTAAATAATTTATCAACTATTTTATCACATGTATTTTATAATTATTCTACTGTACGAAAGGTTGTATTGCCAGTAAACTTTTCCATTTGGTGGCAACACTGAATACATTTGGTGGCAATACTGAATATTATTATGACTAACTTCACTTTAATTATTGAGATGTCAAAAGAGAATAAGAATAAATGACAGAAAATGCAAATGATTTAAGACAATAATATGTAATGATCTCTGTATAATATTATCATTTATACCAATCACCGTATGATACTATTGATGTTTCCAGTGTATTTGAGAGTTGTGCCTTGTTTATTACAGTTATCTTACAATAATTAACCAGGTAGGTAGGTGGTACCGTAATATTTTGAAGAACGCAGAATGCTTACAATTGTATATTTTAATGCCAGATACAGCAGTAGATACATATTTTTGCGGTGGTTTAGCGGAGATATTTTATCGTAATCTTACGTAAGTCCATCTTATGTCTCCATGAGAAATATTGCAAGCGAAATAGGTACGAGGCATTTTATCGTTACCTACTATCTAGATTATAGACTAGGGATCAAAATTATACGTATTTTGTAAACAGCACGACTAGGAACTGTTTTTAAAGTTCGCAAATGTTTTACAGAATCTACAAAACGAATAAGGGCCTCAACCAAATGTTTGTTGCAATGAATGCAAAATTAAAATGACATTTGAAAGTGACAGCTGAGGCAGCCATTTTTAATGGCGCGTGACGTCAGATCGCTTACGTCACAAAGAGTGTTATAAGCTATTCGATGGAAAATCGCTTAAATAGCTTATAAAGAATTTGGGAATCTCATACATACGGCCCCTAGTGTGTAAGTATCTGGCCATTATGTATTTGAATAAAAAAAACATGTAGAAGTTACCTCTGTTTTAAGTCCAATTTCACTGAGAACGCATCCATCTGTTTGCATTTCAAGAGGGTCGATAATCTCGGTCTTTATTTCATTTTTAATACAAAAATCGTCCATTCCTTGAGAGTTTGGCGCGTCATTGCCAAGACTGGATGGTCCAGTGATGTTATAGTAAGGAACGCGGACCTGGGGTTCAAAATTTTCAATCGAGATCTCCATGATGGTTTGCTTCTTCTCTGATTTCTGCTTTAAATGATTTGACCAACCGCTAAATTCAAAAAATGTTTGATTTTTGACATTACAAAGGTATTTTTGACGTACGTTTAGTAAGCAAACATGTACCATAGACTACGTACTGACGTACAAACAGGTTAAATAATTACAATTTGACCATAGACATTACTTTAGAAGTAATGCGGGCGATCCATTGACAGTCCGCGTTTGATTAGGCGCCAATTAGTCCATCATTGTCACTACGAGTTAAGTACCTAGTAGAATATAATTAATAGCTCTTGATAGAATAATCGTGGTGGTTAGTCAAGCAGACTATAATGTTTTATCTGATAAATACTATATGTCTTGGGTGTAGATTTACATAAAATAATATTAGTTAAAAAACATTCTTACTTCACTCTGTCACGCCCAGCATAGGGCCATAGGGCAAATCAATGCTGCCAACCGTACTATAATTATTTCCGACCGGCCTCGATTTCCTAACTATCGACTCGTGTGGCACCAGACGACATGACGTAATTGTGACGTCAGCCAATCCACGCTCGAGGCATGCCGCCCGCGCGCAGTGCCCACCGTAGATATTATTACGATGAAACACCTATATGTGTATGGTGACAATGAATAGCGCCGCTATGACATCATTGTGACGTACTACCGGAGTGATAATAGTGCTCGAGAATATGTGTCGCTACATTTCAAACCCAGCCATGTCCATAATGGATGAAAAGGAGAAAAACAGCTTTTTTGTTTCCTTGTGTACACGGTCATAAAGATGAAAGTTTATATTATTGCGATTATAGAATGTTTAAAACTAATTAGTTCCACATTATTAGTTTTCATGTAATTTTCATAGATTCTTCAAAAAATGGATTTTTTATATGGACATGGCTGAGTTTGTCACAAAATCAACCAAGTCCATGCGGACTTGGCTTATTTTGATATTTCCGTGGCAGCCATTTTATTAGATATAATGGTGTCATTCTTTTGGGCTGGACTTAGGAAATGGAATAGGGCGAAATAATAAATAAATGTTGATGATAACATAAATTTATTTTCAAAAAATTTTCTCAATATAATTATATTATTAATTTAGACAAACAATTAGAAAAATGTGATTACGACGGAAAAAATATGGTTACTAATTTTAAAACATAAAAAATCGATATAAAAGTGACTTCATGCTCGGCAACAAAAAATCCTTCAGGAATTGTTATAATTATAGATTTGTATTAAAAATTAAATTTTACAAATGGTCCAAATGGATAATAATTAATATAAATGGTTGAAGCTCTCAGCTGGATACAATTCTAGGAAATGCGTTGGTTTTAATAATAATTAAATGCCAATTATATCTCAGGGTATGGATATTCAATAATTCTGACAATTTTATTTTGTTCAGTTTAGTCAGTCACTATCACAATTTGAAATGTTTTAAATAGTGGTACACATTTTTCTATTTGATACCTACAACTTGGCAATCATAAAATAATTATAATATATATTCTTAATATGATGTATATTACCTATTTAATTCAGTAAAGCATGTACGAATAATTATTATTAAAATCTTTAAATCAATTAAGAAGTAGGTACGGTGTGTGTTTTTTTAAGAACTGCAAAGGGTTCTATATGTCTCGTAAATTAGAATTGTGTAAAACCAAATTTATATTCTCAGTACTATGACTAAAATGTCAAATGCGACCCTGCTTGACACCGGATGCTTTTTAGGATGCAGGTTAAGCATAATAAAACTTACCGATTTTCCTTATCTTTGGCGCGTTTTGTCGATTCTGCCTTAATTATTCGTTTTCTTGCCTTATCGGGGGTCACTTCTGATATTTGAAACCTTATTTTTATTAATTATTTCTATTAAAAAATGTTGAAAAAGACACTATTGACACTCACTCACTCAACGGTTCGTAAACAACTGACGGCCATGTTGTTGTAATCAGCTTCAGTGATTGGCCTGAATGGACATGGCTGAGTATGATATAATTACTTCAGTGGATATGGGTGAGTCTGAAAAAACTGTTCATCTTTGACTTCCATTTACTTATTATACAGGCGGATTTGGATGGTTTTGATAATACAGAAATGTTAAAAAGCATTAGTTCTTCAGCAATTCACAAAAAAGTCAAAAATACCTAAAGGTGGACATGGCTGATTTTGAAATGTAGCGACACATATTCTCGAGCACTATTATCACTCCGGTAGTACGTCACAATGATGTCATATGACGTCATGTCGACCGGGCAGCTGGCACTCGCAAGTTCTAACATAGGGCCCCATGTCCGATCCTAATAGGATCATACGGGTCTCAACAGAGTAGAGGTTTGTATTAATAGATTTTGTTTTTTAGAAGAAATGAATGTCAGCCACTTGCCCAAATTATTAGGTCCATACCCTGACTCACACAAAAATTGAAAAACAATATGTGTACTTCCCAGACCCAGGATTCGAACCTGGGACCTACAGCGTGATAGTTCAACGCTTAAGCCGCGCGGCCACCGTGGGTGTAATTATAGTATGTGTATTATAATTTTGAAGCGCGTACTATAATGTTGAATAACGAAAAAAAAACCTAAAATGTACTATAATTTCGCATAAGAAAATTTGGAGAAGCTGCAAAATAAATGCCGGAAAAACGTAAAAAAATCTCTTGAGTTTGGTATAAAATGAAATATCTTGAATTCGTCGGTATGCGTTGTTGGTCGAAAGAGGTACCCTAATAAAAAGGGGTCTAGGAATTTCTCGAATTCTCAGTTATTTTTTTGTGATAAGCAAAAACCCTATACATTTTCAATATAATGACAACGCGTACTATAATCTTGGCCGAAATACTATAATTTCTTGGACTACGTACTATAATTCGGTCACAAAAATATGACAACACTGGGGCAAATACAAGGTCGCATCAGTTCCTTCGGTGCATCGCTACATCGCGTCTCCCGATATTATTAGTTCTGTCAGTGGCGCACCCAGGGGGGGCAAGGGGCCCTGGCATCCCCCAAACATGAAAATCATCAGAATGATTTTAAACATTGAAATTGAAAGCCGATAAACTATACCTTTGGGTTTAGACAAATAAAAACACGGCAAAAAATGATTTGTAATTCTCCAGCACAATGTACTTTTTATACTTCATAGCCATGGTGGCGCTATTATACTTTATAGCCATGAACATTTTAGATTATATAATTGTGCAATATATTTCCTGATTATTATGTGTCGATACTCGACAGCTCCATTATTAAAGTAGATGTATTAAAAATCGCCAATAATTCACTGTATGAGTACACTTAATTTGAACTAAATACAATTTGAAAAACGTTAATGTAGTGTTTCACACTGCCTTTAATCTTAGTGGTAGGTAGGGGGCCCGCCAAATATCCTAGCCTGAGGGCCCGTTTCAGGATGTGGGGACCATGGTGTAGGTACACCGAGTGCAATAGACAAAAGGAGACGAGAAATTAGGCTGTGAAGAAGGAAAAGAGCCTATGGGACTAATTAACATTCTCCTCCTTGCCCCCCCCCCCAAAATTAAATCCTGGGTGCGCCACTGAGACCTGTAACTCCATACTCTGAGTCTAGCGAACTCTAAGCCTCAAGATTGTATTTATAGAATCATTTGTGGAAATTCGTATAATATGAGTACGTGTATTAATTAAGGCTCTAAGTAGGTACCAAAAAGTAGTATTGCCTGTAGTTACAAAATACCGAGTCATTGCAGTAAAATTTCATGAAGCAGACCTTTTGAAAAATGTGGTTTCACAGTGTAAAGCAATCACGGCAGCTTCTATAATTTTAGCTTTTATAAGAACTCGCAAGTGTCAACACACCATCGTCAGTTATTTTATATTGAATGCAGTTGACCACTGCAGTTGTACTTACACCATTATAAATAAAACACGCCAACGGACATAGAACGTCGACAGGTTTAAATATTTTGCTGTTTTTTTTGACTTGCTTGAGGCACTTAGACACAACGTCGCTATAGGATTGGTTTCCCGAATATCCGTTTTTGTCGAAATCGACCTTAATGCAGAATGTTTTTTGTATCTAATTGGACTAGAACCATCCCTTTCTTTAAATTACTTTGTAATGGTAATGAATACATCATTCATATGCTGTTTTTTTAACACTTTAAATAGGTATCTCCATGTATTTAAATATAGGATTATGAAATTTGTTTTTCGTCTCCTGAACATTTTGTCTATTCAGGAAACCAATCCTACAGCGACGACAAGTTGAAGTTATTATCGTTGGTATATAGAACATTTTTCTATAAAAATGTCAGTTTTAATTTTTTTGGTACTTAGCGCCTTAATTAATACACGTATTCATATATTGTCGCCGCTGTTTTATATCCAAATATCTATATTTCAGTAAAAAAGTTTCATACTTTAACATTTTACAAGGTACACATTATTTATGAAGTAAAAATACTACTAAAAAGCATAATACCTAGATATATATCAGTATTGGTTTAGTGAATATGTATGTAATGTATTTAACATGTCTTATTAGCTATTAGATCATTAATAATTAACAATAGTAATCCGACCATAATACTAATTAAATAACTTGTAAAATTTATGAAAAACGTGTCGCAATATAAATTGACAAGTCTTTGTATCAGATTGAGTTAAATAAACAGATGTAGTAATTATGTATATGCAGTATAGACTGCGAAATCTTTAACGTGAGACCTGGCGGCGGCGCTCGTGTTGCATCTTGTGTATGGTTTTTGATTTTGAAGTATTGAAAGTACTGAAAAACGAGAGGGGATGTAGTTCTCCAAGCCGCCGCCTATCACCGTAAAGATTTCGCGCTGTGTACCACGAAACAGTTTCGCGGGGAATAAAAGCCAATTCGAGGAACAATGCCTACTATTATCTTCTACAATCTATGCTCCGGACTTGGTCGTTGTCAATTCTGTAATTTTTAATATATATATATATATATATATATTTAATAAACATATAATACTGTGCAGCCGCTTTAAATATTATTCTATTCGTGGTTTTGCTTCAATATTAATTTGTATGTTTCAAGTGCCTCGTTCTTCCGGCGAAGAGTTACCGCAGTCGATTCTCCGTCCACTACAAAGATTGCCTGGGAGGCTGGTTAACAGTATGTAATATTTGAAGCCTCGCGCGGTGACCATATGCTCCGTCATTGTAAAAGTCTACTGCTTATTGTAGTGCATCTCACTGATATGAGTTTTTATCTTGTCGAGATCGGAAAATGTCTCATTGCAGCTTTCGCAAGTATAAGTCTTTTCGTGATACAACATTTTGTGACGTTCCATAACTGACTCTAGTAAAAACTTACAGTCGCATACATCACAGATAAACTTTTTAACTATCGGACTATGAACAAAGTGATGTAGTCTAAATTCGTGTAACTCCTTGAATGTCTCTGAACACACTTCGCATTTGTATAAATTTTGACCGTCATGAAATTGTGCACTATGATGCACTAAATTATCATTACTCGAGAACTTCTCACCGCAGACGCCACAAATGATTTTTTTAACTGTTGTGTCATGACGCTTTAAATGGTGTAGTATCAATTCGCGCTCGAATTTGAAAGACTTCGGACATACTTCACATTCGTACGTGTTCGGAGTGTAGTGTGATTTTTTATGATGCTTTAAAGTGTAATATCTTGTGAACCTCACACCACACACGTCACAAACATAAGGCTTTTCACCAGTGTGGACTCTTTGGTGGATCTTTAGACGGGGTGCCTTTTTGAATTTCATTCCGCACACGTCACAAGAGAATTCTGTAACTTTCGGATTGTGGACAAATTTATGCAGTCTCAATTCGCTCAATTCTTTGAAAGTCTCCGGACATATTTCACACTTGTAAACGTTCTGACCCGCGTGCATCCTTCTATGCGACGACAATTCGCTAGATCTCAGGAATTTCACACCGCATACGGCACAAACAAAAGGCTTTTCACCAGAATGAATTTTTTGGTGAGCCTTTAGATCGCACATCTTTCTGAATTTAAGTCCGCACACATCACATTCGAAGTTACGTCCTTTTTGCTTGTGGTTTAAATGATGGACTCTCAATTTGCTCAAATCTACAAACTTCTCCGGACACATCCTACATTTGTACATGTTCTGGACATCTTGCGATTTTTCACCTGACGAATTTTTCGGACCCGAATGATTGTGTCTTATTAACTGGTCTTCATTTAAGAAATTCTTATGGCATTTGGCGCAAAAATATTTACGTGTAGTTCGTCTATTTCTTGTAATTTTAATTAGATTTTTTTCTTTAATTATTCTAACCTTTTTAATCCGAGGAATGTTTAATAAATGGGTTCGAGATTTAATTTCACACGCCATATTATTTTTAGAAATATATCCCTCAACCGGGAAGCTTTCTGTACATAAATCACTATCGATTTCACAAGACATGTCCAACATAGTATACTCTTCTTCACAGGTTGAATTCTGCGAATTGATGTCGTGTACAGGCATTGGTGGATTGTTGTGAATCGATCGGGTGTGTTGTTTTAACGTTTCTGATTGAGCAAATATCATGGAGCACACTCTACAAACAAAATTACGCTCATACAAAGGAACCTTCGATAATTTAATAACAGGCAATTCAGAATTAATATGTCCCGGTTTCTCCAAGTCGTGTTCGTCGATTAGCATTATCTGTCCATCGCACGGAAATTGATTGACGCCAACTGGCGACATGACGTTCTCTATTGTCAACATGGGTTGCCCTTGGTGTGCGTTCACCGAAAATTGAAATTTCCGATTCACTTTCAAACTGTAATTTGTGGAAACTTCTGGTTCAATTTCTGGATAATCATTCTCTTCTATAGTAGAAATCTATAAACAAAAACATAAAACACAAAATATAATATAATCTTTAAATTAGGTGAGGGCTACAAAAAACTACTTCATAGGAACCAAAATGAAAATAGGATCTTTTGTACCTAGGGCAATAACCATGATATTTGATTTATGCCACTTACGTGAGGTGAATTTAGGTGGACGTTGTTTTACAAGTTTTTAAGATAGGGTCTATTGTTATTTATTTTCTTATTTTATTATTTATTGTATTATTAACTGACACTTCTATGTATTTTTATTCTTAAAAAATATTAACACTTATTTTATGCCATGTCGTGAACGCTTTGAATTTATAATTTGTTATGTTCATTATATGTAAAATAAATTTGATATAAAGTCTAAAATTTGGATTAACTTGATTTGTCTAAGTAACATGCAATGGATTGGGGGGGGGGGGGGGTGTCACTATTAGTTAATTATCATGGTTCCGATGCGATGTAAACGAGCATTCAAGGAATGATAATTTCTGCGTAGTATTCAAACTAGAAAACTACAGTACCTCCAAAGATCAATAGTAAACGTAGCAGAGGACGTCGCCGCCGCATTTTGTGGTGATTGGCACGAGTGCAGCTCCACCAAACTTTTCGGGAAGCAGATGATAAAGGAATACTCGCCCCGATGGTGGCCGAACACCATTAGGGTTGGCACGTTGAGGTAGGTACATCATATTATATTAATGAGGGGCATAGTCTATGATGAGGGCTTTAGTGAATTATGCGGTCAGTCAGGTAAATGCACAGAGAACAGTAAAAATATTTTTTAACAAAATTACCAAATCGAAGGTTATAACATCTAAACGAAGAAATTGTAATATATTTGCTTCGGTGTGTGTTAATATTTGATTGCATTGTAAGCTGTCATTTGATTTTATAAACAATGCCACTATTGTTAGCAGGTAGTTTGAGTGAGTGTTTATATTCAAATAGAAAAATATGTAAAAGTTAGGTTACCTCCGTTTTAAGCCCAATTTCACTGATAACAAATTCATACTCCTTCCTTTCATCTGTTTGTATTTCAAGAGGGTCGATATTCTCGGTCTTTATTTCATTTTTAATACAAAAATCATCTGTTTCTTGAGAGTTTGGCGCGTTATTGCCAAGATTGGAAGGTCCAGTGACGTTATGGTAAGGAACGCGGACCTGGGGTTCATAATTTCCAATCGGGGTCTCCATGATGACCAAAACTTCGTTTGTTTCTTCTCTGATTTGCAGATTAATATCGTGAAAAATATTTGATTTTTGACATTATAGCTGCTGTTTTTGACGTACGTAGGTATACGAATGCAAGGTACCATAGACCACGTACAGACGTACAAAGATGATAGACAATAATATTGGAAGTTTGCGGGTGATCCATTGACTGGCCGATAGCCACGGTTGAAAGTTTTTCTATATTGGTATTTCTATATTGTAAGTCACCTAACCTACTAATAACCTAACCGGAGACGAAGAAGTACCTACCAATTAATGGATGTAACCCTTAATTGCACTGTGTTACGTTTTAGCAACACACTGTATTATTCTTAATATTATTTTGTGTGAATGAAATTCTACTTTAAAACTTGCAGTTATATGCAGTAAACAGTGTGCTTATAAAATAGTTAGGTATATTATTTATTCACAGATGCCACTGCTAATTTAAAATAATATTAACTTTATTTTTAATCCATTAGAAACACAGTAAATAGATTTTCGATTTCCAATATCTATACTACATTTTGACGCTGTGTTTTGAATGTGTGAGTGTCCTATGAAAATAAACCATTCATTATAGATTGACTATAGTGTGTGTTGCAATCTTCAATACACCAATTTTAAATGAGCGTCGATGCATAAACCGAGAACACTAAACTTGTCAGAACGAAGGACAAGCTTAGATTGACGAACCTATTCTTAACACGTGTTTAAGTTTGTCCCGTATTCTTCTACACTGGAGATCGGTTGTCCACTTATCCACACCCGTTAGGTACCTATCTACCTATTTCAGTTCCCATTATTTTACATTAAAGGGTTACCATCTTGCATTTAAGGATTAAAGGTAGGCGCCTATTACAACGTTTAGTTGTGTTACCCATATATTCCCCGCACAACAATTGTACTGCGGTAGACACGTAGAGCTTGGGCCCAAACGCCGCCTTTGGTGCTCATCCGCCTAATAGCAGCAAGTCCGGTGACTGTGCGTCAATATCCGTTACAACAGCTTACGGTAAACTGTGAAAGCCAAACTGAATACATACGTAAAATAAACATTCTTACTTTGAATAATAAGATGTAAAGGTGGACCATAGAGGTATTAAATAAAAAGAGCGGTAATGAATCGGCTTTCTCATACAATTGAATGCAGCAGGCCAACATTATCCGACGAAATAGCGACGTGATAAAAAAAATGCAAGGAATCACGGAAGATTTACTTTAGTCATTATAACGTACCCATATAATATAATGTTAACGTGGAAATTTTGCCGCAAATTGATTACCAGCCTGCCTCACTATACCTTTTCACCATACTTTCATATAACCTGCTGTCCCTAGACTGGTGGACGATCTCATAAATTCTGATTTATATGGCAATGGATCAGGAGCATTATATTATTTACTTCCATATTTTTATCGGCTGGCAACACTGACAATGTATCATATTTGTCTATGATTAATTTTACTGTATTATTTTATCAGCACGTTGACGTTTGAATAAACAGAATATTATTAAATTATAAAATGCTGAGAGTCAGAACACACTATATTACCGAGGAACAAAAAGAAAAGCTGATAACATTCATAGAAGGTATGGCCATCTTTTTGTATATTATGTAGGTAGGTAGGTACCCGAAATAAAATCATTTTAGAAATCGATTTTTGACATTTTTTGAATACCTATACTATATAACTATTCTAACTGTGCTATATAGGTACACACTACCTACATAAGCGTAAAGTTCGATAGTTTTGACGGAAATATGACATACTAGTTGGAGCTAGGTACGCAATAATTATGGATGCAATAGTCAGAGCATTGAGAAATAATATGTAGGTACTCTCTTTGATGTGATTTCACAATATGTTAGACTGAAAAATAATTGACCATAATACGTCGTGATATCCGGCAAAACCTTTTTTAAGTACATTAAGTCGGTCGCACATCAAACCTCGTTTGTCTGCAACGTGTCGAATACATCGATGAAATCGTGATTCACAAAATACACTTTGCCAAATGGAGCTCCGCACATTGGTGGAATGCGACTTTTTAGCTTGTAAAAAACATGTAGTGCTGTTAGTAACAAATCGCATGCGTCTCGGGCTGCGAGTGGAAGCCGCCAGAACCCATACGCACACCTACGAATTTGTCATTCCTATATTGGCTCGCCGGTCGCCGCATCCCAATATATCACGTTTCGAGAGGTTGCGCGCGACTGTCGCTAGGTGCCTATGTGCGCTGTCTTCATATGCAATATCGGAGCGACGTTCATGTTTAATTTTTGGCTGTGTGGCAGACGGGCGAGCTTAGATGTGACTTAATATAGTAACGTAAAAAAGTATTACAATTTTATGGGTACATTCGTAAACTTAAACAAATCAATGATTCCCGTGTATTTAATATGTTTAAATAATTTCAATTTTAATTGAACTTTATAATATATACAGTCGAACTTGGTTAAGGGGGGACATGCTCAGCGTAGGTCAAAATGGAGCTTTTGTTCTATTTTCAAAGCATGATCCTGGACATACCTTAAACGTTGTAGATAATCTATTTATATAATTTTGAAGCCTTATTATCCTTTATATTTATTTTAAACATTTGATGACTGCATAAAGTATTTTTATTACATAAAATAGTATTCTTTTAAACCTCTCGCTCTAATGTTTTAGAATATAGTCATATTTCAGTACATAACTGTGCAGTGGTGTTAAGATTTTTTACTTTTATTAATTTTTAAACGCATTTATAAAACCATTAGTATAATTTATGACGAGATAATTTTAGTAAAATATTTACGATAAAAAAATATATTGATAATCTCTGTGATCCCAAATTTGACAAGAATTAGGCATTTTATTATTCAAAAAATGGACAAGATTAACACATTTGAAGATAATTCTAAAGATACTGGTTATAAGCTATGTCTTTGACCATTCAAGTGTGATAAACATCCTACGAATAATGATTGCTTTATAATAATTATTGACCTAAGAATAAGGTACTGTTTTTTTGAAATACGCCATTTCTTTTGGCATTTCCCATTGGTTAAGCTACTTCATACGGCCGTAGACATAAATTGACAAACTATAATTGAAGTAGGGAGTAAAACCTAACCTAACCGAAAAAAAATCTTTTTTTCTTTAAACGGAAAATGTTCAAACACGCGCGTTAACATCATTTAACTCCCTTATCTACAACGTTTAAGGTATGTCCAGGATCATGCTTTGAAAATAGAAAAAAAGTTCCGTTTTGACCCACGCTGAGCACGTCCGCCCTTAATACGAGGAAGATGGGATCGACTGAATTTGCTCGTTATATCAAAGAATTGGTATTTTTAAATGAGCGGTCACACAACACAAAAAATCGCAATTCAAACAAACATACACAATTAGAATTTATTTACACACCCGTTACACACATATAAAATTTTTCTGTCAATCCACTTTTCTTATAAAATTTATTGATCTTGTTTCATTGTTTTCACTCTCGTTGTTCTTAAATTTCCCCTCAAATCACTCAACCCATTAAAAGACTCTTGGGTGTTATTATGCATTGTCAAAAGTAAGCATATTATGTAGAATATAAAAAATCTGTAACCATCGTAAAAATCCCCGAAACAAGCTTGACATTCATAAACTACAAAATAAGTTTTTACTTTAATAAACGCTGGTAGGTGTCTACTGACTTCACAGACCTTGGATTTTTTTACTTATTTCAACCATATGCGTGGATACTTTTTCAATATTTTCGGTGAAAACACCAATTAGGTAGGTACTTAGAGACTTAACTAGTGTCATAAACGCAATCAGATCCCGGCGATGTCCTGTCCGGTCGGATTTTATTGGTTAGTGTCGAAATGTTTCTAAACGATCGGCACATTAACAGTTTTTTAGAAAATTTTTGACGATATTTTAGCTCGGTATCCCGATAAGTAGCTCGTTATAAAAGTGAATAAATGTATAGAAAAAATCATAAATTAACATGTCAATAAATGTTTTCTCATGACATCCAAAATCTCGCTATATCCGTAATCGTAATAACCGAGTTCGACATATATATTTCGGACGTAATATAGAAATATTAAATCGTGAATTAAAGGTTTTAGGTAGATAGGTACTAATATAAAATGGACTGCTGAAACAATACTAAAATGTGGCACGTAAATTCGAGGTTCCTCTGTAATTACAATATCCCCACATCCGCTAGAGCCTAGCACATTAATATGTTTATTATTATTATAATGTATAATATACTTTCATTTCAGACAATCCGATTATCATGAATTTTGACAAGAGTAAGAGAACGTCATTTGGAGTTTTATTAAAGCTGTGGGTTAAGTTAAGTACAAAGCTAAACATGATGGGACCCAAGAAAACTCCCAAGCAATGGAGAAAGGTGGGTAATGCATGTAGGTTTTTATTGTTAGTGTCGGAGCAAACTGCAAGAGCGCGATGCGCAGTGTGCTTTGGCCATTAGGTAAAGAAAGACTCGAGAGGTTGAGGTTAAGGCAATTACGGCTTAAGGCTCTGGTCTAGTGAAGATAGAACTGCTTGTCGTGCGGCGACACGATGCGGACCGGCGGACGGCATCTTGCGCATCGTCTGTGGGAAAACTGATCGGTTTTGAAAACTAAGTATACTTAATACCAGTATAAAAAAATACTTAGTATCGAATTATATAGAATATATAGAATATATAAGGGATATTATATAGAATAGAGCATTTGGCGTCACGCGAACTTGTCACATTTCTGTCCTCAGTTAAGCTACTTGCTGAGAGCTCAGCACTGGAGATATTATATGTTAAATCCACTTGAAATTAATCCGGGTAAATTCAAAAGTAGAAGAAATTTTGTCTTATATTTATTTGTCTTTTCCGTTACTGTAATGTAGAGGTGGAAAAACTGGTCGGTTTTGAAGACTAAGTATACTTACTACCATAAAAAATACTTAATATCGAAACTTGTTCCAAAATACTTATTAGTATTTAGGATATTATAATATAGAATAGAGCGTTTGGCATCATGCAAACTTGTCACCATTTCTGTCCTTCGCTATACCAACTTTACAACTCTGGAGAAATAACGCCAATGACAGTTGAGTGTATCACGGCTTGACATACGTGTATTATGTTATCTCACTCGCGCGCTTTTAATGTCAATATTATAGAAAGTCTACCACACCAACTAGCGAATCGCGTTGATCTCATCGTATGCGTTCGAACAATTTTCTTGGAACAAGTTTATTGGGCCACGCGTATGGGTAGTTTCATGCCGAGACTTGAGTACACAAACTGGTGACAGTATTTCCAACTCACCTCTAGTCTGTAGGTACACGCTTTGTTCGCTATGAAACGTAATAGCCAGTTGGCCGTACCAATTGACCGTGAGCTGCTGTAATGAGCCGAATGAAAGCATGGATACTTTAGTTTAGTATTCCGGGATTCAACTTTCGGCATCGTCAATGTCTGTGAATATCATATAGGTATGTATATATAATAATAGGTAAATAATAGGTACCATTTTTGAAGGCATATGTGGTTTTTTTTCGCCTGTGGCGCTAAAGAACATAGTCCAGCGCATCTATTCTATACACAAGACTGCTTTCGGCCGCTATCTAGAGTAGGAAAGTATCTAAGTATTTGCACTTATTATAACAATTACAATAAATTAGTTGTAATTGTTACAATAAGTGCTATGTTTTAACAGCACCTCTATTGGCTGTAATAAATTTTATAGTGAAATATACAGTTTTGACAGTTCAGACGGCTGACTTATTGTAATTTTTACAATAAGTGTAAATATTTCGATACTTTGCTACCCTATTTAGCTGCCGTAAAGACCGAAAGCAGTCTTGTGTGTAGATAGATGAGCAGTTTATAATAATAATAATATAATAACATTATGTTCTTTTAAAAAGTGTGTTGGCGTATTCTTTTCAGACATGGCACGACTTAAGGAATAAAACTATTAAAAAAAACTTCGAGATGTTGGAAAATGTCAAAAATGGTCTCCCAGAAGGTGTAATGAGCGAATCGCAACAAAGAATCTTGATTCTGGCGAAGCCACCGTCGGTCAAATCGCATATAGAGGAAGATCTAATGCATGTAGTGAGTATTCAATACTAAAAAAATACCAGGCTGCAGTGCCACCTGGCAACATTTTTGATTTACAGTCAGATTTATGTCTACAATGTTTTTTTTAACAAATAAATATATGTTGGTCAATGACAAACGGTTCATCACAAAAATGTTAAAAAAAACATTCTTGTATAGTTATGGATCCTCAACGTGGGTATGAAATTTATGTGAAATGGATTTCTGGCATATTGATAGTCGCATAAAGTTAGTTTCAGTGACGTCCCGTGGAGGTAGGCAGATTGGGCGTCGCTTGGGGGCGGCAGTTACCCAAAGGGCGGCAAATCGAGGAGAATCACTAGGTATATATAGAAATAGCTACCTAGACTTCAGCTCACTGGTTGGAAACAAAATGTATTAATTAGGTACTATAAAAGTTTTAAAAGGATTTTTTTGTCGGGTTCGCGATGTCTAGTTTACTTCAGAACGTGTCGTTCTTGGTGAATAGAAATGACACGAGTGCACCTAATTTAAAATGTATCCAAATATGTTTGCCAGTCACTCACGAGTTTTAGAAGTTGTCAAGTGTATTTTTAAATGTACCTATCTGAAACCATAGACTCGAAATATTGTCTATTGAAGCAATCGACGCGTGCAGAACAAAACATAATTTGTCATAAAAAGTCAACATGCGTCCAATTAATGCTATGTTTATTGTTCTATAAGTAATAATAATAATATATTCATTGACATGTTTTCTTTTTCAAGTAAATGGGTAACGTTTTTTAGTCATCTTTACACGATTTAAGAATTAATTCCTCCGACGCCATCACAAAACAAATTGTCGTGTTCACAGGTCGACTATCGCTCTCCGATTGGCAGCGAGTCCGAAATTTCGTCGCACCTATAGTTGAAAATTATTTGCCGTTTCACTGAAGTATGCTCTTAACCATAATTCATGTGATAGCACTAACATGAGTAATATTAAATGTCATGGCAGAATAACTCGTAAGGTTCCTTTTATGTAAAGTTCAAATTCTCTTCTGTTTTTGTTTCATAGATTTCGAATCCATCGGCCAGTCATGTAAGTGATACAACCTGCGACAAAGAAACGCTGTCAGAAGAAACACTCACCAACCTCGTATGTATATTATAATATTCATCTAGCTCTAATCCACAAATATATCTAAATAATCACGGCACCTACCTAATAATGACAATTGAGATGAAGATCCTTTCAAAGATAACCGAAATATATTTATATATTTTTTCTTTTTTCTTTTCGACCAAGTCCGATCCTAAAGGGATCGTATGGGCCTAGAGTTGGGTATTTCCTGAGAAAATCTCAATCTCGAGATTCGGGATTTCCAGAAAAGAATTCTCGAAATATCGGGAAATGTAAAAAAAAAAACTAAAAATCCTAAAATCAGTGTAAAAGCAGACACATTCCAAAAAATATGTTTTTTTAAATTTATGTAAGAAGACAAACATAATAGACGTAGGGAAACAAAAATAATTCAAAACATTACTTATTAAAATAGAATTTCAAAAAACACAGACTGTAAATCGCTGCGTCTGACAATCGCGTACGCTTTTAAAACACAAAATTCCCTGATATTGCAAAAATAGCGCTCAATTTGAGTCGACATTATTTGGCTTATATTTGTTAAATGCCCCGATCAGTCTTTGAGCGTTTTGTGTTTTCTGTTCACTTTTTTCATATAGAACATCGTTTTTTTCAATTAATATTAATTGATAATAAAGAAATCCTGAATCTCGAGAAAAGATTCTCGAAATCCGTGATTTCCCTAAATGTTAAAAATTTCAATTCTCGATATTCGGGATGGAAAATCTCGAAAATTTGTCGAGAATTCCGGAAACCCAACTCTATATGGGCCTTCACAGAGTAGAGGTTTGTGTTGACAGATTTTGTTTTTTTTACGAAAAATGGATGTCAGCCACTTGCTCAACCTATTAGGTCCATACCCTGACAGACACAAATTGAAAAACAATATTTGTACTTGCCAGACCCAGGTTTCGAACCTGGGACCCACGGCTTTATAGTCCAACGCTTAAGCCACCATGGGTATATATATGGATTGTAAATATATGTACCTACCTACACTTTTAGTTAAAATACCTATTTAACACTGCCATAGGGAGGGGAGCACTTCATCCGTAATGGGTTATGAAAAGGTGCACGTTAGGCATGAGTTCCGAAAATCATCCAATGAGTATAGATGTAAACATGTATCAGGACGTAGGACATAGCGGACGTGCGATCTATTCACATAGATTAGTATGTTAGTATTGTTTTTACATATTATTATATGCAAGCCCTCCGCATGCGCCGATTTTAGTGAGTAATGTTTTACCAAGTGCATAGCCAACACGCCAGTGTTGCCATAATATAATTTATAAAAACATCGCTTGTAAAATTATAACATTGGAATAAATATTCGATATCTGGCAACACTACGACCCGCACACTGTCACACATATTTTCGAATAACCCAGGAAAGGGTCGCGGAGGAAGCGTGAAGGGGGCGAGGCAAATGCGTGAAAAAGTTCGTCATGTTTTGAAGGACAAACACATGGAATAGCTCTATCTATATTTTTCTATAATCTAAGATTATATGAAAATAATTAGAATCATTTATTTTTGTTAAATTTCCGTGTTCGTGGATTTTCGCTCCATGTGGAATATGGAAACGAAGTGGAAATGTCACTGGTCAGTCATGTAACTCCACCGACGCCTTACAGGTCGCTGGTACCGGTTATGAAATGGTTATACTTGGCTTAAGATATTTTTTTTTTATATAGATTGCCGAAGACATCGCCGTAGATACATCTTCAAATCCAGCCAGTGACGAGGAGCTATTGATGGAAATAACTGTCCCAAGTCCGGTGTCTGTTTCAAATACGAGCAAATCTAAACCTTGCGAGGAAACTACGACAACCATTATCCCTGCTAGTTCTAAAACGAATTCAACACCAACGAGTGTGGAAAACGGAAATAGCCTTCTTTTGGAGGCGATGGCGCGTAGCAAAAAGAATTTAGAAATCGCAAAAAGAAGTCTAAACGCCCCATCAGAGAGTGTTAATGTATCCAGAGAAGATCTAAACGTCATCACGGAATGTTTAAAGCTTGTTGTGGAGCAAATGACCGTGGCTATGGAACAGAATAAGACTATCATAAGAATGGTGACAGAAATTAACAGAAAACTTTAATTTGTATAATTATAGCTTTTTTAATAATAAAATATATTGTAACAGTTCAATTTAGTTAATAATTCACTTAACTCACTTCTACATATATCTTCTAAACCGGAAGAACATCGACTTTTTAATACTTACCTACCTGTGATATTTTACACAGATCACAGATTAAGACGGTACTTCAGTGAAATGGTACATAATTTTCAACTATAGGTGCGACGAAATTTTCGACTCGCTGGCAATCGGAGAGCGAACGTCGAGCTGTGAACACGTCAATTTGTTTCGTGATGGCGACAGGGGTATTAATTCTTAAATCATGTAAAGATGACTAAAAACGTTACCCATTTACTTGAAAAAGAAAACATGTCAATGAATATATTATTATTGTTACTAATAGAACAATAAACATTCATTAAACGGACGCATGTTGGATTTATATGACAAATTATGTTTCGTCCGGCACGAGTCATTTGCACAATCCGCGCATCGCCTAGCCACGATCTTTTTAGACCATGCCTCAACTGAGGTATAGCCTTAATCCTTACCTAAGAACCCGTATTTTCCTTTTAGAAAACTGCTTCTAGGAACAAAAATGAATGTAGGATTTTTGGAACTGCTTCTTAAAGTCTTGGATTAACTTGATTTGTCCAAATACACAATAATGTAATGCTGGGGGGAAGGAAGGGGGTTGTCACCATCATCTTCTTCCACGGCGCTACAACCCGGGGTGGGATTTGGCCTCCTCCACAACCGCTCTCCACTCACTCCGGTCTCTCGCCATACTTATCCAGTTACCGGGTCTTCCTATATGAAGCCAGTCCACTTCTACAGCGCCAGCCCATCTCCTTATTGGATGGCCTCTGGGTCTCTTCCGTTGGGGTTGCCTTGGCGCTCTAACTTCAGGCATTCTCTCCACATGTCCCGCCCATCGTAGTCTTTGGGACTTAGAGTATCTTATGATTGTTTGCTGTTCAATCAGCTCTTCCAACTCGTGGTTCATTTTTATTCTGTAGTTCCCATTTTCCAACGTGGGTCCAAAGATTTTTCGGAGTATTTTGCGCTCGAAGACAGCTAATTTATTTTCCTCGTTTTGAGTTAAGCACCAAGTCTCACAGCCATAAGTGACCACTGGCCTTATAAATTGTTTTATATATTATAAGTTTACTTCTTCGGCCTAAACGTTATCACCATCAACTATTTGTAATAGTTCTGATGCGATGACGACGCACAATCAAGGAAAGAGAATTTATGCGTAGTGCGTAGGTAGTAGGTATAACAACTAGAAAACTACAATACCTCGAAAGGCAATGGTAAACGTAACAGAGGACGTCGCCGTATTTAGAGGTGATTGGTAATAGTGCAGCTCCGCCGAACTGTTCCGGTTAGCAAAAAATGATAAAGAAATGATCGGCCTGATGGAGGCCGGCATCCTTTATGGGATGGTGCGATAAGAAGAAGGTAACTACGTTTATTATAATAATGATGGAATAGTACGAATTGAATTTTTCGGCGTTGCTCAAGCGGATAAAATGGATATTGGTGATATTGCCAAAGAGCTGAAATAGAGATGGGCGGGGCATATTGCTCGCCGAAAGGACGGCCGCTGGACAAATGCCGGCGGACGAAACCGGTCCTAATCTATCATATAAAAGTGGAATAAGTATTACAAAAAATTTGCGTTTTATTAAATAAAAACAACAATGCAGTAAGCAGTATTAACCTCGCTATCCGCCAAAATTAAACTGAAAAGAATTTGTATAAAAATGTAACCATTAGATAATATTAAACGTAAATACATCTCGCCGTTTCCAACACAATTCCGGTGTGTAATTTGTCCACCTCCAAGTCCAGACGAAAAACCACAATGAATAAAAAAGTGACAGCGTGTTTTCACTTTCTAAAATGGAGGGAGATGACACTACCTATAATATAAAATTTGATGGCCGGGGCTTTGTTTCATAGACAGCAGCGGTAGAGGCAGCAGCAATTGGACCACTCGTCGGCAAGTATCGGCTTGTATCCGTAGTAGGTAATGATTTAACCCTTAATTGTATTGTGTTACCTTTTAGCAATGACATTAATATGGAGAATCATCTGGAAAAGAAAATGACACTCACTTTATTGTCGGGTCTGCCGAATGGCATAATCTGTTCTAACGCCATTGCAATAAAGGTGATATTGCTATAAATTCCTGATGCTTTTTGTTGGGTCTGCCGAATGGTTCGGTTCGAACAGGTTCGCTCAAATGAACATTGACACTAGAAACACTGTTCTAACGCCATTACAATAAAGGTGATATTGCTATAAATCCCCGATGCGTGATATCGCATAATGGAAATTGCGTGACTTCTACCTATACATGTGCGAATGTCGCTTTGCGCGAATTTACTTGCTAGCTACTGTACTGAGTGCGTTGTCCATTAATAATGTCATTGGTAGTAGGTAGGTAATGATTTAACCCTTAATTGCATTGTGTTACCTTTTATAAACAAACTGTGTAATTCTTAATATTTTTTTGTATACATGAAATTTTATGTAAACATTTCCAGATCTCTGCAGTGTGTGCTTACAAAAAAGTTTTAGTGTTTATTGGCAGACTGATGTCATTGCTAATAATCAATATTATCAAATAAATTAATGTGATCGATGTGATCGAGCGCCCAGTATGCCGTTTAGTAGTTGAGTTACTCACTTCCCCACGCGAGATAACCCGGGTGACTGGCTTCCACGTTATTTTCAACAGCAGAATGATCGACAGGCGAACGGGATGTCAAACGTTGTGTAGTTTTGTGTCTGCCTGCCCAATAACCTCAAGTCCGTTGACTGTGAATCTATTTCCGGTACAACAACTCACGGTAAATTGTGATCGACGAACTGAATACGTACATTAATTATTAAGGCTATACTTCAGCTGAGGCATGGTCCAAAAAGATCGTGATTAGGCGATGCACGGATTACGGGTCGCGGGTGCAAATAACGCGAACCGAACGAAATGTAATTTTTCATAAAAATTCAACATTCATACTTTTTATGTTATGTTTATTATTATATTCGTAATAATAATTGTATATTCATTGAGACGTTTTCTTTTTCAAGTACATGCGGAACGTTTTTAAGTCATCTTTACACGATTTAAGAATATATTCAAACGACTGCATCACAAAAGATATTGACGTGCGAACATGTCAACTATTCTTTTCCGAATGGCTATGCGCCTCAACGCGGCCGAAATTTCGTTCCACATAGTATTGAAAGTTATTTGCCGTTTCACTTATGTAAGGTCTTAACATTCTTACTATGAATATTAAAACGCAAAAGTGAGTGGATTTTCGCTAAAATTCTGATTTACATAGCAATGGATCAGAAGCATTATATTATTTACTTCCAGATTTTTTATCGGCTGGCGACACTGATAATGTATCATCTTTGTCTATGATTAAATTCATTGTTTTATTTTATCAACATTTTGACGTTTGAATGAAAGGTATATTATTAAATTATAAAATGCTGAGAGTCAGAAAATGTTATATTACCGATGCACAAAAGGAAGAGCTTATAACATTCCTGGAAGGTATGGCCTCCTTTATATACTTGTACACCACCCATTTAAGATAAATCGTCTTTTCGACATATACCTACTGTACTATAACCAATGATACATAGGTAACCTACATAAGCGTGAAGTTCGTTTGTTTTAATGGAAAATATGACGTAGGTACAGGGAACTCAGAAATAATGGTAACTTAAATACCTAACGGGTGTGGAGTAACGGACAACCGTTGTCTAGTGTGGAAGAATATAGGATAAACTTAACACGTGTTAAGAATACGCTTGTCCTTGGTTCGGACAACTGCTCTCCGTTTATGCACCGACGCTTGTTTGATATTGGTGTATTTGAATATTGCAACCAATGATAACGCACGCAATACAGTAGCTAGCAAGTAAATTTGCGCATAGCGACATTCTCACATGTATAGGTAGACGTCACGCAATTTCCATTATGCGATATCACGCATCGGGAATTTATAGCAATATCACATTTATTGTAATGGCGTTAGAACAGTGTTTCTAGTGTCAATGTTCATTTGAGCGAACCCGTTCGAACCGAACCATTCGGCAGACCCGACAAAAAGCATCGTGAATTTATAGCAATATCATCTTTATTGTAATGGCGTTAGAACAGATTATCCCATTCGGCAGACCCGACAAAAAAGTGAGTGTCATTTTTTTTCCAGATGCTTCGTCCATATCAATGTCATTGGTTGCAACACACACTATTGCACTTCTATAATGTGTGGTTCATTTTTGTAGGACACTCACAATCAAAATGCTCCATCAAAATGTATTGTATTGGGATATATCGTATCGTTATTCTATTTATTAATCTGTTCTGTGTATAATATGTAGTTGGAACTCCGCCGAGCGAGAGAAATCGATTGTAAAAGCAGTCAGAAATAATATGTAATTTCAGTAATTGTTTATGTAATTTCATAATATGTAGACTGAAAAATAACAATAATAATAAGAGGGGCCGGCACACATATATGTTTTTTCCCAATATTAAATGGCGATTGGAGATAACCAAATATCTGACTCCTGACCATCACACCAGTCAATTTGTGACTGGACACGGTGGGTTCGCTGGCAAGCTCTTTGAGCTTGGACTTGTAAGCCGTCCGACATGTCCATGCGGATGGGAAATTCAGGATGCCAATCACATCCTCTGGGAATGTCTTAGAATGTGCTCCGAACGGGAGGAGATGCTCAGGTCAGTCCAACCAGCTGTTGGGCCCATCGGGCCGTCCGACATGGTTGCTACTAATGCTAATTATATTGCATTTAAAAAATTTGCGGCGTCTTACTGCGGGCGTGAAGATATCTTCACATAATTTTTGCTGTCCTTATGATAAGCTTCATTATTTTTGTTATATATACACTAGAATCATTTTTATTTTTATAATTTCCCTGTGATCTTCTCTCCCCGGCACTTTGCATTAGAAAGTAACTTTAAACTCAGTCAGAGTTCACTTTGAGCGTAGCAACGTTAGTCCTGGGTATCTTCTCTTAGGGCATTCCCGGCCTAAAACTGAACTAGATGCTTCACATCGCCAATGTAGGGCCACGTGATGGATTAAGACACATGCTAGATTAAGACCGGGTGTGGTGCTTGGCGGGTTTTGGTTTGGAGGGATTAACTTCAATGAAAAATAATAATTGGCCATCATATTAAGGGGGGAAATGCTCAGCGTAGGTCAAAATGGAGTTTTGTTCTATTTTCAAAGCATGATCCTGGACATACCTTAAACGTTGTAGATAATATATTTATATAATTTTGAAGCCTTATTATCCTTTATATTTATTTTAAACATTTGATGACTGCATAAAGTATTTTTATTACATAAAATAGTATTATTTTAAACCTCTCGCTCAAATGTTTTAGAATATGGTCATATTTCAGTACATAAATGTGCAGTGGTGTTAAGATTTTTTACATTTATTATTTTTTAAACGCATTTATAAAACCAGTATAATTTATATCGACATTATTATAGTGAAATATTTACGATAAAAATATATATTGATAATCTCTGTGATCCCAAATTTGACAAGAATTAGGCATTTTATTATTCAAAAAATGGGCAATATTAACACATTTGAAGTTAATTCTAAAGATACTCATTATAAGCCATGTCTTTGACCATTCAAGTGTGATAAACATCCTACGACTAATGATTGCTTTATATTAATTATTGACCTAAGTTTTTTTGAAATACGCCATTTCTTTTGGCATTCCCCAGTGTTTAAGCTACAACATACGGTCGTAGCCATAAATTGAGAAACTATAATTGAAGTAGGGAGTAAAATGATGTGCGCGTGTTTAAAGTCGTGTAAATCCGATAAAATCATTTTAAGATACCTACATACAGCAATGTAAAAAAAATAATATTAACGATAGGTATATATTTGGCTTAATATTATAGTGAATAGTAATGAACTTAATTATTGCACACTCTTATGGGTACGTCTGTGAGTGTGTTATTGAGTACAATTAATTTTATATTAAATAAAAAGGTAAAATCGGGAATATTTTTTTTAATAATAACCATGCCCTTGCTTTTTCGTACAAGGTGTTTGGGTGGGTTAGTTGCATTGATGTGGGGCTAATTAGGTGCCTCCATTTATATCTTTAATTTTCTTTATGGCCAGGATTAAATATTTTGTGTAGTGTTCTTGTGTTGTTCTATTGCTTAGTGCTTCGCGAGGTTCAGTATAATTACATTAGAAAATAAAAATACTATTATAATTCATAATAATACTTTCCTTTCAGACAATCCGAAGCTCGTGTATTTTGACAAGGGTAAAAGCATATATAATTGTCCACTGCCAGATTTACTAAGTCTCTGGGTTAAGATAGGTGCAAAGCTTAACAAGATGGGAGCCAAGAAAACTCCCAAGCAATGGAGAAAGGTGGGTAATGCATGTAGGTTTTTATCCTTAGCGGCGGAGCACATTTCAAGAGGCCGGGCGATGCGCAAAGCGAGTGTTTTACCCATTCACTTCGGACCTTTTAATTAATATTTAATTACCACATTTAAATAACATGTTAATTATATCTAATGGCCTTCTGATGGGCAACGCACCAGTTGCGTTAGACGCAGCGAACAGGTAAGCCTCTCGCGCATTACACGGCCACACGCAGTGTCCTTCGGTCATTAGGGACAAAAATCAGATCAGGTACCTACGGCAATTACGGATTGCGAAGATAGAACTGCTTATGGCTGCGATCGGTGTTTCGCGCATTGTTCACTTTTTGTTCGCTATGACGTGTCCGGAAAATTGTACCTACCTATTGTACGTAACATTTCACGGAGAGGTGCTGTAATGAGTCGAATAGAAGCATATATACTTATAACAGTACATCTATGGTTAAAAAATCTTTTTAAATAAAAAATAATTACAAGATAAAAGGAACTTTTTATATATAACGTTTTTAAATTTTCTGTTGAATCATACAAACTTGACTTGACTAGCTAAAACGATCTAAAAAAAATTGTACTTGATAGAGATAATACTGAAATGTCATATTGATTTCCATAGTAACGCACGTATATTTTAAAAATTTAGTTGCTAGAACTCCAGACCCCTAGCAACCAATAATAGTGGATTGGTTTGCGGATTTCTTCCGAAATAACTTTTTATACAAAACAGAGTTAACTGAAAATGAAATCAATTCTACTTAAAGATGGCTAAAAGTATTTAAAAAAATGCATTGGCATCGTGTTCTGATATATTCTAAAAGTTTCAAAGGTCTAGCTAGTCGGGAAGTTAGTTAAAAATTGATTGCAAGATTTGTACCGGATAAACAACCACCGAACAAATATGAATACGACCTAATAAAAACGTTGTAATAAAAATATAAGTAAATTTATGTGTTATTCATCAAATAAGTATTTAACATTTTTGAATGCTTACACATTATTTATGTACATTTTTTTGTAAACAATGTTGGTATACTATTATGACACCATCTCGTTATGCGATACAAATAATTCGTATTACTGACGACATTGGTGGGATTCGGACATTTACTAAAAACGACTCAAAATAATATTATTATCAAACCGACATACTAGTTAATTTATCTCAAATAATAATATTATGTTATAATAGTAAAAATAAAAGTATTACTTTTTTGATACCACACTTACGAGCAGCGCTAAAAATTGACTGGAACGCATGGTAGCTTAGCTCCGGTTAGTGAAACTCTCGAGGTCACCGCTCCGTGTCGTGGAAAAATAAAAAATGGCCTTCCGTTTTGGAAATTATTAAGAAAATAATTACTTTAATTTACATATTTAATAAGAAACTTGAAATGTTGTACAGTACATTCCTAATTCTACAAATAATAATAGTATTAATGATAATAATGTTGTTTTGTTACAAAGATATTTTGGCGATCTTAAAACCCATTCTATTTTGGCCTTCAGCGAGGAAAATTCGTTCCTCATAATAGTCAAGTCTATTATTCATCTATCATGCATGTGCTAACCAATGTGTTAACTATGATACGAGTTGGAGTTATTAAAAGATATTACTTAAAATTAATGTTGTCCTTTATTTTCCATTTTATAACATAACATCACATTTACTGGTATACTAATATAAAGTTTGAATATTATTGTTTCTGGTTAGAAGTCCAACTAAAGAGTGTGTTTTATATTACTGGATAGCCACTAGGCAGGAATAATATTGATGATGCAAGAAACCAAAAATGAAACATGATTGAACATGTAAAACAATGAACTTTTTGTTTCCAGCCACAGTCAAAGCTACTGGAATGTTGGCTCACTATAGTTACGTAATTTGAATGGAACATAACAACTACTTAGCAACAATAATAAATTAATGATTGGTATACTTATAGGTAGATACATGACTTCATGTTTAGTTGCTGTAACTAATTCATGACATCAATTATCATTAATGAGATTTTGTACTACTTATTAGGATTTGGGTTTAGTATTCCAGAATTCAACTTTCGGCATCTTTAATGTTTGTGAATATTATATATCACTATCGTAAATAATACATTCTTTATAAGTACAAATACGGCAGATAAAGGAAGGGAAAATAATACCGTTTTTGACGGCGTCTAATATATAAAAATCAATATTTGTTTGTTTGTTTGTTCGTATTTTATGAGTTGCCATACCGTTCATCCGATTGCGATAAAACTTTGTCAACTTATTGCTTGCACTTGCGCGAAGAGTATAGGCTATATCGTATATATATAAAAATGAATGTATGTCTGCCTGTCTGTCTGTCCCGTATGCGTTCCTATACCATTCATCCGATTGCGACGAAACATTCGTCAGTTGTTATACGCACACCCGCAAAGGTAAATAGTAGATATATGTATCCACGAAGCGACCCTGTGCGAAGCCGGGTACTTCAGCTTGTATTTTATAAAAATTGGTTTTCTTTCGCCTGCGGCGCTGAAAAACATAGTCTTTCCAAATCTTAAGTAAAATTACATAATATCAAATGTCTATAGTTACTACACTTGTCCACTTGAGTGAGGTACATACAATGTAATATAACAAAAAAACTCGCACATTTTAATATTTTTGGAAAATTATCGCGCGTTCCAGTTCATAAACTTTTCTATATCGAGCGCTGCTTGAGAGTTGTCGTCCCCGCATGTATTTTTGTGAGTTTGTCTTTAAGCTAAGAAACTCAAACATGATCAATTTATGTTCTTTTATAAAATGCACTGTCGTATCTTTTTCAGACGTGGCATGACATAAGGAATAAAACTGTTAAAAAAAACTTAACCTTGTTAGAAAATGCCGAAAAAGGTCTGCCAGAAGGCCTAATGAGCGAAATGCAACAAAGAGTCATGGCTCTGACGAAGCCACCATTGGCGACATCGCAAATCGAGGAGGGTCTAAATCATGTAGTAAGTATACAATACTAATGAATTACCAGATCGCAGTGCTACCTGTCAACATTTAAATGCTCACTGTGTTACCTTACCACTGTTGTTATACTCTTTCTCCCTCTATCACACACATTTACGTATGTGTTCTCATTCGTTTTCGTTGTGTATCTCTCGCCTTATCAATTTTAATATCTTTCTTTCTCACTCTCACATTTTCATAAATGGTAATCATCACCTGAGTGAGAACATGGCAATGAATTGAAATGTTAATATATTTTGTCTATTTTACTACCTGACTTAACCATAGTTCATATTGTGTGTGCTAAATAATTTCAAATGTCATTTCAGAATAACACGTAGGTTCCTTTTATTTATAGATGAAATTCTCTTCTGTTTTTGTTTCATAGATTTCGAATCCGTCATCCAGTCACGTAACCGATACGACCTGCGACAAAGAAACGCTGTCAGAAGAAACACTCACCAACCTCGTATGTATATTATAATATTTATCCAGTTCAAATCCACAAATATATCGAAATAATCACGGTACTTACCTAATAATGACAATTGAGATGAAGATCCTTTCAAAGATAACCGAAATATATTTATATAGGGATTGTTAATATATATGTACGCACTTTTAGTTCAAATACCTATATAACAAATGCTAGGGGGAGAACGTTATCCGTATCCGATTCTTCTAGGTGCACCCCTGGACATTTTGTATCTGTTGGGTATCATTGGATTTTTGAAAACAAGTGAAAATACTTGTTGCTTTTTAGTCTTTCGTCTACACCAGTGGTCTTCAAACTGTGTTCCGTGGTACCTCTCTGGGGGTTCCACGAGTCAAAAAAAAATCGACAAATAGACCAAGACTTCGACAATTTGTGTAAAAAATGTAATTATTTTAAGATATATTATTTTTAAGGATGGGATGGGGTTCCCCGAAAAAAACTTATAATTCGAAGGGTTAAGTGAGTTGACAAAATTTGAAGACCACTGGTCTATATTGATCATGGCTGCATCCTGTAGCTTAGTAATTTTACAGGCCGCTGGTATCGGTTATGTATTGGTTGTACTAGGCTTAACATGTTTTTTTTATTATGTAGATTGCAGAAGACATCGTCGTAGATAACTCTTCAAATTTAGCCAGCGATGAAGAGGTGTTGATGGAAATAACTGTCCCAAGTCCAGTGTCTACTTCAAATATTAGCAAATCTAAACCTTGTGAGGCAAATACGAAAACCATACTCCCTGCTAGTACCAAAACGAATTCAATACCAACGAGTCATTGTATGGAAAGCGGTAATAGTCTTTCACTTTTGGAGACGTTGACGCGTAGCAGAAAGAATTTAGAGATCACAAAAAGAAGTCTTAACGCTCCGTCAGAGACAGTAAGCGTTTCCAGAGAAGATCTAAACACTATTACGGACTGCTTAAAGCTTGTTGTGGAGCATATGACCGTGGCTATGGAACAGAATAAGACTACCATGAAAATGGTGACAGAAATTAACAGAAAACTTTAATTTTGTATTTAGATTTTTGCATAATAAAATATGTATCAGATCACATTACATTCACTTTCATTTCCACATATTTATTATAAATCTAAGCTTATAGGATGGTTTTATTTATAAAATAACATAGAAACACTTCCGGTTTTAGTAGTATTTATTCCAAGTTCACAGAGATTAACCAATAATAAAGGAGACTACTTTAAACGCTACACGAAAACAGGTTAAGAAAATAAGATGACTCGCTCGACCAAATAACCAGATGAACTGGCCAAAGGATTAGTTCAGTTAGGTATCACATTTGAAAACTAGATACCGCACTTATCACTAGAAACAAATCAAATCTCGGTAATGTAAGGGGCTTAGTACAGTGTTGCCATATTTTTCTATGCTGATTATAGTACAAAGCCGTAAAAAATATAGTATTTCTAAAAAATATATAGTACAGGAACATTTTTCATCTTGAATCCTTTAAAATTATAGTATTTTGGTATATTTGGCGTAAAATTATAGTATTTTACATTTTTCGCAGAATTAAAATTATAGTATTGTACTATAATTATAGTACGGTTGGCATCACTGGCTTAGTATCAAAATAGAGGACCTGTATGATCAAAAGGGTCAGAGGTAATCAGACTAAACTGACTGGCGGTAAGACTGAGTGATATAAATTACGGAGTCAACATAGAGTTAAATCCTAATCCGTCTACATAGTGCTTGCAGCGTCCAGTTAATAGGCAGCGCCATCTATGGGTCTCTTTTCGAAGGCCCGCCGATAAACAAGAGTTTAATCTTCATCTGTATACATAGCGCTTACGGTGTCCGGTCAATGGGCCGTGCCATCTACGAGTCTTTTTTCGAAGTCATGCCGCTGTAATTAAGATTTTTAATGATTGATGTTTACTTTCTAATCCTAACCTAAGCAGGCATATTTCCCCTTTAAAAAGTGCTTTCTAAGAACAAAGATGAAGTAGTTTGTCTAGACCTCTAAAGCAGGTCTAGGCAAACTTTTTGTAGTGCCCGCGAGCTTTAATTGTATTCAGGGGCGGCTCTACCGTAAGGGTTTGTAGGGACCACCCCCACATCGATTTCAAGACAAAAATACACTTTCGACATTTTTATCATTGTCATAATATAATATATAATATAAGTAATTACAAATGATTAAATTAACTATTTAATTTATTTTTATATCTAAACCCGTTGCAATTTTATAAAGATATTGTTATTATACAAATAAATAAAGGAATGATTGTAAATTATGTAATAACACATTGAGGATTACGCGGTATTAAAGTAATTAATTCAATTAAATACGTCTTGTTTCACGGTGACACCTATGTACAAAATCGCCACGGTACAAATATCGTTCTACAAAGAATGCGAAGTGTTACTATACGCATCCTGTGAAGCGAATAAAGTAACCCCTAGGTGAGTAAAAACGGTCGCTGTATGTCGTTGTTTAATACTGATAATGGTAAGTATACAATAATTATTACTATTTATTACATATTTTTAAGCACGATTTTTAAATGTGTTTAAGTGACGACTCAGATAATCATATTTTTTTATGTAGGATCGACTAGTTAAAATTGTCACCATTAGATAGGAGGCTCGTAGCATAATTGGTTAATTCACAATGGCACGATACCAACATTTTCAAATTTATGATTTTTTCTAGTGGGTATATATTAGGTATTTTCAAGTTATGTATGTTCAATAAATGGAATGTTACATTTTCAAAATCTTGTGAATTAATAAAAAAAAATCCATAAACAATATTTTGTCCTAAAATTATTTTTGTTTTACTTAATATTATAGTATTTTTTTTTCATAAGCTTTCGTAGTTTCGATTTTACAAATTTTGTTTATTTTTTATCTCGTTATTTATATATTCGTATTTAAAAAAAAATCCCTATCTTATCTTACTATTAAAAGTAAAAGTTAAATGTGCCCGTATGGACTGACTACTTCACTGCGGACCTGCTAATTCTTCTTCTTCTTCTTTAGCCATATACGCCTCTTAACCGAAGCATATGGACACCACGCGACGCCTCCAATAATCCCTGTCGCTCGCCAGTCTTCTTGCTTCGTTCCAGGTCAAACCAGCATCCCGTAGCTCTGCCGTATACACTGTAGATTGTATTTAGTGGCCTTCCAGGACGCCGGAATCCGGTCGGCTTGAAGAACAGACAAGCCAGGTTGAAGTTCTCTTCTGGCATCCGCAGCACGTGGCCGAGCCAGGTCGAACGTTGCCTCTTCACTTTCAGCGTAATGAGAGGCTGCTTGGTGAGTTCTCTTATCTCCTCGTTGCTCCTAAAGTCATACCACTACCGCACACCCAGTATTCGTCGCAAACATCTGTTTTCGAAGCACAGTATACGGTTGCTCTGAGCCTTCGTAAGTTGCCATGATTCGCTACCGTAAAGCAGCACCGTCAGAATGCAAGCGTCGAATAGGCGGCATTTGGTTTTGACCGAGTACAATCGTGAGTCCCAGACATTCCGCATCGAGTTGAATGTTGCTCCAGCCATTCTCATTCGAATAGCGAGCTCTTTCTGCAAAATTCCATCTCCCGTGATGTGTACCCCCAGGTACTTGAAGCTACTAATTACCACATTTAAATAACACGCTAATTATATCTAATGGGCAACGCAATAGTAGCGTTGGACGAACGTCGTAACTAATAATAAACAGTACTAATTTGATTCAATAATTTTATCACGAAAATGAACCATTTTATGTGTTTTTAAGTGTTTTAACTGAATACAGCTGAAATCACATATATCACACGAAAACGGTCTAGTGCCACTATGCAACATTTGATGTCGCCTTAAATTGCATGCCTCTCGACATCTGTAATCACATTCATTACATTTTAGAGGTTTCGAATCACCATGTCTCATTTGATGCCTTTTCAATTTGCTGGCTTCAGTACATTTATAGGAACACAATGAACACTTGAAAGGCTTGTCGAAAGTATGAATCATTTTTTTATGCCGCTCCAGATCTACGCAGCGACTGCATTTATAGTCACATAACTTACATTCGAATGGTTTTTCGCCAGTATGCGTCATTTTGTGATCCTTGATAACGTGCTTGTACGCAGTTTTATAATCACACACATCACAATTGAAGCATTTTAGTTTTTTGACATCACCAGACAGAGTGACATTGTGGTTGGACGATTTATGTTCGTTTAAAATTGACACATTTTCAAAAAAACTAAAGCTAATGTCACATGCAAAATTTCTTTTGTAAAATGAAGTCTTTGTTAAAAGAAGACAAGCTTCTTTTCTTTCAAATTGTTCTGTTTTGATACCGAAATCTTGAATTTCGACATCATAGTGACTTGTAAATTTTGGTTGTATATCTGGAACACATTTCAAATCGCCCTTAGCACTTGTACTTGGAGGATTTTCACTTTTGATTTCATATGACTGTCTTAAATGTTGAGTGCTTACTGCATCGATAGTCAATTTATTATAATTGCTTTGACTAATTGGAAACTGCAAAAAGAAAACATAATTTTTTAGATGGGAAATAAATTAAAGCTATACCAAAATACATCTGAATTAATGATGTTGACAACCCCAGTCTATAGAGATATAGCCAAGTAAGAAAAAAAGGACCAATTGGTCTATGTTTGCAATTAGCTATACGTGACTTCACATTCCAAACGCATTTGAAGAGAACTCACAATTTTACATTTATTTGCCAATTTGCAGGGCTATACGCCCTGTAAATGACAATTCTTCACAATGAGTGAATAAGTAACAACTAAACAATCTTTATATTTGTGGAGTTTACCAACTTAACCACTCTTCAGGTGCATGCAAAATAATTTTAAATATTATAACAGAAATAACGTATATAACTCCTTCTATTTGTAGTCCACATTCTTTGGTCTCAAGAGTATCTTCGTAAGTAAACTCAAGCATAGGTACATGTGAAACATGATGCCTTAGTGGAAGGGAAATCAAAAGATTAGCGCAACATGGCATGTAAAGGTGCTTGTTGGGCATAAGGCAGAAAGATCACAAACGAAAACAGTGGACAAGGAGTCATACAAGAGTATATGTCGCTAAGTATATGAAGAGTTCAGAGATGGCCGCTCAGCAAACTAAACCACTGTAGATGCATGAGTATTAAGGAAACGAGAAAACAATTAGTGTATTTTCATGTAAAAATGTCAATGTAAAAAGAAATCTATGATAATTATATAATACAAGTACACGTTTATGTGAAAACAAGTGGTTTGTTTGAAGAATATTCCTTATATAATGATTAGACCTTGCTCTCTCCCTTAACATTAAGTTTTCATTCTGTGATCCAATTCTTTTAATTAATCAAACAAACATCGAAATCTGTTCAGAGTGGTTGTCCTACATACATAACTTTATTAAGACACTACGTAATTAAAAAAATTAAAAAATAGTACCCGATTTAGACTCATATACTCTGACAAATGACACTCCGGCTTTGGATCTTCGTAGCTTGGTGGATGTTCTGTTTTTTCAACGATCTCGCATTTTAAGATATCTTGGTGAAAATGATTTTCGGATTTTATATTCATCAGGGTAGGGCTCTGAAAAAAAATATAATAATTAAATTAATATAAAACAAATTGTATAATATTTTACGTCGTCGTTCTCTTGAGGACATTCTAGACACCGAAGTATCTAGCCACTCGAGACTGCAGTGGAAAATGCAGCCACCGAATGGGTCTAGGACGACTTGACACCGGGACAACTGGACGCCACGGAATTCGAAAATAAATAGACGTTAGGTACTTAAAGGTAATTAAAAAAATATTTAATATTATTATTTATATTTAAATGATTATATTATGATTAAATAGTTGGTGAGAATGTAAATATGCAGTCGTAAATAATGATTTAATCGTGCATATGTTTAAGTTCCAACGAAAAAAGAGTTTTTTATTAGGTATATATAAAGCCTTAGGCATGGTAATTCTCAATCCGCAATAAAGAATACATCATGTTAGAGTAAAATGAATTAAAACTACTAAGTGGTAGATAGAAACTGATTAAAATAACTCGTCTACGTTATGTATATGTGTCTACGACAGTTCGGCGTCCAATTGTCCGGAGTCCAGTCGTCCCATTCCCCCACTAAATAGCTAATTTGTCTTTGGTGTCAGAGTCAAAAATACATTTCTACGGTTTTGCACGAGTCACATATTTACGCGTCAGTAATTAGAAATACAAACAATGGAGACATAAAAACTGGCTGCGGTAATAAAAGTGTTTCAGCGGCTCGATAATGAAGCCACCGACGGGACGGTGTAACGTGGCACGACACAAGAGTCACATTTATGTGTAAATGCAGCCGCTCGACAACCCGGTGGCTTGACACAGGTGTCCCGTGTGAAACAGTTCTGAGCAGACATCTATCTAGTGTCAAAAGAGTACACTTACTACACTCTCCCATTGACATTTTTCAACTCACACACGAAAGAAGGTTAAGGCGCATGATGACACTAGCAGACTCGCAGACCCAGCCAGATTCAACGAGCATCGTGAACAATCGTTGACTTTTACTAATAATTACACGAAACAATTCAGATACCAACTCGATCGTGTTGACGTTTAATTTGATTGGTACATAGTATATTATTATGCTCAGTTGAAAGATAAACAATAAAGCCAAAAAAATATCTATTTGGCAGCTTGGTGACCTAACCTAATCCAACCAGTCTTTGCTAATGGTATTACTTTAGGAAGTTTTAATTATTATATTATATACCATGCCCGAGCATAAGAAGATTATATGGCCAACACAGAGTGAAGGTATATATAAAAAGATTTTTCTATCTATTTGGTCCATACAAATTGAAAAACAATAACTGTAGATATTTGCCAGATACAGGATTCGAATCTGGGACATTATAAGCCGACGCTTAAACCGCTCGGCCACTGTGGGCGTTAGGTAGGTACATATCACTAATTGGAGAAGACATTCAAACAAGTAACGAGTTGCTGATTGTGGTTACTAAGATATTTTTGTTTTGTATTGTTGATGTCTGTTAAAATAATGAATGATCAGGCACTCTTCACTTCAATAGATACGTAAACGTCAAAGTTGTGTTGTTATGTCAAATCCAAGGCAAGACACGCCATGTGTGGCTACACTTGGAAGCTGAAAGTTGATTCGGATATTTTCGCACGTTCTCGTTAAACTTCGACACGACCGTGCCCACAAAATAAGAAATGTTCCAATTCTGTCACGAAGTATCTACTATACAATATCTATTCTACACACAATACTGTCTCGGCCGCTATCGGCGGTAGTTTATTTGTATTGAAGTATTATATTTGTCACGATAAGTTAGCCGTCTAAACAGTCTATCTTACTGTAAAATTTAGCACAGTCAAGGGAGGTGTTGTTAAAACATACCACTTATTGTAACAAGTACAACTAACTTATTGTAAAAGTTATAGTACTTAGATACAAAACTATGAAAATTACTCTCGATAGCCGCCGATATCGGTATTGTGTATATAACAGATGGCTGGGAAAGATTCAAAAGTGACGTTTCACGATCGGAGGCCATCGTGGCAAACGGTTGGCCTGAGAATCTGCCAATGTAATTTGAGCTTTACGGTTTTACAGAATCGGTCCAATCAGCCTAAAGCCGCGTTGACCGATCCAAGTTGACTTGGACCGAGCGCCATCCGAGCGCACTCGTACGAGACAGCTTCAGACTAATTACTCCTATTCAAGCTAACTCGGACGAGTAGGACGCGGTCCGAGTAGCCTGGATAGGAATAATTAGTATGAAGCTGTCTCGTACGAGTGCTCTTGAATGGCGCTCGGTTCGAGTGTACTTGGATCATGGCAACGCGGCTTAATAGCAGATCATCTGTAAAGAACCACTCCATCTTTATATTCAACCTTATCTGACTTCGGTCAATTTAGTCACGACCTTAATCTGATGTGGTGTATTTCGGTATCGCTAATACGGACAAGTTCGCACTATCTAGTCGTGTCTGATAAGTCAAATATTTGAGAATAAATACTGTTACAAGATACGCTGCATGTAATAACTCAGAAAGAATGAGACGTTTTAAAAAAACTAACCTCAAAGCTGAGATTGTCATAATCGGCATCCTCTTGTTTAATGTAAATTTCTGGGCCACTCGGGCGCTCTAATGGCGAATTCAACAAATACTTCTCGTCTGCGTCGGATACCCCTCCACCTGGTTCGCGTTTTACATTCATTTTATCTATTTATAACATAAATTATATGTTTTGAATTTTATCACTTCACATGTCAACAGAAGAAAACACGCCCGATCGAGTGTTGCCACTTTCTTCACATAAGTTTCATTAATCGATTTGACAAAAAGTTAAAAGTTTTTAGCAAAAAAGAAAGTAGGTAGGTACCTAGGCGTTATTTTCCAGCATGTTTATATCTTGAAGCTGTGCTTTTTTCTGAGGGTTTCCAGTCTGCATGTCGAGCTGCTGGTGACCAGCTTAAGATACTTACGTCCAATGCTTGCCGACGATCACAGTCTTTCCAGTGAACTTGCAATGATGGGCTGCATTACCGTCTTCTTTAGATTAATAAAGCCTGAGCATAACTTTTTGCACAAGCAACGAGTGGTCCACTGCCATTACTATTTATTGATAACGGACTTGCAAGCAGAGTTTGGTATTCTATAATGACGGAAGAGTATAAATAGGTAAGTTATTAGTTGTTGTAGTGTAGAATAGACTGTCACATTGACAAACTAACGTCCTAGTGTATTATGATATTATTATACACTGAAGAAGATAACTTACTTTGATCGTCACTTCCAATTATTAATAACATATAACCACTAAATCAGATGAAATCTTAGGTCTCCAAAATACGTTAAAATAATCTGAAAGAAATCTGAAACTAAGAATAGGTACTCCGAAAATTGAACACGACAGACGCGTCAGTATGAGCACTCTATAGGCAATGACAGGTCATCCATAGACAACGGGAGGGGCGAAAAATAGGACCAGTCGTGTAATGTATTGGCTTCCTTCTTCAGTGGGTAATGGCTGCATTCAACAAAATTGAGTCGCGTGAAGATCAATGCTGTATCTACAGCAGTTGGTCAGCGCCATCTTTACGCAGTGACCGGTGGAAAAACTCTACGGAATTATTGTCTATGGGAAACAATAAAAAAATAAGGTACCGTTCGGTTATACGGAATACAGCGGAAAACGCATTTTGAAAATAGCCGATAAACTGGATTATTTGTTAGGTTAACCTATAAGGGAATATATATTTTCTTGACCATTTCCGATCGTGTGATCATATGTATGGGCCTCCATAGAGTGAAGGGAGGTCTGAATTAATAGATTTTTGTTTTAACGATAAATGAATGTTAGCCACTTACGTCCATACCTCTGACTCCAAACAGACATTGAAAAAACAATATGATGTATTGTGTATTTGCTAGGATTCGAACGTGAGAGGGTGATTCGAAAAAGTTTTTGTCAAAAGTAATTTCGAATAACCCTCGTCTTCAGTGAACTAAGTACCTATTGAACTAATTAATTTATGTAGTATTACAATTAAATTTATATTTTCTTGTAGATGACGAGCTATTTATATTAGCAGATTTGATTTTTAAGATAAGTTAATATTTCAATTGCCGCTTTATTTAAATAAATTATTAAATTAATTTTAGGCGCTGGAAACACTAATAAGCTGTCGGAAATCGCGTTCCCGCAAAATTTATGTCGAACTATTCGAAATCTGACGGTCCAGTCAGATTGGTTTGATTTAAAATGCTGGAAAGACGCCATCATCACAATATCAATTCTGTCATATGATTCTGTATGATTGCTGTCAGTTATTCCTCACTACCATCACTCCAAACCTCCATCTTTCTTATGAATACAGTCCACTATTTTCCAATTACATAACAGGTACTTATTTATAATATTATATGAATGCTGTTTGGGCCATTTATATTCCCATTCCACTCCTTATCTCCTCACCCACCTCCTAATCCCCAGTGTTATTGTCACCAGACAATCAATAAGCAATTACGGGTCATGAGAGACAGTGTTACAAAGAACATTCAGTTGCATCTCGATAGCGGGCTTCTAATAGCTTTCCGTCGCCAAAGTGATTGACTCAATAAATACAGACTCATTCAGAAACTATCATCATCATTCATACACCATCACATATAATCCATAAAATTGTGTGACAAAGTGCGCGAGTGTACATACCGGGTGACCCAATACAACAATACCACGCGAGTGAGATTTGAAACCAGACCACGGAGCCATCATACATTATCACAAAGGTCAGTGTCTGGCATTCTTATTCGTCATCCCCTCCCCCTATATCCAAACTACTCATCATCCCTCAAAATAATTACAGTCCACTTAAAAAGCTCAACCACATGCATTCCTCATAGAACTAATGCAAATGATGGATACGCACATATACATTGATAGAACACAGGTATTTTAAGGTATAAACAAAACGTGTAATATTAACGTGTATAAACAATATTTCATTTAGTTACCTTTCTTAGCAAACATGTGCATTCATTAACCCAATGTTTACGGGCCGCACAAAATTGTGTTTTTGCTAATTACTTTTCAAATGCAAATTAACACGTTAATTACAAAATTAATTAAAAGGGCCCGTAAGCATTGGTAGTTAGTAATACATACTATTATAACTTCAAATGATGGTATAATAAAACACAATATAAAGATATATTTTTTTTAAAATTATTAATTGAATTAATTACATTACATTATAAATTAAATTAAATCACCGTGTTCGATAATTACATGATTATTATAATATAGGCCTCCACTGAGTAGAGGTTGTATTGTTAGATATAATATAATGTTTTCATGCGAAAGGATGTCAGCCACAGAGCCAGTGGAGGTTTGTGTTAAAAGATTTTAATTTCTACGAAAAATGGATGTAAGTCAGTCAGTTTATAAAGCGGTGTCCACATTGGCAACAAGTTGCTGGCAACCTCATTAAATTTCGATTAAAATAATTTATGGTCATATAAATTATGATAATTATCGAGAAATTTAATGATGTTGCCAATGTGGACACGGCATTAGATCCATATTCTGACTCAAAACACAAATTGAAAAACAATACGTGTATGTATTTGCCAGACTCAGGATTTGTACCTCCGACCCACGACACTGTAAGCCGAAGTCGCTCAGCTATCGTAGGCTTTTGAACATTGGATTCTCGACATAGTAATAGTTTTTCACTAGAATGAGTTATTACGTGTGATTTCATAGCAGCACATATATATGTATAGCTAGATTTCAAAATCAGCCAAGTCCATAATAGATGAATAGGAGAAAAATAGTTTTTTTGTTTTCTCAAATACACAGTCACAAGGGTGAAAGTTTACATTAGTTCGAGTAAAGAATATTTAAAATTAATAAATACCACTTTTAATAATGCAGAAAAGTTAGAAAGCAGTAGTTCTTCAGCAATACACAAAAAATAAAAAATACCTAAAGGTAGACTTGGCTGATTTTGAAATGTAGCGACACATATATATGAATATAGAATATTTATACTCTACACTTAAATGGCTTTTCACCCGAATGAATAAATTTATGTGATCTATTTGCATAGATTGATAGCACAAAAATTGCAGTCACACGTTAACTTAAACGAGTTTTAAGCAGAATGAGCCCCTTTGGGCAATTGCATCTTATGTAAACTTCTATATGAGTGACTACACTCATGCAATTAAATGATTTGAACTAAAATGCTTAATTTTGTCTTTTTTAATGTTACGAGACAGAATATAATGTGTAATTCCATCACATTTTAATTGGTTTTTCACCAGAATGAGTCTTTTTGTGTACTTTTAGGTCAGCCAATCTCTTAGATGAGTAATTGCAAGCATTACATTTAAATGGTTTTTCACTAGAATGTATCACTTTGTGTAATTTTAGATTTGTCGATGATATACCCGAATAATTACACATTGAACATTTAAAAGGTTTTTCACCAGAATGAATCTTTTTGTGTATTTTCATGACCCACGGCCTACTACATGTGTAATTACATACATTACATTCAAATGGTTTGTCACTAGAATGAGTCACTTTGTGTATTTTTAAATTAGTATATACTGTACTCGAGTAATTACAAATGGAACACTTAAAAGGTTTAATACCAGAATGGGCCATTTTGTGTAATTTCATATGACCTGATCTCGCAGTTGAGTAATTACATTCATCGCATTTAAATGGTTTTTCACCAGTATGCGTCATTTTGTGAAATCTTATTTCAGTCAATGTTTTAGATGAGTAAGTACATTCACTACATTTAAATGGTTTTTCACCAGAATGTGTCATTTTGTGTAATTTCATTCTATAAGCCTCAATGCATGCATAATTACATTCGGTACATTTAAATGGCTTTTCACCGGTATGGGTCATCTTGTGATACTTTAAGTAACTCGATCCTTTAGATGAATAATTACACTCATCACATTTAAATTTCCTTACATTAGTTTTGGTTTTTTTTGATTTATTATTCAATAGTTCTTTGTCCGGATTTGTCACGTTATATATAATATCATTACGTTTACTATTGCGGCAGATGTCGTTTTGATGTGTTATTGTTTTTTTGTATTCCTCGAGTTCCTTCTTTATATCTTGTTCATCAATCTGTATATCATCGCAGGGTTCTTCAACCTTCATCATACTCTGTGAGGACTTGAGACTGGCTTCTTTTACTAATACGATGTTTTCAGTTTTTAGCTAAAATAACAACAATAACAAATTATAATACTTAAAGAAGATTAAACATGTATTTTTAAGGGCAAAATGAATAATTTACCCTTACGCATGAATAGTACAAACTACATAATTATTTTAAATGATCACAACATTACATTACACCTACGCATCGGAAACCTGGAAATTAACTCTGCGAAATGAACGAGCCCTGAACATCTTTGAAAGAAAAATTCTCCGCCGTATATATGGACCGATCAGGGATGGCACCAATTGGAGGAGAAGATATAATGCTGAGCTCTCCGGGCTGTACGAAGATGGCAGCGCAGTTCAATCAATTAAGATTGGGAGACTGCGGTGGCTAGGTTATGTGCACCGTATGAATGAAAATGAACCGGCAAAGAGAGTGATGTCCAGCAATCCAATAGGACGTAGAAGAAGAGTGAGGCCACACTGGATAGGGACAGGTGGAGGAAGCTGTTGGAGGAGGCCAGGACCCACACCGGGTTGTCGCGCTTCTGATGATGATGACAACATTACATAATGAAAAAGTTTACGAACCGGAGCACTCAATAATTTTTCGAAAATTTTAATCAAGTATCAATTTTATGTATCTTCTAATATATAAAAATTAATATTTGTGTGTTTGTTTGTTCGTATTTAATGCGCAGCCATACCGTTCATCCGATTGCGATAAAACTTTGTAAACTTATTGCTTGCACTTGCGGGAAGAGTATAGGCTATACTAATATATAAAAATGAATGTCTGTCTGTCTGTCAGTATGTCTGTCTATCTGTCTATCTGTGTGTCTGTCCCTTATGCGTTCCTATACCATTAATCCGATTGCAATGAAATTTTGGTAAGTGGTTGTATGCACACCCATGAAGGTTTCTGAATTTAAAAAATCATCATCTTCTTCTTCTTCTTCATTATATTTTCTTTTATTCGTATGGTTCCTATACCATTCATCTGATTGCAATGAAATTTTGGTAAGTGGTTGTATGCACACCCATGAAGGTTTCTGAATTAGAAAAATCATCATCCCTTTCTTCTTCTTCATTCTATCTTCTTTTATTCGTATGGTCCCTATACCATTCATCCGATTGCAATGAAACCTTCGTCAGTTGTTGTGGTAACACCCGCAATGGTTTTTGAATTAATACAACCATCTTCTTCTTCTATTCTATATTCTTCTATTCGTATGCGTTCCTATTCCATTCATCCGATTGCAATAAAATTTTCGTCAGTAATTGCGCCAACACCCGCGAAGGTTTCTGAATTAGCACAACCATCTTCTTCTTCTTCTTCTTCTTCATTTTATCTTCTTTTATTCGTATGGTCCCTATACCATTCATCCGATTGCGATGAAACCTTCGTCAGTTGTTGTGGTAACACCCGCAATGGTTTTTGAATTAGTACAACTATCTTCTTCTTCTATTCTATATTCTTCTATTCGTATTCGTTTCTATTCTATTCATCCGATTGCAATAAAATTTTCATCAGTAATTGTGCCAACACCCGCGAAGGTTTCTGAATTAGTACAACCATCTTCTTCTTCTATTCTATCTTCTATTCGTATGCGTTCCTATACCATTCATCCGATTGCAATGAAATTTTGATCAAGTGTTGTGCTCACGCCGCAAAGGTTTCTGAATTGTTACAACTATTTTCTTTTTCTTCTATTCTATCTTCTTCTATTTGTATGCGTTCTTATACCATTCATCCGATTGCGATGAAATTTTGACCAGTTGTTGTGAGCACGCCCGCAAAGAGTTCTGAATTAGTACAACCATCTTCTTCTTCTTCTATTCGTATGCGTTCCTATACCATTCATCCGATTGCAATGAAAATATGATTAAGTGTTGTGTTCACGCCCGCAAAGGTTTCTGAATTGATACAACCATTTTCTTCTTCTTTTTCTTCTATTCGTATGAGTTCTTATACCATTCATCCAATTGCGATGAAATTTTGACCAGTTGTTGTGCGCAAGCCCGCGAAGGTTTCTAAATTAGTACAAACATCTTCTTCTTCTTCTATTCATATGCGTTCCTATACCATTCATCCGATTGCAATGAAACTTTGGTGAGTTGTTGTGCGCACGCCTGCGAAGGTTTCTGAATTAGTACAACCATCATCTTATTCTTCTATTCGAATGCGTTCTTATGCCATTCATCCGATTGCGATGAAATTTTGACCAGTTGTTGTGCGCACGCCCGCAAAGGTTTCTGAATTAATACAACCATCTTTTTCTTCTTCTATTTGTATGCGTTCTTATGCCATTCATCCGATTGTGATGAAATTTTGACCAGTTGTTGTGCGCACGCCCGCAAAGGTTTTTGAATTAGTACAACTATCTTCTTCTTCTTCTATTCGTATGCGTTCCTATACCATTAATCCGATTTCAATGAAACTTTGGTGAGTTGTCATGCGCATGCCCACGAAGATTTCAGAATTAGAAAATCATCTTCTTCTACTATTCGTATGCGTTCCTATACCATTCATCCGATTGCGATGAAACTTTTGTCAGTTGTGTGCGCACACCTGCGAAGGTTTCTAAATTATTATTATATAACATACAAAGTTTGTTGTTTGTTTGTTCCATCCAATTTTGATTTTTTTTACTACATAATAATAACATTAATAACGTTTTCATATTTTGGATTCGATTTTAATTTAGTGTTCCTATGTTTGACCTTTACTCCTATTAGAATTATTTTCATATTGCCATATTGTATTACTTCTTCTTCTTTGCCCATATCCGCCCCTTAACTGGAGCATATGGACACCACGCGGCGCCTCCAAGAATCCCTGTCGCTCGCCAGTCTTCTTGCTTCGTTCCAGGTCAAACCAGCATCCCGTAGCTCCGCCGTATACACTCTGTAGATTGTATTTAGCGGCCTTCCAGGACGCCGGAATCCGGTCGGCTTGAAGAACAGGCAAGCCAGGTTAAAGTTCTCTTCTGGCATCCGCAGCACGTGGCCGAGCCAGGTCCAACGTCGCCTCTTCACTTTCAGCGTGATGAGAGGCTGCTTGGTACGTTCTCTTATCTCCTCGTTGCTCCTAAAGTCATACCACCGCACACCCAGTATTCGTCGCAAACATCTGTTTTCGAAGCTCAGTATACGGTTGCTCTGAGCCTTCGTAAGGTGCCATGATTCGCTACCGTAAAGCAGCACCGTCAGAATGCAAGCGTCGAATAGGCGGCATTTGGTTTTGACCGAGTACAATCGTGAGTCCCAGACATTTCGCATCGAGTTGAATGTTGCTCCAGCCATTCCCATTCGGATAGCGAGCTCTTTCTGCAAAATGCCATCTCCCGTGATGTGTACCCCCAGGTACTTGAAGCTGTCGACGCTCTCGATGCTCTGTTCATCGCTAATCAGAGGGAAATCTGGATCAGGACAGGTGCTATTGCACAAGACATTGGTTTTCTTCGCGTTGATTTTCAAACCAACGCGAGAGGAGTTGTTATGCAACCTGTCGATTGTCTCTTGAATGCCCTCGATTGAGTTGTCGAATAGGACAGCATCATCGGCGTATTCCAGGTCGCATAGCTTCACCGTGGGGGTAACAGGTATGCCTCGGTCGGGTGGTATTGACTTCCGTAGTATGAAGTCAAAGAGAATGATAAAGAGAAACGGTGCAAGGACACAACCCTGTCTGACTCCGGTCGTGACCCCGAACCATTCCGTGACAGTGTCTCCAATTCTGACACAGCATTCGCTATTCTCGTGCAGGCTTTTGATTATGGCAATAATCTTGGGAGGGATCCCGTATGCTCCCAGTATCATCCAGAGGGAGGGGCGGTGCGGACTGTCGAAAGCCTTCTCATAATCCACAAAACAGCAGGCCATCGGACTGTTAAACTCATGGCTCTGCTGGAGAAGACATCGAAGGTTGTGGATTTGGTCTGCACACGCTCGACCAGGTAGAAACCCGGCTTGGTTTTTCCTGAGGACGTGCATTATTGGGTCCCTTATTCTCATCAAAATGATGTTTGCCAAAATCTTTCCCGGAACACTGAGTAGCGTAATGCCTCGGTAATTGTCGCAGCTTAGAGGGTCACCTTTTTTAAGAAGTGTGATGATTTCACCGTTCACCCAGTCCCTTGGGCAGCGCTCTTCTTCCCACACCTTTGTCATCAGATGAAACATAGGGTGCAGGATTGCGCTCAAGCTGTACTTGAGGAATTCAGGATGAATCCCGTCTCCCCCCGGTGCCTTTCCGTTCTTGAGCCTTTTCACAGCCGATTTTATCTCGGTGTGCGTGGGCGGGCAATCGGAAATGTCGGTCGCTCGGGGAATGTCCAAAAGTAAAGCTTCCGCAGATATGTCAAAGGGATCCAAGGGGGGTGGGCGGTTCAGCACTCCGCAGAAATGATTCTTCCAAATCTTCTTGACGCATTCTGCGTCAGACTCTATTGCTCCACTGGGACCACGAATGGCTCCGGGAGTCGGTGGTCGCCTGCCGCAGACTTCACGGGTGATTCGGAAGAGTTTCCTGGTGTCATTTCTGCTTGCTGCCTCCTCTGCCGCTTCAATTTGCCGGTTCATAAAATTGCGCTTGTCCAACCGCACGGATCGTTTGACTACCCTGTCTTGGGTCTGGTAGTCAGTCCGGCGGTCCTTGGTTCGGTCGGGGTCTCTCTCCTCGTCTCTCAGGGCTTTCAGCCTGGCTCGTTCACCAATTTCAACCCACGTTTCGTCAGACATCCACTTTGGCTGCTCACTCCTTCTGGTACCAAGGACGGTACGAGCCGACGACACAATCGCACTCTTTATGAGGCTCCAGTCCGCCTCAATGAGGTCGGATTCAGATTTGTGCCGCTCGTAGATACGATCTACACTATCTCGTACAGCAGTTTCGAAGTCGGTCCGAATTCTTCGGCGTCGGAGCTTCTCAACGTCAATTCGTTCGCACTTTGGAGGCCTCGCCTGGCGACTGAGTTTTACTCGGATGTTTCCAATAAGTAACTCATGATCGCTATGGATATCGGCGCCTCTGTAAGTACGCACGTCGAGAAGTTCCTTTCGGTGCTTCAAGCTGTATAAGAAGTGGTCAATCTGCGTCCTCGTGCGTCCATCAGGAGACGTCCACGTATATTTGTGAATGTCTTTGTGGGGAAAAACAGTGCCTCCGATTGCAAGCTCGTTCAGAGTGGCGAATTCTACGAGCCGCTCACCATTATCGTTGGGGTCACCGAGGCCGTGTCGTCCCATCACCGTGGGGCCAAGCACCGGGTCTGCTCCTACTCTTGCATTATAATCCCCCATTACAATCACGCGGTCTCTTCGGGGGATGGCGGAGACTGCCGCGTGGAGAGAATCGTAAAAAGCATCCTTTGTCTGCGCGTCGGCATCCTCAGTGGGGGCGTAGCACTGAAAGACGGTCAAGGAGCTACCAGGCGTCTTGAAGGAGGCACGTATCAGTCTCTCCGAGATTGGTTCCCATTTCACGAGGCAACGGGCCGCTCTCTTTGACATCAACACTGCCACTCCCTGGCGATGGTATTGCTCCTGACCTGAGTAGACAATAGAGTAACCCTCAATCAACTTTCTCCCGGCTCCTTTCCAGCGCACTTCGCTCAGCCCTAGGATGTCCACACCATAGGTGTGCATGATGCGTGTGGCGTGCAGGTCCTTTCCGGGGGTACGCAGGGTGCGAACATTATATGTCCCAATGCGCATACTCGAGTTGTTAGAGAGGATTACTCTACCTGTTTCATTGTCCATTTCCATGCAAGGTCGTCGTTTTACAGAGCCGGTTGTCGTCCGAGGCTGCTGTGTAGGTGTTTTGTTAATCTGTTTCGTTTAAGGAGGCAAGGTGATTAGCCCAGCGCTCCCGAGGCCTGAGCCACGAGGGCCCTGAAGGTCGGCTCGACCAGGTTTTTCTGTCGGGGATTTCCTTCCCTTAGCCAGAAGGCCAGTTTTATGGCGCCGGTCACTCGCCCTTCGCCCCCTGCTGTTAGCTACAGCGTACGCTGCATTGCCCGGAGGTCGCCACGGGGAGGCCAGCAGATGGGACTTGCTGGCAGTTTGGCATTTCCCAACTTTTGCTATGAACACATCTACTGGCGTCAATGTGTCCACTTGGGGCCGACCATTACACAGATATTTTAATATTAAAAAAATAATTTCCTCTTATTATTTTTCAAATATCTAAGATAAATATAACCACGAAGCGACCCTGTGCGAAGCCGGGTACTTCAGCAAGTATGTTATAAAAACAAGTGTGTAAGAATTTTTTCTTATATTACCTATCTAGCTGAGATGGGCAAACAATTTTTTTACGAGACGGAGCGATAATTTTGGGGATTTCATCAACTGGAACGGCGCTCCGGTTAAGGGGGTTATTAAGATTTGTCGGTACTCAACGTAGCTCTCCAAATTATGTTAATATAATATTTAACTCATTTAGTGCAAGCAGCGCGACCGGCGCGTTTGCATTAGTTGGCCGTTAGATATAATTAGCATAATATTGAAATTTGGTAATTAATTAGTAATTAGTAGTTCAGCAGTAAATCTGTGTAAGAATAAAATTAATACATTGTAATGTAAATTTATCCCATAGGCTCTTTTTCTTCTTCATATAATTATTTTTACATATTTTCACAATACACGGCGGTATGTTTGTACAGTTTCTCTTAGTTTTTATTAAATTGGAGGCATAACGGCGGTAACCGTTGAGCGTGTCATCAGCGACTGGCGGATTAGAAGTGACTAACAGCGACCATGCTGGACATGTGCGCCTAGTATGCTAAAACATTACTCAAATATTATCGGCTGCTCAAATATTTATGCCGAACTCCACTGAAAAAAAGTGTTGACTTACACTACCACCGACTAGTAGGTGTTGTCGTTCTTTGAGGTTCCAAAATATTAATTGAAAATGGACAAAAAAAGTATTAGTGCATTTAACTTATACACAAACTTATTCAACACAGCCTAATTTCTCGTTTATCAGTCTTTTGTCTATTGCACTCGGTGTAACTACACCATGGCACCCACATCCTGAAACGGGCCCCCAGGCTATGATATTTGGGGGGCCTCCTACTTACCGCTAAGATTAAAGGCAGTGTGAAATACTACATTAACGTTTTTCAAATTGTGTTTTAGTTCAAATTAAGTGTACTTATACAGTGAATTATTGGCGATTTTTAATACATCTACTTTAATAATGAAGCTGTCAAGCATCGACACATAATAATCAGGAAATATATTGCACAATTATATAATCTAAAATGTTCATGGCTATGAAGTATAATAGCGCCACCATGGCTATGAAGTATAAAAAGTATATTTTTTTTTAACTTTTAAAGCTAATTTATGACGTGTGTTTATTTCATTTATCTGGTTAACCCGACACGCCGGCCCCCCCCACAGCCCTCCCCAGCCATGACCTACACCACTCCAGGATTGGGTTTCAAAAAAACCCGACATAAGTGTTTCGAAATTTTTATGTTAGTAATTAAAGTCATTTTTTGCCGTGTTTTTATTTGTCTAAGCAAGGTATAGTTTATTGGCTTTCAATTTCAATTTTTAAAATCATTCTGATAATTTTCATGTTTGGGGGGTGTCAGGGCCCCTTGCACCCCCCCCCCTGGGTGCGCCACGGCCTAACAGTCCTATCGTATTCACGCACCAACCTGTATTATCATTGGAGTCAACCTACTTACCCTGTTCCTTACAAACCATTGCTAAACATTTGAAATATGAAGTTGTAATATAAGAGAAAGAAAGTTTTAGTAATATATTTTTAGAAATTTATGGTAGATGCATTTAGATATAAATAGATGGCGTAAAAGTCACATTTTATTACTGATTTTGGCTAAGGACATCGCCTTAAAATAAACTGAAGGCCCTTCTACCTCTAAAAAAAATTTGAAAACGTTTGTGAAAACTGTTGTGCGTCACATATTCCATAAAACATAGCGAAGGTAGGGGGCCGCCAAAGATCCTGGCCGGAGGGCCCGCTTTAGGATGTGGAGGCCATGGTTAGGATGGTAGGTATTGTTCGGCCCTACGTTGGCTCTATCCATGTGAGGATTTAGGTGGGGAATTTAGACAAATTTCTTGCCAGCTTACTACTTACCTATATAACATAATATTATATATTTTGTAGGCACTAACCCACTGCCTTGGAGAACCTACCTGATTGACTGGGCTGCACTCCGTATATGAGCAACCAGCTTGAGGGTCTTTATAATTGATTGGTTGTAATGTGTCTTCAACAAACTCTTTCTTGATGTTGCCAAATTGCTGAGAATCGGTTTCAGGTGTCATATTGGCAGTGGCTGATAAACGGTTCTGAAAGAATTACATTATGTTATAAACTAAAGCATATCGGATTTTTTATGACATTATGTAGGTACTAAACGCCTTTTTGCGTGAGTATAAATATATATTTTTTTTTTCGACCATGTCCGATCCTAATAGGATCATATAGGCCTCCACAGGGTAGAGGTTTGTATTAACAGATTTTGTTTTTTACGAGAAATGGGTGTCAGCCACTTGCTCAACCTATTAGGTCAATACCCTGACTCACACACAAATTGAAAAACAATATGTGTACTTGCCAGACCCAGGATTCGAACCTGAGACCCACGGCGTGATAGTCCAACGCTTAAGCCGCGCGGCCACCGTGGCTGTGGAGTATATATATACTTGGGTATATACATATAAATCAGCACTGTCCAACTTCTTTTAGGCCGCAGGCCATTATTTCTTTAGCAAACATTTCGGGGCCAAAGAGGATAGGCAAATGAAAAGTCAGTTACTTAATGTCAATTCAATAGTTATTTTTTTATACAAATAAATAAATAAAAAATAACACAACTAGAAATTATAAAAACAATAATATTATGAAGTTATTTAATTTTTTTTAAACAAAGATTATCTTATATGTATTATTTAATGGGAGCATTGTGGCCTTAGTTGTTGAGCAACAATTTCTTTTATGTCAATATCAACATTTGTTCTTTATTTATGTTTTGTTCAAGCTGGAAAAATTAAGCAGTAAGTATATTTGTTTGGAAAAAGTATTTTTAATATTTAGTATTATAATGAAATGTTTTCATATTTTAATGTATGATGGGTAACTCTGAGAACACAATTTTATATTTTCTTTCACCGGACATTTCTCGTCAAATATCAATTCTGACAAAGTTTTGCTCCCCAATGTTTGCTGAAAAATTTGCTATACAGCTCACGGGTCGCAAAAAAAAAATTGGCGGGCCGCCAGTTGGACAGCGCTGATATAAATAAAGGATTGTAGAAATGAGATTTTTTTGAAATGATGCAACCTTTGTCCATCATAACCATCGGTATAAATGGATGTCTGAAGCTTAAAAGGCGTTATTGAATAATTTATCCCATGCAAGGTAGTTTTACACCCGCCTTCCGCTCGATCACCTGACTATTAGTAGGTTACGTGGTTAGGGGTGAACAATTTTGTGTGCGAGAACAGTGGGGTAAATCACAAGTAATTAAACTCACGGTAAATAACTCTGGAACATAAAATTGTGACAATATATGGTATATTTACTGTGAGTTCAATTACCTGTGATTTACCACTCTGCAGGCCTATGTTATAACTTGTGATATGAAGTCACCCGACGACATGACGTAATTGTAACGTAAGCCAATGCACGCTCGAGGCAAGCCGCCCAACGCACACTGCTCACCATAGATATTATTATGCTGAAACACCTATTTGTGTATGGGGACAATGGATAACGCCAGTATTTTAGTAGCGTTATTTTCTCGAATGCTATTATCACTCGTAGTACGTCACAATGATGTCATATGACGTCGTGTCGACCGGGCGACTTCACCTCGCAAGTTCTAACATAAGGCCCCGTTCCCGCTTACAAAATTGTTCACCCCCTACTGCGTTACTAAAAGTCAGGTGATTGAGAAGGCGGGGGTGTAACAAGTCTATTTTTACGACTTGATTGGGTTTATTTTCTAGGTAGGTACTAATAAAAACAGGTTGCATACGCACATTTTCGGTTTTGTAAAGGGTAACTTCGTGCATTTATTAAAAAAATGACAAAACTAACCTCAAAAGTATATCTCTTATCTTCAGCGTTCTCTTGCTTTATATTATAAGTATTGGCGCCTGGGATGTTTGGATGCTTCATGTGTAGATCAAACCAATGATGAGTTTCTACATCTGATTCGTTTTCATCGCGTTCAAGTTTGACATCCATTTTGTGCAAATGTCAGGGTTAACTTTATACTACTATGTTATACTAGCCAGGAGCAGAAGATCGTTTGAAAACACGATAACTTTCACCATGAAATTGATTGAAACAGATTATATATGTTGTTTACACACTGTGTAAATCTTCGTCTTTTTTAGGAATTGTATTAAATACTCTGGCAAACTATTTAGTATGTACCTACCTAAGTAATCTGTCTATATCGTAATACTATTTATTTATTTATTAGAGTAGATACATATTACATAGTTAAAGAAACAGTCTACCTACTTATACACATGCCAGGCAAGAGCTGTCACGAAATACTAGTTTATTGTTTGCCATAGACAATATAAGCTGGACAGTAGAATAATATAATATATTGATCCAGCGCCATCTTTAGATCAATAAGGCCTGAGCATATCTTTTTGCACAAGCAACGAGTGGTCCACTGTTTAGCTGTCAAAATCAGATCCCAGATTGCTTGACATATTGATTCGCCCTTTCTCGTTTTAAATAGAATACCTACCAAATTATAAAAAAAAATCAAATCAAATATATTAACAATCAGTGTTATTTATGAATAAAATACGGTACTGTTCGGTTATACCGGAGGCAGCGGAAAACGCATTTTGAAAATAGTCGATAAACTGGATTATTTGTTAGTTTGGGTTAGTTTAGGTTCGGTTAGGTTGGGTTAGGTTAGGTTAGGTTAGGTTAGTGTAGGCCTCCGAATCCTCGGCTAGCTCCGGGCCTGGAGTGGAGGTACATACAATTTCTTGGAGAGGAGGTAGGCACTTATTATAGTATTGAAACACAAAGTTCTATATTATATTCTAATTTATTAGAACCATAACCACAATAAAGTCACAATATTTATCAAATGTCTAATTTAATTAATTAAAGAAAAGTCAGAGAACACTTATTATTATAACTTAAGATTTAATATCTTATTATTATCACTACGCTAACACCAGCGAGATTGCGCGAGCACGGGACCTTGTTAAGAAAGGTTGAGGACCGGGTCCAATGATCAAAGATAAAAAATACGCGAAAAACGGCTAAGTCGATGATTGACACTTCGCCCGCGATCTGTCAGAGTGACAGTAGGTATCGAGGTATGGGTATCGACCAGTAGGTATTTGTACCTTGGCGAATACCACCTCACAAGTCTCGGCGACTTGTATATAAAAATGCAGATAAAATCACGCCGCTGACCTTCGCAGGTTCAGGGTCGTAAATGCGAGCGAAGACTGATATGGAAATTAATAATTGGGGGTTTTTATGCAAATCTGCCCGATTTCATCCCTTAGTCCGACGTTTTGAGGGTGACAAAATTAATTAACGGTTTCCTTACGAGATTGGCGGAAATTGTACAATGACTAATTATCCGCGACATCTACGCAAGGGCCGACTAAGTAAAATTATAGGCGCAAGTCGACGCTCGCCGATGGGCGGCGTCGCTCACGCGTCACTTACGTACTTCGAGTACTTGCTAGTACCGAGAGTGCGCAATTGCTGTAGCAGTAGCCCATTGTTTCTGGGCCAGCCCCACGAAAAACGCACCTACGAAGGCGTGCGCGGCATCGACGGATTTGTGGTTAAATTGCCTATCGATACCGCACACCCCCCGCGTGGTGGCGCTCCTCATGGCTGAGGGAGGGGCGTTCCCGCGGCGGCCGGCTTTACGGGCTCTAGCGGCGCGAAGGTACTTCTCACTCAGAAACAAGAGTACTACAAAGTTAGCCTGGATGATAAGGCGTCATATGCCAGTGGTTAAATTGGCATATTTGTGGCACCAGGCCTACGACAGCGCATACCAATCCTTCGGCCAACTACCGTTGGGGGGTCCAACTTTGAGGCGCCCCGACGGCCTGAATACCTACTTGACGTTAGTCTAAGAACATGAACTCGGTAGATTGTTAATTTGGCTACAAAATGAATGCTTAATATTAAATAATATCAAGCGGGGAAGTTACTTTATTCGGATATATAAATGTACTGGTCGCGCAATCTTTCTTACATTAACAACTAATATAGCTCGGTGTCGCCACAGGCACATACTTACGACTAGTTGACGGATGTTATTCCGTCAACCAAACATATAGGCAGTAATAATTGCTTAGTACATACTCATACCTCGCCGATCAAAGATTTCCCGCACTTTATTCCAGTACGTGGTCTCCTTGATCGACCAAAATCATTGATCCGATTCTCCCGTCGCGCGTGAGCGTGATGCCGTCATACACGCGAGCGAGAGGGGTTCTGTCACTGCAAAGCGGGCAAATTCGTATCGCGAAATCGATTTCTACACATACGACAGAGACGCCGTCGTATGTCAGAGCAGGAAAGCTGCCAGAATACCGATTCGGAAACGCCGCGCGCGGAATAGCCGCGGATATTAAAAATCGAATTTAGTATGAGAATTAATTGCGCGGGATCGTGATTAAAATCGGATCGATGATTGCCCTACGTGTTGCTATGCTTTGTGATTGCACATATGTACAAATGGGAGCTTTCGCAACAGGCCTATGAGCATATGTTAACAATTATTGTGCCGTGTACGCGCGACGCGTAGCGACATCGAACTATCTATCTTAACATTAGATACATCTTAACTACCTTAATTATTATATACCATTAACGCCCATCTATAGTCCCCCTTTATTACATTGTTATCCTTTGCATTACATATTTTTACATTTACCTATTATATTACAATTTATATTACATATTTATCTTACATCCAAATCATATTTTATATCTAGTCGGTGACATTAGGTTAGGTTTGGTTAGGTTAACCTAACAAATAATCCAGTTTATCGGCTATTTTCAAAATGCGTTTTCCGCTGCCTCCGGTATAACCGAACAGTACCTAAAATACATTCCTGTTATTCATCAGCTGTCAAAGTCAGACTAGTCCTTCACACAAAAACCGGTGGTAATATCGATTTCCAAAAAAATATGTAACATTGATCTATGCATTACATTTTGTAGAAGGTGTGTTAATGATAGTGTATAATTTATCATGTAACTCATCTATCCAAATCAAACCATTCCCTGTGTGAACACGACAGACGCGTCAGTATGAGCACTCTATAGTCTATAGAACAATGACAGGTTATCCATAGACAACAATGGGAGGGCGGGTTGTTGTGAATGTAACGGCTTTCTACTTGAGTCAGCAATGATCGATCCCATTACAATTTTATTCCGGATGGAGGCCATCCAGTAAAAAGTTTAATTATTCGTTTATAAGGGACATGTTAAAATGACTAGCGCACGGATGAAGCAATTTGCAGAGAATACTTTTTATTTCTAACTTATTATTAAGTCATAGTAATATTATTTTTATAGTTTACAATGGTTTTAGTTTATTAGTATAGTCGCAATACTTTACAGAATAATTGTTGTCTATGGCAAACGCGTCGAGTGACAGATGATTTTTGTACCGAATGTCGTGTGGCATCTCCGTTAAAGATATTTCAATGCATTGTAACGATAATAATATAATTTATTATATTATTAGATAACAGAAATGTTACTAAACAGTTTGCAAGAGCTAAACACATTGTGTCGCAAACAAAATATATATTTTTAAATCAATCAAGACGTAATCACTGACGTCTTGCACAAAATGGACGTCAAACTTGAACCAGATGGAAATGATTCTGACGTAAAAACGGATTATTGGTTAGATATACCCATAAAGCGTCCAAACACACCTGACGTTAATACATATATAAAGCAAGACATTGCTGACGAAACAGGTTACATTTTTCAGGTTAGTTTTATGTCATTTATTAAGGCGTCGGCCACATAGGTAGGTGTTTCGCTAGTGCTGAGCAAGGTGCTATGCTTGTCTTCTAAAAACACTAATGCCGCATTGCACGCTACGTGCTTAGGTACAAATTCATTTGACATTTGGGAGCGCTCAAATCAACAACGACGTCACTCTCAAAACTAACCAGAAAGTTACTTCTCACAGAGAATGTAAGTTTAAAATTTCGAAAGTCAAATTCGAACTTGTTGGGTGCATAATGTCAATTCATCCCATGCGTAATTATTCATAACCTCAAAATATACGGTGTTTGACGTTTGTCATACTGAAGAAACATCCGCCATCTAGCAAAATCACTAGGTGACACAATAAAAATTACAAACACGTTTGTTCGCCGGGAGACTCACGAGGTGGCTAATAATCACGTAGTGAAAAGCGAAGCGTGCAGTGTGGCCATTGCGATAGTATAGTGTGCGTCCGTTCGCTAAGATATGTCACCTAGCACGTAGCCAAGGCACCTGCCCAAGTGCTTGGCTACAGTGAACGCCCGGAAAGCGGCGCGTGAAACTCAAACGTATAACAGTGTGTGAAATTCCCAAAAAAAGACACTGTCTACGAATATTCCACAAACGGTTATACGTTTGAGTTGCGCACTCCTCTGCCGCCCCGCTGCCCGCTCGACCACTGTATTCTAGTACTAAAAACAGATGCAATAACTTATGGAAACCCATTCTGGCGTTTTAGTTTTTGCATGTACACATCAGTTTAACTGACTGTTCGACTGAAATGAAGACTGAACGGACATCAAAACTGATCGCTTAAATGCACCTTTTTTGTTACATTGAAAAACAGTGATTGGTTGATATTTTTAACTGTGCGTAGGTATCCATTAGCTCGACATGCACAGCAAGTTTGACCTCCAGCTTGAAGATACCAAGGTCAATAACTTTACGTTAGTGGGCATACCACATATCAGTTCAAACTGGCCATTAAAATCATTAGAACTGTCAATGAGTTTGCCCATATACCTACGTAACGTTTGTGTTAAGCGTCAGAATGTAGGTCAGGTTCGCGGAGTTAACACAGAGGGGTTGTGTTTAAATTGGTTGTAGGTATATTATCGATAGACGAATAATTTTACTTTATTATGTGTTACTGAAGATTATGGCGGGAAAAGGTTGTTCAATTTTACTAAGTATGCAGTAAAAATTGCATTATTGTTTATCCTTACCATATCTGCAAGCCCATAAACAGGACATGGCCTACATATACTACTTATACGAGGTATAAATGAGAACTCTGCCATTCTGGGCAGTGTTGACCTGTGTCCCTTAGAAATAGAGACCATCATTTGTTTATTCTCCCAAGGTGCAGAACCAACCTGCCACTGGTAATGCCAATTGGGAGGGCGATAACTATGTTCAACGAAATTGCTTCGGGCGTTGATATATTCCACCTACGTGAGGATGAGTATAGGTGGACGTTGTTTTATAAATTCTTAAAATAGGGTCTGCTTAACTCATCCGGTGTACTTCCTTGTACCTATCTTATTAATATTTTTTGTATTTACACATTTCTACTGTTTAATAACATACTATCTATCTCTTTTTTATGAAATACCTACTGTTTTATATTTCTTTGTTTCTAAATGTCATGTTCTGAACGTCTTAAACTTATAATTTGTAATGTCTACAACATATTAAAAAAAAAAAAAATTGAAATATCCCTATGTGTGGTCAGCACTGCTTATAATATCTAATGTAACTTAATCTCATTTCAATAGTTTAGTTTGTTGATTTAAACACAACGAACAGTTTATATCGTGAAATTGTTTTATAATTTTTACAGAATGTTTGCATATTTTTCTGCGCATGCGCTAATACAAAACGTTTACTGATACTATAAAACTTTCTAAGTAGTAAAATAAATTAATTAAAATCGTTTTTTTTTTTCATAAATGTATCACATTTGATACATTCCGATTCCTCTAATGGCATTTGAAGTCTCCGGGCACGAATCGTTCTTTGTTTGGTTCAACGGGAAACGATCCAACTGTTCTTTAAATATGCAACACATGCAAAAAGGCACTTTACAGGTTGTAGCGTCCTAGAAAATGGATATATGTATTATTTTATAACTCAATATTATTCTTTCAGATTCCTAAATCAGAAACTGCCAATATTACATCCGAGACCTATTCTCAGCAAGTAGACATCAAAGAAGAATGTGTTGACGACACGGTACAACCAATCAATTATGAAGACCCTCAACCCGGTTGCTCATATATGAAGTGCAGCCCAGACAATCAGGTTGGTACTTACAAAATATTGTATAACTCTAAATTGTCATAAACTCGGTACTAATTATTATAAATGCCAATCAAATACCAGGAAAGTTGACTCCGAAGCGATCTCAAAAATCCTAACAACTCTTGAGAAAATGAGGCATCACTGTAACCCTTTGTCGCGTCGACAACTATGTACGAACGTGAAAAATATTTATTAGGATAATATATAGATGTTGAATTTATTTAAAACTTAAATCAATAGGCAATATTTAAAATTTTGAGGCTTCTTTCTTCGCGGCACACCCTGAGACTTTTTGCGTCACACAGTTTGGCAGACACTGCTCTAGCCATTCCGTTACGTTACCTAGTGTTATTGCAATTAATACGTGTACTGAATATATCAGTAGTGAGTATTTTACAACGTTTTTATTAGCTCGTATTCTTATTTGTCCGGTGGTTGTTTATCCAGTACAAATCTTGCAATCGATTTTTAACTAACTTGCCGACTAGCTAGACATTTGAAACTTTTAGAATATATCAGAACACGATGCCAATACGTTCTTTTAATACTTTTAGCCGTCTTTAAGCAGAATTGAATTCATTTTCAGTTAATTCTGTTTTGTATGAAAAGTTATTTCGGAAGAAATCAGTAATCCAATCCACTATAATTGGTTGCTAAGTGGGTGGTTCTAGCAACTAAATTATTAATACATACGTGCGTTACTATGGAAATCAAAATGACATTTCAGTATTCTATATTTGTTTGTTTTTTATTTAATTCATATCAAGTACAAGTTTGAGCATATTGAATTCAACAGGAAATTTAAAAACGTTGCATATAAAAAGTTCTTTTTATCTTGTAATTATTTCTCGATATGTTTTATGTCGTGGTGTGATTATTTAAAATTTGTTGTTTGGACTTTCCATACATGAAAATGAATATTATAATGTATTGAATTTATCTTTCAATACGTGAATACTTATATGTTAAAAAATCCAATTTAATTATCCATGTTTATCTTTTAGCTGATTGATGCAAACACTCTATTCGCATCCGAAGTGGATCTCGAATCATCAAAAGTTCAAGAACATTGCGATGACAATCAGAATGACGAAAAATATATTAAAAGAGAACCCGATAACTACAATGAAACTTTAGCAGTTAGAAACGCCTTATGCCGCACTTATGAACCTAATGATAATCGATCGAATGTGAAAAACCTTGACTTATTAGTGGCGATAGTAAATTTAGAAAGAACCTCTTTTTATAAAGAAAATTTTGTGTGTTGCATTTGTTTTGATATTTTTGCATCGTTAAACTTGTTAGAGTTTCACAAAGTGGTCCATGATACAGAAAAAATCACGAATTCTGATGTAATGCCATTTAAATGTGATGAATGTAATTACTCAACGAAATTCTCGGGCTGCTTGAAATTCCATAAAATGACTCATACCGGTGAAAAACCATTAAAATGTGACGAATGTGATTATTCATGCACTCGTTCTTTTATCATGAACAGGCACAAAATGATCCATAGTGGCGAAAAACCACTAAATTGTGACGAGTGTGATTATTCATGCAGTCTAGCTTATAACATGAAAATGCACAAAATGACACACTCTGGTGAAAAACCATTTACATGTGATGTATGTAGTTACACGTGTAAAACAATAACTGGAGTAAGATTACACAAAAGAATTCATTCTGATGAGAAATTATTTAAATGTGATTTGTGTAATTACACAGCTAAAAGGTCAGGTGACGTGAAGATACACAAATTGTATCATTCTGATGAAAAACCATTTAAATGTGGCGTGTGTAATAATTATGCAAGCTATAATCCTTCTCAACTGAAAAGACACAAACTGACGCATTCTGATATAAAAAAATTTAAATGTGATGAATGTAGTTTCTCAACTAAACGATTGCAAGAACTGAAAAGACATAAAATGTGTCATTCTGGCGAAAAGCCATATAGATGTGCGGATTGTAATTATTCATGCATCGCCCTCCAGACTATGAAAATACACAAAATGTCCCATTCGGGTGAAAAGCCATTTAAATGTGATGAATGTAATTACTCATGCACTCAATCATATGTCTTGAAAAGACACAAAACGGCGCATACTGGTGAAAAAAAATTTAAATGTAATTCATGTGATTACTTGTCTGCAACATGGGGGGAAATAAAATTACACAAAAAGATTCATTGTAATGAAAAAGCATTAAAATGTGCTGATTGTAATTATTCATGCATTAAACCATCCGGTATGAAAAGACACAGATTGACGCATTCGGTTGAAAAACTTTTCAAATGTAATGCATGTAGTTACTTGACTAGAACATCGGGTGAACTAAAATTACACAAACGGATTCACTCAGTTAAAAAACCAATTCAATGTAATGATGTAACTACTCATTTATAAAATCAGGTAGGATGAATTTTCACGGAAACAGCTCATTCTGTTGAAAAACCATTTTTTCCGACCATGTCCGATCCTAATAGGATCATATGGGCCTCCCCAGAGTAGAGGTTTATATTAACAGATTTTGTTTTTTACGAGAAATGGATGTCAGCCACTTGCTCAACCTATTAGGTCCATACCCTGACATACACACAAATTGAAAAACAATATGTGTACTTGCCGGACCCAGGATTCGAACCTGAGACCCACGGCGTGATAGTGCAACGCTTAAGCCGCGCGGCCACCGTGGGTGTAAAAGCCATTTACATGTGACGAATTTAATTTATGCAATCTCTTGTGGCATGACAAGACGAAATGACGTATTCTGGTATACAATCTTTTGAAGGCGTGGAATACAATCACCCATCTATATCGAGTACTAAAAAATCACACAAGATAATTAATTCTGTTTAAAGCAGGGCTCGAAATGGATCGGCGCATCGTTCCGGTTCGTGAAATCGGTAAAATTATCGCTCCGTCTCGTAGAAAAAATATTTTGATCGTCTGAGCTAGATATGCAATAAAATAGAAAATCTATCATTTGTTTTTAAAAAATACACATAAAATTTAAAACTGTGTAAATATCTTTAAACAATTAATGCTGAGTGCTCCGGTTCGTAAAATTTTCCATTTCGATCGCTGGTTTAAAGCCATTTAAATGTGTTAAATGTAATATTCATGTATAACAGTTTGTAATACGAAATCACACAGAATGACATATACTCTTGAAAATCATTTAAATACGATAGAAGTTAATGCAATTTACTTGTGTCAATTTTACAGTTATATGGGAAAAAACACAGAATGACCGATTCTACTGAAAACACATTTAAATTCCATGAATGCATTTTTCGTGTGATTAATCTGATGAAATCTCACAAATTTTTCATTCTGTTAAAATAGCTATTGTCTATGTGTAGCAATGACATTAATATGGACGAAGCATCTGGAACAAAAAAATGACACTCACTTTTTTGTCGGGTCTGCCGAATGGCATAATCTGTTCTAACGCCATTACAATAAAGGTGATATTGCTATAAATTCACGATGCTTTTTGTCGGGTCTGCCGAATAGTTCGGTTTGAACGGGTTCACTCAAATGAACATTGACACTAGAAACACCGTTCTAACGCCATTACAATAAAGGTCATATTGCTATAAATTCCCGATGCGTGATATCGCATAATGGAAATTGCGTGACGTCTACCTATACATATGCGAATGTGGCTATGCGTGAATTTATTTGCTAGCTACTGTATTAAGTGCGTTGTCCATTAATAATGTCATTGATATGTAGTAATTGTGTATGTTCATGTATAACAGGTATTTTTGTGAAATCACACATAAAGACTGATAAACTGATGAGCATCCATTTAATTATGATAAGTTTTATGACACTAGTACCCATGTCAATTCTCCAGTGATATGAAAGGGCACAAAATGACCCATTCTTTGGAAAATTGCGAATAAAATGACTATTGAAAAGTTACATACAATTCATTTTATCCGTTGTCAATAAATTACATTAATGACTCAAGGAAAAGCGTAAAAGATGATTGTAGTAAAATACAATACCCACAATGACTTTTTGTTTCTTAGAACTTTTTAAATTGCATGACATACTAGGTAGGTACCTATATTTAATAATATTTCCACCTAGAAATTGAACAGGCACTGTCCTCGATCAATTACAAGGAGGCCAAAGAATGAGGAATGATGTCTACCTTGGACAGCTGGATAGTATTACACATAAACTGGCAACATTTTGAGTCTCCCGCGCGACGTCGTCCTCAGGAGACGGATTAAATGAACGTGAGTTAGCTGTTAATGATGGCAGACCAAGTAACCTACAACGGTGGAAGATGACGAGGTCTGAATATGAATGCCGTTGTTGGCGCTGCCCCGAATTCCACGAGAACAACCATCGGTGAGGAGTTTCAGCGGTTCCTTTGCCGCCCACCAGGTCCATAGGCCTTTTAACCCTTTACTTAACTTAACTTTTGAATTTTGATACTTCTGTGGCATTTAAGTAAAAGTGTGTATGTTTTTGGTTATATTAATTGTTATGACATTCGTGATTATATAACCAACGTGTACAAAAACAACTATCATCAGCCACAATATGTGTGCTTAGTAATATTAGAATTATAGTTATTTAAACAAAACCAAACTTGACCTGACAACTAATTAACAAAAGATAATAATCAATAGTCCAACCAATTTATTCCGGTACGTAATGAGTTCAGAATCCACATTTCTAAAATAATAATAAATGTAGATTAAATTAAGCTACATTTTTAAAAGTTTTTTTATCTATTTAAATAATTGTTTTTTTTAATATACTTAAAGAAGATTTTCTTTCAATGCGAGAAAGTGTTACTGAGGGACGTCACTGATTCAGTTATTACCTATTAAATTAACATATTAAACGATCGTAAGTAATACATTATTAATTATAAGTAAAAAGACAGTGAGGTCCCGTAGGGGTAGATAAGCCATAGGCAGAAAATAGAATTCGATACCTAATTTAAGAGTAAATTTCATAGATATAAGTTATATTTTCGCCTGCTGCGCTGAAAAATGTTACCTGCGCATATCTTCAGTTAATGTCTAATAATATACTTATTGAATTTGTAGGTATAACGAAAAACGGGCACACATTATTTGTATTCCAAGCCTTATTTTAACCGTAGATTAAAAATAATGAAATAGCTATTAAACTTAGTGATAAAATTAGTAATAGTTTATCAGCTGCTGGCCTAATTGTTGGAAATAATTCGCTGGTCGAACTGTCCGACCGATGAATAGTAGGTTTTAGTCGCGCACTAACTGTGATCACTAGTGAATCAACATTTAACACAATGCTTACGGGCCCTTTTAATTAATTTTGTAATTAACGTGTTAATTTGCATTTGAAAAGTAATTAGCAAAAACACAATTTTGTGCGGCCCGTAAGCTATGGGTTAATATGAATGTTATATTTTCCTTCATATGAATAAATTAAATATAAAAAAATACAAAGAAACTCGTTTTAATTTATTTACATAATATTCATTTGATTTATTTAGGTATTAATTTGGTCCGGCTCTTGATTTGGAGACAGAATGATAAATTGGCCCCAGACTTAGACTATAGATACATCTAGACGCCACCCATTGCATTGCTAAATGAAGCTGCGTGCCGTGCGTTTGATTTGTGGGCGAGCGAACGCATTCGTATTCAAATGTACGAGACCATATACCATTTCGCTAGTGCTCGCCCAAATTGGTCGCGCTAGACGCACAGAATTAAAATATATTTTTCTATTATTTTACGTTATATAGTATTTTTAAGCGGTCAAAATGCAACCATTAGGTAAAAATATCCATAATTTAAGTTATTTTAAAGAAACGCGCTCACATGATTTTAAAATATATAATAATATACAAATAAATTATCACGAACATGTATCAACTTTCCTATGGAACGTAATACCATCTTCTTGCTTATCAGTACGGCTACCACATTTTAATACAACACACAGAACCATCTTTTCTACTTAATTAACTAAAAATATTTACCGCTGACTTTATGTTTAACACAAAAAATAGGAATTTTAGAAACACGGTTATCGACGCTTAGTTAAGCAATAAGATAAGATTTGGCGGTTACATCGTGGCAAACCATCTCCCACAGCTGTAAACCTTTTATCTTACTCTAGCGCGTGTCGCAGAGATCATAAGGGTGCCGAATACTTTCTCACTCGCACTTATGCATCGTTTTTGTTCAGGCCTTGGCCCCAGAACTATGAAAGGTTTCCCACGCCTGGACTACAGTGTGTATGTAGCCACTGTGACTCAGGCCTTGTCCAGATGGCGCGTGTCTCACTGCGCTTTACGCGCGAATACAAAAAATGTGCTGCGCCTATACAATGCGTTTCATTTGGCAGTGAACAAGCTAGGTGAAGTAATTTATTTTTGAATCGTCATAAAAAAGAAGCGCGAGAAGAAAGGCCAACAACTCAACGATGACAAAGTTCCTTTGAGATTTGATATGTCGCGATAAATGGTAAGATGACGTATTCTTGTCATTGACAACCTAGTTGTTTTCATTTATTTTAAAATTGCCATAAGTCTATCGCTTCGAGCTCGAAGCAGTCGTATTTCATTTTGGAATGGCAATAAAACCGCTGCGTTGTCGAGAGTCCGGCGATCGCTCGCATTTGTCCCGCGACAGACGTCACGCCGCGAGTATATGTGGACGCGTCGATGCAGTGACGTCCCGTGGGGGTAGGCAGATTGACCGTTGCTTGGGGTGGCAGTCACTCGAAGGGCGGCAAATCGAGGAGAATTAGAATATAGAAATAGCTATCTAAACTTAGTAATAACTAATGAAAATATCTCGCCATTAAAAAAATCAGCTTACTGGCTGGAAACAAAGTGTATTAATTAACATAAAAGATTTAACAGGACTGTATTTTTTTTGTCGGGTTTGTGATGTCTAGTTTACTTCCGTTGCCCTTCCTTGGTGATCAGAAACGACACGTGCAGGTTCGTGCGAATAATAAATTACATTAGTCAAAACTAAGATGCAGGGTGCATTTATATATTTTGTTAGTAATGTATTCATATAACACATTTCTTAGATTATATTGGATAGACCTGAAAGGATGACAAAAAATACAACTTATATAAAAAAAATGGGACGGCATTTTGGCGCTGTCTAGGTGCGGCATTTTGTCTAGGGACACTGCGTCGATGAAGCTCAATGAGGTACCTGGAATGCGCGCGAGTTTTCACGCGCGATTTGACTCAAAACATGCGCGCATTCCAGATACATGTGACCGCATTGAGTCGTGTATATGCGTCTATCATTTGCAAACTCTTGCACCATATTATGAAGATCTTCTAGGCCATTCGCAAAAACAACAATGGCGTCTGCAAAATGCAGGTAACTGAGGTACCTAGGTATTTAATGGTTAATGACGATTCTGCTATTCTCCCAGTTATGTCGCCTGAAGAGTAACTAAAGGTAAGGGTGAGGTAGGTAGTGTCGTTTTTTTGGACATCCTTCGTTACCCTACTTTGAAAAGGTTCTTATTGCACTTGACCATGTTTTGAGCTATGAGCGTTTGAAATTTGGAATGGTCATATTTTGAATATAAAAAGAAATGTAGATATAATTCCGGAATACTGCTAATTCCCATATTTGACAATACCTATATGACTCTGAAATGACCGTATATGATAGAATATGGCTAATGGAACCTTTTCACACCAAACAGTCATTTTAGGCCAAAATGTCAGTTAGAACCTTTTCAAAGTAAGGGAACGCCTTGCTAATAGGCTGTTACATCACCGTACAATATATTATTCATGATATTTATAATATAACGCCTATTTTATAAATACTTTGAGAAGTCGTCTATAATTGAAGATTTTTGATAGAATAAAAAAATTCCTTTCCATAATTAATGAAATTGTACCTAGTCTATATTCTTGGTGTCGTCCTATAACTTTCCTGATAGCCAGTATATTATGATCAATAATTATTATTACCTATGGATTGTAGCTTAATTCCAGATTGCCCTGTCACGGTTGGTTCTCGTCTAACACAGATTCTAGGCGGTTGGAGAGTAATTTTGTTTAAACTTTGTATATACTTGGCAACAGACTGATCAGTCGATAAATTTTCAGACCACATGTATACGTTAATGAAGGATTTTGATCGAGGCATTTTTCCAAGATCTGGTGTTTTTCCGTCTGTCTTGAGAGTTTTTATTGTTATCTTTATGAAGAGCTCCCACTTATCATGCCTGTTATCGCATGATCTACATCAGAAGTAATATGAAAGAGGCAAGCATCCTCTTATTCCTTCATTTGAGGAGCTAAACTCATACCTAGCAATAATTGTCAATTACAAAAGGCGCTGTAAAATTTTCCCATGATCCCAGTTTCTCAGAGCAGTCTCATCTTGCATTTTTAGTGCCCCGATTTCCCTTCTCCATAAAGCCAACCATTGCTTGTTTTTGTTTAAGCTTCTAGGAACCCACCCGTTTAGTTGCCTGTATCAGTTTCATTATAAATCTACGAAGATCCTCATATGTTTCTACGAAGGGTTTTGCAAAGGGTAGAGTAGGTATTCAGGATCGTTCGCAATTTTGAATGCGACTCTTTGTTTCCTTTCGGTGCTTCATTACCTACAATTTTAATGTCTCTGTTGAAAGCAAAGAGATTGGATCTCTTTGGTTAAAAACTTTTTTGAGGTCGCAGTCACCGACACATTAATTAGGTACTGTTGCGTATACGGACTATTTTATTACCTATATTGATGGTGATACGTCTTGGTTCATTTGGTAATGAGGTGCAGGTAATCTTAATAATTAATATTATTTTATAGAACAAAATCTCAAATATTTAAGTATATTTTCTCAAGACTGGTTTTTTCATTCACAGCATACTTCAGTGAAACGGCAAATAATTTTTAACTATAGGTGCGACGAAATTTCGGACTGGCAGCCGATCGGAGAGCGAAAATCAAGCTGTGAACACGTCAATTTGTTTTGTGATGGCGACGGAGGAATTAATTCTTAATTCATGTAAAGGTGACTAAAAAACGTCACCCTATTTACTTGAAAAAGAAAACATGTCAATGAATATATTATTATAATTACAAATAGAACAATAAACATAGCACTAAATGGAAGCATGTTGAATTTATATGACAAATTATGTTTTCTTCTGCAAGCGTCGTTTGCACATTCCTCGCGTCGCGCAGTCACTATCGTTTTAGACCGTGCCCCGTTTTTTTACCTACCTTTTCTTTTAACTGAGACCTTGTGAGGTCTGAGAGACCTTGGTTTCCTGACTATTATTTATAGGGTTGGGTCTTGTGAGTACATTAATGCCCTTTCCCACATGTAATCTAGCTAAGTATTGAGCTGTTGAATTTACATTTACCTTCGCTTTTCGAACAAGTCTTTCGAGGGAAAACAGTTACAAAGTTAACAGGAAAAACCCTCTTCCGAATATTGTCCTTATGGGTCCAACAAACAACATACTTTAGTGGGATGTTCGGCTTGAAATTATGATCTTGTGTGGATCATTTTATAACATCAAAGATGTTCGCCCAGTCCCTAAGGGGTGTGCCCCGTTTTCTGTTTTCTACAAGTATTATAGCTCTCACCTGGGCTTTGAGCCCGAGTCTCATTCTGATGTACATTCTAGTATACAGTATAGTACACAATACCTACCTAGTTTAACTCTTAGGGCTTCCAAAAATTCTTTTACCTCTACCGCTAGTCCCTTGAAGGGATCCGGCGGGATCAGAGTACTGCCGGCCGCATCCGCTGTGGAAGGGGTACCTGTAATTGAGTGAGGAGTGGGTAGATCATCAGGATTTGGAGAGTCAGGGGGCATCATCTTATGATGGAGCCTGGCTTCATTGCGCTTGTACTTAACTTTGTATTTTGTTGTCAAACAGTGTAGATTTCTTATGAGGCCCTTCTGATAGTCTATGCAAGAAGGGCTCTCTGTATTTAGTTATGGTTTCGGCAATGTCGATTCCATCGTGTTTTGCATTGATGTGTTTGATGCTATGGTGAGGGTTGAGTTCGTAGACGATTCGAAGGCATCTGTTCTCTAAATTGGATTTGGTGTTGTCAGTAATCCAAATTGGGGATGCATACAGCATGGTTGGTTTAATAACCATGCTATATAGTGCCTTTTTGTTTTCTTCTGAGAGACAACTTCTACGGTTGAAAATGGGTCTAAGAACCCCCATTGCCACAAAGGTTTTTCGCCAAGTGAGGTGTCCAGTATAGCCTTAAATACTTTCTTGCATTAATTTGCCGACAAAAAGATGGCAACACTCTAGCGTCAAAATCACTTGTCACTCGTTTTTTCGAGAAAACCATATACCTACCTACATTACTATTTACAGAATGGACGTAAAACTTGAACGAGATGGAGGACTATCCGATGCGGAAAAACAACATTGGTTTGACGTGCCCGTAGAGCGAGCACATAGCCTGGACAACGAGGTCTACATAAAACAAGAGATTGCAGATGATGCCAGTTGTACATTTGAGGTTAGACTATCAAAACTCATATCGAGCGTTTTATTTATTTACAGACTTTATTTGTAATGCGTCAATTACATTGAGTTACTTTACAATCTGCCTGTAAAGTCTCTCAGTGTCGTCATCGAACAAGCTAACTAACAGATTGTAAACAATCTACCGAGAAAAGTTGAAAGCCGGTTAACTTTACACTCTACACGCCGGCGTGTGGGCCTACTGCGTCTACGTAGTAGAGCGTAGTAGCGACCTCACGGTAAAAAACGAACTACATTCTGTCAAAATAGTCGCTAGCTTGTTGGCTTCGCAGCGAATGGAAAGTTTTGTGTGTCATCATCACAATCGCCCGCTTTTAAACTCGCCAAGAAACAGCTCGTAAAGTAGCTCAATGTAATTGACGCATTAGTTGAAGTGTTTGGCTTTTGAGATGTTTTTCTCTTAAAATGTTACAATGCAACCAAATTCAGAGGAAATACCTACTATTGACCTTTTGACAGCGCGTATTTTTGCCATTCATTAGATAAAAATCACACATTTACTTAAAATATAAGTACAAAAGTTTGTTTTTATACATTTACTTTGTTGATAATAATGATTTTACCGTCTTTTCCCCCGACAATGTCCGATCCTAATAAGATTGCATGGGCCTCCAAAGAGTGGAGGTTTGTATTACCCACCTAACAGATTTTATTTTTACGAGAAATGAATGTCAGCCACTTGCTCAACCTATTAGGTCCATACTCTGACTTATACACAATTTGAAAAACAATATGTGTAGGTACCTACCTGCCAGACCCAGGATCCGAACCTGGGGCCCACAACGTTATAGACCGACGCTTAAGCCGTGCGGCCATTGTGGGATATTGTAATAACAAATAAACAAGAATTAACTGTCTTCGTGTCAGTGTACATATGCCATTGGTGAGTGCGCATCATAAAACAGATTAATAAATATAATTCAGGTAGAGATAGGCTATACCCCAATGCGATACATTTTGGAGCAGGGTTTTGTATGTGTGAGTGTCTTACATTATAGACGTGCAATGGTATATGTTGCAACATTAAAATACACCAATATTAAATGAGCGTCAGTGCATAAACTGAAAGAAATTGTCAGAACGAAAAACAAGCGTATTCTTTAGGCATAAAGCCCACCAAAAAAGCGTTCCGTGCGCTCACTACTGAGTAGGCCCCCTCCCACCCGCGCATTACCCTTCACCTATGTAATAAGGGGCTCAAGGAGCACAAAATAATTTTTATTATCAGCGTCTCTCATAACAAAGCAATAAAAATATTATTAAATTTCTCGGGGCTTGTAATTAATATCGGACACGCAATAACGAAACAAAGAGTTCACTCTTCTTAAATAATGGCTTCTCGCCCGTCTTATCGACGATGCTTCGAGGAGCGTGATTTTGCTTGCCGTGTTCAATGAATGGACTACGTTGTATTTTCGTTAATTCGTATCGCCGAGAAGCCAAAAAACGAAGACTCATGGGGCAAGCGGGCACAATGCGTCGTCAAGTCCAGTGTGCGCTGGCGTATTTGATTACGTTGTATTTTCGATGATTCACATAGAAAATGCGCGAGCGCCCCGCAAGCGTGCTTTAGTGGACTTTATGCCTTACACGTGTTTAAGTGTATCCCATATTCTTCCACACTTCAGATCGGTTGCTTGTTACTCCCCACTCGTTAAGGCTATACCTCAGTTGAGGCACGGTCTAAAGAGATCGTGGCTAGGCGATGCGCGGATTGCGGGTCGCGGGTGCAAATGACGCATGCCGAACGAAATATATTTTTGTCATATAAATCCAACATGCGTCCATTTAATGTTCTATTAGTAACAATAATAATATATTCATTGACATGTTTTCTTTTTAAAGTAAATGGGTAACGTTTTTAGTCATATTTACACGATTTAAGAATTAATACCCCCGTCGTCATCACGAAACAAATTGACGTGTCCCCAGCTCGACGTTCTTTCTCCGAATGGTAGCGAGTTCAAAATTTCGTCGCGCCTATAGTTGAAAATTATTTGCCGTTTCATTGATGTATCTTCTTAAGTATTTCAGTTCCCATTAATTCTGCGTTCCATGGCGCGCATAGTGCCTAAAAATGCTGAAAGACGAATCCTGGGTCACATAAATGACTCAAATGATATATTATTAAATTTAACTCAATTACAATATAATATTCTTGCTATTTTACATTTTATTTTCAGACTCCTCCAATTGACTTCAGCAGTACCATAAAACCTGAACCAGGTTTTCAGGCAGTTGATATTAAAATAGAATTTGATAACGACACAATACATTCATATGTTCACGACGTGGAACCGATTGCAGGGTGCTCTTATAGAGAGTGTGATCCAGTCGATCAGGTAAAGAATCCATTTATTTTAAATGCTATACTTAATAAATAATATGATCCTGTATTTTCTATCTGCTCATAGGTACCACAAAACTGCCTATTTGACAGGAACAAACTTGTCCGTACACAATGGCCGAGTGGCTACAAATTGGCGCACAATGACGTGGGCCTTGTATGGAAAATTCACGTTGTTTTCCAATGTGTGTTTGGACCAGAGCTGAAATGTCCTTTCTCATCGAGAACTGACCATAATCACCGCCATCTTTAGAGTACCTAATAAAGCATGAGCATAACTTTTTGCACAACTGGTCCACTTTCCATCTGTCAAAATCAGATCCCAGATTGCTTGACATATTAATTCGCTCTTTCTCGTTGAAAATTGAATTATAAAAAAATGTCAAATCAAATATATTAACTATCAGTGTTATTGATAAATAATATACCTACATTCATATTATTCATCAGTTGTCAAAGTCATACTAGTCCTTCACACAAAAACCGGTGGTAATATCGATTTCCAAAAATATGTAGCATTGATCTATGCATTACATTTGTAGAAGGTGTGTTAATGCTAGTGTATTATTTATCATGTAACTTATCTTTTTAAATCAAACCATTCCCTGTGTGGACACGACAGACGCGTCAGTATGAGCACTCTATAGAACAACGGCAGGCAATGACAGTTCACACATAGACAAAGTACGATCAATCGTTGTGAATGTATCGGCTTTCTTCTTGAGTCGGAAATGCCATAATACATTATATCGATTTAGGAAACACGCACACTCTAGTGCACGCCAACCAATACTTGCATATATAATATTATCTCAATGGCGAAAAGTGGAGGTAGGCTGTTAAGCTTTGACATAAATAGTCCACATTAAACTCGTGGGTCATCCGTATTTATTTTAATTGAACTTATACTACAATTTACAAATGGTGTTGGTTTGTTTTGAAAAATCAAGGTTTTTGTAGGGTTTAATTGAGTTTTAAAAACTAACAAACGCCAAATACGTATGACTGACAAAGTTTAGTGTAGAATATTTGTCGCGGATCTTAAAAGCCTGCCTTCAACTTTCGCCCCTGATATATCTAAGTATTATAAGAAAATGTTTTAATATTCCATTGATGATTTTACTTGTTTTTTTTTTTATAGAATTTTACCCGACAATGTTCCACAACACATGACAATGCACACGAGACTATGCTTGTTGGGCAGACTTCCGGTGAATCAAATGAACACTTAAAAACATCAACAGAATATGAATTCCAAAATAGGAAGTTGCATTATTCAAAAATAGCCACAGACAAACAAGATATCGAACCAGAAAGTTTGATAATTTACCCTCATAAGGAGATTCGAATACATTTGAACAGAGTTGTATATTTACCAACTTATTTTATTTGCAACGTATGTGAATATATGTTTGGTTCGTTTGATACTTTTAAAACTCACAAAATCATGCATGACGCATTGATCGCTGAGAGTAGTCAATCTTATTTTACAACATTTACTGAAAATCATTATCAAAATAATGATTTTCAAATGCATGATTCAATTGTTAATACTTATTTTGATAACAAACATAACATAACACACGCCGAAGAAAAACCATACACTTGCGATGTATGCGCAAATACGTTCACGAGAATAAGTCATCTTAACAGACATAAAATGGTACACACAGGTGAAAAACCATTTAAATGTGATATCTGTTCATATACATTCACGAGAAAAAGTCATCTGCAACATCATTATATGGTACACACCGGTGAAAAACCCTATACTTGTGATATTTGCCCTTACAAAAGCACGGAACTCCGTCATCTTAAACAACATAAAATATCACATACCGGCCAAAAACCATATACATGTGAATTATGTTCATTGACATTCTCAATAAACAGCAATCTTAAAAGACACTTAATGACACACACCGGTATAAAACCATATAAATGTGAATTTTGTTCGTATACATTCAGTAGATTTAGTCATCTCCAAAAGCATAACATGGTACACACCGGTGAAAAACCATACACATGTGATGTTTGCCCATATAAATGCAAAGAACTGCGTCATCTAAAAATACATAAAAGATCGCATACCGGCGAAAAACCTTACAAATGTGAATTGTGCTCTTTAAAATTCTCTCAAAGTAGTAATCTCAAAAGACATTTAATGACACATACTGGCGAAAATCCCTATAAATGCGATCTGTGTTCATATAAATGCACGCGACTCGCTTGTCTAAAGAAACATAAATTGACACACACTGCAATGTTAACACAATAGATTGTATGTTTTAATGTAGATCGTAATAAAATTCCGATGCAATTGGTTATATAAAATAATGTACATTGCTATCGAAAATGATCACAGATGTCGCAGTATTATTTGCTGATAGCCGAAACGTCGAAAAAAGAAGGAAGAAGGACACACGGTGGAAACCTAAAAATCTACTACGATAGTGCACACTAAAGTTTGCCAGTCAAATGTATTTGTTTTTATTGAACTAAATACTAAACTAAATAAATAAATAAAAATGATGCTTCAGATCCAAACGAAGGGTTTTGTGATATGCCCGATTAAGATCAAGTGTGGTGCGGGGCGGGTGTGGTTTGGTGGGGCTATTAACTTCAATAATACCACAATGTGTAGATAGTATTTTGTTAGTTTTTAAAATTCAATGAAACCCTGCAAATTCAAAGCCATAGTTGATAATATAGTAAAGAAATATTCGTTTTTCTATAAAATATTTAAAATTATTCCATTGAATCATACATAAATTTAGATATTTTATAGGTAGAAGAACATTTTATATCGATTATGGTTTGGTAAGCAGGGCTTACGAATTTAAAATCTATAATATAATGAAAGAATGACTGAAAAAGTGAGCATTGTTCAGATTGACCCCTGATTTGCTTGGTTTAGGCAAGGTTTAATTGAATTTCAAAAACTAATCAGTACCATCATTAGACAGCAGAACTGCTTTCATTTATCGTATTTAATCTTTAGATTGTCACCGCGCGTCTTTGTCTTTTTTTCCTCAACATTTTAAGTTCGTTGTACAGGCAATTCTCAAAAAATAATATATTGTAATGTACCTACTGTAAGGCGTATGAATGCAAACGCTGCTCTAAGTACGTCAAAAGTGGAGCGATTGTTTTCATTCACCTTGAAGCATATGTACATCAATACTTTATCTCTTTAGAATGGCATCTGCAATGAGCCAGAAATGTTGGGGAAAAGGTAGGAAGAACACTTGATGACAACTCAAATATCCATTACGATAACAAATAAGTCTCAAACATTGTTTGTGTTATAACTAACAAAGCTGTTGATGCCTGTAGAGTTTACTAACTTAGCCATGTTTTACGCGCTTGTTAAATAATATCTAATATCGTAACAAAAGTAACGTATAAGGCTTCTTCTATATTTATAATCCATGTTTTTTTTTAATAAATAATCTTTTTCGAAATTGAAAAATCTGCGCACAAGTCTTGTGCGCATTCTTTGCTTTGCCAGAATTGGCTAGGTAAGCACCTACCTATACATTATATTATGACAAGAAAGCTAAGATCTTTTCTTTAGCAAATAGGTAGGTAGGTAGGTAGTCATTGTAGGTTATTTTTAGTAAATGATATTAAAATGCATTTTTTAAATACTGTGTAGGTATGTATAATAATTAAATAAAACATTCGAAATATTTTAATATTTTTTTATTACCTATGTCATTTGGTTTTGTTTGATCTAAAGCCACACTAATTCCTGAAACTGAATTTTTCTTCACTCAACTTTTTGTTCGAAATCCGTGACAAAATATGTTTTGCTTTAGCAGGACTATTCTAACTAGTCAACACGGTAGGTAAAAGGTTTTTGCAGCGCTCGAAATGGAAAATTTTACGAACCGGAGCGCTCCATGATTTTACGAAAATATTAACATAGTTATCTAAATTTATGAGTATTTTATAAAAATAAGCGTTAGGTTTTTTCGTTTATGGCCGATCTAGCTCAGACGGTCAAATTATTTTCTTTCAAGATTTTATTAAACGGAACGGCGTTCCGGTGCGTTCCGGTCCATTTCGAGCCCTAGGTTTTTGTTATTTTTCTTGATCCAAAATATCACAGATATCTCTAGAGGAAATTCCGTATACAGGGCGGTTATGTACAATAATTTAAAATTACTAATAATTATTGGTACATTTAACTGAACACTGCCAGAACCAGTGACGTCCCGTGGGGGTAGGCAGATTGAGCATCGCTTGGGGGCGGCAGTAACCCAAAAGGCGGCAAATCGAAGAGAATCATTAGGTATATATAGAAACAGTTACCTACCTAATCTTAGTAATAACGGAAATATCTTTCCATTAAAAAATCAGCTCACTGGTTGGAAACAAAATTTATTTATTAGGTACTATATAAAAGTGTTAACTGGACTTTTTTTGTCGGGTTCACGATGTCTAGTTTACTTTCGTTGTCCTTGGACATCACGTTCTTGGTGAACAGCAATGACACGTGGATACCTAATTTAAAATTTAAACAAATATTATGTTTGCCAGTCACTCGGGGATTTTGGAAGTTGTCAGGTGTACTTTTAACTGTACCTATCTGAAACCGTCGATTCGCAATATTGTCTATTGAAGCAGAGATGGCATTTAAATTAGATTTAGTGGTATATATAATATATTGTTAGTAAGTAGTGTATTCATACAACACATTTCTTAGATATTGGAGTCACGAAAGGATGATAAAAAGTACTGTATAAATAAAATGTGGCGGCATTTTGACACTGCCTAGGGGCGGCATTTTGTCTAGGGACGTCACTGGCAAGAGCCGAGTTAACTCGTGCGTTGTAAAAGTGATAAACTTCGGAATAAACTGTTTGTGTATATTTTATAAACAATATGTATTCTTTTAATGTGGAAATATTCACGATAAACTCGAGAAAAGTGTTGATTTGGTAAGTTTTCACAACATTTAACATTCTGTTCTGTTTGCTGGCCTACAAAGTGCCCACCTAGTAAAAATTGGCTGGCAGTAATCTTTTTTTACGAAGCACGGCAAACTTCCTATCGAATCGCATGGTGCATACGTATCTATGGAGCTTAGCTGAGTTGGCTGCAGTGTCGCTAGTGCCGAAAATGGTTTGTATTAATTTACAATATCGCCGCATGTACATAGGTATTATGCAATTATCGTACTTTATATTGCTCTTCTTAACAAGCCAACCTGCTACCAGCATCCTTGTTAAAAACATCACGCCGAACAGATCATCAGCCGGTACAATTTTCATTTGAGTAGCATCAAGTAGAGTAGTTTGCATGCCGACGTCCTTAAAGAAACCTCGATAGTAAATGCGAGGTACCTATCCAATTAGGCGTCTAGGAAGAAAGTCAAATCTCGGGATAATTGGAATATCTAGGTAGGTACTTATATATGTAATATATATAATATTATGTAAAGTTTGTCACTTCACCGTTAAAACAATTGGCAGGTAGATTTGCCTTGAAAGTTTTGACTCGGCTAAGACTTCTAACATTCTTTCAGTTATGTGTGATAGTTTCTCATAATCTCCAGTTTCCTTATTTCTGCGATAATAGCAAAGAGATTGAAAGACAAAAGAGAGAAGAAATTCCAATCTCTTTGGTAGCTAAGAAAGGTGTTGATACCTTTTGACGACCTCAGCAGAAGTATTGTCTATGCTTAAGTATATTATCTATGGTCTTATTTTGTTACGAGACTGTCAAACATCTTTTCTTATCTACATAAAATGGATATAAAACGCGAGCAAAATGAATTGGAAGCTACTGCAGAAGAGCACAAATGGTTTGATGTACCAATATTGCAGTCAAACGGCCCGGATGCGAATGTGTATATAAAAAAAGAGGGTGCCGAAGATGATGCCAACTGGCTTTCTGAGGTTAGTTTTTATCAAAACTTATTTATTGTCAGTAGGTTTTATACCTATATGATTGTTTATTTTTGTCAATTTACGTTATAATCTAATCTAATAATATGTTAATTTTTCAGAGGCCTGAAATAAACCTTGTCAATATAAAAACAGAGGTTGAAGATACAATAGGGCAAATCAATTATGACACAAAACCTAGTTGCTCATATTCTAAATGCGCTCAAGTAAATCAGGTAGGTTTTTGTTATTAACACAATATTTTATTAAATGATATAGGTATTATACCTACACTATGACGTTTCTAGCATCTTTCAGATGGTGAGGACAGATCTTTACAATAACATAACGTACCTACCTATATTTTTTATTAATATTTTGATTATAAAAATACCTACATGCAATTCATTTATATGCTATAGGCGGTGTTGGTTTAGTATTTACAAAGAATTCAAAGAAAACAATTCATTTCTCAGCTATCACTTAACGTCACAAATCTCCTGAGTCATTGTACTAAGGTTCTCCTTCTGTTTTGTCATGTCATGACGTGTTTGTCCATTTTTCCGTGTCGTTTTACTACTCTAATTAAGGATGGAGTGCTGACCTCAAACCAGTCTCTGTTAATCTATTCCATACACAAGGCTGCTATCGAGGGTAGTTTATTATATTTATGTATTGATGCGGTTAATTGTTACAATAAAATAAGCATCTCAGCTGTCAAAAACTACTATGTTTTAACGGGTCTAGGACGATTTGGCGCCGAGACAACTGGACGCCACGCAATTAGAAATTATATATACGTTATGTACTTATTGGAAATTTAAAAAAAAATATTTAATATTATTATTCGTATTAAAATTATTATGGAGGAGTCCAATCTCTTTGGATTTAATAGTTGGTGAGAATTTAAATATGCATACTTAAATAATGGTTTAATCGTGCTTATGTTTAAGTTCCAACGAAAAAAGAGTTTTTTTATTTTTATATAAAGCTTTTGGCATGGTAATTATCAATCCGCAATAAAAAAACATTATGTTAAGAGTAAAATTAATTAAAACTACTGAGTAGTAGATTGCTACGTTCTGTTTACGTGTCTACGATAGTGCGGCGTCCAATTGTCCTGGCGTCCAGTTGTCCCATACCCGTTTTAACAGCACCAATCTTGGCTGTGTTAACTTTTAGAGTGAGATATACAGTTTTGACGCCTAAGTTATTGTAATAATTATAATACCTCAATACATAAATATGATAAACTACCCTCGATGCCGCCATAGCAGCCTTGTATATCGAATAGATGTGCTGGTGTCCTCAAGCCAGGATGTTTATCAGGCCTTCGATTACCGGAGATCTTTCCTTCAATGATGAGATGCAGAAGATGATATTATCTCGGGATGTCGTGGAAACTAATTGTTCAATAAATAAGTCACTTCATTCAATATTTGTATAAGAATTATTCTTACACCGTTACAACTCTATCTTTATATTAGAGTTTCAACGTTCACATATAATAATATAATATAACTAATAATATTAGTTAATGTCTCATCATATCTTTAGCCTCATTACTGAAGATGGTGATCACCGAAATAACAAGCGTTTTCAACAATCTCCTTCTATCTAGGGCGATCCTGTGTTGATCTTGTTGCTTAAGTTAGTTTTTCATGGTTTCTCGATTCAGTTTTTTATAGTGTTATTCAATATAAAAGGTGCACGCCTTCGCAAGCTCCTCCCTTTATTGGCACCAGAAATCTTTCTTCTCTCCCTTCATGCTACTCAGATACCTTCTTACCATATGGCCAATAATTAGTGAACTCGTTTTTTGAAGCCGAGCTCTTCCGGTACAGAGACATCTATTTGTATGCCTGGCTATCCATACAAAAACAATAGGTACCTTCATTGTGGACATAGCAACACAATGCAGGACGTTCACAACATGAGATTTAAATTTAAATAATTACAAGATAAAAAGAACTTTATATACAAATTTAAATTTTCTGTTGAACCATATAAACTTGACTTGACTAGCTAAAACGATCAAAAAAAAATTGTACTTGACATGTCATATTGATTTCCATGATAACGTACGTATACATTAATAACATTAATAATTTAGTTGCTAGGACTCCAGAGCCCTAGCAACCAATAATGGTGTCGAAATAACTTTTCATACTAAACAGAATTAACTGAAAATGAATTAAATTCTACTTAAAGATGGCTAACAGTATTAAAAAATTCATTGGCGTCGAGTTCTGATATATTCTAAAAGTTTCAAATGTCTAGCTAGTCGGGAAGTTAGTTAAAAATCGATTCCAAGATTTGTACCGGACTAATAAGAATACGAGCTAAGAAAAACGTAAAAAGAACTGGTTCTATTCAAATAAGTTAAATAAAGCAAACAACACCCTCATACGAGAGAAAAAAAATAAACATAAAAAAATGTTATACTTAAAATAAAATAAAATGTCTGACTAGGACATTTTATTCAATAATCCATTGTTTATTTATCTTTTAGATTACCGAGACAAAAAATATGGTGACGAATGTCGCAAGTTTCAAGGCGGCGCGGTTGGTGTCAGAAGGACAAGTTCATAATGATAATATTAGTATTGACGAAGAAAACATTAAAAAAGAAGTCGAGAAATATAACAATAGGTCAACAAATATGGAGTCCATTGGTAAACAAAATGTTCACCCTCAATTATTAGCAACTGATACATCATTAGTGTTTGAACACGAAGAGACTGATAACTCATCCATAAAGTATATAAGCCTAAAAGCAAGCAAAGCCACTAATTCTGATGAAAAGCCATTTAAATGTGACAATTGCCATTTCTCTTGTACAACTTTCGGGAATATGAAATCACACAAAATGACTCATTCTGGTGAAAGGCCATTTAAATGTGTTGAATGTAGTTTCTCCTGTATAACATCTGGTAATATGAAATCACACAAAATGATCCATTCTGGTGAGAAGCCATTCAAATGTAATGAATGTAATTACTCTTGTGCACGATCTGATAAAATTAAATTACACAAAATGACACATTCTCGTGAAAGGCCATTTATATGTTCGGAATGTAATTTCACATGTACAACGTCAAGTAACATGAAATCACACAGAATGACACACTCTGGTGAAAAGCCTTTTAAATGTGACGAATGTAATTATTCGTGTACACAGTCTGGTAAGATAAAAAGACATAAAATGACTCATTCTGGTGAAAAACCGTTAAAATGTGCTGAGTGTAGTTTTACTTGTATTGAATCTGGTCACATGAAATTGCACAAAATGAGTCATTCTGGTGAAAAGCCATTTAAATGTGAAGAGTGTGATTATTCATGTTCGCAGTCGGGTAAAATGAAAAGACATAAAATGACTCATTCAGGTGAAAAACCTTTTAAATGTGATGAGTGCACTTTTAGTTGTATCGAATCTGGTGGTTTGAAGAGACACAAAATGAACCATTCAGGTGAAAAGCCATTTAAATGTGATGAGTGCAATTTTTCTTGTGCACGATCTGATAAACTAAAATTACACAAGATTACTCATACTGGTGAAAAGCCTTTTAAATGTGATGACTGCAACTACTCATCGTCTCAATCTAGAGACTTAAAAAAGCACAAAATGACTCATGCTGATGTATAAGTCTATTTTTATGGAATACTGCATCACACGTTCTAATAAATGCCTAATTTCAATGCTCTATAATTCGGAAATTATAACCTAGATCAGTCTTTTCCACACTTTATGTTACCACGTCCAATATTTAAAATAAAAAACCCAAGCTCTCCCATATTTCAATTATATAAAAATTCCGTATAAGCAATACGTGAAGCAATTTAGCATTAACTTCACAGCCCAAATCACAGCCAGATCCAAGTTAATTTATCAAAGCATGTATGTCGCCTCAAGCCATGGGCGAGTAAACTTGCGTTCTAGTTAACGTAATAACTTGTGAATAAGCTGTTGTGTATATTTTCTAAACAATATTTTATAATTTTAGTATGAAAATATTCACGATAAACTCGAGTAACAGTCGATTTATATGTATCTTTCTGTTGATATTTCATATTTTTAATGGATTTATTTAATTCCAAAAATAACTGCCTAAAATTAGTGTACATCTAGTAAAAATTGGCTGAGATTGGAGTGATAAGGTTGAAAGTTAATTATTTCGCAAACCATTTCGAACTATGGTGTTGCCACCAGTTAGAAACTACTGATCTAGGTGATGATTATAAATGTGTATGTTTATTATTGTTTTTGGTTACATGTTCATAATTGTACGTATTACATTTCCTTGTACCAAAGTTTACCGTAAGCTGGCGTACCGGAAAAGATAACCGTATAGCATTGAGATATAAAAGAAATTACGAGTTCGTGGAGCATTGCAGATAGTAAAGTTCAAATTGTATTAGATTCAACAAAAAACATTAATTTTATATTAATTTATTGACCTACAAAAGTGAGCATTTATGTATAAATATATACGATGTGTTTGTATTTTTCATTTGAATTCCAGTGTTTTTATTACCTACGTATTGTGTAAGTGTTTTAGTTAGACATGAATATTGATCTTAATAGTATTCGGCCATTTATTACCGAAAGAACAATCGATTGCCATTATTGACGACGTAGTTAAGTTGTTAAAACTCCCTCAATATAAATGAAGTTACTTTATAATTATAATATATCGACATTTTAAGCCTAAAACCATTATAAAACTTAAATTTCAACCCTTTGTATTAAATTTTAAATAAATGCATATTACGTCAATATGTGGATAACATGTAATCTATATTATTATATTGTGTTTAAATATGTATTCATATGATAAGAACAAATAAAGCGTGTATTTTCGTTAATTCCCCAAAATATCCAATTTTTAATAATTATTATTATGTACCTAAGCCTCGCTCAAAATAAAAAAGTTTGTGAACCGAAGCGCTCGATAATTTTTGGAAAATATTAAAAGTGAGAGTTTTTGATATACCTTATATCAGGCATGAAGAACCTTTTTGCGAACGCGTGCCAAAATTTCCGAAATATTATTTTTCGACTGAAAAGCGTGCTGAGCAGTTTTTTATAGGGAAAAAATGAAAAAAAAATATTTTTAAGAATTCTGTTAAGAAAGTTGGAAAATTACTATTGAGTTCTTCAAATTCTATCTTTCGCCGTGTTTCTAGCCTTTTTATATCTTTTATTCTTTAAATAATTGTTTCCATGTGCAAAGAGGTAGTGGAAGCACTTTAACCACGCTTCCTTCATATATTCTGTCTTTTTGAGCGATAATGTTTTGAGCCAAAATAACAATCGGCTATTTGTATTTGAACGAATGTCGATAAATTTCATCAGTTTTGTTGATGGACTATTTTCATTTTTAATTGCCTGATTGGTCTCAAGCATTGTAGATCGATCAAAATCAGAGGTTCACAAGACGGCTTCTCTTGCCGCCTGATGAAGTCAGTGCGATAATATTATGTATGACGCATAAAGCCTAAGGACCGACTTATAAAATTATATATTTACATTAATTTTACAAACGTAATGCTTATTCTTGAAATTAGTAACTAGTACATATTTGCATGGTATTTTTTATACAATGCGATCTGTCATTTACGTATTTTGTTGTTTTCGTTTGCGCATCGATATATAAATATTATTTGTAAAAATAAAATTAAAAACCAAAGAAAATACGCATGGCTATGTCGTCATTATTTTAAAATTTACGTATTTGTAAAACTCTTTTGAATTTTGTTAATGGTAGGTCATTTTTTTGTCTTCAAAATAAATCATCGGCGTGTCATTTAAAATGTCTCGCGTGCCACTGGTGGCATGCGTGCCATAGGTTTGCCATCCCTGCCTTATATACTCACATACCTAACTACCTAAAATGGATAAATGCAATAACATATAAAAATACTGATTCAATTCAATTTCAATTAATTTTATTTATTTTTTAACATATTGTGTACATTACAAATTATATGTTTAAGACGTTCACATCATGATATTTAGAAACAAAGAAATATAAAACAGTATTAAATAAAAAAAGAGATAGATAAAATGTTAATAAACAGTAGAAATGTGTAAATACAAAAAATATAAATTAGATAGGTACAAGGAAGTACACCTTAACGATGAGTTAAGCAGACCCTATTTTAAGAATTTAAATTCGTCTGAATAAGAACGGAAACAATAACTGGAAAGTGATTATTAGCAACATTTATTATTTACAGAACGTTCTAGAGAGATGAAACAGGGTGATATAAATCATGCAAAAGAAAATCGCATTATAACTGTTACAGCATGCTTTGACTTACAAAAATTTTTACTGCGTCAAAAAGTGAAGTATGAGTCTTTCAATATAAGAGAAAATAATATGCCATCTATAATCTCACTGTTTATGATACTGTTAGCAGGGCTCGAAATGGACCGGAACGCACCGGAGCGCCGTTCCGGTTCATAAAATCTCCAAAACTATCGCTCCGTCTCGTGGAATATTAATCTGACAGCCTGAGCTAGATATGTCATATAATAAAAAATCTAACAGACTTGTTTTTATAAAATACATATACAATTAGATAACAACCTTAATATTTTGATAAAATTATCGAGCGCTCCGGTTCGTAAAATTTTGCATCTCGAGCGCTGACTGTTAGCAAGGATGGCTATTGTTATCTTTGGCATCTACAGACAGCTAAGCAAGGTGCAATAGAAATAAGTAGCTGCATATAAATAAAAGTGTTATAAGTAATATTTTTACATATTTAAAATCTAATTTTAAGAATATAGTTGTATGTTAGTTGATAGTTTTCCCACACTTAATATAAAAGAAGATTTATTTACATAAAGTTTTTATATATCCATGTACGCACCTATTTACTTGACAATGCTGCAATGCAAACGTAATTTACGTAAAATATATAAGTTACTAACATTCTATCATTTTTTTTTAATTTATACTATCAATCATTATTATGCTGAGTGAAATACTCATTTAGTGCCTTTTGCAATTATCTTACTATAATATTATGTTCTGTAAAACAATTACCTGAAACTGACTGAATGGTTAAAATAGAGTTTATTGCGATAAAATATTGTTTAGTCAAAAAATCTCCTCATATTCCATCAGAATATCTAAAAATATTTTTGGTTTAATCAAATATCAACGAGAAAAAAAACACTAAGAGCACATAGTATGTCATTCCTCGTAAAAATCAAAACAAAAATCTCTCTACGTCGAGATATTTAAGATTATCGTTCAGAATTAGCATGGAAAAAAACACCATCTTAAGTTACGTGGTACTTTTTTAATCAAAAAAAAAATAATTACGTGGAAGAACACACCAAGTATAGATATATACAACCTCTAAAAAATATAAACGGGAAAAATCACACCAAATCTTGATGTAAAATTTTAGTTGTCAAACTTAACGTGGAAAAATACATTCAGGCTGTTATTCACTAAACTAATGTCATGCGAAAGTTAATTGTCTGCTTAAATGATACACTATTTAAAGATATAAATTATAATTTAAATAATATTTGCAGACAATAAACGGCTTTTGCTACACATTGTTTTGAATGGTTTTTTTGCTCTCCTGAAAAGTTGATAATTTAGAGTTAGTGTGTTATTCTATGAGGTAGTCGATATTAAATTGTTATGAAATAATAATAATTATTATGTCTAGTACATTTATGTAATTAATCTTTTAATTTAGGTATCAATGAATTAATAAAGGCTATGCCAAAAAATAGTATCGTTATAACAATACTGGAATTAAACTAGCTAGTAAAGGTAGTTACATAATAAATGTTAAGAATATAAAACATGTGAGCCCTTTGTATAGTTAAACTTTTTGAAGCTGGTCCTCTTTCGTTAGTTACAGACAATTCAAAGTAAAAATAAACAAAGTCAAATCAGCTCCACGGAACCCCATAGCCGGTGTCCCATAAGGCTCAGTGATCGGGCTACTGTTGTATAATTTGTATAGGTACCCACGACATTCCGATATCCAAATCCAGATTTGGCTCCCAGATTATCGTTACCTACCCAATATGCTGATGGGTACCGCTATCCAATGACATTAATATGGACGAAGCATCTGGAAAAGAAAATGACACTCACTTTATTGTCGGGTCTGCCAAATGGGATAATCTGTTCTAACGCCATTACAATAAAGGTGATATTGCTATAAATTCCTGATGCTTTTTGTTGGGTCTGCCGAATGGTTCGGTTCGAACGGGTTCGCTCAAATGAACATTGACATTAGAAACACTGCTCTAACGCCATTACAATAAAAGTCATATTGCTATAAATTCCCGATGCGTGATATCGCATAATGGAAATTGCGTGACGTCTACCAATACATGCGAATGCGCGAATTTACTTGCTAGCTACTGTATTGAGTGCGTCGTCCATTAATAATGTCATTGCCGCTATCCTTGCGCGACCAGGAAACCGTAATCGTTCTATAGATATTGTCCAAGCTGCGTCTAACCAAATCGTTACTTGGTGTGACAAAATGGCGAATAAAAATAAGACGACACAAAAGCTCTGCAATAACTTTTACAAAAAGTCCGACCGACACATGCTTAAAGTCAAAAATAATATTAAATAATAATAAATAGATATTTCGAAATCAAAAAGCGCCAAGCTCAAGTCGCGAACACCAGACTAGGCGGAATAGGTAGAATAGGTAGAAAAAGTAAGCTCGCCCTTATAGGCAAACTTCTCCTCTATAGGTACTGCGGGCACCCGTCCCATTATGACGTATTAATATGCTGCCCCCGTCTGGGGCTATGCTCAGGGATCGAAATGCACCAGAGCGCACTCGAGCACCGTTCCGGTGACATGAAATCTCCAAAATAATCGCTCTGTCTCGCGAAAAAAGATAATTTGACCATCTGAGCTAGATAGGCAATATAACAAAAAGTAATATGTACCTACTTACACTTATTTTTATAAAATATACGTATAATTAGATAAACGTGTTAATATTTTCGGAATCTTATTTAGCGTTCCGGTTCGTGAAAATTTCCATTTCGAGCGCTGGCTATGCTAATCTTACAGAACATTTTTAAAACGCTAAAACAAATACCTTAGAATAATCACAGATGTCCCATGGTTTGTACGCAATTCCACTCTTCTTAGAGACTTGAACGAAGAAACCATTTACGACCACGTCTTGAAACTTTCTAAAAATTCTACAGCTCCATGACAGCAGGCTTCTCAAATCAGTCGATCAAAGATCTAAACAATTATGATTCAGCCATTTCCATCGAATTTTCGAGACCGGAAGCAATACTGCTCTTAAAGTTTGCTTACCTACACTATATCTTACTGATATTTCTACTCTAGGTATATTTTCCTAGAGGCTATTTGGTTCCCTCCCCATCTGCATTGAATTCTGATATAAAAAAATAAAATATTCCGCAGTACTGACTCCGTCGATTCGAAGGAGATACCACTGTGACTGTATAACCCCTATTTGTTTTTTCCCAATACTTTTTCATTTTTTCCTTCAGATCCACGACGAAGAGCCATGCACTCTTCAACACAGTTACTACAAACGCGAGTAGGTACTACAGATGATGAAGATTTAAGGTCGTTTGGCCTTGGTGCCGCATATTATACCTATAATCAGGGCTTTTTTTCCATTTAACGCGGTGGAACGGCGTTCCGGCACCTTTTTTCACGGTTTTATTTCAAAATCAATTAAACGAAAAAATATTTGCGCTTAAGTAATTACAATAATAATTCGTTAAAATGATAAAATAAGGTACAGGTGGAAGCCATTTTGAATGTTGGCGTGTTAGTGTTAGTGAAGTAACCGTATAGTTTAAATAGCAAACATGCGTATGTAACTAGCTTCATACGTATGCTGCGTATTATGATTTTGACAGTTTGACGTTTATCGCATGGCAGCATCTGCGTATATTGTTATTTACGTTTGTTTAGTCAGTTTGTGTTACGATTACGTGTTGTGCAACTATTTTATATATTATTTAGTGCAACCCCAAGTTTAAATATGAAAAAAAATTCCTGTTACTTCTCAACCACCGGCAGCGGCGCCGATTCCGCAAATAAAAAGCTCAAAACAGAAACGATGACAGAAGATATGGAAATATCGGTACATGTAGATGTTCCTGAATCATCTCTAGCTGATCTCGGGGATCAAGGTCGAACTCAAAACGATTGGCCAGACTGCTGGTCATTAGATCAAAAAAACGATTTTTGCTCAAAAAACGAATGGTTGAACGTACACAAAATGAAACTTGGCTGCACAATTTGCAGAAACGTTGGAACTCTTGGAACTGAAACGACAATGGGAATGAAAATATCCAAAGAATGGGCCAATAATGAAATCACGTATTCTGGGAAAGAGAGGAAGCTACAATTGGGGTCACTTCGAAAAAAAATTTTCGATCACAGAGGATCTATTGCACACAAAGCAGCGTTAAAAATCATTTCTGAAGCCAAAAAAAAGCAGATTGAAAATACTTTTTTAAAATCGTTATCTCGCGAAAAAGTAATAACAGCAAACATTTTTCGAACTGCATATAAAGTAGCTAAGGAAAATCAATCATTCAATATGTTTGAAAGTGAAATTAATCTCCAAGAACTAAATGGGATCGAAATGGGTCATATTCTCCATTCCACTAACGCATGTGTTAACATTGTAAATCATATATGTGATGAAATGAGAAAAAATGTTTTCAAAGAAATTGTTCAATCGAAAAATATAATTTCTTTGATAATTGATGAGTCTACCACCATAAGCCAAAAAACCACCCTCATTGTGTATGTTCGATGCTGTGTCGAAAGTGTTGGAATGAATTCACCAATTAATTTGTTTTTGGATTTGATTGAACTTAAAGACGTAACGTGTAACTCGTGGGACCACCCTTGACACTTTTCGATCCTTCAAAATATGTTGATAGGTGGTTACTTAAAGGAAGACATTCGGCCTTAGACTCTAACACTAAGAAAAGGAATCGAGATGATGTATCAGACGAGAATTGGAAAAAACTTTGGAAATCACTCTAAACTTTTATTCAAGTTCATAAATAAATACATTACATATGTATTTACAATTATATTTTAAAGTTAGTCTTATTTAGTCTTATTTGTACAATATATTTCAAATATAATGTATGTATTTTATTGTTTCTGTAGCTTTGTTTTGACTAAAATAAAAAATTATCGTAAAAATCAACCTTTTTTTGTTCGCTTCGTGGCATAGCTCCTTTAAATTTCATTTAAGTGACATTTGAATATAATTTTATTTAGTAAAAAGCTTGACATGAAGTGAGTTCCGGCACCTTTTTTTTAAAAAAAAAAGCCCTGCCTATAATAAAATTGAACTAAATCTCATTTATCCAATGTTTTACTGTGAGAAACAAAGTCTAAACATTTCGCGTAGGCACTAGGTATAATTTTTGCCGAAAAGCCATAATTTTTGGGTTTGCGTATTTCGGAGACCAAGATGGCAACACTGATTGCTATATTTGTCTATGCCTGCAATCAATACAGTCTGCCACGACTCGCGGCATCGTTTTACAATTTGTTACATTAAATACGCAAAATGGATATAAAACGCGAACCAAATGAATTCGAAGCTGATACAGAAGGGCAGCAATGGTTTGAGGTACCTTTATTGCAACCAAACGACCAGAACGCCAGCATTTATATAAAGCAAGAGAATGACATCGATGTCAGCTGCAATTTTGAGGTTAGTTTTTCAAAGCTATTTATTTAAGGTACCTCATCGAATTGGCTTATAGAGCTATATGCTTGTTTGCGGATTGCAGTTATGGCTGTGTAAGTAAGTAGAGTCTCCGTCACGTAACCTTGCCATTTGGAATTCGGTTCGGAGAATTCTTTATAAAACTGTAAACATACTACTATATTCTGTAAAATGGATTTTTCACACACAGAAGCAGCGTTTTCACACCTACTATATGCGCACGAAAGTAAGTGTGCTTCTGCGCAGGTCCGTGCTTAAGTTGTTTACCTATATCTTCCGACACGGAAACCCATGAATTCTGACAAACAATAATTTAGAGAGGTTTTGAAAGTGTGATATAAAACCACGTTTGCCGCACGGCTTAAGCATCGGCCTATAGGGTTGTGTGTCCTAGGTTCAAATTCTGGGTCTGACAAGTACACGTCATATTGTTTGTCAATTTGTGGATGAGTCAGAGTATGGACCTAATAGGTTGAGCAAGTGGCTGACATACATTTCTCGTAAAAAAAAAGTCTGTTAATACAAACCTACATTCTATGGAGGCCCAATATGATCCTATTAGGATCGGACATGGTTGAAAAAGAAGATATGAAGAATACCACACTCCAGAGGCAGACTTTACAGCCAAGCACGATATATCGGTGACAGGCCCTCCGAAGCTTCCTTCTTGTTTTAATTGGTATTTATTGTGACGATTGTTATGTATATTTCTTAGAAGTCAGTCATGCTTAGCTATTAGGGTTCTATCAATTGTGACTTTTGGGTGTATCTGATGTATAGTTCACCCATATCTGTCTCCATACACTCCAGCACCGTCCCTGTAAGTCTGTTTTTAAGGTGGATGGCGGTGCCTGGGTATAGTTAAAGCTTGCAATTTTCCGCATGGTCTTACCAATACTGGTGGTAAGATGCGCTGCAAATAGATGTAGGACAAACGAAAAGAAAGCTCATTATCACATCAGTTTTGAGATAAAGTAAAAAAACTTATATAATGTTTGAGACTTTCACGCCTGTTTTTTTATCATAAGAGATTTTTAGGTTTACACCGTGTGTACTTCTTGATTCTTTCCTCGACGTTTCGGGCTCGTTGCAGAGGCCATTATTAAGAGATGATAATATATTTTATGATGACGTGTAGTGTAGGTATATGAATGCATCATGGCTTCCGGGACTGTCAGCAAAATCCAATATTCGATCCGGTATCTTTGGCTGTAACGATCGACACATTACTCTGAGTAATATTTGCTCTTTGCTAATCGGATTCCTTTTGTCATTCTTAGACCAACGTTTGCATGCATATACATACACTACACTTTATCATAAAACATATCATCTCTTGATAATGGCCTCTCCAATGAGCCCGAAGCGTCAAGGATAGAAGGAAGAAGTACACACGGTGGAAATCCAAAAATCTATTACGATGAAAAAAGTTAATTGTTATAGTATTTATTAAACTTCAGTTAAAAGTTATTTTACGTGTCAATTTATTATATTATAATAGTCATTTACACAATTCACTTTATATATTACAAAAAAATATATTTAAATTTTTGGTGTAATGTTTGTGAATAATCTTTTGATTTTAATATTTTTTCTTCTCCACAAGATAGCATCATTAACTGATTTTGCGATTTTTGTGGATAATGATCTTTCTTTCCGGCTACCCTTCATGTTCGATTTCCTTTATATGAAAACATGTTTTTTTTCAGAAACCTTCAACAGACTTGCGCATTATAAAATCGGAGACGAACTATCAAGGAAATGACTTAAGCGACGAGTGTGTTGCAGACACAAAACGAGAAATCAAATCCGAGGATCCGCAACTCGGCTGCATCTATTTGGACCGTAGACCAGTCAATCAGGTATACAGTCTTCCACCAATCTTTACAGTGAACTTATCAATGGTCACAGCTTAATCTTTGTAAACAGTTATTACTGCAGTGTTAGTGGTATATTACCATCTGCTAGTCATTGTATATAACTTTATCAAGAAAACCTTACTTAATAAGACTCAAAAATGAACCGAAGCGTTCCGTTTCATGAAATCCACGAGATTTTCGCTCCGTTTTGTGTAAACAAATAATTTGACCGTCTGCGCAGTTCTAGATAGGCAATATAAATAGAATCGAAAAAACTTATTTTTATAAAACATCAAATTAATCAATCGATCATCAAAATTCGAGCGCTCCGGTACTTAAAAATTTCCATTTCGAGCGCTGTTTTATAAGGTCTACAGTGTAAGTGAAGCACATGCCCTACATACATTTTTTCATAGTAAGTATCAAAATTTAAAATTCAGTTCGTTTTCAGCTTAGGTACATAATTTGTAAACACCTCAGTAATATACGTGTTCTGCCATTGCCGACTGAAGAGAAAGCCGATACATTCACGACTGGTCCTACCTTTCCTCCCCTTCCGTTGTCTATGAATGACCTGTCATTGCATGCCATTGTCTGTGCTCATACTGACGCGTATCTCGTGTTCACTTACAGATTAATTAAATGATAAATAATACACTAGCATTAATACACCTTCTACAAATTTAATGCATAGATCAATGCTACATATGTTTTGGAAATCGATATTACCACCGGTTTTTGTGTGACTTTGACAGCTGATGAATAACAGGAATGTATATTATTTATAAATAACACTGATAGTTAATATATTTGATTTGAGATTTTTTTATAAGTAATTCAATTTAACCGAGAAAGGGCGAATCAATATGTCAAAGAATCTGGGATCTGATTTTGACAGCTGAGGAGTGCACCACTCGTTGCTTGTGCAAAAAGTTATGCTCAGGCCTTATTAATCTAAAGTTGGTGGTTGTTCGGCCCAATACGCTTTAGCAATTAGCTCTCTGGCATTAAAAATATTTACAATGAAATTACCTAGTAGTTTTTACATGGATTGCTTGTAAATTTGCGTTGATTTTGGTTATCTAGGGCCTTATGTTAGAACTTGCGAGTTGTAGTCGCCCTGTCGACATGACGTCATATGACATCATTGTGACGTACTACCGGAGTTATAATAGCATTCGAGAAAATAACGCTACTAAAATAGTGGCGTTACCCATTGTTCCCATACACAAATAGGTGTATCAGCATAATAATGTCTATGGTGAGCCGTGTGCGTTAGACGGCTTGCCTTGAGCGTGTATTGGCTGACGTCGTATGAGAATATTACATTGTCAAATCTTATGAATCATTCATAGAATAAAAGAAATTTGTTTAATATACTGATGTAACTGTCCACTGCCATTCAATATTTATTTATGCATGTCTATAAGTTTTGAGTTTTAATTATGATTTAAAACATATCTCATATTTGTTTTTTGTTGTATTTTGTAAACAATATAGTTGTTCTTTCAGTCGATTCCTGCAACTTGTACATTGGCTGACATCGCGAGGCTCGAATCCTCAAAGGTAATCTCAGATGTGCAGCGGCCAAGAGATGAAATACAGATTGTTGAACAAGACATTAAAGAAGAAGTCGGGATAAATGAAACCATTGCTAATGCAGACGCCGTCAGTCACACACCCAAACGTAAACATATGATAGAATCTAACGTGGAAAATCCAGATTTATTGGTAGCTGTTATAAAGTTAGAAAAAACATCGTTTAACAACGAAAACTTTGTATGCGGAATTTGTTTTAATTTTTTTGCATCGTTATATTTATTGAAACTTCACAAAACGGTACATCATAATAAAGCAAAAGGGAAAAAGATGAGATCACAGACAGATCCATTAAAACTGCACAAAATGAATCATTCTGTCGAAAAGCCATTTAAATGTCATGAATGCAATTACTCTTGCTCCTCGTCTACCAACATGAAGAGACACAAAATCACTCATTCAAAAGAAAAGCCATTTAAATGTGATCAATGTGATTATTCATGTATAACGTCTCAGCACATTAAAACACACAAAATGACACATTCTGGTGAAAAACCATTTAAATGTGACCAGTGCAATTTCTCATGCGTATTATCTTATACGATGAAAACACATAAAATGACTCATTCTGGTGAAAAGCCATTTAAATGTGACCAATGTCATTACTCTTGTAGAAGATCTAGTCTGATAAAAATCCACAAAATGACACATTCTGGCGAAAAGCCATTTAAATGTGATCAATGTGATTACTCGTGTATATGGTCCAATAACTTAAAAGCTCACAAGATGACGCATTGTGATAAAAAGCCATTCAAATGTGAAGAATGTGATTACTCATCTACAACAGCTAGTCACATGAAAAGCCACAGAATTACTCATTCTGGTGAAAAGCAATTTAAATGTGAAATTTGCAATTATTCTTGTGTAAAATATCGTTCGTTGATGATACACAACAGGACTCATTCTGGCGATAATCCATTTAAATGTGACCAGTGTAATTACTCGTCTATAAAAGCTGGTGCGTTACAAATTCACAAGATGTCACATACTGGTGAAAAACCATTTAAATGTGATCAATGTGATTACTCTTGTAAATGGTTCAATAGCTTAAAAATACACAAGATGACCCATTCTGGCGAAAAGCCATATAAATGTGTTTACTGTAATTACGCATGTATATCTTCTAGTACCCTTGCAGTACATAACAAGATTCATTCCGGTGAAAAGCCATTTAAATGTGATCAATGTGATTACTCGTGTATATCATCCAGTAACCTTATAGTACATAAAAGGATTCATTCTGGTGAAAAGCCATTTAAATGTGATCATTGTGATTATTCGTGTATATCGTCCAATAACTTAAAAATACACAAAATGACTCATTCTGGTAAAAAGCGAATCAAATGTGACCAATGTGATTATTCATCTATAACATCCAGTAACATGAAAAGACACAAAAACACTCATTCTGGTGACAAGTTATTAAAAAATGTGACAATGTAAAATTTCATAAAAAGACTCCTTCAGTTGTAAACCTCTGAAGAACTCAAAGCTTCTAATTTTAGAGTTTTAACCCATAGCTTAAGGGCCGCACAAAATTGTGTTTTTGCTTATTCCTTTTTAAATGCAAATTAACTCGTCAATTACAAAATTAATTAAAAGGACCCGTAAGCATTGTGTTAAGCGTCGCTGTCGAAACTATAATTAATAATTAATTACCTATTTTTATATTCAACGAATAATTCCATTTGCCGACTCAAGTAGAAAGCCGATATATTCACAACGACTGGTCCTACTTTTTCAGCCCCTCCCGTTGTTGTTTATGGATGACCTGTCATTGCTCTATAAAGTTCACATACGCGTCTGTCGTATCACACAGGGAATGGTTTGTTTAGGATAGATGAGTTACGTGATAAATAATACACTAACATTAACACACCTACGAATGTAATGCATAGATCAATGCTACATATTTTTTGGAAATCGATATTACCACCGGATTTTGTGTGAAAGACTAGTCTGACTTTGACAGCTGATGAATAATATGAATGTAGGTATATTATTTATTAATAACACTGATAGTTAATATATTTGATTTAAGATTTTTTTTTATATTTCAATTTGCAACGAGAAAGGACGAATCAATATGTCAAGCAATCTGGGATCTGATTTTGACAGCTGAACAGTGGACCACTCGTTGCTTGTGCAAAAAGTTATGCTCAGGCCTTATTAATCTAAAGTTGGTGGTTGTTCGGCCCAATACTTTTTAGCAATTAGCTCTCTGGCATTAAAAATATTTACAATGAAATTACCTAGTAGTTTTTACATGGATTGCTTGTAAATTTGCGTTGATTTTGGTTACCTAGGGCCTTATGTTAGAACTTGCGAGTTGTAGTCGCCCGGTCGACATGACGTCATATGACATCATTGTGACGTACTACCGGAGTTATAATAGCAATAGGCTTTAGTAATCTAAAGATGGCGCTGATAATTCACAAGATTTAAGAATGTAATAATCTAAGTATTAACATATTTTTAAAATTATGAATGTTCTATAATTAATATGATTATTTTAATAACTCTTCAACCACATTTACCATAAATTATAAAAATTATTCTAGATTTTTGAGTAGAGACTCGTTTACTTACTTATATCATAAAATATCGACAAAATCGATTCCTGGAATACTAAATCCAAATCCCATAGAATAGTAAAAAATCAGAATCACGTAAATTTTTTTTAACCAAACAACCCTGTATCTTATTATTGTTAGTAGAAATAGGTGTGTACTTACAACATTCAAAGTTTCTTATTAAACTACATTAATACAATGCAAGTTACTGTATTTAATGATTTTCAAAATATTTCCCAAACCGTTGAGCCATTTTCAATTTCTCCACGAGGCGGAGCGGTAGTCTTGAAGATTTCACAAACCGGAGCTGGGCTCTGGTCCGTTCCGATTCATTTCCAGTCCTGCCTCTACGTAGACGTAAAAGCAGAGTGCCTAAGTAAAGGTTTACGTATAGTAGTTTGACAACTTTTATTGTTTGAAAATTAATTTGAAGATTACTTGAAACATTATGATTACCTACCTAACATTGTGTTTTTTTGTTCAGTTTAAACTTACGAAAGTGTTAATTTTATCAAACTGAGCTGTTTTTAATTTGTTGACGTTTATGATCAGTGTCGTCTGGTAAATGAAAATTCAAATTAATTTATTTTACATAATATCGTCTTTGTTCTGGCAGAACACACTAACTGGAGAACACTAGTTTTGAGTAATTTGACTTTGAAATTGTTAAAATGTTAGAAATGGTCTATCATGTGAGTTTATTGAGTAATCGTAAGAATGACTTTAAACTAAAGACTGTTTATTTATTAAGAAGGTTTCCAGACGGTAAAGTTTGAAATAAGGAACATTTTAGTATAACTAACTCAATATGTCATTTTTTTCGAATTAGTGTCTTCTGCCAGAACAGTGACGATATACTTAATGAACAAAACAAATTATAAATTTAAAGCGTTCACGACATGACATAAAATAAGTGTTAACAATTTAAAAAATAATAATACAGAGAAATTTTAGTTAATAATACAATAAATAATAAAATATGAAATAAAATTAGAAAATAAATAAAATAAAATAACAAAAATAAAAGTAGATGGAAGCACACAAAGTGAACTTTGATAGACCCTTTCTTAAAAACCTATAAAACAACGTCCACCTAAATTCAACTCACGTAAGTGGAATATATCAATATCCGAAGTGATTTCATTAAACATGGTTATTACCCTCCCAATTGGCATTACTAATGGCAGGTTAGTTCTGCACCTTGGGAGAACAAACAACGGATGCCCTCGATTCCTAAGGTAATTATCAGGGACATACAAGCCAACACCACCAAGAATGGTGGAGGTCACATTTAAACCACCACGAATAGTCACACTTGAACAAAGTTACAAAAATTTCGATATTTATAAACATAATTTATTAATTGGTGCAAAGTAGGTCGGTAGGTACTATTAAATAATAATGGAATACAATTTGGCGACCCGAGTAAAAAGTTGATTGTAAGAGTCAAGAAGGCATTACGTGCCCATATACGTACAGTTATTGTCTGTGGCATATCAAGTGTCAAAAACTGTGGTTTGTATAGCTCCGCGGCATATAATTTGTTTCTGTTTACAGTGTTGCGGCCTTAAAATCTATAAACAGACGATGGATTGGGATACTAGCTATAGTTTATTCTAAAAAAAGTCTAAAAAAGAAAATTTTATTTTTTCCCATTTTACAACTTGCAACATCAAATTTGAGTTGACCTGTTTTTAGCTGTAATGTATAATACCTATAATTTCGTACATGACATGTGTACATTAATTAAAATCAAGAAGCAAGCCTACTTAAATTTAGAATTTTTATTATATTAAGGCTATACCTCAGTTGAGGCATGGTCTAAAAAGATCGTGGCTAGGCGATGCGCAGATTGTGCAAATGACGCGTGCCGAACGAAATATAATTTGTCATATAAATCCAACATGCGTCCATTTAATGTTCTGTTTATTGTTCTATTAGTAACAATAATAATATATTCATTGACATGTTTTCTTTTTCAAGTAAATGAGTAATGTTTTTTAATCATCTTTACACGATTTAAGAATTAATACCCCCGTCGCCATCACGAAACAAATTGACATGTTCACAGGTCGACTTTCGCTCTCCGATTGCCAGCGAGTCCAAAATTTCGTCTCACCTATAGTTGAAAATTATTTGCCGTTTCGCTGAAGTATGCTCTTAAATTAACTTTATGATATATAGAAACGGACAGCAGGTGTCCATAGACGAAAGCATGCACGATGAAATTGCTCGAAGAACAAAGCTGGGATGGAGTGCTTTCGGACGTCTGAATAGTATCTTCAAAAGTGACCTACCATTGTGTCTTAAGTGTAGGGTGTTCGACCAATGTGTGCTACCCGTGCTCACGTATGGCTGCGAGACGTGGACCCTCAACACGAGAGATGTCCATAAGCTGAGAGTCGCACAGCGAGGCATGGAGAGGTATATGTTGGGCATCACGCGAAAGGACCGTAAGAGAAACGAATGGGTTAGGAAGCAGACAGGAGTACGCGATGTAATAGACGTTGCCAAAAAGCTGAAATGGAGATCGGCGGGGAACATTGCTCGCCGAAAGGACGGCCGCTGGACAAATGCCGTCATCCAGTGGTGCCCAAGGGACACAAAACGACCACAGGGTCGCCCTAAAAGACGCTGGATTGACGAACTGGTAAAGTTCGGCGGAAATACGTGGCAGCGAACGACACAGGATCGAGAGAGTTGGAAGAAGCTTGGGGAGCCCTACATCCAGCAGTGGATTGACCCCGGCTGATTATGATGATATAGAAAACATTCGAGCCTTGGATAATTATTACAAATTAGATAATAATTAATTTTTAAGTTAACCAGCATTAAGAGGGGGCTCAAGAGGAGGAGATTGAAATATAAATCTAGTATCAAAAGGACATCGGCGTCGTTAGGACGTTAATTTAAATCGATATTTTCGCAAAAATCACTAATCATCGGAGATTTTAATTAAAAAAAAAAAAAATATTATTGGTATTGTCGGCCGTCTTACACATTATTATTTGATAAACAACTGCACGTGTCCGCCGATCAGAAAACAGGGCTGTCAAAATATTATATGCATTAATATTTTTAAAATGTTAATTTCGTCATAGTATTATTATTACCTAATTCAAATTGAGCGTAGGTTGATACTCAAATACTATTATAGTATGTTTATGATTTCGAGAAAATAATACGATGGTATATAATCCATATCAATTATTTGAAAACAATACATTTGCATGTAGGTACATGTATAATATAGTGAAAAGGTCAGATACCCGTTTAATTTGCAAGATAACATCAAAATTTGTATATAATTACCTAAATGAAGAATATTCGACATTCATGAGTGAGCACGGCTCAAAGCTATGAAAATGTGTTTTTTTCAATTTTAAAATATTTTAATTGTGTATTATTTTATTACAGATTCATAATACATTATATAACTAATACAACATACTGTTTTTTTCTATGAATAAAAAATACTGGAAGGAACATATTGTGTCACGGCAATCAAGAAAGACCGGAAAATATGGCCAACAATGCATGATACACAAACATAAAATACACAAAATTACCTATTTAAGTTTACCGCACACGTGCAGACCACACGATCTTTGTTTTCGCAAAGTCATCGCTTTCCAAAATGGCGAATTTGGTTGCCAGTTTTTATGGCGATGAATCAGTATGTTCCTTCCTGTCTTTTTTATTCGTAGGTTTGCTTACTATGTACACCAAGAAATTTCCATTTATAAAATCGAAAATGAGTTTTGGAATATAATGCAACTAAAACTAGAAAAATTCTATCATGGGTGTTTACTTCTTGAATTAGTTGACCCCAGAAACAACAGGTCCATTCCACTACGTGAACCATAGTGGATATTATGCAGTGTCCACATTGGCAACATGTCGCCGGCAACCTCGTTAAATTTTACGATAAGTATGATAATTATCGTAAAATTTCTTAAGCCATTATGATAATTATCGTAAAATTTATCGAGGTTGTCGCGCGACATGTTGCCAGTGTGGACCCGGCATTAGATGCACAAAACTTGAATAAAATATATTATAAATAAAATTTAAAAAGTACAATATAATTAATTGCGTCGACAGCCCTGGCGTCGCCCGCCAGTCGGATGGACTAATAAAAAAATAATTTGTCTAGTGACTGTATGTTAATAATTATTTTTAGGCACTCATGATATAAATTATTTCGCCCATTGCCTTTAGATGCAATAATGGTTCTACCTACCACTTGCTTCACTAGTATAAAAGTGAAGTTGCGCAGTCAATAAAAAATCACTTTCTTTTTATAATAGGCAGACACTAAATTCTACGTTTTAAAAAATATGCATTAGAATTAAACAATACCTATTATTTTTAATACGTAGGTCCTAAACATTACAAATAAACACTATTCATTAGTAATGTTTTTTGGATAGCACATGAAATAAAAATGTAGGTAGATATGCATGTCAACATCCTTCGTATATTTAGTTCTCGGACAATTTCAGGTTAAAAAGTTATTAATATATTATTAAGTTTATATCGTGGCTAACACATAATCAAAAAAGTTATCATATCCATCATATCAGTTGCAATACTTCACACCAAAGAACTGATAAACATATTGAATTTAGTAAAATTTATTAGAAAGTACTATTTTTTGGTCACCCCATAGCTTCACTTCATAAGCTTCACTTGGAGGGAGATTATTGAGACAAACATTGGCGGCAACCTCTTTATATTAACTAGTAGACCAGTTATTATGGACCACATGTAAAAAAATCATATTTTCAATTCTCAAGGCCGATTCTGTAGAGCTGCCCCTTAAAGCAAGCCAATCTTGGTATGTATCAACTTATCTAATTTTTGTTTTTCTATCTTTTGTAAATTTTTCTCTTATCTGTGGTCATCAATGGTTCCGTGTGAACCAAGCAGTGTCACCAGAATCCATGAAATACGAATCGCTGTCAAATTAATGTTATTTATTTAATTATTATTTAATACTGCAACTTCTTTATATACGTCCATTTTTATTAGAACCTTTTTCTTAGCTCGTATTCTTTTTTGTCCGGTACAAATCTTGCAATCGATTTTTAACTAACTTCCCGACTAGCTAGATATTTGAAACTTTTAGAATATATCAGAACACGATGCCAATGCATTTTAATTCTGTTTTGTATGAAAAGTTATTTCGACACCATTATTGGTTGCTAGGGGTCTGGGATCCTAGCAACTAAATTATTACCTAATATAAATGTGCGTTACTATGGAAATCAATGACATTTCAGTATTATTTCTATCAAGTACATTTTTTTTGATCGTTTAAGCTAGTCAAGTCAAGTTTATCTGATTCAACAGAAAATTTAAAAACGTTTTATATAAAAAGTTCTTTTTATCTTGTAATTGTTACATAATCGATGTACTACGTAGTAAGGACATTCTTTACCTCAGCGATATCTATTAAATATTTATTATATTCAAAACGTATTTTCTCACCAATGCACCAGCATGAGACACGAGGTGCATAAACATTCTCCACTGTTACGGGTTCAATAAAAGGTATTCGCGAGCGAACAAATCAATATCTCCGTAATGTTCCTCAATAAACTCACTACACCTTGTAAGCACCTACAAAGAACTAAGTGCCTTAGAGTACAATACGTACCTTAACTCTCTGTTATATTGTACTCAGTTTCGCACCCAGGATTTAATATTGGGGGGCCCAAGGAGGAGAATGTAAATTAGTCCTATAGGCTCTTTTTCTTCTTCACAGCCTAATTTCTCGTTTATCGGTCTTTTGTCTATTGCACTCGATGTACCTACACCATGGTCCCCACATCCTGAAGCGGGCCCTCAGGCTAGGATATTTGGGGGGCCCCTACCTACCGCTAAGATTAAAGGCAGTGTGAAACACTACATTAACGTTTTTCAAATTGTGTTTTAGTTCAAATTAAGGGTACTTATACAGTGAATTATTGGCGATTTTTAATACATCTACTGTAATAATGGAGCTGTCGAGTATTGACACATAATAATCAAAAAATATATTGCACAATTATATAAGTAATAAAAAATGTTCATGGCCATGAAGTATAATAGCGCTAGAGGCGACTTTTTTTAACTATTAAAGCTAATTTATGATGTGTGTTTATCTCACTTATCTGGTCAACCTGACACGCCGGGCCACCCATAGCCCGGGCACCCAGACTAGAGCCCTGTCAGCCCTCCCCAGCCATGACCTACACCACTCCGGAATTCGGCTGGACACCGAGAATTTTTTGACAGTTCCATTAGGGATTGGGTTTCTAAAAAAACCTGACATTAGTGTTTTTAAACTTTTGTGTGAGAAATTAAAATCTAAGAAATTTTTCTAAAAAGGGTGCTGGAGAATTATTACAAATCATTTTTTTGTCTGTTTTTATTTGTCTAAGCCCAAAGGTAGGTATAGTTTATTGGCTTTCAATTTCAATGTTTAAAATCATTCTGATAATTTTCATTTTTGGGGGATGCCAGGGCCCCTTGCCCCCCCCTGGGTGCGCCACTGATTGTACTATTGTGTAACTGTACCTGCCTGTATATGCGGTTCTCACGGTGCAGTGCGTAAAGCGCTGTGGCCTTTCATCCGGGAGCTCTGGGGTCGATGTCGGTGAGGACACGATGTATTTGTTTGATTTTCTCAAAGCCAGGGTGTTTGTGATTGTTCAAATATAAGCAACTGCCTTGCACGAAAAACCAGACATACTTATTAATAATTATAAATAAACTGAACCTACAGACCTACAAAGTTATCTGTAGAATGGCCAAAAATGGAGCTACAAACTAGATACCATAGGACGCCATTTTGAAAATTTCATTCGAATGTCAGATTTTGTCCAGTTACGAGTCTTGATTGGGTAGTTTTCAACAGTGTTTCCTCTATCACATTCTTCAGATAAGTTGTAGGACTGTACCTATCAATCTGTCAAATAAACTCACAATCTCTGCCAGCAACTACCAATCTCCATACTTCAGTTCTTTACTCAGTCGGGTTAGGTACATATAGTTTTTATTGATTTTTAAGGAGGCGGAGTTAAAAAATCTAGCATGTGCGATTGACTTACACATCTCCACTTACTACTCGTAGCTTCCAAACGTTTCACCAGCGGAATACAGCACTTTTACAGATACATTCTCAATTCCACGACACTCCACAGTTGTCTACTGTCGCATCCATAAGTAAGTTGTGGATACGGGTAATTATTTACCAAATATAGCAGTGCCGTTTATATCTCCTAACTCCTACGTTTAATACTTAACTTAGTCCACACACAAAGCGTCATTTGCTAGGTACTGATAGGTATGGGTTTACGTAGGGTGTTGATTTACACTTTTCGACTAAGCACTGATTCAGGGACATTAAGTATTACATCAGTATATTTCGCTTGACAAGTAACAATAAATTATTAGCAACATTATTTTGTAAACGCACGCTTTGGCGCGAAAAGGTGGCACATTGTATTTTTAGAGGCGACGTTCGAGGCTCGGGGTAGGTTACCGACTGACCGTACCTACTTTCGATCCTTCGTCCGCCCAGAAACAGATAACGGTACTTTCTTTTTGTTTGATTCGCTGTGCATCCTGGTCTAGCCTTGACTCATTTACAGTTACAATAATATTATCATTATATTCCCAACTCAGTCGATTGGAGGATTTTTGATTGGGAATTTAGGCATTATGATATTTGGTATCAGTACGTGACTCATATAATATGCATAAATTATAAAAACAAAGATTTCTGAGGTAATTGAAGATGTCTCGTTGCAAGGGATTTCCAGGAACTTTGTACTTAAGTCAAATTGGGCCGACATAAAAGAGTCCGCAGTCGGACTACTCTCTTTATCTGCAGTCTTTGCATCATTAGCCGCACTCACCCTTTCCCTATCTAAGGGCTAATACACACTTGCCTTACCGTAGGATTGGTTTGTCAAAAGCAACAATATGTTAAAATGCAGGAGACGAAAAACAAACTTCATTATCTTATATTTCAATTCATTTCTTTTCTTCTTTTATAAGTATTTCCTTAATTTACATAGTAAGAGTACATTATCGAAGAATACCAATAATATATTAAAACTAATCCAGTGATATTAACTCATTGAGCTCAAAGGAATTTGTATTTATTTAACAGCAGATACTGCACTTAAGCAGTGATCGGAATTGTGGAGATTAGACAATCCAAACCGTATTATTAAATAATGCTAATGATCATAAACTAGTGTTACTAAAAACGGTTATTCAGAAAATATTTCAATTAATGGAGTTATAATAAATACATAAGTGGGGGGGTATATTAATATACCCCTGGCGGCATTTCGATTTTCGACACTCGAAAGTTTTTTTGCATGTTTTTTTCGGTGCTGGTTTTTAAATGTCTACACATTAGACAAACCAGCATTGAATAATTGTTTTGTACCGTTATTCTTTCGAAAATTTTCTATTTATTAATTTACAGAATTAATTAAAGGTATATTTAAAAATTATATCTAAAAATATCATGAGCCGTGTTAGATTTATTATTAGTAAAATTTCGACTTATTGCGAACAAGAAAAAAAAATCGCATCTGAAAAAAGCAGATAGAATTATAATTAATCACGACTCTGGCATTCGTTGTCGCTATGACAGTTACGCCAAAATACAGTATTGTAACACGATAAATTAATGTTTCCTTAGATTTTGAGAATTAATTTTTGTACAAGTGTTTCTATATTATATATATATTTTATAGATTTTTTGAATGCAGTATAATAATATAATGGGAAAAATAATGTTTTCACTGATAAAAAATATTGTCATTAAACGAGCTATTATAAATATAAAATTTACAGCAATGCTTAAAATGAGGTAATTGTACGAAATGTGTGACATAACAGGATCAAAAGAAAAAAGACTATAGCGAGTAGGTACATCCTTTTCAAAAGTCGATCCGGCATGTCTAGCGCTCGAAATGGAAAATTACACGAAGCGGAGCTATCGATAATTTTCAGAAAATATTAATTGTTATCTAATGTTATTTAATACAGTATATAGAAATAAGTGTTTTTACCCTAAATCTGACAAGTTTTATATTAAAGTTTTTATATATATGAAGTAAATGAATTAAGTTACTTTTTAATAATTTACGAACTGGGACATTGAAGTTAATCCCTCCAAACCAAAACCCGCCACGCACCATACCTGGTGGAGAAAATTCCCAGGACTAAGGTTTCTACGCTCAAAGTGAGCTCTGACTGAGTTTAAAGTTACTTTCTAATGCAAAGTGCCAAATAAAAATGATTCTAGTGTATATTATATAACAAAAATAATGAAGCTAATCATACGGATAGCAAAAATTATGTGAAGGGATCTTCACGCCCGCAGTAAGACGCCGCAATTTTTTTAAAATGTAAGATAATTGGCCTTAGTAGCAACCAAGTCGGACGGCCCGATTGGCCCAACAGCTGGTTGGACCGACCTGAGCATTTCCTCCCGTTCGGAGCACATTCTAAGACATTCTCAGATGATGTGGTTGGCATCCTGAATTTCCCCTCCGCATGTACATGTCGGACGGCTTACAAGTCTAAGCTCAAAGAGTTTGCCAGAGCAAAATTTAATTACCCCACGAGAATAATTTCCGAGATTTCACAAACCGAAGCAGCGTTCCGGTGCACTCCTGGCCATTTTGAGCGCTGCCCATGTCTATATATTTAATACATATACTATCCGTCTACTTATTAAGTCATGCCATTGTGTACTTTTCTAATTTAATAACCAAATATATTGATAATAAGATAATTTGGAAAAGTTTTATTTCCTCCCAAACTCAATAATTAACCTAACTATCAATTAAGATAAAATTATTGAAATTTACTTTGCTATTGCTACTTTATATTAAATATATACAAATATTTATTGACCTGAGTAAAACACTGGGATTAGAATATTGATACAAATTTAAATTATAATTGGCGGGATTTGCTCTGGAAATGACGACATTGAGGTCTTCTACAAACGACTTCAGTGCCTTTAGACCTCGCCAATTTGAGGGCTCTGGTTTCATAATTCACAATCTTTATAAATGCTTCTTTTTGGGAAATTGAAAACAAGTTTTCTCAGTACAATTTAGTGTGATTGTTGTGTTGTATTCAATGCATTATCGATAAAAAATGGGCTATAATAAAAAAAATGTTATCTTGTGATAGAAATACAAAATATCATGGAGAATGTTAGTTTTGAACATCACAGATAAACAAAAACTGTCGGTTATGACAATTCAATATAGCACTCTTATTGGCTGAAATGGAGGTTGTTAGTCTAGAAACTAACAAGTATTTGGAGAAAGTAAGTTTTGGAAATAAATCATATTTTCACATTCGTTTTAAATATGAATTTGTGTTTAGAATGCTACGTCATACTTTCAATGGACGGTGTGAATACAAAGAACATTGCTACATTTATAACTCATTTTGGTATATTGTAGAGTTTGTGAGTTATGACACCAGAATCCTCATTTTTTACCAGAATGGGTCTTTTTGTGAGCTTTCATGTTATTCGGTCGAATACATGAATAATTACATTCGGTACATTTTAATGGCTTTTCGCCAGAATGAGTCATTTTGTGGTACTTCATCTCACTAGATTGAATGCATGAGTAGTCGCACTCATGACATTTGAATGGCTTTTCACCAGAATGGGTCATTTTATGTTTTTTCATATTACTTGATTGTATGCTTGAAAAATTACATTCATCACATTTATGTCGCTTTTCACCAGAATGCGTCATTTTGTGGTAATTCATATCGCTAGATTTTATGCTTGAGAAATTACAGTCAGCACACTGAAATCGCTTTTCACCAGAATGAGTCATCTTATGATACTTCATGTCACTAGACCTTTCAGTTGAAAAACTGCAATCAACACAGTTAAATCGCTTTTCGCCAGAATGCGACGTTTTGTGAGCTTTCAAGCTGGAAGCCAATATGCAAGAATAGTCGCACTCATCACATGTAAATGGCTTTTCACCAGAGTGCGACATTTTATGTGTTTTCAAGTGACTAAGACGTATACATGAATAATTACATTGATCGCACTTAAATGGCTTTTCACCAGAATGTATGATTTTATGCGACTTTAAAGCATACGACCGTGTACTTGCGAAATTACAAATATCACATTTAAATGGTTTTTCACCAGAATGGGTCATTTGATGTATTTTCAAGTCACTGGGTCGTAAACACGAATAATTGCATTTAGCACATTTAAATAGCTTTTCGCCATAATGGAGGAGTTTGTGAGATTTCATATTATGTGGGCGTGTACAGGCAAAATCACACATATTACATTTAAATGGCTTTTCGCCAGAATGTGTCATTTTATGTATTTTCAAGTAACTGGAACGTAAACAAGAATAACTGCATTGATCACATTTAAATGGCTTTTCACCAGAGTGCATAATTTTGTGCAATAGCAAATTGTGTGACTGAGTACACGCAAAATTACATTCATTACATTTAAATGGCTTTTCACCGGAATGGGTCATTTTGTGTAATTTCATCTTGCAAGATGTAATAGATGAATAATCACATTGGGCACATTTAAAAGGCTTTTCACCTGAATGGGTCATTTTGTGTAATTTCATCCTTCTAGATGTGGGACATGAGTAATCACATTGTTCACATTTAAGTGGTCGGACCACGGTTTTCTTCGTTTTTACGATTGCTTTGTTATGAAAAGTTTTGTGACGCTGCAGTAAGTATAATGATCCAAACAATTCAAAACAAAAACAGCACACAAAATTGTTTTTATGGAAAGACATTTTTTCTAATTTTATAACCGCCACCAAGTCAGGATTCTCAATAGATTTAATATCACCACGTTTACCAGTTAAACGGTTGGCATTTATAATGGTGAATGTTTCATTATAATCATTGACATCTTTTTTAATATCTAGCTCATTTGCCTGTATTCCAGAGAAAGTCGTTTGTGCTTCTGACATCCTCCACGCCAATTCGGTGCTTGAAGCGAAAACCTAATTAAAAGCATTAAAATTATTTGATTATCAATGGATAGAAAGAATACCTTATAATAATGTAGTATACAAGGAACACAAAATTAATGGAAACTGGCTTACCCCACTTGTTTTGGTATAACAAGCAAGGTATCTTGAGTGTGGAAAAATATTGGATAAACTTAAACACGTGTTGCCGTTTTTCATAGTTAGTAATATGCATGGGTGTGGCGGGCTATGCGTTCAATCAGCTTGGAGTCGCATGGAGGTCAAGGCTTTATTCTGTGAGGACCAAATGTCGTTTGTTTAACGCGTGCGTGCTACCTGTGCTCCTGTATGGCTGTGAGACATGGCATCTTACTTAACTTCAAGAGGCTCGGCTTTTTAGCTTTGAGAATCGATATCTCCGCCGAATCTTAGGGGTACATTGGTACGACCGCGTTACAAACACCTAAATTCGTGAGCAGACATAACAGCCTTTGGTGATTGAAGTTATCATGAAGAGACGTGGCTGGGACACGTATTCCGGATGCCGCCAAAGAGTGCGCCACTTCGTACCTTTGTGGCACAGCCTCAAGGATTCCGTCGCCGTGGCCGGCCCTCCCTCACCCTGCAGCGGTGCTACAAAAGCGACCTACGTGCTGCAGGTCTGATGGCGGGAGGCGCAGGAGTTGGCGATGGACCGAGGGAAGTGGCGCCAACTTGTGCTTGCCCTATGCCCCAATGTTGGGACGTGACAGGGTGGAAGAAGAAGAAGAATATGCATTTTAGTTTGTCACGTTAATGTAACGTCCTTTCAATTTTTGGGAACAGTCAACGCGGTTTTTTTTACTTGGGTTTTATGGCGGTCAGGCCATAAACTACCCTACTTCAGAGCTCTGCTTCATGGCGATGGCTTTTACATTTATATTTCATAATCTGTTCTGTGGACGTATACTACTGTAAGACATACTCGGAACATATTTATTTAAACACTTTTTAAATGAGGTTAAATAAATAAAAAAGCAAAGGTGGTCTGACATAATGTCATGTATTTTTAGGGCTTGAGGTTAATAAGCCATCCATAAACCTAATAACTGTGTATCGTCATAAGCCTATGATTTCTGTTCATGAAAATACATTGGATTATTTGTTAGCTTCGGTTAGGTTTTCATTCTTGAATTCATGAATTTTGCCAAAATCAGCTATGACAATTGAATTAATGTTTATATTGAATCTAATAAAATTGTAATGACCTCCAAAAGCCTCACGAAGTACTAAGCACTAGAACATCACAAGAACACCACAAAAAATATTTAATCCTGGCCATAAAGACAATTAAAGATATAAATGGAGGAACCTAATCAGCCCCACATCAATGCAACTAACTCACCCAACCACCTTGTACGAAAAAGCAAGGGCATGGTTATTAATATTAAAGAAAAATAAATAAATTGGAGATATTATAGTATACGGTCATATCTTTCTTACAAGGCTTGAGCTGTTCTATTAAAAATCTATTAAAAACAACTAAATTCAATTGTGTTTAAGCTAAGACTGATTTGATAGAAGATATGAAACTTTTCGATATATTGAGAAAAGAGAATAGAATGAATACACAATAATTTTATATTCTATTTTACAATAAATTACTTACTCAGTTTTTTTTAAATAGATAATATATATTGTAAGTACCTTTTCTACTGGTTTGTATTCCGAATATGAGCAACCGGGTCGTGGATCATCATATTTGTTATGACGTATTGTGTCTTCAATAATTTCGTCCTTGAAATCATCCAGCAGGGAGTCAGTGTAAAATTTTGTATTTGTATATTTTGTTTCAGGGGTCTGAAAAATAACTAGTACGTAAAAAAAAGCAATAACAAGATAAAAAGAGCTTTATATACCACGTTGTTAAATTTTCTGTTGAATCATATAAACATGATAGTTATATGTATTGATAATTTAGGACAAATAAGGCAATTGTCAACAAATCATTTTTTTGCTATTTTGCATCAAACAAACAAATATAGAATACTGAAATGTCATTTTGATTTCCATAGTAACGCACGTATATATTAATAATTTAGATGCTAAGACCACCCCCTTAGCAACCAATAATAGTGGATTGAATTACGAATTTCTTTCGAAATAACTTTTTGTACAAAACATAATTAACTGAAAATGAATTCAATTCTACTTAAAGATGGCTATAATATAAAAATAATGCATTGGAATCGTGTTCTGATATATTCTAAAAGTTTCAAATGTCTAGCTAGTCGGGAAGTTAGTTAAAAATCGATCGCAAGATTTTTACTGGATAAACAACCACCGGACAAACAAGAATACGAGCTAAGAAAAAGTGGTAAAATACATATTTTTGTTATATGGCTTCGGTGTTTTCGGGTCTTTCGACACCATCCGCACCGTGTTGAGACCCGATATATTACTGAAAGTATCAATAATTGGTATCGTATCGAAGGAAAGAAAATAAACTTTTACCTAAGTAAATAAGTTTACAATACCCATGTAAGTACATAGGTAGTTTTGGAATTCCAAGTTCCAAACAAATAACACATACTAATTAACAGTAAACCTGATAACCCCAAAATCATCTATTATACACAAGGCTGCTATCAAGGGTAGTTTATCATATTTATGTATTGAGCTATTATAATTGTTCCAATGAGTTAGCTACGGTTACGTTTAAGCTTCACCACTTCAAATATTAAGAGCGTACATAAGTGAAACGGAAAATAATTTTCAACTGTATGAGGAACGAAATTTCGGCCGCGTTGCCATTTGAAGACCGACAGTCGAGGTGCGGTGGCGTGTTAAGATGACTAAAAAACTTTACGTATGTACTTAAAAAAGAAAACATGTAAATGAATATACTATTATTATTAGTTATATAACAATAAACATAATATTAATGGACGCATATTGGATTTTTATGACAAATTATATTTCGTTCGGTATGCGTCATTTGCATAATCCGCGCATCGCCTAGTCACGATCTTTTTAGACCATGCCTCAGCTGAGGTATAGCCTTAATATTATTACTATCGACCGAGGTTACTTGATGGAGTTTGAATTTAAATTATAATGGATTTAAGTTTTGCACTATTCCATTTGAGTCATTTTTGCGCCACGGGTTCGCTTTTCGGCATCTTCAGGCGCTGTGTATACTCACCAAAAGGCAAACATACACTGACAACGAACACTATTAACTCTAACTTATATAATAAATCAATACAATAAAGTAGGTAAAAAATTATCACCTACTTACTATAAAGTCAAGGATCCAATAAAAAATATAATATAATATAACTATTGGTAAGGGGAGAGATGGATGAGGATGAGGTAGGTAGATGGACTTCTGATGAATCGAAGGCGGATGCGTGTTTGAGTAAATAACAGTTTATTCCCCTCAACAATACTTGAAACAATTCTTACAGACAATATATTTAGGATTAATATTAAATTGACAGAGTAAATTATAATGGCGTGTTTCTATGAGAAAAGTTAACTGGATGCGTCGATCAGAGATTCGACTATCTGTTAGCAAGACTTTACGACGTGTGTTATCAGATTCGCCCCGCTTTGAGCTTTTATAGAAAATTCTAACAAAGAAGGTTCATCTGAGGTCAGGAGCGTTGACCGGTGACCACATGTCACTTGTTTACTGTGAGTTGCCTAGGTACAAGCAAATTTGATAGCTTAGCACATTTCCGGATTGCTTTATATGACAATGCAATGCTTAATCACGCATTCCTTGTTACAATGTTGCTAAGTAATTCTTATGAATAATTACATTTTATCAAGAAAGCAAATGTGTTATGATGAAATTTGATGGCTTGCAAATTGCTAAATGAGTTGACTGACCTGGCGTTGTGCCGTCAGCCAGATTGTGTGAATCATGAAATACGCCTTTCTTATCAACTAGTTTACATAGTAACAAATATTATTAGATACTTAAATATATTATGATAATTCGTATTTTAAGTTGAGGTTCCATGCTAATCCCCACATAACAAACAAATTATGAATACCTAGTTGAAGTGTTTGTAACTTATCAATAATAATATAGGTAGGTCATGGCCCCCACATTCTGAAGCAGGCTCCCAGGCTAAGATGTTTGGCGGGCACCCCTACCTATCGCTAAGGGTAAAGGCAGTGTGACGCGCTGCAGTAGCGTTTTCCAAATGATGTACATGGTAAAATTAAGGTGTATTTTTAGCGATTTTCTGTATTTTTAATATGTACATCCATTAAAATACAGTTAAAAATTGCATCGTACAACCAAATATTTTTATTTACTAATATAATTGTAGTAAAATAGCACCGCAGGCGACTTTTTTTTTACTATTAGAGTAAATTTGTGATCTATGTTTATCTCACTTATCTGGTCGACTCGTCACGCCGGGCCCTTCCTGAGAACGGGCCTCCAGGCTAGAGCCCTGTCAGCCCCCCCCCTTGTGGGGGCCATGAGGTAGGTACTCGATAAGTGTATCACCGTATAGTTTTAACTTAAAAGATTAACCCCACAATCTTAAAATCAGTGACGTCACATGTAAGTAGGCAGATAAAGCGTGTTTAAGAACAACATATTAAGGTATAATTGTGATTATTATTATTATTTACCTAATATTTTTATTTTTTTAAGAGTAGGGTATTCAACCGATGTGTGGTGCCCGTGATCACGTATGGCTGCGAGACGTGGACCCTCAACACGAGAGATGTCCAAAGGCTAAAAGTTGCACAACGAGGCATATAGAGGTGTATGTTGGGCATCACGTGTAAGGACCGTAAGAGAAACAAATGGGTTAGGAAGCAGACAGGAGTACGCGATGTAATAGACGTTGCCAAACAGCTGAAATGGAGATGGGCGGAGCACATTGCTCGCCGAAAAGACGGCTGCTGGACAAATGCCGTCATCCAATGGTACACAAGGGACACGAAACGGCCACAGGGTCGCCCTAAAAGCCGCTGGATTGACGAACTAATAAAGTTCGGCGGAAATACGTAGCAGCAAACGACACAGGACCGAGGGAGTTGGAAGAAGCTTGGGGAGGCCTTCATCCAGCAGTGGATTGACCCCGGCTGATGATGATGGTGACCTAATATTTTTTATGGTAATTTACAAAATTATGATATATTAGTGTTTTAATAATATAAATTCATGAATGCTAGATTAGTCTACTGATGAATGAATGTATTGTGATTCACAAAAAGGGAGTCTGTTTACGCGAATAAATTAAAAAAAAAAATGTGTGTATAATTATTGATTCCAAGTTTATCAATAAATGAACTTGGAATCGGCATGGATGTGGCGGGCTGCATTAAGCCAACTTGGAGTAGCATGGGGGTCCAGGCTATATTCTGTGAAGACCAAATGTAGTTTGTTCAATGCGTGCACGCTGCCTGTACTCCTGTATTGTTGTGAGACGTGACATATTACTAAGGCCCGTTTCAGACGTGACGCCGATGTCGCGCTCGTATATAATATAGGAAGCCATTAGCTCTGGGGGGTTCATAAACATACTACAAAGGCTTCCTATATTATATGTGAGCGCGATACCGGTGTCCCGTCTGAAACGGGCTTAACCTTCGAAGATTTCGGGTTTCTTAGGGGGACATAGGACATAGGAGGACCGCGTTACAAACACTCGACAGTAGTCATAAGTGATTGAAGTAGTCACGAAGACACGCTTCATGTGGCTGGGACATGTTTTCCGGAAGCCTCTACACACCGCCATCTTTAGATTAATAAAGCCTGAGCATATATTTTTGCACAAGCAACGAGTGATCCACTTTTCAACTGTCAAAATCAGATCCCAGATTGCTTGACATATTGATTCGCCCTTTCTCATTTCAAATTGAATTATAAAATTTTCTCAAATCAAATATATGAACTATCAGTGTTATTAATAAATAATATACATTACTGTTATTCATCACCTGTCAAAGTCAGAATAGTCCTTCACACAAAAAAGGTGGTAATATCGATTTCCAAAAAATGTGTAGCATTAATGTATGCATTACATTTGTAGAAGGTGTGTTAATGCTAGTGTATTATTTATCATGTAACTTATATATTCAAATCAAACCATTCCCTGTGTGTACACGACATACGCGTCAGTATGAGCATACTATAAAGATCAATGACAGGCAATGACGGTACCTACATACATAGACAGCAACGGGAGAGGGAAAATAGGACGTGTCGTTGTGAATGTATCGGCTTTCTACTTGAGTCGGCAATGCTCTACGTCATCAAACTCGATATTTCTAAAGATTTTCAACCGATCTATGTTGGACTTGCTTTCAGTTTATTGACATTACCCATTCACCGCACACGCGAATGCTATTTTTTACACAGGTAGTTTTACAAGTTTCTATTGGTATTTGAAAGTAGCAATTTAACAATAAACACTTGCTTAAAACTAACCTCAAAAGTACAGCTGACATTGTCGGCATGCTCTTGTTTAATGTTCACGGTGCCATCAGGACTGTTTGGATGTAATATTGGCACCATAAACCATTGTTGCTCTTTTGCATCGGCCTCTAATTCAGATGGTTCACGTTTTATATCCATTTTTAAATCTTTGAAGAAAGAGTGTTTCACGTAGTCGCTTGTCAAAATACACAGGTTATACCAGTAGCCGTGGCCATAGACTAATATATGATCGATTCGTTGTTGCCATAGAAAAAAACTTCGAATTACCAACGATAATGATAAAATCATATTGCAATTATTAAAATGCGTAGGTAGGTAATCGAATAATAATACGTCATGATTCTAGTCATAGGTACTTACATACTTTTCATGGTTTAAATAATATAATATTTGTTTAAATATACAATTAAGTTTTCGTTACAATACCTAATGTTAGGTAGTTTGAAACGTCGTCGATGGCCGAGCGGTTAAAGCGTTGGCTTCTGTCGTGGGTCCCAGGTTTAATGTGTTAGGAGTCAGAGTATGGACCTTATAGGTTGAGCAATAGTGGCTAACAGCAGCTGTGTCATGTAAAAAAAATGTTAATACAAATCTCCACTCTGTGTAGGACAATTATTTAGGATTAGACATGGTACCTACCTTAGACCTACCTACCAACAATGTTTTTTTTATAGAAAAATTGACGTGAGGAATCAAAGCACAATACTGCGATATCATGGCACCAAGGAACCTAGACTTATTAATGGGAACTGAAATACCGACCTCACGGGTGTGGAGTAACAGGCAACCGATCTCGAGTGTAAATAATATGGGATAAACTTGTACGGGTGTCAAGGATACATCATTATAAACCTGTCCATCGTTCTGATAACTTTAATGCTCTTGTTTTATGCATTGTCGCTCGTTCACTATTGGTGTATTTGAAGGTTGCAACACACATTATTGCACGTCTATAATAATGTGTGGTTAATTTTCGTAGTGCCCTAACACATTCAAAACCCTGCTTCAAAATGTAGTGTATTTAGGGTATTTATAGCCGATCACTGAATTCTATTATTTTATTAATTTGTTCGGTGCATGTCACAGACAACATATCAATTAATTTATTTAATTTATTGATTTAAATTATTCTACTTCTTTGGTGTATGGAAGGATAGCAACAAACAGCTCCTTAACCTGAGCCAGGTTGTATTAGAACGCCAACGCTTTGGACATTCTTGACTCGTATACGGAGGTTACGTAGACCAATAGAATCTCTTTCTACCTACCTACGCTTCTGTTGCAATCTATCTTTCCCTGTAATATGAATAAAATGGAGTTAAATTACATTTCTTATTGCGCAAATTTCTGAAAATGAACCTGCAATGCTCAGTCACCAGTCCAGTACTCAGTACCAACGGTCCTTTTTTGGTTTAAAACTATTTAGTGCCAGACCCAATTGCTAACGTTAGTGTCACCCGTGTCCATATTATGGACACGCAACTATTGTAGTCAAGTTTACTTTAGCTAAGTGTTATTTTTTACACGTTAGTCAGTTGAAATAAATACACTGCTTCAATTCTTCGTCATTTGAATGATCTAGCTGACATAATAAAATTAATATCAAGTCATTTAATGTCAAAGTGGCCATTCGTTTTATAATCACAGAAAGATCGACTTATGTTCAACGTAAGCGTGTTTTTATGATTATATTGTTTCAAAGAATAATATTTTTTTCATTGAAATAATTATAAACGTGTGCAGTTTCATTATGTAATTCGAAATGGAATTATTTTTGTTTATGTGGTGTTATTGCATAATGAATTAATGCGTGTCACTTTATTTTTTATAAAATACATTATTCTCATTTTGTCAAATTAGTTAATTTCTCGGATATGTCCAAGATTAAAGAAAGACAAATGCTGATAAATAATGCATTGGATGCACTTTATGAAGCTAATAATGATGAGAACGTCGACGAATACAATATTAATATTTATCTCATCACCGACAACATCCTGCGGTTTTAACAGATGAGAGGATGGTGATGGAACAATCAATAATTTACATCACAAATGATAAGCATCAAAATCAGATACACAAGTGAAATCTAGGAATGCAAGAACATAGATAGACCAATTTGATATTTTATACTGCAACTGGAGATTATACATGCGATTACACTTTAGCTGCACAAAATACAAGGCTCGAAATGGACCGGAACGCACCGGAGCGCCGTTCCGGTTCATAAAATCCTCAAACTTTTCGCTATGTCTCGTGGAAAAATAATTTGACCGTCTGAGCGAAATTGGCCATATCCAAAATCTAACACTTATTTTTATAAAATACCTACTCCTAAAGTTAGATAAGTATATAAATATTTTCTTAAATTGTCGAGCGCTCCGGTTCGTAAAATTTTCCATTTAGAGCGCTGAAAAATATCAATTTTACGGGGAAAATAAGAACGCTGATGGATCTTGACAGGATGGAATTCAAAACTATGTACATCAAAATCAATGGTTCGAGCAGATATACGATTTAATGGGATCAATAATTTTATTCAAAAAAATTGAAAAAAGCGACGCTGTGACCGATTTTTTGAAAAAAAAAAACTACCTGAAATCGGAATGCAGTAAAGAAAATGCAATATTAGCTTGTGTGTAGTGTAATGTGTATTGAAAACTATCATACTTTATAATAATTTTACTAATAAACCATTCAATCCAAAAAAAAAATCGATACCTAACATAATTAAGTGTCACGCGTGTCCATTTTGACACGGCTATTATCTCAAAACTCAAAAACGATATGAAAATTTAAATTTCACTTTTATTCTCCTCTCAAGCAGTGTTGCCAACCGTACTATAATTATAGTATTTGTACTATAATTTTGGTCCGCGTACTATGTACGATATAAAATAGGTATAGTACGGCCAAAATACTATAATTTTGAAAATCGTACTATAATTTTATATAAAAGTACTATAATTCTGCATTTGCCATTTCGCAATCGAGTGGTCTTCGAAAATTTTGAAATCTGCGGGCCGCGACGAAATATTTTTCCTAAAAAAAACAAGCCGACCATAAAATTTGGGAACCTGCGGCCCGCGGCGAAATATTGAGATGACAACGCGTACTATATTTTATCCCCAAATACTATAATTTTGGAGGCTCTGTACTATAATTCCACTTTCAAAATATGGCAAAATATCTCTGTAGACTTAAGTTTTCAACGTCTTTGTGCCGAAATATGCAGATTTTCTATGTTTGATATTATGCTTATTACTCCTCATTGGTAATGTGACCAGCTCAGGATATCTTCATGGTAGGTAGGTACCCCGTCATAGCCACATCTCAAAAGACGACAGTTTTCTTATTATCTGTGTCTTTAACGTCAATATCGCACACTGAGATCTATAGGGGGTCTATAATATTTAACTCCGTAGACCAAAACGTACCCATGATGTAGCAATCTGATCGTTCTCCGCAAGGTTTTAATGGTTACATGTCAAAAGTGATTCAATAAAAATAATTTATTGTATTAGGTATATTTTGATTATAATATTTTATACAAATATAGTAGGTATGTAAGACCTAGGTATACTATAACAATACCTTAGCTTAGGTCTATATGGAAACAATTCAAAATATGAATTATATTGTTCTAAGAGAGGTCTGGACATTTTTTTTGGATGGATGGCCACATTAGGAATATAAAATGAACGGCGAGCCGCAAGAAAAATACTATTTTAGACATACACTATTTATTATAATGAAAAAGGAATTTCAACATAAATAAACGGTTCTCTAATATGAAAAGAATGAAATTATTTTACATTTTTTATATTTCAGGTACCTATTAATTTTATTTTGTAGTTGAGATTTTAAAAACTGCTTGTAAAAGTTTGTTCACATAATAAATGTAGGTTGATCCAAAAATTACCAACATTTTTCAAACAGAATCATTAAGTTATTCGAGTTTATCCTAATTAAGAGTGATGTAAAATTTGCAGATTTTTTCTCGTAGTTTGCCTAAACTTGTTATAAGATGATGGCGTTAAAAATTTTGCACGAATTCACATTAAGTGTGTTTAATACTGTTAGATAGGTACCTAAGTCTAATTCATTTTGTAGGCATCAAAAAGAGGGGGGATTCTGATCCGGACAATACCCCAGAAACAGAAAAAAAATTGGTATTATCAAGTTAAATGTAAAATTCTTCCAACTAGTTTTTCTAACTTCTAAATATTCTATTCTATTCCGGTGCGGTATATCTAATAGATAACACATCGCGGACGACACAAATGTACACCAGTAATCCTAAGCTACGGGCATTCGATAACCACTCGTGGATGCGACAATTAGCATAATTGCTCGTGGATGAACACCGTTAGACATGCAGGCTAGGTGTTTATCACTATACTCAAAATACGGAGTGCCTGGGTATGTATCTGAAAAAGTAGGGTATCTCGCGGCTGAAGCGTGAGAAACTGTAAGTAGTAGATGGAGTAAATGTGGAAGTTATTGGCAGCCTTCACTATGCCGGAATCCGTCGCCTCGTCATTTGTAGTGTGATGGGAGCCTGCATGGTCCGCTCTCATCTCGTTGCCAGACTATACCCAGTATCCAGCGCAAACATCAGGTGTTGGTAGCTACTATGTAACAAACCGCCCTTATGGCTCCGAGCTGTTTAGATGGCGATGAAGGGGTGGGGGGGGGGTATGTCTGGATGAACACTGTTTAGTGCGGGAAAAATTTAGTTAAGAACGCGTCTTCTTAGTTCTGGGACAGAAATTTCGGAATTGAATTTAAAAACACTATTGAAAGTTCATATGAGTGGCAAGCGTAAACCTAATTAATTTTTAGGACCGCATGCAAGCAGGAAACGTTCAAAAGGGCGGCGTAATAAAAATGAGGTGATACTTGAAAGGTGCCTACTTTATTTTAAGGGATATTAGAAAATAACCTACCTACGTCACATAAGTTACGTTCTACAAATTTGGTAAAAACAAGGTTACTTGTCATTTTTCTATATTCATCTCAATAGGTACCTAATTAGACCATCAGACCCAAACAGATTTAATGATCTTCGTGAGCAATCATAGACTTTTAATAGCAATTATAGGCGATACAGGACATGCTCGTGTACATAGCTCTCGCAGCCTGACATGGAAGTTCAAAGTTAATTGACGAGATCGTGCCCAAAAAATAGGAATTGTTCCATTTCGTTCACGACTTACGACTTCAAGGAAAGACTCAAAAGTAACTTTTCACGACCGTGCAGACGGTTGCTTTGAAAATCTGCCAATGTGTTTTGAGTTTTATGGAAATAATCCATAATGCGCCACAGGAAGAGACATTTAAAATCATTTTTTTTTTTTAAATATTTACAAACTTACTTATGAATAATATACTTTGAATACTTCTGAAAAAACTTAGCTAGACTAATATTGTAAAATTTCATAGTACGAATTTTTATACATGAGTAAAAACATTTAATATATTACAATATCATATTGCGAGAATGTATCATTTTGTGTCTCGTCACGTCATCGCATGACTGGCAATCACCACATTTAAACGGTTATTCACTAGAATGCGTCATTTTGTGTAGTTTCATATTTCTAGATTGTATACACGCGTAATCACATATTTGACATTTAAATGGCTTTTCACCAGAATGTGTCATTTTGTGTATCTTTATGCCGCTAGCTCGAACGCAAGAGAACTCACACTCATTACATTTAAACGGCTTTTCACAAGAATGAATCAATTTGTGTACTTTCATCCTATCAGATGTTGAACATGAGTAATCACATGTATCACATATTAATGGTTTTTCACCAGAATGGATCATTTTGTGTCTATTTAAATTACTAGATGTTGTACAAGTATAACCACATTGGGCACATTTAAATGGCTTTTTACCAGAATGAGTCATTGTGTGTGCTTTTAACCTAAAAGATGTTGCACATGAGTATTTACATTGGTTACATATGAAGGGTTTTTCAGAAGAATGAGTCATTTTGTGTAGTTTCATCTTGTCAGATGTCGCACACGAGTAATTACATTGGACACATTTGAATGGCTTTTCACCAGTATGGATCATTTTGTGTCTTTTCAAATTAGTAGATGTTATACACGAGTAATCACACTGGCCGCATTTAAATGGTTTAAAATCGGAATGAATCATCTTGTGTATCTTCATCCTTTCGTGTGTATTACATGAGTAATCACATTCGACACATTTGAAAGGCCTTTTATCAGAATGCCTTATTTTGTGTATTTTCAATGAATAAGATCGTATACATGAGTAATCACATTGATTACACTTAAATGGCTTTTCATCAGAATGTGTCATATTGTGAATTTTCATTATATGAGACGTTACACATGAATAATCACACTGGATACATTTGAATGGCTTTTCATCAAGATAATTAATTTTACGTAGTTTTTTTGAATCGGATAGATTGCTGAAATAATTAGATTCATTACTTTTATACGGTTGTAGTCTCGGAAAAGTCTTTTTCGCTATTGTATTTTTATGAAATGTCTTGTGTTGTTTCAATAAATAGAGCGATCCAAAAAAATCAAAACAAACACCGCAGACAAAATTTTCGGTATAAAACGTTTTTTTCTCTAATTTTATAACAGCTACAGATAAATCAGGTTCTGTAACGTTTGACTGTAAATGTTTACGTTTAGCGTCACGAATGGCGACGTCTATACCTGTAATTTTTTCATATACCCCGTGTTCTTTTTTAACGTCTCGTTCGTCAATCTGTATTTCATCGTATGGGTTTTGTACTTCAGAAATCATCTTCGATAATCCGGGTCTAGCGATGAATGTCATGGTAGAGGATGTAGGAATCGACTAAAATAATATGGAATGTTGTATTAAAATGCTGACAAAGAATTATGTTAATTATATAGGATTTTCATTAATTATGAAAAGGCATTTGATTCTAACAAAAAAATCTCAATTATATAAGTACGCCTTATCAAACCAAGGAATCTTTAGGCGCTATATAAATACCCTAAATAACATATAAATCGATGTAACAGCCAGTGTTAAGCTTTATAAGCCGTCTTGCAAGTTTCGTATTAGCAAGGGTGTTCGACAAGGCGACATGAATTCACCCAATTCAAACATTGCTACTCTGGAAGATCTAATCAGTTGCCTTGACTGGGATAACAATGGAATCACCATTAACGGCGAATACCAGTCACCTGCGTTTGCAGTCGACATTGTTGTTTTTGTAAACAACTCAGAGACCTTCAGAATAGAATGTAGCTTGCAAATGAAAGTCGCCAAGCAGGTTTAAGGATAAATGTCTCAAAGATAAAAGTAATGACAAACTGCTTTGCCGAACTAAAAGCAATCCTCATAAATGATACTCAAATTGAGCATGTCAACAATTACGTCATAAGTTACTTCCCATCGTGTCTTAAACGTAAAATGTTAAACCAATGTGTGCTAATAATTATTAATTATGGTGTGCTAATTACGAATAGTGCAACAACGTGGCATCGGAAAAAAACAATGGATAAGGAAGCAGAGAGGGGTACGCGATGTGAAAGAGGTCGCTAAGTAGATAAAAAGGCAATCGCCCGACGAGTAGACAACCACTGGAGAAATGCCATCATATAGTGGTACTTAAGGGGCACTGAACGCTCACAGGGACGCCCTATAACCCGCTGGATAGACGAGCTCATAAAGTTCGGTGAATGAACGTGGCAGCAAAGTACTAGGAACCAACAATAGTGGAAAGAGCTAGGGGAGGTCATTATCCAGCAGTACATCGATGAATGGATCGATAAAGGACGACGTTGAATATTTAAAAATAAGTACAAGATAAAAAGAACTTTTTATTTACCACGTTTTTAAATTTTCTGTTGAATCATATAAACTTGACAATTCTATGTATTAATAATTTAGGACAAATAAGGCAATTGTTAACAAAATTTTTTTTGTTGCTATTTTGCAACAAACAAACCAATATAGAATACTGAAATGTCATTTTGATTTCCTCAATAACGCACGTATATATTAATAATTTAGTTGCTAGGACCACCCCCTTAGCAACCAATAATAGTGGATTGGATTACGGATTTCTTCCGAAATAACTTTTCATACAAAACAGAATTAACTGAAAATGAATTCAATTCTACTTAAAGATGGCTAAAAGTATTAAAAGAATGCATTGGCATCGTGTTCTAGTATATTCTAAAAGTTTCAAATGTCTATCTTGTCGGGAAGTTAGTAAAAAATCGATCGCAAGATTTGTAGTGGATAAAAAACCACCGGACAAACAAGAATACGATCTAAGGAAAACGTGGTGAAATAAATACTTTTGTAATATTTCGTAACGTAACATTCAAATTCTAATCCAAAAACAATAAAAAAAACTATATAATATGTAAGTATATTATTTAAAATTCTTAAGATATTGTGTACCTACCTGATTTACTTGGCTACTTTGAGAATAAGAGCAGCTAGGTATAGGATGCTCACAAGCATTTCGGCGTATATTCTCTTGAACAATCTCATTCTTTGAGTCAACTCGTTGTAAACCAGTCTCCGACTTTATATTTGTCAGATATTTTGATGGGCTCTAAAAAAATACATTGATATTATAAATTAAAAAAAACATATTTTTATGCAGATAGATAATTTGTGAAATATGGACCCTAAGTAAAAGAGAGATCCAGAAACTTAGAGTAGCACAACGTGGTATGGAGAGGTACATGCTGGGCATAACGCGAAAGGACAAAAAGAGGAATGAGTTGATAATGAAGCAGACAAGGGTTTGCGATGTAATAGACTTTATTAAAAGCCTTTAATGGAGATGGGCTGGATACATAGCTCGAAGAAGAGACAATCGTTGGACAAATTAAGTCATCCAGTGGCATGGCCCCCACATCCTGAAACGGCCCCATAGGCTAAAATATCTGACGAGCCCCCCTGCCTATTGCTAATATCATTATATTATTAATATCCATGTCATTGCTTTTTCGTACAAAGTGGTTGTTAGTAATTTTGAACAATCACAAACATCTAGGCTTTGAGAAATACACGGATATTGTGTCCTCACCGGGTCGAACACAGAACTCCTGGGTGGAAAGCCAGTGCATTACGCACTGCACCACGAGAGCCGCCCTACCTGTTTTGTATGCATCAAAACATTAAAAAAAACAATTCATGCGATAGCCTATCAATTAACGTGAAATTAATATTTTTTTGCATAGAAACTATTTAGGTAGGTAGATAGGTAAATACCTAGGTACTAATTAATTGTAATTATTGTCAAATGAAAATGTTAATACTGGGCCTGCATCGGACTCGCGAATTTTTGATATGCTAATTTACAGGTTACATTTACACGCCCACGTTAGCCGCGTGGCCTAAGCACCGATCTATAGTGTCGTGGGTCCCAGGTTCGAATCCTGGGTCTGGCAAGTACAAATATTGTTTTCCAATTTGTGGGTGTCAGGGTATGGACCTAATAGGTTGAGCAAGTGGCTGACATCCATTTCTCGTAAAAATCTAAATCTGTCAATACAAATCTCTACTCTGTGGACGCCTATATGATCCTATTAGGATCGGACATGGTCGAAAGAAGAATTTACAGGTATGTTAACAAGATTCTATATTTAAAATTAAATAATTGTTTAATACTAACCTCAAAAGTAGAGCTGAAATCGTCGACATGCTCTTGCTTAATATTCATGCTACCATCTGGGCTGTTTGTATGTAATATTGGTACATCAAACCAATGATGCCCTTCTGCATCTGGTTTTAATTCATCGGGTTCACTTTTCATATTCATTTTAAGTACCTATGTAAAGCAAAAATATGTCACGCAGGTGCTACTTGTCAAAACAGCTAGGTACCTATCAATATCATAGACTAATATACGTGTACCTATTTTGACAGCAGAATAGTAACCATAGACAAAACCATTGAATTGTCAGTAGGTAGCCATAGTATGCATTGTAAATAATTAATAATCGTACAAAATTTCGGTACTGTTCGGTTTAAGCGGATACAGCTGAAAACGCATTTTGAAAATAGCCGATAAACTGGATTATTTGTTAGTTTGGGTTAGTTTAGGTTAGGTTAGGTTTGGTTAGGTTAACCTAACAAATAATCCAGTTTATCGGCTATTTTTAAAATGCGTTTTCCGCTGTATCCGCTTTAACCGAACAGTACCAAAATTTATTTTATTTTGTTAACTGTCAATTCATGGTGGAACGCATTTTTTTGTAGTACTTATTTCATTCTTAATCAATAAATTAGGACCGGTTTTGTCCGCCTCAGAGGGACACTTTTAACAATTTTTCAACAAAAATGTCCCTCTTAGGTGGACGAAACCGGTCCTAATTGATTGATTAAAAGTGGAATAAGAAAAACAAAAAAAATGCGTTTTACTAAATTAAACAGCAATATCGTACAAAATGATATGATCCATTCCTAAATAAAATAAAATAAAACATATTTATGTATATTTACTTACCATGAGAATTTAAATAAAAATATTATTATAATGGTTGCAAAAAACAAAAGTATTTTTTTAACGTTTATGAATTGGCAACACATAACATCTCACTTTTCGTGACGCATGGTAATAAAATACTTCATAAATTCTATTATTCAGACTTTATAGGACTTTTTATAATTAATAATGTTTCTTTTGCTAAATCATAATAATAATTTATATATTATTCCAGCTGTACCAAACAACAATAAATCGGTGGACATTCATTCAATAACTTCAAAAATAGCTTTCTACTTATTTTGACAAATAAAACCACGTCACATTTTTGCTACAACTACTAAAAATGGATATAAAATGCGAACCAGATGAACTCGAAGCTGATCAAGAAGACCAGCATTGGTTTGATGTGCCAATATTGCATCCAAACAGCCCAGATGGTAACATCAATATTAAGCAAGAGAATGTCGACGGTGTCAGCTGCAGTTTTGAGGTTAGTTTTAAAAACTTGGGTACAGTTAGGTTATGAGGAATACAGCGGCAAACACATTTTGAAAATAGCCGATATACTTACTGAATTATTTGTTAGTTTAACGCCAAACCTAACCTAACCTAACCCAAACTAACAAATAATCCAGTATATCGGGTATTTTCAAAATGTGTTTTCCGCTGTATTCCTCATAACCGAACTTTACCAAAACTTGTTTACATTATTATTATAGTGTTACTATGCTAATTAATTTAAATCCGAATAGTCTTGCAAACCTGCCTGAATATGAGCATAACAATGATATACGCGCTTGCGCTGTGGACCCATGCCAACATTTTGAAATGACAATAATTATTATTAGGTACCTACCTACCTAAAAGCTAGTTTTTTAACAAATTCATATTAATTTCATTATCATTGACATACTATCCCACGAATTATTTTGTTGTTTTGATGCAAACAAAACATGTTGGCTGTTTATTTGAATAATTGTATTTTTAAATTACTTACCAACCATTTCTCTACTGTCTTTTCTTTGTACCTATGTATTCCAATGGTTTTTATTATGTATTCTTAAGTGTTATTTTGACATGATATGATCTCAATGCTATATTGCCAACAGCATACGTACAATTTTACGGACACGACGTGACATACTAGCGACCGATCACATTATTTCAAATAGGTATATTCCGTAAATAATTTTTATTTAACTAAGTAAATGGCTTAAGCATTGGCTTATAATGTCGCAGGTCCCAGGCTCGAATCCTGGGTCTGGCACAAGCATATTGTTTTTCAATTTGAGCTTGGAGCCACAGAGTATGAACCTAAAAGGTTGAGCAAGTGGCTACTACATCAATTTCTAGTAAAAAAACAAAAATATGGTAATACAAACCTCCACTCTGTGGAGGCCCATGTGGTCTTATTAGGATGAAATGGTCTTATATATACATGTTATTATACATAATAATATGTTTACATATCGAATCTTATGATGGCGCAGTATGTTCGGAATTCATTGGGTAGCAACATTCACACCATCGAACACTCCGACTCAAAATTATTACAGTACCTATTCATTATAATTTCCTTATGCGTCAATTACATTGAGCTTCTTTACGAGCTGTTTGTTGGCGAATTTACAATCTGCCTGTAAAGTCGCCCAGTGTCATCATTGAACAAGCTAACAAGCAGATTGTAAACAATCTACCGAGAAAAGTTGAAAGCCGGTTAACTTTACACGCTACACGCTGGCGTGTGGGTCTACTGCGTCTGCGCAGTAGAGACCTCACGGCAAAAAAACGAACTACGTTCTGTCAAAATAGTCGCTGACTTGTGGCTTTATGGAAAGTTTTGTGTGTCATCATCACAATCGCAGTAGGTAGCTGAATCGCCCGCTTTTAAATTCGCCAATAAACAGCTCGTAAAGAAGCTCAATGTAATTGATGCATTAAACACCCGAAACGACATGATAAATGGGAAATCATAAATATGAATTTGAACTCAGACTGCGGCCTTTATTTCCCATATAGCAGTTCACGATAAACTGTATAGCCTACTGCATACGTACAAATTTCCGAAAACGGTTGTTAAACCAAACATCAAATTAAATTGTTAAACAAATGTTAATCAATTATTTTTCCCTTTGTTTCATGTATAATGTTTTTTTCAGAGCCCTGAAATGAAGCTTGTTAATATAAAACATGAGACTGATTCTCAACTTCTTGACTTCGAGGAGAAATCTGGTGAAGACACAGTCCGCCAAATCAAATATGAACATATTGGTTACTCATACACGGAATCCAATACAGTACAAGTACCCACATACATAATTATTTATTTATGTTTTACATTAGTCATAATATTGATTACCTATTTCTTTTATTCAACGAATAATTATTCACAAGATTTTAAGAATGTCCCATTCTAATTAATGCACATCCATAATTTTGAAAACACTCATGAGAAAATATAGCCAATAGAATTTTTTTTTTTTAAAAAGTAAGACACCCGGCAGGATCGAACCTGCGTCTCTTGGGTATCGCGCCCTGTGCATTACCACTTTGCTACGACTGCCATGCTTAATTGCGACAAATTTTAACTATTTGCCTTTTTAATACCTGCTCATAAGCGCTCTCCAAATTGAGCGAAGGCGGCAGGCGATCGATTTTTTGAAATTATGAATGTTCAATAATTACAATGGTACATTTTTAAAATCATGTGAATTATTCGTTGAATAAAAGAAATCGTTATATAAAATTATTAGCAAGTTCAAGTAAGTTACAATAAAAAACATTGGAGTGATCCGTGACGTCGGTTAATAATTAAAGTAATAAATACTTTAATTTAGAATACAAAAATCGAATACCAGTTAACAGGCGTATGCATATAACAGCAAACTGCATTCAAGCTATTTACTGCAAATTTGCATGCATAAACCTAAATGTATCTGACGGATAGTGACGTCACGTCGCCGACGTAATACGCGTCATGCCATGGATAATGTTACCTAATTTTAATTTTAAATTTCCCGAAAATTAATTTAAAATTTTGAAATTGTGAATCGGTGTAAAAATGTGCAAACGGTACCATATAAATTTAATAATTATAAATAAATAATTATCATGAACTTTAAATAATTTATTTGTTACAAAATCATATTTATTTTTTACTTCATAATGCACGAAATGATCAAAGTATACCCAGTAAATATTTCCATAATATGGCAATACAGCTTCACGGATCATTGTCAATATTATATTTACAAACACCTCCATTGAACCACGATCTCGATCATTTTTGCAAGCTTAGCATCATTTTTATTTTCATTTTTTAGCATCATCATGAATCCTATTGTGGCACAACGACGACGGGCAGTTAACTTCACGCAAGATGAAAAGGAATTATTAGTTAGCTGTGCCGATAGGGAAACATTGATAATCTCTGATGTATCTTTTTTGCAGTCGCAAGCGTCTCCTCCTTTCTGTTTCACACACATTTTCGCAATAATTTATAAAACCTACGAAGGTTTCAAGCCTCCTACTAAACGTTTGTTGTGATGAAGTCATTGTGTATTAAAGTGACACTGACAGCTCGCGCAGATCGCCGCCATTTTAAGTTTGGTGCGCATTCCTGTGCGCATCTCGTGACGTATGCATTTTTTATAGTTTCCTTAAGGGCCTGCTGAAGAGCCCGCCGTTCAAATATAATTTAGTATAAAAAGGACCTCGGCGTCGTAACTACGTCAATTTAAATCGATCTTTTCGCAAAAATCACTAATCATCGGAGATTTTATTTCAAGAAATATTATTATTATTACTGATAATTTCTGCCGCGCAGAGAATTATTATTATTTTGTGAACACCTGCTAGATGAAGCCGATCAGAAAACAGGGCTGTCAAAATAATATTAAGCATTCATATTTTTTAAATGTTAATTTCATCATGGTTTTTAATCAAACCTGTGCAAGTACGTACTGATAACTTGGGTGGATTTTGTAGCAAACATACTATTGATAAATATACGGGTATATTATTATTATAACCCAATTCAAATTGAACATAGGTTGATACTCAAATACTATTATAGTATGTTTATGATTTCGAGAAAATAATACGATGGTATAATTAATCCATATCAATTATTTGAAAACATTACATTCGCACTTTGCACAAAATTACAAACACAATCGAAGTTTGCCGCACACGTACAGACCACGTGATATTTGTTTACGCAAAATCGTCGCTTTTCAAAATGGCGAATTTGATTACCAGATTTTACTGCGATGAATCAGTATGTTCCTTTTTGTCTTTTTTTATTCGTAGGTTTGTTTACTATGTACACCGAGAAATTTCCATTTATAAACTCGGAAACGATTTTTACAGAAGAGTTTTGGAATATAATGCAACCAAAACTGGAAAAAATTCTATCATGGGTGTTGACTTCCTGAATTAGCTAACCCCAGGTCCATGCCACTACGTGAACCACACTGGATATTAAGCCATTTCCACACTGGCAACAAGTTGCTGGCAACCTCATTAAATTTTACGATACTTACCATAATTGCTTAAGAAATTTTACAATAATTATCGTAAAATCTAACGAGGTTGCCAGCAAATTAACTTGTTGCCAGTGTGGACCCGGCATTAGATGCACAAAACTTAAATAATATATATTATAAATAAAAATTTAAAATTATAAATATATATTATGATTTATGTCTTCGACAGCCCTGATGAAATGAATGTGAAATATGAGTCGGATCAGTCACAGAGCAAATTTATTAACACAAACAACTTTGACACGACCTTTTTATATTAACTAGTAGACCAGATATTATGGACCACATGTTAAAAAATCATATTTTCAATTCTCAAGGCCAATTCTGTAGAACGTCCTCTTAATCGGCCGATAAACGGCTTACTACGTTGAACGCAGTTCAAATGTATATGAATACGGCAGTAAGTATGTATGTTTAATAAAATTGAGATCATCGGAGCTGCTCTAACATAGATTTTACTTACTACAAACTTACTACAAATTTACAACCTATGTCGTATTCCTGCAGTTATGCAGACGAACTGTCAGACGTAATCTTTTTTTAACGCGGCTTTAGTTGACCGCGCTACCTGCTAGGTACTTAGAGCGAGATATACCTAGGACAGAAATTACATATTGAGTTACTGGGATTTTGAAACTTAATAACATTGCGACACCCGTGTCACGGATCCTTCCAAGTATAACGATAGTGGAGATACACTCTTCTTGGAAGTTGTGAAGCATCATAAGATACGTGACATTGTTACCCAGTCTCTGATTAGGTTGAAGAAGTTCGTATCATTGAACCTGAACTGAACGAATCAAATGGCACCATTTGATTTGGAACCGTTTGGTAGAATGTCCACGGAAACGCTTTTCTGACAACTAATTAGTGTTGCTAGTACTTAAAATTAATTCATAATATAGTAGTCTCTAAAACAGAAACATATATTTTATTGAAACGTCAACTTGTTACGAAATTCTAACCTCCTATCGTGGTCTACAATAATACAAATTTAACAAACTGTCGCATTCATTCATTTTAAATACACAAAATATAAAGAATGCTTCATAAATAGGTAGCCATTTAGTTAATTTATAAGATTTATAGGTATGACGAGTTTTTAAAAAATACTTTTGATTAGAGCTTTTCATAAATGACGACTTGTTCATGTCGACAGTATGATATTGTGACTTAGACGACAATCGAACAAATATTAAATTCGTTAGGTTATTAGATTATTTAGTTAAATAATAAAGATCATTCCGGGTTGATTTAACACAGTTTGTAGTTTAGAATCTCCGTTACAAAATATAAATAAAATGAAAATAAATTCTTTGTCTGACATAATAATTATAGTAATGATATTAAATCGAACTCTTTGCATAGAAAATATGGCTGGATTTTGAGATAATAAGACCAAAAGCGGCGTCTTGTTAGCGTATGGTTACTTATGAATAATAGGTATTAATTATTAATCTACAATATACATAATTCAAGTGAACTCCTATGGTGTAAATATCTAACATATTAATATGAACACCTCACGATATATAAATGCCGAATAATGCTTATCAACACTTTGACAGATTGCCATTAGTCTATGGATCGTCCGAATTGGTTTGACGTTTCATGTCAAACCATTTCTGATGGTCCGAGAACGGTTTGATTTTCAATGATACACTGGACCAAACGTCAAATCTCAAACCATTTCCGGTCAACTACAATTTGTATGTATATTGTCTATGGTTTAATTTGATTTGTTTCGTTTAGGTTGAAAGAAACGAACCACATATTCAGTGTTGCACATTAATGCCACGAAATAACTGGTAATGAAATTTAAGCTAATTCCCAGAGTCGTAAATACTGAACACATAGGAACGCATCGTGATATTGATTTTTAATAACTGACAACATGTTATACTAGGTACCTACTCTGTCAGTTAGTTAAATAGTCAAGCATTGAATGGAATTATGATAAAAAATAAATAAAACATCATTACATAATATGCAGGGTAACACAACAATAACACGTTTTCGGTATTTTTTGTGGTCACATATTACAATAAGAACACAGGTTAATTCTGTATACCCTCAATATTTTTTTATACTGTGTTGAACTTAGTTCTAAATTCGAACACCGGACGGTTTACGATAGTATATAATTTATTTTTATATACGACTAACAATATGATTTTACATAATATAAAATAATGAATTATTTTTTCAGAGTTCTGAAGTGAATCTTGTTAATATAAAATGTGACATTGAACCTGAGCTAGAAGATTTCAAGGACGAATTTGTTAAAGAGACGTTTCTGCAAATAAATTATGAGGATCCACAACCTGGTTGCTCATATTCGGAATACAAACCAGTAAATCAGGTATATGCCTACGCAATATTAAATTTATTTATGGTTTTGTTTAATGTGCACTACGCTCGCATGTGATCATGTTATAATCATCGTCAGCTGGGAGCGATCCACTGCCAGACAAAGTCCTTCCCTAGCTCCATACACTCTCGTCGGTCCTCGTTTCTTCGTTACATGTACCGAATTTTATGAGTTCGTGCAACCAGCGGGTTTTAGGCCGTCCTTGTGGAAGTTTAGTGCTCCTTGTACCACTGTACCACTGTTATAGTGATAAAAAAAATATATCCCGCCTATGAATCAGCAATGGGACCGTGGCGTGTGTGTCAAATATTATTTTGTATATTATCTATTACTTATGAAATATATTGGGTCGTATAATCGATGTGTAGGTATAATCGGTAAAAAAAATAACAGCAAAATACTAATGAGACAAAATCCAAGTTCCTTAAGTATGATTTTCCATGAACTTTTTGAAGTTATACTTCTTTTGGCGCATTTGGGAAATCAGATCAGAGTGTATTTTGGCGTGTGACATGTAACACATAATTTATTTTTTCACACGAAAAATAACGCACTCGATTGGATTCGAACCACCGATTGTTCGGTTATCAGCCGAACGCACTACCTTTACGCCACAGTATGATACTGCAACCGTGACGATTACACAGTATAATATTATAGTTTAGAATTGTTTCGTTGTCTAGGCAGCGAATTTATTATTGTCGGCCATTTCCAATTCCTTACGTAAAGAAACCATTAAACGTCAGAGTGACAGTTATTACTTTAAAAATAAAAACAACGAGAAACCATTATATAATTTAGTAATATAATTAAAGCGTATAGAAATAATCCAATGGCGTTCCAATAAGCGGTCCTTATTCTTGAGTGTGTAATTTAACAAGATAATTAAGAGCTAGTCAAAGAATCTAGTTTATCACGCGTACATAAGTACACACACCGATTTTTTCTGTCGTCAATCGCTTCCAACAAGCTTTCATGGCTTATGAAAACGTTAATTATTAATTTAAATAAATTGTATAAAACCACTAATAATTTTCAGCAGTAATTAACATATAATGACATAGGTTGTCACATATGTATTTTAATTATCATCTATGAACATTGGTTTCATCTTGAATATTTTTATTTATAGACTGATCGATTTACTTTCTTTTACAACCCATCAAAGCGAGGTGGCTATATATTTGGGTAATTTTGCTATAGGTTTTCTGCGTATTGGATGAGTTGTAAACCTCAAATTACGACGCAACTTTATTAGTTCTCATGTGCTCTTTTAATTATCAATTCGTATCAATTATAAAGATAATATCGTCACCGTTCTGGCAGAAGATACTAATTCTAAAAAATGACATATTTAGTGAGTTATACCAAAATTTACCTTATTTCAAACTTTACCGTCTGGGAACCTTCTTAATAAATAAACAGTCTTTATTTTAAAGTCATTCTCTTTACGATTACTTAATAAACTCACATGATAGACTATTTCAAACATTCAAAGTCAAATTACTCAAAACTAGTATTATATCTCCAGTTAGTGTGTTCTGCCGGAACATAGACGATATAATTCTCTGGCGAAAGGACTTTTGCATTACATTTGGTTCTAATATATAATACATAATCATTTTTTAGTTTAACGCTACGAGCAGTATGGTGCCAGAAGTACAAACGCCTTGTGATGACGTGCAGATAGATGAACAAGACATAAAAAGTGACCTTCGAGAATACAATACGAAGTCAACAATTGATGCCATATGTCGCACTGGTGAACGAGATGTTACTCAATCGAATGTCACAGGCTTGCTAACGTTTCATGATGCAAACCAAAGACAAAAAAATATGAATAAGATCGCCAAAACAGAAGCAAAATTATTTAAATGTAGTCTATGTAGTTACACGTGCGTTCAACATTCTCTCTTGAAAAGACATGCTATTACTCATTCCGATGAAAAACCATTTAAATGTGATGTGTGTAATTTTTCATGTGCGCGATCTGATACCATAAAATTACACAAAATGAATCATTATGGCGAAAAGCCATTCAAATGTGATGTATGCAATTACTCATGCGTTCAATCTTTCCAAATGAAAAGACATAAGATGTCTCATTCTGAAGAAAAGCCGTTTAAATGTGATGAATGTCAGTTTTCCTGCGTTCGGGCTAGTGGCATGAAACTACACAAAATGACTCATTCTGGTGAAAAGCCATTTAAATGTGACATATGTGAATACTCGTGTATACGCTCTAGAATTATGAAGTTACACAAGATGACTCACACTGGTGAAAAGCCATTTAATTGTGACGAATGTAATTTTTCTTGTGTAGAATCTGGTAAACTGAAAAAACACAAAATGAACCATTCTGGTGATAAGCCTTTTAAGTGTGTTGAATGTGAATACTCTTGTATAAAATCTGGTAACATGAAATTACACAAAATGACCCATTCTGGTGAAAAGCCATTCAAATGTAATGAATGTAATTTTATAACTAAAACAAATAGTAGCTTGAAATTTCACAAAATGAGGCATTCCGGTGAAAAGCCAAGTAAATGTGATGAATGTGGATACTCCTGCATCCGACCCCAAAGCATGAAATTACACAAAATGACTCATTCCGGTGAAAAACCATTAAAATGTACTGAATGTGATTACTCATGCATACAACTCGAAAACTTAAAAACACACAAAATGTTGCATTCCGGTGAAAAGCCATTTAAATGTCTTGACTGTAATTTCTCATGTACACGATCAGATAAATTAAAATTACACGTAATGAGTCATTCTGAAGAAAAGCCGTTTAAATGCGATGATTGTGATTACTCTTGCATTCGAGCCAGTAGCATGACATTACACAAAATGACTCATTCTCGTAATAAAACATGTTAATATAAGTATTGAATATTATGGAGAACGTAAACAATCTGGTACCATAAAATTGTGCAAAATCAGCCCGCTAAGCACATTAAAAATATGTATTTGATGTTTTTTTCCATATTTAGTTAGTTATTCTATATGCAAAAGTGACACTTTACATACACCTCATCTAGAGTCTAGACTCTAGACCAGTGGTTTCCAAACTTTTTATAACTACGCCCGCCTATAAAAAAATATAATCTTGGCGCCTCCCTCCCCTAAATTCATAAAATAATACAGACATGTTTTTAAATAAGTACTTAATTTACAGAATAATAAGAAAGGTTTACTGTGTACCTATAATATCGTCACTGTGCTGGCAGAAAACACTAATTCGAAAAAAATGACATATTGAGTTAGTACCAAAATGTTGCTTATTTCAAACTTTACCGTCTGGAAACCTTAATAAATAAACAGTCTTTATTTTAAAGTCATCCTTTTTACGATTACTTAATAAACTCACATGATAGACCATTATTCAAAACATTTTAACAACTTCACAGTCAAATTACTCAAAACTAGTATTCCCCAGTTAGTGTGTTCTGCCAGAACAGAGACGATATATTGATATTAAAAATAATTCTTTTTAAATGCGATGGCTGTGCTTGCTCATTTGCACAAAGATAATCAAATATAGGTATTATTGAGGAGAGTGCTACTAAATGTTTGTTTCAATTAAATATCGCATGATAATTCTATAAATTTTTCCTTTTCAATAGTTAGTAGTCAATCCAAATTCATCATCTTGTTCATCGACAAATGGATTCTGTCGTATGTCGTTTTATGAACTATGCTCTTGAAAATTGAAAACCAGTGGTTACATTGTTCAATTTTTCGCGCCTCCCAGTTTGGAAATCGCTGGTCTAGACTCTGGAGCTTTGGACGGTCGAATCATCAACTTCAGGCCATATAGTAAGCCGGATAAACAATGATGCAATTAACTTTTCTTGTCGCCATACTTATTTCTATAACTTATATTGCGGAATCTGCTGGTAAACGACCTATAGGTACGCCAAGTGAGACATACACGATAAGTCGCTTCCATAACAGTTTTCAGAACTTCCATCCTTGCCGATGGGTGAGGACAGCGGCCATGGAGACGCGCCAACTGAAACATTCAAGCAAAAAGACAGTCACTATATTTTCATCGTCACATGAAGATTTCAGAACATAATAATAAAATCCCTTAATGATGAGTATTATGTCAAATGCTGTATGACTTTAGATATCGATATATACCTATATATAAAGCCATAGATAGCTACGGGTGAATAAAGATAATAACAAAATACTTTTCGTTATATGTACTAGAGTTAGATTTGTAGTCAGTGACGTCCCGTGGGAGTAGGCAGACTGAGCGTCGCTTGGAGGCGGCAGTTACTCGAAGGTTGACAAATCCAGGAGAAATAGCTACCTAAACTTAGTAATAACGAAAATATCTTTCCATTAAAAATTCAGCTTACTGGTTGGAAACATAATGTATTAATTAACATAAAAGGTTTAACATGACTGTAATTTTTTTGTTTGGTTCGCGATGTCTAATTTACTTCCGTTGCCCTTCGGCGTCCTTGGTGACCAGAAATGACACGAGCATATTTGATAATAATTACATTTTATATTTTGTTAGTGATGTATCCGACACATTTCTTAAATAATGGAGTCATCGAAGGATGATAAAAAATACTGTATAAAGAATGAAACGGCATTTTAGCGCTGCCTAAGGGCGGCATTTTGTCTAGGGACGTCACTGTTTGTAGCTCCTAGAATAGACCTAACACCTTTAAAGATGACTAATTGCGCATTTTTGCAAGAATTCTTAAAATGTACCCTTAATTTCTTAACGAAAATGTTCCTCACCGAGCAGTATTGTATAGGGCACATAAGATCGTTTTCCAACCCAATAAGGGCTATTTTCTATATTTTTTTCTGATTCCCATAAAACGCTCTACAGATGAAATATCTATAGCTGTCCGGATTTTCACTTTAAGCTAGTGTACTTTCACTCGCTTTTTAAACCAATTAATTTTGTGTATTACCTATGCAACTGTTCTTATCAAATGGTGCCTAATTAAAATTATTTTGCTAACATTTAAAAAGACTGAGTGATATATTGATCTGCATAGTTTTGTCATTGGCCATTTCAATTATTATATTATAATGAATAATGTACAAATTGACTTGATGTGATACATATTATATTTATTTATTAGTAACACAATCCTTGGCATGCTATTCATTTAAAAGTAAGGCACATGTTTGCCACATTTATAAAGACATTTCGTAAATGTATATGTGATATATAATATTTTTAGAATATTGCTGTGTACATTTTGTATGCACCCACGGTAGCCGAGTTGGTAGAGCGGCCGACCCTGATACCGCGAGTCACGGGTTCGATCCTGTGGCTAGGCAACAGATGCATCTTACATATAGTTTTTCAATGTATGTTTGATCCAGTACAAGGACTTGTTGGTTTTGGGGAATGCTTAACAATAATAACCATTCTCTAAAAACAAAGGGGGTATCTTATTCCGCCTTTGTTGACAACTTTACTGTCGGCTATCAATTAGCATCACTTCACTTGTGACTATTAAAACCAGTTGTTGCTCAACGATATCTCAACGTGGTGTAGAACATTTATTTTTCTTTGTTCAATTATTTCATTACGTGTGCTGACTCTTGATTCTAGCTTTTCGTAATAATCTAGCGATAGTAATCATCAGGATATAACTATTGTCTTGCGACTTTCTTCTAAATCTAATTGTGACTTTTATTAAGGGAGGAAATGCTCAGCGTAGGTCAAAATGGAGCTTTTGTTCTATTTTCAAAGCATGATCCTGGACATACCTTAAACGTTGTAGATAATCGATTTATATATTTTGAAGCCTTATTATCTCTTATATTTATTTTAAACATTTGATGACTGCATAAAGTATTTTTATTACATAAAATAGTATTAATAATAGTTATTACCGTTTAAAAAAAATCGGTTAGGTACATGTTCAAACACGCGATTTAACATCATTTTACTCCATATTTCAATTATAGTTTATCAATTTATGGCTACGGCCATATGTTGTAGCTTAACCAATGGGTAATGCCAAAAGAAATGGCGTATTTCAAAAAAACACTACCTTATTCTTAGGTCAATAATTATTATAAAGCAATCATTATTCGTAGGATTTTTATCACACTTGAATGGTCAAAGACATAGCTTATAATGGGTATCTTTAAAATTATCTGCAAATGTGTTAATCTTGCCCATTTTTTGAATTATAAAATGCCTAATTCTTGTCAAATTTGGGATCACAGAGATTATCAATATAATTTTTTATCGTACACATTTCACTATAATAATGTCGATATAAATTATACTGATGGTTTTATAAATGCGTTTAAAAAGTAATAAATGTAAAAAATCTTAACACCACTGCACATTTATGTACTGAAATATGACTATATTTTAAAAAATTAGAGCGAGAGGTTTAAAAGAATACTATTTTATGTAATAACTTTATGCAGTCATCAAATGTTTAAAATAAATATAAAGGATAATAAGCCTTCAAAATGATATAAATAGATTATTTACAACGTTTAAGGTATGTCCAGGATCATGCTTTGAAAATAGAAAAAAAACTCCATTTTGACCCACGCTGAGCACGTCCACCCTTTAACTATAACGTAACGTGTAAATAAACAGAAGGTAAAATAGGAAGGTACCTAGTTTTACTGTATAAGTAGGGTTACTAGATGGAATAGTGTGAATGGAGGACATTGTTTGGTTTTAATAAAAATCAAGCCTATTATATTATAATATATTTTTAACTTACATTTGAGGGGGTATATATAATATTTTTCATTTTGTTAGTTTACTAAATAATAAATAATATATTTTATAGTATAATTTTTCTTTTTTAATAAATGTTAAAACTCACTACATGAAAATTTATTGAATACGTGTATTAAATAAGGCTCTAAGTACCAAAAAGTAGTATTGCCTGCAGTTACAAAATACCGAGTCATTGCAGTAAAATTTCATGAAGCAGACCTTTTGAAAAATGTAGTTTTACAGTGTGAAGCAATCACTGCAGCTTCCATAATTTTAGGTATTAAGAACTCGCAAGTGTCAACACACCATCGTCAGCTATTTTATATTGAATGCCGTTGACCACTGCAGTGCTACTTACACCATTATAAATAAAACACGCCAACGGAATTACGTCAGGTTTAATTATTTTGCTGTATTTTTTTGACTTGCTTGAGGCACTTAGACGATAGTTGAAGTTATTGGAGTTGGTATGTAGAACATTTTTCTATAAAAATGTCAGTTTTTATTTTTTTGGTACTTAGCGCCATTATTCATTATATTTAAAATTGTATTACGTCAAAATTATTCCACTCAATGATTCCACCAAAAATCTGTTTCTTTCGTCGATTCATTCATTGACTTTTAAAAGCGAAAAAAACTTTTTTATTTCGAATGTAGGACAAAGGACGATTTTCAAAATGGATGGACAGTTGAAGTTGAAAAGGCGAATTGTATACAATTTGGAAACCCTATGCATGGGGCAGTGATAAACTATTAAGATAATTCTCGAAACTTTGGAATGGAGTGAATGTCCAATGTGTGTTGTGTTTTTGTTTTGTACTGTAAAAAATATCCGTAAAATAAATTTTCTTGTAAAAAACTCGCCCGCACATTAATTATTTATTCTAATTTTCTTTTCATTTTAACGATCCTAACTTTCGGTCCAGCTGTCTACTGGCGAGGCAAAGAATATTACAGCGCGCGCCTATAAGAACGTCGAGCCGTTGCGCTTTATGTATTTATGTTTCCTCTGTACCTACTCATTGCAGACATACTGCGATGAAGTGTGCTAAAACATAATGCTCTCGGCTGGATCATCTAAAAATGCATACCTAATAAAATAATACATTATTCTTTGGCCATGTTTGCCCCTTAGCTGTAGCATAATATACAGATATCACATGGCGCCTCCGAGAATCCTTGTCGCTCGTCAGTAATTTTGTGCCTTCCAGCTCATATCTTATTCGTGTCATGCTTATAATAATGGAATGACTCACATTTCATCAGAGTGGTATTTATTTATTTAATTGCGACTCTTGTGAATCCAAATATATTGGACAAACAAGACGATCTTTTAATTTTCGAATTAAGGAACATTAATTAGCTTGTGACAACAATGGAAACGAGTCTTCTTCTTTTGGTTGGTAACTATTTATATTTAAATAGTTACCTTATTTATTTATTTAGTTACCTTACCTTACTTATACTTCATTTGAAGGGGTAATCTAAAAAGTTGGGTTAACAAGAAATTCTAGAGATAAAATAAATATATAGATAGGTAGGTGCCTAATTCCTAATAATTTCACAATCATTTATTGTTGAATGATCAGTAATAATTGAATGTTGTGTTATCTCAGTTAATATATACTATATTATAATGACCCGATTTGTTTTATTGATTGAGCAGTACTTCATAGATTGTACATTATTTAATTTTATATTTTGTATATACTTCTGTTATAATGTTTTTGTTGAAATAAATTATTACTAATTATTTGTTCCATATATTGGAAAATTTATAAATAATTTTGAATTAAAAAAATATGTGTAATAGTATTAAATATTGCTTAATCAAAAAATAATTGTCTTGTGATAGTAGGTAAGTAATTAGTATATGCTATTTAATATTTTTTTGAATATTTTTTGTTTTATGTTAGTAATTTAAAAATGTTTGGTATTAGTGTCTAGGCGAATCTTCTACCTACCAGAGGCACCAAAGGGAAAACTAACCTTACAAATTGAGATTTTTTTTTGATTTTTGACAATTTAAACTGTAAATATAAATTTGCATAACTTGCAATCCTTTTTATTTATATCATATCTTAATATAAGGTATGATCCCTATATTGCAACTCAATATTACAATAGTAACCTACCTACAGACATTTATATTTTTATAAAAATCGATGTTTTTTAAAATAAACATAAAATTTTTTAAAACTATGAGTTAGTCAAAAATCTATTGAGAAGTCTTGAGGTGTCCGCACTCTGAATTATATTAGGAAGCATTGATCGAGGCCCCTTTTCTGACTGTTATATGTCAATTGTACATATTACATTTCACCGTACTACGGTGAAATGTCACACTGTAGGTATACTATATGATGCGGTCAATGACATTAATATGGACGAATCATCTGGAAAAGAAAATGACACTCACTTTATTGTTGGGTCTGCCGAATGGCATAATCTGTTCTAACGCCATTACAATAAAGGTGATATTGCTATAAATTCCTGATGCTTTTTGTTGGGTCTGCCGAATGGTTCGGTTCGAACGGGTTCGCTCAAATGAACTTGACATTACAAACACTGCTATAACGCCATTACAATAAAGGTCATATTGCTATATATTCCCGATGCGTGATATCGCATAATGGAAATTGCGTGACGTCTAACTATATATGCGAATGCGCGAATTTACTTGCTAGCTACTGTATTGAGTGCGTCGTCCATTAATAATGTCATTGGATGCGGTCATCTCTATAGCACAAATATCAAATAAATACGCGTTGTTTGTGGTGCATTGCATACAATAATGTTTAATTTACAATTTTATTAGCTTTAATATGAACTTTACATTCCCGATTTTGGCAAAATTCATGAATTCAAGAATAAAAACCTAACCTAACCTAACTTAACAAATAACCCAGTATATCGGCTATTTTAAGAACCTTTACCTGGCTTGGCTGTTCAAGTCAACCGAATTCTCGAGCCAGTAAATAGTATCTATGTGTATATATGTACACAGGTAGATTTGCGAGTGAAAAGGATTCTTGGAGGCGCAAAGTGATGTGCATATCGTCTCTGTTCTGGCATAACACACTAACTGGAGAATACTAGTTTTGAGTAATTTGACTTTGAAGTTGTTAAAATGTTTGAAATGGTCCATCATGTGAGTTTATTAAGTAATCGTAAAAAGGATGACTTCAAAATAAAGACTGTTTATTTATTAAGAAGGTTTCCAGACGGTAAAGTTTGAAATAAGGAACATTTTGGTATAACTAACTCAATATATCATTTTTTCGAATTAGTGTCTTCTGCCAGAACAGTGACGATATGTTAGTTAGGGAATGTCCATATGTCCAGCTAATCGGCGGACATGGCCAAAGAATAAGCGGAATGTATAATTTTATTATGCTTTTTTAGATTGTCAGACCTAGAGAATTTAGATGAGCATAATTCGCATTGATATGGTTTTTCACCAGTATGCGTCGCTATATGCACTTTTAGATGGTCCAACCTAGATGATTTAAATGAGCATACTTGGCACTGATATGGTTTTTCACCAGTATGTGTCATGTTATGCCTTTGTAGATGTTCCAACCTAGAAAAATTAGATGAACACACTTCACATTGATATGGTCTTTCACCACTATGTGTCATTTTGTGCATGCTTAGATCGCTGAGTCGCAAAAATTTTATCGCGCACACTTCGCATTGATACGGTTTTTCATCGGTACATATCAATATTTTATGTGTTTTTAGAACGCTGAGCAGAGAGAATTTAGATGAGCATACTTCGCATTGATATGGTTTTTCACCAGTATGTGACATTTTATGCCTTTTTAATTGGTACAAGTACAAGTATGTTTTTGAGCAAATACCACACGGATGTCGTTTTTCATCAGTTCGTGCATTTTTATTTATTTCGTTATCTCTGACTAATTTCATATCAGACGTATTAAACGATTTGGAGGAACACGAAACATTGTGTTTTTTTAGCGCACTCGACGATCCAAATATTGAGTAACAAATACTACAAATAAAATAACGCGGATAATGCAATACTTTTCTCAGCTTAATTCGAATCACCTTCGGCAAATACACTGCCTTTATTTCTTGTTTAATATTTTGTTTATCTATAGTTATCTCTGGATGCAGTGTTTTCCTATCATGGATTTCTTTGAATGTAGATTTCGAGACCTTGTTATGATTACTCTCTTTTATAATTCTATCGAAAATCAAGACTGGCAGGGGACTCTCACACTTATTGCGGTGTTGAGTAGAAATCTGAAAGAATAATACATTATATATAGGTTATATATTTTAGTATATTTTATAGGTACACCCGATCCTCTTTTTGCACGGATTTTTTGTGCACGGTTTCGAAATAACACGGTTCAAAAAAGTAGCGATTATTTTTTATTTACACTGATTTTTTTGCTTTAACACGGTTAACAAAACTACGTAAAAATAAAAATACGTAAGTATGTACATATTTATCAAAAAATTGCTTTGCAATAGACCGCACGCCACTGGTGCATACATATGTTGTCACCGGATGCCGCCCAGATATACATGCGTACATACATGGCGCCACTAGTCAGTCACTTCAGGTTCGATAAGAGAGACGTTAAATATTTCTAGCGATGAGTGATTTTTTGCCAACGAAAAACAGCAGTAAATGGACACGTTTATTGTCAAATAGCGACACTGAATGAATATATTTTTCATGCTAAATTTAATTTAAATCGAAAACTATGTATTTTATATATAAATATTTTTATGTATAAATAATAAATAAATTCGATTTATTTTTGACTTCAAGAATATCGTATTTTAGACAATATATTTCCATCAAGAATTTTTATAATTTAAACTAATTCGAAACCCATAATCGCTGAGTATGTCTGAACACGTTATAGTGTTATTTTTTCATCACGGTCAATTGGTCAATCTAATAACCAGTCAATACTGCTCTGTGCTTGATTTAAACTAAATAAATTCTTTTTAAAGAATTTATAAACCAATCCACACCCAACACTCACGAATACGATATTTTTTGATATTTAACGTGGTTTGTTTGATGACAGTTATTAAATAATTGGTAGGTCACTCTTGAAGATACTATTCAGACGTCCGAAAGCACTCCATCCTAGCTTTGTTCTTCGAATAATTTAATCGTGCATGCTTCCGTCTATGGGCACTTGCTGTCCGAGATAGACGTAGCTGCTGACTTCCTCGAGTTGGGTGACATTAAAATAGATAATTAAGCATAAGGTGTTCAATCAATATGTGCTACCCGAGCTCACGTATGGCTGCAAAACGTGGACCCTCAACATGAGAGATCCCCAAAAGCTAAGAGTCGCACAGCGAGGTATGGAGAGGTGTATGTTGGGCATCACGCGAAAGGACCGTAAGAAAAACGAATGGATTAGGAAGCTGACAGGAGTACGCGATGTAATAGAAGTTGCCAAACAGCTTAAATGGAGATGTACGGGGCACATTGCTCACCGTAAGGACGGCCGCTGGACAAATGCCGTCATCCAGTGGTACCCAAGGGGCACGCAACGGCCACAGGGTCGCCTTAAAAGCCGCTGGATTGACGGACTGGTAAAGTTCAGTGGAAATACGTGGCAGCGAAAGACACAGGACCGAGAAAGTTGGAAGAAGCTTGGGGAGGGCTTCATCCAGCAGTGGATTGATCCCGGCTGATGATGGATAAATTACATAATTATGCTTCTGAACGGGATTTGAACCCACACCCCTGGAATTCTCTTCATGTGCTGTATCAACTAAAATACCTACCTATATTTATAATATTATCTCACAGAGAAGAAATTAAGTAGTCGTTTTTAAAATTTTCTCTGAAGCGCTTTCGAAATTTCGTTAATTTTTGGCTGTCGGCTTCGCTATTTTGAATCAAATTTGAATTAAATAAGGTAAGTACCTTGATTACGAAACGGAGTCAGGATCTCTCCAAATATTTAGTTATAACGTACTTGCACTTACGATAATGAACTATTTTATTTTCAACGAATAATTAATTCACAAGATTTAAAAAATATATGAACACTCTTCATTGAATCTAGGTACATAAATTGAAAACACGTCAGAGAACTATATAACAAGAAAATGTTTTCGAAAAAAATACGATGCCCTGCGTGATCTAAGCCCGCACTCTTGGGATACCAGCCCATGTGCTGTATCACCTATATGCATCCCATATAATTTTGTATTCCGCATTGCATCGTATTTTTTTATCAAAAAGATTTTTCACCGAGATGACGTCCATTATAGGTAAAGTAAACGTAAAGTTTATAGGATCAACAGAGGTATTTCAAATTAACTAGGTAGATATAAATTTTATGTCTACCTGAATAACTGGCTTGTATTCAGGATATGAGCAACCGGGTTGAGGGTCTTCATAATTGATTGAGCGTTCTGTGTCTTCCAAAAACTCATCCTTGAAGTCCAAAGGTTGAGAATCGGCCTCATATTTAATATTGGCAGGGTCTGATATTGTATTCTGAAAAAATAATGGAAGAATAGCTTTAGACGTGCATGCAGAACATAGTTTTGGGGAGTTCATTTTTAAAGATTATTTATAACAAGTATTTTATTATTGATTCTTAAGACGAGGGAGGGGGCGGAGTCAATAAAATAAAGTAGCTACCACTTAGCAAAGGCCTTGCGTGTCGTAGAATGCCGAAAAAGTAAGGCCAACCCGTTGAAAATGCTATTTGATAGTCAAATAATACAAGCACGATCGTGAATCACAAGGTTCTGATGAAGAGAAAGATCAACTAATATGCAATTGACCATTAACAGCCTACGTGCTCCGCGTAGGTCAAAATGGAGCTTTTATGGTGTTTTCGAAGCGTGATCCTGGACATTTCTTAAACGTTGTAGATAATCTGTTTATATAAATTTGAAGCCTTATTATCCTTTATATTTATTTTAAACCTCTCGATCTAATGTTTTAGAATATAGTCATATTTCAGTACATTCGTGTGCAGTGGTTTTGAGATTTTTTAGGTTTATTAATTTTTAAACGTATTTAAAAAACCATTAGTAAAATTTATGTCGACATTATTAAAGGGAAATATTTACGACAAAAAATTATATCGATAATCACTGTGATCGCAAATTTGACAAGAATTAGGCATTTTATTATTCAAAAAATGGGCAAGATTAACACATTTGTCATCAAATGTTTAAAATAAATATAATATATTTATTTTAAACATTTGATGACTGCATAAAGTCTTATATCTTATATTATTATCTTATTATATATATCTTATATATTATATAAGGAATATAAGGAATTTGTATTATTTTCGTTTCTGGCTGGGAGACTCGAATAAAGGTACGTCAATGTCTATTTTAAATTTATAACCTTCTCGGGCATATTTATTTATAACGCGGGAACAATGGCCGAAATAAAAAAAATCTTAAAATTATGAATGCAGGAATTCTGTTATGATTTGGGTAGGTAGGTAATATTTTACACTTAGTGAGAAATACGCATAGTTTTATACAATTTCAATACCTATAATTTATTAACTTTCTATACTGGTTTTAACTCTTCGGACTTTCAGATGCACCTTTTAAATTTTCTGACGAATCTGATGTGTCATTTTCATAAATGAAACATGCCGCTGGCAGAAGGTGGGCTTTTCCATAAACAATCATGCTCCACCGTTCTAATAAAATCCACTGAAGAAACACAGAAAGAATGAAAACCCATTTCTTACACTGAACTTTGCGTCATTTGTTTGTTTCTGGGTTACCTACGTTAGATTGTGTTATGATTCTCAATTCGCAGTTGGCAATGGATAAATGTCGGCCCCCGCCATTGTCTCGCATGGTTCTATTAGTGATAGCTCGAATTGAATCGTGTTTATCATTTACATCACTATTATAATTATTCTAAAATATCTGGAGTACAGTTTTTACATTTTTTCAATGTAATGTGATCTTGCTACGCTTAATAAATAAAATGAATTGTTTTTACTGTACAATCTTAATAGAACATAATAAATAAAGCTCGCTTCCCGATAACGTCAAACTGAATAAAAATCCATCCCAATGAAAAAACCATGACTCCATCCAAACTAACAACTACATAAACTATGACATAAGACGCCAAGCGACCTGCAATGCTAGCGAGGCAGCTGGCTGTCACTATTTGGCTCTGCTACCTATAGATATTTGTTTATTTTCTTTAATAATTGTTTTAATTAATGGTAAGTTGTTAAAAATGATAATATTTATTTGCTTTTCATAGTTATTTTTCGCGATACGCAGTACAATTTACCTACCTAATAATTACCCTAGGTATAGGTAGGTAAATCGTTTTACAGTGGCACCATGGGTACGGCAAATGCGGCTTGCAATTCTAGCGGTATTGTTTGCTAGCATTGAAACAGGCATTGTCGCAAGCAATTCAATACACGCGCGAATCGCCTATGGTGCCACTGTAGAATGATTTACCTATACCTAATAATAATTACATGAATGACAGAAAATGCTAACCTCAAAAATGCAACTGCTACGGTCGCCATTGTCTTCCTTTGTGCAAGTATTAACGTCCTGGGTGTTTGTATTTTCATATTTTTCAATGGGTAGATCATACCAATGATCAGTGCTTATATCAGTTTCGCTTTCATCGAGCTCTTGTTTGACATCCATTTTGTGAAAAAATGTCCGAGATACCCGATCGAGATTTGCTTTGCCCACCAGTGTTGCTATCTTTTCAAAGTGTAATTATAGAATTATAGTACAGACACCAAAATTATAATATTTTTGGGGAAAATGGCACCTGGCACACCCCAAACATGAAAATTATCAGAATGATTTTGAACATTGAAATTGAAAGGCAATAATAATAATAATAAGGGCTTAGATAAATAAAAACACGGCAATAAAATGATTTGTTATTATTCTCCAGCAACCTTTTTAGAAAAATTTCATAGATTTTAATTTCTAATTTAAAAATTTCGAAACACTGTCGGGTTTTTTAGAAACCCAATTCCTAATGGAACTGTCAAACTGAACTGAAAAATTCTCGGTGTCCACCCGAATTCCGGAGTGGTGTAGGTCGTGGCTGGGGAGGGCTGACAGGGCTCTAGCTTGGGTGCCCGGGCTGTGGAGGGTGTGATAAAGACACATCATAAATAAGCTTAGGTCTATTATACTTCATGACATAAACATTTTAATTTATATAATTAATTGTCCAATATATTTTCTGATTATTATGTGTCGATACTCGACAGCTCCAGTAGATGCTTAAAGTAGATGTATTGAAAATGGCCAATACACCGAGTGCAATAGACAAAAGACCGATAAACGAGAAATTATGCTGTGCTGTGTTAAGTAGGTTTGTGTATAAGTTAAATGCAATAATACTTTTTATGTGCATTTTCAATTAATATTTTGGAACCTCAATAAAAAAAACAAAAATCGATGATAAACATTCGGCGAAAAGAACGACTTATTTATAAGAACGATATTATTTGAGTATTGTTTTAGCATACTAAGCGCACATGTCCAGCATGGTCGCTGTTAGTCACTTCCAATCTGCCAGTCGCTGATGACACGCTCAACAGTTACCGCCACCAACGCCTCCAATTTAATAAAAACTAGGAGAAACTGTAAAAATATACCGCCGTGTATTGTGAAAATAATAAAGTGTAAACATAATTATAATACGAAGAAGAAAAAGGGCCTATGGGACTAATTTATATTCTTCTCCTTGGGCCCTTCCCCAATATTAAATCCTGAGTGCGCCACTGACCAGCGTCGTACATAAAGTAAAAAAGATTGTATGGGCACGTATTATAAGTATTGTAAAGAAGACGAATTACAATTTGTATTTTTTAAACATATTTTGAGGAGGCCAATTACAAATCTTGCTGCACTGGACACCTGGGCGTGCGTGTTTATACATATCCGATTGAAAATACACAAGCAAAATATTAAGATTTGCAGGATCTCTTGCCATAAATATCCCCTTGCCAATCATTTTTGCATCGACTTGCCGCATCAAATTACTTTTACAAAAAGATGCGGTAGAAATAGCTGCAGAGGACTGGTAGGAATAATATACGCACTCTGCGACCCATCATTCCAAAATCAACAAAATGCTGAAATTAATTATCCAGACCTTCACGATGACATAGACGATAAAATGGAAATAACTGACACCCGTATAATTAATGATGGCACCAGTGAATGAAAAAAATTCATAAAACTTTATCTACCTACCTATTTATAGATATGTATGGTGTACATCATGGAAATACATAATAATAATGGAGTAAATAATATTGTAATAAGTATAAATAATAATGTGAAAGTAAAACAGTTTTATGTATTTATGAAAAGATAACAAATACAAATTCAATTAAAATAAAAAAATAACCTATTATGTTTACAATAAAATAATACAATATAAAATAATTAAAGTGCCTAGGTAGGTAGGTACCTAAGTAATTAAAGCATTATTCTGAATAATAATATACCCGAAGTAATACCTAAGCAACATGTTACTGATAGCTGATACTAATAAATAAAATTAATTTGTAAATGAGAACATATTATTATCAAACTCATTCGTATCAAACTCGTATATGTATTCATCTACACGCTGTTCTCCAAGTTCCCTGTGGTGATGAAACGGCATTTTTTATATTTAAATTTTACAATATCTTACATATTATAGGTACCTTACAAGAGGTTGCACCGTCAAATCTCTTTGGAATGATGCTTTGGCTGACATAGGTGCCAATAAGTGGTAGGTACTGTTTCGTCCTCGGACTTCAAGTAATATATCTGGAGTACCTTTTGAGGGTGTACGATGGCCTGAACACGCCCTTGGCCTCGTAGTCAAATAAAGGCAAGAAAAAGGCACCAAGTTACGCTCTTGGTCGTCCAACAGGGTGTTTTGTTTTTCAGATTAAGTCCCACGATCCATGTCTTTGAGACTGAGGACATGGTTCGTGGAAGATCAGGTACAAGTAAAGTGTGCGAGATGGTGAGTGATATTAGGCCTTTGCCATTTAACTCATATTACTACGTCAGTTGTTAAAATATCATGTATAAAACTATGTAGTAAAATGTCTAGTTGAAAACGTATGAAAATAGTAATACCATGTGTAAAGAATGAACGAGAAAGATAACAGGTTGTACCAGAGGAATGAAAGAGTTGTTAAAAAATAATTATAACTTACTTATAAATGCTAAAATAACATGTTATGAAATTGTCGATAGTATGAGAAGAACACTTGCGGTTCCCCCCGTACCGACTAATCTGTAAAATTCAAAATGTATTATAAATCTGTAAAAATAATCATGAATGCGTGTATTGCCTCGCGACAATGACATTATTAATGGACGACGCACTCAATACAGTAGCTAGCAAGTAAATTCGCGCATTCGCATGCATAGGTAGACGTCACGCAATTTCCATTATGCGATATCACGCATCGGGAATTTATAGCAATATGACCTTTATTGTAATGGCGTTAGAGCAGTGTTTCTAATGTCAATGTTCATTTGAGCGAAGCCGTTCGAACCGAACCATTCGGCAGATCCAACAAAAAGCATCAGGAATTTATAGCAATATCACCTTTATTGTAATGGCGTTAGAACAGATTATGCCATTCGGCAGACCCGACAATAAAGTGAGTGTCATTTTCTTTTCCAGATGATTCGTCCATATTAATGTCATTGCCTCGCGATAATTCAACCGCGAGATAATGAATGCATAAAATGAAAAAAATAACGTCAGTAAATTCCAATGTAAAAATCATAATGTACTGGGCATACATTCCAGCTCAGCTGTGCCCATAGACTAATATACTTTTATAGATTCGCCACTCAAGGATACCAACTGGTTAAAGTTGTCTCTCTCTAAAGTAATATTCTGTCTCTCTCTAACAACTTGGTGTGGATGGCGGGCTTTTTTTTTTTAAATAATCTGTTGCATTGTAATATGGTAATAAAAAGTCAAAAAATTGATATAAGTATTATTTTTATTGCAGAAATATAAATGTACAACAAAAAATAATATTACATAGCATGATAAATTAATAATATTCCAGACATGGTATTTACTATCACATATTACATTATCACAAAACCATGAAAAATATAAATTTTATCAAATACAATGAAATTGTGAATTACATTAGGATTTTACATATTTCAATTAATTCAAAAAACTGATTATTGTCCTCTGATCAACAGCATTTAATGATCATAATTCAATTAGGATTTAGTCGTCAGAATCCCAATTTTAACAGTTGAATAATGATTATACAGACATATAATAATTATACAGCTGGTTGGAAATTATACAATTAATTTGGTATGTACTTAAGTATTATTAATTGCATGTTATCGTCATGAAAAGATTATATTTTAAATTCTCAGAATTAATGATTTTGTATAAGCAGAGATAAATTACTATTTTTCATTAGTTTGTTTGATTAAAACCTCAATAACTGAAAAAAACCGATTATTGAAAATGCCATGTTTAATTTATATTGCATTTAAGGGTTTATTGGCTTAAAAAAATAGCTGTATTATTTTAAATAGAAATTATAAATTAAATCATCATTTAATTACAAGATTCGTTTGTCACTCACTACGTAAATTCGATATTTTGACATTAATATGCAATGATTCGAACTGAAAAAAGCTGTAATTATTTTAAACATTTTTATTGATTAATTTGTTAATTTAGATATCAGAAAATGAGAAATTAATCAATTTTATTAAAAATTTGCATGTATGAAATTCTTAAAGGGAAACGTAAAACTTGTGTTATTCTCACTGCTATATTATTTTATGCAAATCCACATATAAATAACAGAATTCTTTACGATTATCGATTACGATCGACATTACGATTTGTTTTAACTATCTCAACTGTAAAAGCTCGACCATTTTACTCGTCTGTTAGTCAGTAGCGAAGCATAGACAAATCGGATGATTTATTGTCCTCAGACTTTAGCATAAATTAAGAAAAAGACAATTCAAAATAAATTACTGTAAATTGGTTACATATCTTTTTAGATAAATATTAGTTCTTTGCTGTACAATGTTTGTAAATAAAATGTTTCATGTTTCAAATGTTTGTTGTAAAATAGGTAAAGTTGTTATCGAAAAATAGCTAGAAAAGTTTATTAATCGGTAAATATATATTCAAAAGTAATGAGAAAAATAAAATAAAAAATTAAGAAGTATCATGGAGTTCTATATACCAAAAATACGTGTCAAATTCGGTACATTTCTATCGGGTGGTAAGAATGAATGACATAAGATTTATTATCAAAATTACGATAAAAATGTACGTAAATCTATTACCCAGGGAAACGCTAAGCGAAAATTGGAATTTATTATATCCTTAAATCTTTTTTTTCAAATTTAAAAAACATCGATTTAGAGGTTAGAAAGCACGCAATTAAAATCGAAAAATCTCGGCTTAGACGCAATTTATCGCGAATAACGCTTTGCGTTTCTATTAAAAATATTATTTATTAATTTTTACGACAGTTATTTAAATTTAATCTTGTATTTTTGTATATTAACGAATCGATAGAAATCGAAACCATAATAATTGCTCAAATTGGCAACATGTTGACAACACTAAGCCGACGCTTGGCTGTATGGTGCTGCCGTTGTGGAATTATTTGGAAACAAAATATCTCCATACAAAACACACATACCATAACATGACGTTGAAAATGAAACTCACACATAGACAAGACAAAATAACATTTCTCTGCATTTTGACAAAAATCAATTTATCAGTTTGAAGCGAAATTGCCATATGAATAAAAATAACTTAATAATTGAAATTACAATATTAACTTAATTTACGTAGAAACCTGCCTATATTCAAAATTTGAAACTGCGAATTATTTGCAATTAGTATTTGCTTAAATTACAACTGTTTTTTATCATTATTTATGATAAAAATAATCAACAAAATAAGCAAATCTCGCATTTTAACAAATGGTAGCATTCGTGCTCTCGATCGAAGATCGAATATCGGGTTTATGACAATTCTTCTTTATTTGGCCATTATTAGGTATATTGTTTGAAAACAGGAAGGAATCGACTCATCAGTAACATTTTTGTCAAGTAAGTAAACTTTTCAGTGTATAATAAATAATATTATTATCGTACATCAAAATAACAAACTATGTCACGCAGTTTTGATTGTCAAACAAACATTCAAAAATTATTGAAAAGAGTTACATATACCTACTGTATTTTCAATCACCATCATGCATTTATCATCAATATATATTATTTTAGGCGTAGACTCATCGTTTTCGTAGAATTATAAATACTTTACGTTAGTTTGAGGTTATGTTTATGACAAATGTCATCGAGCCCATCTTGTACGTTTTGTAAATTATCTAATAGATAGTGAATTTCTTTCATTCGCATAATATGATTGTAGAACCGAATTTAATAAAATAAAATTTTAATTCCATTCAAAATTACTGAAACTTGTCTCGAAAATGTATCTCATAATCATCATTATAATTATTCACAATGCTTATACAATGTAACCAATGATTGATTATAATCAAATATTTTATGTGCTTTCAAATACGTGTCCGTGTTTTTAATACAACATAATCGTAAATTGAAAACGTTATCTACAGTGATAAACTGATAAGTTTGACACGAGTATATGAATGTAATTAGGTTATGTTTTTTTGTTTACATATAGATAAATCTTTTAATACTGATGAACTCGACGAAATATTGGACGACAGACTGCGAAGTCGGCGACGGTTACGAGTCCGACAACAGCGACGACATTTACAACCTTCGACATCACAATCCAGGGTTCTTCCCTGGCTCACAAAATGGTAGGTTTACCTACAATTTTCTTAATAATATATTTATTGGTTTTATATACCATCCGGTCATACACTAGATTCATTTTCATTACATGCTTTGGCATAAAAACAAGAATTCATTACATCTTGTACACATGATGTACCGATTGTCTCGAATGAGGAGTTGACATATTATTGCCCATCATGAGGAAATATGGATAATGTAATAATATTTTTTTCCTATTGTTTCAGTATGCCGAATGCTGGTCCGGAATTGGAGGAAGATTTGTTGGTGAGAGGGCATGTTGCTGACAATGTCCTCAGCTCCTTTTTCGAATACTTCAACCTCACTCTCTTCGAAAAAATAGCTGAGCAGACAAATTTATATTCAGCACAAAAAAGGGACTTGTGGTCGGTGAATACGAATTCGAAATTCGTATTCACCGGCATCAAAATTATGATGGGTACATTAAGGTTTCTGCAGACTCGAATGTACTGGTGTTATGATCTAAGCATTCCAATCATTAATCAAGCAATGCCCAGAGACGGGTACTTCGAACTGCGGAATCACTTTCATTTTGCAGATAACACTGCTGACCGCACGGGCTGCACAGATAAACTTTGGAAGATTAGTCCCTTTTTAAGTGAGGTTCTAAAAAAATGCCATACTTTGCCCAGACCTGCTCATAACTCCATCGATGAGCAAATGATGCCGTTCACTGGCCGCTGTAGACACAGGCAATTTGTGCTTAACAAGCCAAATCCTGTAGGCCTTAAAAATTTTGTTCTCGCGGCCAGAGATGGATTAGTGATAGATTTTCACATATATGTAGGGAAGGGAACGGTGTCAGATGGAGATATGAAGCAGTTCGGTCTGGGCGCAAGTGTGGTCAAGTTACTCTGCCGGACTCTCCCCAATCCTCCTGCATTGTCTATACTGATCGTTTTTTCACTAGTTTGAAGCTCGCCGATTCGTTACTTCACGACAAAATGTTCTTAACTGGAACTGTCAGAAGTAATAGAATTGGCGATGTGATTAAGAAATTAAAAAAACGATAAGGCAATGCAGAGGGGAGATTGGGATGAGAAGGTTCGGTAGGATGACAAAGTCTGTGTAGTCAAGTGGAAAGAAAATAAATCCGTGTTATTATTTTCCACTGCGGTCGGCAGTACTCCTGTTGGTACCTGCATGCAATGGTCGAAGGAAGTAAAGAGGAAGATCAGTGCCACTCAGCTGGCCATTGTAAAGCACTACAATATGTCGATGGGTGGCATTGATCTTTGCGATCGGATAATTGCTTATGACAGGACTGCGATGAAGACATGCAAATGGCCTGTGAGGGTTTTTAACCACTTTGTGGACTTGGCGGTGGTAAACTGTTGGCTAATGTATATGCGGAATTGTAAACTAGAAAATGTACCCCAAAAGGATATTATGGGACTGTTGTCGTACTGAATCAGATTAGCGAAAGCTATTATTCGGTATGAAGATCGGGTAGCCAACATTTTAACACTGCCAGCACGAGGTCGGCCAAGAAACATGTCGACATCGCAGGTAGACACAGAGCCACCAGCTCGCAGGAGAACGGTTGTCCCCCAACCGATCGCTGAGGTATGTTTGGACAGCGTTGGCCACCATTCAGCATCCGTGTGCAGATACCCTGGATGCAAGTCCCGCACCAGGTATATTTGCATAAAATGCAATATATACGTGTGCACAAAATTTTGCTTTGAGCTGTATCACACAGTATAGGATGCAGCTCAAAGCAATTTTAAAGTACATATTTAGGGTTTTATTTCATAATTTTAACTAATTTTAAGTGTAAATATATTTAATTATCCTATTTATAATGTTTTTGTATTATTTTTATTGTGTAATGTTCTATTAAAATTGACCACTCCTATGAACAAGTTGTTTTCTTTACCTTCCCTAAGTTTATAGAGTAGGTAATATTCATTTGCAGTGTGACCTGGTATGTGCATATAGTATATTTTACTTTATAAAATAAAAATAAAAAAATTGTCAATAGACTAATACTTCTCTTCCATATTTTCATTCCTTTGGCCCTATATTGGCCTTTTGTATTCTAAATTTCTATTCAAAATGAAAAAAGAAGTTGGCAAGTATAAATTGATTTCAAACTTTTCTTTTAAATCATAAAAATGTCAATACGATATAATAAAATATTGTACTTATTTAAAAAAAATTATAATTATTTGAATAGGTATATATTGATACCGAGAGGAATGGGTGAGAGGCACTCACATGTATGCTGGCAGCGTTCTTCACGAGTATCACCTTGATTGAGGGTTGTGTGGACATCAGGACATATAATTCAAGATAAAACACGTCTTTGATTTGACAATTTCCCTGCGCAGGGACGTTTAATTACATTAACTTTCCAGACATTGGTTGGGTTACATTATTAATTACACTTAAAGGAGTCTTAGATTTAGCTATGGCACAGTCACTATGTGGGAGCACTATGTGGGAGCACGTGTTTGAACACATTGGCCAAACGGGCGCGAAAACGTTTTGTCGGGGACGCGACGCGTGGTTTTGAGGTGGTTATAGGGATTATTAATAACACAATAACGGGGAAAGAGATTCACTAACTTATCATATTGAGACAAGCGTGGCCAGGCCACGCCGAGCACGTGGTCCTGGACACCTACCACTCTCCCGGGAGAATTTGTACTGCCCGCAATTATCTACGACGGATCTATCGGTGATGAGACAAGAGGGAGGGGCAAAGGGATGAAACGAAAATTACGGTAAATTTTTGTTTGTCTCTCGGCAAGTTACCATTTCCTAGTAGCTGGGCTTAGGTATTCGCCCTTTTTGCCCGTGGATACCCGAGATTCGCATCGTCGTTTTGAAAGATAATGTTTGTGAGGTAGGGCTGTGCAACCTTTTAGTTGGGGAGGTGTTTTGATATTAATGTTAAATGCCTGGTGCGGTATTCGAGACTGAGTATTTGGTAATAATATTTATAATAATATTATAGTAGAATATATTCTTATAATATGTAAATGAATTTTTGTCTAGCGATTTTTTTCATCTGGCAATTTAATAATACTTGCAACTTATTATGGTAACTTACTGCCATCTGGTTAGAATTGACCAAAGTTTTTAGTAACAGATTTTTAGAAATTCATGGTAGATGCCTTTAAATATAAAAAGATGGCGTAAAAGTCACATTATATGTGTTATTTAGGCCAAAGACATCGTCCAAAGTCAATCACTACGTAAACATCTAGAGCGGGTTTAGCAATTGATATATTATTATGTATATTTATTTATCCAATCTTCAGAGGTTATTTTATAACCCAACACAAACGTATTTGCTTTAAAATATCAGAGAAAGTATTCTGCCTTGGGGGTGAGTTGATCAACACAAGGGACACCAAGACGCGCTAAGATGCAGCCATATGTTTTATCTGAAACATCATAAAACAATGTATTATTTACTTATAATTATTACAGTATATGTTTTATTTTTCAGTTTTGTATAGTTAGTCATGGTAACGGCCCATTACTTATAATCAGATCAGTATAAAATGGCTGTAAAGCCTGAAGTCACATAAAAAATTGTTACCCATTTAATTAATTTAAAACAAGAGCTATGAGGTTTTTGAGAACACCAAATGTAATGTGTATAGGTACATATAATTTAATTCTTATTCTTGCAAGTCGGTTCCAGTCAATTTAGCACCTTGTGAACCTACCAATTGATGTAGGTAAGTATTGATATTTTTTAGTTGTGTAGTTGTGTGGATAGGATCGATTTGTGTCAATCAGCACTAGTAATTATGTACTTCAAGGCAACTAAAAACTTAAAAATTACTCACGCTTCTCTTTCTGAACAGCAGAAGTGCTAGACGTCTCCAACTGAAGCTCTTGCTGCATAGTTAGGGTTCCTGGCGATTCTGCACGTTCAGCTGAAATCGTGCAATATTCACCATCGTTAGTAATCGTTGAAGAACAGTTTACCATACCTAACAAATCGAGGAGAATTGAAATAAAGTTTGTGTCCACAGATTCATTATAACTTGTGTATACTTGTGTAATGGTTTCTGAATTAGTACAACCATCTTCTTCTTCTTCTTCATTATATCTTCTTTTATTCGTATGGTCCCTATATCATTCATCCGATTGCGATGAAACTTTCGTCAGTGGTTGTGCCAACACCCGCAAAGGTTTATGAATTTGTACAAACATCTTCTTCGTCTTCTTCATTATATCTTCTTTTATTCGTATGGTTCCTATACCATTCATCCGATTGCGATGAAACCTTCGTCAGTTGTTGTGGTAACACCCGCAAAGGTTTCTGAATTAGTACGACCATCTTCTTCTTCTATTAATTGTATGAGTTCCTATTCCATTCATCCGATTGCAATAAAACTTTCTTCAGTATTTGTGCCAACACCCGCGAAGGTTTCTGAATTAGTACAATCGTCTTCTTCTTCTTCTATTCGTGTGTGTTCCTATACCATTCATCCGATTGCAATGAAATTTTGATCAAGTGTTGTGCTCACGCCCGCAAAGGTTTCTAAATTGAGACAACCATTTCTTCTTCTTTTTCATCTATTCTATCTTCTTCTATTCATATGCGTTCTTATACCATTCATCTGATTGCGATGAAATTTTTGTAAGTTGTGCGCACACCTGCGAAGGTTTCTAAATTAGTATTATATAAAATACAAAGTTTGTTCCATCCAATTTTGGTTTGTTACTGCATATTAATAACATTAATAACGTTTGCATATTTTGGATTCGATTTTAATTTAGTGTTCTTTTGTTTGACCTTTACTCCTATTAGAATTATTTTCATATTGATATATTGTATTACACAGATATTTTAATATTAAAAAAATAATTACCTCTTACTATTTTTTAAATATCTAAGATAAATATAACCACGAAGCGACCCTGTGCGAAGCCGGGTACTTCAGCTAGTACAGAATAAAATAAAGTGGTACAATAAATTTTTTCCGAGTTTTATTTACTGTATGAAACTTCTCCAAAAACTAACATGAACATTAAACAAATAATATGACCAATTAATTACGACAAAACAATTAATGATACCCACCTTCAAAAAGAACACACCAACTGAGCTAGACCTGAAGTGTGGTGATTTATCAGTACCTACTTGCGTTTTGCTGTACCTAAACGAAAATAGTACCTAGTGCCAGATATTATTTATTATTCTGACGATTGCGTTCTTCAGAATCAGAATAAACCAACTGCCAGCATGTATGTACCTACTTATCTAATTACCTACTATTGGGAACTTGAACGTACCGACTATTACCCACGAATACTTGGTTGTAGTTCATACACAAAACGAGGTTGATTCTATGCATTCCACAATAAACTAAGCAATTGATAAAAAAGGTTTGAATAGGTAAAATCATACTTTTCATTGAGGTAAATATGGTTAGAGTACCTATACACTTTTCTGTGGTTGGTTGGTTTTAGTAACCTATCTAAACGTTATTTTGTCTTATTTGCTGCTGTTAAAATCTTTGCATTGGTAATGTTATCAGCCCAGGATATGTTCATGGTAGGTACCCCGTTACAGATTGCCTTCACTCTTCTTATTTAAAAACCAAAGCTTTGACTCCGCAGACTAGAACGTAGCGTACTGTTGAAACCCCGAATGGCCCCCACTTGGGGATGTCTCTGTGAATCTGGAGAGGCCCGAATCGATACCAAATCGACAAATAGTAAGGGTTGATTACGAAAATAAATAATAAAACTGACAATAGTATTGTAATATGTAATTTAACAAGAATGGCAACACACCATTTTTGCGCATTGCTTTCTGCGACGGATCTTGGCGCACATGCACAGAAGAGGGAAGAAGGATTTTGATAGTAAAATAAAAAACACGTTTATTCGAGATCCACATATAAAAGAAATTGTAACTGTGAAAAAATGTAACCATTAGATGATATTAAACGTAAATACATCTCGCCATTTCCAACACAATTCCGGTGTGTTATTTGTCCACCTCCAAGTCCCGAATCCAGACGAAAAACCACAAAGAATAAAAGTGACAGCGTGCTTTTTAATTTATAAAATGGAGGGAGATGACAGTACCAACCAATAATTTATTATGATGAATGTATTCATTTATTATTTTTGATCTTTTCAATGTTGGCATATACAATAATTCTAGATGATTAGGCAGGTCTCTGGAATATTGATAATAAATCCTCCTACATACTGCTATAACATTATTACCTACCCAATGTGCAGGGTGCATAAAATAGTGCAATATGTCACGATGAATATATTAGGTACAGCAGCCAATAATACAACACATCTTCATTATTACTGCACTCAAGTAAGCACATAATCACAAAGATAATAAAATACCGCCAATGTTGGGTATATAATAAAAAATGGTATGGAAACTGAGCGATCTTAATATTTGTGGTTAACCAACTTAACCACAATTCATGCGCTAGGAAAATAATTAAAAATGTTTGTTATAAAAGTTGAAATAGCTGCCATTCTTATGTGTAAATTAAGGAATCCAATCCCGAGCAAAAAATGAGATCTTTTGACTATCCCGGAATTGGCATCTTTTTCTATACCTTACTATCGACTGGAAAACTTGCCGGTATTGATAGGGTTAACCCTATTAGTCGATAGTAGTAGTATCTACTAACAAACGATGCAGAAGAGTGGTTTGAATCTTTGCTTACTTGACTGCATCAAAAGTTTTTCGAAAAAGTCAATAGGTAGCTGAAAATATTAGATTAATTATGGCCCGGAAAAAAACCGGAAATTTCCGGTAATAAAAGGAATAAACATTATACACGGCAATTTCCGGGTCCGGTATGATAATATTAAATTTGTATAAGTATGCTTATTTAATATATAAGTGGTTCACAAACCAAGTGAACCAAATCCATTCTGGATATTGTATCTGGTATTTCTAATTCTGTGAGAGTATGACTGTAATTTTGAAATATTATGTTGAGTACATTTAAGTTATTCTGTATGAGTAATCAACCATACCCTTTAGAATTAGAAATACTCAAATAATAATATGTTTCGACATCGTTTACTCAAAACTTACCAGAATGGACTTGGTTCACCTGGCTTGCGAACCTTTCATATAGTATTGATAAAATCGGTAAAAAAAATGTCTAGCGTAGTTTATACTATCAGATAATATAAGAAATTATTAATATTGTGTTCATTCAATCGTAGAAATACATAAACATAATGGAGAAAATGTTTGTGCGATATAAATAATAAAGTTAAAGTATGTACTTAAAACACTTTTATTTATTTATTTAAGAAAAGAAATCCATCAAAAATACAACTTTGATTAAAATTAAAATAACATAATATCATTATGTTGACGATAAATACAATACATCACTACTTATAATAAAATTCACAAACATTCCAATATTCTGACAAATGCTATTCATTTGTGGAAGTGTTTGTTTTTAAATTCAATGAGAAAATTAAAATATAGTTCATTCATAAATTTTGGCAATGAAACAAGTGCGTGCCCGCACATCCCGAGCCCTGGCGGTTAGACGCTGCTCGGATTCCAGGACGTCAGTGGCAGATTTTTTATTTTTCTAACGTTACGATTACGTATGGCAGCAAAAAATATTATTTATTATCCGTGAGCATCCGGCGATTCCACCTGTGAAATGTGCAGGTACATACACGTCATCAACATAATGATTTTGTAGACATACCGACTGATTGTGATTCATAAAAAAATCAATCCCGAAAGTTTCAGAATAATGTTAACTAATCCCGGAATTTATAGGTATCAAAAATTGTCCGGGATCCCGTGATTGGATTCCCTAGTGTCAATACGCTTAGACGCTATGGCACAAATACTAATTATTTGTCACATAAATACCAGTGGCCAATACTACCAACATAATGTTTGACAGACTGCATAAGTGGTACGTCTTCATAAACGACATAACATAAGTATAAAATAATGGATAATAAGTTAGCAAGCATCTATACGAACATACGTTATATTAAGAAGGTTATACACTAGTATGTGCTTTTTTATGTACTTTAAGACTACTTAGTTGCGAGAATACATGCGAACACACATTGCATTTATAAGGTTTTTCACCAGTATGTGTCATTTTATGTATTTTAATATAACTTGATGTCGAGCTTCTATATGAACATACATTGCATTTATAAGGTTTTTCACCAGAATGTGTCATTTTATGTGTTTTAAGATGACAACTTTGCGAGCAGCTATATGAACATACATTGCATTTATAAGGTTTTTTACCAGTATGAGTAATTTTATGTGTTTTAAGACTACTAGATGTCGAACATCTATATGAACATACATTGCATTGATAAAGTTTTTCACCAGAATGTGTCGTCTTATGTATTTTAAGACTACTAGATGTCGAGCATCTATATGAACAAACATTGCATTTATTAGGCTTTTCACCAGTATGTGTCATTTTATGTGTTTTAAGATTACTAGATGTCAAGCAACTATATGAACATACATTACATTTATAAGATCTTTCACTATTATGTGTCTTTTTATGTGTTTTAAGACCACTAGATGTCGAGCATCTATATGAACATACAATGCATTCATAAGGTTTTTCACCAGTATGTGTCATTTTATGTGTTTTAAGATAACCACTTTGCGAGCAGCTATATGAACATACGTTGCATTTATAAGGTTTTTCACCAGTATGTGTCATTTTATGTGATTTAAGATGACCACTTTGCGAGCAGCTATATGAACATACATTGCATTTATAAGGTTTTTTACCAGTATGTGTCATTTTATGTGTTTTAAGATACCCGCTTTGCGAGCAGCTATATGAACATACGTTGCATTTATAAGGTTTTTCACCAGTATGTGTCATTTTATGTTTTTTAAAACTATCAGATGTTGTACATCTATATGAACATACATTGCATTCGTAAGGTTTTTTACCAGTATTTGTATTTTTATGTGCATTGTTATTACTATGTTCTGATAATACATTGCTTTGATTTTGATCTGCAATCACGTTCATGTGAAAAATTGTGTGAGTTTTTAGAGCACTTCTGCATCCTAAAATTGCGTTACAAATGGAGCAAATAAAATTGCGTGAGAAATGGATTACTCTTCTCAGAATAATTCGAACTTCCTTTAGAGCATCTCGTTCTAAGATTTCTTTTTTAACGTTTTTCTCATCTATCGTGACTTTTGAATACTGTATCGTTTTATCCTGGATTCCATCATCTGAAGATTGTTGATTCTCACCTGTATCGTGATGCCTCGTGAAAAATCCCTTGGTAGACACCTAGAAAAATCATGATAATGGATATCTTTATTTTTTGCTTTTTAGCACTTTAAGACATTGCTAAATAACGAAATGACAGTAAAATGACGTTCAGAAATGATAATAATACCTATCTAGGTATTAAATACACAACAAATAAATATTCTTATAGAATGATCCACAAGTGGGTTAAAACAATACACTTAGCTATATGCAACATTCTAAAACAAATGCAAAAAGCAGCCAATTGACACGGCCACGAAATGCACGCCATCAGCCGACATTTCTTGCGACGATTTTGTGACGTCACAACTATTCAGTCCGATCGTAAATGTCGATTTTTGTATGAAATTACGCGGCCTACCTCTAGACGAAGCTATAATGAACATGTAATAAGTCCCGTGGTTCAATCTGAGCGATTTATAGCCACTCTATGGATGATTTCTTTCAGATAGACCAAACGCTCTTGTAAGTAAAATGTGAGTTAACTAAAATGTCTAGAATTAAGGTTAAAAATAAATATTAATATGTAAACAACTTATTCGATATCATTAGCTAAATGTTGTAAACTAAAGCTAATTTATAACTGTAATTTTATTCGCATTATGTCGCAAATGTTAAATTAGAATTTTTTTCACGTAATAAATACGCACGTATATAGTAAATACTTATATAGTAAATAGATAGAAAGATAATTAGAAGATTATCTACATTACATATTAATTTTTGCAAAAATAAATATACGCACAAGAATTCATGAGTAGGTGGGATTATAATATGTAATAAGCTCTGATTATTTCGTAAGAAAATAAAATCATTACGTGTTCGATCTATTTGGGCAATGCAATGACATTTGTATAGCATTCGATTGATTGAATGCGGACATTCCGAACCAATGGGCGACAGTATAAAATTAAACATAAATGTCATCATTTAACTGGACTATGATTCGCCAGAAATGTTGATATAAATTTTTTAATTAGTAGGAAAGTATAATCCGCAAAAGAAGGTCGTGTCGGTTCCTCTGCCGAGAAAAAGTTAAAATATTCACTCGGGAAGAAAGCCGAGATTTAACTGCGTAAATAGTGTGCAATTAATGCATTTATTCGTTTCTGTGAGAAAGCCTTTGTCACGAATTGAGTTCGAGAGGCATTTAAAGTATAAAGATATCGTAAAGGCCGATTATTCCGTGTTCGGTGCAAATAATTGCATCATCTTACAATGACATCATTCATCATCAGCCGCGTATGACAACCAGTTTACAGTACCCTTACGAGGATTTAAGTACTAAAATGAATAACCCTCAATCTAGAGGACGTTGACTCTCACCTCATGAAATTGTGTGACGTGTGTAATTAAAAAAATAAATATTACAATAAATACGAAAAGTTATATACAATAAAATTAAGTAACTAAAATAAGTTTATAAGTATAAATAAATATTGTTGATTTGTTAGTAAATAAAATACAGTGCTGAGATATTTGATAAAAATTAATTGAAATAAATTTATTTACGAAGAAATAATTTAATAAATAATTAAAACAATACTTGTGGAAATTTAATTCTTTTTTAATAATCCCACGATCTATTTCCCGGGAAAATAATTCAGTATAGAAACTGGGTGACAGCGGAACAGCTGTTCTTGACATTTCGTGCACGTGGGTGCGAAAAAAAAAATGAAATGAAGATTATTTAAGTAATTAAAGAATCCAGACGTCATCCTAGTACTAGGATGCGATTCTTTTGAATGATTAACTTAATATTATTGTTGTGAAGTGTTCAATAATGTCGAAAAGAACTTTAGCTGACTACCCCCTCCGACTTAAGGCTGAGCTAGCTTAAGCAAAGGTTCTCAACCTGTTCTGAGGGCAGGGCCGGTTGATGGTATGACGTTTTTGTGGTAATACCAGGACCGGGGTAACGTCTCTATGATACAATGTAATTGTGGTAAAATTCTTGGTACCTAAAACTTTGTAGTAAATTATTAAAGTTCTGAATGGAAGACTCCATATTAGGTAAAGTAATTGACTGATGTGATTATGAGAGGTTTACTTTGGTGCTTTGTTTATTTCGAATGTTTCTTGATAAAATTATTTATGATCACCAGTGAAGCAGTCTGCACCATTTTCGAAAACAATTATATCGTTATTTTCATATTGTTACTAACTATATTGTTTTAGTGTGTCATTGGAGAGTGTGCACAATGCCTGCCACGCTGAAAGGGAAACTAGAATTTATATTCAAATTACAACAAGCAACCCACCTAGTAGTGATGAGAGGAGCCGGAAAAAATACGATTCCAGAATAACTTTTTATTTTTCGCGGGAAAAATCGTTAGAAGATCGAAGTTAAATATTAAACAATATTTTTTGCCTATCTTTTTGTCGTCACATATTGAGAAATTGGTTAGACCACTGCACGGTATGTGACCCGTAGATGACAATCCCGCCAATAGTAATACAGCCAAATGTTATACATAGTTTAAAACTAGATGTAATAATTTTATTATAATTCTGAGTGCCTGGGCATTGAGAATGTACTTGGGGTGAACAATCAATCAGAAGCACCGTTTAAATTGTGGATTATGCGAGTTTCGTAGAGAGATCCATAATGCTATCGCATTTTAAAAATCGTGTGTAAGCATATTATACAAACAGTAGGTACGTACGTTAAATGCAGTTCGCATGATGTGGTAAGTAGTTAGTTATCATCCCAGAATGTTTTTATTAGGTAAATTTAAAATTTAATTAATATAATATAACCCCTTTCCCCCCAAAAAAAAATTGTATTTATTCCGAATTGGACCTTCCAACAATTAAAATCATGTTCAAATGCATAGTTTAATAAATGACTGATTATTTATGTAAGTTAGTTCCTTATTAACAATCAGAGATGTTCCAATACTGGTTATACCGTTATTTTTACTAAATTAACTCTAATTATTATGAGTACTGAGCAAAAAATAGACTCGTCATCAAATAAGTATGCATTATCTAAGGATCTGGAGATATCTCGAAACATTTAGTTTCCTACTGGTCATTGACGACTAAACTAAAGAATTTATCAAACAAGAGTGTATTCCACGATTCATTATTCCTTGAAAATGCCGCCCCAATGCCACGCATGATAATAATTATTATGCTAATACAATTAATCAACTGAGTACCGACCTGTGAATCATTATTACACACCGGCCCAGTCGAGCAAACGCCGAATTCTTCAAACGGATGACAACTTTCATCCAAGTCAGGTTTGATATCAACCTATAAACAAACCAATAATTAAGTAAACAGTTTCAATGGATATTTCGAACCAACCAATATTACCAACACTTGAACTATCATAGACAAAATTATAATGAATTTTCAATAATGATACTTATATATTCATATCGCACACTGAGATCCATAGGGTCATAACTGCAAAAAAAACCCAAAAGTGACAGTATAAAACAAATAATATATTCATCTTAAAGATTTCTACTCAACTTCGGATTACTGGGCGCCGCAAGAAGTGCGAGAGTCCCCTGCCGGTCTTGATTTTCGATAGAATTATGAAAGGGAGTAATCCCAACAAGGTCTAGAAATATGCATTCAAGGAAATCCATGATAAAATATTACCTACCCAAATCATAACAGAATTCAAGCATTTATAATTTTAGGATTTTATTTTATTTCGGTCACGGTTCCCGTGTTACAAATATGTCCGAGAATGTTATACATTTAAAATAGACATTGCCGTACCTTTTTTTGGGTCCCCCTTCAGCCAGAAACGAAAATAATACAGATTGTGCTCCTTTATAGCACTAAATTACAAATTCTATGCCAACAATTCATTTGACACACCAAGTTCACACAAACATCTTGAGCTAGCTTCGAACTTGAGGGTACGTCAAGTACCTATATGTATAACATTGTCTCACAGAGAAGAAATTAAGTATGTAGTAGTTTTTAAAATTTTCTCTGAAGCGCTTTCTAAATTTCGTTACTTTTTAGCTGTCAGCTTCGGTATTTTGAATCAAATTTTAAAGAATTAAGCACCTTGATTACGAAACGGTGTCAGAATCTCTCCAAATATTTAGTTATAACGTACTTGCACTTGCTATTAATATAATGAACTATTTTATTTTCAACGAATAATTCATTTACAAGATTTAAGAAAGAAGAACATTCTTCATTGAATCTAGGTACTCCTGGGATAGCCGCCCATGTGCTGTACCAATTAAGCTATATGCATCCCATATAATAAATATTGTATTCCGCAGTGCATCGTATTATTTTCAAAAGGATTTAATATCACCAAGAATCTAGACGTCCATTATAGGTTCATAATCGTCTCGCATTTCATGGATAAAAATTCTAGGATGAACAGAGGGTATTTAAAATTAACTTTATATAGATTCAGTAAGTGTCTACCTGATAAACTGGATTGTTTTCAGAATATGAGCAACCGGGTAGAGGGTTTTCATAATTGATTGAGCGTTCTGTGTCTTCCAAAAACTCGTCCTTAAAGTCCACAGGCTGAAAATCGTTCTCATATTTAATATTGGCAGGATCTGATATTGTGTTCTGAAAGAATAATAGTAGAATAGCTTTAGGCGTTCACACATATGGTTTAATATTGCTTAATGAATGTTGGTAGGTAGGTACCAACCGAACTAGATCATTAATAATTTTATTGTAAGAAAGTCTTGGTAGGAACAATGTCCTTGCGTTGTGTCATTACAGAAAGCCAGCATCCCGTAGCTTTTTGTAGGCCGTAGCTGACCGAAAACACCGTTGATAGTATGGGAATGAAACGACTGGACTCCGAACAATTGGACGCCGCACTGTCGTAGACACGTATACAGAACATAGACGAGGTATTTTAATCAGTTCCTATCTACTACTTAGTAGTTTTAATTCATTTTACTCTTAACATAATGTATTCTTTATTGCGGATTGAGAATTACCATGCCTAAGGCTTTATATAAAATAAAAAAACCCTATTTTCGTTGGAACTTAAACATATGCACGATTAAATCATTATTTACGTCTGCATATTTACATTCTCATCACCTATTAAATCATTATATTGGTACCTCAGAGGCTGACGGATGCAACAGCCAAATACCCAATTGTTCAGGAATGTCAAAAAACAATTTTTATTTTAAATGAATACTCATAACTTCCACGAAATATACATAGAATGATCATTATTTTTTGTATTCTAATTCAATCAAAGTACTTCTGGAATATATTGTAAGAAAGGAATAAATATAATACAATTTTATATCTAAAAAAAAAAAAAAAAAAACGTTGTATGGATTTGCATCCTTCTGCCTCTAAAGATATTTCGTTAATGTGGATTTGTATCTTATTTACCCAGCCAAAATAAAACAATTTAAAAGTTTAAAAAAATTAAAAATAAAGGTATAAATATAACAAAGCAAAACACAATTTTTTTAATTTTTATTATGTCTAATTTGGGGACGTTTTGTACTTCTTGAATACCACTGGATGACTAGATTTGTCAAACGATTGTCTCTTCTTTGAGCTATGTGTCTAGCCCATTTCCATTTAAAGCTTTTAATAAACTCTATTACGTCACAAACCCTTGTCTACTTCATTATCCACTCATTCCTCTTTTTGCCCTTGCTCGTTATACCCAGGATGCACCTCTCCATACCACGTTGTGCTACTGTAAGTTTCTGGATCTCTCTTTTACTTAGGGTCCATGTTTCACACGCATATGTGATCACGGGAAGCACATTCTGGCTGAAAACTTTGCGCTTTAGGCACAGTGGAAGGTCACTTTTGAAGACATTATTCAGGCGGCCAAAAGCACTCCAGCCTAGCTTTACTCTGCGAACAATTTCATCAAATATACATACATCTATAGACACTTGTTGTGCCAGATAGATGTAGTTTTTCACCTGTTAGAGCTGAATGACATTGATGAGGATCTCTTTTTGGCCCGCAAAGCAGTTGAACATGACTTTCTTCTTTGTTACATTTATTTTTAAGCCTACTTTGTTGCTTACTTCACTGAGTTCCTGCATTCTGCTTTGGAGGTCTTCTGAGTCTTGCAAACTACTATGTATTGTCATCGGCAAAGCGCAGATTACTCACGTATTCTCCATTTATGGGGACCCTTGTCATTCCAGTCAATTTGCCTGAATAAGTCTTCAAGGGTAACTGTAAATAGTTTAGGTGAGATCATATCACCGTGTCGGACTCCTTTGCTGATAGCAAATGCGCGATAGTTTATGGAAATGTTGTTGCGCTACTCTATATATTATTGAAAATATTTATAAATCGCCCAGGGACTCCTTGATTTCTGAGTGCATCCAGTATTGAAAATTTCTTTATGGAATCGAACGCTTTCTCATAGTCTATAAAACCCATGGATAGCGCAGCTTGTATTCCTGTTACCGCTCTGATTTCTCTGATGACTTGGATATGGTCCATAGTTCTGTATCTTTCTCTAAAGCCGGCTTCTTCTCTCGGCTGGTTCTCGTCTAGTACATATTGCTGATTATTGGATTTGCATCTTTCTGCTTCTAAGGTAGGTATGGCATTTGCATCTTTATGCTATGCTTTAGATCTATTTTATTATAGCAACTAGGACTTTCATCTCTCTGCCTCTAATAAATAAAGCCTTTAGCATGACGATTTTAGTTGAACTAATTTTCCCCAAAAATGGAGTTGCATCCGTCTGCCTCTGAGGCACAGATATAATCATTTAAATATGAATAATAATATTTTTTTATATAAGAACCTATAAGTACCTAACGTCTATATATTTTCGAATTCCGTGGCGTTCAGATGTCCCAAGATGAATGAAGTTGTACTCTTAACATAATGCATTCTTTATTGCGGATTAAGAATGACCATGCCTAAGGCTTTATATTATTAAATAAAAAAACTCTCTTGTCGTTGGAACTTAAACATATGCACGATTAAATCATTATTTACGTCTGCATATTTACATTCTCACTATTAAATAATAATTTAATCATTTAAATATGAATAACAATATTTTATTTTAATTATAATAATAGTACCTATAAGTACCTAACGTCTATTTATATTCGAATTCCGTGGCGTCCAGTTGCCTGGTGCCAAATCGTCCTACATCCGATAGTATTCATCTAAGCCAGGAAGGAATTTCGGCGTCCATGGCACGTGGTGAAGCCGGTCTCATATTATCATACCACCGACACCCAAATTATTATTCATGCCACATAGCCTATTACTAATTAGACACGATAAGTGAATGGGTATAAAGTTATTGCGAAAAATCTATCGAAATGGACAATTTTACGTTCTACCGAAGCGCTCGATAATTTTTCAGAAATATCAATATTCATATATATGTGATTTTTTGTTGTAATATTACTTACCTAGGTCAGTTAATCAAATTAATATTTCCATAAGATGGAGCAAAAATCAGAATTTTATGTACCGGAGCTGCGTTCCGTTGAGCTCTAAAAATTAATGGATATGAACCTGATCATTTTTTGATCAATACGACGTCATGATCAGAATTTGACTGGGCGACTCGCGGACCACCAGTTATGGAACACTGCTATACAGGATTTTGGAGGTACCTATCACTGAAGCATTTGAATTACTTTACAAACTGATAGAATTTATTTACGAGACCCTAAATTTGTTTTTGCCCGAAATAGATTAGATATTTTACAGATGCTGTTCAAGGCTGCGAAATCATTTTGATTCGAAATAAATAACATTTGTTAAAAATTAGTGATTGTCAGATTATATGCGTACGTGTTTTATCGTTTTCAGTGAGATTTAATTCTGTTTCCTATAAATACCTACAAAAACTATGTAAGACTGGTTGAATATCTCAAACCGGAGATTCCTTCAGAGCCAATATTCACAACGAAGTCCAATCATAAGAACCTATAGCACATTTTAAAGCAGCCGCAAAACGTGTTGCGTGAGCGTATGCGCCCAAAAGCACATGACGCAAAGCCCTAAAGCGCCCCCCCCCCCCCCGGCCAGGATTATTGACGGGCCCCTACCTATGGCTAAAGTTAAGGGCAGCATGGTGATCTACAGTGGTGTTCCCTAAATCATATACATGTTTTGCATGGTCAAATTAGGGGAATTCCATGTAGTTTTAGCATTTTTTTGTATTTTTTAATAAATCCACTTGATATAATATTATATGGAGTTGTCGACACTCGCCATCATATTATGAAACTGTTTTCAAACTTTTTGTGGTAGTCAAGAACCCAAGTATCTAACATGGGATCCATCGCCATATTTTATAAATAGATCGGAAACATAACTATGTACTAATAATAATTGAAATAAAATTCCAGACGTGAATATATCATACTTCCTTTACTAAGTATTGATTCAAATTTGGGGTTTTTATATCTCATGCCGTCGCCACCGCCCCCCCCCCCCCTGCAAAGCGCGAGCCCTCGGATTAGAGCCCTGTCAGCCCCTCTCCCTTGTGGACGCCATGACATGACTTATCAACCTACCGTTAAGAACTGCTTGTCATTTACAACAGTAGAAGACTTGTACACGCGACACTCCAAAGAGTGATTACACATTAGAGGATGAATGGAGTTTAGAGCCTTTATCTGACTCTAATATGCCCAGTACCTAGAGACAAATGACGTCTGCACATGAAAAGATGAGTAAGTACCTACATATTTTGTATCAGAACATTTCAAATGTATCGATGGCAATTTTTATACAATTTTCATCTTTACACATCTTCCTTGGTCTGATCTAGGCAATTGTAATATCGTATTGTGGGTGGTTGAAATTATACAAAAAGCACTAAACCTACTTTGCTTTTTTGATGTGTTGAATGAAAGAACTAATTGGTTTTTACTGAAAGGATATAGGTGTTAAGCCGAATGTGCGAAATTGAGTATTACAATAAATAGGAAAAATTTTGCCAAATTCATGAATTGGGTAATATATAAATGCCGAGTGCGTGAATTCGCCAGGGTATGGAATTTTTAAACTGTCAACATGACAGTAGAAAAAGTAGATTTAATACGGATGGTTTTATTAGTTATAATATTATTATTAGGTTAGGTTAGGTTTTGTAATTCTGATTCAACTGAATGTCCATTTTTAGGTTAGCTAACAAGTGTCAACAAACTATTATGGTACGTTTACATCTGACACTTATACCGTTATACTTATTTTATGTGTCGGACATAAAATTTCATTTACTGTTTACACCTGCATGGATCTGACATAAAATTCTGGTATACTTCTCGTTGAAATAAAGTCTCGACACTTTATTCAATGGCAACATTGGAATAAATATATGCGGTGTTTACATATGATATTGTAATTTATTCGGACACTTATTTTGTATACTTCTCAAAAACGTTATGTCAGTTGTCAATATGGGAATGTAATGGTACGTTTACATCTGACACTTATACCGTTATACTTATTTTATGTGTCGGACATAAAATTTCATTTACTGTTTACACCTGCATGGATCTGACATAAAATTCTGGTATACTTCTCGTTGAAATAAAGTCTCGACACTTTATTCAATGGCAACATTGGAATAAATATATGCGGTGTTTACATATGATATTGTAATTTATTCGGACACTTATTTTGTATACTTCTCAAAAACGTTATGTCAGTTGTCAATATGGGAATGTTAAAAAAGAAAGCAGCGAGTGTTATTATTTTAAGTCTTTTGGCAACAGAAAGGAGGAAAAAATGGTCTAGATGGGTGCGGGAATGGATTCAGCGACGAGAAGAACTAGGTGCCTTCCGTTTAATGTCAGAGTTTAAAATCGAAGATCCAACTCAATTTGTGAACTTTAGTTTGCAAGATTGGACCTTTTGCCAAAAAACATGACACACAATTCAGAAATGCGTAGAAGAACGATTAACAGTAACATTGCGATATCTAGCACTTGATCGTCATTGCATATTCAATATAATATTATCGTACCTAATACGAGTGCAGGTGTGGGCCAAAATGAATTAGGTAATACCATTTGAAGCGCATTTTTTCTTCACAGAGTGCATCAGAATTAATCGTATGTGCCGAGAACAAGCGATATTTTATTTTCGAACAAAATCCATAGAACACGGCACATCCGATTTATTTCTCATTGTCTATGATTTTTGACAGATCGCTACAGTACCTACATTTATTAACGTAAACGTTGGGCATACATTCATGGTGTACCTATGATTATTGATTGTCCGTTGTTTTAGAAATATACATATGCAATTCACTAGGTACCTGTCAAACTACGAATAATGTGTCAGGTACTTGACATAAAAGTAGACGGTGGTCCAACTTCGGTGATATATCGCTCCAAGTTCGAACTTGTCGAATACGCGGTGTTTACATTTGCGTATATAAGTAGATTGAATAAGTGGTAGGTGAGAGTCGACACACGCAAAATAAGTGGCAGATACAAATATACTTACTGTTTACACTTAAGTGAATATGGTGTCATACATAAATATGACGATATTAGTGTCAAATGTAAACGTACCATTAAATCATACTATCGCAAACAAACAATCGATCATTGCACGATTGATACCCAAGCACGAATCAAATCGTGAAAATACCTTTGAATAAAATTCTTCCGTTATCATATTATAGTTCTTAATTTTATGGACATGTAAAAGGATATGAACGTCATTGTAGTTATTGATTGGTAAATTTTTATATAGGTAATCAATGACATTTGACACATATGGTTAGTTTGCTTAGTTGCAAAAAACACCACCGTAGCGCTATCTAATTTGCCCAATGCATGAACTAGGCACAAAATTTCTCCCGAATTCATTAATAAGGCAACGGGCTTACATTTTTCATGTCTTATGCAAAAATTTGACCAGTTCATGTAATAGTCTATTTCGCACATTCGGCGTAACATGGGTACCAAAATAGAACCCCTCGAATGGATTTGGGCGATTGTCCCGGCAAAAGACGATACATTAATATGTGTATCTTGCAACGCCTTGAAATAGAGTGGGTTGACAAGTAGCATTGTTTTATATCAATCATTTTGGCAAAACAAACGGAAAAATATAAAAAATACGATTAGAAAATCTAACCTCAAAAGTGGAACCGTCGTCCTCTTGCTTAATTCCTTGGTTTACCGAACAGTTTGAATTTAATGTTTGCACGTCAGGCGAGTCTGCATCATGCGAGATTGTGTTGCACTCATCAGGTTCACGTTTAATGTCCATTTTTGTGTATTTGTTTAATTAATTTAACAACGTTAATTGACAGCCTCCACGTGCGTCGCATGGGCAGTAATTTCGTTGACAGTATTGCCATTTAAAATATTTTTTATTTTATTGGAGGTCCATTTACCTGGATCACCCATCTAAAAACTCCAATTTTTTTGTGCATGCACATTAAGGGGCTTCATCTAATTTCAATTTGGGTGACCCAGCTAAATGCTAGATAGGTAGGTACTTGTGTCACTAAACTTTGTACTTATTATTTTTTTTTAAATTTAAATTGTAAGCACTTGTGCGTCAGCAGCAGTAACTAAAAGTCCAGTATCTAGAAACTGGCCTGCAGGGGTACTTCGCACAAAGCGCTACTGGAACTCTAATATCATAACCACAAACTATCAAACTGGGCCATCAGGTGTTTTGTACACGTTGCCGGTGTTGCAAATCGTACCAAAAATCAGACACGCACGCTGACGTAAATACTAAAATACATCACTCTCTTTAGTTTATCATCCTGTCCATCGAATATTAGTTAATAAATAATGTCTTCGAGCGGGTCAAGTAATGACGAGGCTTTGATACTTTAGCAATATTAGAAATACAGCAGACAAAATAAAAGAAGATTTGGGATACATCCTTATAAAGACAAAAATGTAAACTGCAGACTATTCGTTGCTGCACGTGAACTACGAGAAACGGATTCCAAAATTCTCCCTTATTATAGAATGTACAAGGAAAGCTACCTTGAGCTTGTTAGAATCATCACTCCTGCCATTCAAAAAGAAAACACGAAAATGCGGGAATGTGTGAATGCTGAGGAGAGAATCTTAATAACTCTGAGATACCTAATTTTTGTATCACTTACCTTATAAACAATGCCTATATAATAATTCTTTTGCCACCTCATGGGTGGTTGCTTACTTCTACACTACTTTAAGTACCTACCTAAGTACAAAAATAATATATAGGTAGTCATTGTATGAAACTAATGTTTAATAAAAATAAATGCTTAATTTAACTTAGGTAAGTAGTCGTAATGTTTGATAACAATGTTTAATAAATAAAAAGGTAAGTACAAAAGTAAATGCTTAACTCTTTAGTGCCTGACCCAATAATTGCTCACGTTAATGTCACCCGTGTTCATATGGACACGCAATTATTGTAGTACAGTTTACTTTGCCTAATTGTTATTTTAAAATAACAATTTAGTTTATAAACGTTAGTCAGTTGAAATAAGTAAGTACACTGCTTAAATTGTTCGTCATTCGAATGATCTAGCTGACATAATAAAATAAATATCAAGTGTCAAAGTGGCCATTTATTTTATAATCACAAAAAATAGACTTATGTTAAAGGTAACCGTGGTTTTCTGATTATAATGTTTCAAAGAATAATATTTCTGTCATTGAATGCATTATAAACGTGTGCAGTTTCATTATATGTAATTATAAATGGAACTATTTTTGTTTATGTGGTGTTATTGCATAATCAATTAATGCGTGTCCATATGGACACGCGTGCCACTTAACACTACCTACAAATTTAAATTATGATTTGTTATCACTATATTTTTTATAAAATATATTATTCTCATTTTGTCAAATTATTTAGTTTCTGGGATATGTCCAATATTGAAGAAAGAGAAATGCTGATAAATAATGCATTGGATGCACTTTATGAAGCTAGTGATGATGATAATGTCGACGAATATAATATTATTATATATCTCACCACCGACCAAATCCTGTGGTTTTAACAGATGAGGATGGTGGTGGAACAATCGATAATTTATATCATAGACGATTAAAAGCAGATACACAAGTGAAATCTAGGAATGCAAGAACATAGATTGACCAATATTTATTTATTTTAGATATTTTATACTGCAACTGGAGATTCTACACGCAATTACACCTAGCTGCACAAAATATCAATTTTACGGGAAAAATGTGGAAAACAAGAACGCTGATAGATCTTGATAGGATGGATATTCAAAACTATGTACATCAAAATCAATGGTTCTAGCAGATATAAGATTTAATGGGTTAAATTATTTTATTCAAAAAAATATAAAAAATCGACGCTGTGACCGATTTTTTTAAAAGAAAAAGAAACATCTGAAATCAGAACGCAGTGAAGAAAATGCAATATTAGCTTGTGTGTAATGTGTATTGAAAACTATCATACTTTATAATAATTCTACTAATAAACCATAGAATCAAAAAAAAATATGATAACATAAGTGTCACGCGTGTCCATATGGACACGGCTGTTTTCTCAGAACTTGGCAATAATTTGCAAATTTTATTTTTAGTCTTAATATCCTGTTATATTACTGATACACAAAAAATGTAAAGAAATAATTTTTAAAACAAATAAAAATTCATGTCACACCGACTACAAAATTTCTGTGTCCATATGGACACCTGTGCCACTAATGAGTTAATTTAACATAGATAGGTAGTCATGTTTGAAAACAATTTTTAAAGCCGTGTTGACACGATCTAAGTAGGATCCAAGTACAATTGGACTGAGTGCCATCTTTATGCACTCGTATGAGACATCTTCATATTAATTATTCCTATCCAAGCTAGCTTGGAAGAAGATTTTTTGATACATCTTTATATTATAGACAAAAATATAAACTGCAGACTATTCGTTGATGCACATGAACTACGAGAAATGTATTCCAAAATTCCAACTTCATTCCAAGCCTTTTCCTTAATATCTCTACAGGAATAATCTAGTAGTCTGTAATTATACAGCTGGGGATGTTTTTCGACTTCTTCCACAAAATTTAAATTAAAAATGACGTGTTCGTCCATCTCTGCTAACGTTTGCCGTCTTGGTTTGTAATCTTGTTATGGGTTATGGCATGACATTGTTAGAAGTGCTATCAATTTTGGAAAGAAAATATGATTTTTTTAAACGTATTTACTGATATTGGTACCTACCACTGTTTAGACTGGCAACTGAGAGACATGTCGCGTTTCCTTAATTTCAGTTGCGGATACTTTGAAACTGAGAGACTCCAGTGTTACCGTCTGGGAGCCGCCATTGAAATACATTAGCTAGATACTGGAGTTTCAGTTACGGCGGATTTTAGTTCCTGCATGGGCGGAGGGCCTAAAGTCTCATAGCGAAGAGCGGAATGAGTGAATTGGTCGCGTCCTATCTTTCACGCGTGCCGTACCTACGAAAAGTCGTTGTTTTACACGTTTTAGAAGTTCAATCTTTCACGCGTGAAGTCAGTCAAATTGTTTTTTCATACCTACCATAGATAAGGATAATTTAATATAAAAGATTAAATATGACACGATTTAATACGTTGTACCACGATCCGTCATGGACGCTCGCAATTTCTTACAGATTTTATGGAGATGTACAATTCCCATGTTTGCGGAAAATCAAATCTGCGGCATACAAAAATAGAAATTTACGCGTTGTGGCGTATACAAAAATAATTTATTTATGAAAGGAGAGAGGATTTCCTGAGGCTAATAGAAACTTTGTGGTTACCTAGTAAAAAAAAATCAAAGCCTTAGGGGATCTTTTCGGAAAGAGTTATAAAAAATTAAAGGAAAGTCAACGTACTGGTAGCGGAAGAAATGAAATATATGTGCCATCATTGTGGTATTACATCTGCTGCTTTTCACGAAGGATCAAGGGCTTCCAACAGCAAGCATGTAAAATTAATATGGATGCGGTGATAGAAATTGATATTGACGGGAGTGCGGAGGTCAGGGGTATTGCGGATGAATCTGTAATCGAGGATTTTCCTATCGTGAACCAGGAAATAAACCCAGTAGAAGTTAGTTATAATTATTTTTTTTACTCGAATAGTGTTAATATGTAGTTATAATGAATATATTCATAATAATGTACAAGATCTTTTAGTTGTAATATTATGTTGCTCCAGAATGTGGTAGTAACACTATTCGAATATGTTTTTCATCCATCGCACCTCCACAGTTAATACATTGCCACTTATTTTGAACTCGTCCGCCTTCTTTGTCCATTCTGCTTTTGTACTTACCTACTTGTAACGTGTTATAATTATTCCAGGTTGATGACAATGAGACCACTCCTAATCCAACCACACATACTAGAAAAAGGAAGGCGACTAATTTCCAGATTGAATTCTTCAGTGCAAGAATATAGTGGTCACGCGGGGGCGGCGCGGCAGCGTCTTGTTAAACTCAAACGTATAACCGTGTGTAAAATGATCGTAGACAGTGTCTTTTATGGAGCCCGCCAAACCACTACGGCCGAGTACTTAATGTTTGCTTGGTAACATTAAAGGCAAACGCCAAAGAAATCGGCAAATATGATGCTACTGGAATATGTGAAGCTAAGAAACTATAAAAAACGAATTCTGTGCAAGCCATTTATGCGGCAGCACTTAATATTATAGTTTTAAAAATAGGTCTATCTTAAAAACTGAACGAAGAAAATGATATATCAAAATAAGAGAAAAAAGAGATCGCCTTGTTGGATCGATTCCTTCTCTGTCACAGGGCTTGACAGCGTACGACGTGTCCCGTCTCGGGGTCCGGGATGGCATCAGGACTTCACTCCAACATGGTAACACCGGTAACCTCGTATCCACTTGCATTACGTTGTTTTAACTTCATACTAGGTTAGATTTAATCGAGAAAATTTTTGTGTGAAATAAATAATAATGTTAAAGTTTGTAAAACACTTTTATTTATTTATTTAAGAAAAGAAAAGCATCAAAAATACAAGTTTGATTAAAATTAAAATAACAATATTATCGTGTTGACGATAAATACAATACATACTGTTACACTCTCGAATGGTCTCCATTTGGGTATATCTCTGTGGATCTAGAGAAAACCGAATCATTATCAAGCCGACAAATAGTGAAGGTTGATTGCGTAAATAAATATCTGACCGGCAACATTGTCTGAATGTCGTCAAAAAAAAAATACGAATGGCAAAAAGAATTTGTATAAAAATGTAACCATTGGTAGATATTAACGAAATAAATCTCGACGTTTCCCACACTTCCGTTGTGTTATTTGTTCTCAGTTCAGAACCCAGACGAAAAACCTTAAAAAATAAAAATGACAGCATCTTTTCACTTCTGGAGATGACAATACTTACTTACAATAAAATGTACAAACATTCCAAGATTCTGACAATTGCTATTCATTTGTGAATGCGTTTGTTTTTAAATTCAATAAGAAAATTAAAAGAAAGTTCATTCATAAAATTTAGCACTGAAACATGTGCGTGCCCGCACATCCGGAGCCCTGGCGGTTAGACGCTGCTCGGATTCTAGGACGTCAGTGGCAGCTAACTGGATACGGATTTATTATTTTTCTAACGTTGCTACCAGGGACGGCTCTAGTAAAGGAGCAAAGTGTGCAGTGCACTCCCATCATAGATTAAATAAAAATATATAATATAAAACCCCCATGTATTCAGAATAATGCGATATCAAAAACTTATGCGAAATCACCCATTTTAAATTCCGCGCGTATTCGAACAATGGTAACGCAAGCTTTTCAACGCATTGTCACCACCGTCACCAATACACACAACTCTATCAATGTCGATTAGACGCGACCAATACACACGTAATAACTCCATCGATGTGACGCGTCACACAAGGAGCATTATTCGAAGTGTTCCTTGAATTTACGCGCATTTTACACGAACACATTTATAGCGGACAACTACAACGACAAACAAAATGAAGCTAGTAGAATCAAAATCACCAAAGTTCTATAAGACTACATGAGTCTTCTTTGGAAACGATGTTTTTCAAATTTAAGTACACTGTACCGGTCGAAAGCACACACATATTAACTAGGCATTTGGACCTTTATACACTAACCTGACTAACCAATATGAATATTCCTACATATAACTCAGGCGATGCGTCGAGGTACAGTTGGAAGCCTAATTATTATAATGAAATGACGAACTTCATGTCGATGCATGTGTCAAAATAGAATCATATTCACGACGGTTAGTTTGGTTGATCGTTCAACAGTTGGGTTTATAATATAGATTTAATAATATTTACAATGAGTACCGTATATTCAGTTGTATATATATAGGACAATCGTCACGATTTTTCCAAACGAATTGATATTAAAGTGGCAGGCCGTCCTTTGCCAAGCATAAATTTAATTCAAAAGGTTACAGTGACAACGAAGATAGTTAATCGGAAATTTAATGTGCAAATGTACTCAAAAACATAATGGCTTTGCGGATGTAATATTCTTAATACCCTATTTTGTTTTCCGTGTCTGTTGTTCGGCGGAGATATCAATTGGACAAACCATGGAATTCAAGATTTGGTCCACCTGTCAGTAAAAATCAAAAAACACAGTGGTTCTGAAATGCAACTTGCAGTCTTGGGAGAAATAGATAGGTATACGTTCACAATTGGATGCAGGGAACCGTTTGTCTGTGAAACAATTTAATGAACGTGTCGACAAAAATCGTTATATTTTATCCAGATTGATTGACTGTGTGAAGTTCTGTGGTGCATTTGAATTAGCTCTTAGAGGACATGATGAATCTGCAGATTCAAATAATCCAGGTGTTTACCGAGGGCTTATTGACTTCTTCTCGGAAATTGACATAGCCATGAAACAGCATTTGGAGAGCAATAATGTTTTTAAGGGTACGTCAAAAACGATTCAAAATGACATTTTAGATTCGATTCTAGAGGTGTGCCGTAACGAAATTAAAAATGAAATATCACAAAGCAAGTTTGCAGCTATACAAGCAGATAAAACAACGGACTTATTAACGGATTATCATACAAATTTTCCAACTTCAGATTTTAATACGGTAACCTCATTATACGACATAATTGACAAATTTAAACTTAAAAATGAATACAGTAGAAAAGATTTCTACGTTACTGATGGAGCATTGTCGATACTTCAACTTTTCACTAATAATAATTTACTGGAAGTATTGAACGAAAGTGTTACCCTATTAACGATAATTTGTACAATTCCGATGACTTCAGAGGAAAGTGAGCGTTGTTTCTCAACTTTAAAGAGGGTTCAGTCATTTTTGAGAAATACCATGTCTCAAGGCAGGCTAAATGCTCTTAAGATGTTAAATATTGAAAAACAATTAATATCGTCAATACCAGACATTCATAATCGTGTAATCGACGTGTTTTTATAATCCGAGGATCGGAGGATGAACTTCTTGCATAAATAGGCGAGTCTTTTTGCATTCCCTCATATTCTTGTCACCGGCCGCAACTGGTTGCTTGGATTACGTATGGCAACAAACAATATTATTTATTATCCGTGAGCATTCGGCGATTCTACCTGTGATTGTTGAATTTTCAGGTACATACACGTCACTAACATTTTGTCACAATGATTTTGTACACATACCGATTGATTGTGATTGATAAAAAAATCAATCCCGAAAGTTTCAGAATAATGTTTACTAATCCCGGAATTCATAGGTATCGGAAATTGTCCAGGATCCCGTGATTGGATTCCCTAATGTCAATACGCTTAGACGCTATGGCCCAAATACTAATAATTTGTCACATAAATACCAGTGGCCAATACTACCAACATAATGTTTGACAGACTGCATAAATGGTAAGTCTTCATAAACGACATAACATAAGTATAAAATAAAGGATAATAAGTTAGCAAGCATCTATACGAACATACGTTATATTAAGAAGGTTATACACTAGTATGTGCTTTTTTATGTACTTTAAGACTACTAAGTTGCGAGAATACATGCGAACACACATTGCATTTATAAGGTTTTTCACCGGTATGTGTCATTTTATGTATTTTAATATAACTAGATGTCGAGCTTTTATATGAACATACATTACATTTATAAGGTTTTTCCCCAGTATGTGTCATTTTATGTGTTTTAAGACTACTCGATCTCGAGCATCTATATGAGCATACATTGCATTTATAAGGTTTTTCACCAGTATGTGTCATTTTATGTATTTTAAGACTACTATGTTGCGAGCATCTATATGAACATACATTGCATTTATAAGGTTTTTCCCCAGTATGTGTAATTTTATGTGTTTTAAGACTACTAGATGTCGAGCATCTAAATGAGCATACATTGCACATATGAGGTTTTTCACCAGTATGTATAATGTTAAGTGTTATAAGAATTCTAGATGTCGCGCAGCTGTATGAACATACGTTGCATTTATAAGGTTTTTCACAAGTATGTGTCGTTTTATGTATTTTAAGACTACTCGATCTCGAGCATCTATATGAACATACATTGCATTTATAAGGCTTTTCATCAGAATGTGTTAAATTGTGTCTTTTTAAAGTACATAGGTGCGTACATCTATATGAACAAACATTGCATTTATAAGGTTTTTCACCAGTATGTGTCATTTTATGTTGATTCAGATTTCCAGATGTCGAGCAACTATATGAACATACACTGCATTTATAAAGTTTTTCGCCAGTATCTGTATTTTTATGTGCTTTGTTATTACTATGTTGCGAGAATACATTGCTTTGATTTTGATCTGCAATCTCGTTCATGTGAACAATTTTGTGAGTTTTTAGAGCACTTCTGCATCCTAACATTGCGTTACAAATGGAGCAAATAAAATTGCGTGAAAAATGGATTACTCTTCTCAGAATAAGTCGAACTTCCTTCAGAACATCTCGTTCTAAGATTTCTTTTTTAAGGTTTTGCTCATCTATCGTCACTTCTGAATACTGTATCGTTTTATCCTGGATTCCATCATCTGAAGATTGTTGACTCTCATCTGTATCGTGATACCTTGTGAAAAATCCTTTGGTAGAAACCTAAAAAACCAAAATTATTGTAATTATAAATTATCTTTTGTACTATTCCTTTTAAGATATGTGTTTAACGTCTTTGCTTTTCAGCATCTTCAGACATTACGTTACCTTATTTTGGGTGCTAACTGACATTTTGGCCTAAGATGCCTTTTTGGTGTGAAAAGATTCCATTAGCCATATCCTACCATTTACGTTCATTTCAGTGTCATCTATTGTCAAATATGAGAATTAGCAGTGTGCCGGAGTTCTATCTACATGTCTTTTTATATTCAAAATATGACCATTCCAAATTAAAAACCCTCATAGACCAAAACATGGTTAAGTGCAATTAGAACCATTTCAAAGTAAGCTAACAATTAGGCAAAGAAATGGGAGTAAAAATGACGACAAGAAATTATAATAGTATGACACGACCGTGGGCGTCGGCCATACGCTGACGCCTCTATAAACTACTTGGCGACCTAACCATATACCCCGGTCTCCTAGTCAACGAGAACAACCGACTGTATGCGCCGATCTCTTGACTACCTGAGATTAGAATTACTACGTACTTGCACTTGTAATTAATATAATGAACTATTTTATTTTCAACGAATATTAAATTAATTCACAAGATTTAAGAAATAAGAACATTCTTTATTGAATCTAGGTACATAAATTGAAAACACCTAAAGGAAATATATGACTAGAAAATGTTTTCGTGATAAATACGATGCCCTGCGAGATTTGAACCCGCACTTCTGGGATGCCTGCTCATGTGCTGTACCAATTAAGCTATATACATCACATATCATTTTGTATTCAGCAGGGTATCGTATTTGTATCAAAAAGATTTATGACTGAAATTACGTCTATTATAGGTTCACAATTGTCTCGCAATTCATAGATACAGTTTCTAGGATGAACAGGGTATATAAAATTAACTTAATATAGATTCAGAGTGTCTACCTGATTAACTGGCTTGTATTCAGAATATGAGCAACCGGGTAGAGGATCTTCATAATTGATTGAGCGTTCTGTGTCTTCCAAAAACTCGTCTTTTCCACGGGCTGAAAATCGTCCTCAAATTTAATATTGGCAGGATCTGATACTGTATTCTAAAAGAATAATAGTAGAATTAATAGCTTTAGGCATCCACATATATGGTTTAATATTGCTTAATGAATGTTGGTCGGTAGGTACCAACCGTACTAGTAAAATAAGTTTATTGTAAGAGAGTCTTGGTAGGAACAATGTCGTTGCGTTGCGTCATTACAGAAAGCCAGCATCTCGTAGCAATTTGTAGGCTGTAGCTGACCGAAAACACCGTAGATAGTATGGGAATGAAACGACTGGACTTCGGACAATTGGACGCCTCACTGTCGTAGACACGTATACAGAACATAGACGAGGTATTTTAATCAGTTCCTATTAATACCGGGAAGAAGAAGAGGGCTCACATGTATGTCGGTGGTAGAACCTCCTCCAGTATCATATCGGTTCGAGGGATGTGTGTGACGTCATTACTGACGGGGTGAATTATAACACTGAAACTTTTTGATCCAATAGCCCTGCGCAGGCTCGGTTTATTTACACTAAATTATACAGGTTAGGAATACAAGGGTTTAGCATGACTGAGATAAAGTAACATTTAAATAACAGGGACCACGCGGAGTATGTCGGTAGCCAGCGGGCACGCGGCGTTCGAATAGACAACGCTTCACTTTGCATTATTTTTCACATGGACGCGTTTGCACATTATTTAATTTCGCGGGCACTTTGATATTCATCACAATGTCTATTGATAATTAAAAATTGGTTTAGTAATTGGCTAGAAGCACGGTTGATTACGCCATTGCACGGCTGATACCGCCGCCGGCGTGACGCTCGTTTTATGTCATCACTTCGTTGTAGGTAGATTCGAACTGTCCGCAAAAACTATTTTTTCAAGGGACGCTTCCCCCTCTCGGGGTAAGGGATGAAGTTGCTTAACAAAAACTCGCACGAATTACGGTATTTTTCAGTGCGGAGTGAGCGACCGTAAATGCCCTTGGTCGTAGGCAGGTACTTCCCTTTGTGACCGTGGATACCCGAGATTCGCATCGTCGTTTTGAAAGATAATGTTTGTGTGGTAGGGCTGTGCAACCTTTTAGTTGGGGAGGTGTTTTGATATTAATGTTAAATCGTTGATCTAGAATTTGAAACTGTCACGCCGGGGCCTTCTCTTTTTTTGTCTGGTAACACTATCTACTACTTAGTAGTTTTAATTTATTTTACTCTTAAAATAATGTATTCTTTATTGCAGATTGAGAATTAATATGCCTAAGGTTTTATATAAAATAAAAAACTCTTTTTAAACTATTAAATCATAATATAATCATTTAAATATTATGATAATATTTTTTTTAAAGTACCTATAAGTACTTAATGCCTATTTATTTTCGAATTCCGTGGCGTCCAGTTGTCCGGTGCCAAATCGTCATAGACCCGATAGTATTCATTGACCTTCTAGGACGCCGAAATCTAGTTGCATTGAACAAGAGTAAAGCCAAGTAGGAATATCGGCGTCCATGGCACGTGGTGGAGCCGGTCTCATATTACCATACTACCGACACCCAAATTATTATTCTTGCCATATTGCCTATTACTAATTAGACACGATAACATCGTTCCCAATTAAAAAAGTCGGATCTGCAAAATGCTACTTTTCAGTACGAGCAATAAAAGATGTTTTTATCCATAAAATCGTTAATTAATAAAATATTCTTACCAAATTTGGCAAAAACACTTATTTTTAGGTGTTTCAAATATATATATTACAATTTTTGAGAATTACTGATAAAAACTCGAGAAAAGTCACATGCGACATTTTTAACTGGAATAAATTAAGTAATTTTGTCAGAAGTGTCAGTTATGACAATTTTAATGGGACTATGTTAAAATTAATATGTCGAATGTGTCAGTTCCGACTATTTTAACTGGAATTTGATGAAAATTTTATGTCGGATCTGTCGAATAAAGCAATTCCAAGTACTTAATTTAAGAATGTATGTATAAAATCGAAATCACAGATAGATATAAAAGTAGCTACTTACAAAAAAAAAACATAGTCATAAAATTTACATTGTAAACATATCAAATATACCTTATAATCATAAAAACTGGACATTGTTGTAGCTTAATAAAATTCCTATATATTTAAGTATTTTTTTTAACTTAAAAATCCCCAAAAACTATAGTTAGTAATAGTTAACTTTGTTTTTTGTCACTATTACTATCAATGATATCATACTGCGCTTGTATTTTTTAGAATCTTTCAATATGGGCGAGCTCCAAAGTAAAAGTAAAAGTTGTGATATTTTTCTGGAATAAGATTACTCTTACACATATCTTGCAAATCTTTATACTTATAGTAACTGACAGGAAATGAGCCATCATTAGCTTCCTTCAGATCAAATTCTCTTGAAAATCTGAAAGTGTTTCGTGTTGCACATCTAAGCACAACTATAGCTTTTACAGGTTCACTTAAATCATATTTATACTCAATCGTGTCGCATTGTTGTGCATTTACCTTTAGTTCTGTTACACGAGTCAATTACAAAAATTCACGAAGTATTTTTGTTCAATTTTTGTTTGCTAATAATGATTTAAAATCCTATAGGTACATCATTGTAAAGACTTTCTTTACTATGTATGGTTCACCTTCAGCTTTTGCCCAACGGATTAAGCAATACCTACCACTTCTCAGGAACATACAAACATTTTGCGATCACTAGCTCTTTCAATGGTTGAGTGGACGCTGTCATTCTCATTCTGAGTTTGGTCTTTTTCCATAAATCTATGAGTAATGGTGACATTGAACTCCTTGGCTGCAAGCATATAATGGGTAAATACGATGCGGTTTCTATTCTGACCACCACAATTATTGTCGGACCAAAATCGAATTCTTTTACACCGATAAATAATGCGGTTCTTTTATAATTTTGTACATACAACTTACTAGAAACCTCATTTGCTCCCCGTTTTGCAATTCCTTCGTGCCACATATAAAAAGTTCCGATTTTCATTGCCATATTATACACAGTAACATTTAAAGTTGGTAATTTTCGTTTGTAATAAAAAATAGGTACGTCATACTTCCCCATGAAGAGTCGTTAGTACTTTTTGAAAGTCAAATATAACGATTACAATACTTTTACTCTGTAAAACCTCGTTTTTATCTTCATTTTTAAGTGTGCGATGTGCCTTCCTAAGGGCTGAATGTTTTGCCTGTCTTTTTTTGTCTTCGTCTGTTGGACTGGTCTTGACCGAAAATGCATGACAAAAGCAATCTTTTTTTGGCCGGTGAAATGCTATATTGAACTTTTCACTTACAATATATCTGTATTACCCTTTGGTTAGTGACTTGTAAGAATATTTATTCAGATCAAACTACTCGCGATATAAATTGAACATTCAAGAGTTACTTAGTTTACAGTTTTTTAGAATCTTGGCGAATATAGTGCGATTCTACCAGAGGAAAACAGTTTACGTGATCGCATATGCTTTTCACCATCTCGTTATCTATCAGGTTTTTTATGGTCGTATTTACCACGTTGATCAGGCTCAATATTATTATCTCCATCATATTTCTTCCAAGCAGTGCTTACAATAGTACGTTTTCCAGATAAAATAGTATTCAGAAACATAGTCTTACAAAATATTTCTTTTTCTTATCCTCAATAGGCAGATAATAAACAAATGTATTTCGACGATCATGCTTGGTGACTTCAGTTGTTTGACGACGCTTCAGAATTTTCTCGGTATATTTTACGTCTAGAGACCAAAATTTGTGAAAAATATGTAAACGTTGCTCTTCAAAAAAAAAAATCAAACCACTTCAGTCGGCATTTTGGCATGGATTCTTCAAACATTTTTCACTAGTTTTTTTACTATTTTTAGTAAATGTAAAAATAAGACAATTATAAAATATCCACTTATTTAATTTTATAAGAATGCCAGTTAAAAATAATATTTTAGTAATATTTTACTTAACCTACCTTTCCTGTCAGAATGACCGTTGAGGTTTGAATTTTCAGTGTTCATTTCTTTCTTTTTCTTTGGGAATTTGTCACTATACTTTGAGCCTAAAGCACTCTTTAATATCCTCTGTGACCTATTGCTTGCCATGATGGATAAAAATACGGATTATAGAAACTTTTCTAAACTTTTATAAAAATATCCGTCTGTCCATTGAACATAGCAGCAACTGTCAGATTCGACGCATCTTGCTCAACCGCGCCCAGCCAACAATGTCGGTTGGTAAGAAGCGACATTGTTATTCGGACACTGTCGGTAGATCCGTCATTTTTAACTTGAGTATTTCGGAATTTTTCAAACAAACAAAAAAAACTGTGATTGTGGTACCTATAAATGTTTAAAGTGTTTAAATAACTTTTACGTAATAATCCGAAAATGACAAAAATTCAGGTCCGACTTTTTTAATTGGGACCGACGATAAGTGACTAGGTATAAAGTTATAGAGAAAAATCTATCGAAATGGACAATTTTACGTTCAACCGAAGCGCTCGATAATTTTTCAGAAATATCAATATACTTTGCAATATGATTGATTTTTTGTTGTAATATTATTTACCTAGCTCAGACAGTCAAATTAATATTTCCATAAAATGGAGCAAAAATCAGGATTTTATGAACCGGAGCTGGTTGGTAGTATTAAAAATTAGTTGGATATAAACCTGATCATTTTTTGATCAATACGACGTCATGATCAGAATTTGACTGGGCGACTCGCGGACCACCAGTTATGGAACACTGCTATACAGGATTTTGGGCTACCTATCACCAAAGCATTTGAATTACTTTACAACCCGATAGAAATTATTTACGAGACCCTAAATTTGTTGTTTTCCGAATTTCTCAACGAAAACCTCACATGAGCATAGTCAAGAATGTTACTAACAATAATGCATATTATTACGAACGACGGGTTTGGAACTGCTGTTCCACGGTTCTGATCGACTGACTCGAGACAGCCAGCACCCATAGAAAACAAATCACTCGCCTATCTACACGTACCTACACGGAACACCCAACAAATGTTTTTAAAGACTTCGCGTCCCAACGGAATTAATTATTCAAAATTGAGTTAGAAAAATCTAGTTACCTACATCACAGCTCATCAATAAATTACTGTAAATTAATATGACTATTTTTTCGGTCCCACTAATATAATTATCTCTAATATAATTAATCCACTAATATAATTAATCTCATATCGATATCACTATCTCTTCACCAAACACAACACACAAAATTGCTAACTGGACAGTAGAAGACCAACACAACCCCATCTCAGACCACAACCCAATCACCTTTACTTGGAACAATACAATTAGCGTACTCTCACCCATGACCGACTCAACACGCATTTTTATAACAAATGAAAAAACCGACTGGAAAAAAATAAATGAATTGACAAGGGAAAACATGGCCGAGTTTAACATAGATAAACAGTTCCTTGAAAACATACATACAACTCCTGAACTCGACACTGCAGTGGAAACGGTCACCTCGGCAATCTCTATCGCATGCCATAAAATACTCCCACAAAAAACGCAACATAATATCAGGAAAAATCCAATCTGGTGGAACGCCGAATTAACAAAAATGAAAAGAATAACTCTCAGATCAAAACGGAAATTACAGAACTCAAGTGACATCATGCGACCACAAAAGCTCACTGACTATATCGACAAAAGAGAAGCATACAAAACAGCCATTGAGGAAGCAAAAATTAAAAGCGCTAAATTATTTTATGAATCTCAGACGCCAATGACAGCATGGTCTTCGCTATACAAAATAACAAAAAAAACTAATGCCAGCAATATTCAATCGACACTTACTACAGAGGGAGTAAAGCACTCATCCGCAAAAGACTCTGCAAAAGCCCTAATGGAAAAATTCTTTCCATACGATGATCCAACAACAGATACACCGATTCAACACTACATCAGACAACCATATTCCGGGCGGAGAGGATGATATCCAATTCACACTTACTGAGATCCTATCCGCCTTACAGAACATGACTCCAAAAAAGGCACCTGGACACGACAATCTCACATTAGATATCTGCCAAAATTTCGCAAAAAACTTCCCTGAAGAAATTCTACTACTATACAATAAATGTCTGACACTCGTTCACTTCCCGAAATCCTGGAAAATAGCGATCATTAAGGCCGTTCCTAAGCCTGGGAAAGATGCTATGGACACAAAATCGTACAGGCCTATCGGCCTCCTTCCCGTTTTCGGAAAAGTGCTAGAAAAACTAGCAATTCAGAGAGTGCACTGGCATCTTACAAAAAACAACAAATTGAGCACTAAACAGTTTGGCTTTACCCCTCAAACATCAACAGAACACGCACTAAACAAAGCCGTACACATAATCTCAACGCATCTCGAATTGAAAGAATCACGCATAGCAATTTCCCTAGACATTCAAGGTGCATTTGATAACGCATGGTGGCCACACATAAAAAACGCCCTTGCAATCAAGTCAACACCGCCTAACTTGTACAAACTGTTTTGCAGTTATCTACAAGATAGGGAAGTAAAACTAAAGTATGCAGACGAAGAAATAAAACAAGACCAAACCCAAGGTTGCATCCAAGGCTCAACTTGTGGCCCAACACTATGGAATATCGCCTTAGACAGTCTATTAACAATACTCTTACCCCACAATACACACATACAAGCCTTTGCTGACGATGTGTTAATATTGATAGCAGCAAAAGACACCGACGAACTGGAATTAAAAACCAATAGCGTGCTTCAAAAAGTAAACTCATGGGGTGAAGACGTAAAACTAACCTTCTCAGATAATAAGACAAATATAATGTTTATCAACAAAAGGAAAATACGAACACCAGAAATCCAGTGGAAAGGAAAACCGAAAGAGTTGGTCGATTCCTTTAAAATTCTTGGCATAATACTAGACAGGCACATCAATTGGGCGAAACACGTCGACTACATATGTAAGAAAGCAGCTCAAATGGGAAAATTCTTTTTAAAAACAGCAAGAGCCACTTGGGGGGCGTCTCCTGAAGTTTTAAAAATTATATATCATGGAGCTGTGGAGCCAACCTTAACTTACGCGGCATCGGTCTGGAATAAAGCAACTCACAGAAAGTCGATCCAAAAAAGACTGAATTCCGCGCAAAGACCTTTCGCAATATCAATTTGCAAGGGATATCGCACAATATCGCTAACGTCAGCACAAGCCCTGGCAGGAATAGCGCCAATAGATATAAAAATACAAGAACTTACAGGAATATACCAAGTTAAAACAAGCCACATACTTCCCCGACACTTACCTACAGACAGAACATACGAAAACAAAATACACTACACACAACTTCCACATCCTGGCAACAGACATCTAGAAAATATAGAATACATAGGAACAGTTGACGAAGACACTAAAACAAAATACCACATCACAGGATTGGAGATCTACACAGATGGCAGTCTAATCGATAACAAAGTAGGGGCAGCTTTTGTAGCCTACGAAAATGGAACATTAATAACACCCCGAAAATTTAAGCTCGAAAGCTACTGCACTGTTTTCCAAGCAGAAATATTTGCTATCAGAGAATCTCTCGAGTGGACACTCAAAAGATTAAAGTTACACAGACACGACTATGTAAACATATTCTCAGATAGCCAATCCAGTTTGGTAGCTCTTCAAAACCCATCATCGACACACCCACTTGTAAGAGACATTTTAACACTGTCAACACAGCTTCGAATGATAGGAACAAACCCCAGATTCTTCTGGATAAGAAGTCACACAGGGATAGCCGAAAACGAGGAAGCTGATAAATACGCTAAACAAGCCACAACAGACAAAAGACCTTTAACCTATACACACTTCCCTCTGAGTTACGCAAAACAAAAACTAAACGAAGATACCATAGAGCTATGGAACCACAGATACACAACATCCGCCACAGGATCAATAACGCAGAAATTTATTCCAAACATAAACTGTGCCATCACTCTTGCCGGGAACTTAAAAATATCACACGAACTCACACAGATACTAACAGGCCACGGATCGGTGCGAGCTTATCTAAAAAGATTTAAATTGAGGGATGACGACTGTTGTCCATGTGACGGCAACACATCTCAAACTGTGTGGCATGTCATCAACGACTGCCCTATACTAGAAAGGGAGCGATGGACTCTCAGGACTCGATGTAGACAACATAATCACGAAATTGACCTCCAAAAGCCTCACGAAGCACTAAGCAATAGAACAACACAAGAACACTACACAAAATATTTAATCCTGGCCATAAAGAAAATTAAAGATATAAATGGAGGCACCTAATTAGCCCCACATCAATGCAACTAACCCACCCAACCACCTTGTACGAAAAAGCAAGGGTATGGTTATTATTAAAAAAAAATAAAAATATAATTATGTTATTTAATTTTGTGGTGCACTGCCATAAATCTCTTTTAATTCCGAATACGAGAACCTAGATAGTTTCGTGTCTCTTTATCAAACTCATTCTTGATGTTACTGGCTGAAAATCATTCATAGAATAGATACCTATTTGACAGATACGTTTCAAGGCATTCGAAATAAATAACATTTGTTAAAAAATAGTGATTGTCAGATTATATCCGTAAGTGTTTTATCGTTTTCACGGAGATTTAATTCTGTTTCCGTTCTGAAAATACTTATAAAAACTATGTAAGATTGGTTGAATTTCTTGAACTGGAGATTCCTTCAGAGCCAATATACACAACGAAATCCAATCATAAGAACCTATAGCATATTTTAAAGCAGATGCAAACCGTGTTGCGATAGCGCATGCGCACAAAAACACATGACGCATATGCCTAAGGCCCCCCCCGGCCAGGATGATTGATGGACCCCCTACCTATCGCCAAAGTTAAGGGCAGTATGATGATCTACAGTGGTATTCCCTAAATCATATTCATGTTTTGCATGGTCAAATTAAGGGCATTTTAAGTAATTTTAGCGAATTTTTGTATATTTAAATAAATCCACTTGATATATTATATGGAGTTGTCGACAATCGCCATCATATTATGAAACTGTTCTTGATATTTTTGTGGTAGTCAAGAACCCAAGTATCTAACATGCGAACCGTCGCCATACTTAATAAATAGTCCGGAAACATACCATTAATAATTAAAATAAAATTCCACACGACGTGAAATATCGTACTTTTTTCCTATTGAATCAAATTTGTGGTTCGTATATCGTTCTTAACTAGTCGCCGCCGCCCCCCCCCCCAAGGCGCGGGCCCTCGGGCTAGAGCCCTGTCAGCCCCTCTCCCTTATGGAGGCCATGACATGACGTACCAATGTACCGTTAAGGGGGAACGTGCGCCGCGTAGGTCAAAATGGGGCTACTATGCTATTTTAAAAGCATGAACCTGGACATTCCTTAAACGTTGTAGATAATCTATTTATATAAATTTAAAGCCTTATTATCCTTTATATTTATTTTAAACATTAATGATGACTGCATAAAGAATTTTTATTGCATAAAATGGTATTATTTTAAACCTCTCGCTCTAATGATTAACAATATAGTTATATTTCAGTACATCCATGTGCAGTGGGGTTAAGATTTAATTTTTAAACGCATTTACAAAATCATTAATAAACTTAATGTTAACATTATATAGCGACATATTAACAATAAAAAAATATATTTTATAATCTTTGTGATCCCAAATTTGACAAGAATTAGGGATTTTATTATTCAAAAAATTGGCACGATTAATACATTTGAAGATAGTTCTAAAGATAATGATTGTAAGCGATGTCTTTGACCATTCAAATGTGATGAACAAATTCTATTTTTCAAAATTGTGGTATTTTAGACGTACTATACTTTTTCAATAGTACTGAATCAAAGTGTACTATAATTATAGTTCGGTTGGCAACACTGCGCTCACTGACAGATGACGCGACGGCAGTTGGTCACAGGACTCATACAACGCCTTGAAATAGAGTAGGTTGACAGACGCATCGTTTTATATCGATCATTTTGGCAAAACAAGCGGAAAATTATTAAATATCCGATTTGAAAATCTAACCTGAAAAGTGGATACGTCGTCCTCTTGCTTAATTCCTTGGTTTACCGAACAGTTTGAATATAATGTTCGTACGTCAGGCAAGTCTGCATCATGCGAGATTATGTTGAACTCATCAGGCTCACGTTTTATGTCCATTTTTGTGTATTTGTTTAATTAATTTAACAACGTTAATCGACAGTCTCCGCGTGTGTCGCATAGACAATAATTTGAAATTTCGTTGACAGTATTGCCATTTAAGATATTTTTATTTTATCGGAGGTCTATTTACCTGGATCACTCAAAGTGAAAACTCCAACTTTTTTGTGCACACACAAAGTCCATTTCCAGTATAAGTAAAAAATCTTAGGCGATACACGCTACGCTAGCAAATTTTGAATAATTAGAAATGCGAAATAAATTGTGTAAACTTACTTATTATGAAGTATAAGAGCGGAATGCAGAAACATTTGTCATAACTAAAATTTCCTTAGCAGAAAACACTATGCAGAAACACTGTCCTTAGTTAAGATCATTTCTATTGAAAATAATACCATATTTAAAAATTCTCGTTAGGTAAATTAGGTAAATTATTTTATAATTGTTAAACGATGACAAAAATATGACAACTGCATTTTATAAATGCAATAACCATAAATACATATTAATATTTAATTATAATACTCTTATGTTTCCGTTATAAGTCATTATACGTGATTCCACAGGCACCACAAGATTTTTTTTAACATGGTAACACTAGCGTCTAGTGTCATTCTTCATCTGGTATTTTGTATTTCTGCGGGCTGGCGTATAAAAATAAAATAATATTCTGCAAGTACATTCCAAACGAATTAACACTATCAATATCCATATTGAGATACATTGTTAAATGAATTTGTGTGTTATAGACATGCGAATTTATTTTGACAGCAGCTGTCAGTGGTAAATGGTAGTACAGAAGGGGGCGTGTTCATAACAAAAGTAGTCTATGGTTAAGGATTCCTTAACTCTATACTCAGGATTGTCTATAGTTAAGTCATGCTTTTCGGCGACTTATCCTTAGGAACGAAATCTTAGATTGTGCATTCCGCTCTAAGAGCATCCTTAATCCTAATCACACACATGCATACACATATACCACTTCACAGGCCCTATAAATGCATTTAAGTTTGTCGTGAATAGGGGTGTCACAAAAGTTTTACCACGATAGAATATTGATATTTTATTTACAACAAATTAAATAATATGCACAAATATCACTTTCGTAATGTACCAGATGTTCAGAAATAGATTATTAATTATACATAAACAGTTTTTATACAAATATTTAGAAATTGATTTTTGTGTGATATACTTCAAAACACGGCACTACACACAAAGGTACATTACATTGCTTACAAATAAATTTTGTATTTTGTCTTTTCTTTGAAGCAGAACACACAGCACATCGTCGTCTACTAATTTCGGGTGTACTATTTGGGTTGGTGGGTGTAGTGAGTGGCAATGTGTCGATAAAATGTGTATTTGCCCCTATCCGAGATGGTAACGCCACCGTATTTCGTTTACGGGATTTTAATTTCTTGTGCTTGTCAAGCAATTGCTTGACAACTTTACTTTCAAAGCAAAGTCTCCTAATGACATTCATCTTCCGGTCGTTACCATATACATAGCATGGGCATTAAACATGGAAAGGTCGATTAAATGCATAAATAATTTTTTGTACCATTTCATAGATTTTCTTGTCGATTTCACAAATGATATCATCATGTCGCTTCTATCAACCTTCCCCATGTGCTTACTATATTCCACCGCTGTGATTGGTTTCATTTTAGGCTGGCCTGTTCGGTAGTTTTTTTTTTCAGGTTTCGACAAACTCTGGAGTCTGGATTGTAGATAACATGGTCACATCTCTTTTATCCTTCCAAGTTTGTGCCATCATGGTTGTTGTATGAAAAGCAGTCGTTTCACCTTGCTTCAATTTTTTGTCAAACTTGGGCATCCCAATTCGATTTTTGCGAACAGTTCCAACTGCATTTGTACGCTTTTCGTGCAGAGCTTGGAATAACTTGGGACTGGTGTACCAGTTATCTACATACAGTGTGTGGCCAGCCTCTAAATATGGTGAAAGAAGTGACATGACAACATTTGCGCCGACTCCCATGTCTGTTAGGGTGCAATACTCTGTGGTGGCTCCAGTGTATACTATAAAATTTAAAACAAAGCCAGTTTTACAGTCACACATGACAAATAATTTATCCCAAAACGGCTCGCTTTGGAGGGAATGAATTGTCGGAAAATAAGACGTCCCTTGAATAATAAGAGGCTCTCATCTATACATATATTCTGATATGGATAAAAGCTAGTTGAGAATTTATTTTTGAACATATCTAAAACGGGTTTTATTTTGGCAAGGCGATCGACAGTGGTTCCATCATTATCAGAAAAATGTAGCATTACGTAATATTAATTGAAAGCGGTCTCGTGATATGGTGTCTGAGTAAATAGGCAAATGTAGAAGCGGGTTGGCTGACCAGTGAGAGTCTATACTCTTCCTCGAATTTAGGGGAAACAATAAAAAAACTGCCAAAAAAAACATACAACTCATCAACATTAGTATCAACCCAATGTTTTAACCGCTCTGATAAATTGGGTTGTTTCTCTACAATTACTAAGTATTGCATATTTGTTTTTGATACCACGTATGACATAATTTCTTCATCAACAAAAAATTTAAAATGGTCCGATTCATCATTTTCATCACTCAGGTCCAATTTCGATCCAGATGGGAAATCATCAAACGGATGTATTTTCGGGCTGAAGTCTCCATCTTCCCAAGTAAAAACGTCGCCAGTGGATTGTTCAAAAGTGGATTGTTCAATTTCAGTATCACTTTCTTCCGAACCAAACACATCGTCGTCTGAATCGAACATCAAAACATCTTCGTCCAAATATTCGACTTCTGAGTATTCACTGTCACTATCCATCTTAGTGTAAAAGAATAATAAAAATATAGAAACTTGATATTATAGATATCACAACAAATGTGTTAACTATGATTATATTACAAACAAAAATACGAAACTCGCGCGCAATAAATGTTGTCGTTTCACGAACAAAATCCAGGAGGGACTGAAATACTGAATATTATATAAAATAAAATCTGATTTCTTAACATCTGGTATACATAAAATTGGTAGAAATTTTATATTATCCAAAGATATCTACACGTAGGAAAGAGATGGGAATGAAATCGTAATAAAAAATATGTATAATAAATACCCTTGACAATATACAGCTCTGAAAACCCTACTCATATAACACCTATCTTTATAGTTCATACAAACAAAGTGCTATATGTATTGGGAGAAATACATGTGCAATCGAAATAAAAGGTCACACACACGCACGCAAATAAAACCATTAAACTCATTTGTCGCCATTTTGTCAATAAATTTGAATGTCACATATATTATGAAATTCTAAATAATACATGAACAGATGTTACTTTTTCGTTTTTGATGACCCTGTCACCATCTGTCGGGTTTTACTGAAAATACTCCGAAGTTGTACAGATTTTGTGAACTTTATGGTAGTATATCAATTCATAGAGAGATGTCGCAATATTATTATTATTCAGATTTAAATAAAACAGTGTTTTCTGTGGAGAAAACGTAGCGTCTCGGCGGCGAGTCTCTAGCTTTGCGGGTGCGTCACCTTGCGACCCGCCGGCGAGTCAGTAGCAAAGAAATGGTTTTAAGGGGCTTCTTCTATCTTCAATTTGGGTAACCCAGCTAAATGCTGGATACTTGTGTCACTAAATTTGGTTTTTTTTTTAAATTTTAATAATTGTAAACACTTGTGCGTCACTAGGTAGTGAACGTTAGTGCACGATTTTGTTTTGCTTTTTTAAATTTTAATAATTGTAAACACTTGTGCGTCACTAGGTAGTGAACGTTAGTGCACGATTTTGTTTTGCTTTTTCATTTTTATTCAGCACGCTATTTGATTTTTATGTTTGTATGCAAAACCTGACTGCGTTTGTTTATATTTTTCATATGAAATGTTTTGTCGCATAGCTAGAGTGCGCGTCTCGGCATACTTTTTAAGAAAATTTGAGATATTTGATATGAAATAATATTTGATGAACGTTAAGTAGTAGAACCATTCAACAAACTTTTAAAACTTTTTATTAGGTGATTAATTATTTGTCTATTATTGGCTTTCGTTTGTGGACGTGTTTTTTTAGGTCCATTTACCTGGATCACCCAATGTTAAAACTCCAACATTTTTTGGGTGCATTTGTTTGTGCATCGTTAGTGCACGTTTGTGCACGATTTTTTTTCGTTTGTGCACATATAATAACAGAAAAATTCCAATTTCAAATTGGGTGTTCCAGCTAAACGTTTGGTCTCTATTGACATGATACTTGAACCAATAAATTAGCTTAAAATTTTTTTTTGTAAAATGCATCTGATTAGGTATATTTACGTCAACTTTAAACACGATTTTTTTAATTTTTATCTCTTATGTTAAGCTAGTAATTTGATTTTGAGCGGAGGCCAAGTTTTAAAAACAAACATTTTTTTTCCACATTTTTTAATTATACACCTTTGAGTAATTTAATTACATGATTTTTCATGAAGTTTTTATTGTTTTTTCATTTAAATTACGCGAAAAATTCGCATTTTTCCATTTTCACTTAGTAACCCGTCAAAATGTCCCGAACAAAAACAACCGCATCCGTTTGGAACATCCAGTCAAAAGAGTCTCAGCAAAATAGCCAAAACGGTGTAAGCCTCACTAAATATGTCGGCTTATACTAGACTACCTCAAAATTGACAATTTGATTACACAAAAGTGTCGAAATTACAAAATCATTCAACTTTCTTAACATTTATCTATTTATTTATGATTTTGAATGGATCAATGTCAGTTTCATAAGGAAAAATGCATTAAATTATATAATTATACTTACCTACTGTTTTTTAAAATGATCTGTAATAAAAATAAATACCGTTAAGTTATTAGAATACAATTAGGTATGCATACTTTTGAAAAATGCAATAGGTATGTTTTTATGCAACGATATTTTCTTCAAAAGATAATATTGGAATGACATTTATATTTTTTTTATATAAAGGGGTTAACTTGCAGGCACTTAACTCTTTCTAATAATATTTGCATCTTCTTTTTCTCTGTTTCTCCAGGTGGTGCAACGTATGCTTGTAGTTCTGGTAGGTGTTATGTTAGGAGAGAAGTGTTAGTCACTTCATATTATGCTATTCAGAATCGATATCAAATAAAGTTTTGTAGGTTCTTTAAAAAGTTATTGCCTCTGACGGCTTCGACAATTGTTTCACGCAAATCGTTTTCTTTTGAATGTGTGTGTTTATTAGTTCTTAAACAACGTACCTACTTACATGTATGTTTACATTTATATTTAAACTCATCACGAGTATGAGTTTTTAAATGACATATTTGTTTAGGTACTACTTTCAAAATAAAATTCATCACACGCAAATGGTTTTTCTCCTGTTTCGTTTTATGAGCGTTAAGATAATTTTGTGCCGAGCCTCCGTATAAGTAGTCAATTTATTTAAAAGGTTATTCACCATTTTGTATCTTTACATATGTTTGAAGATTACTCCGTCGCGAGCATCCAAATGAACATACATTGCATTTATAAAATTTTCACGAGTATGTTCTATATAATATGTACATATTAATTTCATGTATTCTTAGACAACAAAGTCGTACGCATTTATATGAATATACATCGAATTTTAAAGGTTTGTCACCAGAATTTGTCATTTGTTAGTTTTTAAGATGACTAAGTTGCGAGCATCTATATGAACATACATTGCATTTATAAGGTTTTTACCATCCACCAAAAATGGCCGCGCGGCTTAAGCGTTGGTATATTGCGTCAAGTGTCCCTAGTTCCAATCCTCGGTCCGGCAAGAACGCATATTATTCGCGAAAATCTATATGATTATACATTGCATTTGTTAGATTTTTCATCGGAATGTGTCATTTTGTGTCTTTTAAAACTTTAATTTGCGAGCATCTATATGAACATAAATCGCATTCGTTAGTGTGTTCAGTATTGTCATTCCACATGTTTTAAGACTACTAGGTTTTTTAAATGACATATTTGATTACATTTCAAAGTCATCACTCATTACACACAACTGGTTTTTCTCCTGAACGTGTAAGTTTATGAGTTCTTAAACAACGTATTCGATACGATGCTGCCAAAAGTTGGTAAGTTGATAGTTTAGGTATTTTGAGTTTACCACGGATAAGATGTGTATAATTATATACGTTTGCCATATAAAAATATCAAGTTCATCCGATTTTTAAAACATAGTTTCTTTAGCAGCTATTCATTATGTTAAAAATACGTAACTCTTGATCGTTGAATTTACCAACATCAGAAGACTGTAAAGATGTTTACAGTTTTAATTTAGATAAGAATCTAATTAATGAAACGCAGTGGTAAAATCTTTGTAATACTATAACCTAACAGTTTTATTATTTTTCAATAGTTGAGCTAAAATAAATAATATAGGACTTCCGAAATAAGTTTGTAAATATTATGGTAAAATGGCATAGACATTACATTATTTTCAACAGAAGGTATATGGAAGAATTATCAGAAACATATTCAAATAACATGAACTTATTCAATGAAAGAACTTATGAACTTACACATTCAGGAGAAAAACCATTTGCGTGTGATGAATGTGATTTCCAATATAATCAAATATGTAATTTAAAAATACCCGGTAAAGTTAAAACATATGGAATAGCAATACTGATAAAAACCTTATAAATGCGATGAAAGTTCATATAGATGCTCGCAAATTAGTTGTCTTCGATTCCCTTCTTGGTTGTATACTCATGGCTGAGGATCTTGACCACTGTTAAATTTTGTTATCCTTTGAGCGACTAAGACTTTCAAGCCTTCTCGATCTTCAGTTTCTCGCAGAGCAGAATGAATGGTGCCATCAATACTCGTAAAAAACATGAAATAACACATTGTGACGAAGAACCCAAATGTGATCAGTGTACATATAGATGCTCGCTAGTTTAAAAATACATAAGATGACAAAAAAAGTGTTCAAAAACCTTATAAATGCAAGATATGGTTATAAAGATGCTCGCAACCAAGAAACCTTAAAATTTATAAAATAAAACATAACGGGGCACACCCTCATAAATGATCCCATAAGGGATTTGGGATTATAATATCTTATAAGTAATGGACATGTTCGAAAACAATATGTGTCATAATATGTAGGTATTTAAAGACTACCACGTCGCGAGAATCTATTAGAACATACATTGAATTTCTAAAATTTTTAATCAGAATGTGACATTGTATGACTTTTACAACATTAATTCGCGAGCATCTATATAAACACAAATCGCATTTATGAGGGTGTGCCCCGTTATGTTTTATTTTATAGATTTAAGGTTTCTAGGTTGCGAGCATCTTTATGAACATATATTGCATTTATAAGGTTTTTGAACACATTTTTTTGTCATCTAATTTATTTTTAAACTAGCGAGCATCTATATGTCCACTGATCACATTTAGGTTTTTCGTCACAATGTGTTATTTCATGTTTTTTACGAGTATTGCAGGCATCATTCATTGCGCTCTGCGAGAAGCGGAAGGTCGAGACGGCTTAAAAGTGTTCGTCGCTCAAAGGATGACAAAATTTAAAATTGGTCAAGATCCTCAGCCATGAGTATACAACCAAGAAGAGAGGAGAAAACAACTAATTTGCGAGCATCTATATGAACATTCATCACATTTATAAAGTTTTTCATTAGAATATGGCTTTTGTTTGTCTTCTAAAATATTAATTCGCGAGCATCTATATGTCCACAAATCGCATTAATGAGGGTGTCCCCCGTTATGTTTCATTTTAGAGATTTTAATGTTTCTAAGTTGCGAGCATCTTTATAAACAATAATTGCATTTTTAAGGTTTTTCAATACTATTTATTATCACTTTTGTCTTTTTAAATTACTATGTTGCGAGCAGCTATATGTGCACTGATTAAATTTAGGTTCTTCGAAAGAATTTGTCATATCATGTTTTTTACGATTACTGCGGCCACCATTTATTCTGCTTTGCGAGAAACTGAAGATCGAGAAGGCTTGTAAGTCTTAGTCGCTCAAAGGATATCAAAATTTAACAGTGGTCAAGATCCTCAGCCATGAGTATACAACCAAGGAGAGAGGAGAAGACAACTAATTTGCGAGCATCTATATGAACTTTCATCGCATTTATAAAGTTTTTATCAGTATTTCCATTTCATATGTTTTAAGCTCACTAGGTATTTTTAAATTACATATTTGATTATATTGGAAATCACATTCATCACACGCAAATGGTTTTTCTCCTGAATGTGTAAGTTCATAAGTTCTTTCATTGAATAAGTTCATGTTATTTGAATATGTTTCTGATAATTCTTCCATATACCTTCTGTTGAAAATAATGTAATTTCTATGCCATTTTACCATAATATTTACAAAATTATTTCGGAAGTCCTTTATTATTTTAGCTCAACTATTGAAAAATAATAAAAATGTTAGGTTATAGTATTACAAAGATTTTACCACTGCGTTTCATTAATTAGATTCTTATCTAAATTAAAACTGTAAACATCTTTACAGTCTTCTGATGTTGGTAAATTGAACGATCAAGGGTTACGTAGGTATTTTTAACATAATGAATAGCTGCTAAAGAAACTATGTTTTAAAAATCGGATGAACTTGATATTTTTATATGGCAAACGTATATAAATATAGACATTGACACGGCCCCAAAATGTAGGCCCTCAGCCGGCATTTTTCCTTAATAAATTAGTGACGTCACAACTTTTCGATCCGATCGTGAATGTCGATTTTACTTGAAAAATACGTGCCCAATCTCTAAACAAAGCTATAGTTATTGTGTATTGAGTCCCGTAGTACAGTCTGAGAGACATATAGCCCCTCAGAATGAACTACGGATGAATTTTTTTTTCAAGGAGACCAAAAATGGTCTTATAAGGTGGAATGTAAGTAATTGAAATGTATAGGATTAAGGTTAAAAATAGATAATAAATTGTAAACGACTTATGAGATATCATTTGCTAAACATTGTAAATAAATGTCCATTTCTATTTAATCTGATTTTGAATTATATAAAAATAAATTTTATTTTTCTAAATTATGTCGCGATGTTTTCGCCGCGGCCAAAGTCAAATGCCTTAAATAAATAAATTATGATATCAAATATTGTCGTAATTAAAATCTAATGATTACGTTTTGTAAGTACTGATTACGCACACTCAATTTAAATAATAAATTAATATTTCGAATCGTATTAAAAAGGGTACCAATTTAAGTACCTACTTTTGTAAAAGTTAAATGAAGGAATTTCGAAAATGGAAATTCTGATAATGTAAGTCTAAGAGCTCGGTTGCTCTCTTAATTTACGAATAAAAATTATTCTTTAGATCTGTCAATTAACCTCGACAGGTCAATATTAAATTACCCAAAATAGGTAATTTTCAAACTCAATAAATGAAGACTTGTCATAGAAATTTTGATTGAAACTAATGTTATACCTTTAAGTTGAAGTGTTCTATAAATATAATTGAATAAATTTTAATCGCAACCCTTTCCGGCTATCCGTAATTAGCCCGCAAAAGTTCTGCATAAAAGAAACGGACAACTGCGATTTCCGTCAGTCTTATTATATCTGCGCTCTTGGACGGTGATTTGACTCCCGCCTCTGTTGCGTATTATTTTTAGCGAAAATATTTTCATTTTTCCTTTCCGTTAGCTCGATAAACGAACTGACAGATATTTGGACAATTTGTGTCAAAAGCCCTATAAGGACTTTCACGATTGTTATTAAACTTGTACCGCCTATAGGTATTAATTAATTATATATTTTTATTCTATTGAATGATCATAATTTTCCGGAAAAGCCGGGAAATAAACAGCTTTTCTATGATTGGTCCGAAACTTTGGCCATTAGCTCTGTGGAGGAGGTAGAACGATCTCCTATTGGTCCATATTTCGAATGACGTCAAAATCTCGGGTTTTTCCCGCTGTGAGTCTATATAACGGTCTGCATTTTATGTACCGTCAGTCGTCGGTTTTTCAGTATTCCCGGAAGGTTGTGCCCGGAGGCGATCCGAATTCACTTAGTTTTGGATATTTCTCCGATATTCATTCGGGAGATATTTCGGTCGCGTCGTAGTCTGACGTCACGGCGGATGACGTGTGTGATTCGAGTTGTCAATCGATAACGTAATAATACTGCGTCGTATTATCGTTAGCGAGGTTATCTCCGCGATATATTTTTTTTTGAAAGAGCATAGCTCCTTAAAGTTTACGATCGGCGACTCTTAGTTATAAGTGTGTAATCGTACATTAATTAAACATAAAATAATTATAATTGATTAACTTTATTTAATAATTAATTTAAATAAGAGTATAAAATAATTATGTAATTATTCGAAATTAAACTAAAGTGTATAATTCGCGATTATAATTAATTAAGAAAAGAAATTAAATTTGTTATCGAGAATAATTTAATAAATAATTTGAATTGAATTACCAAAAGGAGTTTTCCTTTTTATTTTGAAAAACAACCAACGAAACATTTCGTGAAAAACATCTAATACTAAGGGAAGTGACAGATAGTCAGCTGTCTTTGACGCTTACGTAAATATTTACGAAAATAAGTTCGATCTGAAAGACAATCGGATAATTAATGATCTAGGTGCTAACCTATCACTAGGTAGTGGTCCTAAATAATATAAAGTTAAATAATAATGATCAAGTGTATTCCAAAAGTGTCAATCGAGAACTTTAGTTGATCAACCTCTCCCCGAATAGTATCGAGCTAGCCAAACAAAGGTTCTTAATCGGTCCGAGGGCAGGACTGGTTGTAGATAAAGTACCTTTGAGACTATTCCCGGACCGGGGTGAACGTCAACATCTTATCCGTAGTAAACTCAAAATACCTAAACTATCAACTTACCAACTTTTGGCAGCATCGTATCGAATACGTTGTTTAAGAACTCATAAACTTACACGTTCAGGAGAAAAACCAGTTGCGTGTAATGTTTGATGACTTTGAAATGTAATCAAATATGTCATTTAAAAAACCTAGTAGTCTTAAAACATGTGGAATGACAATACTGGTGAACACACTAACGAATGCGATTTATGTTCATATAGATGCTCGCAAATTAAAGTTTTAAAAGACACAAAATGACACATTCCGATGAAAAATCTAATAATGCAATGTATGTTCATATAGATTTTCGCGAATAATATGCGCACTTGCCGGACCGTGGATTGGAACTAGGGACACTTGACGTAATATGCCAACGCTTAAGCCGCGCGGCCATTTTTGGTGGATGGTGAAAAACCTTATAAATGCAATGTTTGTTCATTTAGATGCTCGCAACTAAGTCATCTTAAAAACTAACAAAGACAAATTCTGGTGAAAAACCTTTAAAATTCGATGTATATTCATATAAATGCGTACGACTTTGTTGTCTTAAAAGACATGAAATGAATATGTACATATTATATAGAACATACTCGTGAAAAATCTTATAAATGCAATGTATGTTCATTTGGATGCTCGCGACGGAGTAATCTTCAAACATATGTAAAGATACAAAATGGTGAATAACCTTTTAAATAAATTGACTACTTATACGGAGGCTCGGCACAAAATTATCTTAACGCTCATAAAACGAAACAGGAGAAAAACCATTTGCGTGTGATGAATTTTATTTTGAAAGTAGTACCTAAACAAATATGTCATTTAAAAACTCATAATCGTGATGAGTTTAAATATAAATGTAAACATACATGTAAGTAGGTACGTTGTTTAAGAACTAATAAACACACACATTCAAAAGAAAACGATTTGCGTAAAACAATTGTCGAAGCCGTCAGAGGCAATAACTTTTTAAAGAACCTACAAAACTTTATTTGATATCGATTCTGAATAGCATAATATGAAGTGACTAACACTTCTCTCCTAACATAACACCTACCAGAACTACAAGCATACGTTGCACCACCTGGAGAAACAGAGAAAAAGAAGATGCAAATATTATTAGAAAGAGTTAAGTGCCTGCAAGTTAACCCCTTTATATAAAAAAAATATAAATGTCATTCCAATATTATCTTTTGAAGAAAATATCGTTGCATAAAAACATACCTATTGCATTTTTCAAAAGTATGCATACCTAATTGTATTCTAATAACTTAACGGTATTTATTTTTATTACAGATCAATTTAAAAAACAGTAGGTAAGTATAATTATATAATTTAATGCATTTTTTCTTATGAAACTGACATTGATCCATTCAAAATCATAAATAAATAGATTAATGTTAAGAAAGTTGAATGATTTTGTAATTTTGACACTTTTGTGTAATCAAATTGTCAATTTTGAAGTAGTCTATTATAAACCGACATATTTAGTGAGCCTTACACCGTTTTATAATCTTACCGTCATAACGCAATTTACCGTCATAACGCAAGAACATTGTCCAGCGATGCCAAACTTGTAGAGTTTCAAGAAGAGCTCCGGAATATCCACTGGGATGTTGTCGGACTCAGCGAAGTAAGGCGTAAAGGTGAGAGTATTATTACTTTACAAAGCGGACATGTGCTGTACTCCAAAGGAACCGATGAAGGACGCACGAGCGGTGTTGGATTTGTTGTCAACAAAGCCTGGAGGGACCGCATAGTCGAGTTCAACTGCATTTCTGACAGGGTCGCAAGCGTGATACTTAAAATCAATGCTAGGTACCGCATTCAGATTTTGCAAGTATATGCTCCGACACAGAGCTATCCTGATGAAAAAGTGGAAGAGTTTTACGAGGAAATAACATCCTTGAAAAATAAAAGTAAATGCCACTTCAACATCATAATGGGAGATTTCAATGCACGTATTGGATCATACCAAAGAGATGACGTAGCGGTCGGACATTTCGGACATGGCTCAAGGGATGGTAGAGGGGACATGCTTGTGGAGTTTGCTGAAACCAACAATCTTCACATCATGAATTCCTTTTTTCAACATAAACCTACACGTAAATGGACGTGGAGAAGCCCGACAGGAAGGACCAGCGAAATCGATTACATCCTCACTGACAGAAAATATACATTTTTAAACTGTAAGGTGATCAATCAGTTTAACACCGGCAGTGATCACCGGATGGTGAGATGTAAGATAAGATTGAACGTCAAATCAGAAAGATCCAAACTGCAGAAGAAGTCAAATGCTCGCGTATACCTGCAGAACAATACTGAATTCCAAAATGAACTCAAAAATGCACTATCGGCTTTCTTAGATGAGAACGAAACCGTTTCCCTATCCAACGCGGAGGATATAACGAATATTATTCTACAATGTGCAGAAAAAACAGGCGTAAAAAGCTCAGAAGTTACACCTTCCACCAAGCTTTCGAAGGCAACATTGAATCTTATGGAGCAGAGAAGGAAAACCAAGAGCGATAGACAGGCGCAAAACGATATGGGGTTTTCATCACTTTGCAAAACCCTCCGAAGGAAGATTAGAGAAGACCTTCGTAAATTCAATGTAAACCTCATACAAGCAATTGTGAAAGCAGGCAGAAGTTTAAACAAAAACAAGCAATGCTTGTCGATAGGAAAACGTCAAATCACAGCACTAAAAGCAAAAGATGGTTCTATCGTCAGAAATTGGGAACACTTGTTAAGCCGAGTTGAAGAGTTCTACAGCGATCTCTACAGTGATGACACTGACAATACGACTATAGACTTAGATCTTCAGAGAAATGGAAATTCGGAAGACCATACTCCCGAAATTACATCCTGGGAAGTAACCCATGCTTTAAATTACATGAAAAGTGGGAAAGCCCCCGGGGAAGACGGCTTAACGATAGATATCCTCAAAAAAGCAGGAAAGGATGCAAATGAAGTACTTGCACAATTGTTCACAGCCTGCATATGCAAAGAGGATGTCCCAGAGGTATGGAAAAATGCCAGCATTGTCATTCTTCACAAAAAAGGTGACAGAGAAGACCTAGCAAATTATCGTCCAATAAGTCTACTCCCTATTCTCTACAAGACGTTCACAAAAATTCTCTCAAACCGTCTGCAAAATGTACTAGACGAGAACCAACCGAGAGAACAAGCCGGATTTAGAGGAGGATACAGCACTATGGACCATATCCAAGTCGTCAGAGAAATCATAGAGCGGTACCAGGAATACAAACTGCCACTATGCATGGGTTTTATAGACTATGAGAAGGCGTTTGATTCGATAAAGAAATGTTCAATACTCGACGCACTCAGAAAACAAGGAATCCCTGGACGCTATATAAATATTTTCAATAATATATACAGTAGCGCAACAGCATCTGTAAATCTCCATAAACCATCGCGCAGATTTCCTATCAGCAAAGGAGTCCGACAAGGTGATACAATCTCACCTAAACTATTTACAGCTACCCTTGAAGACTTATTCAGGCAACTTGACTGGAATGACAAAGGGATCCCCATAAATGGAGAATACCTGAGTCATCTGCGCTTTGCCGATGACATAGTAATTTTCTCGCAAGACTCAGAAGACCTCCAAAGCAGAATGCAGGAACTCGAAAAGTAGGTTTGAAAATAAATGTAACAAAGACGAAAGTCATGTTCAACTGCTTTGCAGGCCAAAAAGAGATCCTCATCAATGGCACTCAGCTCGAACAGGTGAAAAGCTACATCTATCTGGGACAACAAGTATCTATAGATGGATGTATATTTGATGAAATTGTTCGCAGAGTAAAGCTAGGCTGGAGTGCTTTTGGCCGCCTGAATAATGTCTTCAAAAGTGACCTTCCACTGTGCCTAAAGCGCAAAGTGTTCAACCAGTGTGTGCTTCCCGTGATGACATATGCGTGTGAAACATGGACCCTAAGTAAAAGAGAGATCCAGAAACTTAGAGTAGCACAACGTGGTATGGAGAGGTGCATGCTGGGCATAACGCGAAAGGACAAAAAGAGGAATGAGTGGATAAGGAAGCAGACAAGGGTTTGCGATGTAATAGAGTTTATTAAAAGCCTTAAATGGAGATGGGCTGGACACATAGCTCGAAGAAGAGACAATCGTTGGACAAATCTAGTCATCCAGTGGTATCCAAGAAGTACAAAACGTCCACAAGGTAGACCTAGAGGCCGCTGGATCGATGAAATGATAAAGTTCTGCGGAAGTACGTGGCAACGCAATGCACAGGACCGAGAGAAGTGGAAGCAACTTGAAGAGGCCTTCATCCAGCAGTGGATAGATTCAGGCTGATGATGATGATGATGATGACACCGTTTTGGCTATTTTGAGGAGACTCTTTTGACTGAATGTTCAGAACGAATGCGGTCGTTTTTGTTCAGGACATTTTGACGGGGTACTTAGTGAAAATGGAAAAATGCGAATTTTTCGCGTAATTTAAATGGAAAGACAATAAAAATTTCATGAAAAATCATGTAATTAAATTACTCAAAGGAGTGCATTTAAAAAATGTGGAAAAAAAATGTTTGGATTTAAAACTTGACGGCCACTCAAAATCTAATTACTAGTTTAATATAAGAGATAAATTTTTTTTAAATCATGCGTAAAGTTGACATAAATTACTTAATCGGATGCACTAAACAAAAAAATTTTAAGGCAATTTTAATGGTTCAAGTATCAAATCACTAAATTTTAAAAAATAATATCTCACGATATAATCGATAAAACAAAAAAAGCACGTGCACAAACGTAAGCCAATAATAGACGAATTGATGACTTAATAAAAAGTTAAAAAAGTTTGTTGGGTGGTTCTACTTAACGTTAATTAAATATTTCATATAGAATAACTCACGCACTATATGAGAAAAAAAATAAAAAAGTATAAAGAATTGCGCACTAGCTATGCAACAAGAGATTTAACTACAAAATATTTTTTTTAACCCACCCAGTCAGATTTTGCATACAAACTTTAAAATTAAATAGCGCGCTAAATATAGGTGAAAAAGCAAAACAAAATCATGCACTAACGTACACTACCAACGCACAAGTGTTTACAATTTAAATTTAAGGAAAAACACATGTTTAGTGACACAAGTATCCAGCATTTAGCTGGGTCACCCAAATTGAAATGCGAATAACCCCCTTAATGTGCGTGCACAAACGAAAAAAACGCGTGCACAAACGTGCACAAACGTGCACTAACGATGCACAAACGAATGCACTCGAAAAAAGTTGAAATTTCAACATTGGGTGACCCAACGTTTAGCTGGAACACCCAATTTGAAATTGGAATTTTTCGGTTATTATGGGTGCACAAACGAAAAAAAATCGTGCACAAACGTGCACTAACGATGCACAAACAAATGCACGCAAAAAAAGTTGGAGTTTTAACATTGGGTGTTCCAGGTAAATGGACCTTGTTTTTTTTGTTTTCGATATCGTATGTGATAATATTATTATTTTAAAAATTTAGTGACTTAATACTTGAACCATTAAATTTGCTTAATTTTTTTTTGTTAATTGCATAGGTATGTACGAGATTTTGTATACTAATTTAAACTTTTTAAAATAGCTTTTTTGTCAATGGCAAACTTACAGTAAACCATACATTAGCGGCCTGCACACACACAATCTTGTCTGCGAGAAAGGCTCGTGTGCACGATGTCGCACGGGGATGATCTTGTGTCTAAAGTCGTGTAGCGAACAGCGGTATGAGTGAGTTGGTCGCGTTTGATCTTTCACGTGTGCCGTACTTCAAATTGTTTTTCATACCAAAGATAAGGATAATTTAATATAAACGTATATTATTAGTCCATGATTTAATACGTTTTGCCACGTTCCGTCATGAACGTTCGCAATTTCTGTCGCCAATTTATTACAGATTTTATGAAGATGTACAATGCATTCCCATGTTTGTGGAAAAACAAATCTACGGCATACAAAAATAGAAATCTACGCGTTGTGCCGTATGCAAAATAATTAATTTATCCAAGGAAAGAGGATTTCCTGAGGCTAATAGAGACTTTATAGGTAGTAAAAAAAATTCAAAGCCTTAGGCATAAAGTCCACTATAGCAGGCTTACGGAGCGCTCGCGCATTTTCTATGTGAATCATTGAAAATACAACGTAATCAAATTCGCCAGCGCACACTGGATTTGACGACGCCTTGTGATCGCCTGCCCCATGAGTCACTGTTTTTTGCTTCTCAACGATACGAATTAACGAAAATACAACGTAGTCCATTCATTGAACACGGCAAGCAAAATCACGCTCCTCGAAGTGTCGTCGATAGACGGGCGAGAAGCAATTATTTAAGAACAGTGAACTCTTTGTTTAGTTATTGCGTGTCCGATAATAATTACAAGCCCCGAGAAATTTAATAATATTTTTATTGCTTTGTTATAAGAGACGTTGATAATAATAATTATTTTGTGCTCCTTGAGCCCCTTATTACATTGGTGAAGGTTAATGCGAAGGTGGGAGGGGGCCTACTCATTAGTGAACGCACCGAACGATTTTTTGGTGGGCTTTATGCCTTAGGGGTTCTTTTCGGAAAGAGTTAAAAAAATTAGAGGAAAGTAGACGTACCGGTAGCGGAAGAGATGAAATATATGAGACATCATTGTGGTATTACATCTGTTGCTTTTCACGAAGGGTCAATAGCTTCCAACGGCAAGCATGTCAAATTAATATATGGAGGTACGCGTTGGCTAAGGTCTATTTTTATTAGTTCTTTTTGCAAGAAGGCTGGAACCTTGTAATGGTGAAATAGGTTGATTGGCTTTGGTTGTAGGAACGCATTCAAACGCTTTAGGGCGCAGGACTCCGCCTTGTTGCCTGAAACAGAAACAGGGTTGAGAGAAAACTGGGATTGGGTCTGCTTTCTCTAGAACCCCTGAGTTTTTTTTAACTCCATTCTAAAAAATGTCTATCATAGTTTATACTATTTTAAGACATATTAATTATTGTATATAACAATAATTAACATTGAAATCGTTCAATCGGGGAAATTGGAACAATATTTATACTTCATACCATAAAGTATCATCGTTTCTAACGTTTGGCAAAACTTAATTACGCACCGCGGCCGTATTTGGAACTATTTTCGGACTTGTTATGTTGGCCGGCCTGCCACGGCGCAAAAGAGATCGTCTCGGACCTCGGTGGAAGATTCCCTATCTCAGTCACAGGGCTTCGTAGTGAACGGACGTTTCCCGACTCGGGGTCGGGGACGGTGCATCAGGACTTCACTCCAACATGGCCCGGTAACCTCGTATCCACTTGCATAACGTTGTTTTAACTTCTTTAAGGTTTAAATTTAATGGAGAAAATATTTGTGTGAAATAGTGAAATAATAGTGTTAAGAGTATATAAAATACTTTTATTTGTTTATTTAGTCAAGAAAACCATCAAAACTAAAAGTTTGGTTAAAATAAAAATAACTATTTTTGAGTTAACGACATACAATATATACCTACTTATAATAAAATTTACAAACATTCCAAGATTCTGACAATTGCTTTTCATTAAATTAAAACATAGTTCATTTAAAAAATTCAACATCAATTAATGAAACAAGTGCGTGCCCGCACATCAGGGGACCTGGCGGTTAGACGCTGCTTGGATTGCAGGACGTCAGTTTCATCTAACTGTTAAATAAACGGATTTATTATTTTTCTACGGTTGCTACAATTACGTATGGCAGCAAAGAATATTATTTATTATCCGTGAGCATCCGGCGATTCCACCTGTAAAATGTGCAGGTACATACATGGCACTGACATAATGATTTTGTACACATCCGATTGATTGTGATTGATAAAAAAATCAATCCCGAAATTTTCAAAATAATGATAACTAATCCCGGAATATATATGTATCGAAAATTGTCCGGGATTCCATGATTCCCTAGTGTCAATACGCTAAGACGCTATGGCACAAATTCTAATTATTTGTCACATAAATACCAGTGGCCAATACAATCAACATGATGTTTGACAGAGTGGCACGACTTCATAAACGACATAACATAAGTATAAAATATTGGATAAGTTAGCAAGCATCTATACGAGGGTTATACACTAGTATGTGTCATTTTATGTTTATTAGGATTATTAAGTTCCGAGCATCTACATGAACATACATTGCATTTATACGAATTTTCACCAGTATGTGTCATTTCATGTGTTTTAAGACTACAAAGTTGCGAGCATATATGCGAACAGACATTGCATTTATAAGGTTTTTTTACCAGTATGTGTCATTTTATGTGTTTTAAGACTACTAGATGTCGAGCATCTATATGAACATACATTGCATTTATAAGGTTTTTCACCAGAATGTTTCATCTTATGTATTTTAAGACTACTAGATGTCTAGCATCTATATGAACATACATTGCATTTATAAGGTTTTTCACCAGTATGTGTTATTTTATGTGTTTTAAGACTGCTAGATGACGTGCAGCTATATGAACATATATAGCATTTATAAGGTTTTTCACCAGTATGTGTCATTTTATGTGTTTTAAGTGCACTAGATGTCGAGCATCTATATGAACATACATTGCATTTATGAGGTTTTTCACCAGTATGTGTCATTTTATGTGTTTTAAGACTACTCGATCTCGAGCATCTATATGAGCATAGATTGCATTTATAAGGTTTTTCACCAGTATGTGTCATTTTATGTGTTTTAAGACTACTCGATCTCGAGCATCTATATGAGCACACATTGCATTTATAAGGTTTTTCACCAGAATGTGTCATTTTATGTGTTTTAAGACTACTAGTTGTCGAGCATCTAAATGAACATACATTGCACATATGAGGTTTTTCACCAGTATGTATCATGTTATGTGTTATAAGACTACTCGATCTCGAGCATCTATATGAACATACATTACATTTATAAGATCTTTCACCCGTATGTGTCATTTCATGTGTTATAAGACAACTATATCTCGAGCATCTATATGAACATACACTGCATTTATGAGGTTTTTCGCCTGTATGTGTCAGTTTATGTATTTTAAGATAACCACTTTGCGAGCAGCTATATGAACATACATTGCATTTATAAGGTTTTTCACCAGTATGTGTCATTTTATGTTTTTTAAGACTATTAGATGACGTGCATCTATATGAACATACAGTGCAATTATAAGGTTTTTCACCAGTATGTGTCATTTTATGTATTTTAAGTTTACTAGGTGCCAAGCAACTATATGAACATATATAGCATTTATAAGGTTTTTGACCAGTATCTGTATTTTTATGTGATTTGTTATTAGTATGTTGCAAGAATACATTGCTTTGATTTTGATCTGCAATCACTTTTATGTGAACAATTTTGTGACTTTTTAGAGCACTTCTGCATCCAAAAATTGCGTTACAAATGGAGCAAAGAAAATTACGTGAGAAATGGATTACTCTTCTCAGAATTAGTCGAACTTCCTTCAGAGCATCTCGTTCTAAGATTTCTTTCTTTAAGTATTGCTCATCTATCGTCACTTCTGAATACTGTATCGTTTTATCCTGGATTACATCATCTGAAGATTGTTGACTCTCATCTGTATCGTGATACCTCGTGAAACATCCTTTGGTAGAAACCTAAAAAACCAAAATTATTGTAATTATAAATTATCTTTTATACTATTCCTTTTAAGATATCTTTTCAACGTATTTGCTTTTCAGCATCTTCAGACATTTGGTAAGGAAATGAGGGTAAAAATGACGACAAGACATTATAATAGTATGACACGACCGTGGGCATCGGCCATACGCCGACGCCTCTATATACTACTTGGCGATCTATCCATATACCCCGGTCTCTTAGTAAACGAGGACAACCGACTGTATGCGCCGATCTCTTGACTAGCTGAGATTAGAATTTCAAGGTCAAAGTCCCGCGGTTTACTCTGGCGAGTCTGTCAGGTAAACCGTGGAAGAAATGAAAGTCGGCCATAGGGGCTATGAAAAGTATATGTTACAATACTAAATACTGAATATTTTGAATCAAATTTTAAACAAGTAGGTACCTTATTACGAAACGGTGTCAGACTCTCTACAAATTTTTAGTTATAAAGCACTTGCTATTAATATAATGAACTATTTCATTTTCAACGAATAATTAATTCAAAAGATTTAAGAAATAAGAACATCTTTCATTGAATCTAGGTACGTAAATTGAAACCACCTTAAAGAAATATATAAACTAGAAATTGTTTTCGACAAAAATACGATGCCCTGCAGTATCTGAACCCGTACTCCTGGGATACCCACCCATGTACTGTACCAAATAAGCTATATGCATCCCGTATCATTTTGTATTCAGCAGCGTATCGTAGTTTTATCAAAATGATTTAATATCACCTAGAATCTAGATGACGTCCATTATAGGTTCACGATTGTCTCGCAATTCATAGATAAAGTTTCTAGGATGAACAGAGTATATAAAATTGACTTAATATAGATTCAGAGTGTCTACCTGATCAACTTGCTTGTTTTCAGAATATGAGCAACCAGGTGGAGGATCTTCATAATTGATTAAGCGTTCTGCGTCTTTCAACAATTCGTCCTTGTCGTCCACGAGCTGAAAATCGTCCTCATATTTAATATTGGCAGGGTCTGATATTGTGTTCTGAAAGAATAATAGTAGAATAGCTTTAGCCGTCCACATATATGCTTTAATATTGCATAATGAATATTGGTAGGTATGTACCAACCGAACTAGTTCATTAATAATTTTATTGTGAGAGAGTCTTGGTAGGAACAATGTCGTCGCGTTGCGTTATTACAGAAAGTCAGCATCCCGTAGCTCTTTGCAGGCCGTATCTGACCGAAAACACCGTTGATAGTATGGGAATGAAACGACTGGACTCCGGACAATTGGACGCCGCACTGTCGTAGACACGTATACAGAACATAGACGAGGTATTTTATTCAGTTCCTATCTACTACTAAGTAGTTTTAATTCATTTTACTCTTAACATAATGTATTCTTTATTGCGGATTGAGAATTACCATGCCTAAGGCGTAAAAGCGAGTGGGGCGCTCGCGAAAAATTTCACGTAAATCATCGAAAATACAACGTAATCAAATACGCCAGCGAACACTGGATTCGACGACGCATTGTGGCCGCGTGCCCCATGTATCACCGTTGTGTGGCTTCTCAGCTGTACGAATTAACGAAAATACAACATAGTCCATTCATTGAACACGGCAAGCAAAATTACGCTCGCATAGGTAGCTCGCTAGGCATTATTTAATAACAGTGAATCCATTGTTTAGTTTTCTGCGTGTCCAATAGTTCGCTGGTAGAATGATGTCATCGTGAATATTAATTACAAGCCAAGAGAAATAATATAATATTTTATTGCTTTGTTATGAGAGACGCTGATAATAATAATTATTTTGTGCTTCTTGGGCCCCTTATTACATAGGTGAAGGGTAATGCACGGGTGGGAGGGGGCCTACTCAGTAGTGAGCTCACCGAGCGCTTTTTTGGTGGGCTTTATGCCCAAGGCTTTAAATAAAATAAGAAAACTCTTTTTTCGTTGGAACTTATGCACGATTAAATTATTATTTACGTCTGCATATTTACAAACTCACCAACTATTAAATCATATTATAATCATTTAAATATTATTGATAATATTAGATATTTAGTACCTATAAGTACCTAGCGCCTATTTATTTTCGAATTCCATGGCGTCTAGTTGTCCCGGTGCCAAATCGTCCTAGACCAGATAGTATTCATCGACTAGGTAGGAATATCGGCGTCCATGGCACGTGGTGAAGCCGGTCTCATATAATCATACCACCGACACCCAAATTATTATTCTTGTCACATATCTTATTACTAATTAGACACGATAAGTAAATAGGTATAAAGTTATTGAGAAAAATCTATCGAAATGGACAATTTTACATTTTACCGAAGCGCTCAATAATTTTTCAGAAATATCAAAAAAATTTGCAACATGATTGATTTTTTGTTGTAATCTTACGTACCTAGGTCAGACAGTCAAATGATTATTTCTATAAGATGGAGCAAAAATCAGGATTTTATGAACCGGAGCTGCGTTACGTTGAGCTCTGATTTATTTTGATCACCAGGTTGGTAGTATTAAAAATTAGTTGTATATAAACCTGATCATTTTTGATCAACACGACGTCATGATCAGAATTTTACTGGGCGACTCGCGGACCACCAGTTATGGAACAATGCTATACAGGATTTTGGAGGTACATATCATTGAAGCATTTGAATTACTTTACAACCCGATAGAAATTATTTACGAGACCCTAAATTTGTTTTTGCCCGAATTTCTCAACGAAAACCTCACATGAGCATAGTCAAGAATGTTACTAGCAATAATGCATATTATTACGAACGACGGGTTTGGAACTACCGTTCCACGGTGCTTGGATTCTTGAATTTTTTGAACCGGAGATTCCTTCAGAGCCAATATACACAACGAAGTCCAATCATAAGAACCTATAGCACATTTAAAAGCAGTTGCAAACCGTGTTGCGCTTGCGTATGCGCACAAAAGCATAGCCCTAAAGCGCCCCCCCCCCCCTCCCGGCTAGGATGATTGACGGCCCCCCCTACCTATAGCTAAAGTTAAGGGCACTATGATGATCTACAGCGGTGTTTCCTAAATCATATTCCAGGAATCCCTAGTGTTTTACATAATCAAATTAAGGGCAATCCATGTAATTTTAGCGAATTTTTGTATTTTTAAATAAATCCACTTGATATATTATATGGAGTTGTCGACAATCACCATCATATTATGAAACTGTTCTTGATATTTTTGTGGTAGTCAAGAACCCAAGTATCTAACATGCGATCCGTCGCCATATTTAATAAATAGTCCGGAAACATACTATTAATAATTGAAATAAAATTCCACACGTGAATTATCGTATTTTTTCCCTATTGAATCAAATTTGTGGATTGTATATCTTTCTTAACCTGGTCGCCGCCGGCCCCCCTCCCCCAAAAGCGCGGGCCCTCGGGCTAGAGCTCTGTCAGCCCCTCTCCCTTATGGAGGCCATGACATGACGTATCAACGTACCGTTAAGGGGGAACGTGCGCCGCGTAGGTCAAAATGGGGCTTCTATGCTATTTTAAAAGCATGATCATGGACATTCCTTAAACGTTGTAGATAATCTATTTATATTAATTTAAAGCCTTACTATCCTTTATATTTATTTAAAACATTATTGATGACTGCATAAAGTATTTTTATTACATAAAATAGTATTCTTTTAAACCTCTCGCTCTAATGATTAAGAATATAGTCATATTTCAGTACATCCATGTGCAGTGGTGTTAAGATTTAATTTTTAAACGCATTTACAAAATCATTAGTAAAATTAATGTTAACATTGTATAGTGACATATTTACGATTAAATAATAATTTTATAATCTTTGTGATCCCAAATTTGACAAGAATTAGGCATTTTATTATTCAAAAAATTGGCACGATTAACAAATTTGAGAATAATTCTAAAGATAGTGATTATAAGCGATGTCTTTTACCTTTCAAATGTGATAAACAAATTCTATTTATCAATTTTGTGGTATTTTAGACGTACAATACTTTTACAATTGTACACGAACCAAAGTGTTCTATAATTATAGTTCGGTTGGCAACACTGCGCTCACTGACAGCGGCGGTTGGTCACCGGACTCTGTGTATCTTACGCCTTGAAATAGAGTAGGTTGACAAGACGCATTGTTTTATATCGATCATTTTGGCAAAACAAACGGAAAAATATAAAAAATCCGATTTGAAAATCTAACCTCAAAAGTGGAACCGTCGTCCTCTTGCTTAATTCCTTGGTTTACCGAACAGGTTGAATATAATGTTCGCACGTCAGGCGAGTCTGCATCATGCGAGATTGTGTTGAAATCATCAGGCTCACGTTTTATGTCCATTTTTGTGTGTTTGTTTAATTAATTTATCAACGTAAATCGACGGCCTCCACGTGCGTCGCATAGACAATAAATTCGTTGACAGTATTGCCATTTAAAATATTTTTCTTTTATCGGGTAACTATTTACCTAGATCACTAAAAGTTAACACTCCAACTTTTTTGTGAACACACATTAAGGGGCTTCTTCTATCTTCAATGTGAGTGACCCAGCTAAATGCGGGATACTTGTGTCACTAAACTTGTTTTTGTTTTTTAAATTTTTTTGTAATCACTTGTGCGTCACTAGGTAGTGAACGTAAGTGCACGATTTTGTTTTGCTTTTTCACTTTTAATCAGCACGCTATTTGATTATGTTTTTATGCAAAACCTGACCGTGTTTGTTTATATTTTCTTGTGAAATGTTTTTTCGCATAGCTAGAGTGCGCGTTTCTGCATACTTGTTTAAAAAAATTGAGATATTTGATGAACGTTCAATAGTAGAACAATTCAACAAACTTTTTAAACTTTTTACCAGATCATCAATTATTATGTCTTTAATTGGCTTACGTTTGTGCACGTGTTTTTTTTTTGTTTTCGATATCGTAGGAGATATTATTTTCAAAATTTAGTGACTTGATACTTGAACCATTTAATTTGCTTTATTTTTTTTTGTTAATTGCTTACGTACGATTCTGTATATTAATTTAAACTTTTTAAACTAGCTTTTTGTCAATGGCAAACTACCAGTAAACCATACATTAGCGGACTGCACACACATAATCTTGTCTGCGTGAAAGCCTCGTGTGCGCGATGTCGCACGGGGATGATGGTGTGTCTAAAGTCTCGTAGCGAACAGCGGTATTAGCAGGGCTCGAAATTGACCGGAGCGCCGTTCCGGTTCATAAAATCCACAAAATTATCGCTCCGTCTCGTGGAAACATTAATTTGACAGTCTGAGCTAGATATTTCATATAATTAAAAAAATAACACACTTATTTTTATAAATCACATTTACAATAATTAATGTATTAAAGTATAATATAGTTTATATTTTCGTAAAACTATCAAGCGCTCCGGTTCGTAAAATTTTCCATTTCGAGCGCTGGGTTTTAGTGAATTGGTCGCATCCAATATTTCACGTGTGCCGTACGTCACATCGTTTTTCATATCGTAGATAAGGATAATTGGTACTGTTCGGTTAAAGTGGATACAGCGGAAAACGCATTTTGAAAATAGCCGATAAACTGGATTATTTGTTAGTTTGGGTTAGTTTAGGTTAGGTAAGGTTGGGTTAGGTTAGGTTAGGTTTGGTTAGGTTAACCTGACAAATAATCCAGTTTATCGGCTATTTTCAAAATGCGTTTTCCGCTGTATCCGCTTTAACCGAACAGTACCGGATAATTTAATATAAACGTATATTATAAGTCAATGAAAGGAATACTTACGATAATCCCTAAAGCCGGTAGCCGCCCTCCCTCTGACCCTAAGGCCTACCGCCCTCTGACACTCTTGCCTACATTCAGCAAGGTACTGGAGCGTCTTATGTGTACACGACTTGAGACTCACCTCGCAGAGACTGCACCACTCTCCCCGAACCAATATGGTTTCAGGCCGGGTAAATCCACTGAGGATGCGATTCGAAAAGTTATCAACTACACTGAAACAGCAACAAGTAAATACGTACTAGGCATTCTTTTAGACATAGCGGGTGCCTTCGACAGTGCTTCCTGGCCATTAATATTGTGTAAACTTCGATTAAAACGTGTACCGGGAGACATATATGCACTAATCCAAAATTATTTCAGTGACAGATCTATATTATATTATGATACTGGCAAAACAATAATATCTAGGAAATCCACAATGGGGTGTCCCCAGGGATCAGTTCTTGGACCCCTTCTATGGAATATCCTTATTGATGACCTCCTGTCGATCACGCTTCCAAACGACTGCAGTATTATTGCCTATACGGATGACGCGCTTCTCCTTGTGAGTGCGAACAGCCGCAATGGTCTTGAACTAGCTGCTAACGAGGCTTTGGAAACCATTATGACCTGGGGTTTTACTAACAAACTCACTTTTGCTCCGCATAAAACAGAATCCTTCCTCCTCAAGGGAGCAGCCAACCTCACTTCAAGGTTGCCCACCATCCGTATGGGTAGTACTTTAGTTAAAGTCAAAGATAAGGTTACATACTCGTATCTAGGCATTTTATTGGATGACAAATTATCATTTATGCACCACGCCAAAACTTCGGTGGCTAAAGCCAAAGCAGCTTACCATCGGGTCTCCTGGCTTACTGGAAGTAATTGGGGTCTTAAGTTCAGATCTCTTAAAATAGCTTATGATGCAATATTTATGAGTATCGCTGGATATGCCGCCAGCACGTGGTATCATGGATGTAAGTTATTGTCCATCCGGAAAACTCTTCTCAGCGGTCAACGCTCAGCATGACTTGCCCTCACAAGGCTTATAAGACGACTTCTACCGACGCGTTGCCTGTCCTTGCTGGAGTGCTTCCGTTATACCTGCACATTCAAGTCCATGGTGCTACGACCGCCTTGCTTGGGGATCTGGGGGCGGAGGTTGGCGGTATCTTTATATCGCCGCCTTGTGGTCTTGGATCCATGAGCCGGTGCGCTCGAAAAGTTATTGTACGCGACCTGGCGTATGACACGGCGCTGCGTGTGTGGCAGGGGCGATGGACCACTTCTTCCAAGGGCAGACAAACGCTTTTGTTCTTTCCTAATATTAAGTGGCGCATAGAGGTAACCAGATTCACTCCAGACCATTGGACTTCTCAGTTCTTAACCGGACATGGTGGTTTTGCCTCCAAGCTCTGTCAGCTTGGCCTAATAGAATCTCCGACTAGGTTATGTGGCGAATTGCAGGATGCCGATCACATCCTCTGTGAGTGTCCCTATATGTCGGTTGAAAGGGAAGAGCTTCTCAAGTCGGTCCGACCCTCAGTTGGACCGGTCGGCCATTGCGACTTGGTATCTACGAGGGAAAATTTCTCAGCTTTGAAAAAGTTTGCGGCACTATACGGCAAGCGAGAAGGTCTTTTCTCATCGAGAATTGACCGTAATACATTATATGGAATTAGGGATCACGCACACTCTAGTGCACGCCAACCAAGGTCTTGGGAAGTTGCTCCTGGGACACTTTCGGCACAAATTTGAACAGCGCCTATCGTTCGTTACGCCACGGTATACGCCTGCATAACGGGTCTGGAGACGTGGCGGCTGGTGGAGGGAAAAGCAAGTCAATGATTTAATACGTTTTACCACGTTCCGTCATGGACGTTCGCAATTTCTCTCGCCAATTTATTACAGATTTTATGAAGATGTACAAAACATTCCCATGTTTGTGGAAAATCACATCTACGGCATACAAAAATATAACTCTACGCGTTGTGCCGTATGCAAACGGAGAGAGGATTTCCTGCGGCTAATAGAGACTTTATAGGTAGTAAAATAGATTCAAAGCCTTAGGGGCTCTTTTCGGGAAGAGTTAAAAAAAGTGAAGAAAAGTCGAAATACCGGCAGCGGAAGACATGAAATATATGAGCCATTATTGTGGTATTACAACTGCTGCTTTTCACGAAGGATCAAGGGCTTCCAATGGCAAGCATGTCAAATTAATATGGATGCGGTGATAGAAATTGATATTGACGGGAGTGCGGAGGTCGGGGTACAGAGGATGAATCTGTAATCCAAGATTTTCCGACCGTGAACCAGGAAATAAACACAGTAGAAGTGAGTTAGAATTAATTTTATTACTATAATAGTGTTAATATGTAATTATTAATATAAGTAGATTAATATTAATGTAGAAGTTCTTTTAGTTGTAATATGTTGCTCCAGAATGTGGTGGTAGCACTATTCGAATATGTTTTTTTATCCATCGCACCTCCACAGTTAATAAATTGCCACTTATCTTGAACTCGTCCGCCTTCTTGGTCCATTCTGCTTTTGTACTTACTTGGAAACTGAAAATAAAATATTTTTGTAACGTGTTATAATTATATTTATTGCAGGTTGACGACAATGAGACCACTCCTTAGCCGACCACACAAACTAGAAAAAGAAAGGCGACTAATTTCCAGACTAAATTCTTTAATGTTTGCTCGGTTACATTAAAGGTAAACTTCAAAGAAATTAGCAAATATGATGCTACTAGAATATATGTCGCTAAGAAACTACAAAAAATGAATTCTGTGCAGGCCATTTATGCGGAAGCACTTATAAATAGAGTTTTATATATAGGTCTTCTACAAAAACTGAACGAAGATACTGACATATACAACGGCGAATTTAATACCCGACGGAACGTCTACTTCCAGTTATTCTAACGAGTTTTCGTCCTCCCAGATGGACACTCAAGAACCACTTATATAGTATTGATAAAATCGGTAAAAAAATGTCTTTTATTAATTAAATTAAAAGACATTTATTAATTAATATAATTAACATTAACATTGTGTTCGTTCATTCGTGGAAATTGTAACGATTTTTATACTTCATACCATAAAGTATCATCGTTTCTAATGTTTGGCAATACTTAATTACGCACCGCGGCCGTATTTAGAACTATTTTTGGGTTTGTTATGTTGGCTGACCTGCCACGGCGCAAAAAAGATCGCCTCGGTGAATCGATTCCCTCTCCGCAGGGGCATGCCCAGAGGCATGCCACTCAAATATACCTACTGGTTCAAAGTTGTCTCTCTCTAAAGTAATATTCTGTCTCTCTCTATCAACATGGTGTAGCTGGCGGGCTTTTTTTTAAAAATAATCTGGTGCATTGTAATATGGTAATAAAAAGTCAAAAAATTGATATAAGTATTATTTTTATTGCAGAAATATAAATGTACAACAAAAAATAATAGTACATAGCATGATAAATGAATAATATTACATAGCATGATAAATGAATAACATTACATAGCATGATAAATGAATAATATTCCAGACATGGTATATAATATTACATATTACATTATCACAAAATCATGACAAATATAAATTTATCAAATACAATGAAATTGTGAATTACATTAGGATTTTACATATTTCAATTAATTTAAAAAACTGATTATTGTTCTCTGATCAACAGCATTTAAAGAACATGATGTTATGGGATTGGGGACATGGTTTATGGGATATTGATTAATATTCAAAATTAATTGTTTATGTTATTTATTATGGAATTTCGTGTTAATATTTTATATAATAATGAATGTTCGTTTAATATTGCTGGGGTATTACATAATATTTAATTATTTTTGAGATTTAAACAATAGGAAAACCCACTTATTAAATTTGTACTACCGTACCTACTTATTTTAGGAATAAATCATGGAATATATCAAAAAAATGAATTAGAAAAATGTCACTTTAAGAGTATTGCATTTATTATTTAATTATATTTGAGGTCTAAACAAATAAAAACATATACTGTAATAATTATAAGTAAATAATACATTGTTTTATGATGTTTCAGATAAAACATATGGCTGCATCTTAGCGCGTCTTGGTGTCCCTTGTGTTGATCAACTCACCCCCAAGGCAGAATACTTTCTCTGATATTTTAAAGCAAATACGTTTGTGTTGGGTTATAAAATAACCTCTGAAGATTGGATAAATAAATATACATAATAATATATCAATCGCTAAACCCGCTCTAGATGTTTACGTAGTGATTGACAGACTAATCTTGTAACTAAATGATAATTTAATTTATAATTTAATTTAGAACAATATAGCCATTTTTCTATGCCGATAAACCCGTGACGATAACATGCAATTAATAATACTTAAGTACATACCAAATTAATTATAGAATTTCCGACCGGCTGTATAATTATTATATTATGTCTGTATCATCATTGTTAAACTGTTGAAATTTGAATTATGACGACTAAATCCTAATTGAATTATGATTTTTAAAAGCTATTGATCAGAGAACAATAATCAGTTTTTTGGAGTAATTGAAATAATGTAAAATCTTAACGTAATTCACCAATTTCATTGTATAATAATATATTCGTCGATGAAACTAAAAAAAAGTGACTCCATTTTAATCGAAAATTGACTTTCAATGCCATCTAGTGGCCGTTGTTAATATTTACCCATCTTGCAAATGATATAATTCTATAAAAAATCTAACATTGTTAAACCATGGATGATTAAACTCCATAACCATTTATGTTTGTATATATTTCTATAATAACCATGATGTTTTTGTCTCCTGCAAAACTTGTGTACGCTCTCAATTTTAACTCGACTCTAAATACAGTTGTACCTAGATGCTTTGAAAAATAAGTTGATAATTAAGAATTTTTGGGTTTATATACATTTTGTGGAAACATTTTATTTACAAACATTGTACAGCAAAGAACTAATATTTATCTAAAAAGATATGTAACCAATTTACAGTAATTTATTTTGAATTGTTTTTTTTCTTAATTTATGCTAATGCAGGCGCAGGCGAGCGAAAAGTCTGAGGACAATAAATCATCCGATTTGTCTATGCTTCGCTACTGACTAACAGACGAGTAAAATGGTCGAGCTTTTACAGTTGAGATAGTTAAAACAAATCGTAATGTCGATCGTAATCGATAATCGTAAAGAATTCTGTTATTTATATGTGGATTTGCATAAAATAATATAGCAGTGAGAATAACACAAGTTTTACGTTTCCTTTTAAGAATTTCATACATCCAAATTTTTAATAAAATTGATTAATTTCTCATTTTCTGATATCTAAATTAACAAATTAATCAATAAAAATGTTTAAAATAATTACAGCTTTTTTCAGTTCGAATCATTGCATATTAATGTCAAAATATCGAATTTACGTAGTGAGTGACAAACGAATCTTGTAATTAAATGATGATTTAATTTATAATTTCTATTTAAAATATTACAGCTATTTTTTTAAGCCAATAAACCCTTAAATGCAATATAAATTAAACATGGCATTTTCAGTTATTGAGGTCTTAATCAAACAAACTAATGAAAAATAGTAATTTATCTCTGCTAATACAAAATCATTAATTCTGAGAATTTAAAATATAATCTTTTCATGACGATAACATGCAATTAATAATACTTAAGTACATACCAAATTAATTGTATAATTTCCAACCAGCTGTATAATTATTATATGTCTGTATAATCATTATTCAACTGTTGAAATTGGGATTCTGACGACTAAATCCTAATTGAATTATGATCATTAAATGCTGTTGATCAGAGAACAATAATCAGTTTTTTGAATTAATTGAAATATGTAAAATCCTAATGTAATTCACAATTTCATTGTATTTGATAAAATTTATATTTTTCATGGTTTTGTGATAATGTATTATGTGATATTATTATATACCATGTCTGGAATATTATTAATTTATCATGCTATGTAATATTATTTTTTGTTGTACATTTATATTTCTGCAATAAAAATAATACTTATATCAATTTTTTGACTTTTTATTACCATATTACAATGCAACAGATTATTTAAAAAAAAGCCCGCCAGCTACACCAAGTTGTTAGAGAGAAACAGAATATTACTTTAGAGAGAGACAACTTTAAACCAGTTGGTATTCCTGAGTGGCGGATCTATAAAAGTATATTAGTCTATGCCTCTCCGTCACAGGGATTCGCAGCGAACGGACGTGTCCCATCTCGGGGTCCGGGACGGCGCGTCAGGACTACACTCCAACTTGGACCGGTAACCTCGTATCCCCTTGCATAACGTTTTTTTAACTTCTTACTAGATTAGATTTAGTGGATAAAATATTTGTATGTGATAAATATTAATGTTAAAGTATATAAAATACTTTCATTTATTTATTTAATAAAAGAAAAGCATCAAAAATACAAGTTTGATTAAAATAAAAATAACAAAATTATTGTGTAGGCGATAAATACAATACAAACTGTTAAACTCCCGAATGGTCTCCATTTGGGAAGGTCTCTGTGGATCTAGAGAAGCCCGAATCATTACCAAGCCGACAAATTGTTAGAGTTCATTGCAAAAATAAATAAATATCTATCCGGCAACATTGTCTGAATGCCGTAAAAAAAAACACGAATGGCATTGCCGCATTTGTACCGCTCGCTCTATGTGAAAATTAAATTGAAAAGAATTTGTATAAAAATGTAACCATTGGTAGATATTAACGTAAATAAATCTCGTCGTTTCGGACCACAATTCCGGTGTGTTATTTGTTCACCTCCAAGTCCAGAACCCAGACGAAAAACGTTAAAAAAATTTAAGTGACAGCATTTTTCGCAAATGAATAGAGATGGCAATACCTACTTATAATAACATTTACAAACATTTCAAGATACGTACACGTCACTAACATAAGGATTTTGTACACATACCGATTGATTGTGATTGATAAAAAAATCAATCCCGAAAGTTTCAGAATAATGTTAACTAATACCGTAGTTTATAGGTATCCAGGATCCCGTCATTGAAAATTAGTATAAAATAATGGATAATAACTTAGCAAGCATACGAACATAAGCTATATTCAGAAGATTTATACACTTTCATTTTATGTTTATTAAGATTCTTAATTTCCGAGCATTTTCACACAGTATGTGTCATTTTATGTGTTCTAAGACTACTAAGTTGCGAGCATATATGCGAAAATACATTGCTTTTATACGGGTTTCTTACCAGTATGTGTAATTTTATGTTTTTTAAGATTACCAGATGTCGAGCATCTATATGAACATATATTGCATTCATAATGTTTTTCACTAGTATGTGTCATTTTATGTATTTTAAGCCTACTAGATAACGAGCAGCTATATGAACACACGTTGCATTTATGGGGTTTTTCACCAGTATGTGTCATTTTATGTATTTTAGGACAAACAGATGTCGAGGACCTATATGAACATATGTTGCATTTATAAGGTTTTTCAACAGTATGTGTCATTTTATGAATTTTAAGATTACTAAGTTGCGAGCAACTAAATGAACACACATTGCATTTATAAGGTTTTTCACCAGTATGGGTCGTTTTATGTTTTTTAAGATTACCAGATGTTGAGCAGCTATATGAACATATATTGCATTCATAAGGTTTTTCACTAGTATGTGTCATTTTATGTATTTTAAAATGACCACTTTGCGAACAGCTATATGAACACACGTTGCATTTATTACGTATGGCAGCAAAAAATATTATTTATTTTCCGTGAGCATCTGGCGATTACACCTGTGAAATGTGCAGGTACATACACGTCACCAACATAATGATTTTGCAGGCATACCGACTGATTGTGATTCATAAAAAAATCAATCCCGAAAGTTTCAGAATAATATTTACTAATCCCGGATTTTACAGGTATCGAAAATTGTCCGGGATCCCGTCATTGGATTCCCTAGTGTCAATACGCTTAGAGGATATGCCACAAATACTAATTAATTGTCACATAAATACCAGTGGCCAATACTACCAACATGATGTTTGACAGACTGCATAAGTGGTACGTCTTCATAAACGACATAACATAAGAATAAAATAATGGATAATAAGTTAGCAAGCATTTATACGAACATAATAATAATATGTTATATGTTTTTTATGTTTTTTAAGATTACCAGATGTCGAGCATCTATATGAACATATATTGCATTCATAAGGTTTTTCACCAGTATGTGCCATTTTATGTTTTTTAAGACTACTAGATGTCGAGCAGCTATATGAACATATATTGCATTCATAAGGTGTTTCACCAGTATGTGTCATTTTATGTGTTTTAAGTTTACTAGGTGTCAAGCAACTATATGAACATACATAGCATTTATAAGGTTTTTCACCAGTATCTGTATTTTTATGTGATTTGTTATTAGTATGTTGCAAGAATACATTGCTTTGATTTTGATCTGCAATCACGTTCATGTGAACAATTCTGTGAGTTTTTAGAACACTTCTGCATCCAAAAACTGCGTTACAAATGGAGCAAATAAAATTACGCGAGAAATGGAATTACTCTTCTCAGAATAAGTCGAACTTTCTTCAGAGCATCTCGTTCTAAGATTTCTTTTTTAAGGTTTTGCTCATCTATCGTCACTTCTGAATACTGTATCATTCTATCCTGGATTCCATCATCTGAAGATTGTTGACTCTCATCTGTATCGTGATACCTTGTGAAACATCCTTCGGTAGAAACCTAAAAAACCAAAATTATTGTAATTATAAATTCTAAATTATGTTTTATACTATTCCTTTTAAGATATGTTTTTCAACGTATTCGCTTTTCAGCATCTTCAGACATTAAATAAAGAAATGATAGTAAAAATGACGACGCGACATTATATTAGTATGTCACGACCGTGGGCTTTGGCTCTATGCTGACGCCATTATAAACTATTTGGCGACCTAACCATATACCCCGGTCTCATAGTCAAGACAACAGACTGTATGCGCCGATCTCTTGACTAGCTGAGATAAAAATTTCCAGGTGAAAGCGCTCTCTCTAAATATTTATTTATAACGTACTTATACTTGCTATTAATATAATAAACTATTTTATTTTCGACAAATCATTTTATTAATTCACAATATATCGTCGCTATAGGATTTGTTTCCCGAATAGACCAAATGTCAATTTTACAGGAGACGAAAAACAAATTTCATTGTCGTATATTTTAATATCAGTAGATGTATCAATCATTCTTTCAATACTGTATGATTGCAAAATTATCTAAGAATAGATTCCAAGAGTAATATACTGGTATAAATCATTAAATGCACAGAAAATGCGTTTTATTTACAAGTATTCACTGTGGATATTCGGGAAATTTTTAGCGCTCTCTCAGAATAGTGGATATTCGGGACAAAACATGGACGTTCGGGATTTAAAACCGTAGCGTATTGCTGCACGGCCCACAGATTACTGAGTGGTCAAAAAGTACGCGCCTCAAATGTTATATTTATTTACACGATAATTGTTAATAATTACCTCTACTATTTAAATAGGTACTTAATGATCGTAATAACCCAAGTTCGTATGTAATAATAACATGCGGTAATCGCTTTTTCGGTTTTTTTTCGGATTAAGTAATAAAATAGTTTTTAAGTAATTAACTATTTTTTTATTGAACGAATAATTCACAAGATTTAAGAATGTACCATTCTAATAATTGAACATACTTACATAATTTTTTAAAATAACTTCTGTGAAAATATATTATAAGGTATCTACTACTTCAATTATTAACCGCCGTCACGGTCATTTCTCCAATATTTTATGATGGTACTTACTCGTACTTGCTAACAATTTTATATTAATACTTTTTCCAAAAAAAAAAAAAATCTATTTATATATATCTGTATATTAGTATATCTATATATTTCTATAATTGACAATTAAACTTATTACAAACCACCAAATAAATATTATATATTTACTATTGTAAGGAATAATAACACAAAATAATAGCATGTATAAATTAATTACCATTAGCTGCTAATATTAGGTAGGTACCAATATTCTTAGTATATAATATCCACCAAATAAATAGTTACTAACATACATATTAAATTAAATTAACTATCAGCGCATTCAAAAATAAATAATAGCATCGCCTCCATTTTCATAGAAATACCTAGATTAAAAGTAAAATAAAGACAAACAATGTTTGATTAATAATAATTATTTTTTACGTCATAGTAGTTGCCGGGTCATACTGTAGAATTCATATAACCGTTGGGATTTTGTGTCATTTATCAAAACAAAATGCAGTTATTTAGGGTAAAATACTCACTTCCACAACTCTACTGTAAGTTCAGGGCAAACTGGTGATGTATCAGCTATGAATGATCTCTTCAAATTTGATGAATTCACTATTAAAACAATAGTAACGTTAAAAACAATATCAATAAGACGAAATTTGAAAGAAGTCTCCGGACGGCCGAAACATATTAAAGGGGGCGTGATTGTTTTAGAGCTAGACAGCGTGAATGTGGGAGCGAGATGCACGGCGTGAGCGCGGTTTGATTGGCTAAAGTCATATTCGGGAAATAAACACTCAGCCAGAGATATATTTCGACCAAAATTAACTTGGATATTCAGGTACGAATAGTTGGATATTCGGGAGAACACCACGGAGTAATTGTAACTTAAAATGGCGTATTCGGGTTTTTTAAAAAAATATCTCTGTTCCTAGATAAAAATATATCGTTTTTATAAATGATTTCGGTAAAGTTCGATAAAAGAAATTGAACTGCATTAAAATGTCGATTTCGACAAAAATGGATATTCGGGAAACAAATCCTATAGCGACGATATAAGAAATAAGAATATTTTTCATTGAATCTAGGTAGGTACATAAATTGAAAACACCTAAAAGAAATATATAACTAGAAAATATTTTCGAGAAAAATACGATGCCCTGCGAGATTTGAACCCGCACTCCTTGGATGCCTGCCCATGTGCTGTACCAACTAAGCTATATGCATCACATATCATTTTGTATTCAGCAGAGCATCGTATTTGTATCAAAAGGATTTATCACTGAAATTACGTCTATTATAGGTTCACAATTGTCTCCCAATTCATAGATAAAGTTTCCAGGATGAACAGAGGGTATTTAAAATTGACTTTATATAGATTCAGTAAGTGTCTACCTGATTAACTGGTATCATATATTGATTTTGACAGGGGGATTTAGGAAGGATGGGATGGGGATATAGGGAATAGGTGGGAATTGTGACAATTGATCGGATTGTCACGTAGGGAAAAGAGGAGTGGATATGGGATATGGAATGGGGATGAGCATGAGACTCGGGGAAATAGGAGGAAGCAGGGTCGTGGGTAGATTGACTATTACCTCTAGGACCTCAGTTACCTGTCCGGTTACTTCGCTCATTCGTGTGATGTTCCTGTATAATAATAAAGTACATAAAGATGGAATAAATATAAATATCTCGGATTGAGCGCCACTCTATGATGATGCATAGAGACAATAGTGAAGGATAATTAAATGAAAAGCAAGTAGAGAAATTTCAACAAATGTATATTAATAAATAAGATAACTTGCGGGCTACAGTGTATAAAAATGTATAATTACACAAGTGAATCACGAGCACCTAATGCGATATAATATTTAAACAAATTAGAACAAAAACACAAAAGCTAATTCGAAACAAAGACTAATTCGGTGGACCGTAACATAAAAGAACAATAAATACCAATTACACAAAAGGCTCTTCAGCCTTTTCGCTGCCCTCGATTCCTTCCAGGACGGAATCGAGGAGTGCGTCTTCAAACGTGTGGGGACCGTGGAGTTCCTCTGATCTCCTGGCGTGGGGGGGACGTCCTTCGGATGGCCATCGTCCTCGTCTCCAAAACATCAGGAAATCGAAAGCCCTGTGCCCCCGGGTCCGAGGCTTGGAACTGGCCAAGACGTCTGCTTCCTTCGAACGATCAAGACTGAGAGATCGACTCCTGCTTCACCTTCGTGTAAAAAGCCCGCTATCTCGTATAGCGCCGGAAATAGTGTCACGAACTCCGTACAAACTATCCCGTGCGCAGGCGTGATCCGGTCGTACTTTTGCGTAGTGTTGCCCTCGTAAAGACTTCCTTGGCTTAGTGTGTTATGTTATAAAATAACATGACATTACCTCCAACCTCGGTAAGAGAAGGACAAGCCATAGCGAGGACTTCGACTGACAGCTTCTCGGGGGGGTCTTCAGATAACATCACACTTCCCAGGGGTCGGACATCATGGACGGCATGCTTAGATATAGCGCGGCTACAGGGGAAGCGAAGGAGACATATAGATGAAATTTCCACTCTGTTATTTGGTGACAGAGGGAGAGGCTTATGAAGAATCGATAACTAAGAAGGTAATTCGGTGAAGAGTGAAGTTCTTGGAGAGGTCTCGTAGATTTACCCTACCTAACCGGTCCACCAATAATTTATAAATTTTGAAAAATAACTCATAAATATAAAAAAAAAACACCTAAGCTCGTGTACATGGAAATAAATAAATAACATATAATAATTTATCACAGATAATTCACATCATAACAAATAGTGGGGATTCAACCCAGCAGTGTAAAACTGCAATATTTAGAATGTATAAAAAATTGATTTTAAATATCGCTTCCAAAAGGATAGGAAGAGTTGTATAATAATATTTTTTTTGCAAAGATTTTATATCAGTATAAAAAATTTAAATAATAGCCAAAGAATTTACATAAATGCACCTCAGATAATAATAATATATGAAATGGTATAATAAATTAATATATTGTATATAAAGGAATTAATATTTTAGTTCAAGAAATTTAATTTAATTCATTAAATTGATAAAAATGCAGAGATAGTATAATATAATAAAGTAATTAATAGAATTATATTCAAGAAATTAAAATTGCTTCTATAATTTGAGTAATACTATAAGCATTGAGTAATTAAGTTGAAAATAATAATAGATCAGTGTATGATTTAATAAATTGATTTCAAATGATATTAAGTTATTGAAAAAAAGATGAACCTTTAATAGTTGGCAAAAGTTATAAAGTGCACAAAGTAAAAAAATATAAATCCTCAATCGTATAAGCCGTGGTTTTTGGCAAGTATACATAATAAAAAATAATAAATACAACAAATTCACCAACTTGGTTCGAACAAATAACATAATAATTAATAAACAATGAGTGCCAGTTTGGTTTTGCGTGAGGGCGGGTCTGTTGGAAAGTAATAAATACTGTGCGTCAAGCACCGTCCGAATATTTAAAAAGAACATTACTAAAATATACTACTTTCAGATGTCTAATCTGAATAAAAATAACAGTGTGGCTAACAACCAACAGATGTGATGTGGATTCTCTGTTAAGCCTGTAAGAAACAAATGACGTGTGATGGAATTCCAAGCCACGGTCCGGATCCCAAGCAGCGCTCCCACAAATAAAATAACGCGAACAAGGAGGAAACTAAGCTAGAAAAGAATTCCTAGTACATAAATATATAATTAAAATTAATCATCGATTTTAGTATACTACGTTAAAGTCTACAATGGTGTAGCAAGAAATCGTCCGTTCCAGAATATACGGCTCCGCTTCAAATTACTCTAAGATGAACTAAACCTAACTTAACCTAAGGTGAGATACCACACCGCAGATTCTGGACAAACTCAATCCCGCCAAACCCGAGACCTCCGGTGACGTACGTTTCTTCCGGTGGCGTGTTCCAGCCCCAGGTACGCGAGTCCTGAGTCCGGAACCCATCGGAAACGGACCTCTCAGATACAGAAAGAAAATACCACGGAGCACCACATGAAAGCCAGGCAACGACGAGGAAACCATGAACACATCGGAAACTAAACGTAATTAAAAGAACAACATGGTTCGCAACTGGTCCGACATTCAAGTTGGGGCTGCAAAAAATAAAAAATGAAAGGCTAAAGAGATCGTATAATAACGTCCACTTTCTTCCCTCAAGTAATTTTGATAAGTTGGTTGATTTCCTTCATACAGTCCAGGCCACTGCACAACATCATCAGTGTCGACAGACGATCGCTTCTATTATTTGCATCACGCCTGCCAACTCACCACCACCATAAATATCAGAGTGCGGTGGAATCCACACAATCAGCGGCAGATTCCACCGCCAAAAAGAGAGGGGACTAACGGAACCGCCTTCAGTTCCGATAGTTCATCCCAAATACCAAAAGGGTTGACTGCTAGGGAAAAAAAATCAGACGCGTCCGAGGAACATCTTCGGCACCCCGGATCACTAAAACAAACAGGACAGTAGTGAGACACCTTCAGTTCCCACGACTTCCAAGGAGCTAGCAGCCAACAAATAATAATAAAAACTCCCCGCAGCCTGTACCGACAAAGATACATTGAACAGAACAAGTATAACCAATCACTACAATCAATAAAAAAAAATATATAATCAAAATAGCAAACAAAACCGTCACGCAAAAACAAGTACAAAGGCAGCTGGTATATATAAAGATCACACGATCCCCAGCGCGATGTACTTAATTAGACAATTGTAGGTAATTTTAAATATAGATATTTTATCACTAGGTAGCTAAACTGACAGGCTCTTCCAAACGCCAAGACAGCGGTTGCGCCTTCCGAGGACACCGTAACTCTCATCCTGGCTCTGTGGTAGTATTTAGAACTATGCTTGTTTACCAAAAATTTGGTTCAGATGCTGGATGTGTGGTATGAATTTGAGTAGGCCTCCTTCCCGAAAGGTCTGCAACCACCACCTTTGCGATGGACGTTCACCGGAACAAGGGTGTATTGCCATGTGCAGGAAAGAAGTCAGTAGCTGAAATAGTTTACCATAGGTGAGTAAAAATTCACTAAGAAATTGAAATAAAGAAATATAGAATTTATAATAGAAAGTATTACTCAATGACATAATATATGTATAAGATTTGCAATAATCAATTCGATAAAAAATCAATCCAAAAAAGAAGCTTGTAAAAGAGCAAAAATAATAATTATAATTTATAAATATCTGAGGTGTGTAATAGACAAAAGACAAAACAGTACAAAATTCCTTCACAAAAAAATTGAATATTAATAAATACGCATTATTAAAATGCGGCCCTCACAAAATTCAAAATAATTAGTTGAGTGTGATTAGCACGGAAACACACCTTTCCATAATAATAAAAGAAAAAATCTTTGACATTGTGTGTCATAATGAATGAAGGTTTGATAACTCCTAAAAGGTTCAAATATAGTTGATTATTAATATAATATCAGCATTTTTAAAAAAAAATTGCCCAGTGAAATAAGCACGCCAACCAGGCATAAAAAATAATCAATTATTAAATTCAAGTTAAATTGAAAGAAAAAATAATTTAGTTAGTTCAAATGTAAATGTAATTAAATATCAAAATCAAGATGAAAAATATTTTAATACCCAAAGAAAAATTTTAAATATCAATGAAAGAGAATATTCAAAATTAAAATGTACTCTTAATGCATATAGAGAAGTTTTAAATAATAATTATTTATTTATAAAAAAAAATTGCAAAATCAAAAAGAATGTAATTAATAATTTAAGTGAAAGTAAATTGAATGTTTATGAATAATAAATAGCGGATGGCTAGGATTTGAAAAGAGAAAAAAAAGAATTTAAAAATAATATTAATGTTAGCTTATATGCTTTTAAAAATTAGGAGAGGACGGAAGATTGCATATAGTTGAGTGAAAGCATATAGAATGAAACCAAAAAGCTTTAAAAAAATATGTCTTTAAATTAGAAAGGATTTGACAGGAGAGAAAAAATTAAATTGATTCAAAAAAATATGTAGACGGAAGTTTTATAAAGGAAACGAGAAGGAAAATTTTATCAAAAATATTCACCTGCAAAAATAATTATTTAGGTATAATAAATAATCATTTTTACGAAAAGAAAAAAAATCAAAATTTTGAAATTAAATATTCCAAATAAATTCTATGAAGGTGTCATCTCGCGACCGCAAATGTAAGCGCGCTTGACGTTTAAAGTTGTAACCAGAAATCAATTTGAAATACCTATGAATAATTGAGTAGGAATTAAAAATGACTAAATCTATTTTAATGAACGAAAGATTAATTCAATTTTATCAATAATGAACGCGAAATGAATAATTTCAATTGTCTACATTATAAAAAGAACAGATGTTAAAACCTAATATGACATTGGCCCAACGGCATCGTGTTTCCTTTTGAATATTTCTTTTCCAAAACACGATGACTTACCTCTTAAAGACTACAGTTATTTGTTTCGGATTATGGACTCGTTGGTTATTTTGTTCTAATTTTCTAAATTTTATTTGTTCCGATTATAAAACTTTAAATTTTGCTAGTCACGATTTCATACAATAATTGTTACCGTAACTGTAATTTTTTTTCACGCCCCACGTTGGGCGCCAATATCATATATTGATTTTGACAGGGGGATTTAGGAAGGATGGGATGGGGATATAGGGAATAGGTGGGAAATGTGACAATTGATCGGATTGTCACGTAGGGAAAAGAGGAGTGGATATGGGATATGGAATGGGGATGTGCATGAGACTCGGGGAAATAGGAGGAAGCAGGGTCGTGGGTAGATTGACTATTACCTCTAGGACCTCAGTTACCTGTCCGGTTACTTCGCTCATTCGTGTGATGTTCCTGTATAATAATAAAGTACATAAAGATGGAATAAATATAAATATCTCGGATTGAGCGCCACTCTATGATGATGCATAGAGACAATAGTGAAGGATAATTAAATGAAAAGCAAGTAGAGAAATTTCAACAAATGTATATTAATAAATGAGATAACTTGCGGGCTACAGTGTATAAAAATGTATAATTACACAAGTGAATCACGAGCACCTAATGCGATATAATATTTAAACAAATTAGAACAAAAACCCAAAAGCTAATTCGAAACAAAGACTAATTCGGTGGACCGTAACATAAAAGAACAATAAATACCAATTACACAAAAGGTTCTTCAGCCTTTTCGCTGCCCTCGATTCCTTCCAGGACGGAATCGAGGAGTGCGTCTTCAAACGTGTGGGGACCGTGGAGTTCCTCCGATCTCCTGGCGTGGGGGGGACGTCCTTCGGATGGCCATCGTCCTCGTCTCCAAAACGTCAGGAAATCGAAAGCCCTGTGCCCCCGGGTCCGAGGCTCGGAACTGGCCAAGACGTCTGCTTCCTTCGAACGATCAAGACTGAGAGATCGACTCCTGCTTCACCTTCGTGTAAAAAGCCCGCTATCTCGTATAGCGCCGGAAATAGTGTCACGAACTCCGTACAAACTATCCCGTGCGCAGGCGTGATCCGGTCGTACTTTTGCGTAGTGTTGCCCTCGTAAAGACTTCCTTGGCTTAGTGTGTTATGTTATAAAATAACATGACACTGGTTTGTATTCAGAATATGAGCAACCGGGTATAGGATCTTCATAATTGGTTGAGCGTTCTGTGTCTTCCAAAAACTCGTCCTTGAAGTCCACGGGCTGAAAATCGTCCTCATATTTAATATTGGCAGGATCTGATATTGTGTTCTGAAAGAATAATAGAAGAATAGCTTTAGGCGTCCACACATATGGTGTAATAATGCATTATGAATATTGGTAGGTAGGTATCAACTAGTGGCGAAGGGTGACTTTTGAAAAGAGGTAAGCTGTAGAGATCATAGAAAAAGAGCACACTTGTCAGATAACTTACGGGAAATAAGAAGATAATACTTAAGATATTACTTCTGATGAATAGGTGCACACTAATGACAACGACACACTGGTCATAGGTTTCACCGCTGAATTTGTCAAATTATTTAAATCACTTATGGCAGTAGAATTCCACGAATACTTTTCTTTACCAAACAATACGGATCGCCAACAAAAAGTTTGTTTAATGTATAACTGCCAGTTAAAAACAAATATTCATCATATAAATAGTTGTAAAAAAAACCCTTGGAAGGTCAAGCTTTGATAATTTTTAATTTTTGAAGAAACGTCAAACTCGAGAATGATTTTGACGGGAAAATTCAATTGTTCGCACATTTTCTATCGGGACCCTACACAATTTAATAAATATTTATATATTTAAAGCACTGGCGAATGATTTCTGTACAATATGAGATAATGTATCCACATTCAAAACACAGAAACACTGTTGTATTATAAAATAAAGCTTTGTCACCGCTTTGAAGTAGGTATCAATATGACATGAACTGTGAATAGCATGTTATGTTTGTCTATGACTAAAGTAACCTAAATAATAATTGCGAATTAATACAATATTTATTTTTAATAACAATTTATAAATTATTTGTGATCGAACACAATAGTTATTATTTTTTTTTACAACCTTATTATTTGCTTAAAAAGATAATCATAGACAAAAAACACAATCAACATAGCGCATAAGCTTGCCCTGTTTACGCTTCCCAGTCTGAAACAAAAACGCAGACATGGATGAAGTTGGCAACTGAATTGCGGTAGAAAATTCGGCTTCGATTATGCTGACATAATTCTAAAAATAGCAATCACGTTGTGACGTTCTATCATTTATTTTTGATTCGAAACTTGACTGAATTAAACGCTCTACTTATAAATAACGACGATAGATGACAATCAATATTTTTATTATAACCTAGTCCTAGACAATATAGATATTTATTTATTTAAATTAAATACTTGAAAATAGAAGGTAAGCCTTAAATAATCGCTTAGTATGGAGCCTTCGCCACTGGTACCAACCGAAATAGTTAAATAATTTTATTGTAAGAGAGTCTTGGTAGGAACAATGTCATTGCGTTGCGTTATTACAGAAAGCCAGCATCCCGTAGCTCTTTGTTGGCCGTAGCTGACCGAAAACACTGTAGATAGTATGGGAATGGGACGACTGGACTCCGGACAATTGGACGCCGCACTGTCGTGTGACTTATACAGAACATAGACGTGGTATTTTAATCAGTTTCTACCTATACTTAGTAGTTTTAATTCATTTTACTCTTAACATAATGTATTCTTTATTGCGAATTGTGAATTACCATGCCTAAGGCTCTATATAAAATAAAAAACTCTTTTTGTTGGAACTTAAACATAATATGCATGATTAAATCATTATTTACGTCTGCATATTTACATTTTCACCAACTATTATATCATAATATAATCATTTAAATATCTATCTAAATAAAAAAATCTATCGAAATGGACAATTTTACGTTCTACCGAAGCGCTCGATAATTTTTCAGAAATATCAATATACATTGCAATATGATTGATTTTTTGTTGTAATATTACTTACTTAGGTCACACAGTCAAATTAATATTTCCAAAAAAATGGAGCAAAAATTAAGATTTTATGAACCGGAGCTGCGTTCCGTTGAGCTCAGGTTTATTTTGATCCCCAGGTTGGTAGTATTAAAAAATAGTTGGATATAAACCTGACGTCATGATCAGAATTTGACAGGGCGACTCGCGGACCACCAGTTATGGAACACTGCTAAACAGGATTTTGGAGGTACCTATCACTGAAGCATTTTAAATTACTTGACAACTCGATAGAAATTATTTACGAGACCCTAAATTTATTTTTGCCCGAACTTCCCAATGAAAACCTCACATGAGCATAGTCAACAGTCTTCCTAACAATAATGCATAGTATTACGAACGACGGGTTTGGAACTGCCGTTCCACGGTTTTGATCGACTGACTCGAGATAGCCAGCACCCATAGAAAACCAATCACTCGCCTATCTACACGAACTTACACAGAAAACTAGAAAAATGTTTTCAAAAGACTTCGCGTCCCAGCGAAATTAATTATTCTAAATCTAATTTACTACATCACAGCTCATCAATAAATTACTGTAAATAATGTCTATTTTTTTGGTCCCACTAAATAATGTTATTCAATTTTGTAGTGCACTGCCATAAATTACTTTTAATTCCGAATACGAGAACCTAGATAGTTTCGTGTCTCTTAATCAAATTCATTTTTATCTCATCATCAGATATCATCAGATTTAATTCTGTTTCCGTTCCGAAAATACCTATAAAAACTATCTCAGATTGGTTGAATTTCTTGAAACGGAGATTCCTTCAGAGCCAATATACACAACGAAGTCCAATCATAAGAACCTATAGCACATTTTAAAGCAGCCGCAAACCGTGTTGCGTTAACGTATGCTCACAAAAGAACATGCCGCAAAGCCCTAAAGCGCCTCCTCATGGCCGGGATGATTGACAGGCCGCCTACCTATCGCTAAAGTTAAGGGCAGCATGATGATCTACAGTGGTGTTCCCTAAATCATATTCGTGTTTTGCATGGTCAAATAAAGGGCATTTCATGTAGTTTTAGTGATTTTTTGTATTTTTAAAAAAATCCACTTGATATATTATACGCCGCCCCCCACAAAGCGCGAGCCCTCGGACTAGAGCCTCTCTTTCTTGTGGAAGCCATGACATGACGTATCAACGTACCGTTAAGAAGTATACAACAGTTTAGAGCCTTTATCTGACTATAATATGCCCAGTACCTAGAGACAAATGAAGTCTGCATGTGAAAAGATGAGTAAGAACCTACATATTATTTTGTATCAGAACATTTCATTCAGTAATGTATCGAAGGCAATTTTAATACAAGTTCTTTAGATACAAATCTTCTTTGGTCTGATCAGGCGGTTGAAATTATAAACCTACTTTGCTTTTCGAATCTAACGAAAGCATTGAATGAAAGAACTAATGGGTCGTCCCTACTGAAAGGATATACGTGTTATGCCGAATGTTCGAAATTGAGTATTACATGAATTGGGAAAAATTTTGCCTAATTCATATAAAAGTCAAGCCCGTTGTCTTATTCATGAATTGTGTAAATTATCTGCCGAGTGCGTGAATTCGTCAGGGTATGGAATTCTTAAACTGTCAACATGACAGTAGAAAAAGTAGATTTAATACGGATGGATTTATTAGTTATAATATTATTATTAGGTTAGGTTTTGTAATTCTGAATTCAACTGAATGTCCATTTTTAGCTTAGCTAACAAGTGTCAACAGACTACCAATCATACATACAAACAATCGATCATTGCACGATTGATACCCAAGCACGAATCAAATCGCGAAAATACCTTTTAGTAAAATTCTTCCGTTATCATATTATAGTTCTAGAATTATTTTGGTAATAGTACATGAATATGAACGTAATTGTAGTTATTAATTGGTATATTGTTATAAAATCAATGACATTTGACGCATTTGAATAGTTTGATTAGTTGCAAAAAACACCACTGTAGCGCTACTATCTAATTTGTCCAATGCATGAACTAGGCAGAAAAATTACTGCCGAATTCACGCAAATTTTTGCCCATTTCATGTAATAGTCAATTTCGCACATTTGGCGTAACATAGGTACCAAAATAGAACCCCTCGAATGGATTTGGGTGATTTTCCCAGCAAAAGACTATATAAATATGTCATTGACTATATATCAATACGTTAGCGCATGAACCACGGAAGTCACGTTTGGACTTTTGTTCAGGAGAGTGATTTTAGTGTAGATTAAATGTTTGAAACTCTATAACTTTTTAAAGAACTATAGTAATTAGGGTCTGTAAACGGTATTATTCATAATTAAATTTATTTTTGACCATAGTATCGATAGAAATACCAAATTATTTAGAATTAATAAATTAATGGACTTCCGTGTTTCATGTTCTAACACATAATGTAGAAGTACCACTAAGCAATACTTTACCTGTAGATAATACACGGAAGTCCATATAGGTATAAAATATTATTATTTCCTGTACATCATTTTATTAATAATTATGTTATTATAAATACACGAAATATTTCAGTAAGTCTAAATATGAAAAGGAATTATATATTTTTTAATTTACATATGTACAAGATTATTTGAAATTTATTATTGCTCTAGAAAAAAATCAACGCAATGAGAATTATTTCGGGACATCAGCTGATGAGGAATTATGTGGAATTCTATGATAAAATTCTTGCAATTCTGGAGATATCCATTGTTTCATAGTTTGCAGATCTTAACCGGACACGGTGGTTTTGCCTCGAATCTCTTGGCCTAATACAATCTCCGACTTGCTTATGTGCCGAATTGCAGGATGCCGATCACATCCTCTGGGAGTGTCCCCATATTATGTTGGTTGAAAGGGAAGAGCTTCTCAAGTCGGTTATACCCTCAGTTGGACCGGTCCGCCATTGCAACTTGATATCTACGGGGGAAAATTTGTCAGTTTTTAAAAAGTTTGTGGCGTTTTACGGCGAGCGAGAAGGTCGGAGATCCATAGTTTGGAAATCTTCATCGGAGAACTTCGCCTTATAACGTAGATAACCAGCGCCATCTTAAGATATTAATAAAAAAGAAAAAAAAGGTGTGCCATCAATATTCTTTTTTCGAGCCACAAAAGGAGCTGAAGATGATGCATACAAAGAGCAATAATTGTTTATATAATTTAACTCCATGATTATAACTTTAAAAGGCTTGTTTCTTTTACATGTCCCTACAAACTGAACCCAATCCCATGGAGTAACAATCTGCATACCGTTCAGCATCTTTTTTGACGTTCTGTTATAGAGTGGTCAATGTTTATCTCCATGTGTGTATGGCCTCGTAATAGGAATTTGTGATGTATGATTTTCAGCGTAGGAATGGTTTTCAGAAACCAGGTATATGAAAAAACAATCATGATATTCCTATTTTGGCCAGGGCAATTAATTATCATACCAAATCGTCAGCTCTTCAATACTTGCTAAAACATTGCTAGATGCCCATTTCATCAAGCAGCAGCCGATTTTGTTGTCACCCCCCCCCTTCCACTTTTCATTTCATCCACATCAGTGTTGTGTCTCACTTACCATTTGCATTATCGTAAATTGTAAAATTCAGGGTCCACAATTTTCTCAGATGGAAACTATATGGAGTAGGTAACCACTTCTCCAAGTCAACTATTATTACTTTCATACTGGTAATTTATTCTGTTGCAAGAGTTTTATCAATCTTATTTAATTGCAGCTGCTTCCTGTATGTGGTCTTCCAAAAGGTGTCTTTGAATTTCGTTTTCTTCAAAAGAAATATGTATTGACATCTTTAAGACTCATCTTAGGGCTATCGCAGGCATCACAGGTATCATTGCTTGGCAAATCAAACCCGAATTAAATTTTTATTTTATTAAATTGAAAATCCATTTTTAATAGCTATATGGCGATAGAGCCACAATTTTGGGTTCATTTATGTGGTTATATTCTATGAAGAATAAATCAAACATTTTTGTAATACTTATTTATGTATAACTAGCTGTATCACCCGGCGCTGCCCGGGAGTTACGTAGAGTGCAAGGGATTGAATTAAAGAAAGTAATAAAATATAATATTTTAGATTTTTTTAGATGAGATTTTTTGTACATTTATTTCATTTTAATATGTAAAAAAGTAGTACAAATTCTATTTATTATTATAAAACTGTCCCCGGGGTGCAACGGGTTAAAACTGAAATTCGAGACCCCGATCACGCACTCCGGCTCTGATGCGTCCTCGGGGTGCAACGGGTTAAAACTGAAATTCGAGACTCCAACCACGCACTCCGGCTCTGATGCCACTACATACAATAATTATTGTCCGTGAGTGAAGCATTCCGATCTACGCGTAACAAGTCGCCCGCGCCAACCTGGCGGTTATTAATTTTTCTAGTCTAACTTTGCCATTTGACCTCCAATCAAGCTGAAATAAGCGCCAATATTTTTTAGATGTACACATTCTAGCGACATTTTCAATAAAAAATGGGGGTTGCAGCATTAACTTCCGCGTTTCAAGACCTTGTACGCGGCGGCTTTTTTTTCGCAAAAACCGTAAAACTGTCCCCGGGGTGCAACGGGTTAAATCTGAAATTTGAGACCACAACCACGCACTCCGGCTCGTCAGCCCCCGTCTACGATTCAAATTTTGTCGAAATCCGACTGCGCGTGTGGATTTTTACAAAGAAAAACGAAAATTATAGTATAGATAATACGTACCTACCTAACGTTTGTTGGACTTCCGTGTATATGGAATTAATATAATGGTTTATTAACATTTTTCTTAGAGCATAAACATCGTAAAAAGGACACCCGTTGTTTATGCACTAAAGTGAATTGGACTTCAGTGATTTATTAATTAGCTATATCGGTTAATTTACTACTTATGGATTTCAGTGTGTCATTCATTTGTGTAATGAAATAAAAGAAAATTTTCTGCATATTTAACTCAGAAACGGTAAAAACTGGACTTCCGTGGTTCATCCTCTAACGTACAGATATTAATATGTGTATCTTGCAACGCCTTGAAAAAGAGTAGGTAGACAAGTAGCTTTGTTTTAAATCGATCATTTTGGTAAAACAACGGAAAATTATAAAAAATCCGATTTGAAAATCTAACCTCAAAAGTGGAACCGTCGTCCTCTTGCTTAATTCCTTAGTTTATCGAACAGTTTGAATATAATGATTGCGCGTCAGGCGAGTCTGCATCATGCGAGATTGTGTTGAACTCATCAGGTTCACGTTTAATGTCCATTTTTATGTGTTTATTTAATTACTTTAACAACGTTAATCGACAGTCCACGTGCTTCGTATGGACAAATATTTCGTTGACAGTATTGCCATTTAAAATATTTTAATTTTATCGGAGGTCCATTTACCTGGATCACCAAATGTCAAAACTCCAACTTTTTGGTGCACGCTCATTAAGGGGCTTTTTTAACTTCAATTTGGGTGACCCAGCTAAATGCTGGATAGTTGTGTCACTAAACTTGGGTTTTTTTTTTTTTAATTTAAATTGTTAACACTTGTGCGTCTAGGTCCATTTATCTGGAACACCCAATGTTAAAACTCCAACTTTTTTGCTTGCATTTGTTTGTGCACGATTGCGCACGATTTTTTTTCGTTTGTGCACCTATAATAACCGAAAAATTCCAATTTCAAATTCGGTGTTCCAGCTAAACGTTGGGTCACCCAATGTTGAAATTTCAATTTTTTTTGAGTGCACGTTTGTGAACGCGTTTTTTTCGTTTGTGCACGCATATTAAGGGAGTTATTCGTATTTCAATTTGGGTGACTCAGCTAAATGCTGGATACTTGTGTCACTAAGCATGTGTTTTTCCTAAAATTAAAATTGTAAACATTTGTGCGTTAGTAGTGAACGTAAGTGCACGATTTTGTTTTGCTTTTTCACCTATATTCAGCGCGCTATTTAATTTTAAAATTTGTATGCAAAACCTGACTGGGTGGGTTTAAAAAAATATTTTGTGGTGAAATCTCTTGTCGCATAGCTAGTGCGCAATTCTGCATACTTTTTATATTTTTTTTCTCATATAGTGCGTGAGTTATTCGATATGAAATATTTGATGAACCTTAAGTAGAACCACCCAACAAACTTTTTATTTTTTTATTAGGTCATCAATTTGTCTATTATTGGCTTACGTTTGTGCACGTGCTTTTTTTGTTTTTTCGATTATATCGTGAGAGATATTATTTTTTTTAAATTTAGTGACTTGATACTTGAACCACTAAATTTGCCCTAAAACTTTTTTATTTAGTGCATCCGATTAGGTATATTTATGTTAACTTTAAGCATGATTTTTAAAATTTTTATCTCTTATATTAAGCTAGTAATTTTATTTTGAGTGGCCGTCAAGTTTTAACACCAAACATTTTTTTCCTCATTTTTTAAATGCACACCTTTGAGTAATTTAATTACATGATTTTTCATGAAGTTTTTAATGATTTTCCATTTAAATTACGCGAAAAATTCGCATTTTTCCATTTTCACTAAGTAGCCCGTCAAAATGTCCCGAACAAAAACAGCCGCATCCGTTTTCCTAGTGGTTGGCCTGTATCGGCTGCATCTGTCATCAGGAAGTGATTGAATGTCGGTCTGTGTATCAACTCTGAGGATCCTACCGCCTGGAGACACCACATGAATTCCTGCTGGGCCTGTGGTGGGATTGTCGCCAATTGGCGAGGATGGGGCCTCGACAATAATAAAATTGATGACTGGAGCGTTGTAGCTTCTTCCTCGTGGAGTGACTTAGGTGCAGAGTTGAGTCGCCCCTGAAGGGATCGAGCCTTTCTGAGGGACCAACTGCCTTCTTGTAACTGCGTTAGCAGATGATGACAGAGTACCACAACCTTCTCCGGCGATAGGAATCTCCGATTGTTGTGTCTTTCCCACTTGATACCCAAGAACTCTCATTGTTGGCTGGGGATCAGACAAGATTTTTTCATTTTTATTATCCACCCTAATCACTGTAGGAAGATTATCATGTATTCCATCTGGACCGAGAGTGTTTCTCGGGATTGGTTGGCTACTAGGAAGTCGTCTAGGTAAGTGACTGTTCTCAAGCCATTCTTTCGTAGGTCTTCGGGACCCAATTGGTCAGGGACGCAAACATAATCGGAGCGGCGGACAGCCCGATGGGAATACGTGAATTATAAGAGCTCCCGTTGATAGGCTAGTCGAAGAAGTCGACGGTGTAGAGAAGCTATGGGTACATGGAGGTACGCGTTGGCTTAGGTCTATTTTTATTAGTTCTTTTTGCAAGAAGGCTGGAATCTTGTAATGGTGAAATGGGTTGATTGGCTTTGGTTGTAGGAACGCATTCAAATGCTTAAGGGCGTAGGACTCCGTCTTGTTGCCTGAAACAGAAACAGGGTTGAGAGAAAACTTGGATTGGGTCCGCTTTCTCTAGAACTCCTGAGTTTTTCTAACTCCACTCTAAAAAAATGTCTATCATAGTTTATACTATTTTAAGACATTAATTAATTTATATAACAATAATTAACATTGGAATAATATGAATAATGGAAATTGTAACAATATATATACTTCATACCATAAAGTATCATCGTTTCTAACGTTTGGCAAAACTTAATTACGCACCGCGGCCATATTTGGAACTATTTTCGGTTTTGTTATGTTGGCCGGCCTGCCATTGCGCAAAAGAGATCGCCTTGGTGGATCGATTCCCTCTCAGTCATAGGGCTTCGCAGTGGACGGACGTGTCCCGACTCGGGGTCGGGGACGGCGCATCAGGACTTCACTCCAACATGGACCGGTAATCTCGTATCCACTTGCATAACGTTGTTTTAACTTCTTTTAAGTTTAGATTTAACGAAGAAAATATTTATGTGAAATAAATAATAGTGTTAGAGTATATAAAATACTTTTATTTGTTTATTTAGACAAGATAACCATCAACAATACAAGTTTGATTAAAATAAAATTAACTATTATTGTGTTGACGACAAATACAATATATACCTACTTATAATAAAATGTACAAACATTCTAAGATTCTGACAATTGTTTTTCATTAAATAAAAACATAGTTCATTTATAAACTTCAACATCATTTAATGGAACAAGTGCGTGCCTGCACATCAGGGGACCTGGCAGTTAGACGCTGCTTGGATTGCATGACGTCAGTTGCGTCTAACTGTTAAATAAACGTATTTATTATTTTTTTAAGGTTGCTACAATTACGTATGGCAGGAAAGAATATGATTTATTATCCGTGAGCATCCAGCGATTCCACCTGTAAAATGTGCAGGTACATACACGTCACTGACATAATGATTTTGTACACATACCGATTGATTGTGATTGATTAAAAAATCAATCCCGAAAGTTTCAGAATAATGTTTACTAATCCCGGAATTCATAGGTATCGGAAATTGTCCAGGATCCCGTGATTAGATTCCCTAATGTCAATACGCTTAGACGCTATGGCCCAAATACTAATAATTTGTCACATAAATACCAGTGGCCAATACTACCAACATGATGTTTGACAGAGTGGCACGTCTTCATAAACGACATAACATAAGTATAAAATAATGGAAAATAAGTTAGCAAGCATCTATAGTAGTATGTGTCATTTTATGTTTATTAAGATTATAAAGTTTGCATTAATACGGATTTTCACCGGTATGTGTTATTTTATGTGTTTTAAGACTGCTAGATGACGTGCACCTATATGAACATATATTGCATTTATAAGGTTTTTCACCAGTATGTGTCATTTTGTGTTTTTTAAGACTACCAGATGTCGTGCATCTGTATAAACATAAATTGCATTTATAAGGTTTTTCACCAGTATGTGTTATTTTATGTGTTTTAAGACTACTAGATGACGTGCACCTATATGAACATATATTGCATTTATAAGGTTTTTCACCAGTATGTGTCATTTTGTGTTTTTTAAGACTACCAGATGTCGTGCATCTGTATAAACATAAATTGCATTTATAAGGTTTTTCACCAGTATGTGTCATTTTATGTATTTTAAGATTACTAGATATCGAGCATCTATATGAACATACATTGCATTTAAAAGGTTTTTCACCCGTATGTGTCATTTCATGTGTTTTAAGACTGCTAGATGATGTGCACCTATATGAACATATATTGCATTTATAAGTTTTTTCACCAGTATGTGTCATTTTATGTTTTTTAAGACTACCAGATGTCGTGCATCTATATGAACATAAATTGCATTTATAAGGTTTTTCACCAGTATGTGTCATTTTATGTATTTTAAGATTACTATATCTCGAGCATCTATATGTACATACATTGCATTTAAGAGGTTTTTCACCAGTATGTGTTATTTTATGTGTTTTAAGACTGCTAGATGATGTGCACCTATATGAACATATATTGCATTTATAAGTTTTTTCACCAGTATGTGTCATTTTATGTTTTTTAAGACTACCAGATGTCGTGCATCTATATGAACATAAATTGCATTTATAAGGTTTTTCACCAGTATGTGTTATTTTATGTGTTTTAAGATGGCTAGATGACGTGCACCTATATGAACAAATATTGCATTTATAAGGTTTTTCACGAGTATGTGTCATTTTATGTTTTTTAAGACTACCAGATGTCGTGCATCTGTATGAACACAAATTGCATTTATAAGGTTTTTCACCAGTATGTGTCATTTTATGTGTTTTTAAATTACTAGATATCGAGCAACTATATGAACATACATTGCATTTATAAGATTTTACACCAGAATGTGACATCTCATGTGTTTTAAGACTACTAGATGTCGAGCATTTATATGAACATACACTGCATTTATAAGGTCTTTCGTCAGTATGTGTCATTTTATGTATTTTAAGATTATAAGATCTCGAGCATTTAAACGAACATACAATGCATTTATAAGGTTTTTCACCAGTATCTGTATTTTTATGTGATTTGTTATTAGTATGTTGCAAGAATACATTGCTTTGATTTTGATCTGCAATCACGTTCATGTGAACAATTTTGTGAGTTTTTACAGCACTTCTGCATCCAAAAATTGCGTTACAAATGGAGCAAATAAAATTACGTGAGAAATGGATTACTCTTCTCAGAATAAGTCGAACTTCCTTCAGAGCATCTCGTTCTAAGATTTCTTTTTTAACGTTCTTCTCATCTATCGTCACCTCTGAATACTGTATCGTTCTAACCTGGATTCCATCATCTGAAGAATGTTGATTCAAATCTGTATCGTGATATCTCGTGAAACATCCTTTGGTAGAAACCTAAAAAACCAAAATTATTGTAATTATAAATTATATTTTATACTATTCCTTTTAAAATATGTTTTTACGTATTTGCTTTTCAGCATCTTCAGACTAATTAAGTTAAGAAATGAGAGTAAAAATGATGTTAAGAAATTATAATAGTATGACACGTCCGTAGGCGTCGGCTATACGCTGATGCCTCTATAAACTACTTGGGACCTAACCATATACCCCGGTCTCCTAGTCAACGAGGACAACCGACTGTATGCGCCGATCTCTTGACTAGCTGAGATTAGAATATCAAGGTCTAAGACCCGCGGTTTACTCAGGCGAATCTGTCAGGTCAACCGTGGAAGAAATGAAAGTCGGCCATAGGGGCTATAAAAAGTATATGTTATACTAACTACTAGACTAATTAATACTAAAATACTAAATACTGAATATTTTGAATCAAATTTTAAATAAGAAGGTAACTTGATTACGAAAAGGTGTCAGACTCTCTCCAAATTTTTAGTTATACAGTACTTGCACTTGCTATTAATATAATGAACTATTCTATTTTCAACGAACAATGAATTCACAAGATTTAAGAAATAAGAACATTCTTCATTGAATCTTGGTACTACTGGGATACCCGCCCATGTGCTGTACCCATTAAGCTATGTGCATCCGATATAATAAATATTGTATTCCGCAGGGCATCGTATTTCTATCAAAAGTATTTAATATCACCAAGAATCTAGATGACGTCCAATTAGGGATCATAATCGTCTCGCATTTCATATATAAAATTTCAAGGATGAACAGAGGGTATTTAAAATAAACTTTATATTGATTCAGTAAGTTTCTACCTGATTAATTGGCTTGTATTCAGAATATGAGCAACCGGGTAGAGGATCTTCATAGTTGATTGAGCGTTCTGTGTCTTCCAAAAACTCGTCCTTGAAGTCCACGGGCTGAAAATCGTCCTCATATTTAATATTGGCAGGATCTGATATTGTGTTCTGAAAGAATAATAGTAGAGTAGTATTAGGCGTCCACACATATGGTTTAATAATGCCTAATGAATATTGGTAGGTAGGTACTAACCAAACTAGTTCATTAATAATTTTATTGTAAGAGAGTCTTGTTAGGAACAATGTCGTTGTATTGCATCATTACAGAAATCCAGCATCCCGTAGCTGTTTGCAGGCCGTAGCTGATCGAAAACACTGTAGATAGTATGGGAATGGGACGACTGGACTCCGGACAATTTGACGCCATACTGTCGAAGACACGTATACTGGACATAGACGAGGTATTTTAATCAGTTCCGATCTACTACTTAGTAGTTTGAATTCATTTTACTCTTAACATAATGTATTATATATTGCGGACTGAGAATTACAATGCCTAAGGCTTTAAATAAAATAAAAAACTCTTTTTGCGTTGGAACTAAAACATGCACGATTAAATCGAAGGCAATTTTTATACAATTTTCATCTTTAGGTACACATCTTCCTTGGTCTGATCTAGACGGTTGAAATTATACAAAAACACTAAACCTACTTTGGTTTTCGAATTTAATGAAAGAATTGAATGAAAGAACTAATGGGTCCCGACTGAAAGGAGATACGTGTTATGCCGAATGTTCGAAATTGAGAATTTTTGCCTAGGTAATTCATATAAAAGTCAAGCCCGTTGTCTTATTATTGGGTAAATTATCAGCCGAGTGCGTGAATTCGCCAGTGTATGGAATTCTTAAACTGTCAACATGACAGTAGAAAAAGTAGATTTAATACGGATGGTTTTATTAGTTATAATATTATTATTAGGTTAGGTTAGGTTTTGTAATTCTGATTCAACTGAATGTCCATTTTTAGGTTAGCTAACAAGTGTCAACAGACAATCATACAAACAAACAATCGATCATTGCACGATTGATACCCAAGCACGAATCAAATCGCGAAAATACCTTTTAGTAAAATTCTTCCGTTATCATATTATAGTTCTAGAATTATTTTGGTAATAGTACATGAATATGAACGTAATTGTAGTTATTAATTGGTATATTGTTATAAAATCAATGACATTTGACACATTTGGTTAGTTTTAATAGGTAGTTTCAAAAAACACCACCGTAGCGCTACTATCTAATTCGTTCAATACATGAACTAGGCAGAAAAATTACTGCCGAGTTCACGCAAATTTTTGCCCATTTCATGTAATAGTCAATTTCGCACATTTAGCGAAACATAGGTAGGTACCAAAATAGAACACCTCGAATGGATTTGGGCGATTTTCCCAGCAAGACTACATATTAATATGTGTATCTTGCAACGCCTTGAAAAATAGAGTAGGTTGACAAGTAGCTTTGTTTTAAATCGATCATTTTGATAAAACAAACGGAAAATTATAAAAAATCCGATTTGAAAATCTAACCTCAAAAGTGGAACCGTCGTCCTCTTGCTTAATTCCTTGGTTTATCAAACAGTTTGAATATAATGTTTGGGTGTCAGGCGAGTCTGCATCATGCGAGATTGTGTTGAACTCATCAGGTTCACGTTTAATGTCCATTTTTATGTGTTTATTTATTTACAACGTTAATCGACAGTCTCCACGTGCTTCGCATGGACGAATATTTAGTTGACTGTATTGCCATTTAAAATTTTTTTATTTTATCGGAGGTCGATTTACGTGGATCACCAAATGTCAAAACTCCAACTTTTTGGTGCAAGTACATTAAGGGGCTTTTTTAAACTTCAATTCGAGTGACCCAGCTAAATGCTGAATACTTGTATCACTAAACTTGGGGTTTTTTTTAAAATTTAAATTGTTAAGGTGACATTTTCAACTATAGGCGCGACGAAATTTTGGACTCGCTCGCATTCAGTGAGAGAACGTCGAGCTGGAAACACGCCACTATGCTTCGTGATGGCGATGGGCCAATTAATTCTTAAATCGTGTAAAGATGACTAAAAACGTTACCCATTCACTTTAAAAAGAAAACATGTAAATGAATATATTATAATTGTTACTAATAGAACAATAAACGGAACATAAAATGGACGTATGTTGGATTTATATGACAAATTATATTTCGTTTGACAGGCGTCATTTGCACCCACGACCCGCAATCCGCGCATCGCCTAGCCACGATCTTTTTAGACCGTGCCTCAGCTGATGTACGGCCTAACACTTGCAATATGATTGATTTTTTCTTGTTATACTAACCTAGGTCAGACAATCTAATTAATATTTCCATAAGATCAGTATTTTATGAACCGGAGCTGCGTTCCGTTGAGGTCTGGTTTATTTTGATCCCCAGGTTGGTAGTATTAAAAAATAGTTGGATATAAACCTGACGTCATGATCAGAATTTGACTGGGCGACTCGCGGACCACCAGTTATGGAACACTGCTATACAGGATTTTGGAGGTACCTATCACTGACGCATTTTAAATTACTTGACAACTCGATAGAAATTATTTACGAGACCCTAAATTTATTTTTGCCCGAACTTCCCAACGAAAACCTCACATGAGCATGCAAGTCAAGAGTCTTCCTAACAATAATGCATATTATTACGAACGACGGATTCGACTGACTCGAGACAACCAGCACCCATAGAAAACCAATTACTCGCCTATCTACACGTACCTACACGGAAAACCCAAAGAATGTTTTTAAAAGAATTCGCGTCCCAACGGAATTAATTATTCTAAATTGAGTTAGAATAATCAAAATACCTCATCGCTAATCTATAAATTACTGTAATTTAATATGTCTATTTTTTCGCTCATACGAAATAATGTTATTCAATTTTGTGGTGCACTGCCATAAATCTCTTTTAATTCCGAATACGAGAAGCTAGATAGTTTCGTGTCTCTTTATCAAACTCATTCTTGATGTAACTGGCTGAAAATCATTTATAGATTTGAAATTTGACAGATACGCTCCAAGGCTGCGAAAACACTTTGAATCGAAATAAATAACATTTGTTAAAAATAAGTGATTGTCAGACTATATGCGTACGTGTTTTATAGTTTTCACGGAGATTTAATTCTGTTTCCGTTCTGAAAATACCTATGTAAGATTGGTTGAATATCTCGAACCGGAGATTCCGTCAGAGCCAATATACACAACGAAGTCCAATCGTAAGAACCTATAGCACATTTTAAAGCAGCTGCGAACCGTGTTGCGCTAGCGTATGCTCACAAAAGCATAGCCCTAAAGCGCCCCCCACCCCCCCGGCTAGGATGATCGACGGGCGCCCCTACCTATAGCTCAAGTTAAGGGCACGATGATGATCTACAGTGGTGTTTCCTAAATCATATTCCAGGAATCCCTAGTGTTTGCATGGTCAAATTAACGGCATTCCATGTAACTTTAGCGAATTTTTAACTTGATGCCACTTGATATATTATATGGAGTTGTCGACGATCGCCATCATATTATGAAACTGTTCTTGATCTTTTTGTGGTAGTCAAGAACCCAAGTATCTAACATGCGATCCGTCGCCATATTTGATAAATAGACCGGAAACATACCTAGGTACTAATAATAATAAAATAAAATTCCACACGTGAATTATCATACTTTGTTTTACTAAGTACCTATTGATTTAAATATGTGGTTTGTATATCTCTCGCCGTCGCCGCCGCCCCCCCCCCAAAGCGTGAGTCCTCGGACTAGAGACCTGTCAGCCCCTCTCCCTTGTGGAGGCCATGACATGACGTATCAACGTACTGTTAAGAACTACTTTTCATTTACAACAGTAGAAGACCTGTACACACGACACTCCAAAGAGTGATTACACATTGGAGGATGAATGGAGACTCTAGTTGCAAAAAACACTACCGGAGCGCGACCATCTACTTTGACAATGCATGAGCATTTGACACATTTGGTTTAGTTGGAAAAAACCCAATTTGCCCAATGCATGAATTAGGCAACGGGCTTGTATTTTTCATGATTTAGGCAAAATTTTGACCATTTCATGTAATAGTCTATTTCGCACATTCAAAATAGAACCCCTCGAATGGATTTGGGCGATTGTCCCAGCAAAAGACGACATATTAATATGTGTATCTTGCAACGCCATAAAATAGAGTGGGTTGACAAGTAGCATTGTTTTATGGCGATAATGTTGGCAAACTAAACGGAAAATTATAAAAAATACGATTTGAAAATCTAACCTCAAAAGTGGAAACGTCGTCCTCTTGCTTAATTCCTTGGTTTACCGAACAGTTTGAATTTAATGTTTGCACGTCAGGCGAGTCTGCATCATGCGAGATTGTGTTGCACTCATCAGGTTCACGTTTAATGTCCATTTTTGTGTATTTGTTTAATTAATTTAACAACGTTAATTGACAGCCTCCAGGTGCGTCGCATAGGCAGTAATTTCGTTGACAGTATTGCCATTTAAAATATTTTTTATTTTATTGGAGGTCCATTTACCTGGATCACCCATCTCAAAACTCCAACTTTTTTGTGCATGCACATTAAGGGGCTTCATCTAATTTCAATTTGGGTGACCCAGCTAAATGCTAGATAGGTAGGTACTTGTGTCACTAAACTTTGTACTTATTATTTTTTTTAAATTTAAATTGTAAGCACTTGTGCGTCAGCAGCAGTAACTAAAAGTCCAGTATCTAGAAACTGAGGGGTACTTCGCACAAAGCGCTACTGGAACTCTAATATCATAACCACAAACTATCAAACTGGGCCATCAGGTGTTTTGTACACGATGCCGGTGTTGCAAATCGTTCCAAAATCCAACACGCACGCTGACGTAAATACTAAAATACATCACTCTCTTTAGTTTATTATCCTGTCCATCGAATATTAGTTAATAAATTAATAATGTCTTCGAGCGGGTCAAGTGATGACGAGGCTTTGATACTATAGCAATATTACAGATACAGGAGACAAATTAAAAGAAGATTTTGGATACATCCTTATAAAGACAAAAATATAAACTGCAGACTATTCGTTTCTGCACGTGAACTACGAGAAACGGATTCCAAAATTCTCTCTTATTATAAAATGTACAAGGAAAGCTACCTTGAGCTCCTGCCATTCAAAAAGAAAACACGAAAATGCGGGAATGTGTGAATGCTGAGGAGAGAATCTTAATAACAGAACTCTGAGATACCTAAGCCATTTTTGTATCACTTACCTTATAAACAATATCTATATAATAATTCTTTTGCCACCTCATGGGTAGTTGCTTACTTCTACACTACTTTAAGTACTTACCAAAATAATATATAGGTAGTCATTGTTTGAAAATAATGTTTAATAAAAATAAAAAGGTACAAAAATAAATGCTTAATTTAACCTAGGTAGGTAGTCATAATGATTGAAAATAATGTTTAATAAAAAGGTAAGTACAAAAATAAATGCTTAATTTAACATAGATAGGTAGTCATGTTTGAAAACAATTTTTAAAGCCGCGTTGACACGATCTAAGTAAGATCCAAGTACAATTGGACTGAGTGCCATCTTTATGCACTCGTATGAGACATCTTCATATTAATTATTTCTATCCAAGCTAGCTTGGAAATAGATTTTGGATACATCCTTATATTATAGACAACAATATAAACTGCAGACTATTCGTTGCTGCATATGAACTACTAGAAATGGATTCCTAAATTCTTACTTCATTCCAAGCCTTTTCCTTAATATCTATCTATACAGGAGTAATCTAGTAGTCTGTAATTATACAGGCAGGGGATGTTTTTCGACTTCTTCCACAAAATTTAAATTAAAAATGACGTGTTCGTCCATCTTTGCTCGCGTTTGCCGTCTTGGCTTGTAATCTTGTTATGGGTTATGGCATGACGTTGTTAGAAGTGCTACCAATTTTGGTAAGAAAATATGATTTTTTCAACGAATTTACTGATATTGGTACCTACCACTGTTTAATGGATGACTGGCAACTGAGAGACTGGGAGCCTACATATCGCGTTTCCTCAATTTCAGTTGCGGATACTTTGAAACTGAGAGACTCCAGTCTTACCGTCTGCGAGCCGCCATTGAAATACATTAGATAGATACTGGAGTTTCAGTTCCGGCGGATTTTAGTTCCTGCGTCGGCGGAGGGCCTAAAGCGGAATGAGTGAGTTGGTCGCGTCCAATCTTTCACGCGTGCCGTACCCACGCCAAGTCGTTGTTTTACACATTTTACTACGTTTAACTTTTCACGCGTGCCGTCCGTCAAATCGTTTTTCATACCATAGGTTAGGATAATTTAATATAAAAGTATATTAGTCCATGATTTAATACGTTTTACCACGATCCGTCATAGACGTTTGCAATTTCTCTCGCCAATTTCTTACAGATTTTATGGGGATGTACAAAACATTCCCATGTTTGTGGAAAATCAAATCTGCGGCATACAAAAATAAAAATTTACGCGATGTGGCGTATACAAAAATGATTCATTTATGCAAGGAGGATTTCCTGAGGCTTATAGAGACTTTGTAAGTAATAAAAAAAAACTTAATAAAAAGTAAAAAATTAAATAAAAATAAAGGAAAGTCGACGTACCGGTAGCGGAAGATATGAAATATATGAGCCATCATTGAGGTATTACATCTGCTGCTTTTCACGAAGGATCAAGGGCTTCCAACGGCAAGCATGTCAAATTAATATGGATGCGGTGATAGAAATTGATATTGACGGGAGTGCGGAGGTCGGGGGTATTGAGGATGAATCTCTAATCCAGGATTTTCTTACCGTGAACCACAAAATAAACACAGTAGAAGTTAGTTATAATAAATGGTGTTAATATGTATATTAATGTAGAGAATCTTTCAGTTGTAATATGTTGCTCCAGAATTTTGAACTCGTCCGCCTTCTTGGTCCATTCTGCTTTTATACTTACATGGAAACTGAAAATAAAATATTTTTGTAATTATATTTAATATATATATATATATAACCTGGGTTGACGACAATGAGACCACTCCTAAGCCGACCACACAAACTAGAAAAAGAAAGGCAAATATGATGCTACTGAAATATGAGTCGCTAAGAAACTACAAAAAATGAATTCTGTGCAGGCCATTTATGCGGAAGCACTTATAAATAGAGTTTTAAAAATAGGTCTTTTACAAAAACTGAACGAAGATAATGACATATAAAACGGCGAATTTAATACCCGACCTGGAACATCTTCTTTCTTTTATTCTAACGAGTTTTCGTCCTCCAACTTGGACCGGTAACCTCGTATCCCCTTGCATAACGTTGTTTTAACTTCTTACTAGATTAGATTTAGTGGAGAAAATATTTGTGTGTGATAAATAATAATGTTAAAGTATGTAAAATACTTTCATTTATTTATTTAATAAAAGAAAAGCATCAAAAATACAAGTTTGATTAAAATAAAAATAACAAAATTATTGTGTAGGCGATAAATACAAAACAAACTGTTACACTCCCGAATGGTCTCCATTTGGGGATATCTCTGTGGATCTAGAGAAGCCCGAATCATTAACAAGCCGACAAATAGTTAGAGTTGATTGCGAAAATAAATAAATATCTGTCCGGCAACATTGTCTGAATGCCGTAAAAAAAACACGAATGGCATTGCCGCATTTGTACCGCTCGCTCTATGTGAAAATTAAATTGAAAAGAATTTGTATAAAAATGTAACCATTGGTTGATATTAACGTAAATAAATCTCGTCGTTTCGGATTATAATTCCGGTGTGTGTTATTTGTTCCCCTCCAAGTCCAGAACCCATACGAAAAACCTTAAAAAAAATAAAAGTGACAGCATTTTTCGCAAATGAATAGAGATGGCAATACCTACTTATAATAACATTTACAAACATTCCAAGATTCTGACAATTGCTATTCATTTGTGTATGCGTTTGTTAGTAAATTCAATGAGAAAATTAAAACATAGTTCATTCATAAAATTCGGCACTAAAACAAATGCGTGCCCGCACATCCGGAGCCCTGGCGGTTAGACGCTGCTCGGATTCCAGGACGTAAGTGGCGTCTAACTGTTAAATAAATGCATTTATTATTTTTCTAACGTTGTAAAGATTACGTATGGCAGCAAAAAATATTTATTATCCGTGAGCATCCAGCGATTCCGCTTGTGAAATGTGCAGGTACATACAACTCACTAACATTTTGTCACAATGATTTTGTACACATACCGATTGATTGTGATAAAAATAATAGAACCCGAAAGTTTCAGAATGATGTTTACTAATCCCGGAGTTTATAGGTATCGAAAATTGTCCAGGATCTCGTCATTGAAAATCAGTATAAAATAATGGATAATAATTTAGCAAGCATACGAACATACGCTATATTCAGAAGATTTATACACTGTCATTTTATGTTTATTAAGATTCTTAATTTCCGGGCATATATGCGAAAATACATTGCTTTTATATGGGTTTCTTACCAATATGTGTAATTTTATGTTTTTTAAGATTACCAGATGTCGAGCATCTATATGAACATATATTGCATTCATAAGGTTTTTCACTAGTATGTGTCATTTTATGTATTTTAAGGGTACTAAATATCGAGCAGCTATATGAACACACGTTGCATTTATAAGGTTTTTCACCAGTATGTGTCATTGTATGTATTTTAAGCCTACTAGATAACGAGCAGCTATACGAACACACGTTGCATTTATGGGGTTTTTCACCAGTATGTGTCATTTTATGTATTTTAAGACAACCAGGTGTCGAGGACCTATATGAACATATGTTGCATTTATAAGGTTTTTCACCACTATGTGCCATTTTATGGATTTTAAGATTACTAAGTTGCGAGCAACTAAATGAACACACATTGCATTTGTAAGGTTTTTCACCAGTATGGGTCGTTTTATGTTTTTTAAGACAACTATATCTCGAACATCTATATGAACATACACTGCATTTATGAGGTTTTTCGCCTGTATGTGTCATTTTATGTATTTTAAAATGACCACTTTGCGAGCAGCTATATGAACATACGTTGCATTTATAAGGTTTTTCACCAGTATGTGCCATTTTATGTTTTTTAAGACAACTAGATGTCGAGCAGCTATATAAACATATATTGCATTCATAAGGTGTTTCACCAGTATGTGTCATTTTATGTGTTTTAAGTTTACTAGGTGTCAAGCAACTATATGAACATACATAGCATTTATAAGGTTTTTCACCAGTATCTGTATTTTTATGTGATTTGTTATTAGTATGTTGCAAGAATACATTGCTTTGATTTTGATCTGCAATCACGTTCATGTGAACAATTCTGTGAGTTTTAAGAGCAGTTCTGCATCCAAAAACTACGTTACAAATGGAGCAAATAAAATTACGAGAGAAATGGATTACTCTTCTCAGAATTAGTCGAACTTCCTTCAGAGGATTTTGTTCTACGATTTCTTTTTTAACGTTTTGCTCATCTATCGTCACTTCTGAACACTGTATCGTTCTATCCCGGATTCCATCATCTGAAGATTGTTGACTTTCATCTGTATCGTGATACCTCGTGAAACATCCTTTGGTAGAAACCTAAAAAACCAAAATTATTGTAATTATAAATTATCTTTTATACTATTCCTTTTAAGATATGTTTTCAACGTATTTGCTTTTCAGCATCTTCAGACATTTGGTAAAGAAATGAGAGTAAAAATGACGACAAGACATTATAATAGTATGACACGACCGTGGGCATCGGCCATACGCTGACACCTCTATAAACTACTTGGCGACCTAACCATATACCCCGGTCTCCTAGTCAACGAGGACAACCGACTGTACTACACTGTACTACGTCGACTGTACTAAAATACTAAATATTTTGATTCAAATTTTAAATAAGTAGGTACCTTGAATACGAAACGGTGTCAGACAATCTCCAAATGTATCGTTATAACGTACGTGTACTTGCTATTAATATAATGAACTATTTTATTTTCAACGAATAATTAAATCACAAGATTTAAGAAATTAGAAAATTCTTCATTGAATCAAGGTACTCCTGGGATACCCGCCCATGTGCTGTACCAATTAAGCTATATGCATCCCATATAATAAATATTGTATTCCGCAGGGCATCGTGTTTCTATCAAAAGTATTTAATATCACCTAGAATCTAGATGACGTCCATTATAGGTTCATAATCGTCTCGCATTTCATGGATAAAATATCTAGGATGAACAGAGGGTATTTAAAATGAACTAGATTCAATAAGTGTCTACCTGATATACTGGCTCGTATTCAGAATATGAGCAAACGGGCAGAGGATCTTCATAATTGATTGAGCGTTCTGTGTTTTCCAAAAACTCGTCCTTGAAGTCTACGGGCTGAAAATTGTCCTCATATTTAATATTGGCAGGATCTGATATTGTGTTCTGAAAGAATAATAGTAGAATAGCTTTAGGCATCCACACATATGGTTTAATAATGTATATTTCTAGGTAGGTAACAACCAATCTAGATCATTATTAATTTTATTGTAAGAAAGTCTTGGTGGGAACAATGTCGTCGCGTTGCGTCATTACAGAAAGCCAGCATCTCGTAGCTCTTTAAAGGCCGTAGCTGACCGAAAACACTGTAGATAGTATGGGAATGGGACGACTGGACTCCGGACAATTGGACGCCGCACTGTCGTAGACACGTATACAGTACATAGACGAAGTATTTTAATCATTTCCTATCTACTACTAAGTAGTTTGAATTATTTTTCTCTTAACATAATGTATTCTTTATTGCGGATTCTGAATTATCATGCCTAAGGCTTTATAACTATTTTTGTTAGATTTTAAAGATATGCACGATTAAATTATTATTTACGTCTGCATATTTACATTCTCACCAACTATTAAATCATAATATAATCATTTAAATATATATCTAAATAAAAAAAATCTATCGAAATGGACAATTTTACGTTCTACCGAAGCGCTCGATAATTTTTCAATCAATCGTATGTATAATAATATATAATAATGTATAATACTTTGCAATATGATTGATTTTTTGTTGTAATATTAGTTACCTAGATCAGACAGTCAAATTAATATTTCCATAAGATGGAGAAAAAAAACAGGATTTTATGAACCGGAGCTGCGTTCCGTTGAGCTCTGGTTTTTTTTGATCCCCAGGTTGGTAGTATTAAAAAATAGTTGGATATAAACCTGACGTCATGATCAGAATTTGACTGGGCGACTCACGCACGACCGGTTATGGAACACTGCTCTACAGGATTTTGGAGGTACCTATCACTGAAGCATTTAAATTACTTTACAACCCAACGAAAACCTCACATGAGCATAGTCAAGAGTGTTACTTACAATAATGCATATTATTACGAACGACGGGTTTGGAACTGCCGTTCCACGGTTCTGATCGACTGACTCGTGAGCGCCAGCACCCATAGATACTCTCCTATCTACACGTACCTACACGGAAAACCCAAAAAATGTTTTTAAAAGACTACGCGTCCCAACGAAATTAATTCTAAATTGAGTTTGAAAAATCTAATTGCCTACATCACCATTTATCAATATATTAATGTAAATTAATATAAGTCTATTTTTTCGGTCCAACTAAATAATGTTAATCAATTTTGTGGTGCACTGCCATAAATCTCTTTCAATTCCGAATACGAGAACCTAGATAATTTCGTGTCTCTTTATCAAACTCATTCTTGATGTAACTGGCTGAAGATCATTCATAGATTACATATTTGACAGATACGGTTCAAGGCTGCGAAAATACTTTGATTCGAAATAAATAACATTTGTAAAAATTAGTGATTGTCAGATTATATGCGTACGTGTTTTCTCGTTTTCATTGAGATTTAATTCTTTTTCCGTTCTGAAAATACATATAAAAACTATGTAAGATTGGTTGAATATCTCGAACCGGAGATTCCTTCATAGCCAATGTACACAACGAAGTCCAATCGTAAGAACCTATAGCACATTTTAAAGCAGCTGCAAACCGTGTTGCGTTAGCATGTGCGCACAAAAGCACATGATGCATAGGCCTTAAGCGCCCCCTCCCCCCCCGGCCAGGATGAATGACGGGCCCACTACTTTGTGGGACCAACCAACTTATGGAGTTGTCGACACTCGCCATCATATTATTATGAAACTGTTCTCGATCTTTTTGTGGTAGTCAAGAACCCAAGTATCTAACATGGGATCCGTCACCATATTTGACAAATAGTCCGGAAACATACCTACTAATAATATTTGAAATAAAATTCCACATGTGAATTATCATACTTTTTTTCTATTGAATCAAATTTGTGGTTTGTATATCTCACTTAACTAGTCGCCGCCGTCCCCCCCAAAGCGCGGGCCTTCGGGCTGGAGCCCTGTCAGCCCCTCTGTGCAATGTGCGAATTTGAGTATTACATGAAATGGGCAAAATTTTGCCTAATTCACGTAAAAGTCAAGCCCGTTGCCTTATTCATGAGCGCGTTGCGTATATTATCTGCCGAGTGCGTGAATTCGCCATCGTACCTATGGAATTCTTAAACTGTCAACATGGCAGTAGAAAAAGTCGATTTAATACGGATGGTTTTCTGGGTTATAATATTATTATTAGCTTAGGTTAGGTTTTGTAATTCTGAATTCAACTGAATGTCCATTTTTAGGTTAGCTAACAAGTGTCAACAGACTATCAAATCATACTATCACAAACAAACAATCGACCATTGCACGATAGATACCTACCCAAGCACGAATCAAATCGCGAAAATACCCTTTAATAAAATTCTTCCGTTATCATATTATAGTTCTAGATTTTTTTTGGACATAGTAAGTGGATATGAACGTCATTGTAGTTATTAATTGGTATATGATATAGTTATATAATCAATAACATTTGACACATTTAGTTAGTTTGGTTAGTTGCAAAAAACACCACCGTAGCGCTACTATCTAATTTGTCCAATGCATGAACTAGGCAGAAAAATTACTGCCGAATTCACGCAAATTTTTGCCAATTTCATGTAATAGTCAATTTCGCACATTTAGCGTAACATAGGTACCAAAATAGAACCCCTCGAATAGATTTGGGCGATTGTCCAAGCAAAAGACTACATATTAATATGTGTATCTTGCAACGCCTTGAAAAATAGAGTAGGTTGACAAGTAGCTTTGTTTTAAATCGATCATTTTGTTAAAACAAACGGAAAATTATAAAAAATCCGATTTGAAAATCTAACCTCAAAAGTGGAACCGTCGTTCTCTTGCTTAATTCCTTGGTTTATCAAACAGTTTGAATATAATGTTTGCGCGTCAGGCAAGTCTGCATCATGCGAGATTGTGTTGAACTCATCAGGTTCACGTTTAATGTCCATTTTTATGTGTTTATTTAATTACTTTAACAACGTTAATCGACAGGCTCACGTGCTTCGCATGGACAAATATTTCGTTGACAGTATTGCCATTTAAAATATTTTAAACTTTTTGGTGCACGCACATTAAGAGGCTTCTTCAATTTGGTGACCCAGCTAAATGCTGGATACTTGTGTCACTAAACTTGGGTTTTTTTTTTAAATTTAAATTGTTAACACTTGTGCGTCTCTAGGTAGTGAACGTTAGTGCACGATTTTGTTTTGCGTTTTCACCTAGGTATATGCAGCGCGCTATATGATTTTTATGTTTGTAATTATGCAAAACCTGACTGCGTCCGTTTTTTTATATAGAAATCTTTTGTTGCATAGCTTAAGTACGCGTCTTTGGATATTTTTTTGGAAAAAAATCTCATAAAGTGCGTGAGATATTTGATATGAAATATTTGATGAATGTTTAGTAGTAGAACCATTCAACAAACTTTTTATTAGGCCATCAATATGTCTATTATTGGCTAACGTTTGTGGAGGTGCTTTTTTTTGTTGTCGAGATCGTGGGAGATGTTATTTTTTAAATTTAGTGACTTGATACATGAACCATTAAATTTGCTTTACGAATACGATTTTGTACGTTAATTTAAGCTTTTAACACGATTTTAAGATATTTTATTCCTTACGGTAAGCAGGAAATTTGATTTTGAGTAGCCGTTTTAACCCTAAACATTTTTTTCACATTTTGTATTGTGTACCTTAGACTAATTTTATTGCATGTTTATTCATGAATTTTGTCAATGTCATCAGCTATCGGTTTATTTTATCTACCAGTTTAGGGAAGTCAACGCTGATCGGACACTGCCAGGTGGTGCTTGTATCCCTGCTTCTAACAGGACTGACCTTATCCAATTCCCTATGCCCTGGTGGCTAGTTTTGATGGTCCTCTTGAAGATATAAATAATTCTGAAATAACCCCACCTTCCTCTCTCTCCTTGGGTTTGACACGCATACGAGTTACCGTAGCCTGAATACTGGATCGATGACATTCTGACACGTGCTTAACTTCCACCCCGATTGACGATGCTTGGCGGTATCTGTCTCTCACGCCAAACACTGGCCATAAAATTATGTGGTCACCTGTATCCACTAATTCATTGTCTACATTACTGAGTAGTGTGAGGCTATACACCCTACGTCCCGATTCGAGAAGCAGCAGTGTAGCTGTCCTGGGATACGTTTCGTATAGGCTGTATTCCACCGGCGTTGTTTTCCTAAGATGACCTACCACTCGTCTTGAATGCCAAACCGGAGGTTTTACGGGTTTGGTTTTATGTGCGTACAGAAATTGCCGTTAACATGTGCCGTACTACCACGTTGCTGCTGCTATCTCTAATTATCATTGGTTTCCAAAATGTGGCTATGGCCGACCTAGGTGGACGGTTGGTCACCGTATCGACTAGTGTCATCTCTAGGTGAGGTACCTATTGTCCGCTCCCCAAAAGCACTATTTCCAGCTCGGTGCCACTAGTAGGTTCCTCCCGTTTGCTGAGTTCAGGTGTGCTAGGACTCGTGGAAGTAAGTTTGGTGAGGAAAATATTCACGCCAGTTTGAAGTCCCATACTCGGCTCAAGGCGTCGTGAAACGGAGCGCTACTGTTTGTAACGTCTCGTGAGAGGTACATTGCAACGACATATGCTGTTTCGGATGCGAAAAAATCCACATCGGGAACCCCTCATTTTTGAAACAAGGGGACGGTTGCGGTGTTGATGAGGTGCCATTCGGGAAAGAGTTTCTTGCGGAAGAGATTGCATCCGGGATTGAATTGCAGAGATAAGTGCGAACATTTTCTTCCTGTTGTAATGCCATGCTAACTGGTCCTGTTTCCACATACTTGATTCGACGTGGTGTTCATCCAGTTGGGTTCCGCAGCCTGTATGGGTTGCATCTGTCATCAGAAAGTGATTGAATGTCGGTCTGTGTATCAGCTCTGAGGATCCTACCGCCTGGAGACACCACATGATGTCCTGCTGGGCCTGGCTTTGGTTATAGGGACGCATTCAAACGCTTTAGGCCGTAGGGCACCCCGTCTTGTTGCCTGATCAGAAACAGGGTTGAGAGAAAATTGGGTTTTTTTTAACTCCACTCTAAAAAAAATGTCTACCGTAGTTCATACTATTTTAAGAAATTCAATAATTAATATAATAATAATTAACATTGATATTGTGTTCGTTCAATTGGGGAAATTGTAACAATATTTATACTTCATACCATAAAGTATCACCGTTTCTATTTTCGTACTTGTTATGTTGGCTGGCCTGCCACGGTGCAAAAGAGATCGTCTCGGTGGACGATTCCCTATCTCAGTCACAGGCCTCGTAGTGAACGGGCGTATCCTGACTCGGGGTCCGGGATGGCGCGTCAGTACTTAGACCGGTAACCTCGTATCCACATGCATAACGTTGTTTTAACTTCTTTTAAGTTTAAAATTAATGGAGAAAATATTTGTGTGAAATAAATAATACGAGTAGCATTAAATTATGTAAAATACTTTCATTTGTTTATTTAGACAAGAAAACCATCAAAAATACAAGTTTGGTTAAAATAAAAATAAATATTATTGAGTTGACGATAAATACAATATATACCTACTTATAATAAAATTTACAAACATTCCAAGATTCTAACAATTGCTTTTCATTCAATTAAAACATAGTTCATTTATAAAATTCAACATCATTCAATGAAACAAGTGCGAGCCCGCACATCAGAGGACCTGGCGGTTTGACGCTGCTTGGATTGCAGGACGTCAGTGGCGTCTAACTGTTAAATGAACGATTTATTATTTTTCTAAGGTTGCTACAATTACGTATGGCAGCAAAAAATATTATTTATTATCTGTGAGCAACCGGCGATTCCAACTGTGAAATGTGCAGGTACATACACGTCACTAACATAATGATTTTGTACACATACCGATTGATTGTGATTGATATAAAAATCAATCCCGAAAGTTTCAGAATAATGATTAGTAATCCCGGAATTTATAGGTATCGAAAATTGTCCGGGATCCCGTGATTTCTCTAGTGTCAATACGCTTAGACGATATGGCACAATTTCTAAATATTTGTCACATACATATTAGTGGCCAATACTACCAACATGATGTTTGACAGATTGCATAAATGGTACGTCTTCATAACGACATAACATAAGTATAAAAAAATGGATAATAAGTTAGCAAGCATCTATACGAACATATTATGTTATATTAAGAAGGTTATACACTAGTATGTGTCATTTTATGTTTATTTAGATTCTTAAGTTCCGAGCATCTATATGAACATACATTGGATTTATACGGGTTTTCACCAGAATGTGTCAGTATATGTTTTTTTAGATTACTAGATATCGAGCATCTATATGAACATACATTGCATTTATAAGGTTTTTTACTAGTATGTGTCATTTTATGTGTTTTAAGACTACTAGATAACGAGCATCTATATGAACATACATTACATTTATAAGGTTTTTCACCAGTATGTGTTATTTTATGTCTTTTAAGACTACTAGATGTCGAACATCTATATGAACATACATTGCATTTATAAGGTTTTTCACCAGTATGTGTCATTTTATGTGTTTTAAGATAACTAGATCTCGAGCATCTAAATGAACATACATTGCATTTATAAGGTTTTTCACCAGTATGTGTCATCTTATGTGTTTTAAGATTACCAGATGTCAAGCAACTATATGAACATACATTACATTTATAAGATCTTTCATTATTATGTGTCATTTCATGTTTTTTAAGAACATTAGATGTCGAACATCTATATGAACATACAATGCATTCATAAGGTTTTTCACCAGTATGTGTCATTTTATGTGTGTTAAGATAACCACTTTGCGAGCAGCTATATGAACATACATTGCATTTATAAGGTTTTTCACCAGTATGTTTCATTTTATGTGTTTTAAGATAACCACTTTGCGAGCAGCTATATGAACATACATTGCATTTATAAGGTTTTTTACCAGTATGTGTCATTTTATGTGTTTTAAGATAACCACTTTGCGAGCAGCTATATGAACATACATTGCATTTATAAGGTTTTTTACCAGTATGTGTCATTTTATGTGTTTTAAGATAACCACTTTGCGAGCAGCTATATGAACATACATTGCATTTATAAGGTTTTTTACCAGTATGTGTCATTTTATGTATTTTAAGATTATAAGATCTCGAACATCTAAATGAACATACATTGCATTCATAAGGTTTTTTATCAGTATTTGTATTTTTATGTGCTTTGTTATTACTATGTTGTGATAATACATTGCTTTGATTTTGATCTCCAATCACGTTCGTGTGAACAATTATGTGCGTTTTTAGAGCACTTCTGCATCCAAAAATTGCGTTACAAATGGAGCAAATAAAATTACGTGAGAAATGGATTACTCTTCTCAGAATTAGTCGAACTTCCTTTAGGGCATCTTGTTCTAAAATTTCTTTTTTAAGGTTTTGCTCATCTATCGTCACTTCTGAATACTGTATCGTTCTATCCTGGATTCCATCATCTGAAGATTGTTGACTCTCATCTGTATCGTGATACCTCGTGAAACATCCTTTGGTAGAAACCTAAAAAACCCAAATTATTGTAATTATAAATTCTAAATTATGTTCTATACTATTCATTTGAAGATATGTTTTTCAACGTATTTGCTTTTCAGCATCTTCAGACATTAGGTAAAGAAATGACGACAAGAAATTATAATAGTATGACACGACCGTGGGCGTCGGTCTTATGCTGACGCCACTATAAACTATTTGGCGACCTAACCTTATACCCGGTCCCATATTCAAGACAACAGACTTTATGCGCCGATCTCTTGACTAGCTGAGATGAAAATTTCAAGGTGAAAGTCCCGCAGTTTACTCTGGCGAATCTGTCAGGTAAACTGTGGAAGAATTGAATGTCGGCCATAGGGGCTATGCAGTGGCGCACTCATGGTGGGCCCAAGAAGGTGAATGTAAATTAGTCCTATAGGCTCTTTTTCTTCTTTATAAAATTATTTTTACGATACACGGCGGCATATTTGTACAGTTTCTCCTAGTTTTTATTAAATTGGAGGCATAACGGCGGTAACCGTTGAGCATGTCATCAGCGACCGGCGGATTGGAAGTGACTAACAGCGACCATGCTGGACATGTGCGCCAAGTATGCTAAAACATTACTCAAATATTATCGGCTGTGCTACCCGCTTGGTCTAGAGAGCTACAATATTGATGCCGAATTCCACTGAAAAAAATGTTCTTTTGATTTACACCACCACCGACTAGTGGGCGAAGTCATTCTTCGTTTATCGGTCTTTTGTCTATTGCACTCGGTGTACCTACACCATGGCCCCCACATCCTGAAACGGACCCTCAGGCCAGGATATTTGGCGGCCCCTCTACCTACCGCTAAGATTAAAGGCAGTGTGAAACACTACATTAACGTTTTTCAAATTGTGTTTTTCATTAAAATTAAGGATACTTATACAGTGAATTATTGGCGATTTTTTAATACATCTATTTTAATAATGAAGCTGTCAAGTATCGACACATAATAATCTGAAAATATATTGCACAATTATATAATCTAAAATGCTCATGGCCATGAAGCATATTAGCGCCTCTTCTTTGCCCGTTCCTTAATAAACAAATTAATCAATTACATTTTAAGTAAGTGCGAGTAGGTGCATCGATACTATAATTTACATTGTTTAAAAAATTATAAAAAGGTGGTTAACATTACGCGTCAGTAGCGTAGTTGGTAAAGGTCTTGGCTGAAATATAATAGATTTGGGCTTGGACAGCATTCAGTTTAAGATTTTTCTAACAAGTATTTCACTGAGATTATTACAAAGTATGTATAATTTGACCAACAATAAATTTTATGTCATGTATTTATCTAGTCACTTCAGTATAATGGTGACTGAAAAGATTGTTGAATTTTAACATTTAAAAAGTTATAATCATAGTGATAATTTAATTCAATATGAGAGAATATTTTTGTATCTAGGTTTGACCAAAATAACTATAAAAACCAAATAGTAGTGTAAGACATCATTCACTACCATGGCTATGAGATATTGACAGAAATCTAGAAGACTCTAACGTGGTTGATTTTGGAGAGAAAGAATGGTATTTTTTATGTACCATTTTTGGAAACATATTATTTAAACTAGGTATCTCCTTCTTTTTTAGTTCTCGGAAAAAAATTTGTTACAATATGGTATCTGAAGAACAGCAACTGTTTTTGTTTCGCAAATTTCTTTAACGATTACAATGAACTACATTTTTTATGTTTCCCAGTGCATATACAGGACAATTTCGAAATTCGAATGTGGAATGTCTATAAGTGGCGCCAGAAAAAACACTCGCGGCAGACTGGAGAAAGGTGCTCGACTGAGTTTTACGAATCATTGCCTAAGCTACTCTGTTTAACTACTAAGGTGTTTAATTAGCGATTTTTTTTACTATTAAAGTTAATTTATGATGTGTGTTTATCTTACTTACCTGGTCAACCCGACACGCCGGGCCCCCTACAGCCCGGCCCCCCAGACTAGAGCCCTGTCAGCTCTCCCCAGCCATGACCTACACCACTCCGGAATTTTGGTGGACACCGAGATTTTTTTGACAGTTCCATTAAGTATTGGGTTTCTAAAAAAACCCGATATCAGTGTTTCGAAATTTTTGTGTTTGAAATTTAAATCTAAGAAATTTTTCTAAAAACAATGGAAAAATTGGATAAAAACTGGAGAATTACAAATCATTTTTTTGCCGTGTTTTTATTTGTCTAACCCCAAGGTATAGTTTATTGGCTTTCAATTTCAATGTTTAAAATCATTCTGATAATTTTCATGTTTGGGGGGTGCGCCACTGGGGTATGAAAAGTATATGTTACAATACTAAAATAATAAATATTGAATATTTTGAATCAATTTTTAAATAAGTAGGTACCTTGATTACGAAACGGTGTCAGACTCTCTCCAAATATTTAGTTATAACGTACTTGCACTTGCTATTAATATAATGAACTATTTTATTTTCAACGAATAATTGATTCACAAGATTTAAGAAATATGAACATTCTTCATTGAATCAGTTACATAAATTGAAAACACCTTAAAGAAATATACAACTAGAAAATGTTTTCAACAAAAATACTATGCCCTGCGGGATCTGAACCCGTACTCCTGGGTACCCACCCATGTACTGTACCAAATAAGCTATATGCATCGTGTATCATTTTGTATTCAGCAGGGCATGGTATTTTTATCAAAAGGATTTAATATCACTGAAGTGTCTACCTGATTAACTCGATTGTATTCAGAATATGAGCAACCGGGTAGAGGATCTTCATAATTGATTGGGCGTTCTGTGTCTTCCAAAAACTCGTCCTTGAAGTCCACAGGCTGAAAATCATCCGCATATTTAATATTGGCAGGATCTGATATTTTGTTCTGAAAAATAATAGTAGAATAGCTTTAGACGTCCATCTGCAATTTTTTTAATTTCGAGATTAAATGCAAAACAACTGCAGAAGTCGTGCACCTGATCATGTAAAAGTGAAGTAACTGAAAGAACATGCAATATAATGTAGATATAAACCAAATATTATGTTTTTTTTTTAGAAAATCTATTTCTCCTAACAAAACGAAGACTTCAAACCCTAATATATCCAAAATATGTCTTTTGCAGATGCGTTGGTTTTACACTCACGGTGCGATATGGTTTAATATTGCTCAAGGCGGATGGGTTGATTTGCAAGAATCAAATTTGACGTAAGCGACAAGCCTTGGAACAAAATAAACATGTTATTGTATAGGTATATAGAAGCATTATATTATAACATTTTAATGTACACGTGCAATATGATGTTGTCGGCGGCTCTCGTGGTGCAGTTGGTAAGGCGCTCGCCTTCCACCCAAGAGTTCCTGGGTTCGATTCCCGGTCATGACAAAAACATTTATGTGTTTTTCTCAAAGCCTGGGTGTTTGTGATTGTTCAAAATTACTAACAACCACCTTGTATGAAAAAGCAAGGACATGGTTATTAATAATTCTAAAAAAAAATAAAAAATATGATGTTGTCTGTTGTTTGCCGAAACAGCGAATTTGAGCGAAATCAGGGGTTTTGAAAGTATTATTTAATTTTTTTTTTTTTTTCCCTAACAAATTTTTGTAGGTTGGTAGAATAAATTATAAGAATAAAAATAGTACACCTCCAAATAAAAACATCATATTATTGATATGCTGAAATTGTCAAGTGATACATTTTCTTGAACCTATCATATTAGAGGTCAAATTCAGTGCAAATATTTTTCAAAAAAAAAATCTAATACTTGTATGTTTCTGAGGTATTTGAAATATATCGCACCCCCAGTAAAATACTGTCGTAAGTCTGAAATGGGCGTTTTCGAGTTATGGATGTGGTTGGATTCGTATTTTTTTTTTGCTATTTTAATAAAATACTATCGTATCTCAAACTCAAATAGTGTCGGAGAGAAAGCACTTAATACAGTACATTGCTTTCCGAAAACTGTTGAATAGATAATAAAATAGTGTTGCAACTAAGTTACGACAGTATTTTACAAGAAGCTTTCTAAAAAACTAAAACAATACTTTTCAAAAAAATACTGTTGTAACTCTGTTACTACAGGAAAATCTTGAGATACAGCGTAATTTTCTCACTAATTGCATGGATATTATTGTTCCAAAGTATTCAAACAAAAAAAACTGGAAGCAGCAGAGGCAACAATTTTTGTTATCAACAATTAAATGGAAGTAAAATACAAGAAGTATGCAAAAAATACTTTATCAACACATTTGGGGTGAGTGAAAGGTACTGCTCCACTGCATGGAAAACAAGAGATCTTCTTTCCGGAACGTCAATTCCAGAACAAAGAGATCACAAAAATCACAAAAAAATTAGTGATATTTAAAAAAATTATATAAGAGCTCACATTAAGTCTTTCCCAGTGATCGAGTAACATTATTTGCGTGCACAGACGTCCAAATTGTATTTAGATGGTAAATTAACAATTGCTGAAATGTATCGGTTATACAAAAAACAACAAGCTGACAGCAATATGCCATTTGGAAAAGAACACTATTATACGCATCCATATTTAATGACGAATTTAATATTGGCTTCTTTAAGCCTAAAAAAAGATTTGTGCGTTGAATGCGACCTATACAATAATTCTTCACCACCAGATGAAAAAAAACAACTTCAAGAAAAATATGAGACACATCAACCTGGAAAAAAGAGGCAAGGGATGAAAAGATCAAAGACGTAGCAGAGTCCCGAACTAATGGCCAAAATAGCGTCATTAATGTAGCTGTATATGATTTTCAGGCTGTTTTACCGCTTCCTTGCGGAAATGTGTCAACTTTCTATTATAAACGAAAGTTTGGCAATGTACAATCGTACAGTCTATAATATCACTGAAAATATTGCAAACTGATACATGTGGGACGAGAGTCAAGCTGCATGAGGATCCAATAAAATTGGTAGCTGTGTACTCGATTACAATGCATGTAAAAAATATCACCACAATGAGCATTTTATTTTTTACAGTGACAATTGTGCCGGGCAGAATAAAAATAAATACATTGCTGCAATAAATTTATATGCCACCGGAAATTCACAAAAAAATACAACGATCTCTCATAAGTTTTTGGTCACCGGGCATAAACAAAATGAAGGCGATATCGTCCATTCTACAATTGAGCAGCAGAAGACCAGGGCTCTAAAAAGTGGACCAATATTTATGCCCAGCCGAATGATTACCATTGTACAAACAAGTAAGAAAACAGGACAACCATACATAGTTAAACCCATGACGACAAATAATTTTCTCAACATGAAAAAACTAGCAGATGAAATCGGTAAAAATTACAACACGGATGAAAATGGAGAAAAAGTTTTGTGGCAGAAGATTAAAGTTATAAAAGTAGACAGAGACTATCCATACATTATTTTTTTTAAAACCAGTTATCATGAAGAATGTAGGAAATTGAATGTTCGACAACAGCAAATAGGCAAACCGTTACCAATGGATGGTCTCAATATATCCAAAGCATATCAAGAGTGGCCAAAAATAACGACAATTAAAAAGAAGGATTTGCTTTCCTCTGCACAGCTAAACATCGTGAATTTTATTATTATTTTTTGCTTCTCTTCCAAGTGATGTTTAAAAATTAAAAATCGTATGTAAAAAAATTATTTTCCCATTAAATTAAATAATTAAGTATTTTTTTGTTGTTTTGAACTAATAATTGTATTTTTCTTTTTTTTTCAATAAATCTTTAAAGATTGTACCATAACTTAATATTTTGAAAACCTTCCTTTACAGTGCCCAACAAATTAGTTGAAATTATTAGAGTGATGGTAGGGAAATCTACATAGAAAGTATTGAGTTGATTCAAATTTTACCATGAAATTGTCAAATATCCTAATAAAATACAGTCGTAGCTCAGAAATATTCAAATATCTTTATTTGTATATGTTTTAGAGAAAAATGATGGATACAGTTGAAAATAGATCATGTTTTTCCATAAAAATGAGTAATAATTTTTACATTCAGACTTTTCCTGTATTTACAAAGAATATTTGAAACTTCAAATGGCTCTCCTGCAAAATGCCAATTTTTGACTTACTACAGTATTTTACTGGGGGTGCGATATATACTAATGTATTATATAATTTTCCCAAGGCAAATTCGGTGTGTATGAATACAAAAAAAACGAAAGTGTGAACAAATATAATTTTATTAATTTTCATAAGCTCATTACAAATTATACGTTTAACCCGTTTTGCTTCGCTTTAGGTTCATCCGTACTGAGAGTAAAAGATAAGTCACACATATTACACTTAATAACAAAATCAGATACAGATCCTCTTCTAGCTTCGGAAAATATAAATAAATTTGCCATAGTCATGAAAAAAAATTTGAATGACTTGATATTTCAATGAGGCGATTAAAAAATTTCCCAATAGACGCACATTTCGGAAATAAATGAAAGTATAAAATTATTAATACAATATATATATAACACTAGCTGAAGTACCCGGCTTCGCACAGGGTCGCTTCGTGGATACATTTATCTAAAATATCTGTGCAATACAATATGGCAATATGAAAATAATTCTAATAGGAGTAAAGGTCAAACAAAAAACTCTAAATTAAAATCGAATCCACAATATGCAAACGTTATAAATAGTATTAATATGTAATTAATATGTATGTAACGAAGAAGAAGAAGCGGGTTAAATCTGAAATTCGAGACCTCCACCACGCACTCCGGCCGACTGCGCCTGTGGATTTTTATTAACAAAAACCGACAAAACGGTACAAACATTCAAATATATTTTTGAAATTATAGTAAGTATAGATAATAAATAAAAATGGAAAGTGAAATGTGTGTTATTTATATCATTGAAACAATACACGTATTAAAAATTAAATCAATCCAGAAATTGTTTATAGGTATCCAAATCAAGAAACTATTTAATGTGTATGATTATAATTATTGATAACACCTGGCCGGCCTATAATAATGAATATGGGCCGATAATATCAATAATGGTATATGCCATTCAATATATCTTGGCATTATCGCTGTTCGCTACATTGCGAGTAGAGGTCATATTTCCATGAGTTTCAAATGTATTCATATAATTTTGTCAGGAGCTATCCAATTAATTATGTTAACATTGGTCAAGGGTTGTCCACTGAATTTTTTTTAAATGTTTGATTTCTTACATTTAAATAATATAAAATAATAATGCGTTTGCGGCTAGATAACTAACTCATTGGCACCGGGGAAGTGGAATGCGCATTATGCGCAATTAATTTTTAAATGGCAAATATCACGTTAATTATTACATTATTTAAAATGCCCCGGTGGCAAAAAACTATGTTACATTAAATACCATTATCTCCTCAGCGGAGCATATGGAGGCTTATACTATCAGACTTTTTATGAGGAATGGTAGTTAATCTGAATTAAACACACATTGCAAAAACATGTAATTTTGCTAGAGGTGGGATTCGAACCCACACCCACTGCGCTATGCCAACTACTCCACTGTAAGATAGTAAAAAATAATATTCTTTTCGACCGCATCCGATCCTCATAGGACCATATGGGCCTCCATAGAGTGGAGGTTTGTATTGACAGATTGTTGTTTTTACGAGAAATGTATGTCAGACACTTGCTCAACCTATTAGAATTGATTGAAAAACAATATGTTTACTTGTTAGACCCAGGATTTGAACCTGGGACCCACGACGCAATAAGCCAACGCTTACGCCGCGCGGCCATCGTGGGTGTGTTATAAAAATAATACATAATAAATAATAATTATCATAAAATAAATTGCTAACGGAAAGGAAAGAAATTATCTTTTGAATTAACGTGCACAAAAATATATTAAAAATATTTTTGATTTCAAGATATTCACGCAAGCTACCTTATAAAATATGTGGCAACCCTGTGACTGGATTACGTTTTGTTTAACACAGTTGTTATGTAAATATTACGTCTGTTAAAATAGTATTACGCAATGAACTAAATTTTGGACGAAAAAAAAGACGTCGTCACTGGGTCCCAGTTGGTCGCCTACTAACTATATTAATATAGAAAGAATGAAAAAACTGTATGGATTAATCAATCAAATTGCCTTTTTTTAATAATTTTGCAAAATAATTATATTTCTAAAACGTCTGATAACAGGATAAATACATGAAAATGTACGACGTGTTTTAGTAATACAGCGTCACTAATTATACCAAATGTATGGGGTTTTATTTATTTTTTCATTGTTAATTATTATTTATAGTATTACGTGAATGTTATATTATAACAAAAAAAATATGTTTATTGTGCAGTACATATTATTTTGTGAGAAAAAATCATTCAAAATTGGCTGATGTATACTCAAACTAAAATGGATTTAAAATCTTTATTTTTCTGATATTAAAAAAAGTACGTGGGTTAATCAATGAAATGTATTGTTTTACCCATTTCTTTGATACAATATATACCTGCAAAACTATTATTAAGTTCAACATTCATTGTGGCGTTAGAGTCGTTTTGACCAATTTCGAAAACAGGACTGACTATTTGTCATTTATTTTAAAAAGTAAAGCGATTCGAAAAATATTAATGACACAGAAATTTTAGTTGAATACTATTTATTAGATTTTAAATAAATAAAGAGTTTATTGTGTATCAATTCGTTTTAAACATGCTTATCATTTCCGCGATTCCGAGAAGACAGGAAAAAACGGGTCCAATGGCCTTAATGAATATTGCTAGGTACTAGGTAGGTATTAACCAATATAGTTCATTAATAATTTTATTACCTAACCTAACCGAAAAAAAAATATTTTTTTAAAAACGGTACATGTTCAAACACGCGCGTTACCATGATCTTTCTCCCTACTTCGTTTATCGTTTGGCAATTTATGGCTACGGCCGTATGTTGTAGCTTAACCACTGGGAAATGCTAATAGAAATGGCGTATTTCAAAAAAATACTACCATATTTTAGGTCAATAATTATTATAAAGCAATCATTATTCGTAGGATGTTTATCACATTTGAATGGTCAAAGACATAGCTTATAATCAGTATCTTTAGAATTATCTTCAAATGTGTTAATCGTGCCAATATTTTGAATAATAAAATGCCTAATTTTTGTCAAATTTGGGATCACAAAGATTATAAAATATAATTTTTTATCGTAAACATGTCACTATATAATGTTAACATTAATTTTACTAATGGTTTTATAAATGCGTTTAAAAATTAATAAAAGTAAAAAATCTTAACACCACTGCGCATGCATGTGCTGAAATATTATGACTATATTCTAAAACATTAGAGCGAGAGGTTTAAAAGAATACTATTTTATGTAATAAAAATACTTTATGCAGTCATCAAATGTTTAAAATAACTATAAAGGATAATAAGGCTTCAAAATTATATAAATAGATTATCTAAAACGTTTAAGGAATGTCCAGGGTTATGCTCTGAATATACCATAAAATCTCCATTTGACCTACGCTGAGCATGTGGGCCGGTAAGAACTGCTTGTCATTTACAACCGTAGAAGACCTGGTACACACGACACTACAAAGAGTGATTACACATTAGATGATGAATGGAGTATAGAGCCTTTATCTGACTCTAATATGCCCAGTACCTAGAGACAAATGACGTCTGCACGTGAAAAGATGAGTGAGTAATTAGATATATTGTATCAGAACATATCAAATGTATCGAAGGCTATTTTTATACAATTTTCATCTTTACACATCTTCCTTGGTCTGATCTAGGCGGTTGAAATTACACAAAAAACACAAAACCTGCTTTGCTTTTTTGATGGGACGAAGAAAGAACTAATTACTGGTCCCTACTGAAAGGATATAGGTACCTACCAAAATAGAAACTCTCGAATGGATTTGGGCGATTGTCCTAGCAAAAGACGACATATTATTGTGTATCGGTGCTTGTGACTGGTCGTCCGCCGTCTTTTGCTGTCAGTCGCCATTGTCGAACTCTGCTATCTTTTTGTCATCGAATTATAGTACTTACGAGGTCCAAGAAATCATATTATTTCGGCAAAAATTATAGGACGTGTTGAAAATGTAAAAATATGCTAACCGGCGAATTCAATTAATTTAATTTTTTTAAATTGTGGTATTTTTGACGTACTATACTTTTTTAATAGTACGCGGACCAAAATGTACTATAATTATTATAGTGGTTCTTTTTACTGGTTCTCCGTTGTCTTTATCTGTCAGTCGCTATTTTGGAATTCAGCTATCTTTTTGTCATCTAATTGTAGTACGCAGTCCAAGACATTATAATATTTCGCAAAAATTCTAGGACGTGTTGAAAATGTAAGTTTTTTGTTTGTGACATAAACATAACGGAGAATTCGAGAAATTCCGATGCCCTGCTTTATTAAAACACCTCTTACGACCGGATAATGCTAACACCGGCCGCCGCCATTAACTTTCACGTTAGTTTTTAGTATGCAACGCAAGAATACGTCCATAGACTAATATCGCACACTGAGATCTTATATAGATTATACTTACTACGTCCCTCGTTTCACGTTATTACGATTTGCTGTGATTGAAGTACGAACTTTACGGAACTTTAAACATCGACAATATAGACAACTTTTAAACGAAATGAAATAAGCATTGGGGTACATTCGCACAATCGGCGAATTCAATTAATTCTATTTTTCAAAATTGTGGTATTTTAGACGTACTATACTTTTTTAATATTACGCGAACCAAAATGTAGGTACTATGATTATAGTTCGGTTTGCAATACTGCGCTCACTGACAGATGACAGTGAGCGGTGGCGGAGAACCAGTAAAAATACCCATTATAGTTCCGTTGGCAGCACTTTAATTCACTGACAGATGGCAGCGCGCGACGGCGGACAACTAGTCACAAGACCCTGTGTATCTTATAACGCCTTGAAATAGAGTAGGTTGACAAGACGCATTGTTTTATATCGATCATTTTGGCAAAAAAACGGAAAATTATAAAAAAATACGATTTGAAAATCTAACCTCAAAAGTGGAACCGTCGTCCTCTTGCTTAATTCCTTGGTTTACCGAACAGTTTGAATATAATGTTCGCGCGTCAGGCGAGTCTGCATCATGCGAGATTGTGTTGAACTCATTAGGTTCACGTTTAATGTCCATTTTTTGTATTTATTTAATTAATTTAACAACGTTAACAACGTTAACCGACAGTCCCGCGTGTGTCGCATGGGCAATAATTTCGTTGACAGTATTGCCATTTAAAATATTTTTATTTTATTGGTGGTCCATTTACCCTGGTCACCCAATGCCATGTCAAAACTCCAACTTTTTTGTGCAAGCACATTAAGGGGCTTCTTGTCACTTCAATTTGGGTGACTCATCTAAACGCTGGATACTTGTGTCACTAAACTTTGTGTTTAATACGTGTGTTGAAATCCGCCAGAACTGAAAGTCCAGTATCTAGAAACTGGCCTGCAGGGCACAAAGCGCTACTGGAACTCTAATATCATAATCACAAACTATCAAACTGGGCCATCAGGTGTTTTGTACACGATGCCGGTGTTGCAAATCGTACCGAAAATCCGACAACACGCACGCTGACGCAATTACTAGAATACATCACTCTCTTTAGCTTATTATGCTGTCCATCGAATATTATTTAATAAATAATGTCTTGGAGCGGGTTAAGTGATGACGAGGTTTTGATACTATAGGTACCAATATTACAGATACAGGAGACAAAATAAAAGAAGATTTTGGATACATCCGTATATTATAGACAAAACTATAAACTGCAGACTATTTGTTGCTGCACATGAACTACGCGAAACGGATTCCAAAATTCCTACTTCATTCGAAGCCTTTTCCTTAATATCTCTACAGGAATAATCTAGTAGTCTCTAATTATACAGGCAGGGGATGTTTTTCGACTTCTTCCACAAAATTTAAATTAAAAATGACGTGTTCGTCCATCTTTGCTCGCGTTTGCCGTCTTGGTTTGTAATCTTGTTATGGGTTATGGAATGACGTTGTTAGAAGTGCTACCAATTTTGGAAAGAAAATCGACTGATATTGGTACCTACCACTGTTTAATGGATGGCTGGCAACTGAGAGACTGGAAGCCTACATATCGCGTTTCCTCAATTGAAGATCTTGGCATAAAAACAGCAAATGTCACAAAACACTTTTTTTTCAGGAGAGGGTAAAAACATAATATCTTGGTTATCAAAAGAAATTTTATTAATTTGACAATGAGAAATTATAGAGAAACCGTATATGCACTATATGAATGTAAAAAAAATATTAAATGTATTTCGGTTAAATAGATATTTAAAAAAGAATGAGTGTGACATTTGCTGTTTTTACACAATTTTTGGACATTTGTTGTTTTTATTGCAAAATTGAAAAGATCGAAATGTAAATAGTATGACTAAAACTATAATTTTATTAAATAAAATAAAGAATATATATTTCTGTTATTTTTTTATCATAATACAACTTTTAATAAGGTTTGGACATATTATTTACCTATTAACAAACGACTTCAATGTTTCTAAAAAATCAAGAATTAAATATTTGAAAAAATGTTTTAATCATGTGCGGGTTAATACTGATTAGCTTCATATTATTATTATTGATTTAATTTAATAAAACACATTTTTTTAGTATCTACTTATTCCACTTTTAATAAATAAATCTGTACCGGTTTCGTCCGCCTCTGTTTTTCTGCCAACTGTTTTCAACAGTTGAAAATGTCCCTATAAGGTGGACGAAACCTATCCAGATTTATTTATTAAAAGTGGAACAAGTACTAAAAAAATGTGTTTTAATAAATTAAATCATTAACACAATGGATTTCTACCATGAATTGATAGTTAACATGAAAAAAGAAAACCGATGAGCCTCGTCTGACACCTTCACTATCAGCAAATTAAACCTTACATTTATTGGGTTTTGTAAATATTTAGCTAATTTTAAAATATTTTTTTATTAAGCTACTTTCAATGGAACTAATCCACCATATGTTGTTTTAAATGCAATCGTGACTTGCATTTGATTTTTATTCACTACATTGAATCAATCCCACAGCCTAGAGAGAAACTGAAATGTTCGCAAAGCACTTCTCCCTTACTAGCCTGGTCTATTTTGTACATTATAACTAGCCTACAAATTTTTACAGAAAAATGTCAAAGTTTTAACCTATATTTCATATTAAAAAAAAAATTTTCTCCGGTCTCTTTAGATTTTATAATGAAGGGCCCAGAATTTTCCTTATTGCATCAAACTGAATAATAATGAAAGTCACCGTTATTTGGTAAAAACGTTGCATAGTTTTGTTAATTTTTCTCTTTCGAGACGTTTCAGATGTATTGCTAGGAATATTCATGATAAAATATAAAAACAATCATTAGAAAACGTTATAAAAAGCAATAATTAAACGAATCAAGGATAATTTGACAGCTCAGACACTAAATTGTATGGAATGTATACTAACATTACTAACGCTGCCTGGTGATAAAAGTGTAGAACTACTGGACCTTTGCTGTTTTCACACAAAAATGCCTGGACTATTGCGGTTTTTAGAAAAGTGGCATATTTTCGAGAGCAGATTTGAGGGACTTATATTTTTTTTTTAAAATGTATCTTTGCACAGTTGTATGTAATCATACACAGGGAATATAGAAATGCAATAAAATGAAAATGGAAAAAAGTGGACATTTGATGTTTTTATGCCAAGGTCTTCAATTTCAGTTGCGGATAGGTACTTTGAAATTAAGAGACACCAGTCTTACCGACTGCGAGCCGCCATTGAAATACATTAGCTAGATTCTGGAGTTTCAGTTCCGGCGGATTTTAGTTCCTGCGTCGGCGGAGGGCCTAAAGTCGCGTAGCGAAGAGCGGAATGAGTGAGTTGGTCGCGTCCAATCTTTCACGCGTGCCGGACCTACGCCAAGTCGTTGTTTTACACGTTTTAACACGTTCAATCTTTCACACATACCGTCCGTCAAATCGTTTTCCATACATAGATAAGGATAATTTAATATAAAAGTCATTAGTCCACGATTTAATACGTTGTACCATGATCCGTCATGGACGCTCGCAATGAACCGTTATAAAAACATTTTTTTTCCAGATAGGTACATGTTAAAACATGCGCGTTAACATGATCTTACTCCCTACTTCTGTTTTTATTTGTCAATTTATGGCTACGGCCGAATGTTGTAGCTAAACCACCGGGGAATGCCAAAAGAAATGGCGTATTTCAAAAAAACACTACCTTATTCTTAAGTCAATAATTATTATAAAGCAATCATTATTCGTAAAATGTTTATTACACTTGAATGGTCAAAGACATAGCTTATAATTAGTATCTTTTGAATCATCTTCAAATGTGTTAATCTTGCCCATTTTTTGAATAATAAAATGCTTAATTCTTGTTAAATTTGGGATCACAGAGATTATCAATATAATTTTTTATCGTAAATATTTCACTACAACAATGTCGACATAAATTATACTAATGATTTTATAAATGCGTTTAAAAATTAATAAACGTAAAAAATCTTAACACCACTGCACATGGATGTCTGAAATATGACTTTATTCTAAAACATTAGAGGGAGAGATATAAAAGAATACCTTTTTATGTAACAAAAATACTTTATGCAGTCATCAAATGTTTAAAATAAATTTAAAGGATGAGCTGAGCTGAGCATGCCCCCCCTTAAAAGCAAACGCCAAAGAAATCGGCAATCATGATGCTACTGGAATATATGTGGCTAAAATACTACTACTAAAAAATGAATTCTGTGCAAGCCGTTTATGGGGAAGTACTTATAAATATAGTTTTAAAATAGGTCTTTTACAAAAACTGAACGAAGAAATTGACATATACAACGGCGAATGTAATAGCCGACCGGGAACATCTTCTTTCTTTTTTTCTAACGAGTTTTCGTCCACCCAGATAGACACTCAAGAACCACTCATATTATATTAATAAAATCGGTAAAAAAATGTCTTTCATTAATTAAATAAAAAAAAATTTATTAATTAATATTAACATTGTGTTCGTTCAATCGGGGAAATTTTAACATTATATATTATACTTCATACTATTAAGTATCATCGTTTGGCAATATTTAATCACGTACCACGGCCGTATTTAGAACTATTTTTGGCTTGTTATCCTGGCCTGCCACGGCGTAAATGAGATCGCCTAGGTGGATCGATTCTCTCTGTCACAGGGCTTCGCAGCGAACGGACGTGTCCCGTCCGGAGTCCGGGACGGCGCGCCAGGGCTTCACTCCAACATGGACCGGTAACCTCGTATCCACTTGCTTAACGTTGTTTTCACTTCTTACTAGATTAGATTTAATAGAGAAAATATTTGTGTGAAATAAATAATAATGTTAAAGTATGTAAAACACTTTTATTTATTTATTTAAGAAAAGAAAAGCATCAAAAATACATGTTTGCTTAAAATAAAAATAACAATATTATTGTGTTGACGATAATATACAATACATACTGTTACACTCCCGAATGGTCCCCATTTGGGGATGTCTCTGTGGATCTAGAGAACCAGAATCATTATCAAGCCGGCAAATAGGAAAAGTTGATTGCGAAAATAAATAAATATTTGACCGGCAACATTGTCTGAATGCCGTAAAATAAAAACACGAATGGCAATGCCGCAGTTGTACCGCTCATAAGCGGCCGTTTTTTTTGGGCGCGGGAGAAGCATTTTTGACAGCAAGACAATAAGCCATGTTTCACTCGCTCTCTGCCAAAATTAAATTGAAAAGAATTTGTAGGTATAAAAATGCAACCATTGGAAGATATTAACGTAAATAAATCTGGTCGTTTCCGACCACGACTCTAGATTGTTATTTGTTCACCTCCAAGTCCAGAACCCAGACGAAAAACCTTAAAAAAATTAAAGTGACAGCATTTTTCGCAAATGAATAGAGATGGCAATACCTACTTATAATAACATTTACAAACATTCCAAGATACATACACGTCACTAACATAAGGATTTTGTACACATACCGATTGATTGTGATTGATAAAAAAATCAATCCCGAAAGTTTCAGAATAATGTTAACTAATACCGTAGTTTATAGGTATCCAGGATCCCGTCATTGAAAATTAGTATAAAATAATGGATAATAACTTAGCAAGCATACGAACATAAGCTATATTCAGAAGATTTATACACTTTCATTTTATGTTTATTAAGATTCTTAATTTCCGAGCATTTTCACACAGTATGTGTCATTTTATGTGTTCTAAGACTACTAAGTTGCGAGCATATATGCGAAAATACATTGCTTTTATACGGGTTTCTTACCAGTATGTGTAATTTTATGTTTTTTAAGATTACCAGATGTCGAGCATCTATATGAACATATATTGCATTCATAATGTTTTTCACTAGTATGTGTCATTTTATGTATTTTAAGCCTACTAGATAACGAGCAGCTATATGAACACACGTTGCATTTATGGGGTTTTTCACCAGTATGTGTCATTTTATGTATTTTAGGACAAACAGATGTCGAGGACCTATATGAACATATGTTGCATTTATAAGGTTTTTCAACAGTATGTGTCATTTTATGAATTTTAAGATTACTAAGTTGCGAGCAACTAAATGAACACACATTGCATTTATAAGGTTTTTCACCAGTATGGGTCGTTTTATGTTTTTTAAGACAACTATATCTCGAGCATCTATATGAACATATATTGCATTCATAAGGTTTTTCACTAGTATGTGTCATTTTATGTATTTTAAAATGACCACTTTGCGAACAGCTATATGAACACACGTTGCATTTATTACGTATGGCAGCAAAAAATATTATTTATTATCCGTGAGCATCTGGCGATTCCACCTGTGAAATGTGCAGGTACATACACGTCACCAACATAATGATTTTGTAGGCATACCGACTGATTGTGATTCATAAAAAAATCAATCCCGAAAGTTTCAGAATAATATTTACTAATCCCGGTTTTACAGGTATCGAAAATTGTCCGGGATCCCGTCATTGGATTCCCTAGTGTCAATACGCTTAGACGATATGCCACAAATACTAATTAATTGTCACATAAATACCAGTGGCCAATACTACCAACATGATGTTTGACAGACTGCATAAAGGCCATATTCCATTGGCAGACGCACAGACCCAACCCGATCCAACGATCGACGCCAACCGTTGTCGCTAGCTATTTGCAATTACACGCAACGATTCAATCTCGTTGGTACTTGATTTGATTGGTTAAAATAATACTAGTGTTGCTGTTATTAAAAATATAGGTTGAGTGAAAACTAGATATTTCTTAGATTGGTGGCTACACTGAACGCATTCCCGCGCAATTTTACGTCATCAAAACTGAGCTGTCAGCTGTCAAACCTAGCGAGCATCAGATCTGTTAAAATTTATGCGGCCGTTTGACATTTATAGAAAGTTTGTATACTTATTGTTAATTTACATCATGAATAACTGGGCGAGCTTGAATCTCCAAACCAATTGAGTAATTCGAATATCGAAATCGAATAATCCAAAGACTAATTTATTGTAGCGAGTATGGCTATATTTCAACTGGCTCAGGCTCAGGGTAAACGAAAACACTGAATATGGCGGGTTTTTTACGTTCCACACTATATCTTTGGCGTGTATTTATTCGACGAGGACTGTGTCCTCGGTGATACTCCATATATATTTTTTAAGTTTCCGCCATCTTGTAGTTGTTCAGTTGAAATCGACCAGTAGAATGAAATGAACGACCGTTTGCATGACTCAGGCGCATATTCGGCTATTTTCGTACGCTTTCGGCAATCTTCGCTTGATAATGAAAGGATCGCACGACGGATAATAGAAAATTTTCCACTTTCGACCCGATCGCTCACGATCCTTGAAAACCATAGAGAATAGAGTTTGACAGTCGTGGCAGAGGATCGGGCCAGACGCAATCTGCCAATGGAATATGGGCTTAAGTGGTACGTCTTCATAAACGACATAACATAAGAATAAAATAATGGATAATAAGTTAGCAAGCATTTATACGAACATAATATGTTATATGTTTTTTATGTTTTTTAAGATTACCAGATGTCGAGCATCTATATGAACATATATTGCATTTAGAAGGTTTTTCACCAGTATGTGCCGTTTTATGTTTTTTAAGACTACTAGATGTCGAGCAGCTATATGAACATATATTGCATTCATAAGGTGTTTCACCAGTATGTGTCATTTTGTGTTTTAAGTTTACTAGGTGTCAAGCAACTATATGAACATACATAGCATTTATAAGGTTTTTCACCAGTATCTGTATTTTTATGTGATTTGTTATTAGTATGTTGCAAGAATACATTGCTTTGATTTTGATCTTAAATCACGTTCATGTGAACAATTCTGTGAGTTTTAAGAGCAGTTCTGCATCCAAAAACTGCGTTACAAATGGAGCAAATAAAATTACGTGAGAAATGGAATTACTCTTCTCAGAATAAGTCGAACTTTCTTCAGAGCATCTCGTTCTAAGATTTCTTTTTTAAGGTTTTGCTCATCTATCGTCACTTCTGAATACTGTATCATTCTATCCTGGATTCCATCATCTGAAGATTGTTGACTCTCATCTGTATCGTGATACCTTGTGAAACATCCTTCGGTAGAAACCTAAAAAACCAAAATTATTGTAATTATAAATTCTAAATTATGTTTTATACTATTCCTTTTAAGATATGTTTTTCAACGTATTCGCTTTTCAGCATCTTCAGACATTAAATAAAGAAATGATAGTAAAAATGACGACGCGACATTATATTAGTATGTCACGACCGTGGGCTTTGGCTCTATGCTGACGCCATTATAAACTATTTGGCGACCTCACCATATACCCCGGTCTCATAGTCAAGACAACAGACTGTATGCGCCGATCTCTTGACTAGCTGAGATAAAAATTTCCAGGTGAAAGCGCCGCGGTTTACTCTGACGAATCTGTCAGTTAAACCGTGAAAGAAATGAAAGTCGGCCATAGGTATAGTAACTAAAATGCTAAATACTACTGAATATTTTGAATCAATAAGTATGTAGGTATTTTGATTACGAAACGGTGTCAGACTCTCTCTAAATATTTATTGATAGATATATATTGGAATGACATTTCGTCAACTAAATGCGCGGAACTTGTAACTCCGTTTCACAGAAGGAAGAAAAAACTGTTTTAAAATAAAACGGACTGGTTTAGGAAATTTGAACACTTTTAGTATTATAATGTTATAAATGAGTAAATCTGGTCATTTTGACAAAATATTTATTAACATAGAATATAGAGGAGTTACATGTTTGCTTTTGTTTTTTTGAGATTTGAGCTGGGAGTTACAATGTTTGAATTAAAATAAACAGCACCAAGTTTTACATTATCTATTGCTTGTCTACATTATGTTGGAAAATTCAATAAAATCGCATAAATAGGGGTAATAAGCATCACATAAATGAACAAAATAATATTTAATTCATTTTAATTTTCGAGTTAGCTTTGAAATGACAGATTATTATAAAATTAGTGATAATCAGCCACCATACTTATTTTCAAGAACTGAAGGTATTCTTAGTTATTTTATTTCATGCCTTTCTTGATATAGTTGAGGAAGGCTGCAAAGAATTTTGGTTGCATAATAGTACTTTAATTTATTCGTACAGGGACAAAGAGATTGGAGGGAGCTCTTGCTATTTTTCACCAAAACGCAGTTTAAAATTAATATTTCCATTTATTAGATCCATTATATTGCAGTGCTCGAATATAAGTCATTAGTTTTCCTCCTGGTCGTACCTATGGATTTGTAAAATCTAACACCAATATTTTTTTTATTAAAATGATGGCATAAATATGTAACATGGTATCTTCTTCTTCTTCCACAGTGCTACATCCCGGGGTGGGATTTAGCCTCCTCCACAACCGCTCTCCACTCACTCCGGTCTCTCGCCACACTTCTCCAGTTTCCGGATCTTCCTTTATGAAGCCAGTCAATTTCTACGGCGTCAGCCCATCTCTTTCTTGGACGGCCTCTGGGTCTCTTCCGTTGGGGTAGTGATACACCCCTGTTACAGGCGGGCTTCTCCCGGTGTAAAATAATCATTTAGTAGCTTAAGTCGAAACGTAACCCTGACCTCTAGAAACGGCTTCATAAAACATCTAATCTGATTCCTTGCTCAACCACGTAAGTATTTCTTTTTAATTTAAAAAGTAAAAATGATGATGGATGAAAGAGATAATTTTAAGACTAAATATAAGGATTTAAATATAATAAATTTTGCCGCGCATTGTGCGTGAAATCCTCGCGCGCCGGCGCCAGGGTCAGGCTCGTGATTCGCCGAATCAAAGATCACGCGATAAAATTTGGCCAATCACGAGAGTCCTTTTTTTTGCTGGATGGCGTCGGTACGAGGAATTTAAAAAGAAATAAAAAAGGATGTTAGTAAGCGTCCCCTTTCCGATAGGTACGGACCTGACGACTACAACTGTAAAAATCCCAAATATAATTTGTAAAACTAAAAATTAAGAAAATATAAGAAGACCACGTTACGAGCACGAAGGACTGTGTTTTATTTACACTCCAACTGTTTTAATTTTCTTTTTTTGTGAATCCGGGGTTCGATGGACACCTGAGCTAGCCGCTGGAACCCCGGGGATCTCAATGGCGCCCTTGGCAACGTGAAGCTCGAAGAATCGCATGGATTCTTCCGAACCCGCGAAATAAAATTTACGCCCGCGAACGCTAAATAAAAGTTTATGATCCAGGAGCCGGAACAACCAAGAAATGGTTAACTAAAAAGCGGACTCCGACGTAACCCTTATCGAAGAAGAAGTGCTGTCTCCAACATCAAACCGGGAGGGCCCTCTGGTGTTCGAAGACAGTCCACATACGGAGCTGACCGCGCCTAGCGTCGTGCTGGAGACCGTAGCACCAGCGCGTCTCCAGTACGACGAATGGCTGCACAAATCCCACCTATGGAGACCAGACACATCATCGACGGTATCCAGCGAGGAGGGCTCGTAGAGGCCACGGCCCACTCACGACGAAAAACGGCGAGCAAAATGCCGATTTTCCTAGGGTATCACTAACATGTGTACCCTAGTCGACCACGGGATGTTCGGTGAGGAGAGAAAAAGGAAACGCGAGGCTAGGGAGCCTCACAAGAGGGCTGAGAAGGCGCGCAAGCTGAGATGAATCGAAGAAGCTGTACGGGCGCAGGCTCGACCACGAGGAGATGAAGCAGGACCAGTCGCCAACCCTCTAGTCAAGGGTGAACGCCGAGTTGCTGTTGGAAGTTTCAGTGTAAACAGTGTAGTTAAAAGTGAAGATAATAATCGTAAATATCCGGAAATTCTTCTAATTACGGATAAAAAGTTAATTAAGGACCCACTTTCTGAGCCCTATAATCTTAAGTTCGTTAGTAAGAAAAATGTACATTCTAGTTTTAAAAATAACGCTCCGCAAAGTGACGCCAATTCTTTCCGTTCAAATAAAGTAAATATGAATGAATTCGAAAACATTAACATTGAAAATCGCAAACAATTTTATAAACGGGAAAGACGATATTCTACAGTAGCGCGAAACCTGTTTCAAAGTTACGCCGTGTTAATAATTTGAATCCAAAGAGAAACGAGGAAAATAGTATACGACCGTCACTATTATTTCTTTACAAATTACCAATCGTAAATTTAACACAGCGAAAACGGAACGGGAATAATAAGGCATCACTCGACGAAAATAGTTATGTTAAATTTTAATAATAAGTTAAAATTAGGTATAAGAGGATGAAAGTAGAGATTGTATGCTTGTGATAAAAAAAAAAAAAAAAAAATGAGTCAATAAGCCGTAAATTTCTCAACGGGGTTTCAATAATGAAAAAAATAAATAATAAAACGTGAGAGGCACCGCAAATGCCGCGCCTTTGGAATAGGATGTCGGGCGCGTAAAACGAAACAACAATTTTTTTTTAAATAAAATGGGTTTCACTAAAAATAAAGTTAATTACACAGTTTTAAGTGTACTGATTCAGAAATAAATATAATGAGAGGGTGGAATATTTCAATTTTTTATATCAATGTGATTTATACAGTCAATACAATGTTGCAAAATAATTATGGGTATTAGGGTAAAATATTAAATGTGATAGTAAGTACCATAAGTACAATGGGAAGATTTTATATAAAATTAGTAGCTATTTAATGTATGGGGTAGGAGTAATTAATAAAGTAAATTCGAATAAATTTAAAGTACAGGAAGTCTAATGAACGAATAAATTACTAAAGAAAGAAAAAGAATAAATACAGATGAAGACAATTTGGAAGCACAAAGGGAGCCACCTCTCGAAGTAAGCGCATCCAAAGGCAGCGTAGCCGAAAATTTATGATACCAAAGCTTGATGGTGTGGAGAGTGCGCACTCTCCTTTCTCGCGCAGGTTCATGGAGAGACTAGGGACGTGACGCCTGAAAGATATCGTGAAACAACAAGAGGTACTTCCGAAGTGTAACCATCTATAAAAAAAAAAGAAAGGGAAAAGGATACTTATTGTAAACATCCATCCTATTACCTGTGGGAAAGCCGTGCCGCCGTCAACGAGCCTGGCCGTTGTACCGCTATACGATGCCTTGCCCGCAGTAATAGGAACAGATGGAGACACAGTACCTGTCCATCTATGAGGTGATACTCCAGAGACCAGCAGATCAGTGGAAAACTTTCCACAGAAAGATATCCGCTGCTCGGAACGAGCCTGGCTCAATAGTAACGCCACTACCACGCCCTGGTTGCAAAGGCAGACGACGCCAAACGAGGTACGCTCCTATTGCACCAGAAGAAGAAAAACGTAACACGAAACTATAATTCCGAACGAGGGCCAAACGTCTACAAATGTAGCCCTTAGGAATACAAAAGAAAGATTGGAAAGCGCGAGAGTCAAAGACTGCAGCTTCGCGACCCCTCCGCTGACTAATAAAAACGAATAAAATAACAAGAAAACCTAATTAAAACAAAGTACTTAACACAAAATAAATGTACTACACTGAAATTAAATCAAACTCTGACCTATTCAAAAGTATCGCGAAAGCATTGCTTTGAGCTGAAAATAATAATCCAAAATAAATATAGAAAATAATAAAAATAGAGCTAAAGTATAGAGTTTTATGTTAGAATAGTTAGATTGTAGTTGAATTCTTTTATAAACTGTTTATCATGCCATGTACTTAACGGATGAACAAGGAATTGGATGGGTGGCCGATGAGATCAGGGCGTACCTTTCGACTTTAATCCAGATGGGGCGAATGATACACCCCTGTTACAGGCGGGCTTCTCCCGGTGTAAAATAATCATTTAGTAGCTTAAGTCAAAACGTAACCCTGACCTCTAGAAACGGCTTCATAAAACATCTAATCTGATTCCTTGCTCAACCACGTAAGTATTTCTTTTTAATTTAAAAAGTAAAAATGATGATGGATGAAAGAGATAATTTTAAGACTAAATATAAGGATTTAAATATAATAAATTTTGCCGCGCATTGTGCGTGAAATCCTCGCGCGCCGGCGCCAGGGTCAGGCTCGTGATTCGCCGAATCAAAGATCACGCGATAAAATTTGGCCAATCACGAGAGTCCTTTTTTTTGCTGGATGGCGTCGGTACGAGGAATTTAAAAAGAAAGAAAAAAGGATGTTAGTAAGCGTCCCCTTTCCGATAGGTACGGACCTGACGACTACAACTGTAAAAATCCCAAATATAATTTGTAAAACTAAAAATTAAGAAAATATAAGAAGACCACGTTACGAGCACGAAGGACTGTGTTTTATTTACACTCCAACTGTTTTAATTTTCTTTTTTTGTGAATCCGGGGTTCGATGGACACCTGAGCTAGCCGCTGGAACCCCGGGGATCTCAGTAGCCACTTCGTCATGATCCTTGGCGCTTTAACTTCAGGCATTCTCTCCACATGTCCCGCCCATCGTAGTCTTTGGAATTTACAGTGTCTTATGATTGTTTGCTGTTCAATCAGCTCTTCCAACTCGTGGTTCATTTTAATTCTGTAGTTCCCATTTTCCAACGTGGGTCCAAAGATTTTGCGGAGTATTTCGCTCGAAGACAGCTAATTTGTTTTCCTCGTTTTGAGTCAAGCACCGAGTCTCACAGCCATAAGTGACCACTGGCCTTATAATCGTTTTATAAATTAGAAGTTTACTTCTTCGGCCTAGAATTTTCGACCCCACCAGTCGCTTGCAGGCATGCCAGCATTTATTCCCGGAGATAAGGCGGATTTTTATCTCCTCTGCTGTCTTATTTTGGGTATTTAGGCTGGATCCGAGATACGTGAACTTGTCCACCACTTCATATGCATGCTGTCCTAGTGTCCTATGACTATATTCTGCAGCGGTGCCTGATCGCGTGTGCTGACCATATACTTAGTTTTTGACTGGTTTATTTCCAGCCCAGCGTTTTCTGCTTTTATTTTCATAGTGCCACCATGGTCGATCATCCTCTGTTTGGATCTGCTTGTAATTAGTATCCGTCAGTATGGTCTTTATAAGCCTTACTAGTTTTAAGGGAATTTCCAGTATTTTTAGGCTTTGCAGCATCTTATCCCTATTCACACTGGCGAAAGCTTGTTTAAAATCAATAAACAGGTGGTGGAGTGTCAGGTTGTATTCGTGCGCTTTCTCCATAGTTTGCCTCATGAGATGGATGTGATCTATGGTGGATCTATTTGGTCGGAAGCCGCATTGGTATTCTCCCAGGATTTCCTCACCATAGATCGTTAACCTGCTATACAGTACAGATGAGAAAACTTTATAAGCTGTGTTTAGAATTGTGATCCCTCTGTAGTTATCGCAGATTGTTTTGTCTCCCTTTTTCAGAATAGGCACGATTATTATACCCATCTTCCATTCCTCAGGTAGAATTTCTTTTTCCCAAATATTGAGAATTATCTTGTGGATATTTGCTTCCAGTGTAGGGCCACCAGTCTTTATCAGCTCGGCTGTTATCCTGTCGGTTCCAGGTGCTTTATTGTTTTTCAGCGTTCTTAATGCTCTTCTTACTTCAGGCAGAGTAGGCTCATCAATAAATTCCTCAGCAGTGTGGTACAATACTTCTTCCGTTTCCTCATGACCATTATTATAAGCCTGATTTAAAAGTGTTGTGAAATAGCCTTTCCATCTTTCCATAATGTCCTTCTTTATGATCAGCATTTGTCCTTCACTATCCTTACAGGAGTTTAATCAGGGTTGATAGTATTTAGTCTTGTAAAATTTTCTGGGATCATTGTTTCTTCTTTGACATTCCATGTCTTGAAGTATTCTCTTGAGCATCAATCGCTTTTTCTCTCGACAGAGCTTTGTTGCAGTTTTTCTCTTTTCTTTATAAGTTTCGTAATTTTGGCGAGTTTCCTTTTGTAGGCATTTCTTCCTTGTTCATTTTTTTTAAACAGTGCTTGCCTGCAATCAGCATCAAACCATCCTGCATCTATTTTTGCTTTGTTTTCCCCCAGAATTTCTGTGGCACTCGTGATAACACAGTTTTTTGTATTTTCCCAGTCCACATTCACATCATCGGTTATTAAAGTAATTTTTAAGTTTGTTTCTATAGATTCCTGGTATTTATCCAAAATTTCTTCAACCCTCAATTTTTCAGCTCTCCATTTAGTTCTTCTCTGGCCTTCTTTTTTCAGTATTAAGGAGATTTTTTGTTTTAATTTTGCTCTCACCAGAAAGTGATCAGAATCGCAATTGGCTTCTCTGCAGACGCGCACATCCTCCACTGTTGTCGCTCTTCTTTTTGATATAAGAATGTGATCATTCTATTTGGTTGCATGTATTATTTCCAGGTATTTTCCAGGTTCCTTTGTGGATATTTTTATGTTTAAACCATGTACTACTAATTAATAAATTATTTGCAGCCGCTAAAAAGCATAGACGTTCACCATTATCGATTGTCGTTTGATGCAAACTGTGCTGCCCAGCTACTTATTTAAATGCTTCATCTTTTCCAACTTTTGCATTGAAGTCTCCCAAGATAATTAGAGCATCATGTGGGAAGACTTTTTCGCAGGCTCTCTGCAGATCTTCATAGAATCTATCCTTAATTTCCTCGGTCGCATCATCAGTTGGGGCATAAACGTTGATGAACGTAATATTGAAAAGTGTACCTTTCAGTTTAAGTTTACATAATCTCTCACTAATTGGCTCAAATCCTAGTACTGCCCTGCGGATATCAGAGCTGATTAAGAACCCAGTTCCATAGCGACCCTGCGTACCTGCAGATCCACTGTAATACAAAGTGTAGTTTCTCTTGTTTATGAAACCTGCGCCCTCCCATCTTATTTCCTGCAATACAGTCACGCTCATTTTATACTTATGCAATTCAATTGCAACCTCCTCCATCTTGCCCGGCTGCAACATAGTGCGTACGTTCCATGTGCCACATTGTATATATAATCGTTTGTCCTTAATTCTTTGCTTGGGTCGTTGGTTTATGGGGAGTCCGGGGTTCGTAATCAGGGTTTTTTTTACCGTGTTGGGTGATTAACCCTACGACGAACCCTCATCCTTTATCTGGGCTTGGGACCGGTCATAGCGTAGGTAGAGTCATTCCCTATTACTATAGGCGGAGATTGTGACATGGTATGGCTTAGGTTTTTCCAGGCTTCTTTAAACGCAGTTATATAATCAGCATGAACACGTTTTTTTTTATTTCTCAACCTTATTTCAATTACAGAGCGAATCGTTCAACCTCAATTTGAGTGTGGTCCTTCTCCTTTTTTTAACCTTTCCCTTACCATGGTAAAAAAATTACGCCCGTTCCCATGCCGTCCACTCAGTGTCCCGATAGAAATTTGGCATTTTAAGGCATTTTAAAAGCTAATTGATTGCTTCAAAAGGTAAAGTATGTTTTTAAATACTGTTTAGTCATCGTTTAACATTTTATTCTGTGTATATTACATGCAATTATCTTATAATCGTGTATAATATCGGACATCGATAAAAGTACGTCATATCTAAGCCACGGCGTGTCTCGGTCTGTTTTAAATGGAACAACCAACATACGCTGCCATTTCACGGAGTGTGGGGGTGGCTAATTCATCCGAAGCGAACGAGGGATGTTATTAGGTAGGATAACATCTGTGTGGACTTGCGTTATCACGTTCACCACATAAAATAATAGTTATAATTTTGCAATATCGATTCCCTATATAATTTTAAAACACTGTGATCTTATTGTATCATGTTATTAAGTATTTTTAAAAATCGTATTTTAAAACACATTAAAATAATATACTTACATCAAGAAAAATACTCCGATTGATCGTATAGTTTCCACTAAATATATTTTAATATCATGTTTCTTATGCTGAAATTATACACATTAATAAATATAAATCACTACGCTACTTGAACTTATACGCACGTATTAAGTCTATACCTCTAAGACTATAGATATATCAACCTACTTTTAGATAATTTCCCAAGTATAACCTAGTATATAAAAAAAATACTTATAATTTTGCAATATCGATTCTCTGATTATAATCTATAATATAAAAATCAATATTTGTTAGTTTGTTTGTTCGTATTTTATGCGCTGCCATACCGTTCATCCGATTGCGATAAGACTTTGTCATCTTATTGCTTGAACTTGCGCGCAGATTATAGACTATATCTTATACATAAAAATGAAAGTCTGTCTGTCTGTCTGACCTATGCGTTCCTATACCATTCATCCGATTGCGATGAAATTTTGGTGAATTGATGTGTGCACTACGGGTGCGAGTCATGGACGCTTAATGTGAAAGCAGCTGAAATGGTGGATTGCTTTGAGAGAAAGATCCTTAGGCGGATATACGGACCCATGAATGATGATGGGGAGTGGAGAATTAGGTACAACACGGAACTATACCGCTTATACCAAGATTCAAAACTCTCCAACTTCATAAAACTCCAGAGGCTAAGCTGGGCAGGCCATGTCCAGCGCATGCCTGAGTTGCGGATACCGAAGAAGATCCTCGAAGGAAACCCAGGAGGGAAAAGGCCAGTGGGAAAGCCACGCACACGATGGGGTTACAAAAGATGCCAACCAGATACTAAAAATCAGGAACTGGAAAAGACGTGCGGAGGACCGTTTCGGCTGGAGGACAGCGGTGGAGGAGGCCAGGGCTCGACTTGAGCTGTAGCGCCATCGAAGAAGAAGAAGATGCGTGCAAACCCGCAAAGGTTTCTGAATTAGAAAAACTATCTTCTACTTCTTCATTATACCTTATTTTATTCATATGGTTCCTATACCATTCATCGGATTGCGATGAAACCTTCGCCAGTTGTTGTGGCAACACCCGCAAAGGTTTCTGAATTAGTACAACCATCTTCTTCTTCTTCGCCGTCTTCATTCTATATTCTTTTATTCGTATGATTCCTATACCATTCGTCCGATTGCAATGAAACTTTCGTCAGTTGTTGTGCCCACACCTGCGAAGGTTTCTGAATTAGTACAACAATTTTCTTCAACCTTTTCTTCTATTCTATCTTCTTCTATTCGTATGCGTTCTTATACCATTCATCCGTTTGCGATGAAATTTTGATCAGTTGTTGTGCGAATGCCCGCGAAGTTTACTGAATTAGAAAAACCATCTTCTTCGTTATATCTTCTTTTATTCGCATGGTTCCTATACCATTTATCGGATTGCGATGAAACCATCGTCAGTTGTTGTGGTAACACCTGCAAAGGTTTCTGAATTAGTACAACCATTTTCTTCCTCTTCTATTCGTATGCGTTCTTATACCATTCATCCGATTGCGATGAAATTTTGATCAGTTGGTGTGCGCATGCCCGCGAAGATTTCTGAATTAGAAAAACTATCTCTTCTTCTTCTATACCCTCCTTCTCCTATACCATTCATCGGATTGCGATGAAACCTTCGTCAGTTGTTGTGCTAACACATGCAAAGGTTTCTGAGTTAGTACAACCGTCTTCTTCTTCTTCATCGTCTTTATTCTATATTCTTTTATTCGTATGATTCCTATATCATTCGTCCGATTGCAATAAAACGTTCGTCAATTGTTGTGCCCACACCTACGAAGGTTTCTGAATTAGTACAACAATATTTTTCCTCTTCTTCTATTTGTATGCGTTCCTATTCCATTCATACGATTTCAATAAAACTTTCGTCGGTAATTGTGCCAACACCCGCGAAGGTTTCTAAATTAGTACAATTATCTTCTTCTTCTTCTTCTATTCGTATGCGTTCTTATAACATTCATCAGATTGCGATGAAATTTTTCTCAGTTGTTGTTCGCACACCTGGGATGGTTAGTATTAAATAAAATACAAAGTTTGTTGTTTGTTTGTTCCATCCAATTTTGAATTTTTTACTACATATTAATACTATTAATAACGTTTGCATATTTTGGATTCGATTTTAATTTACTGTTCTTTTGTTTGACCTTTTCTCCTATTAGAATTACTTTCATATTGTCATATTGTATTACACAGATATTTTATTATTAAAAAGATAATTTCATTATTATTTTTTAAATATCTAAGGTAAATGTATCCACTAAGCAACCCTGTGCGAAGCCGGGTATCTCACCTATAATATAATTTGAAAACACTGATCTTATTGTATCATGTAATTAAGTATTCCTAAAAATCGGATTTCAAAACACGTTAAATATTTATATAAGAATAATTAATAACAAAAATAATCCAATCTTATAGTTTCCACTAAAATTATTTAATGTTATGTTTATTATGCTGAAATAATTACACATTATAAAAATTAAATCACTACGCTATGTGTATCTATACGCACGTAGTAAGTCTATAATATACCCACCTTTCGAGAATTTCATAACAAGAGGTTTTCTAGTCTATGTTAAAATAAATATATTGTATCTCCATAAAAATGTACTTTCATACATATTATACGAGGGTGGGTCAATAATTCCTTAGAAGAAAGCATTAAAACAGTTTTTATTTTTTTTATTTTTTTTTATTTCTCAACATAATCTCCTTGGAGCTCAATACACTTGGTTAGACGTTTCTCAATTTTTTTTAAACCGTCAGAAAAATAAGTTTTCGGAAGGTCCTCAAAATAAGCATTTGTCCGATCGATGACTTCTTCATTTGAAAAAAAAACGTTGTCCACTTAGCCATTTTTTTAAGTTTGGGAAAAGGAAAAAGTCACTGGGAGCTAAATCTGGCGAATACGGTGGGTGGTCGACCAATTCGAACTTCAATTCTTCAATTTTAGCCATTGATCGTAAACATGTGTGAACACGGGCAAGAGTCCTGATGAAAGAGGATTTTTTTTCCTGTTTAAATGAGGCCGTTTTTCTTCAATTTTCTTTTTTAGCTGGTCCAATAAAGATGCATAATAATCCCCTGTTATTGTTTTTCCTTTTTCCAAATAGTCAACGAAAATAATTCCACGTGCATCCCAAAATACAGTAGCCATAACCTTACCAGCTGATTTTACGGTTTTCGCCTTCTTTGGACATGGTTTGCCTTTCGCAATCCACTGCTTTGACTGTTCTTTCGTCTCGGGAGTATAGTGGTGTATCCATGTTTTATCTACAGTCACAAAGCGACGAAAAAATTCATCCAGATTGCGTTGCATGAGCGACAACAGGGCTTTAGAGGCCACCACCTTATTGCGTTTATTGTCGACTGTGAGCAAACGCGGCACCCTTTGATGAAATGACGCTACCTTTTGAGATCCCTGTAACCTCAATTACCTCACTCAACTTTAATCTTCGGTCACTTAACACCATATCGTGGATTTTATTGATCATTTCTGGTGTAGTCACCTATACAGGACGTCCTGAGCGTGGTTCATCCTTTGTTAATGTACGACCACGTTTAAATTCATTTAACCAGTTATAAATAGTTGCAAGTGAAGGAGCAGATGTGCCGTGAACTAAATCCAACTCATTTTTTATTTCCTTTGCTGTTAACCCTTTTATATTAACACTCCCGTTGCCATGAAGAACTCGCACTTTATTTAGGCCCTTAAATCATGGATACCCCATTTATTATTATATACAAAAAAATCTACTTTTAGCTATTTGTAGATAAAATGCTTATGCGTAAAAATAAAAATGCACAAGTAGTTTAATTGAATGTTTTCTATATAAAATTAATCATTTTCCAAAGTCTGATCGATATTTTGATAAGACAGTGATAGGGCTATGTAAAAAGATATACGTTAGAGAAACCCACATAATAATTTTGTAAAGTGAGACACTATTATAAAATGTTATTTGTTAGAACAGCGAGACCAATTTATGTGTTTGTTCAATTTAATTATATGACTGATGGCTCGTATAAATCCTCCCATAATATAACGAACCTTGAAATTTAAAATGTTCCGTGCATCTGACGATAAATGCCAAACTAACCCTTAATGTAATGTTATTAGTGTTTATTTTATCATGTTAACTTTGCTTCATATGACGTTTATTCCTAAACACTTACCTTAAATTCCCGGTATCTCGGGCATGTCATAAAAACCTTTTTACCCAGATTTAGAAGAATACCAACCCTTATTACAAGGTCTGTAAAGTTTACATCAGTTTGTGGAACATGTGCATTTGAAAATATACCTACCTCGAGTGACCTGCACAAAAACGCACAGCAAGCGGTCGGTTTTCCTTTGTGCATATGAGTACTTGCATATTCTACCTCTATAATAAATTATATTGTAGTTATAAATTACTAATAATAACTTATGCCCGAAAAGAATATTATTTAGTCAGGACATGCATTTCAAATACAACTAGATATTCTTTTGTTTATGAAGTATGTAGGTATACAATAGTCGCAGAAAGTATTTTTAGTATTTTCAATAGTATAGTATACACGACATTCTCGTGGTACGAACCACTATGCTTTCTTTCAGTTGGTTACGTCTAATGAATAAGTGCTTACTGATATTTATTTTTATCTTTTTTATTTAAAAAAAATAATATTAGTGAGTAGGTACATGTCTAAATAATTAATTATATTGAAACTGTTGCATTTACATGTAGTTATTATACTATAACATTAACTCCATGTTATTATGTCCCTGAAATCAGTGAATTTATTTAGGTAGGACTAATACATTTAAGATTACCTACTAATTATTAATTTTGCTTTTAATGTCATAAGTACCAAATAATATTATTTTATTATAAAAATGTTATCATACTCAATCTGATGTAGGTATAAACATAATATAATATTATTTCTCTGCACCCCATGTCTGTAAAATCAATTCATTTTATGTTGGTATACCATTTTGGACATAGTCCGTACATAATGGTATTGACTAAATTTAATGTAAATTGCAAAAAATACCTCTATCACATGTATAAAATGTTTTTATGTATTTTGTATATATTATGTAGGTAATGTTATTCTTAATATTTTGCATTTCAGAAAGTGAGTATTTTTCTTAGAAATATAATAGTAGGTAGTTTTATTATTTCGATTGTTTTATATTATAATATAAAGTTATGAGTCACCATTTAAATTTTAATTAGATAATATTATGTAGATATATTCATTTGTAGTTTGTATAATATGTTATGCTTAGAAAATTAAGTTAAAACGTAGTACAATGAAATAGTCGTAATGGGAAAACCACAGATTTAAAAAAACCCGCAATTTAACTGTACCTCCACGGTGGTGTGGAATTCAGTACAATTTTTGAAGTAAGGGGTCTTTCACACCGTTATCTTCCACCTAAGTAAATCTAATGATTGTTTTATTATATGTAGGTAAGTATAATGTTTAGTATCTACAAAAATACACAAGTATTAAATTACGGTTCCTATCAAATACATCAGTGATTTCCAAACTTAATGTTATTACGCCTCCTTTTTAAAAAAAAAATGAAACTTGGCGCCTCCCCCATTTATTTCATTAAATAATTCAGATACCTTTTTAAATAGTCAAAAATGTAGGCACTAATACAAAAATAAAGAAAACTTAAATATATAAATAATAAACAAGGTTTTACTACTTATATTACTACTTATACTTATTTAAATTAATTTATTTTTCATGCGATGGATGTTTAAAAAAGATTTTGCGAAAAGCGAGCCCCTAGGCCAGGATATTTGTCGGGCCCACCTACCTATCTCTGAGGTTAAGGGCAGTGTGGTACTATAATGTAGTGTTTCCTAAATTATACACATACACGGGAGTTATCATTACATATATCACTCATGATATAGGTATCACATCAAACGTACAACTACCTACATATTTAATATATCATAGTTTTGAAATCAAATGATTTTTTTACTATTAGAGTAAATTTGTGAAATAAATAATGGGGAAAGTGCATTAGCAAACTATCATAACGCTCAGTAAATAGATTTTTGTTTGCTTCAATATATCTGGCGCAAAATCATTTAAAAGTGGAAACATGACGATTTTTTTTTTAAATTTTGATTTCCAAAGCTCCAATTTTTTATGTATGCCTTCACTTTGTCTTTTTAAATCAGTCAATGCATTAGTGGTCCTTGCATTGATTTATTCACTTTTTTTTAATTTTAACTAAATAGACAAATTTAACAACAGTTATCATTCGTTAACAAATTTGCCTCAAATTTCAATATTATGATTTGATCCTTGTATATCATTTTTTCACGAGATAGCCAGCACACTCAACAATAGTATAGAAGTGAGGTATTAAAAAATTAGTCTACATATTATCTTCAGACAGTTTAACAAACAACGTTTTTTAGGACTGTTTTTATGTAGTTTATAACTAGCGGCTGTTTTATAAACTTTATTTGCAAACTGCAATCATGACGTGGCTTTATTTGTGTAAAACTTTTCGTGCCTACCTTCGCAACACTGCGCACCTACCAGTTTGGCAATATATAATATGTATGAAAGTACATTTTTATGGAGATACAATAGCAGATGCTATACTTTCTTTTGAACCCGTAAACGAGCGCATATGTGTGCTCAGAATCAAAGGAAGATGGTTTAATATATCACTTGTGAATGTACATGCCCCGACAGAGACTTCAGAAGAGGCCGAAAAGGATAATTTCTATGATCTCCTTGAAGCGACTTTTGACAGGCTACCGGGACATGATATCAAATGTGTGCTAGGAGACTTCAATGCGAAAATAGGGAAGGAAGCTGTATTCAGACCCTTTATTGGAAAAGAGAGCCTACATGATCATTCTAACGAAAATGGTAAAAAAGTGGCTCTCTTCTGCAGCGCCAAAAACTTAATCGCCCGAAGTACCACTTTCCCTCGTAAAAATATACATAAAGTGACTTGGAATTCAAGGGACAGGAAGACCTTTAACCAGATTGACCATTTTCTAATTGATAGACGACACCATAAAGCTATTGAAAACATTCGAAGCTACAGAGGCGCTGACTGTGATACGGACCACAACTTATCGATAGCAACCTTTAGGGAAAAACTTAAAAAGACAGCCCACGCAAATGCGAAGACGAGAGTGAAGTACCATATAGAAAAGCTGACAACTCCAAACGGAAGAGATAGCTACAGAAAAGAGTTAAAAAACCAAATCGGAAAACTCACCGAAGGAGAAGCCTGGAGTATCGATGAGAGGTGGAAGAGACTAAAAGAAGGAATGGTAAAAGCTGCGGAAGTCTCGATAGGACTGGCACCCAAGAAAGTAAAGTGCCCTTGGTACGACGACACTTGCCGACAAATGGTGGAGGAGAGAAGAGCAGAAAGAGCGCTCTATCTGCAAAATACGCAGAGCGAAGAAGCACAGAAACGATATAGCGAGACGTGCAAAAATGTCCGAAAGCATCTGAGAAAGTGCAAACGAAGCTTCATCAAAAGTAATTTTGAGCAGATGGAAGAAGAAGCAAAACGAAATAAAACTCGATCATTCTTCTCGAAAGTGAGCTTTGAAAAAAGAGGCTTTCAACCTAGCACGCTACAAATCAAAGATCAACAGGGTCAGATAGTGGCAAACAAAGAGCAAGTGCTAAACATATGGAAGTCCCATTTTGAAAACTTACTTCAACGCTCTGTACCAGATGAACCTTTGGAATCGCCAGAAATCGCGACAGCAGAACCTCTTATACCGCCACCAAATAAGGCAGAGTTGATGGGAGCACTGAGTTATTTAAAGAATAACAAATCGGCAGGAAACGATAATATTCCATCGGAGCTTCTCAAGCATGGAGGAGAAACCTTTCTTAGTGCCATGCTTGAGCTACTGCAACAAATATGGGAGGAAGAAAAGATCCCTGAAGCATGGAAAGAATCACTGGTCTGTCCTATCTTCAAGAAAGGGGACAAACTCAACTGTGCAAACTACCGTGGCATCTCTCTTCTTCCTACTGCATACAAAGTTCTGTCGAACATTATTCTCGAAAGAATTCTACCATATGCCGAAAACATTCTTGGTGACTACCAATGCGGCTTTAGACGAAACCGCAGTACTACCGATCAAATCTTTACACTGCGCCAAATCTTTGAAAAGAAATGGGAATACGCCCAAGATGTACACTGTCTCTTTGTAGATTTTAAAACCGCATATGACTCTATTGATAGAGAAGCTCTCTGGAATATATTGAAAGAATTTGAAATACCGTCAAAACTTATAAATATAATAAAAGTATGCATGGACGGATCCAGAAGTAGAATTCATATGCAAGGTAGTATATCAGAATCTTTTAAGGTGACAGCAGGACTAAAACAAGGCGACTCCTTATCACCAATGCTGTTCAACTTAGCTTTAGAGAAAGCCGTTAGAGAAGCTCTGAAAGCAGAAGGTGGAGTTACCCTGAATGGGTCCCATAAAATATTGGGCTACGCAGATGATTTGGTGGTGCTCGGAGAATCTGAAGAAGAAGTCAGAGATATTTTCACTCCTCTGAAGGACACAGCGAAAAGGTTGAATCTACGAGTAAATGTGGGAAAGACCAAGTATTTGAAAATGACAAGAGGCATTGAACCCTCTGGAAACATTGGAATAAGAAACTCCTCGTTCGAGAGAACCTCTCTCTTCAAGTACTTGGGCTCCAACATTACCTCTAAAAATGAAATGTCCTTAGAGCTCTCTGACCGACTGAGAAGTGGAAATGCAGCGTACTTCGCGCTGAGTCGTCTGTTCAGGTCCAAAATGCTGTCCATCAAAACGAAATTCCGGGTGTATAACGTGGTCATCAAGCCAATCGTCATGTATGGATGTGAAACGTGGGGTTTAACAGAAAAACAAGAAAAGGCGCTCCAAGTGTTTGAAAACAGAATCCTCCGGAGAATACTTGGACCCGTCAATGAGAACCACCGGTGGCGCATCCGCACAAACGCTGAGCTCTTCGACCGATACCAACCTAGAATCACTAATATTCTGAGGTCAAGAAGGCTCAGATGGGCGGGCCACGTTGTACGATCTGAACGATCTAGAACTCTCTATAGGATTTACAAAGGCACACCAGCTGGCACTCGACCTCTTGGCCGCCCTCGACGGAGATGGGCGGACAACATTCAAAGGGATGCGGAAAGGCTGGGGATAGTCAACTGGGAAGAGAGAGCGCTGGACAGAGATGCCTGGAAAAACGTTGTGCAGTCGGCCATGGACCTGAACGGCCCCTAGCGCCAGTTTAATAATAATAGTAATTATTTCAGCATAATAAACATAACATTAAATAATTTTAGTGGAAACTATAAGATTGAATTATTTTTGTTTTTAATTATTCTTATATAAATATTTAACGTGTTTTGAAATTATATTATAGGTGAGATACCCGGCTTCGCACAGGGTCGCTTAGTGGATACATTTACCTTAGATATTTAAAAAATAATAATGAAATTATCTTTTTAATATTAAAATATCTGTGTAATACAATATGAAAGTAATTCTAATAGGAGTAAAGGTCAAACAAAAGAACTGTAAATTAAAATCGAATCCAAAATATGCAAACGTTATTAATAGTATTAATATGTAGTAAAAAATTCAAAATTGGATGGAACAAACAAACAACAAACTTTGTATTTTATATAATACTAACCATCCCAGGTGTGCGAACAACAACTGAGAAAAATTTCATCGCAATCTGATGAATGTTATAAGAACGCATACGAATAGAAGAAGAAGAAGAAGAAGATAATTGTACTAATTTAGAAACCTTCGCGGGTGTTGGCACAATTACTGACGAAAGTTTTATTAAAATCGGATGAATGGAATAGGTACGCATACGAATAGAAGAAGAGGAAAAATATTGTTGTACTAATTCAGAAACCTTTGTAGGTGTGGGCACAACAATTGACGAAAGTTTCATTCCAATCGGACGAATGGTATAGGAATCATACGAATAAAAGGATATAGAATAAAGACGATGAAGAAGAAGAAGATGGTTGTACTAATTCAGAAACCTTTGCGTGTGTTAGCACAACAACTGACGAAGGTTTCATCGCAATCCGATGAATGGTATAGGAACCATATGAATAAAAGAAGATATAATGAAGGAGAAGAGATAGTTTTTCTAATTCAGAAACCTTTGCGGGTGTGCACACAACAACTCACCAAAATTTAATCGCAATCGGATGAATGGTATAGGAACTATATAAAATAAATGAAGATAGAATGAAGAAGAAAAAGAAAATGGTTGTTCTAATTAAGAAACCTTTTCAGGTGTTAACACAACAACTAACGAAGGTTTTATCGCAATCGGATGAATGGTATAGGAACCATATGAATAAAAGAAGATATGATGAAGAAGAAGAAGATGATTTTTCTAGTTCAGAGATCTTCGCGGGCATGCGCACAACAACTGATCAAAATTTCATCGCATTCGGATGAATGGTATAAGAACGCATATGAATAGAAGAGGAAGAAAATAGTTGTACTAAATCATAAACCTTTGCAGGTGTTACCACAACAACTGACGAAGGTTTCATCGCAATCCGATGAATGGTATGGGAACCATGCGAATAAAAGAAGATATAACGAAGAAGATGGTTTTTCTAATTCAGTAATCTTCGCGGGCATGCGCACAACAACTGATCAAAATTTCATCGCAATCGGATGAATGGTATAAGAACGCATACGAATAGAAGAAGATAGAATAGAAAAAAAGGTTGAAGAAAATTGTTGTACTAATTCAGAAACATTCGCAGGTGTCGGCACAACAACTGACGCAAGTTTCATTGCAATCGGACGAATGGTATAGGAATCATAAGAATAAAAGAATATAGAATGAAGACGACGAAGAAGAAGAAGATGGTTGTACTGATTCAGAAACCTTTGCGGGTGTTGCCACAACAACTGGCGAAGGTTTCATCGCAATCCGATGAATGGTTTAGGAACCATATGAATAAAAGAAGATATAATGAAGAAGAAGAAGATAGTTTTTCTAATTCAGAAACCTTTGTGGGTGTGCACACATCTTCTTCTTCTTCGATGACGCTACAGCTCAAGTCGAGCCCTGGCCTCCTCCACCGCTATCCTCCAGCCGGAACGGTCCTCCGCACGTCTTTTCCAGTTCCTGATTTTTAGTATCTGGTTGGCATCTTTTGTAACATTATCACGCCATCGTGTGCGTGGCTTTCCCACTGGCCTTTTTCCTCCTGGGTTTCCTTCGAGGATCTTCTTCGGTATCCGTGACTCAGGCATGCGCTGGACATGGCCTGCCCAGTTTAGCCTCTGGAGTTTTATGAAGTTGGAGAGTTTTGAATCTTGGTATAAGCGGTATAGTTCCGTGTTGTACCTAATTCTCCACTCCCCATCATCATTCATGGGTCCGTATATCCGCCTAAGGATCTTTCTCTCAAAGCAATCCACCATTTCAGCTGCTTTTACATTTAGCGTCTATGACTCGCACCCGTAGTGCACACATCAATTCACCAAAATTTCGTCGCAATCGGATGAATGGTATAGGAACGCATATGTCAGACAGACTTTCATTTGTATGTATAAGATATAGTCTATAATCTGCGCGCAAGTGCAAGCAATAAGTTGACAAAGTTTTATCGCAATCGGATGAACGGTATGGCAGCGCATAAAAAAACGAACAAACAAACTAACAAATATTCATTTTTATATTATAGATTATAATCAGGGAATCGATATTGCAAAATTATAAGTATTTTTTTTATATACTAGGGAAATTATCTAAAAGTAGGTAAGATATATCTAAAGTCTTAGAGGTATAGACTTAATACGTGCGTATAAGTTCAAGTAGCGTAGTTATTTATATTTATTAATGTGTATTATTTCAGCATAAGAAACATGATATTAAAATATATTTAGTGGAAACTATACGATCAATCGGAGTATTTTTCTTGATTAATTGTTCTTATGTAAGTATATTATTTTAATGTGTTTTAAAATACGATTTTTAAAAATACTTAATAACATGATACAATAAGATCACAGTGTTTTAAAATTATATAGGGAATCGATATTGCAAAATTATAACTATTATTTTATGTGGTGAACGTGATAACGCAAGTCCACACAGATGTTATCCTACCTAATAACATCCCTCGTTCGCTTCGGATGAATTAGCCACCCCCACTCTCCGTGAAATGGCAGCGTATGTTGGTTGTTCCATTTAAAACAGACCGAGACACGCCGTGGCTTAGATATGACGTACTTTTATCGATGTCCGATATTATACACGATTATAAGATAATTGCATGTAATATACACAGAATAAAATGTTAAACGATGACTAAACAGTATTTAAAAACATACTTTACCTTTTGAAGCAATCAATTAGCTTTTAAAATGCCTTAAAATGCCAAATTTCTATCGGGACACTGAGTGGACGGCATGGGAACGGGCGTAATTTTTTTATCATGGTAAGGGAAAGGTTAAAATGTTTAATAACAGCTCTAAACTCAATTTTCTCCATTTTTTGTAAACAAGCAAATTTTTTTTTTAAATGTACGAGAAACACACAACAACCCGACCAATATGATTGAAACTTCGCAGCATACTGAATCGGTAGTGCCGCTGCATGAAAACAAACCGCTTACAGTACTAGTCGCGCCACCTGTCGGCTTTTCTAAGGACTTATTGACCCACCCTCGTATATTGCCAAACTGGTAGGTGCGCAGTGTTGCGAAGGGAGGCACGAAAAGTTTTACACAAATAAAGCCACGTCATGATTACAGTTTGCAAATAAAGTTTATAAAACTGCCGCTAGTTATAAACTACATAAAAACAGTCCTTAAAAACGTTGTTTGTAAACCTGTCTGAAGATAATATGTAGACTAATTTTTTAATACCTCACTTCTATACTATTGTTGAGTGTGCTGGCAATCTCGTGAAAAAATGATATACAAGGATCAAATCATAATATTGAAATTTGAGGCAAATTTGTTTACGAATGATAACTGTTGTTAAACTTGTCTATTTAGTTAAAATTTAAAAAAAAAAGTGAATAAATCAATGCAAGGACCACTAATGCATTGACTGATTTAAAAAGACAAAGTGAAGGCATACATAAAAAAATGGAGCTTTGGAAATCAAAATTTAAAAAAAAATCGTCATGTTTCCACTTTTAAATGATTTTGCGCCAGATATATTGAAGCAAACAAAAATCTATTTACTGAGCGCTTTGATAGTTTGCTAAGATTGTTTATTTCACAAATTTACTCTAATAGTAAAAAAAATCATTTGATTTCAAAACTATGATACGTATATTAAATATGTAGGTAGTTGTACGTTTGATGTGATACCTATATCATGATTGATATATGTAATGATAACTCCCGTGTATGTGTATAATTTAGGAAACACTACATTATAGTACCACACTGCCCTTAACCTCAGATATAGGTTTGTTATTATTTATATTTGTTATGTTTATTATTTATATATTTAAGTTTTCTTCATTTTTGTATTAGTGCCTACATTTTTGACTATTTAAAAAGGTGTCTGAATTATTTAATGAAATAGAGGGGGGAGGCGCCAAGTTTCGATTTTTTTAAAAAAGGAGGCGTAATAACATTACGTTTAGAAATCACTGATGTATTTGATAGGAACCGTAATTTAATACTTGTGTATTTTTGTAGATACTAAACATTATACTTACCTACATATAATAAAACAATCATTAGATTTACTTAGGTAGAAGATAACGGTGTGAAAGACCCCTTACTTCAAAAATTGTACTGAATTCCACACCACCGTGGAGGTACAGTTAAATTGCGGGTTTTTTTTAAATCTGTGGTTTTTCCATTACGCCTATTTCATTGAACTACGTTTTAACTTAATTTTCTAAGCATAACATATTATACAAACTACAAATGAATATATTTACATAATATTATCTAATTAAAATTTAAATGGTGACTCATAACTTTATATTACAATATAAAACAACCGAAATAATAAAACTACCTACTATTATATTTCTAAGAAAAATACTCACTTTCTGAAATGCAAAATATTAAGAATAACATTACCTACATAATATATACAAAATACATAAAAAACATTTTATACATGTGATATAGGTATTTTTTGCAATTTACATTAAATTTAGTCAATACCATTATGTACGGACTATGTCCAAAATGGTATACCAACATAAATGAATTGATTTTACAGACATGGGGTGCAGAGAAATAATATTATATTATATTTATACCTACATCAGATTGAATATGATAACATTTTTATAATAAAATAATATTATTTGGTACTTATGACATTAAAAGCAAAATTAATAATTAGTAGGTAATCTTAAATGTATTAGTCCTACCTAACTAAAATTCACAGATTTCAGGGACATAATAACATGGAGTTAATGTTATAGTATAATAACTACATGTAAATGCAACAGTTTCAATATAATTAATTATTTAGACATGTACCTACTCACTAATATTATTTTGTATAAAATAAAAAAGATAAAAATAAATATCAGTAAGCAATTATTCATTAGACGTAACCAACTGAAAGAAATCATAGTGTTTCGTACCACGAGAAAGTCGTGTATACTATTGAAAATACTTAAAATACTTTCTGCGACTATTGTATACCTACATACTTCATAAACAAAAGAATATCTAGTTGTATTATAAATGCATGTCCTGACTAAATATTCTTTTCGAATTTATTATAGAGGTAGAATATGCAAGTACTCATAGGCATAAAGGCAAACCGACCGCTTGCTGTGCGTTTTTGTGCAGGTCACTCGAGGTAGGTATATTTTCAAATGCACATGTTCCACAAACTGATGTAAACTTTACAGACCTTGTAAATAAGGGTTTGTATTCTTCTAAATCTGGGTAAAAAGGTTTTTATGACCTGCCCGTGATACCGGGAATTTTCGGTAAGTGTTTGGGAATAAACGCCATATGAAGCAAAGTTAACATGATAAAATGAACACTAATAACATTACATTAAGGGTTATTTTAGCATATTATCGTCAGATGCAGTGAACATTTTAAACTTCAAGGTTCGTTATATTATGGGATGTTTTATACGAGCGCATCAGTCATATAATTAAATTGAACAAACACATAAATTGTTCTTGCTGTTCTAACAAATAACATTTTATAATAGTGTCTCACTTTGCAAAATTATTATGTGGGTTTCTCTAACGTATATCTTTTTACATAGCCCTATCACTGTCTTATCAAAATATCGATCAGACTTTGGAAATTGATTAATTTTATATAGAAAACATTCAATTAAACTACTTGTGCATTTTTATTTTTACGCATAAGCATTTTATCTACAAATAGCTAAAAGTAGATTTTTCTGTATATAATAATAAATGGGGTATCCATGATTTAAGGGCCTAAATAAAGTGCGAGTCCTTCATGGCAACGGGAGTGTTAATGTACATTGGTGATATTACGTGGCATTGCAATATTTATTTAATAAAGCATTGGTGAGTACTAAATTTTTTCCTGGTTTTTTTCCCTGCTCCATCACTATACAGAATAGCGGTTTTATAGTCGTCGTCGTCGTCGTCGTAGAAAGAGGCAGAAGAGGAAGAGTAAATTATTGACATATTATTACACTGGAAAGCTAATTTGCAGTAAGCCCACTTTCGACTTCAATCAAAACATTGCAAAGACCATCAATCGTTTTTGGTTGCAGAGAGTAAAATTATGAATGGCAAGTTTTGTTTTAAATTATGCGCTGGACACATTAGATTTTGGATATATCAAAACGCATTGTCTATTAATTGTAAACACATATTTTTCAGTAATTTTGTCAGATTCCTTTTCCCTTCTGGCGTAGGTATTTTTTCTTTTCTTGCTGAACAAGGTATTTTAGTCCATCTAAATTATTTGTTTGACTGAAATAGTTTTCAATTCAGGTATTCAAATTTCTGACAGACTTCTATACTATGTTTAAAATGTTTATTTGTCCCTTAAAATGGTCGAAATCAGTGTTTCTAAACCTTTTTACAGCCGTGGATTACTGAAATTATTAGAAACGTTTTACGCACCGCTAACGTATAATTAAAACATATTATATAATATATAATAACGTATGATAGCAGTTAATTTCGTCACGTAAAACCATTAATATATTTAAAGACAAAAACACAATGCTCAAATACTTACAGTTAATGCTGCTCTGGTCTTTTCATTTTCTGATGTTTTAAAATAACTCCACAATATTGAAACAAGTTATAATTTTTGGGGGTGTCTTCACAGCCTTTCTGGTGTTTATCATTTTGAAGTGTTTGTATTTTTCTTCACCAATAACTTTTTTTAAAAATCACAGGGAATAATTTTGGTTCAAGTTTTTCTATATGAAAATGGAGACCAAGCTATACATATCAACAGACGACGTAATAAAATAATGACTGACACCTTATTTTATCAACCAAAAGTTGAAACGGCCAACTACTATGCTATGACCAATTCATAAATAAAAGCACCATATATCTATGTATTAATTAAATACATAGAAATAGGTATGTACCTACATATTATACATATTCGGCGTAAAAACCTCAAAAATGATAATCATGCACGACTATTGCCACTCGATTACTAATGGTAGGTAGGTACCTACCTATCATACATTTTTTTAACTTCAATGTGACCTGTATGGGCATTGGTTAATAATAATCGCTGGCAAGCTATATTATTTCGTCTAGGTATCTTATAGGTTCAAAAGCTTGGGTGACTAGGTACAATGAAAAAATGGCGTTGCGAAAACCTTTATAACATTTTGTAGTCTTGGGACATCTCTCAACAGCAGCCTCAAAATGATTGATTCCTTGCTATAATTAGAAGAGAGGCGATCTTCCTGTTTTTTTATCTTCACAGAATTATTAAACTCATTATTTCGTTCTTCCAGTCAGCTTTGAACGTAAATTAGATTGATTAAGGGCATTAAGGCGAGATATAGGTACCTAGGTACCTAACTTGCCGACAACACCGAGTTGAGTCTTTATTTTAATTGAGGCTTTTCAGCGATTAGGAATGCAGTATATGTATGAATAGAATAGTTACCGAAATTATAATAATACTTATATTATAAGTACCCACATATAATTTGATTTTTTACGGCGTATTGAAAACCTGTGTTATTAAAAATCTATAGGGGAGAGCAGGTAGGATTCGTACACAGGGAGCATTCGTACAGTGGCGATATCTTCACTATCCAATTCATTGGCGTGCTTGCGTTTGTGTGTGTGACTCCCGCTCATACGCATAGTGTAACCGCGGGGCAGGGCATCAGTGCGGCCAACAGCTTCGACGGAGCACGCCGATACATGTTTTTGCTCTACGTAAGTATTTTTTGTATTCACTTTTGAACACGCTTAACTGTTATAAGTTTTGCACGAATGTTATAAGTGACTTAGTATAGTTTATGAAGTGATCACTTCGTTTAATATGTAAATAGTCATTTGAGGCTAACTATAGCGGTTATTTTTATTTTCAATTAATTTGTTGATTTCTCGGTTTGGGGTACCTTCGTGCAGTTATGAGTGGGGTAGATTCGTACTGTACGAATGCTCCCCATTCCTAACTGCGTGGCAGTAGAAAGATTGTGCACCAAAAATATTATTGTTACAGAACCATGCCGCGAATATATGTGAAAAAGGGGACAAGAACAGGAGACGTTGATGAAGATGCAAGATGCAGCCGTTAGAATCCACGTAAGGTGGACAATCAACTTCTACAGCGGGCCAAGATGCCAATGTGCCAGAAAATCTACCTGCAGAAACAGAGATTACTCAACAAGATCTCCCATGGAGCTCAGCGCCAGTATCACCCTCCTTGCTATCACCTACAACTGCGCCTGCATCTTCATCAACTTTAGGAGTAATAACTCCAGAAATTATCCGGCTCTATCCTTGAGTGGACAGAAATGCGTTAAAAAAGTCGAAGACAGGAAAACTACCAGGAAAATTGAGAATATATACAGATACCCCTGAAAAAATAGACTAGAAGAAATAGAAAAAGTAAAAAAGTTGAAGAAGCAAGAGCAAGAGTGGAAACAAAGGGCTAAGGAGATGAAGCGAGCATTACATTTACTGTCAGATACAAGAACCAAAACAAAGAGACAGAAGAAAACTTCAGGGACAACTAAACCAAAGAGGCAAAATAAAACTGTAAATACTGATAGTCAGGATGAAACTGATTGTGAGGATGAGGCTAATATGAGTTTAGGAGAAAGTTTTTGTTCTCCCATCAAAGAGACGTCTGAAGGATCGGATACTGAGAATGAAACTCCAGTTACGTCAGAGAACATCAAAGAAGAACGCTTTGTGATAGTAGAGTTCAAGAAAACAAAGACCGTTTTATATTATCTTGGACAGGTGCTTAAAAAATATAGTCCCGTTGAATAAAAAGTTTTATTTTTGAGGAAGAAGCCTCATACCTGGAAATTTGTCTTTCCCACATGAAGGAACAGTTTACATATCAGATGTGGTATGTGTTTTCCCACTATCAAAATCTGATTTTACAGCAAGAACAGCCCGGATAATATTTAGCTTCGAAAAAGACCTATATATGTATAATGTTGGATAGTACAACTATTAAATACATAAGATTAAGACCTATTACTCTAATGGTAAATTTTATAATGTTGATTTATTCGTTCCTTTATTAACAAAAAAATAAATAAAAGTGTTATGTTTTTATGACTAAGTAGTAATAAGCACTTCAAAAACAATAACTGTTATTATTATTACATGAAGGCTGATTCTGTGTTAGCTTTGATCTCAATACATGATTATATTACATTGAATAAATAGCATTTTCTTTGACTGTACGAAGGTTCCCCATTATGTACGAATGTGCCCCACACTATGTACGAAGCTACCCCACGTGTGGGGTAGTTTCGTACGTTTTCCATTTTTCAGAAAAGTTACCGTAGCTTCGCCATGCTGATTTGTATCTAAACTACACTTCACTATTATTAAAGCCAAATATATTGGATATATAGCAGCATTGAAGTTATTTTAAAATATCTTACAGTTTTGTTTTTATACGGCTTAGAGTAAAAAGTGTACGAATCCTACCTGCTCTCCCCTAAACCTTATAGAGATAGGTACCTATCTTCTTCTTATTGTGCCATCCCCTAGCGGAGGTCGACCACCATCAAAGCGATCTTATCTATGTCGTCTGCTACCCGGAACAGTTCGGTGGAGCTGCACTCGTACCAATCACGGAGGTTCTTAAGCCACGAAATGCGGCGCCGTCCTCTGCTACGCTTCCCATTGATCTTTCCTTGAATGACAAGTTGGGGAATGCAGTATATGTGTCCTCTCATAATGTGGTCGAGGTATTGTAGTTTCCTGGTTTTGATACTACGTAGAATTTCTCGGTCCTTCCCCATTCGATTGAGAACTTCAACATTTCGTCGCTATAGGATTTGTTTCCCGAATATCCATTTTTGTCGAAATCGACATTTTAATACAGTTCAATTTCTTTTATCGAACTCTACCGAAATCATTTATAAAAACAATATATTTTTTATCTAGGAACAGAGATAGTTTTTTGAAAAACCCGAATACGCCATGTTAAGTTACAATTACTCCGTGTTGTTCTCCCGAATGTCCAACTATTCGTACCTGAATATCCAAGTTAATTTCGGTCGAAATAAATCTCTGGCTCAGTTTTTATTTCCCGAATATGACTTTTAGCCAATCAAACCGCGCTGACGCCGTGCATCTCGCTCCCACATTCACGCTGTCCAGCTCTAAAACAATCACGCCCACTTTCATATTTTTCGGCCGTCCGGAATGCTCTTTCAAATTTCGTCTTATTGATATTGTTTTTAAAGTTACTATTGTTTTAATAGTGAATTCATCAAATTTGAAGAGATCATTTATAGCTGATACATCACCAGTTCGCCCTGAACTTATAGTAAAGTTTTGGAAGTGAGTATTTTAACCTAAATAACTGCATTTTGTTTTGATAAATGACACAAAATCCCAACGGTTATATGAATTCTACAGTGTGACCCGGCAACTACTATGACGTAAAAAATAATTATTATTTCAAATTATTATTAATTAAACATTGTTTGTCTTTATTTTACTTTTAATCTAGGTATTTCTATGAAAATAAAGGCGATGCTATTATTTATTTTTGAATGCGCTGATAGTTAATTTAATTTAATATGTATGTTAGTAACTATTTATTTGGTAAATATTATATACTTAGGATATTGGTACCTACCTAATATTAGCAGCCAATGGTAATTAATTTATAGATGCTAATATTTTGTATTGTCATTCCAATAGTAAATATATAATATTTATTTGGTGGTTTGTAATAAGTTTAATTGTTAATTATAGAAATATATAGAAATATATATATACATAGTTTTTTTTTTTTTTTTGGAAAAAGTATTAATATAAAATTGTTAGCAAGTACGAGTAAGTACCATCATAAAATATTGGAGAAATCCGTGACGTCGATTAGTAATTGAAGTAGTAGATACCTACATTTATTTAATAAACCAAAACCGATCGCCGATAGTCGCTTGATTTTGAAGAATACTGATGAGCAGGTATTAAAAGGCCAATAGTTAAAGTTTGTCGTCATAAGTATGTCACCTCGTAGCATAGTGGATAATTTGTGGACTGGGTCGTTAGCCCAGGAGATGCAGGGACGATTCCTGCCGGGTGTCTTACTTTTTTCAAAAAGATTTTTTCTATTGGTTATAATATATTTTCTCAGAAGTGATTTTAAAAATTATGTATGTTCAATAATTAGAATGGTACATTCTTAAATCTTGTGAATTATTCGTTGAATAAAAAAAAAAGATTATTAAAAACTATTTTATCACTTATTACGAAAAAAACCGAAAAAAGCGAATGCCGCATGTTATTATTACCTACGAACTTGGGTTATTACGATCATTAGGTATTTAAATAGTAAAAGTAATCATTAACAATTATCGTGTAAATAAATATAACATTTGAGGTGCGTACTTTTTGACCACTCAGTAATCCGTGGGCCGTGCAGCAATACGCTACAGTCTTAAGTCCCGAACGTCCTTGTTTTGTCCCGAATATCCATTATTCTGAGAGAGCGCTAAAAATTTCCCGAATATCCACAACGAGTACTTGTAAATAAAACGCATTTTCTGTGCATTTACTGATTTATACCAGTATATTATTCTTGGAATCTATTCTTAGATAATGTTGCAATCATACAGTGTAGAAAAAATGATTGATACATCTACTGATATTTCATAATACGACAATGAAATTTGTTTTTCGTCTCCTGAAAAATTGACATTTGGTCTATTCGGGAAACAAATCCTATAGCGACGATTTGTCACCCGGTCAGTCCAAGGAATTTTGAGGATGCGTCTATACAGCCACATCTCGAAAGCTTTAAGTCTCCGTGACATCTCTTGGTTTAGCGTCCATACTTCCATGCCATAGAAAAGAATTGAGAGCACGTCATAACAACGTACCATACGCAGTCTCAGACCTAGGTTAAGATCTCGATTGCTAAGGAGGCGTCTCATTTTGAGAAAGGCGCTCCTTGCGATCTCAATTGTAGTTTTTATTTCCTGAGACTGGTCCCATTTCTCATTGACCCATAATATCGTTGTTAGGCAAAAAATACAGCAAATCATTAATAATTAATAATTATTATGCTGTGTTATAATATGAATCATTATTTTTTACTGTTTATGTGTTAGCAGCATAGATAGTTAGCAGATCTAAAAAACTATAACGAAGTGATCGTATACTATTTTAAACCTTGTCGTATTTCTGATATAAATTTGATAAGCCCCACATGCCTATACGCTGAAATGATTCATTATTTTTCTATGTTACTTAGAGAAGCTTCATACATCGATTGGCGTAGGCCGTAGCGTATCGTTATACCGTACAATAGACAAAGGGTTAAGTTGACGATTATTCGTTATAAGAAAATATAATATATTATGAATTTTGCAGCAATGTGAAAATAGATTACGGCAAAGCAATAATTCCTTACGGGGCTTCCCAAGTTTTCTTATGCAGCTCGAAGACGGTGAATTCCCATAACACGGGTAAGTACAGCGCAATTATTTTTTACTCTAGTAGGCTTAAAATGTAATGACGTCATTCTTTAGTTCCTCGTACCTACTGCAGGTGCCTGGTCATGCGACTTCGAAACATTTTGATTTTTGATAATAGTGTAAAGATAAACCATCACTTATTTTATAATAATGTAGTGTTTTGAATGTATAGTTTCATTATAATTATATTATTACATTGAACTAGCTAAAGTTTTGTGATGTGATTTTACTTCATTTTATGACATGTGATTAACGTAACCAATTTCGTTTGTCTAATCTAAAATGTTTTTAGGTGATCGAAGTTGGATCCTGAACAATTATTACCTACCGCATGAGATGAAAAAAAATACTCAGTATTCTTCGCCTAGAGAGATCCCACTTATCATCTGGGTCAATGTCAATGTTGGCGTAAGTAGTAAGTACTTATAAGATTTTACGCATGGAATGTAATGAAGTTAGAATGTCACCATCAATTTCCTAGGGTAAACAGTCTATTGTAGAAAAAAAAACTATCAATTATAATCTGGATGGCGAACCCTTTTGAGTAGGTATATTAATATTTTACTAAATAACTAAATGAATACTTTTTTAATCAATTTTTATGGGTAATGATTACTCTATGGTGTTTGCTTTTCTCCATCGCCAACCACCACATCTCGACACACATAGTCGAGCGTATACCATGGTGTACCGAACATTGGGCGTTTTTCATAGCTGTGCTAAGAGTGACACCTGTAGAATCTTCCCGATATCTCGATTGGCGTGCAAGAGTGCATGATTTCTAGTCCAATTTAATCTATTATGGTCATGCCTCAATGAAAAAAGACCTTGCTCATCATATGACGTTTCAAACTTTTTGAAAGAAATAGTGCCCCATAGAAACCAAGTTACAATAACCGAGCGGGTATTAAAACTTACTCATTTGTATACATTGATATAAGTACCATGATAATACACCGTTTCATACAAAATCACAATATTAAAGTGGGCAAGTTTTGCAGAATAGGTCAAAGACATCTTTCAAAAATCTCGAATAATCCTTTTTTTGCAATGTGGGTAAAGTTAATATTTAACTACTTGCTACAATATAATATAATATATATATATTAGCGTTCTGGAAAGAAATGTTGTACAACAATAACCCTTATTGCGATGCAGGCAGGGTTAATTTTTCAACCACATTTATCCACATTTTTATGTCCAGAGAGAATGATATTTGAATGAATGGATGGGACCTGTCGGATCTTGATTTCTATTAGCATCGTTTGCGAGGGTCCTTTCAATTTTTCAAATTGCGTATTCTCATATAAATGTTTGTATTCTATACAGGTGCCGTACGTAAACAAAAAGAACTGATGACTTCATTAAAATCTTGGATGCGGGCCGCACCGCGGCCAACATCGATTATTCTAACTCGGAGAAAGATCAGATGCGGTGCCTGGACATGCTCGCCACATACTGCGTGCAGGAAGCTAACCATGAAAAGAATATAAACATGAAACGGGATCTGTTCACCAAAGCCGCAAACCTATACACCACTGCCGACAAAATCATCATGTATGATCATGTAAGACGATACCTACCCACTTTCATTACCTATTTTATTCTACCTAGTCAAATTTTGTTCAAATTTCTTTATATATAATAATATGAAGTGAACTTTACAATTTACAAGTTCAATCCATTCACAACATGACTTGGAAAAACAAAATGAAAACAACTGATTTTTCATTATACAACAGCCGAATTTACTTTACCGGCGAAAATGCTGTACATCTGTATTTTTTTTTTGCAGAATCTTTTGGGCCGAGCATACTTGTGCTTGTTGGAGGGTGATAAAGTGGTGGACGGTGGATGCGCAATTCAATTTTGTGGTGAATCAATCTTCCAACAACATCCCCTCGCTGTTCTGGAAAGTGTGCATCGCTTTCAATAAAAAAGACTACCGCAGCGCTCTCGGCTTCTACAGGGAAACTCTGAGAACCAACCCCAACCGCCTGGCTGTTCTCCGTCTCCGTTTCGGCATGGGCCATTGCTTTATGAAGCTAAATAATCAGGATAAAGCAAGGTTTGGGATACTTACATTGTTTTAAATATTTTTCACAGCAAACGTCAATCTGTGAAATGAGAATATACTCATCTCTCATTTAAAATAGTTCAATATAATAGTTTAAATATTCAGTTAAAATGAATATCTAGAATTTTTCAAAATTGAGTTTGCATATTTCATCAAAGATCCATTAATTCTCATGTTTTTTTAAGTTTTGTTGATTTACGGATGAATGCCATGTGCCAAGTGCAATTTTGCATTATCTATCTTATATTCAAATTCTAAATAGTCATGACTCATGACTCTGGATCCAATTGGTAATGCAAGTGGCTAAACATCCATTTCTCATAAAAAAAATATTTTATATTTAAAATATTTTTTCCAATGAAAAACCATTATAGTGTAACCATAATTTAACCCTGATCATCCACAGATACGATTTCTAGTGCACATGAATTACACAACTGATAAACATTCTACGAATAATGTTTGCTTTATAATAATTATTGACCTAAGAATAAGGTAGTATTATTTTGAAATACGCCATTTCTATTGGCATTTCCCAGTGGCTAAGCCACAACATACGACCGTAGCCATAACCATAATCTAACCTAACCGAAAAAAAATATTTTTTTAAATCGGTACATGTTCAAACACGGGCATTACCATGATCTTACTCCCTACTTCATTTATCATTTGTCAATTTATGGCTACGGCCGTATGTTGTAGCTTAACCACTGGGAAATGCCAATAAATATGGCGTATTTCAAAAAATAGTACCTTATTCTTAGGTCAATAATTATTATAAAGCAAACATTATTCGTAGAATGTTTATCACATTTGAATGGTCAAAGACATAGCTTATAATTAGTTTCTTTAGAATTATCTTCAAATGTGTTAATCGTGCCAATTTTTTAATAATAAAATGCCTAATTTTTGTTAAATTTGGGATCACAAAGATTATTAAATATAATTTTTTATCGTAAATATGTCACTATATAATGTTAACATTAATTTTACTAATGGTTTTGTAAATGCGTTTAAAAAATAATGAATCTAAAAAAATATTAATACCACTGCACATGGATGTACCGAAATATGACTATATTCTAAAACATTAGAGCGAAAAGTTTAAAAAAATACTATTTTATGTAATAAAAATACTTTATGCAGTCATCAAATGTTTAAAATAAATATAAAGGGTAATAAGGCTTCAAAATTATATAAATAGATTATCTAAAACGTTTAAGGAATGTCCAGGATTATGCTCTGAATATACCTAATAGGTTGAGCAAATGGCTGACATCCATTTCTCCTAAAAAACAAAATCTGTCAATACAAACCTCTACTCTGTGGAGGCCCATATGATCCTATTAGGATCGGACATGGTCGAAAGAAAAAAGAAAAAGAATACCATAAAAGCTCCATTTTTACCTACGCTGAGCATGTGGGCCGTTAAGTCTGTAAAGAAAACATGAAGAAATTATATGAACCTATAATTATGTCTGATTAATAAAATTACATACTTAATGTAAATATTATGATATAAATTTCATATATCATATGAGTATGAAATGAAATTTATGACGAAAAGAATAAAATCCTTTCTACATAAATTTTAAAAAGATCTCATTGCTCCATCTATCTAGTAATCATAATAGTAATTCAAGAACCTTGTCTATCCGCTTAATTCAGCAGGGTGAAAATTTTTCTCAGTTCAGTTCATTCAGTTGTCTTGTAATTTGTTTTCAGGGTTACAATCCAAGTCCAATAACAACACAGAGAATCGGGGGTTGTGTGCGGAGAACTGTTACTAACTTGCACGAGAAACCGCGACCAGGCTACGCAGTTTGCACTTTCTGCTTTTGTCCTGCCGCACTTTGGCCTCGAGCAGATGTATATCATTTTATCGAGGGGATTCAGAGAATGTATGTATATTTTATATCATATTTGTATAGGCGTACAGTTAAAATTATATTTTTTACTGGCCCTACCCGATGTGGATCTCGGCTGCCTCATGAAGAGGTCTCATAACAGATATTTTTTACAAGAAATATATGATCGTTTGCTCAACCTATTGGGTCCACAGCTTAACAGTTGATATTCCTAAATAATACACGTGATTTAAGAATGTAACAGTCTTCATTGAAAATATTTAACTTGGAACAGCCTCAGTAAAATACCCATTCGAAAAATCTTGGATCTTCTCAAGCTGACTCAGCTGGCATGCGATAAATCTAGGGTTGATTCCCATGTCATGTTCTAACATTTTTATCAATTAGGTTTGTTTCTGAACCTGTTTCGAGTTATGTAGGGAAGATTGATGAATGTTTCATTGTTAAATCTTGTGTAACATCTTGAAGAATCTATAATTTAATTTAAACTATTAAAAAGTACTAGTATGTCAGTACGAAAATTCGAAGAGATCCTTATGCTATCTATGAATCAAAATTTGTATATAATAGAATATGACCTGGTATTCACCACTTAAGAAAATTGCTTTACAATAATTGTTTTGTTCACCCATACGCACTTGCGGCAGGCCGCTGCGGCTAGCCGGCATACAAAAAAGCCGCGATGCGGCCTGCCGCAAGTGCGTATGGGCACTAAGCTTTTTATCAAGTCATCATCATCAGCCGGGGTCGATCTACAGTTGGATGAAGGCCTCCCTTAGCTTCCTCCATTTTTCTCGGTCCATAATTATTTACTGCCACATACATCCTTCTTCTTGGTCGTTCACTCATGGCTGAGGATCGTGACCACTTTTTAATTTTGCCATCCAACTTTATTGCTGAGTTTTTTCTTATTTTTTTATCAAGTATGAGGACTGAAATTTATGTTCTAGTCTATGTTATTATAATGTTGTAATTATTATTGTTAATACTGTATGGTGGGCGAATTTAAATAATTCATGCAAAGCCAATGTATAAATATATTAAGTTGTTTTATTGTATTCAACAATTATTCCTTCACTGGGCCTCCCAATGTTTCAAAAATGTCATAAAGGCTCAACCAAACAACTACGAGATAATAAAAATTCTTGGATCACTATACGCTTAATCTACCTTTCAATCTTAACGAGATGTAGCTCGAGAGCTCAAGAAAGTCACTGATCAATTCCCAGATGACATCGAAGCTTGGATTTAATTAGAGCAGTCTGATTTGCAGTTATATCATCCCATTTTTTATTAATATACAAGACATAAACTTTCATTTTTAAAGATATAATAATTATGTATAACCATCTTAGTCATTTTGTCATCTGTCTTTGTTTCATCGTTGATACTAGATAGATCAATATACACTTCAGAGAAGAGGTGTTTATTATCTGCATTGTGAAACTTGTAAAACAGTTTAGAGATTCACACAATTCACACAATTCACCAAGCACATCTTTATAGCGAGCAGCAGCCATATTGTAGATCCAATTCATGGTCCGAAATATGTGTATATATATGACAAGGGTGATCGACTAAATCTCATGGAGCAATTTGGGATAAAAAAGTGTATTCCAAAAAAGTCTATGTGGATGTTAATCTGTAAAAGACTTGTTTTCGCAGGGTTTAATTGAATTTTAAAAACTAACCCAACACCATCTGTAAGTTGTCTTATTTCAATGAAAAAAATATGCATAACTGACAAAGTTTAATGTGCACTATTTATGGCAGTTCTTAACAGCCTACCTCCACCTTTCACCACTGCTATCTATGCCCCAAGGCTTTCTATGCAATGTGCTGCTCACCCATCTAATGGTTAAACAATCAATGAAATGTAAAAACAATAAATTGTTGACTACGTAGTATACGTTTATACAGCAAATACTTTAAGTAATATTCTGTTTATTTCTGTACATGTTTGCTTGATCTTATCAATGCTTTTTTGTTTGCAGTATGAGAATTGTTTGAACAAATTCCACGCTCACCATAATGTGGATGGTTTGATTTACATGGCCCGAGCTGTGTCGTATGCGAATCGACTCCAGGAAGCCAATATAGCTTTGCTACGAGCCAGACGAGTTGGGCCTTGTAACGGCTCTCTACTCTACACCATGGTGCTCATCCTGAGAAGAAAGTCCGCCCACGTTTTGATTGGTCACAGAAGTTTATTACTTTCAATACTTACCTATGTAACTACCTACCCACAGAAAATTGATTAATTTTTGTATCATAAATTTCATGATTTTTCCTTTACAACATTGATGATTTATTGTAATATATTTAGACCAAGCAAAGAAATTAAACGTTACACCTCCTTACATTTTTAAGTTTAAGTCGACCACCCAGTTAAGTACCTCTTGGATTGATGATTGTTAATAGAAAGGTAGTTTAAAGTATTTTAATAAATAATTGATGTTTTATGATAAATGTTGAATTTCATTTTTTCACCCTTTCCTTTGCTCAGCTGTTATAAAATATTATTATATTCGCAGAGAGCATAATATTCATAGACTATAGATACATCTAGACGCCACCCGTTGCATTGCTAAATGAAGCTGCGTGCCATGCGTTTGGTTTGTGGGCGAGCGAACGCATTCGTCTACAAATGTTCAAGACCATAGACCATTTCGGTAGTGCTCGCACTAGACGCTCAGAATTAAAATATAATTTTCTATAATAATATACAAATAAATTATCACGAACATGTATCAACTTACCTATGAAGCGTAATACCATCTTTTTGCTTATCAGTACGGCTACCATATTTTAATACAACACATAAAACCATCTTTCCTGCTTAAATAACTAAAAATATTTACCAATGACTATGTTTAACACAAAAAATAGCAATTTAGCAACACGAGCAACGACGCTACGTGAAGCGATTTACCACAATTTGTCGGCGATACTTTTGGAAACTAACTCAAAAATATGTAGAACTTTTATCTTACTCTAGCGCGTGTCGCAGAGATTATAAGGGTGCCGAATACTTTCCCACTCGCACTCATGCATCGTTTTTGTTCAGGCCTTGATAATATTACTAATTGCACTTTTGGAGGAGTCCACACTGCTCTAAAGGGATCTTATAGAATATACTACATCACAATATTTGTGAAGGTGACATTCTTTATGAACCTAAAACACAATTTTAAAACATGTCTGCTCGATTAATGGAACCGCTGGAAGCTGAGTCCCATTGTATTCTGACCAAGCCGCAAAGGTCAATAATACTAGCATAATTTGTAAAAAGCTTCAGTCACATTACGGCTAGTTATGCCGTAATTGGATATAATACTGGTGACTAAATTGGTAAAGCGCATCGGCCAGAATTCAATGTATACAGGTTCGAATTCTGTCAGGTGTCATATTTTTTTAAGTACCAATGTTTCTGAGGTGTTTTCAAACAGTGCAAGTAGGTAGGTATATTGTTCTTGTCGGTTTATAGGAAGCCAGCGGCAAACAAATTTTGAAAATAGCTGATATACCCACTGGATTATTTGTTAGGTTAGGTTTTCATTTTTGTATTCATGAATTTTGCCAAAATCAGCAATAAAAATTGGCGCGGTTCCCGCCTGGCTTTCTGTAAACTGACTTGCACCGGTATGTAAATCAGTGCCCCGCAACCTTTTCTCCAAGACACACCACAGGTCTTCACAGAAGACAGTGACACACCGCATGTTAAACAATTTATACACCAAAACATGGACCCCACATCCTGAGGGGGGACCCCAGACTAAGATATTTGCCCCCCCTACCTATCGCTAAGGTTAAAGACAGTGTGATACTCTAAAATAGAGTTTTTAAAATGGTGTTTGAGGTAAAATTAATGGTATTGAATGTTTGTATTTATTAATACATCCACTTGAATTATGGTTAGTTGTCTGGTTAAGAATATTTGTTTGTCGAATATTGACACAATAATAATAAATAATTATTGTAACCTACAATCGAATGTTTTAAATTATTAATACCAGCGTAGTAAAATAGCGCTGCAGTCAATTATTTTTAATATGTGAGCAAATTTGTAATTTGTGTTTATCTTACTCCTTGTCGGAAATCCAAGAATATTCTTTTTTAACCGAAATCCAGAAAATAGCCAATGGAACATCTGCAAAATTTAGTTTTTAGAGTCCCATCGTTTCTCAATTCAACTTCAACGAAAGCGCTTCTATAGAATTTTCGGCATTGGTTGCGAAAGGGTTTCGAATCCAGTCGTATTGATTGTATGAATGTAATGATGAAATTTCTTTTGCTGCAAAGTTTTTTGTTTTTGAGACAGATCCAAAATTAATTGCTTGTTTTTAATGGTGGTCTGGTAGGTCCTTTGATACATTTGTAGAGATCCTTGTCTTAACTCCTAGTTTATCAGAGCACGTCAATATATTATTTTCATTCTGACTTTGCATTGTTTTATTAAGTTCATGCAGGTGCTAAAATATATTACCGAACATATATTTTTATATGTACCTACGCAAATTTGGTTATTAAGTAATTATCGTATAATATACAAAATTATTTGTTTTTTGCAAGCAATGCACCGCGACACACCTACCGTCTAGCGGCGCACCGGTGTGCTATAGAGCTACAAGTCTCATGACAGTGTTAAACAGAGTATGATTCTCTCAGTTCAGATGGCATCCTAGTTATTTTCGTGGAGCGTATGTGGCATAGGTGCTGGTGCATTATGGCTCATCCATCAATATTGACCACGGCACTGGGTGTGTAGAAAATGATGGGTATTAGGAAATGAAAAAAATATCGACGTTATCGTGACATTGTTACCATAGAATACTTCAATGTAGTTACTAGGTGCTGGGAAAATTCTAGGGAGAACAATAATTATCCACTATAACTGCATAAGCAGGGATGTGGTAAATAGACGGATAAACTTGTATTAAATAGTATTTCCAGTACCCTAAACCTGAAAGGCGCATCACATGTGACAGAAGATTTTGACGTATGATAGGCAACGACAACAAACTTAGTATACATATAATCATAGACAATATATGACAAAATACAAATATTTAATAATTATTAATTATACATGATTCATACGCTGTCATTCGAAACGATAAGGTGGATAATAACTACTTATAATTTTGTTTATTGGTTGTCTTATTATTAAACGTACTTAAAATTGGGATTTTTAAAGTAACTAGCGTTGGATATAAAGCTTGCTCGTCATAAATTAATGCATAACGAAACATTTATGAACGCACGAGGTCTAATGCCAGCGCTCCATTGGCGAGCCAAAAGTCCGACGACAATAAGTCTTCAGATTTTTCTACGTTCTGCTACTGGCCAACAGACGTTCAACGAAACGAGTAAGGTGAATCGGGGTAAGTGCACCATATAAAATGCATATATGAAATTTAAAGTGGTGCCACATTTCACAGGAGTATCACATTGCTTTCAAATTTTTATAAGAAGGATATCAACTATTTCTTATTCTAATTATTTTATCACCACAACAATATATGCTGTTTTTAATTGATTTTTAAGTATTTTCATTTAAAAAGTACGAACATGTGCACTTACCCCACTTTCGGGGTAAGTGCATATTATCATATTATTTTTATTAATTGCTCACATAAAGAAAAGGTTCGATCTCCAATGCAATAAAACGCAATAAATACACAATTTCGCTTTGTTAAAATACTAAATATATATGTAACAAAGCATATTTAAAATAAAACTGGTCAGGATGGGGTAAGTGCACCTAAGTATTGCTAGTGATGGGCAAAAAAAACAAATGTAAGTAATATGTTTATTTTTTAATCTTGTTTTTCACAATATTTACTAAATGTAATAACCGACCTAAATATATGTTTAAAATTTAAATAATACAGTTAATATCAGAATAAGCAAAATTAATGTGGAAATAATAACTCACAAATCGCCTCGCCTCTATGGCATTTTTGAAACATAGTAAGTACTTTCAATGAAATATAAGGGGAAAATATACATAATGCATTTATTTATGTATGTTGTATAAACATACTTTAATAAATACAAAATGACTTATTGAATATTAAAACCATTAAAAGACATTTTAAATATAAATTCTCCTCGTCTTCCTGTTATGGGATTGGGCAAAATCGATATAATATCTGCGTCATGTACTTCTGATATATCATCAATTTTCGGGTATGAAAATACATAATAATTATCTTTACTTAAATGCGAAACCTTTCTTACGAATTTCGCAATGATTACCTTCTTTCTTTCGTCAATTTTTAAAATGTTGCCTATATAATGTTTGAGGCTCTTCTTTGCCACAAATTTGGCAAGTATCCAATTACCAAGTTCTTTTTTTTCAATATTTAGATTTTGTACATTTATTTCCAATCGCTCGTTAATATCATTGGTATCAAAAGTATCTAACGATAGATCTTCTTCCATTAACAAATTTAGAAAATAATCACTTTCATCTTCAGAACTCGATTGCCATTCAGATTCACTGACATCTGTTTCTGACAATGACGCTACAGTTTGTAAATGTTTTTTATGATTTATTTTTGGTGCTATCTTTTTGCAAATTACTTTAGTTTTCTCCTTGAACTTCTTTTTAGTACTCATTTTATTTTTAGACTCTTCGAGCTTATCATTTAAACGTTTTATGACATCATCATACGTTATAACTTCCGCTCCATGTGAAACTTTTGTCTTTTTTACTTTAGCAGGCTCATTTCTTCGTATAGATCTTAACATGAGTTCTTCAAATGACCGTTTGATTGGCACTATTTCTGAAATATTTTCATCGTTATCCATGAAATCTAAATTAGCTGGCTTAATTATTTTGTCTTCTAAAATTGTTATCTTCTTTAACGGGTCAAGGCAGCTATTTCTTGCAGTAGAAGTAGAAGGCTCGGAATATTGAATACAATCCTCTATATGTGGTTCAAATTGTGTTTCAAAAGGTTCTGAGGTGGAAGGTATAGCATAAAATGCTTCCAAATTTTCTATTGATGAAAACGGCTCTTTATTGATTGTTGGACCTACTGATTCTTCATCCCAAGCGTGATTTGATTTATCCAATATTTCTGTGATTGCTTGATTACTCTGATCAATACACAATTCAAAATCAGTAGTGGTTATTTGTTCAATCGTCTCTGATTTTTGAAGACGAAACTTTTCCCAGCGTGATAAAGTTAGAGGATCAAAATTGTTCGTATTTATAGCGTTTCTATCTAGTGGTTGAATACCACCCTTTTTGAATCCATTTTTTATTATTTGGGGATCAAGCTTATTCCAAATATCTGTAAGTATTTTTGAAAAAATCTTTTTTGGAAGTTTGGAACCTACATGCAGCCGTTGCCACTTTACGAGGTTCTCATCCCATGCGTCTTTCATCGATTTCATTACACTCAAGTCGAGTGGCTGGAGTATATGGCTGGAATGTGGAGGTAATTTTATTATGGTGACATTTTGTTTTCTGGCCTCCTCAATTATGCCCAAGCTTATGTGTGTCGTATGGCCATCATAAATTAATAATATTGGGCGGGTTGGCCCTACTGATGGAAGAAAACTCTCCTTGAAATATTTTTCGAAAATTGATGTCTCCATCCAACCGTTTTTGGTAGCCGCATATCGGGTAGTTGAAGACTTTTCAGGGTCAGTCCACTCATCCCACACAAACTTTCCTTTAAAAATAATAAGTGGTGGACATTTATCACCACCTGCACTGCATCCCAACAGAACAGTAGTGTTATCTCTTCCTGGTGAACTAATCGTTCTGGTGGAAGCATGTCCAATAAGCCCAACGACTTTAGTTTTGCTGGGATCTTTGGAGAAACTAGTCTCATCCATGTTCCATATTTGATGAGGGCGGTTTTGAAGATCCAGTTTTTCTATCTCGTTTGTTAAAATGTCAAAATATTCGTTTATTATAAACGGATCTAAAACTCTTTTCCTGGCATATTCGACAGGTTGGGGTTTTTTTATTGATAAATTGTTCCGTTTTGAAAATCCCATATACCAATCATGACCCGGAATTCCATTTTTAAAAGGTGTTGTTAAATTGTTATCCGCAATATATTGGGCGACTAACTCAATTACTTCTTTTTTAGAAATTCCAAATCCATGTTTCTCCATGACGTGTAGATTTTCGGCTAGGCTTTTTTCAACCTCAGCCGGTAGTGCTGTACTTCGCCCCATCGTAGTAGATTTTTTCCCACGCCTCCCAGAAACATAACACATAATTGTCAATCTGGGTATTCCGAATTTTTTCTCTGCCTGGTACCCATTTATGCGACCGTTTTTTACCTCTTCCACTGCTTCCAAAAGTTTTTCTTTGGTATAAGTAGACGCTTTAGAAGTCTTTCTAATATAATTCCTCGGCATTTTCTTTCTGAAAAAAAAAACCAACATAAGTATGTAGGTACTCACTTCATTTTATATTTAAAATTTGCAATGTTAAAATATTGTACTTAAATAAATAATAGTAAGTAAGTACTTACTATAATTTAAAAAGATTTGTTTAGATTTTTAAAATATGTACCTAAGTACTCACTTAAGTAAGTATTTCCCATCACTAGTTAAATTTCCTTCCATACAAAAATATTTGGGGGCAAGTGCAACTAGAGAGAGTTGCACTTACCCCAGTATGTAAAATTATGGAGGGAAGTGCATCTGGTCTTATAAGTCAGAATATCTTTAAGTATTCATTAAACAAATATATACACATCAAACTATAATTCAAATGAAAGGTACTTACCAAATTGTAGTTTCCCAGCACAAGTTTTAGTACAGTTATTGATAAATTACGACAACACTCTTGACTCGAACTTTGACATAAACCAACTGAAAAACTTTGAATGGTCATAAAAGTACCTATGTGTGTGGTGCACCTGCCATCTATGGGTCATATTGTGAATTTACTTGATTGAAAAAGATTCTTCATAGATGGCAGCATTCTAATATAATATGTATGGAAGATAGAAGGCGGAGATGCACTTACCCCGTATATGCACTTACCCCGATTCACCTTATATAATTAATTTGACGAGTAAAACAGTCGACTTTGACAGCATAGATAATATACGTATATCTGACAGTTAAATCGTGATGGCGTTAAATGATACCGACGTTTTATGTTTTTTGGGTTATTGGGTGGCAGATAATGTAATAACGAAGCAAAGGGTACACAAATACTGGGTGAAACATTGGATAAGGAAACGAACGACATTATCCCACACAAATTTAATACGAGAATTGCGTTTGCAACCGAGCGATTTCCGCAATTATTTGCGAATGTCGGAGGATGTATACACAGAACTGTATAATTTGGTCTCCCCATTTATTAAAAAAAAAATACTATGATGAGGGAAGCTATTTCTCCTCATGATAGATTATGTGCAACCCTGCGATTTTTGGCTGCCGGCGGAACATTCACTGACTTGCATTATAGAACTGCGATTGGAAGACAAACTCTGGGCAAGATAATTCCCGAAACTTGCCAAGTCATCATTGACGTTTTGAAAGGAGAATATTTCAAGGTGTGTATTATATTATACGTCATCTAATAAAGTTGGGCAAATTTACAAATATATCATTAACAAGTAGACATTGGTTGGTCTTATAAAGTGAACGTTTAGTGGATTGTTTTACCTATATAAATCATAGACGGCAACATCATAAGAATGGCAGACAAGATGCATTTGAGATAGGTATATATATAGTCACAAATAAGGCCAACGTTGACATGCTAAATATTCAATAGACCATTAGAATGCTGTACCTAGCCATGACTCTCCATATAGGCTGTAAGCAAGCTGCTTAATTATTCCTGTTGAATGTATTGTAATACTAGTCATATTCTTCGAAAAGCAAGCATGGAATTTGATTTCTAAATGAGGCCACATAATAATATAGGTTTGCTAACATAGCTCAAATACTTACCATTTGTTGTATCGCTTAAGCTAAGGTTTATAGGCATAAAAACAAACAAAAAAACAAATATTTTTACAAGATATTTATTCATACAAAAAACATTAATTTATTATACCGGCTTTTGTACATTTTTGCTTAATATACGATAAACTGGTTGAGTATGAACAGTAGTTGCTGGCATTATTTTGTCACTTTGTCCCATAAAGGCAACTTCATGCATCAGCTTCTCGGCCAGCAATCTTTGTCCCTGTGACATCGATCGTAGTTTCATGGCCATCATTTTGCCAAAAACATCAAATTCATCTTCAGTCTTGCTTAGTTTGTCGGTGATTAATTCTAACACTTTGTTGGCGCTATCATTCGATTTTTTTCGTTTGAACGATGGGGGTTCTGGTGCTCTATTGAGATTCGACCTTGGAGTAGTCGACAACGTGGATGTTGAAGGCGAATATTCTATCTGTAAATAAAATGTTGATTATTTTTTGTTGCAGTTCCCTGATACGCACGAAGAAATGGAGACGATTGCAGAAGAATTTAATAGTAAATGGCAATTTCCAAATTGCCTGAGCGCAGTTGATGGGAAACACATTGCAATCGTGCCACCTGCAGGCGCCGGCTCCCACTTTTATAATTACAAACATTTCCACAGCATTGTTTTGATGGCGATTGCAAATGCTAATTATGAATTTATTTATGTTGATGTTGGAACAAATGGACGTATTTCTGATGGAGGCGTACTGAGAAAATCTGATTTTTTTAAACGTTTAGACGAAGGCAGATTAAAAATACCTGCACCAAAAAAACCTACTGCTAATTCTGATGCACTGCCATTTGTTTATATTGGCGATGAAGCCTTTGCATTACGTAACGATTTCATAAAGCCGTATTCACAAAGGCAATTAAATCACAGTAAAAGAATATATAATTATCGGACATGCAGAGCCAGGCGAATTATAGAAAATGTTTTTGGCATTTTAGCTGCTAGATTCCGCATTTTTCAAGCTCCAATAAACATGAAAATTGAAAATATCAATACAGTTGTATTAACTTGCTGTGTGCTGCACAACTTTCTTCGTCGCAAATCAACACATACTTATACTCCTTCTCATGACCATGATAGGGAAAATCCTGAGACAGGTTTAATAGAGCTCGGACTGAGGTCACAGGACACCTTAGCGCCTTTGGAAGCAACGACTAATCGGAACTCGACTGCCAATGCTAAGAAAGCGCGAGGAGATTTCGAAAAATATTTTAATACTACCGGGGCTGTCACATGGCAAGAAAGTATGATAAGCAATAGATAAATTAAACCAATGTAACAATTTAGTTAAAATGTTTTACCTCAATACAATCTTCGTTGTTTAACGAGTTGGAGTAACTCTCATCAGGAGACATGTTTTCCAAATCGTCCACCATGCTGGATATTGAGCTCGATTCTGTAAAACAAAATGTAAATTGTTAAAATACAACATAATACTCAAACTTGTTTTTTATTATCTCTCCCCTAAGTACCCATTCCTTCATACGGTTAATATTGATATTGGTATAATTGGTGTAATCCAGTATATCGGGTATTTTCAAAATGTGTTTTCCGCTGTATTCCTCATAACCAAACTGTACCATTAATTTTGATTGATGATTGACGATTTATTGATTGTCTCTGAAGGAACCTAACTCAAGCGATTTTTGATTTTATGATCATTTCTTTTCTTCTTCTTTCGACCATGTCCGATCATAATATGGACCTCCACGGAGTGGAGGTTTGTATTGACAGATTTTGTTTTTACGAGAAATGGATGTCAGCCACTTGCTCAACATATTAGGTCCATACTCTGACTCATACACAAATTGAAATTCAATGTGTACTTGTCAGACCCAGGATTTGAACCTGGGACCCGACCACGACTCAATAAGCCGCGCTTCCACCGCCATGATCGTACCTATATATTATTATTTCTTACCTACCTCAGCAAAGAATAAATAATTTTATTGTGACTAGAAATGATTCATAGCTGTATGTTTTAATTGCTTAATAGTAGCTAATCTAATGCGATGTCACTTTCAGAGATACGACAATGTCATAGTCTGCACGTGTATAATAAATAGCTTTAAAGCATTCCCTCGTACCTATATATTATTATTATTTATTACCTACCTCGGCAAAGAATAAGAAATTTTATTGTGACTAGAAATGATTCATAGCTGTATGTTTTAATTGCTTAATAGTAGCTAATCTAATGCGATGTCACTTTCAGAGCTAGGTACGACAATTTCATAATCTGCACGTGTATAATAAATAGCTTTAAAGCATTCCTACGTACCTTCCATTTGGTCGTTCAAGAACTCCAAATTTTTATAGTACCACAGTTTGGGTAGATAAACTGCGTCTGTGCCGGCTCCGCTTCGATATGATGTCCTTACTTTATTTCTCTCCTTTCTGTAACCCGACCTCAATGTCTGTATTTTCTTTTTAACATCGTCGACCCTTGCCTGCGGCTCCACCTTGATTAAAATCTCCAAAAGTTCCGCATACGCCAAGGACTTGGCATCACGATTCTTGTATAGTGGGCTGGTCGTCTTTCACAACGATGGGTTGTCTTTAAAACAACTAATAAAATCTTCCAAGAAACTTTTCGAATGCACTCGTAGATCTACCATTGTTGTTATCGATGTGAGATGTCCGAACACTTTGAATGACAGTAAAATAATGATGGCGCTGTCGTCCGTAGGCATTGATATAAATAATGTGACGGTAAAGCGTGGTGAACGTACGAATTTCAGCGGCTCGGCGAGTAAAATATCAAACATGTTTGAAATCCAACGAGCCTGGTCTGCGGATTAAAAAGTCCGCAGACCTGGGGTGCTCCACGCGAAAAAAAAGTCCGAAGACTGTAAATCGTCTGACTTGCGTGCCAATGGAGCGCCGGCATAAAGATACAGTGAAAGCCATCAATAATTTGTAAGATAAAATAACAATAAATAGTATAATATTATTATATTGTGACATTGGAGTGATGAAAACAGTTTTTGGTGACAGCTATAACTGTTGCGAATGCCTTTGCAAAGTATATTTTGACGACGCAACAATAAAAATATATACAGGTGCTTTCCAAATTGAAGCACGAAGATGTTGATTATCATTAATTAGTATAAATGGAAAACAGGTAGATAAGAGCCGTGTTGGCTGTTTTGCGAAACTCTTTTGACCAGACCATCCATGCGGATGCGGTTGTTTTTGTTCGGGATATTTTGACGGGGTACTTAGTGAAAATGGAAAAATGCGAATTTTTCGCGTAATTTACATGGAAAAACAATAAAAAATATATGAAAAATCATATAATTAAATTACTCAAAGGTATGCGTTTAAAAAATGTGGAAAAAAAATGTTTGGTGTTAAAACTTGACGGCCACTCAAAATTAATTTTCTAGGTTAATATAAAAGATAAAAATTTGAAAAATCGTGTTAAAATTTTAAATAAATATACATAATCGTATGCACTTAAGAATTTTTTTTTAAAGCAAATTTAATTGTTCAAGTATCAAGTCACTGAATTTAGAGAACTAATATCTCTCACGATATAATCTCGAAAACAAAAAAAGCACTTGCACAAACGTAAGCTAATAATAGGCAAATTGATGACATAATAAAAAATTAAAAAAGTTTGTTGGATGGTTCTACTTAACGTTCATCAAATATTTCATATCGAATAACTCACGCACTATATGAGAAAAAAAATAAAAAAGTATGCAGGATTGCGCATTAGCTATGCGACAAGAGATTTTACTAAAAAAAATATTTTTAAACCCACGCAGTCAGGTTTTGCATACAAACTTAAAAATTAAATAGCGCGCTGAATACAGATGAAAAGACAAAAAAGAATCGTGCACTAACGTTAACTACTAACGCACTAGTGCTTACAATTTAAATTTTGAAAAAAATATAAGTTTAGTGACACAAGTATCCAGCATTTAGCTGGGTCACCCAAATTGAAATGCGAATAACCCCCTTAATGTGCAAGCACAAACGAAATAAACGCGTGCACAAACGTGCACTAACGATGCACAAACGAATGCACTCAAAAAAGTTGAAATTTCAACATTGGGTGACCCAACGTTTAGCTGGAACACCCAATTTGAAATTGGAATTTTTCGGTTATTATAGGTGCACAAACGAAAAAAAATCGTGCACAAACGTGCACTAACGATGCACAAATAAATGCACACAAAAAAAGTTGGAGTTTTAACATTGGGTGATCCAGGTAAATGGACCTGATAATGTATCCACATTCAAAACACAGAAACACTGTTGTAACACTGTTGTATTATAAAATAAAGCTTTGTCACCGCTTTGAAGTAGGTATCAATATGACATGAACTGTGAATAGCATGTTATGTTTGTCTATGACTAAAGTAACCTAAATAATAATTGCGAATTAATACAATATTTATTTTTAATAACAATATAATATAAATTATTTGTGATCGAACACAATAGTTATTATTTTTTTTATCAACCTTATTATTTATTATTTGCTTAAAAAGATAATCATAGACAAAACACACAATCAACATAGCGCATAAGATTGCCCTGTTTACGCTTCCCAGTCGGAAACAAAAACGCAGACATGGATTAAGTTGGCAACTGAATTGCGGTAGAAAATTCGGCTTCGATTATGCCGACAAAATTCTAAAAATAGCAATCACGTTGTGACGTTCTATCATTTATTTTTGATTCGAAACTGGACTGAATTAAACGCTCTACTTATAAATAACGACGATAGATGACAATCAATATTTTTATTATAACCTAGTCCTAGACAATATAGATATTTATTTATTTAAATTAAATACTTGAAAATAGAAGGTAAGCCTTAAATAATCGCTTAGTATGGAGCCTTCGCCACTGGTACCAACCGAAATAGTTAAATAATTTTATTGTAAGAGAGTCTTGGTAGGAACAATGTCATTGCGTTGCGTTATTACAGAAAGCCAGCATCCCGTAGCTCTTTGTAGGCCGTAGCTGACCGAAAACACTGTAGATAGTATGGGAATGGGACGACTGGACTCCGGACAATTGGACGCCGCACTGTCGTAGACACTTATACAGAACATAGACGTGGTATTTTATTCAGTTCCTACCTATACTTAGTAGTTTTAATTCATTTTACTCTTAACATAATGTATTCTTTATTGCGAATTGTGAATTACCATGCCTAAGGCTTTATATAAAATAAAAAACTCTTTTTGTTGGAACTTAAACATATGCACGATTAAATCATTATTTACGTCTGCATATTTACATTTTCACCAACTATTATATCATAATATAATCATTTATTTTAAATATATATCTAAATAAAAAAAATCTATCGAAATGGACAATTTTACGTTCTACCGAAGCGCTCGATAATTTTTCAGAAATATCAATATACATTGCAATATGATTGATTTTTTGTTGTAATATTACTTACTTAGGTCACACAGTCAAATTAATATTTCCAAAAAAATGGAGCAAAAATTAAGATTTTATGAACCGGAGCTGCGTTCCGTTGAGCTCAGGTTTATTTTGATCCCCAGGTTGGTAGTATTAAAAAATAGTTGGATATAAACCTGACGTCATGATCAGAATTTGACAGGGCGACTCGCGGACCACCAGTTATGGAACACTGCCAAACAGGATTTTGGAGGTACCTATCACTGAAGCATTTTAAATTACTTGACAACTCGATAGAAATTATTTACGAGACCCTAAATTTATTTTTGCCCGAACTTCCCAATGAAAACCTCACATGAGCATAGTCAACAGTCTTCCTAACAATAATGCATAGTATTACGAACGACGGGTTTGGAACTGCCGTTCCACGGTTTTGATCGACTGACTCGAGATAGCCAGCACCCATAGAAAACCAATCACTCGCCTATCTACACGAACTTACACAGAAAACTAGAAAAATGTTTTCAAAAGACTTCGCGTCCCAGCGAAATTAATTATTCTAAATCTAATTTACTACATCACAGCTCATCAATAAATTACTGTAAATAATGTCTATTTTTTTGGTCCCACTAAATAATGTTATTCAATTTTGTAGTGCACTGCCATAAATTACTTTTAATTCCGAATACGAGAACCTAGATAGTTTCGTGTCTCTTAATCAAATTCATTTTTATCTCATCATCAGATATCATCAGATTTAATTCTGTTTCCGTTCCGAAAATACCTATAAAAACTATCTCAGATTGGTTGAATTTCTTGAAACGGAGATTCCTTCAGAGCCAATATACACAACGAAGTCCAATCATAAGAACCTATAGCACATTTTAAAGCAGCCGCAAACCGTGTTGCGTTAACGTATGCTCACAAAAGAACATGCCGCAAAGCCCTAAAGCGCCTCCTCATGGCCGGGATGATTGACAGGCCGCCTACCTATCGCTAAAGTTAAGGGCAGCATGATGATCTACAGTGGTGTTCCCTAAATCATATTCGTGTTTTGCATGGTCAAATAAAGGGCATTTCATGTAGTTTTAGTGATTTTTTGTATTTTTAAAAAAATCCACTTGATATATTATACGCCGCCCCCCACAAAGCGCGAGCCCTCGGACTAGAGCCTCTCTTTCTTGTGGAAGCCATGACATGACGTATCAACGTACCGTTAAGAAGTATACAACAGTTTAGAGCCTTTATCTGACTATAATATGCCCAGTACCTAGAGACAAATGAAGTCTGCATGTGAAAAGATGAGTAAGAACCTACATATTATTTTGTATCAGAACATTTCATTCAGTAATGTATCGAAGGCAATTTTAATACAAGTTCTTTAGATACAAATCTTCTTTGGTCTGATCAGGCGGTTGAAATTATAAACCTACTTTGCTTTTCGAATCTAACGAAAGCATTGAATGAAAGAACTAATGGGTCGTCCCTACTGAAAGGATATACGTGTTATGCCGAATGTTCGAAATTGAGTATTACATGAATTGGGAAAAATTTTGCCTAATTCATATAAAAGTCAAGCCCGTTGTCTTATTCATGAATTGTGTAAATTATCTGCCGAGTGCGTGAATTCGTCAGGGTATGGAATTCTTAAACTGTCAACATGACAGTAGAAAAAGTAGATTTAATACGGATGGATTTATTAGTTATAATATTATTATTAGGTTAGGTTTTGTAATTCTGAATTCAACTGAATGTCCATTTTTAGCTTAGCTAACAAGTGTCAACAGACTACCAATCATACATACAAACAATCGATCATTGCACGATTGATACCCAAGCACGAATCAAATCGCGAAAATACCTTTTAGTAAAATTCTTCCGTTATCATATTATAGTTCTAGAATTATTTTGGTAATAGTACATGAATATGAACGTAATTGTAGTTATTAATTGGTATATTGTTATAAAATCAATGACATTTGACGCATTTGAATAGTTTGATTAGTTGCAAAAAACACCACTGTAGCGCTACTATCTAATTTGTCCAATGCATGAACTAGGCAGAAAAATTACTGCCGAATTCACGCAAATTTTTGCCCATTTCATGTAATAGTCAATTTCGCACATTTGGCGTAACATAGGTACCAAAATAGAACCCCTCGAATGGATTTGGGTGATTTTCCCAGCAAAAGACTATATAAATATGTCATTGACTATATATCAATACGTTAGCGCATGAACCACGGAAGTCACGTTTGGACTTTTGTTCAGGAGAGTGATTTTAGTGTAGATTAAATGTTTGAAACTCTATAACTTTTTAAAGAACTATAGTAATTAGGGTCTGTAAACGGTATTATTCATAATTAAATTTATTTTTGACCATAGTATCGATAGAAATACCAAATTATTTAGAATTAATAAATTAATGGACTTCCGTGTTTCATGTTCTAACACATAATGTAGAAGTACCACTAAGCAATACTTTACCTGTAGATAATACACGGAAGTCCATATAGGTATAAAATATTATTATTTCCTGTACATCATTTTATTAATAATTATGTTATTATAAATACACGAAATATTTCAGTAAGTCTAAATATGAAAAGGAATTATATATTTTTTAATTTACATATGTACAAGATTATTTGAAATTTATTATTGCTCTAGAAAAAAATCAACGCAATGAGAATTATTTCGGGACATCAGCTGATGAGGAATTATGTGGAATTCTATGATAAAATTCTTGCAATTCTGGAGATATCCATTGTTTCATAGTTTGCAGATCTTAACCGGACACGGTGGTTTTGCCTCGAATCTCTTGGCCTAATACAATCTCCGACTTGCTTATGTGCCGAATTGCAGGATGCCGATCACATCCTCTGGGAGTGTCCCCATATTATGTTGGTTGAAAGGGAAGAGCTTCTCAAGTCGGTTATACCCTCAGTTGGACCGGTCCGCCATTGCAACTTGATATCTACGGGGGAAAATTTGTCAGTTTTTAAAAAGTTTGTGGCGTTTTACGGCGAGCGAGAAGGTCGGAGATCCATAGTTTGGAAATCTTCATCGGAGAACTTCGCCTTATAACGTAGATAACCAGCGCCATCTTAAGATATTAATAAAAAAGAAAAAAAAGGTGTGCCATCAATATTCTTTTTTCGAGCCACAAAAGGAGCTGAAGATGATGCATACAAAGAGCAATAATTGTTTATATAATTTAACTCCATGATTATAACTTTAAAAGGCTTGTTTCTTTTACATGTCCCTACAAACTGAACCCAATCCCATGGAGTAACAATCTGCATACCGTTCAGCATCTTTTTTGACGTTCTGTTATAGAGTGGTCAATGTTTATCTCCATGTGTGTATGGCCTCGTAATAGGAATTTGTGATGTATGATTTTCAGCGTAGGAATGGTTTTCAGAAACCAGGTATATGAAAAAACAATCATGATATTCCTATTTTGGCCAGGGCAATTAATTATCATACCAAATCGTCAGCTCTTCAATACTTGCTAAAACATTGCTAGATGCCCATTTCATCAAGCAGCAGCCGATTTTGTTGTCACCCCCCCCCTTCCACTTTTCATTTCATCCACATCAGTGTTGTGTCTCACTTACCATTTGCATTATCGTAAATTGTAAAATTCAGGGTCCACAATTTTCTCAGATGGAAACTATATGGAGTAGGTAACCACTTCTCCAAGTCAACTATTATTACTTTCATACTGGTAATTTATTCTGTTGCAAGAGTTTTATCAATCTTATTTAATTGCAGCTGCTTCCTGTATGTGGTCTTCCAAAAGGTGTCTTTGAATTTCGTTTTCTTCAAAAGAAATATGTATTGACATCTTTAAGACTCATCTTAGGGCTATCGCAGGCATCACAGGTATCATTGCTTGGCAAATCAAACCCGAATTAAATTTTTATTTTATTAAATTGAAAATCCATTTTTAATAGCTATATGGCGATAGAGCCACAATTTTGGGTTCATTTATGTGGTTATATTCTATGAAGAATAAATCAAACATTTTTGTAATACTTATTTATGTATAACTAGCTGTATCACCCGGCGCTGCCCGGGAGTTACGTAGAGTGCAAGGGATTGAATTAAAGAAAGTAATAAAATATAATATTTTAGATTTTTTTAGATGAGATTTTTTGTACATTTATTTCATTTTAATATGTAAAAAAGTAGTACAAATTCTATTTATTATTATAAAACTGTCCCCGGGGTGCAACGGGTTAAAACTGAAATTCGAGACCCCGATCACGCACTCCGGCTCTGATGCGTCCTCGGGGTGCAACGGGTTAAAACTGAAATTCGAGACTCCAACCACGCACTCCGGCTCTGATGCCACTACATACAATAATTATTGTCCGTGAGTGAAGCATTCCGATCTACGCGTAACAAGTCGCCCGCGCCAACCTGGCGGTTATTAATTTTTCTAGTCTAACTTTGCCATTTGACCTCCAATCAAGCTGAAATAAGCGCCAATATTTTTTAGATGTACACATTCTAGCGACATTTTCAATAAAAAATGGGGGTTGCAGCATTAACTTCCGCGTTTCAAGACCTTGTACGCGGCGGCTTTTTTTTCGCAAAAACCGTAAAACTGTCCCCGGGGTGCAACGGGTTAAATCTGAAATTTGAGACCACAACCACGCACTCCGGCTCGTCAGCCCCCGTCTACGATTCAAATTTTGTCGAAATCCGACTGCGCGTGTGGATTTTTACAAAGAAAAACGAAAATTATAGTATAGATAATACGTACCTACCTAACGTTTGTTGGACTTCCGTGTATATGGAATTAATATAATGGTTTATTAACATTTTTCTTAGAGCATAAACATCGTAAAAAGGACACCCGTTGTTTATGCACTAAAGTGAATTGGACTTCAGTGATTTATTAATTAGCTATATCGGTTAATTTACTACTTATGGATTTCAGTGTGTCATTCATTTGTGTAATGAAATAAAAGAAAATTTTCTGCATATTTAACTCAGAAACGGTAAAAACTGGACTTCCGTGGTTCATCCTCTAACGTACAGATATTAATATGTGTATCTTGCAACGCCTTGAAAAAGAGTAGGTAGACAAGTAGCTTTGTTTTAAATCGATCATTTTGGTAAAACAACGGAAAATTATAAAAAATCCGATTTGAAAATCTAACCTCAAAAGTGGAACCGTCGTCCTCTTGCTTAATTCCTTAGTTTATCGAACAGTTTGAATATAATGATTGCGCGTCAGGCGAGTCTGCATCATGCGAGATTGTGTTGAACTCATCAGGTTCACGTTTAATGTCCATTTTTATGTGTTTATTTAATTACTTTAACAACGTTAATCGACAGTCCACGTGCTTCGTATGGACAAATATTTCGTTGACAGTATTGCCATTTAAAATATTTTAATTTTATCGGAGGTCCATTTACCTGGATCACCAAATGTCAAAACTCCAACTTTTTGGTGCACGCTCATTAAGGGGCTTTTTTAACTTCAATTTGGGTGACCCAGCTAAATGCTGGATAGTTGTGTCACTAAACTTGGGTTTTTTTTTTTTTAATTTAAATTGTTAACACTTGTGCGTCTAGGTCCATTTATCTGGAACACCCAATGTTAAAACTCCAACTTTTTTGCTTGCATTTGTTTGTGCACGATTGCGCACGATTTTTTTTCGTTTGTGCACCTATAATAACCGAAAAATTCCAATTTCAAATTCGGTGTTCCAGCTAAACGTTGGGTCACCCAATGTTGAAATTTCAATTTTTTTTGAGTGCACGTTTGTGAACGCGTTTTTTTCGTTTGTGCACGCATATTAAGGGAGTTATTCGTATTTCAATTTGGGTGACTCAGCTAAATGCTGGATACTTGTGTCACTAAGCATGTGTTTTTCCTAAAATTAAAATTGTAAACATTTGTGCGTTAGTAGTGAACGTAAGTGCACGATTTTGTTTTGCTTTTTCACCTATATTCAGCGCGCTATTTAATTTTAAAATTTGTATGCAAAACCTGACTGGGTGGGTTTAAAAAAATATTTTGTGGTGAAATCTCTTGTCGCATAGCTAGTGCGCAATTCTGCATACTTTTTATATTTTTTTTCTCATATAGTGCGTGAGTTATTCGATATGAAATATTTGATGAACCTTAAGTAGAACCACCCAACAAACTTTTTATTTTTTTATTAGGTCATCAATTTGTCTATTATTGGCTTACGTTTGTGCACGTGCTTTTTTTGTTTTTTCGATTATATCGTGAGAGATATTATTTTTTTTAAATTTAGTGACTTGATACTTGAACCACTAAATTTGCCCTAAAACTTTTTTATTTAGTGCATCCGATTAGGTATATTTATGTTAACTTTAAGCATGATTTTTAAAATTTTTATCTCTTATATTAAGCTAGTAATTTTATTTTGAGTGGCCGTCAAGTTTTAACACCAAACATTTTTTTCCTCATTTTTTAAATGCACACCTTTGAGTAATTTAATTACATGATTTTTCATGAAGTTTTTAATGATTTTCCATTTAAATTACGCGAAAAATTCGCATTTTTCCATTTTCACTAAGTAGCCCGTCAAAATGTCCCGAACAAAAACAGCCGCATCCGTTTTCCTAGTGGTTGGCCTGTATCGGCTGCATCTGTCATCAGGAAGTGATTGAATGTCGGTCTGTGTATCAACTCTGAGGATCCTACCGCCTGGAGACACCACATGAATTCCTGCTGGGCCTGTGGTGGGATTGTCGCCAATTGGCGAGGATGGGGCCTCGACAATAATAAAATTGATGACTGGAGCGTTGTAGCTTCTTCCTCGTGGAGTGACTTAGGTGCAGAGTTGAGTCGCCCCTGAAGGGATCGAGCCTTTCTGAGGGACCAACTGCCTTCTTGTAACTGCGTTAGCAGATGATGACAGAGTACCACAACCTTCTCCGGCGATAGGAATCTCCGATTGTTGTGTCTTTCCCACTTGATACCCAAGAACTCTCATTGTTGGCTGGGGATCAGACAAGATTTTTTCATTTTTATTATCCACCCTAATCACTGTAGGAAGATTATCATGTATTCCATCTGGACCGAGAGTGTTTCTCGGGATTGGTTGGCTACTAGGAAGTCGTCTAGGTAAGTGACTGTTCTCAAGCCATTCTTTCGTAGGTCTTCGGGACCCAATTGGTCAGGGACGCAAACATAATCGGAGCGGCGGACAGCCCGATGGGAATACGTGAATTATAAGAGCTCCCGTTGATAGGCTAGTCGAAGAAGTCGACGGTGTAGAGAAGCTATGGGTACATGGAGGTACGCGTTGGCTTAGGTCTATTTTTATTAGTTCTTTTTGCAAGAAGGCTGGAATCTTGTAATGGTGAAATGGGTTGATTGGCTTTGGTTGTAGGAACGCATTCAAATGCTTAAGGGCGTAGGACTCCGTCTTGTTGCCTGAAACAGAAACAGGGTTGAGAGAAAACTTGGATTGGGTCCGCTTTCTCTAGAACTCCTGAGTTTTTCTAACTCCACTCTAAAAAAATGTCTATCATAGTTTATACTATTTTAAGACATTAATTAATTTATATAACAATAATTAACATTGGAATAATATGAATAATGGAAATTGTAACAATATATATACTTCATACCATAAAGTATCATCGTTTCTAACGTTTGGCAAAACTTAATTACGCACCGCGGCCATATTTGGAACTATTTTCGGTTTTGTTATGTTGGCCGGCCTGCCATTGCGCAAAAGAGATCGCCTTGGTGGATCGATTCCCTCTCAGTCATAGGGCTTCGCAGTGGACGGACGTGTCCCGACTCGGGGTCGGGGACGGCGCATCAGGACTTCACTCCAACATGGACCGGTAATCTCGTATCCACTTGCATAACGTTGTTTTAACTTCTTTTAAGTTTAGATTTAACGAAGAAAATATTTATGTGAAATAAATAATAGTGTTAGAGTATATAAAATACTTTTATTTGTTTATTTAGACAAGATAACCATCAACAATACAAGTTTGATTAAAATAAAATTAACTATTATTGTGTTGACGACAAATACAATATATACCTACTTATAATAAAATGTACAAACATTCTAAGATTCTGACAATTGTTTTTCATTAAATAAAAACATAGTTCATTTATAAACTTCAACATCATTTAATGGAACAAGTGCGTGCCTGCACATCAGGGGACCTGGCAGTTAGACGCTGCTTGGATTGCATGACGTCAGTTGCGTCTAACTGTTAAATAAACGTATTTATTATTTTTTTAAGGTTGCTACAATTACGTATGGCAGGAAAGAATATGATTTATTATCCGTGAGCATCCAGCGATTCCACCTGTAAAATGTGCAGGTACATACACGTCACTGACATAATGATTTTGTACACATACCGATTGATTGTGATTGATTAAAAAATCAATCCCGAAAGTTTCAGAATAATGTTTACTAATCCCGGAATTCATAGGTATCGGAAATTGTCCAGGATCCCGTGATTGGATTCCCTAATGTCAATACGCTTAGACGCTATGGCCCAAATACTAATAATTTGTCACATAAATACCAGTGGCCAATACTACCAACATGATGTTTGACAGAGTGGCACGTCTTCATAAACGACATAACATAAGTATAAAATAATGGAAAATAAGTTAGCAAGCATCTATAGTAGTATGTGTCATTTTATGTTTATTAAGATTATAAAGTTTGCATTAATACGGATTTTCACCGGTATGTGTTATTTTATGTGTTTTAAGACTGCTAGATGACGTGCACCTATATGAACATATATTGCATTTATAAGGTTTTTCACCAGTATGTGTTATTTTATGTGTTTTAAGACTACTAGATGACGTGCACCTATATGAACATATATTGCATTTATAAGGTTTTTCACCAGTATGTGTCATTTTGTGTTTTTTAAGACTACCAGATGTCGTGCATCTGTATAAACATAAATTGCATTTATAAGGTTTTTCACCAGTATGTGTCATTTTATGTATTTTAAGATTACTAGATATCGAGCATCTATATGAACATACATTGCATTTAAAAGGTTTTTCACCCGTATGTGTCATTTCATGTGTTTTAAGACTGCTAGATGATGTGCACCTATATGAACATATATTGCATTTATAAGTTTTTTCACCAGTATGTGTCATTTTATGTTTTTTAAGACTACCAGATGTCGTGCATCTATATGAACATAAATTGCATTTATAAGGTTTTTCACCAGTATGTGTCATTTTATGTATTTTAAGATTACTATATCTCGAGCATCTATATGAACATACATTGCATTTAAGAGGTTTTTCACCAGTATGTGTTATTTTATGTGTTTTAAGACTGCTAGATGATGTGCACCTATATGAACATATATTGCATTTATAAGTTTTTTCACCAGTATGTGTCATTTTATGTTTTTTAAGACTACCAGATGTCGTGCATCTATATGAACATAAATTGCATTTATAAGGTTTTTCACCAGTATGTGTTATTTTATGTGTTTTAAGATGGCTAGATGACGTGCACCTATATGAACAAATATTGCATTTATAAGGTTTTTCACGAGTATGTGTCATTTTATGTTTTTTAAGACTACCAGATGTCGTGCATCTGTATGAACACAAATTGCATTTATAAGGTTTTTCACCAGTATGTGTCATTTTATGTGTTTTTAAATTACTAGATATCGAGCAACTATATGAACATACATTGCATTTATAAGATTTTACACCAGAATGTGACATCTCATGTGTTTTAAGACTACTAGATGTCGAGCATTTATATGAACATACACTGCATTTATAAGGTCTTTCGTCAGTATGTGTCATTTTATGTATTTTAAGATTATAAGATCTCGAGCATTTAAACGAACATACAATGCATTCATAAGGTTTTTTACCAGTATTTGTATTTTTATGTGATTTGTTATTACTATGTTGCAAGAATACATTGCTTTGATTTTGATCTGCAATCACTTTTATGTGACTATTTTTGTGAGTTTTTAGAGCACTTTTGCATCCAAAAATTGCGTTACAAATGGAGCAAATAAAATTACGTGAGAAATGGATTACTCTTCTCAGAATAAGTCGAACTTCCTTCAGAGCATCTCGTTCTAAGATTTCTTTTTTAACGTTCTTCTCATCTATCGTCACCTCTGAATACTGTATCGTTCTAACCTGGATTCCATCATCTGAAGAATGTTGATTCAAATCTGTATCGTGATATCTCGTGAAACATCCTTTGGTAGAAACCTAAAAAACCAAAATTATTGTAATTATAAATTATATTTTATACTATTCCTTTTAAAATATGTTTTTACGTATTTGCTTTTCAGCATCTTCAGACTAATTAAGTTAAGAAATGAGAGTAAAAATGATGTTAAGAAATTATAATAGTATGACACGTCCGTAGGCGTCGGCTATACGCTGATGCCTCTATAAACTACTTGGGACCTAACCATATACCCCGGTCTCCTAGTCAACGAGGACAACCGACTGTATGCGCCGATCTCTTGACTAGCTGAGATTAGAATATCAAGGTCTAAGACCCGCGGTTTACTCAGGCGAATCTGTCAGGTCAACCGTGGAAGAAATGAAAGTCGGCCATAGGGGCTATAAAAAGTATATGTTATACTAACTACTAGACTAATTAATACTAAAATACTAAATACTGAATATTTTGAATCAAATTTTAAATAAGAAGGTAACTTGATTACGAAAAGGTGTCAGACTCTCCAAATTTTTAGTTATACAGTACTTGCACTTGCTATTAATATAATGAACTATTCTATTTTCAACGAACAATGAATTCACAAGATTTAAGAAATAAGAACATTCTTCATTGAATCTTGGTACTACTGGGATACCCGCCCATGTGCTGTACCCATTAAGCTATGTGCATCCGATATAATAAATATTGTATTCCGCAGGGCATCGTATTTCTATCAAAAGTATTTAATATCACCAAGAATCTAGATGACGTCCAATTAGGGATCATAATCGTCTCGCATTTCATATATAAAATTTCAAGGATGAACAGAGGGTATTTAAAATAAACTTTATATTGATTCAGTAAGTTTCTACCTGATTAATTGGCTTGTATTCAGAATATGAGCAACCGGGTAGAGGATCTTCATAGTTGATTGAGCGTTCTGTGTCTTCCAAAAACTCGTCCTTGAAGTCCACGGGCTGAAAATCGTCCTCATATTTAATATTGGCAGGATCTGATATTGTGTTCTGAAAGAATAATAGTAGAGTAGTATTAGGCGTCCACACATATGGTTTAATAATGCCTAATGAATATTGGTAGGTAGGTACTAACCAAACTAGTTCATTAATAATTTTATTGTAAGAGAGTCTTGTTAGGAACAATGTCGTTGTATTGCATCATTACAGAAATCCAGCATCCCGTAGCTGTTTGCAGGCCGTAGCTGATCGAAAACACTGTAGATAGTATGGGAATGGGACGACTGGACTCCGGACAATTTGACGCCATACTGTCGAAGACACGTATACTGGACATAGACGAGGTATTTTAATCAGTTCCGATCTACTACTTAGTAGTTTGAATTCATTTTACTCTTAACATAATGTATTATATATTGCGGACTGAGAATTACAATGCCTAAGGCTTTAAATAAAATAAAAAACTCTTTTTGCGTTGGAACTAAAACATGCACGATTAAATCGAAGGCAATTTTTATACAATTTTCATCTTTAGGTACACATCTTCCTTGGTCTGATCTAGACGGTTGAAATTATACAAAAACACTAAACCTACTTTGGTTTTCGAATTTAATGAAAGAATTGAATGAAAGAACTAATGGGTCCCGACTGAAAGGAGATACGTGTTATGCCGAATGTTCGAAATTGAGAATTTTTGCCTAGGTAATTCATATAAAAGTCAAGCCCGTTGTCTTATTATTGGGTAAATTATCAGCCGAGTGCGTGAATTCGCCAGTGTATGGAATTCTTAAACTGTCAACATGACAGTAGAAAAAGTAGATTTAATACGGATGGTTTTATTAGTTATAATATTATTATTAGGTTAGGTTAGGTTTTGTAATTCTGATTCAACTGAATGTCCATTTTTAGGTTAGCTAACAAGTGTCAACAGACAATCATACAAACAAACAATCGATCATTGCACGATTGATACCCAAGCACGAATCAAATCGCGAAAATACCTTTTAGTAAAATTCTTCCGTTATCATATTATAGTTCTAGAATTATTTTGGTAATAGTACATGAATATGAACGTAATTGTAGTTATTAATTGGTATATTGTTATAAAATCAATGACATTTGACACATTTGGTTAGTTTTAATAGGTAGTTTCAAAAAACACCACCGTAGCGCTACTATCTAATTCGTTCAATACATGAACTAGGCAGAAAAATTACTGCCGAGTTCACGCAAATTTTTGCCCATTTCATGTAATAGTCAATTTCGCACATTTAGCGAAACATAGGTAGGTACCAAAATAGAACACCTCGAATGGATTTGGGCGATTTTCCCAGCAAGACTACATATTAATATGTGTATCTTGCAACGCCTTGAAAAATAGAGTAGGTTGACAAGTAGCTTTGTTTTAAATCGATCATTTTGATAAAACAAACGGAAAATTATAAAAAATCCGATTTGAAAATCTAACCTCAAAAGTGGAACCGTCGTCCTCTTGCTTAATTCCTTGGTTTATCAAACAGTTTGAATATAATGTTTGGGTGTCAGGCGAGTCTGCATCATGCGAGATTGTGTTGAACTCATCAGGTTCACGTTTAATGTCCATTTTTATGTGTTTATTTATTTACAACGTTAATCGACAGTCTCCACGTGCTTCGCATGGACGAATATTTAGTTGACTGTATTGCCATTTAAAATTTTTTTATTTTATCGGAGGTCGATTTACGTGGATCACCAAATGTCAAAACTCCAACTTTTTGGTGCAAGTACATTAAGGGGCTTTTTTAAACTTCAATTTGAGTGACCCAGCTAAATGCTGAATACTTGTATCACTAAACTTGGGGTTTTTTTTAAAATTTAAATTGTTAAGGTGACATTTTCAACTATAGGCGCGACGAAATTTTGGACTCGCTCGCATTCAGTGAGAGAACGTCGAGCTGGAAACACGCCACTATGCTTCGTGATGGCGATGGGCCAATTAATTCTTAAATCGTGTAAAGATGACTAAAAACGTTACCCATTCACTTTAAAAAGAAAACATGTAAATGAATATATTATTATTGTTACTAATAGAACAATAAACGGAACATAAAATGGACGTATGTTGGATTTATATGACAAATTATATTTCGTTTGACAGGCGTCATTTGCACCCACGACCCGCAATCCGCGCATCGCCATCCACGATCTTTTTAGACCGTGCCTCAGCTGATGTACGGCCTAACACTTGCAATATGATTGATTTTTTCTTGTTATACTAACCTAGGTCAGACAATCTAATTAATATTTCCATAAGATCAGTATTTTATGAACCGGAGCTGCGTTCCGTTGAGGTCTGGTTTATTTTGATCCCCAGGTTGGTAGTATTAAAAAATAGTTGGATATAAACCTGACGTCATGATCAGAATTTGACTGGGCGACTCGCGGACCACCAGTTATGGAACACTGCTATACAGGATTTTGGAGGTACCTATCACTGACGCATTTTAAATTACTTGACAACTCGATAGAAATTATTTACGAGACCCTAAATTTATTTTTGCCCGAACTTCCCAACGAAAACCTCACATGAGCATGCAAGTCAAGAGTCTTCCTAACAATAATGCATATTATTACGAACGACGGATTCGACTGACTCGAGACAACCAGCACCCATAGAAAACCAATTACTCGCCTATCTACACGTACCTACACGGAAAACCCAAAGAATGTTTTTAAAAGAATTCGCGTCCCAACGGAATTAATTATTCTAAATTGAGTTAGAATAATCAAAATACCTCATCGCTAATCTATAAATTACTGTAATTTAATATGTCTATTTTTTCGCTCATACGAAATAATGTTATTCAATTTTGTGGTGCACTGCCATAAATCTCTTTTAATTCCGAATACGAGAAGCTAGATAGTTTCGTGTCTCTTTATCAAACTCATTCTTGATGTAACTGGCTGAAAATCATTTATAGATTTGAAATTTGACAGATACGCTCCAAGGCTGCGAAAACACTTTGAATCGAAATAAATAACATTTGTTAAAAATAAGTGATTGTCAGACTATATGCGTACGTGTTTTATAGTTTTCACGGAGATTTAATTCTGTTTCCGTTCTGAAAATACCTATGTAAGATTGGTTGAATATCTCGAACCGGAGATTCCGTCAGAGCCAATATACACAACGAAGTCCAATCGTAAGAACCTATAGCACATTTTAAAGCAGCTGCGAACCGTGTTGCGCTAGCGTATGCTCACAAAAGCATAGCCCTAAAGCGCCCCCCACCCCCCCGGCTAGGATGATCGACGGGCGCCCCTACCTATAGCTCAAGTTAAGGGCACGATGATGATCTACAGTGGTGTTTCCTAAATCATATTCCAGGAATCCCTAGTGTTTGCATGGTCAAATTAACGGCATTCCATGTAACTTTAGCGAATTTTTAAATAAATCCACTTGATATATTATATGGAGTTGTCGACAATCGCCATCATATTATGAAACTGTTCTTGATCTTTTTGTGGTAGTCAAGAACCCAAGTATCTAACATGCATGCGATCCGTCGCCATATTTGCCGACGCCCCCCCCCCAAAGCGTGAGTCCTCGGACTAGAGACCTGTCAGCCCCTCTCCCTTGTGGAGGCCATGACATGACGTATCAACGTACTGTTAAGAACTACTTTTCATTTACAACAGTAGAAGACCTGTACACACGACACTCCAAAGAGTGATTACACATTGGAGGATGAATGGAGACTCTAGTTGCAAAAAACACTACCGGAGCGCGACCATCTACTTTGACAATGCATGAGCATTTGACACATTTGGTTTAGTTGGAAAAAACCCAATTTGCCCAATGCATGAATTAGGCAACGGGCTTGTATTTTTCATGATTTAGGCAAAATTTTGACCATTTCATGTAATAGTCTATTTCGCACATTCAAAATAGAACCCCTCGAATGGATTTGGGCGATTGTCCCAGCAAAAGACGACATATTAATATGTGTATCTTGCAACGCCATAAAATAGAGTGGGTTGACAAGTAGCATTGTTTTATGGCGATAATGTTGGCAAACTAAACGGAAAATTATAAAAAATACGATTTGAAAATCTAACCTCAAAAGTGGAAACGTCGTCCTCTTGCTTAATTCCTTGGTTTACCGAACAGTTTGAATTTAATGTTTGCACGTCAGGCGAGTCTGCATCATGCGAGATTGTGTTGCACTCATCAGGTTCACGTTTAATGTCCATTTTTGTGTATTTGTTTAATTAATTTAACAACGTTAATTGACAGCCTCCAGGTGCGTCGCATAGGCAGTAATTTCGTTGACAGTATTGCCATTTAAAATATTTTTTATTTTATTGGAGGTCCATTTACCTGGATCACCCATCTCAAAACTCCAACTTTTTTGTGCATGCACATTAAGGGGCTTCATCTAATTTCAATTTGGGTGACCCAGCTAAATGCTAGATAGGTAGGTACTTGTGTCACTAAACTTTGTACTTATTATTTTTTTTAAATTTAAATTGTAAGCACTTGTGCGTCAGCAGCAGTAACTAAAAGTCCAGTATCTAGAAACTGAGGGGTACTTCGCACAAAGCGCTACTGGAACTCTAATATCATAACCACAAACTATCAAACTGGGCCATCAGGTGTTTTGTACACGATGCCGGTGTTGCAAATCGTTCCAAAATCCAACACGCACGCTGACGTAAATACTAAAATACATCACTCTCTTTAGTTTATTATCCTGTCCATCGAATATTAGTTAATAAATTAATAATGTCTTCGAGCGGGTCAAGTGATGACGAGGCTTTGATACTATAGCAATATTACAGATACAGGAGACAAATTAAAAGAAGATTTTGGATACATCCTTATAAAGACAAAAATATAAACTGCAGACTATTCGTTTCTGCACGTGAACTACGAGAAACGGATTCCAAAATTCTCTCTTATTATAAAATGTACAAGGAAAGCTACCTTGAGCTCCTGCCATTCAAAAAGAAAACACGAAAATGCGGGAATGTGTGAATGCTGAGGAGAGAATCTTAATAACAGAACTCTGAGATACCTAAGCCATTTTTGTATCACTTACCTTATAAACAATATCTATATAATAATTCTTTTGCCACCTCATGGGTAGTTGCTTACTTCTACACTACTTTAAGTACTTACCAAAATAATATATAGGTAGTCATTGTTTGAAAATAATGTTTAATAAAAATAAAAAGGTACAAAAATAAATGCTTAATTTAACCTAGGTAGGTAGTCATAATGATTGAAAATAATGTTTAATAAAAAGGTAAGTACAAAAATAAATGCTTAATTTAACATAAATAGGTAGTCATGTTTGAAAACAATTTTTAAAGCCGCGTTGACACGATCTAAGTAAGATCCAAGTACAATTGGACTGAGTGCCATCTTTATGCACTCGTATGAGACATCTTCATATTAATTATTTCTATCCAAGCTAGCTTGGAAATAGATTTTGGATACATCCTTATATTATAGACAACAATATAAACTGCAGACTATTCGTTGCTGCATATGAACTACTAGAAATGGATTCCTAAATTCTTACTTCATTCCAAGCCTTTTCCTTAATATCTATCTATACAGGAGTAATCTAGTAGTCTGTAATTATACAGGCAGGGGATGTTTTTCGACTTCTTCCACAAAATTTAAATTAAAAATGACGTGTTCGTCCATCTTTGCTCGCGTTTGCCGTCTTGGCTTGTAATCTTGTTATGGGTTATGGCATGACGTTGTTAGAAGTGCTACCAATTTTGGTAAGAAAATATGATTTTTTCAACGAATTTACTGATATTGGTACCTACCACTGTTTAATGGATGACTGGCAACTGAGAGACTGGGAGCCTACATATCGCGTTTCCTCAATTTCAGTTGCGGATACTTTGAAACTGAGAGACTCCAGTCTTACCGTCTGCGAGCCGCCATTGAAATACATTAGATAGATACTGGAGTTTCAGTTCCGGCGGATTTTAGTTCCTGCGTCGGCGGAGGGCCTAAAGCGGAATGAGTGAGTTGGTCGCGTCCAATCTTTCACGCGTGCCGTACCCACGCCAAGTCGTTGTTTTACACATTTTACTACGTTTAACTTTTCACGCGTGCCGTCCGTCAAATCGTTTTTCATACCATAGGTTAGGATAATTTAATATAAAAGTATATTAGTCCATGATTTAATACGTTTTACCACGATCCGTCATAGACGTTTGCAATTTCTCTCGCCAATTTCTTACAGATTTTATGGAGATGTACAAAACATTCCCATGTTTGTGGAAAATCAAATCTGCGGCATACAAAAATAAAAATTTACGCGATGTGGCGTATACAAAAATGATTCATTTATGCAAGGAGGATTTCCTGAGGCTTATAGAGACTTTGTAAGTAATAAAAAAAAACTTAATAAAAAGTAAAAAATTAAATAAAAATAAAGGAAAGTCGACGTACCGGTAGCGGAAGATATGAAATATATGAGCCATCATTGAGGTATTACATCTGCTGCTTTTCACGAAGGATCAAGGGCTTCCAACGGCAAGCATGTCAAATTAATATGGATGCGGTGATAGAAATTGATATTGACGGGAGTGCGGAGGTCGGGGGTATTGAGGATGAATCTCTAATCCAGGATTTTCTTACCGTGAACCACAAAATAAACACAGTAGAAATTAGTTATAATGAATAGGTATATGATATAATAAATAGTGTTAATATGTATATTAATGTAGAGAATCTTTCAGTTGTAATATGTTGCTCCAGAATGTGATGGTAACACTATTCGAATATGTTTTCCATCCATCGCACATCCACAGTTAATAAATTGCTACTTATTTTGAACTCGTCCGCCTTCTTGGTCCATTCTGCTTTTGTACTTACATGGAAACTGAAAATAAAATATTTTTGTAATTATATTTAATATATATATAACCTGGGTTGACGACAATGAGACCACTCCTAAGTTGACCACACAAACTAGAAAAAGAAAGGCGAATATGATGCTACTGAAATATGAGTCGCTAAGAAACTACAAAAAATGAATTCTGTGCAGGCCATTTATGCGGAAGCACTTATAAATAGAGTTTTAAAAATAGGTCTTTTACAAAAACTGAACGAAGATACTGACATATACAACGGCGAATTTAATACCCGACCTGGAACGTCTTCTTCCTGTTATTCTAACGAGTTTTCGTCCTCCCAGATGGACACTCAAGAACCACTTATATAGTATTGATAAAATCGGTAAAAAAATGTCTTTTATTAATTAAATTAAAAGACATTTATTAATTAATATAATTAACATTAACATTGTGCTCGTTCAATCGTGGAAATTGTAACGATTTTTATACTTCATACCATAAAGTATCATCGTTTCTAATGTTTGGCAATACTTAATTACGCACCGCGGCCGTATTTAGAACTATTATTGGGTTTGTTATGTTGGCTGACCTGCCACAGCGCAAAAGAGATCGCCTCGGTGAATCGATTCCCTCTCCGTCACAGGGATTCGCAGCGAACGGACGTGACCCATCTCGGGGTCCGGGGCGGCGCGTCAGGACTACACTCCAACTTGGACCGGTAACCTCGTATCTGCGTGCATAACGTTGTTTTAACTTCTTACTAGATTAGATTTAGTGGAGAAAATATTTGTGTGTGATAAATAATAATGTTAAAGTATGTAAAATACTTTCATTTATTTATTTAATAAAAGAAAAGCATCAAAAATACAAGTTTGATTAAAATAAAAATAACAAAATTATTGTGTAGGCGATAAATACAAAACAAACTGTTACACTCCCGAATGGTCTCCATTTGGGGATGTCTCTGTGGATCTAGAGAAGCCCGAATCATTAACAAGCCGACAAATAGTTAGAGTTGATTGCGAAAATAAATAAATATCTGTCCGGCAACATTGTCTGAATGCCGTAAAAAAAACACGAATGGCATTGCCGCATTTGTACCGCTCGCTCTATGTGAAAATTAAATTGAAAAGAATTTGTATAAAAATGTAACCATTGGTTGATATTAACGTAAATAAATCTCGTCGTTTTGGACTATAATTCCGGTGTGTTATTTGTTCCCCTCCAAGTCCAGAACCCATACGAAAAACCTTAAAAAAAATAAAAGTGACAGCATTTTTCGCAAATGAATAGAGATGGCAATACCTACTTATAATAACATTTACAAACATTCCAAGATTCTGACAATTGCTATTCATTTGTGTATGCGTTTGTTTTTAAATTCAATTAGAAAATTAAAACATAGTTCATTCATAAAATTCGGCACTAAGACAAATGCGTGCCCGCACATCCGGAGCCCTGGCGGTTAGACGCTGCTCGGATTCCAGGACGTAAGTGGCGACTAACTGTTAAATAAATGCATTTATTATTTTTCTAACGTTGTAACGATTACGTATGGCAGCAAAAAATATTTATTATTCGTGAGCATCCAGCGATTCCGCTTGTGAAATGTGCAGGTACATACAACTCACTAACATTTTGTCACAATGATTTTGTACACATACCGATTGATTGTGATAAAAAAAATAGAACCCGAAAGTTTCAGAATGATGTTTACTAATCCCGGAGTTCATAGGTATCGAAAATTGTCCAGGATCTCGTCATTGAAAATCAGTATAAAATAATGGATAATAACTTAGCAAGCATACGAACATACGCTATATTCAGAAGATTTATACAGTCATTTTATGTTTATTAAGATTCTTAATTTCCGGGCATATATGCGAAAATACATTGCTTTTATATGGGTTTCTTACCAATATGTGTAATTTTATGTTTTTTAAGATTACCAGATGTCGAGCATCTATATGAACATATATTGCATTCATAAGGTTTTTCACTAGTATGTGTCATTTTATGTATTTTAAGCGTACTAAATATCGAGCAGCTATATGAACACACGTCGCATTTATAAGGTTTTTCACCAGTATGTGTCATTGTATGTATTTTAAGCCTACTAGATAACGAGCAGCTATACGAACACACGTTGCATTTATGGGGTTTTTCACCAGTATGTGTCATTTTATGTATTTTAAGACAACCAGGTGTCGAGGACCTATATGAACATATGTTGCATTTATAAGGTTTTTCACCACTATGTGCCATTTTATGGATTTTAAGATTACTAAGTTGCGAGCAACTAAATGAACACACATTGCATTTGTAAGGTTTTTCACCAGTATGGGTCGTTTTATGTTTTTTAAGATTATCAGATGTTGAGCATCTATATGAACATATATTGCATTCATAAGGTTTTTCACTAGAATGTGTCATTTTATGTATTTTAAAATGACCACTTTGCGAGCAGCTATATGAACATACGTTGCATTTATAAGGTTTTTCACCAGTATGTGTCATTTTATGTATTTTAAAATGACCACTTTGCGAGCAGCTATATGAACATACGTTGCATTTATAAGGTTTTTCACCAGTATGTGCCATTTTATGTTTTTTAAGACAACTAGATGTCGAGCAGCTATATAAACATATATTGCATTCATAAGGTGTTTCACCAGTATGTGTCATTTTATGTGTTTTAAGTTTACTAAGTGTCAAGCAACTATATGAACATACATAGCATTTATAAGGTTTTTCACCAGTATCTGTATTTTTATGTGATTTGTTATTAGTATGTTGCAAGAATACATTGCTTTGATTTTGATCTGCAATCACGTTCATGTGAACAATTTTGTGAGTTTTTACAGCACTTCTGCATCCAAAAATTGCGTTACAAATGGAGCAAATAAAATTACGAGAGAAATGGATTACTCTTCTCAGAATTAGTCGAACTTCCTTCAGAGCATTTTGTTCTACGATTTCTTTTTTAACGTTTTGCTCATCTATCGTCACTTCTGAACACTGTATCGTTCTATCCCGGATTCCATCATCTGAAGATTGTTGACTCTCATCTGTATCGTGATACCTCGTCAAACATCCTTTGGTAGAAACCTAAAAAACCAAAATTATTGTAATTATAAATTATCTTTTATACTATTCCTTTTAAGATATGTGTTTAACGTATTTTCTTTTCAGCATCTTCAGACATTTGGTAAAGAAATGAGAGTAAAAATGACGACAAGACATTATAATAGTATGACACGACCGTGGGCATCGGCCATACGCTGACACCTCTATAAACTACTTGGCGACCTAACCATATACCCCGGTCTCCTAGTCAACGAGGACAACCGACTGTACTACACTGTACTACGTCGACTGTACTAAAATACTAAATATTTTGATTCAAATTTTAAATAAGTAGGTACCTTGAATACGAAACGGTGTCAGACAATCTCCAAATGTATCGTTATAACGTACGTGTACTTGCTATTAATATAATGAACTATTTTATTTTCAACGAATAATTAAATCACAAGATTTGAGAAATTAGAAAATTCTTCATTGAATCAAGGTACTCCTGGGATACCCGCCCATGTGCTGTACCAATTAAGCTATATGCATCCCATATAATAAATATTGTATTCCGCAGGGCATCGTGTTTCTATCAAAAGTATTTAATATCACTAGAATCTAGATGACGTCCATTATAGGTTCATAATCGTCTCGCATTTCATGGATAAAATATCTAGGATGAACAGAGGGTATTTAAAATGAACTAGATTCAATAAGTGTCTACCTGATATACTGGCTCGTATTCAGAATATGAGCAACCGGGCAGAGGATCTTCATAATTGATTGAGCGTTCTGTGTTTTCCAAAAACTCGTCCTTGAAGTTTACGGGCTGAAAATTGTCCTCATATTTAATATTGGCAGGATCTGATATTGTGTTCTGAAAGAATAATAGTAGAATAGCTTTAGGCATCCACACATATGGTTTAATAATGTATATTTCTAGGTAGGTAACAACCAATCTAGATCATTATTAATTTTATTGTAAGAAAGTCTTGGTGGGAACAATGTCGTCGCGTTGCGTCATTACAGAAAGCCAGCATCTCGTAGCTCTTTAAAGGCCGTAGCTGACCGAAAACACTGTAGATAGTATGGGAATGGGACGACTGGACTCCGGACAATTGGACGCCGCACTGTCGTAGACACGTATACAGTACATAGACGAAGTATTTTAATCATTTCCTATCTACTACTAAGTAGTTTGAATTATTTTTCTCTTAACATAATGTATTCTTTATTGCGGATTCTGTATTATCATGCCTAAGGCTTTATAACTATTTTTGTTGGATTTTAAAGATATGCACGATTAAATTATTATTTACGTCTGCATATTTACATTCTCACCAACTATTAAATCATAATATAATCATTTAAATATATATCTAAATAAAAAAAATCTATCGAAATGGACAATTTTACGTTCTACCGAAGCGCTCGATAATTTTTCAATCAATCGTATGTATAATAATATATAATAATGTATAATACTTTGCAATATGATTGATTTTTTGTTGTAATATTAGTTACCTAGATCAGACAGTCAAATTAATATTTCCATAAGATAAAGAAAAAAATCAGGTTTTTATGAACCGGAGCTGCGTTCCGTTGAGCTCTGGTTTTTTTTGATCCCCAGGTTGGTAGTATTAAAAAATAGTTGGATATAAACCTGACGTCATGATCAGAATTTGACTGGGCGACTCACGCACGACCGGTTATGGAACACTGCTCTACAGGATTTTGGAGGTACCTATCACTGAAGCATTTAAATTACTTTACAACCCAACGAAAACCTCACATGAGCATAGTCAAGAGTGTTACTTACAATAATGCATATTATTACGAACGACGGGTTTGGAACTGCCGTTCCACGGTTCTGATCGACTGACTCGTGAGCGCCAGCACCCATAGATACTCTCCTATCTACACGTACCTACACGGAAAACCCAAAAAATGTTTTTAAAAGACTACGCGTCCCAACGAAATTAATTCTAAATTGAGTTTGAAAAATCTAATTGCCTACATCACCATTTATCAATATATTAATGTAAATTAATATAAGTCTATTTTTTCGGTCCAACTAAATAATGTTAATCAATTTTGTGGTGCACTGCCATAAATCTCTTTCAATTCCGAATACGAGAACCTAGATAATTTCGTGTCTCTTTATCAAACTCATTCTTGATGTAACTGGCTGAAGATCATTCATAGATTACATATTTGACAGATACGGTTCAAGGCTGCGAAAATACTTTGATTCGAAATAAATAACATTTGTAAAAATTAGTGATTGTCAGATTATATGCGTACGTGTTTTCTCGTTTTCATTGAGATTTAATTCTTTTTCCGTTCTGAAAATACATATAAAAACTATGTAAGATTGGTTGAATATCTCGAACCGGAGATTCCTTCATAGCCAATGTACACAACGAAGTCCAATCGTAAGAACCTATAGCACATTTTAAAGCAGCTGCAAACCGTGTTGCGTTAGCATGTGCGCACAAAAGCACATGATGCATAGGCCTTAAGCGCCCCCTCCCCCCCCGGCCAGGATGAATGACGGGCCCACTACTTTGTGGGACCAACCAACTTATGGAGTTGTCGACACTCGCCATCATATTATTATGAAACTGTTCTCGATCTTTTTGTGGTAGTCAAGAACCCAAGTATCTAACATGGGATCCGTCACCATATTTGACAAATAGTCCGGAAACATACCTACTAATAATATTTGAAATAAAATTCCACATGTGAATTATCATACTTTTTTTCTATTGAATCAAATTTGTGGTTTGTATATCTCACTTAACTAGTCGCCGCCGTCCCCCCCAAAGCGCGGGCCTTCGGGCTGGAGCCCTGTCAGCCCCTCTGTGCAATGTGCGAATTTGAGTATTACATGAAATGGGCAAAATTTTGCCTAATTCACGTAAAAGTCAAGCCCGTTGCCTTATTCATGAGCGCGTTGCGTATATTATCTGCCGAGTGCGTGAATTCGCCATCGTACCTATGGAATTCTTAAACTGTCAACATGGCAGTAGAAAAAGTCGATTTAATACGGATGGTTTTCTGGGTTATAATATTATTATTAGCTTAGGTTAGGTTTTGTAATTCTGAATTCAACTGAATGTCCATTTTTAGGTTAGCTAACAAGTGTCAACAGACTATCAAATCATACTATCACAAACAAACAATCGACCATTGCACGATAGATACCTACCCAAGCACGAATCAAATCGCGAAAATACCCTTTAATAAAATTCTTCCGTTATCATATTATAGTTCTAGATCTTTTTTGGACATAGTAAGTGGATATGAACGTCATTGTAGTTATTAATTGGTATATGATATAGTTATATAATCAATAACATTTGACACATTTAGTTAGTTTGGTTAGTTGCAAAAAACACCACCGTAGCGCTACTATCTAATTTGTCCAATGCATGAACTAGGCAGAAAAATTACTGCCGAATTCACGCAAATTTTTGCCAATTTCATGTAATAGTCAATTTCGCACATTTAGCGTAACATAGGTACCAAAATAGAACCCCTCGAATAGATTTGGGCGATTGTCCAAGCAAAAGACTACATATTAATATGTGTATCTTGCAACGCCTTGAAAAATAGAGTAGGTTGACAAGTAGCTTTGTTTTAAATCTTTCATTTTGGTAAAACAAACGGAAAATTATAAAAAATCCGATTTGAAAATCTAACCTCAAAAGTGGAACCGTCGTTCTCTTGCTTAATTCCTTGGTTTATCAAACAGTTTGAATATAATGTTTGCGCGTCAGGCAAGTCTGCATCATGCGAGATTGTGTTGAACTCATCAGGTTCACGTTTAATGTCCATTTTTATGTGTTTATTTAATTATTACTTTAACAACGTTAATCGACAGTCTCACGTGCTTCGCATGGACAAATATTTCGTTGACAGTATTGCCATTTAAAATATTTTAAACTTTTTGGTGCACGCACATTAAGAGGCTTTTTTAACATCAATTTGGGTGACCCAGCTGCTGGATACTTGTGTCACTAAACTTGGGTTTTTTTTTTAAATTTAAATTGTTAACACTTGTGCGTCTCTAGGTAGTGAACGTTAGTGCACGATTTTGTTTTGCGTTTTCACCTAGGTATATGCAGCGCGCTATATGATTTTTATGTTTGTAATTATGCAAAACCTGACTGCGTCCGTTTTTTTATATAGAAATCTTTTGTTGCATAGTACGCGTCTTTAGATATTTTTTAGAAAAAAATCTCATAAAGTGCGTGAGATATTTGATATGAAATATTTGATGAATGTTTAGTAGTAGAACCATTCAACAAACTTTTTATTAGGCCATCAATATTTCTATTATTGGCTAACGTTTGTGGAGGTGCTTTTGTTTTGTTGTCGAGATCGTGGGAGATGTTATTTTTTAAATTTAGTGACTTTATACATGAACCATTAAATTTGCTTTACGAATACGATTTTGTACGTTAATTTAAGCTTTTAACACGATTTTAAGATATTTTATTCTTTACGGTAAGCAGGAATTTTGATTTTGAGTAGCCGTTTTAACACTAAACATTTTTTTCACATTTAGTATTGTGTACCTTAGACTAATTTTATTGCATGTTTTTTCATGAATTTTGTCAATGTCATCAGCTATCGGTTTATTTTATCTACCAGTTTAGGGAAGTCAACGCTGATCGGACACTGCCAGGTGGTGCTTGTATCCCTGCTTCTAACAGGACTGACCTTATCCAATTCCCTATGCCCTGGTGGCTAGTTTTGATGGTCCTCTTGAAGATATAAATAATTCTGAAATAACCCCACCTTCCTCTCTCCTTGGGCTTGACACGCATACGAGTTACCGTAGCCTGAATACTGGATCGATGACATTCTGACAAGTGCTTAACTTCCACCCCGATTGACGATGCTTGGCGGTATCTGTCTTTGAACCAAACACTGGCCATAAAATTATGTGGTCACCTTTATCCCCTAATCCATTGTCTACATTACTGAGTAGTGTGAGGCCATACACCCTTCGTCCCGATTCGAGAAGCAGCAGTGTAGCTGTCCTGGTATAGGCTGTATTCCACCGGCGTTGTTTTCCTAAGATGACCTACCACTTGTCTAGAATTCCAAACCGGAGGTTTTACGGATTTGGTTTTATGTGCGTACAGAAATTTCCGTTAACATGTGCCGTACTACCACGTTGCTGCTGCTATCTCCAATTATCATTGGTTTCCAAAATGTGGCTATGGCCGACTTAGGTGGACGGTTGGTCACCGTATCGACTAGTGTCATCTGTAGGTGAGGTACCTATTGTCCGCTCCCCAAAAGCACTATTTCCAGCTCGGTGCCACTAGTAGGTTCCTCCCGTTTGCTGAGTTCAGGTGTGCTAGGATTCGTGGAAGTAAGTTTGGTGAGGAAAATATTCGCGCCAGTTTGAAGTCCCATACTTGGCTCAAGGCGTCGTGAAACGGAGCGCCACTGTCTGTGACGTCTCGTGAGAGGTACATTGCAACGACATATGCTGTTTCGGATGCGAAAAAATCCACATCGGGAACCCCTCATTTTTGTAACAAGGGACGGTTGCGGTGTTGATGAGGTGCTATTCGGGAAAGAGTTTCTTGCGGGAGAGATTGCATCCGGGATTGAATTGCAGAGATAAGTGCGAACATTTTCTTCCTGTTGTAATGCCATGCTAACTGGTCCTGTTTCCACATACCTGATTGGACGTGGTGTTCATCCAGTTGGGTTCCGCAGCCTGTATGGGCTGCATCTGTCATCAGAAAGTGATTGAATGTCGGTCTGTGTATCAGCTCTGAGGATCCTACCGCCTGGAGACACCACATGATGTCCTGCTGGGCCTGGCTTTGGTTATAGGGACGCATTCAAACGCTTTAGGCCGTAGGGCGCCCCGTCTTGTTGCCTGATCAGAAACAGGGTTGAGAGAAAATTGGGTTTTTTTTAACTCCACTCTAAAAAACAATGTCTACCGTAGTTTATACTATTTTAAGAAATTCATTAATTAATACAATAATAATTAACATTGATATTGTGTTCGTTCAATTGGGGAAATTGTAACAATATTTATACTTCATACCATAAAGTATCACCGTTTCTAACGTTTGGCAAAACTTAGTCACGCACCGCGGCCGTATTTGGAACTATTTTCGTACTTGTTATGTTGGCTGGCCTGCCACGGTGCAAAAGAGATCGTCTCGGTGGACGATTCCCTATCTCAGTCACAGGCCTCGTAGTGAACGGGCGTATCCTGACTCGGGGTCCGGGATGGCGCGTCAGTACTTAGACCGGTAGCCTCGTATCCACATGCATAACGTTGTTTTAACTTCTTTTAAGTTTAAAATTAATGGAGAAAATATTTGTGTGAAATAAATAATAGCATTAAATTATGTAAAATACTTTCATTTGTTTATTTAATCAAGAAAACCATCAAAAATACAAGTTTGGTTAAAATAAAAATAACTATTATTGAGTTGACGATAAATACAATATATACCTACTTATACTAAAATTTACAAACATTCCAAGATTCTAACAATTGCTTTTCATTCAATTAAAACATAGTTCATTTATAAAATTCAACATCATTCAATGAAACAAGTGCGAGCCCGCACATCAGGGGACCTGGCGGTTTGACGCTGCTTGGATTGCAGGACGTCAGTTGCGTCTAACTGTTAAATGAACGATTTATTATTTTTCTAAGGTTGCTACAATTACGTATGGCAGCAAAAAATATTATTTATTATCTGTGAGCTGTGAGCATCCGGCGATTCCACCTGTGAAATGTGCAGGTACATACACGTCACTAACATAATGATTTTGTACACATACCGATTGATTGTGATTGATATAAAAATCAATCCCGAAAGTTTCAGAATAATGATTAGTAATCCCGGAATTTATAGGTATCGAAAATTGTCCAGGACCCCGTGATTTCTCTAGTGTCAATACGCTTAGACGATATGGCACAATTTCTAAATATTTGTCACATACATATTAGTGGCCAATACTACCAACATGATGTTTGACAGATTGCATAAATGGTACGTCTTCATAACGACATAACATAAGTATAAAAAAATGGATAATAAGTTAGCAAGCATCTATACGAACATATTATGTTATATTAAGAAGGTTATACACTAGTATGTGTCATTTTATGTTTATTTAGATTCTTAAGTTCCGAGCATCTATATGAACATACATTGCATTTATACGGATTTTCACCAGAATGTGTCAGTATATGTTTTTTTAGATTACTAGATATCGAGCATCTATATGAACATACATTGCATTTATAAGGTTTTTTACTAGTATGTGTCATTTTATGTGTTTTAAGACTACTAGATAACGAGCATCTATATGAACATACATTACATTTATAAGGTTTTTCACCAGTATGTGTCATTTTATGTGTTTTAAGATAACTAGATCTCGAGCATCTAAATGAACATACATTGCATTTATAAGGTTTTTTACCAGTATGTGTCATTTTATGTGTTTTAAGATAACCACTTTGCGAGCAGCTATATGAACATACATTGCATTTACAAGGTTTTTTACCAGAATGTGTCGTTTTATGTCTTTTAAGATGACCACTTTGCGAGCAGCTATATGAACATACATTGCATTTATAAGGTTTTTTACCAGTATGTGTCATTTTATGTGTTTTAAGATAACCACTTTGCGAGCAGCTATATGAACATACATTGCATTTACAAGGTTTTTCACCAGAATGTGTCGTTTTATGTCTTTTAAGATGACCACTTTGCGAGCAGCTATATGAACATACATTGCATTTATAAGGTTTTTCACCAGTATGTTTCATTTTATGTGTTTTAAGATAACCACTTTGCGAGCAGCTATATGAACATACATTGCATTTACAAGGTTTTTCACCAGAATGTGTCGTTTTATGTCTTTTAAGATGACCACTTTGCGAGCAGCTATATGAACATACATTGCATTTATCAGTGGCGAAGGGTGGAGGTAGGCTGTTAAGATCCGCCATAAATAGTGCACATTAAACTTTTTCAGACATACATATTTGTTTTCATTGAAATAAGACTACAATTTACAGATAGTGTAGGTTAGATTTTAAAATTCAATTAAACTCTGAGAAACCAAGCCATAATAGATATTAGTCAAAAAATACATGTCTATCTATAAAATATCTAAAATTATGCAATTGAATCATACATAACTTTGAGTATTTTATAGATAGAATAATATTTTTTATTTATTATAGTTTGGTTTACGCAGGGCTTAATGAATCAAAAAAAAGAACCAAAAATATGTGTAATATGTAGTTTTAATCCAACGAAAACAAATAACTATGAATGAAAAATTGTACACAATTTTGTCGTATTGCCCAAATTAGACCAAATCTATTATGGTTTCGTTTAGGCAGGGTTTAATTGATTTTAAAAAACTAACTAATACCATCTGTAAATTGTAGTCTTAGTTCAATAAAAACAAATACATATGACTAACAAAGTTTGGTGTGCACTATTTATAGCGAATCTTAACAGCCTACCTCCACCCTTCGCCACTGGCATTTATAAGGTTTTTCACCAGTATGTTTCATTTTATGTGTTTTAAGATAACCACTTTGCGAGCAGCTATATGAACATACATTGCATTTATAAGGTTTTTTACCAGTATGTGTCATTTTATGTATTTTAAGATTATAAGATCTCGAGCATCTAAATGAACATACATTGCATTCAAAAGGTTTTTCACCAGTATGTGTCATTTTATGTGTTTTTATTTTACTAGGTGTCCAGCAACTATATGAACATACAATGCATTTATAAGGTTTTTCACCGGTATCTGTATTGTTATGTGATTTGTTATTACTAGGTTGCGAGAATACATTGCTTTGATTTTGATCTGCAATCACGTTCATGTGAACAATTTTGTGAGTTTCAAGAGCACTTCTGCATCCAAAAATTGCGTTACAAATGGAGCAAAGAAAATTACGTGAGAAATGGATTACTCTTCTTAGAATAAGTCGAGCTTCCTTCAGAGCATCTTGTTCTAAGATTTCTTTTTTAACGTTTTGCTCATCTATCGTCACTTCTGAATACTGTATCGTTCTATCCTGGATTCCATCATCTGAAGATTGTTGACTCTCATCTGTATCGTGATGCCTCGTGAAAAATCCCTTGGTAGACACCTAGAAAACCAAAATTATTGTAATTATAAATTATCTTTTATACTATTCTTTTTAAGATATTTTTTCAACGTATTTGCTTTTCAGCATCTTTAGACATTAGGTAAAGAAATAAGAGTAAAAATGACGGCAAGACATTATAATAGTATGACACGACCGTTGGCATTGGCATACGCTGACGCCTCTAAAAACTACTTGGCAACCTAACCATATACCCCGATCTTCTAGTCAACTAGGACAACCGACTGTATGTGCCGATCTCTTGACTAGCTAAAATGAAAATTTCAAGTTGAAATCCCGCGGTTTACTCTAGCGAATCTGTCAGGTAAACCGTGGAAGAGATGAAAGTCGGCCATAGGGGCTATGAAAAGTATAAGTTACAATACTAAAATACTAAATACTACTGAATATTTTGAATCAATAAGTAGGTAGGTACTTTGATTACGAAACGGTGTCAGAATCTCTCCAAATATTTAGTTATAACGTACTTATACTTGCTATTAATATAATAAACTATTTTATTTTCGACAAATAATTTTATTAATTCACAAGATTTAGGAATAAGAATATTTTTCATTGAATCTAGGTACATAAATTGAAAACACCTAAAAGAAATATATAACTAGAAAATGTTTTCGAGAAAAATACGATGCCCTGCGAGATTTGAACCCGCACTCATTGGATGCCTGCCCATGTGCTGTACCAACTAAGCTATATGCATCACATATCATTTTGTATTCAGCAGGGCATCGTATTTGTATCAAAAGGATTTATCACTGAAATGACGTCTATTATAGGTTCACAATTGTCTCCCAATTCATAGATAAAGTTTCCAGGATGAACAGAGGGTATTTAAAATTGACTTTATATAGATTTAGTAAGTGTCTACCTGATTAACTGGTTTGTATTCAGAATATGAGCAACCGGGTAGAGGATCTTCATAATTAATTGAGCGTTCTGTGTCTTCCAAAAACTTGTCTTTGAAGTTCACAGGCTGAAAATCGTCCTCATATTTAATATTGGCAGGATCTGATATTGTGTTCTGAAAGAATAATATAATAGCTTTAGACGTCCATACATATGGTTTAATAATGCTTAATGAATATTGCTAGGTAGGTACCAACTATTATAGTTCATTAATAGTTTTATTACCTAACCTAACCGAAAAAAAAATATTTTTTTAAAAAACGGTACATGTTCAAATACGCGCGTTACCATGATCTTTCTCCCTTCTTCAATTATCGTTTGCCAATTTATGGCAACGGCCGTATGTTGTAGCTTAATTACTGGGAAATGTTAATAGAAATGGCGTATTTCAAAAAAATACTACCATATTCCTAGGTCAATAATTATTATAAAGCAATCATTATTCGTAGGATGTTTATCACATTTGACTAGTCAAAGACATAGATTATTATGAGTGTCTTTAGAATTATCTTTAAATGTGTTTATCGTGCCAATATTTTGAATAATAAAATGCCTAATTCTTGTCAAATTTGGGATCACAAAGATTATAAAACATAATTTTTTATCGTAAATATTTCACTATAATAATGTCGGCATAAATTATACAAATGGTTTTATAAATACGTTAAAAAATTAATAAATATAAAAAATCTTAACACCACTGCACATGCATGTACTGAAATATTATGACTATATTCTAAAGGGGAATATATATTCGCACAATTGAATAGACTGTTTTCACAAAGCGCTGACAACATTTAAAAGATGTTCGTCACATCGTAAATGGATGATATTCGCAAATCAACTACAACTCTCAAATGATCGATTTGCACTAAGGAAAAGGTAGGCTTCACGTATCAATATACTATTGTAACTAAATAATCGTAAACGAATACAAACAATAAGAAAAATAGGTTTAATAATTTTAAACAATATTTTGGCAAAACATAGGTACCTACTTTCAGATTCAAATTTAATAATACTATAGTACCCATTTAAAAAGTGACGTTAATTAAACCTTTAGTAATTGTGCCGCAGATGCCGTCATGAGCTTTTATGTTTTCTTTACGAAAATTATAATAAATACCTTTTGCTGTCGGCGCATAGGTTTTTCGATCCAATGTTGTTAATTTAAAATGCTCATACATTTTGATGCATCATTATCACAAACTAAGATTATATTAGGTTGGGATAGGTTAGGTTATGTTGGGTTAGATTAGGTTAGGTTAAGTTTGGTTAAAAAAAGAAAGTTATAAAAACTCATGACGGCATCTGCGGCACATTTACCAAAACTTATATTGATGAACCGAAAAAGATATACCTAGGTGGTGTTATTTGGTTGTAGATTTACATCAAATAATATATGAACGATAGCAGCACCAATATACACCTACTTATATTACTGTGTTAAGCATTAATTATATTGACACCTAAGCATCATTTTTGAGATTGCCTTCTGATAAATTGTATTCCCGCTACAATTATTACTTTGACATTTGTGAATTTCTACGTTTTCTTTGTGCGATATATTATTTTATCGGTGAAAACAATTTTACCAATGTGTGCAGTTGTCGAAATTGAGTGAATTTATATTGACAATGAGTGATTTATGATTTTTGTTTTGTGAAACAAACTATTTTATGTGATTTCATCTATTTATTTGTGAAATCATTTAAAATATGTGAAAACTATTTTCCAAATGTTAAAGTTATTTTTTATTTTGTGAATTTTGATTATTGCAATGTGCGATTAATTCCCACCCTATTATTAAACATTAGAGCGAGAGGTTTAAAAGAAGACTATTTTATGTAATAAAAATACTTTATGCAGTCATTAAATGTTTAAAATAACTATAAAGGATAATAAGGCTTCAAAATAATATAAATAGATTATCGAAAACGTCTAAGGAATGTCCAATTATAGGACGTGTTGAAATTGTAAAAATATGCTAACCGGCGAATTCAATTAATTTACTTTTTTTAAATTGTGGTATTTTTTACGTACTATACTTTTTTAATAGTACGCGGACCAAAATGTACTATAATAGTTATATTGGTTCTTTTTACTGGTTCTCCGTCGTCTTTATCTGTCAGTCGCTATTTTGGAATTCAGCTATCTTTTTGTCATCTAATTGTAGTACGCGGTCCAAGACATTATAGTATTTCGGCAAAAATTCTAGGACGTGTTGAAAATGTAAGTTTTTTGTTTGTCACATAAACATAACGGACAATTCGAGAAATTCCGATGGCCTGCTTTATTAAAACACCTCTTACGACCGGATAATGCTAACACCGTGCGCCGCCATTAATAGGGTGTTCATCCAAAATTTTCGAATGCGATTTTACGCCAGATATATAATACGCCCGTATAATTGCGTTCATCCAAATTTAGTACATAAGCATCTCGCCGAACCCGAACACCTAATGCCCCTCTACCATAAGTTTAGCGAAACCGATTGCTAAATTCGGCAGAGTCCATTTTTGACAGATCGCAACTGACAGCCCGCGTTTGTTGATAATTGTCATAGGTTCTTGTGTTCTTCCGTATTTCATTATGATTCAGTGTATTATTTTGATTATTGTCTAATGATACTATCTATTTTACAATTGATTCTATAATTGGTGCTTATTTTATTCAATCATGAATGCTTTATTTATAGGTAGTAAACTTTGCTTTCGTAGATAAAGCTAATCTACAATGCCGCAAATTTCGTAAAAGAGGCGACGCTTTCAAATATAAGAGTCTCGTTAGTAAATACACATCAGACGCAGATTCATGAAATCAAATAAATACAAGTAATATAATATTTTGAACAACTCAATTCACATGATTATGCTGGAATCGATTTATGCATAATAATTATATGGTAGGTAGGTATACTATCACGATAACCATTTACTTTCATTGTTTATATTGTAATGATTATTTATTCAATAACGTTTATTCGGCATTCGGATTATCCGGCCATAATGTAGTATTAATCGAAAAATAAAAGAAATAATATGAAAGTAAATGTAATAGCGAGTTCAAAATATATGGACCACTAGGGATATCTAGCGGCAAAATGTGAGAAATTGTCATTTATTTGACAGTTAAGTGCCCATAGACATCAAAAACTGACCATAGAGAAAAAATATTTTTCTGTTTTAATATAAGGAATACTTGTTTCAAATAGGCGCGCATGTACAAACACCGTTATTTGCATAGAGCATAATGGAACACGGCGGCGCCCGTATATACAAATCCGAAGCTAAGTGGGTGAACACTCGACAAGTTTTATTACGGCAATAAACGGTTTCGGCGTAAGGTGAGACCGTCATAAATCATTCGGTTCGGCTTATTTCCATGGAAACCCTATTACTGTCACGTTAGTTTTTTAGAGTATGCAACGCAAGACTACGTCCATAGACTAATATCGCACACTGAGATCTTATATAATATTATACTTACTACGTCCCTTGCTTCACGTTATTACGATTTGCAGTGATTGAAGTACGAACATTTTACGGAACTTTAAATATCGACAATATAGACAACTTTTAAACGGAATGAAATAAGCAATGGGGACATTCGCACAATCGGCGAATTCAATTAATTCTATATTTCAAAATTGTGGTATTTTAGACGTACTATACTTTTTTAATATTACGCGAACCAAAATGTACTATAATTATAGTTCGGTTTGCAATACTGCGCTCACTGACAGATGACAGCGAGCGGTGGCGGAGAACCAGTAAAAAGACCCATTATAGTTCCGTTGCCAGCACTTAATTCACTGACAGATGGCAGCGCGCGACGGCGGACAACTAGTAACACGACCCTGTGTATCTTACAACGCCTTGAAATAGAGTAGGTTGACAAGACGCATTGTTTTAAATCGATCATTTTGGCAAAACAAACGGAAAATTATAAAAAATCCGATTTGAAAATCTAACCTCAAAAGTGGAACCGACGTCCTCTTGCTTAATTCCTAGGTTTACCGAACAGTTTGAATATAATGTTTGAGCGTCAGGAGAGTCTGCATCATACGAGATTGTGTTGAACTCATCAGGTTCACGTTTAATGTTCATTTTTGTGTATTTATTTAATTAATTTATCAACGTTAATCGACTGCCTCCGCGTGCGTCTCATAGACAATAATTTCGTTGACAGTATTGCCATTCAAAATATTTTTATTTCATCGGAGATCCATTTACCTGGATCACCCAATGTTAGAACTCCAATTTTTTTCTTGCACGCACAATAAGGGGGTTTTTCGTATTTAAATTTTGGTGACTCAGCTAAATGCTGGATACTTTTTTCACTAAACTTAAATTTAAATTGTGAGGTGAACGTCAGTGCACTAGGCATTTTGTTATGATTTTTTATCTATATTCAGCGCGCTATTTGATTTCAAAGTTTATATTATGCAAAACCTGACTGAATTTGTTAATTTTTTTTTGTGTAATCTCTTGTCGCATAGCTAGTGCGCGTCTCTGCATACTTTTTTATTTTTTTTCTCATATAGTACGTGAGATATTTGATATGAAATATTTGATGCACGTTAAGTAGAACCACCCAACATACTTTTTTAACTTTTTATTAGGTCACCAATTTGTATATTATTGGCTTACGTTTGTGCACGTGCTTTTTCGAGATTATATCGTATGAGATATATTTTGTTTAAATTTAGTATCTTGATACTTGAACCATTAACTTTGCTTTAATTTTTTTGTTAAGTACATAGAGGTACGATTGTGTATATTAATTAAAACTTGTAATACGATTTTTTTTAAATTTTAACTCTCATATTAAACTAAAAATTTGATTTTGGGTTGCAGTCTCAGTTTTAACACCAAACATTTTTCCTACACTTTTTAAATGAGTAGGTACCTACCTTTGAGTAATTTTATTGCATGTTTTTTCATGATTTTTTAAATTGTAATTCAGATAAAGGCTGTAAGAACGAGAATATACGGGCAAGATCCTGTTGTTTCTGCTTACAACAAAATGAGTGTTGCTGATCGGCAGCAAACGCGTTGCCGACCAACGCAACAATACGGCAGCTCATGTTGCTGTGTTTGGCAGCAAATGTGTCAGCGGGTGTGTATTGGATTGGAATGACGGTGCGCACGACTATTTGGAGAGAGACTTGGGAGGGGCTGTTGCTATATCGGGCAGCCAGCGCTGCCAGTGTATGTTTGACGAGACAGCAAATGTACTGCATCAACTCGGCGGTTCCGGGCAGCGCGTCGACTGCAGTTTATTGCTGTATGTGCGTCCAGTATGAGTTTTGTATGAAAAATTGGGGCTTTCCTTGCCACTGCCGGCAGCAGCAACATGATGTTGCTCGTGTATTCCCGCTTTTAACTCTATTTATTCTCAGTACACTATTTGGAATCAAAACGCAAAACCTCAAATCTCAAACTGTTGCCGGGTTACTTTCTATGCATGCGCATTGTGCCATTTCGGATGGTTTCGAACGGTTGGAAACATCAGTGGAACCTAGGGGCGGCAGGTTATATGAAAGTATGGTGAAGCAGGAAAGTATGATGAAAAAGGCTGGTAATCAATTTTCGGCAAAATTTCCATGTTTACATTATATTTCAATTTCAATTTTTTTTTTTTTTTTTACATAATGTGGACATTACAAATTAAAAGTTTAAGACGTTCACAACATGACATTTAGAATCAAAGATAATATATAAATAGGGTAACAGGTACAATGATGGGCCAGTTAAGCGAATGGCTTGCGTTAATCGGTCAGAACAAGCTTATTAATGCGGTTTTATTGAAATGCAATTTTTTTCGTGTTTACAAAGCATGTATATTGATATATATGTGTACATATTTTATAATACCAAACATGGTTATTACAAAAAATATAAATGAAAAAAAAATCGCAAAAAGTACAGTGATGGGCCACACTCAGGTAGTGATCGGCCACTTTCCAGACAGTGATGGGCCACCCGTCTTTTTCTAAATAAATTAAACAACTAAGGTTTATTTTTCAATAAAATATTGAATCAACGTGTCTAATCTTATGATATAATCAACAAACATACTCCTTTATCTCACCGTTGATGTAATAAAAGAGGATATAGTGACAGAGAGTGTATTCTAAGGTCTTAGAAAATTATCGACCTATCTGTTGAATACTTCATCACCTGAGTCACTAAATAAAACATCAATCTCAATTGGGACATGGACCTGCTGAGATTTTGGAACGCAATTTGAATGGAAGCTATCTTTATACACTGAACATTCTAATTTATTAAGATGTTTTATTATTATTTTATAAATCGCACAACGATTTTGGCCGCCATTTTTTAAACTTTATTATTTTTGATTGCCTCTACTTTCAATTGCTTCATTAAAATGTGTGGTTTTTGCCTTTATTCTTTTTATCTTCCTCTGCACTTTTCTTTTTTTTTCTTTTTTGATCTTAAATATCTCTATATTTTTGCGAAGTGATGGCGAATGGAACTCTTTGTAAAACATGTTTATCGTTTATTTTTGGTATCTGAGGCCATGATAATGTTTGAATTAGAACTGTAGATATATTTACCATATATGTTCATTTATTTCTTCCATGCGTTCAGTATCTATTTCCATGTTGCATTCTCTGACGGTGCTGACACGTTAGATACATTTAATTGGGTTATATTTTCTATACTCTTGCTGTTGTCAGATAATGACTAAATTTGATTAAGTTTTTCCGCAATCGGTAGGTATGGTATAAAAATGTTTTATCTGTTTACCTCAGCTAGTATTTTGAATATTTTTAAGCTTTTCTTCTGTTTAATTGCCCACTACATTCGTTAAATCTTTAAGGATGAAAACAGCATTTTGCGATATTTTGCAGCTTTAACTGGAGGGAAAAAAGTTCGCACCCCTAATTTGAAACTATTAAAAGTCAAAAAACTGACATTTTGAGTTAATAATGCAGAAAGGTTGAAAATATCATTATTTATCTGGTCAAAGACTATCGCAAGTCTAAATAAATTCTACGGAAATACACGACAGAAAGAATAGTCTATCATTTTAATAAATAGTATTGTGTGATAATGATATAAGACTATGCTATTTTGAGTTGTTATGGTCTTAAATTAGGATTCAAAATTTTAGCGAGTTTAAGACTATGACATCTTGAATTATCATAGGTCAGGAATGGACAAAGTAAATAAAACTTGTGTTGTGGTCACACTGCTGACTAGCCATTCTGAAAATTGAACAGTAGTTTGTTGATAAATACAATAATAAATAAAACAAACAGTCATGGAATCATAGAAAAGGATCTCAGAGGAACACATGAAAACCATAAGAAAATTGATACCGAATTAAAACAATATGTTAGAGATCACATCAATTGCATTCCTAGGGTAGAATCCCACTTCCTGAGAGCTCAAACTTTCAACCATGTCCGATCTCATATGATCATAATATTGGCCTCCACGGTGTGGTTTGTATTAACAGATTTTTGTTTTTTTTTTCGAGATCGACACCTCCTACGTAGAGTATTGTAACTTCAAAATCGCAACTTTACAGGAGAGCGGTTTAAAGACACAAAAGCTTGGTGTAAGTCGACCTTTTGAATTTTTTGCACCAAATTTGGGATGTCCATTGTCAATTATAAATAGATTTGTTTTGCATTAAAGGATATCTAATATTTTCTGTGGTTTATCAGAAATTGCAGTTACAACATTACACTGCGGAAAAGAATTTGTTCGAAATATTGTATAAAGTACATACAATAGTTTACGGCGGAACCTCTTACATGCATTTAGTTGTATGTGATACTTATTATAGTTTACGTCGCCATGGTTTTGGTGAAATATATTGTATATGCTAGATACAATTCTTCACCTAGGATTTTTTGCGTATTTGAAATCATAATTCGGTAATAACAATAATTAAAAGTTATGGTATGGGTCATCAGGTAGGTTAGAAAAAATATTCTCTATATAAAATTGCTTTTATTGTCATTTCATAAAACATAAAATAAATTTAAGACTTTCATGACGTGATAAAAATTAAACATACAGGAAAAAATCCAATTCAAGGAAGTATGTAAATATTGAAATAAAATTAAAAGAAAAATTACAATCACTTCAAACCAACTTCTTACGAATTCTTGATTCAATAATATATCAAATATCAAAGTAAAATCAGACAAGGGAATAACAATGGGTGATTAGGTGGAAGGGTGTAAGGTTGGTAAGGTGAAAGGCTTCAGGTTAGAATATACGTGAACTGAAAAAAAATCATTTTGCAACTATATTTTTAGTTTGGAATTAATTTTCAATCATATCATGCAAAAAAAGAAGCATGCAAAATTTAAAACATACAACCGAAAAGAGATTTTTTACACTGACATATTAATTATTAAACTGATTTTATTTTCATCCTACAATAACACAATTTGCTATAGGTGTTCGTATTCACAAATAACAAAATCAATCTACCTCAGAAACTGCTGGTGGAATTTCAGTGGTAGGTATTAACAGGTATAAAATTACTGAAAAACTCAGGATAATGCTCAGGAATGATTCCACTGTTGCACATACGCAGTAAATCATCTGTATTAGCTTTTGAAATTGGCAATATTTGTGAATAAAGAACCTTTACCGAAAATTAAGTTTCTCGTTGCGTGTGCTAGGTGTTACTTTTCCGGCCATGGTCGAGTAGACAGTCCTGGACAAGTCGCACTTGTAATTAATCCTTCACGGATCATTGTGATTTATATTAATTTGTATTAGTCCATTATATTATATTTTAATAGAGCTTTAAAATCAAACATGTCTACGTGATTGATCTCTACCACATCCTCTGGTTTTCCTTCTTGTTTTGCCCACCCAACTAGACAGTACCGTTCTGGAGGTGCAAACATTTGTTTGTTTTTCGAACATCTTTCAATCTGGGCTTGAACGTAGTCCTCTTCATTTTCCGTATGTCCCCTTTCAAAAAATTTGTGCTTTACATTAACATTGTATTTATGGATCACATACAGTCATGTTAAAGTCATAAACAATGCGATTTCTGTTCTGGCCTATATTGTTAGAACAAAACCTGAATTCTTTTGCTCATTGAGCACAATATTTGGTTACAAAATTAAGTAAACAACTCGAGTCCTCATTTGCACCTCGTTTGCCTTCAGCCTCCTGCCATATGTATCATGTAGCCACCTTTTGTGTGAATTGAAAAACTGTGAAAATGAAAAATGATAATTTACGTTTATATTAAAATATACTCAAATTTCCGTGAAGGGCATTCAAAACTTTTTGGAAGTCAAAATTCGCAGATACAATTTTGCCGTGTGATGATTGAACATCATGTTTATCAAATAATTTTAACTGATGAGCAAGGTTCTTGCCATAAACTGGGAGTTGCTCCGTGGATGCTACTCGTACTTGTAAGTTTTTGAAAAAATGACATTGGTCACACTAGTCCTTTTTAGGGACATAGTGATACAACACAATTTAAACTTTTCATTGTTTATAAATAATTGAGACTGTCTTTCTGTTTGAGCTTTATGTGTGTATATTATGGGTTCATACCATTCATTATATACTTTAAACATAGGGGTAAAATTCAGGTCGCCATCTAAGTAAAGTTTGCTTGATTGCTGTCGAACATAATCTGATTCGACCGGTTGGATGGACTTAACATAGTCGGAAACACTGGTATTCATATCATCAGTTAATACAACATTGTAATTTTTGTGTCGACTTCGTTGATCAGGTGTTAAAACGCCAGTTTCAATATCCACCTTGTCCAAAGTTGTGATTACGAATTGGTCACAAATAGAGAATGTGGCTAGAAACTTTTTTTTGCAGACCTTAACCAGCTCTATGTTATTTTCATTTTGATATTTCGTCAGATGATATTTAATGGTAAAACTTCGCCACGACTGAGTTTCAGTAAAAACTGCGTTGCTTTTCATTTATCGCCAATTTAGCAATATATTACCACTTTTATTTCGATCACCCGAAATCTTAACCATTAAAATTGAGTTTTTTTTTTTAACAAAATGATTATAAAGCATTATAAATCTCATAGTTTATAGTAACAGTACCTCTTGAGGTGATTTATCACAAAAACAGCTCTATATTTTATAATATATCCAATTACTTTTACTGTTAATCTTTTCGAGAGAATTTATCAGCAACGCGGGCATCAGTCTCATCATCGTCACAAATAATGTCTAAAAGTTTCATTATCATATTTTAATCAGCACCTGGAGGCAGTGGTGACTCTGTAAAAAGCAAAACAACTAAATAAAAATGAATTTAAAAAAGTTCTCACGCGTATAATATTGAACTAAAATTGTATGTCGCCGTATACTATGATAAGTACTACATACAATTTATTTTACTAAAATAGGTACGACGTAAATTACCATAAGTGATAGATACAATATTTTTTTTCAGTTTTTTCCGACGTAAAATATGGTAAATATTACATACAATAATAGTTACAAGCAAAGAAACGACGTAGACAATGGTAAGTATAACTTACGATACTTTTTGTTGTCGTACGAGAAAAAGATTAAAAATATTAACTTACCTTGAATCCTATAGTCACAGTTTCCCTGGGTAGAATTTATTTCGTCCATTTTTGTTTTACTATTATTATCCGTTTCTATAATATTATACGCTGTTACTATTAATTGTCCCATCTGGCGTAATCACAGATTTTTGTGTACGCATAGATTTTCTATCAATTTTTGTATTCTTGACACTTAAGTCCTGTAGGGCGGGCATATTGCGCAATATTTGTTGCCATCGTCTAGATCTCTTCATTGTGGTAATTAATATTTACCAAACCAGAAAACAATACAATATAACCGAAAGTTCGCAGTGGTAGCGGTGTGTCACCTCCCGTCCGAAGTGAAGTATTGTAATTAGCAGTAACAATACATCCGCGCGGCAAGATCTCCGTGCGCTTCCCGCGTATAGTGTTGCTAAATACGTTACCATACTTTACGTCGGATAAATTTCAAGAAATTTAAGTTACAATAATATGCAATGCTTGAAAATCGCACTTATAATACGAATTTTGAAATTCTGTAAATGGCATCATAAGTAATACGTGCCATGGACACGAAAAATGAAAAAAAGTGAAAAACGTCATTTTGTTAGTTACAATACTATACGTAGGAGGTGTCGAGATATGGATATCAGCCACTTGCTCAACCTATTAGGTCCATAATCTGACTCATACACAAATTGAAAAACAATATGTGTACTTGCCAGACTCAGGATTTGAACCTATGAACCACGACGCTTACACCAGACTAACTACCAGACAATTTATTGATGGCTCTTTAAATTTAGCAACACTATACAAAGGAAACTGTCAACAAAATGATCGACCTTTCGTCAGTATTCTACGATCTTTAATACAGAATTTAATATTGGGCGCTTTCAGTCAAAAAATATCAATGGTCAGCACAGCATGTACAAATTTAAATGATACACAAAAAGCAAAACAACTAATTTCGTTCAATGTCATATCCCAAATAAAGAAAAAGCACGAAAGGAGAAAAAATGGCGTGAAAAATGAAGCTATCCCTGATCCAGATAATATTATGATAGTTTCATGTTTCGATTTGCAAGCAGTTCTCTCATAACCCTGTGGTGAAGTCTCAAACTTCTATTACACCAGAAAACTTGCAACATATTTTACCATCTTTGATATTGCTGAGAAAAAGGGTTTTGTTGTATCTGGAACGAAGTGACTGCTAAAAGAGGTTCTAATGAAATTGGTAGTTGTATTTACATACCATTACTTGAAAAAAAATCTAAATAAGAATGTGCATTTTTGGTCCGATAACTGTGCTAGACAGAATAAGAATAAATATTTAGTTGCGATGTATTTATCATTGGAAACAGAAAATGTAAAGTCTATAAAGCTAAAATATCTGATGGGTCACACCCAAGATCAGTGGATTGCGATGCACTCACTCATTGAAAAAGAAAAAAAGAGAATGCTAAAAGTGCTCCAGTATTCATACCAGATCAATATAGATACCCATTATAGCCATGGCTGAAAAGAATGGTGAACCTTATAGAGTTAATGCAATGGCAACTGATGTTATATTTGACCTGAAATTGCTGTCCGATGAGCTGGAACAAAATTATGTTATAACTACCGTAGGTACGAAGGTAACATGGCAAGCAATCAAAGTCATGCATTTGAAAAGAGAATCACCGTATAGTTTTTTCATTAAAACCAATTTTATTGATACTTCCTAAGAGGAAATTAATATAAGGCATAGGCTGACGGGTCGTCCGGTTCACATGAATATGATAATTTTACAGAAAGCTTATAATGAGCCACCAGGAATAACCATGCAGAAAAGGCAAGATCTTTTAACTATATGCAAAAAAGTTGATACCGATGACATACCACAATTTTTACAATAATTTGTAAGTCGCTAGAAGTACTCAAATGGCAAGAAATGACTTGGTTCACGAAGAGAGTGATGGAAATTACTCTGATTAATTCTAAATTATATAATAATTTTCATTACGTAATGTGCAAGAATCTTGAATAGGTAATCATAATCTTATACAATTACATATTTTAAAAATTCGGTAGGTATGTGAAGGTTTACCTGTTCCAGTTATTTTATTTTGAAATAAAATTTCAAATAACCATTTCGTTTATTATTTTACTTGATATGCATAATATATTGAAGAGATTTTATGTTGTTTCATATTAGTTTGTATTGTGTGCATGATGGGTTATTTCAAAATTTATCAAAATAGTCCAATTTTAGACTATGACATTTCAAAAAAACTACCAAAAATATGACGTGTTCTGTATAATTTTTCAATATAATAATAATTTCATACAAAAATATAAGCCCTGATACACATCGAGCAAGAAAATCAGTTTGGTAAATACATTTTTAGATTTAGTTAAGAGGGTTTGAATCTTTGAATCCAATTATCTCGATTGTACCTCTTACCCTATAACAGTATTACATAAAAAAAGAGATAGAACAGTAGATAAATTAGATAGGTACAAGTAAGTACACCGGACGAGTTAGGCAGACCCTATTTTAAGAATTTATAAAACAACGTCCACCTAAACTCATTCTCACGTAGGTGGAATATATCAACACCCGAAGAAATTTCGTTTAACATAGTTATCGCCCTCCCAATTGGCTTTACCAGTGGCAGGTTGGTTCTGCACATTGGGAGAATAAACAACTGATGGTCTCTATTTCTAAGATAGTTATCAGGGACACACAGGTCAACACTGCCCAGAATGGCAGAGTTCTCATTTATACCCCGTATAAGTCGAAAAAAATACGTAGCTAAATAAAGATTTCTTCTAAATTGCAGACTGCAGTAATTATGTAAGCATGCCTAAGAGAAAGTCAGTTGGATAAAGCCACGGATAGTATCCATACAACCTCAAGTAAAGGAGTCTCAAAAATTTCTTCTGTACCCTCTCCACTATAAGGCCATACTTCAACTGATGCGGTGCCTAAACAATAGACCCACTCTCAAGTCTGCTTCGAAAACATTTGAAAAGACCCGGGAAGTACGAATGACGAAGCCCAACATTTTAAGCGCTTTGTTACAAAATATGGTAACTATATGGCTAATAAATGTCAGTTTACTCTCAAACGTAATGCCAAGATCCCTTACAGATGATATTCGTGACAGAACTCTGCAATGCATCGAGTATTGGAAAAACAACACTTTTGAGGCTCTGGTAAACGATAAAAGATTGCATTTATCAATATTGAATTCTAGTTTGTTACGCCTGCCCCAATTTAATATATTATCTATATTATCAAGTTGGAGATGACGACAATCATCCAAGGTGACAATTTCCAAAAAGAATTTCAAGTTATCAGCGAACAACAAAAACATAGCATTTTTTATTACCAATGCTATGTCATTTATAAAAATCGTGGACAGCAACGGCCCTAAGTTTGAGCCCTGGGGGACACCAGAAAATGTGTAAAAGGTCTGTGACTGATAAAGGCCGTACGATAAGTATTGTTGACGGTTCCAAATATAACTCCCGAATAGCTTCAAAAATCGATCTGACAATCCAATAAGTTAGAGTTTTTCCATCAGGATGTCATGATCGACTTTGTCAAATGCTTGCGAGAATTCATTGTAAGAACAGTCAACCTGGTGGCCTCTATCCAGTGCCGATGACACGTCATAATCGGTAAATACCATCAGGTTAGTTTCCGTCGATCGGCCTGCTCTAAATCCATGCTGTTCATTTATTATAAATGACTCAATTTTTGAAGAAATCATGTTGTGCATGATCATCTTAAGAACTTTTGCTGGTGCAGAAAGAACCGCTACCGGCCTATAATTCTCCACTGATGACTCTGTACCACTCTTATGGATTGGAGTAACCTTCGACATCTTCCACGTTTCCGGAAAGATACCTGTCTTCATTGCGAGATTAAAATATGAAAGCGGGCCTTTGACAAAGTCAATACAACCCTTTAAAAAAAATGTAGGAACATAATCAGGTCCCAAAGAGCGAGTATTCTTTAGTTTATAATAAACTTAAGTACATCGCCCTCATTAGTTGCAAATATCGACGGATTTTATGAGTACATTATAATGACCAAAGTAAATCCTCCTTTTCTTTTTTCCATCCTTTTTTATCGCGTCGCTATTTCTCGTAAGTTATCGGCTATTGTTGGCTTGCTTCATTCAGTTGTATGAGAAAGCCGATTCCTTGCCCGTTAATTTATTTAATATCTCTATGAGTGGAACGCACCTACCACAAACAACATAGAAAAATATGGCAACACTGAAAACTGCGAGCAGCTTTTTTGTCAATGGCGAACTTACATTAAACCATACATTATACATTGTCTCTGTCGTGTTGATAACCACGTAGACGTAAGCCGATATTCTTTTTTACATTTACGAATCAAATAGGTACATAAAATGGATATCAAAAGCGAACTAGTTGAAAGTAATTCACACGCTGAAATAGTGCCTTTGTTAAATGCGTCAACAAATCGCCCAAACATTCCGGACACTTACATAAAGCGAGAGAATGTCGACGATGCCAGTTGCGGTTTTGAGGTTAGTTTTAAAAAACGCATTTTCTGAATTTCATTTTGTGACGCATCACTCTAGCATAATATTTTGCATAGAGTTTTATTATAACACGAGCCATTCTTGATTGTATTTCTGGAATGTTTGCAATTAGTTAATATTTTATATTGTGGCCAATTTATAGGCGATCCACCCAACATTTTCGAATGCGATTTTACGCCAGATGGCGTGCAAAACGTATAATTGCGTTCATCCAGATTTTGTATATAAGCATCTCGCCGAATCCGTACACAGAATGCCCCTCTACCATAGGTTTAGCGAACCGATTGCAGTGTCGCAAATATGCAAATATGGCAGAGTCGATGTTTGACAGATTGCAACTGACAGCCCTCGTTTGTTGATAATAATTGTCATACGTACTTGTTTTCTCCGTATTTCATTATGATTCAGTGAATTATTTTGATTTGATTTTGATTATCTATTTTACAGTTGATCCTATAATTGGTGCTTCATTTTATTCAATCATGATTGCTTTCTTTATTACTAAACTTTGCTTTCGTGGATGAAACTAATCTACAACGCCGTAAATTTCGTAAAAGCGATAATGCTTTCGGATTCAAAAGTTTCGTTAGTAAATACATATCAGACGCAGGTGAATGAACATCTAATTAATATATATATATATATTTTAATAACTCAATTCATATAATTGTGCTGGAAACGATTTATGCATAATACATGGTATACTATCACCATCAGCATTTACTTTTATTTGTTTAGATAGGTACCTACCTTCCGCGATAGTAATCATGTACCTACTTCTCAAGAGTATTATATTTGATTATGATGATATAATGATTATATTTATTCAATAACGTTTATTCGGCATTCGGATTATCCGGCCATAATGTAATATAAATCAATAAATATAAGAAATAATGAGTATGTAAATGACGTAGCGATTTTAACATCTTTCATTTTAAATATTGGCATTGTATTACTACTACAGGTATCTCGCGGCAAAATGCAAAAAATACACCTGTGTCGTTTTTGTTTGACGTATAAGCGTCCATAGACAGCAATCTTGTTAAAAACTGACCATAGAGAAAGATATTCTTCTGATTTTGGTAGAATGAATACTTGATCCAAATATGCGAGCAGACTCGAACACTATGCTTTGGGTGAAGCATAGCGGAACATGAGGCCTGTTCCGCATCCAAACTCGCACGCGGGATAATGACATTGCATGAACACTCGGCTGGTAATAAACGGAATCGGCGTAAGGTTAGACCGTAATAAACGGCATTCGACGGCCTATTTCCATGAAAGGCTTGTTAAATTACAAAACGGTTTGTCATTTAACATGCCGTCATGGAAATAGATCAAAAAGAACCGTTTATAACGGTCTCACCTTACGCCGGAACCGTTTATTGCCGTAATAAAACTTGTCGAGTGTTCACCCACTTGTCTGCGAATTTGTATATTCGGGTGCCGCCATGTTCCATAATGCTCCATTCAAATAACGTTGTTTGTACATGCACGTCTATTTGAAACAAGTATTCCTTATATTAAAACAAAAAATATGTTTTCTCTATGGTTAGTTTTTGATTTCTATGGGCACTTAACTATCAAATAAACGATAATTTTTCACATATTGCCGCTAGATAGCCCTAGTAGTCCATATATTTTGAACTCGCTATTACATACTTTCATATAATTTCTTTTATATTTCGATTAATACTACATTATGGCCGGATAATTCGAATGTCGAATAAACGTTATAGAATAAATATAATCATTACAATATAAACAAATGAAAGTAAATGGTTATCGTGTTAGTATACCTACCTACCATATAATTATTATGCATAAATCGATTCCAGCATAATCATGTGAATTGAGTTGTTAAAAATATTATATTATATTTATTTAATATGAATCTGCGTCTGATGTGTATTTACTAACGATACTCTTAAATTCGAAAGCGTCGCCGCTTTTACGAAATTAGCGGCATTGTAGATTAGCTTCATCTACGAAAGCAAAGTTTAGTACCTATAAATAAAGCATTCACGATTGAATAAAATGAAGCACCAATTATAGGATCAATTGTAAAATAGATAATACCATTAGACAATAATCAAAATAATTCACTGAATCATAATGAAATACGGAAGAAAACAAGTACCTATGACAATTATCAACAAACGCGGGCTGTCAGTAGCAATCTGTCAAAAATCGACTCTACCGAATTTAGCAATCGGTTCGCTAAACTTATGGTAGAGGGGCATTAGGTGTTCGGGTTCGGCGAGATGCTTATGTACAAAATCTCCATGAACGCAATTATACGTTTTGCACGCTATCTGGCGTAAAATCGCATTCGAAAATATTGGATGAAAGGCCCCTAAGTATAATGTCGGCATTATTTCCCTTGCAAACATGTCTCAGATGTAAGTTTGTCAGTTTAAATGCACACGTTTTTCATCCGAGGTTGAATACAAATTGTCGGCAGTTGCATAAATATATCTGAAATGTTTTTGTTTTCTGTACAAACGTTTGTTAACAAGTCTTTATGCAACTGTTAAACATGTTTATGAGGTGTCAGGTATGTAGCAACTAGATCGTACGGGTTTCAAATAGTAGGTAACAAAACCATTTCCTCTCGGCACGTAAAACCTTCCTATATAAAGTTGTCAGAACATTTACCTAACCTAAAACGACTTTCCTTTATTCTTTTGTTCGTGTGAATATTTTAAGTATGTGTATCGTTTTTACCTCCTTGTTTAATACTGTGTTTGCTGAAACTTAACTTGGTACCAACTGAAATTAGTATTAGGTATGTTTATTTAGGATTTTCGGTCCGATCATTCAGATAAGTACCTAATGAAATCGACTTTCGACACCTGTGATATTGTCAGATTTTTCCATTGAACTGAGAATGATTATTGATTTAGCTTTCCTTATATTTTATAATACTTTTGGTGTTACTCGCCCATCCAGAACAAAACAACCATAACTGCTAATTCATAGTTTCGAGAAAATCGCAATTGAAGTTTTTCAACCATTTAAAATAATCTTTTCATATCAATTATCTCAGGTATGAAGATATTTTTTTTTGTTTCCACAGTAAAATAATGTGCTTGAAACTACTTTCAGCAAAAAAATCTGAATATTGTAAAATTAAAACAATTTAATTTTCTTTTATAATAAAACGCCGATACATCATCACAGGGAACTTGGAGTACGGCTTGTAGATAGAAGCATGCTAGGTACTATTGAATCCACAGACTTGGCGGCAATGATGTCAAAGGATTTTTCATCACCAGCCATTTGCTTATTTTGTAAATGAGTTTGATACTCATTTTCCAACTTCTTTTGCTTACCAGTGTCAGCATTTTTAAACCCTTCACAGAGTGTGCACTGATCTTTCTTCGGTAAGAAAAATGACAGCTTAAATTCCTCGTTAAATATTATTGCATAACTGCAATGCTTTGCAATGACACGGTTTTCAGCTCTTTGCTTATACATCCTATAAATTTCTGCTAGCGTTAAACTTCCATCCAAGAATCACTTGGAAGTGTTAGCCCTTGTGTAGTGAGAATCTACATGCGGAAATGAATTTATATGCTCCCTTATGGCCGATTTTATATCTGGGGGAAGTTTTTTGCATGATTTTAGTTTACAATTATCATTGCAAGTGCCTTTGACACGCTTAGTTGCAATGATCTTACCAGAAATGATTACATGCTGTTTACCAAAAGTTATACCATGTATCGTCCTCTGGACACCATTTTTCTCTGGCGCTAACCAACCGACAGTTAGATATTGTGCGCGATTTTTCCCGCGTAACAGTTACTTCATACACTAAAAACAACGCAACCGCACTTATGGTTCATTTGCACTCAACATTACCCATTGAATTGAGTGAAAAAAGAACATATCGTGACATGTGTTGTTTTTTCATTGTAAATATTTAAAATTTGTTAAATGTTAAAAGCATCAAAAATGAATTGGAGTGACTTGCAGTAGTGTTGTTTTTACACTATAATTATGTGAATCCTACGGAAATTTTTGCATTTAAAACAGGAAATCACAATTTTAGCACTTATGGTTGTTTTGTTCTGGATGGGCGAGTCATGTGTAGGGTGAATACCCTACCATCCGTATAACTTGGCAGGAAACCATCAATTTATAACTGCAATGTATCTTGCAACAAAATATTGTTAAAATTGCAAAACAAGCGATTTATGCGAGTCAATAAAATTTTAACAGAAAGCTAATTTAGCAAAAATAATTTAATAATTCAATTAATCAATAATATAGCAAATTAATAAATAATGCTATTTAAGTTTGCTATGATATGCACAAAAGTTATTTGTATAAAATCAATCTTGCTTAATTATTAAAAACTGCATAATTGTTCAAATTAAATCAATTATTTATAATTTACAAACGAGCCATGCATTACGCAATAAACCTAATAAGCATGATTATCAAAATATCCAAGTAGTGATAGCATTTTCTATTGTATCGAATCTTTATAAAACACTCAGTAAAAGAAAGCAAAATAGTCAGTCAGTTATCAAAGATTTAATCATAAGGTTATCATTCAGCTTTGCCCGGTCGATTTTGTAAATCCATCAGAACGCATACTCGTGATTTCACCATCTAAATTATAATCTGTAATAATTAAATTGATATTTATTTGGAAGGAGATAATAAAACCAGAGTTCATTTCATTCACGCACTTAACTCTGAATTATTCATTTGGGAGTCAAATCAACCTACCCTGCCTGTTCCTTATTCCATCTCACTTCCTTAGATGTAACACATAATTTATTTTTTCACACGATAAAAAACGCACTTGATTGGATTCAAACCACCGATCGTTCGGTTATCAGCCGAACACACTACCTTTACGCCACAGTATGTTACTGCGATCGTGACGATCGTACATTATCGTAGTTTAGAATTGTTCCGTTGCCTAGGCAGCGAATTTATTATTGTCGGCCATTTGAAATTCCATACGTAAACAAACTATTAAACGTCATAGTGGCAGTTGTTACTTTAAAAATAAAAACAACGAAAAATAATTATATAATTTAGTAATATAAGTTAAAGTGTATAGAAATAAACCAACGGCGTTCCAATAAGCGGTCCTTTTTATTTATTTATTTATTTAAAAAGGACACATTGAGTCCATAACAAATTATTAATTCAGGACGTTCACAACATGACATTTAGAATAAAAATTGATAAAAACAAAGCAAAAAATAGTTTTGTACAAAAGAAATAAAATAAAAAAAGCAATAATTAAAAAAAAACGGTGTGCGTACTTATGTACGCGCGTTAGAAGTTATACTTCTTTGGCGTAACAAAATAAAAAACAAAACTTATCTTGTTAAATTACAAAATCAAGAAAAAGAACCGCTTATTAAATTGGTACACCGTTGGCTTATTTCTGTACACTTTAACTTATATTACTAAATTATATAATGGTTTCTCGTTGTTTTCATTTTTAAAGTACCAACTGTCACTCTTGTTTACGTAAGGAATTGCAAATGGCCGACAATAATACATTCGCTGCCTAGTAACGGAACAATTCTGAACTATAGTATTAACTGTATAATCATCTCAATTGCAGTATACTGCGGCATAAAGGTAGTGCGTTCGGCTGATATCCGAACGATCGGTGGTTCGAATCCAATCGAGTGCGTTTTTTTTCGTGTGAAAAAATAAATTATTTGTTACATGTCATACGCCAAAATTACACTCTGATCTGATTTTCCAAACGCGCTTAAAGAAGTATAACTTCAAAAACGGAAGCTTCTGAATTTTCACGCGACAGTTGGCAAAGTCACTCCTTTCCTTATAAAATAATTTAATAATAATATCTATATGATCAGTAGGTAAGCGTTTTTTTTTCGTTGCAGATCCCTTCAGAAAACCCGTTCACCATAATACCTAACGCTGATTTTGAGGAAATGAATGACGTCAAAGAGGAGTTTACTCAAACCAGTATACTTCCGGTCACTAATGTCGTTGCAATTGCAGGAAGCTCTCGAGCACAAGAAAGAACAATCGATCAGGTAGGTACCTATTTCCAAAATCTATTTGATGAATATAAGCAACTCGTTTCTACCAAGAATGTTAATGCAATTTGTACGTGCGTCTTTTTAAACCCTATTTGAAAGTAAGGCAGCGAAATTCTAACATCACTTAAGGGGGTACATGCTCAGCGTAGGTCAAAATGGAACTTTTGTTCTATTTTCAAAGCATGATACTGGACATACCTTAAACGTTGTAGATAATCTATTTATATAATTTTGAAGCCTTATTATCTTTTATATTTATTTTAAACATTTGATGACTGCATAAAGTTTTTTTATTACATAAAATAGTATTCTTTTAAACCTCTCGATCTAATGTTTTAGAATATAGTCATATTTCAGTACATAAATGTCTAGGGGTGTTAAGATTTTTTATATTTTATAATTATTGAATGCATTTTTAAAACCATCAGTATAATTTATGTCGACATTATTATAATGAAATATTTAGGATAAAAAATTATATTGATAATCTCTGTGATCCCAAATTTGACAAGAATTAGGCATTTTATTATTCAAAAAATGGGCAAGATTAACACATTTGAAGATAATTCTAAAGATACTACATATAAGCTATGTTTTTGACCATTCAAGTGTGATAAACATCCTACGAATAATGATTGCTTTATAATAAATATTGACCTAAAAATAAGGTAGTGTTTTTTTTGAAATACGCCATTTCTTTTGGCATTCCCCAGTGGTTAAGCTTCAACATACGGCCGTAGCCATAAATGCGTTTAAAAATTAATAAATTTAAAAAATCCTAACACCACTGCACATTTATGTACTAACATATGACTATATTCTAAAACATTAGAGCGAGAGGTTTAAAAGAATACAATTTTATGTAATAAAAATACTTTATGCAGTCATCAAATATTTAAAATAAATATAAAGGATAATAAGGCTTCAAAATTATTTAAATAGATTATCTACAACGTTTAAGGTATGTCCAGGATCATGTTTTGAAAATAGAAAAAAAGCTCCATTTTAACCAACGCTGAGCACGTCCGCCCTTAACGTGTCCGGAAATTTGTACGTTTGCAGTTCAACGTATCACACTTTGCCGTAAAATGTTGTTTCAGAAATATAATATGGTCTTATATTAAAGACAGTGCAACCTCTTTTTGTCGTATAGTACCTACCGAGATAAAATTCATGCCGAAATAAAACACAGTTGTCGGTTTACAGTAGGCCAGCGGCAAACAAATTTTGCAAATAGCTGATATACTAAATTATTTGTTAGATTTTCATTCTTGAATTCATGAATATTGCCAAAATCGGCTATGAAAATAGAAATGACCGTTTAATATACGTTCCTGTCTTTCTGACAAGAAAGCTCCCGGCGAGCTGTGCTACGGTGAAATATAATACGTACAATTTACATGTAAAAAGGGTAACAGTTTTGTCGGTATTAATACAACTCTGCGCACTCGGTGGGGGGGGGGGATGTTTTCTTATTATGTTTGTCAATATCATAAATAAATTTTACATGTATTTTATAACCAAAATTTGGATTGATCCAAGCGTGTCGGTAGGTAAGTAATTACGGCCCGTAATTGATCTTATATCCAAAATTACTATAATTTGACAAGTAAGCATTTCATGTAAAAACTACTAAAAAATACTAATTAATTTCGTCATAACAATATGGGACGTCCTTAGCTATATTGCTAGAGCACATTGACGCGAATCCGATGGCTACAGATTCAAATCCCGTGAAGCGTAGTATTTTTTTAAGATATATATATCTGAGGTATTTTTAAATTGTGTATATTCAATATTATGTTGTTTTATAAGTTTTCTTAGAACTCACACATGGTGTAGTTATTTCATGATAATTTTAGTGTATTTTCTTTCTAATAAAAAAAACATCCAGGTTTATGAAAACGATAAATGCATTTTCCGCTATATTTTGAATTATTGGCCGCCACCTCGCTTATTTACTTTTAATTTAATATAACGCCTTTGTTACAATGTTTTACGCCAATCGTTGAATTTTTTTCTATTAGGTGGAACCATTGACATTAATAATGGACAACTCTTTCAGTACAGTAGCTAGCAAGTAAATTCGCTTATAGCGACATTTGCACATGTATAGGTAGACGTCAAGCAATTTCCATTATGCGATATCATGCATCGGGAATTTATAGCAATATGACCTTTATTGTAATGGCGTTAGAACAGTGTTTCTAATGTAAATGTTCATTTCAGCGCACCCTTCGAACCGAACCATTCGGACGACCCGACAAAGAGCATCGGAAATTTATAGCAATATCACCTTTATTGTAATGGCGTTAGAACAGATTATGCCATTCGGCAGACCCGACAAAAAAGTGTGTGTCATTTTTTTTGTCTAGATGCTTCGTCCATATTAATGTCATTGGGTGGAACGTACCATCACGTCACGTGTTGTCGTTCTGAAACAATTAGTCTATGGTTTCGTCATTCCGTAATATATTTTGAATGATCAAAATCTCTATGAATCCAACAATGAAATTGCCAACTCGAGTGGTCCTTCTCAATTAGGAAAAAAAGATTGAAACTGTTTGCTTTCACAGTTACCTTTGAATAAAATAATGAAGTGAAAATAGCATGGATCAAGTAATTGAGGCGCCTAATTACAAAAAGCGACATGTCCACAATTCGATATTTGCGGGAAGCAACGTTTTTTATGTTTCAAGCTTAAATTGTTTGTTTTAACGTAAGATTATTTTTTTCCGTTGTATTCTATGTCGAAATTAGAACCAAATGGCAATTTGTTTCAGCCGATAAACTCTTAAATGTAATAAATATAGGCAAAATAAAATTGGACATAGCGCTTCTTGTGCCTCACTTTTTAATTTTGTCCGCATAAGGCACATATTTCCGTGGCACTGTCATGAATTTGCCGGATGCTACAGCATAGGAGACGCCATTTGTAATATTGAACGTTCCCTTATTGGTTGACTTAAACACGCGCGAAATCAACCAAGCTTTAAATAATATGAAACACGGACGTAGCGCTTTTTGTAATAAAGCGACAGTTAAAATATTTTTTTTTGTAGGGTTATGTCGCATTTTGGAATTTATAGATTAATAAATATTGTGTAAAATTTAACAAAGAATACGTGCGTATTTTTTTTCTCGATTTTGACTAAATGTGGACTTATCGCTGTTTGGAATTCGACGCCTCAATTATTGAATTAAATAACGTACGCCAAATTCTATTTTTGAATAAACATCCTGCTGTTTTTGTTTGGTAGATAAATAAATACCCAAGTCATAAATGACTTTTTGGAGCTTTTATTTTATTGAGAGAAATCTTTGAAAATAACGATAAAATAAATTCGTTAAGGTAACATCAATACTTAATGCTTTTTCCAATAATGCAATTTGTTGAATTATCATGGTAATTTCAATTATTTTTGACAGTTTCGACGTGTGTATAAGTAAAAATTACTTACGCATAGCTAATATTTTCAACAGAATCTAGCCAGGAAACCATAGAGTATAGGTATATGTACCGTTACCGTGACCGCACGTGCGTGATGGTAATATGTCCACCCCAGATTTAGATCACGTATCAAAGAAGAAATTCACTGAAATTTTACAATCTGTTCTGCGCCTGGTACTGGTGGAGTTTTCTGCAATCTTTTTCTGAAGATGTTACATATGTATTACTTAAATCTATTAATTTTATATATATAGAATATAGTTTCCTCTTGAAGAGACGAAGATTCGCTTCTTTGATGTTTCTTACTTAGAATCCAGTTTAATAGTTTTTGTCGTTAAGTGAAACCAGTACGAATCGAGTTATTGCCAATCTTTTTTACCTCCTTGTAGAATGCTGTATTCACTAAATTAGCCTTGGTATCTACTGAAATCAGAATTGCGTATTTAGGAAATTTGGTACGATCATTCAGATAAATAATACAATGAAATTGTGACACCTGTGATACTGTCAAATTGTTGCGATTTTTTTTTCGATTGTCAGCAATGTTAATGATAACTTAATGATGGTAAATAATGGTAAATAATAACTTAATGTTTTTACTCATGTTTATTTTGATTTTCAGATGATGCCACTAATTTTGAATCAAGAAACGGAAACGGATTCAAATGGCATTCAACATAATGGATTATCTGTAGAGAGATCCAAAGAAATCTCAGGGAAAATTAAATTGCCCCAATTTGAGCATACCCAACCTGACATGGTTGACATTCAGTCCGCTCTGCCGTATGATGAAATCGAGATCCACGAACATGATATCAAAAAAGAAATTGCCCTTGCAACTCAAGAATTTGTGTGCGGAACGTGCTTTGCTTTTTTCTCATCTGAAAAACATCTTATCAACCACAAGATTGTGCATAACGTTTCTGCATACGATAACGATCAGAATACATTTAAAAACAAGAAATCCGTTTTCAATAATAGCAACCAAAAATTAACTAAATTTAGTCGTTCAGGTAACAAAGAGATACATAAAACGGTTCTTAGTGGCGAAAAGCCATTCAAATGCGATTCATGCGCTTATAAATGTAATCGGTCAATTCACTTAAAGAAACATAAAATGGTTAATTGTGGCGAGAGGCCTTTCAAATGCGATTCATGTGATTACAGGAGTAATAAGTCCAGTGATTTAAAGAAACATAAAATGGTTCATAGTGGCGAAAAGCCTTTCAAATGCAATTCCTGTGATTATAAATGTAAGAGATCAGCTTCATTGAAGATACATAAAATGGTTCATAGTGGCGAAAAGCCTTTGAAATGCGATTCATGTGATTTTAAATGTCTGCAGTCAAGTCACTTAAAGATGCATAAAATGATCCATAGTGGCGAAAAGCCTTTCAAATGCGATTCATGTGACTATAAATGTAATCGGTCAAGTCATTTAAAGATACATAAAATGGTTCATAGTGGCGAGAAACCTTTCAAATGCGATTCGTGTGATTACATGTGTAATCAGTCCATTGATTTAAAGAAACATAAAATGGTTCATAGTGGCGAAAAGCCTTTCAAATGCAATTCTTGTGATTATAAATGTAATAGATCAACTTCTTTGAAAATACATAAAATGGTTCATAGTGGCGAAAAGCCTTTTAAATGCGATTCATGTGATTACAGGTGTAATCAGTCCACTAACTTAAAGCAACATAAAATGGTTCATAATGCCGAAAAGGCTTTGAAATGTGATTCATGTGATTATAAATGTAATCAGTCAGGCCAGTTAAAGATACATAAAATGGTTCATAGTGGCAAAAGCCTTTTGAATACGATTCTTGTGATTACAGATGTAATCAATCCGCTAACTTAAAGTTAAGTTATTAGTTCATAGTGGTAAAAATCTTCCAAATGCGATTGTTTCATTATATAACTTTCACATATAATAAATAAATACTTTATAAACTAGTTCTTAGCGATATGATTAGAAATGTACAGTATTGAGAACAGTAGACTCATCAAAACGTTTTGACAGTAAAAGAATGAACACATTTCGATCTCCGCAAAAGTTATTGAAGTTATATCAAATTCAGCCCTTAATATTTTCCAAATAAAAATCGCCGTTTTCGACCTTTCCGGTGTATTATTGTTTACTTCTAAGTCGAAATGACAGACGATGTCAAACACTACCATCCTGAGCGAGAAGAGGAAGCATCTTCTCCATCTCTGACTTGACGGAAGATGACACTGCCCTGACGATAAACTACTTAGTCCATCTTAAAATTTAATGTTTATATTGTGCACAGTAAACAAGAAAAAAAACCTTTATTTAATATTTTTGGATAGGTACTTATGTAAGTAAAATATCTGGTTTGTAAAATTATTCGTTTTGCAGGCTGCATATTATTCGAAGAATATAAGTGGACATTTCCCATCATCCAGTGGTAGGCCTCTTGAGACAATTACACACATAAAGGTTAGCCAAAAGGCGCTGGATCGATGAGATACTCAAATCAGCAATATGTGACAATGAACGAGTACTGAGAAATATAATAGTTCCAGTCGCTGAGATATTAATAAATCAATCTTGTGGTCATCGTAAAATAAAGTATGGTTTATAAAGTTTATTGAATTAAAGTTATTCGTGGCCATAGGAAACAAAAACATGGTAGAATAAACGATAAATATTATAATTAAATCATTATGGGGAGTTTATATAGAACTGCCAAGAATATTTGAATATTTTGTGTTACATCATTTATTAAACCCTTAGAATGCTACTCAACGATATATCGTTGTTTTTGATAATGGCCAGAAATGCTAACAACGATCGTCGTTTTGCTTTTGATGCCTGAAATGTTAAGTTAATTTTGGAACATACTACTGTACCAGTGGTACGACACATTGTTTATCTATTTAGTTTTATTGCTGTGTAATATAACCCGATTCATACATGTTTTGTGACTGGGTAGGCTTAGAACTTATAACTATTGTATTTTTTTTCATGGCATCACCTTTTTTACAATAAAAACAATTCCAAATACAAATTTTTAAAAAGTTTACCTTATAAAAATTTGTTTACAGTCAAATTCTTGGTGCAAGGACAATGTTTTATTTTATTTTATGCATTTGAAGTAATGGGAAACATTATGTAAATTAAACAATTATTATGTCATCTAAAAACTCATACTTGTGATGAATTTAAATATAAATGTAAACGGATATGTAGGTAGGTACGTTGTTTAAGAACTCATAAATACACATTCAGAAGAAAACCATTTGCGTGAAACAATTGTCAAAGCCGTCATAGGCAATAACTTTTTAAAGTACCTACAAAACTTCATTTGATATCGATTCTGAAGAGCATGATTTGAAGTTTTTGACTAACACTTCTCTCCTAACATAATACCTACAAGAACTAAGAGCATATATGTACCATCTAGAGAAATAGAAAAAGAAAAAATTCTTAATATGCAAATATTATTAGGAAGAGTTAAGTGCCTGCAAGTTAACCCCTTTATATAAAAAAAATATAAATGTCATTCCAATATTATCTTTTGAAGAAAATATCGTTGCATAAAAACATATTGCATTTTTCAAAAGTATGCATACCTAATTGTATTCTAATAACTTATTTATTTTTATGACGGATCATTTTAAAAAACAGTAGGTAAGTATAATTATTATTTACTGCTTTTTTCCTTATGAAACTGACATTGATCCATTCAAAATCATAAATAAAAAGATAAATGTTAAGAATTTTGAATGTTTTTGTAATTTTGACACTTTTGTATAATCAAAATGTCAATTTTTAGGTAGGTAGTTTATTATAAACCGACATATTTAGTGAGCATTACACCGTTTTGGCAATATGTGTAGACTCTTTTGACTGGATGTTCCAAACGGATGCGGTTGTTTTTGTTCGGGACATTTTGACGGGTTACTTAGTGAAAATGGAAAAATGCGAACTTTTCGCGTAATTTAAATGGAAAAACAATATAAACTTTATACAAATCATGTGTTTTACTCAAAGGTGTGCATTTAAAAAATGTGGAAAAAATGTTTGGTGTTAAAACTTGACGGCCACTCAATCAAATTACTAGCTTAATATAAGAGATAAAAAATTGAAAATTCGTGTTACAAGTTTACATAAATATACTTAATCGGATGCACTACACAAAAAAAATAAGGTTAATTTAATGGTTTAAGTATCAAGTCACTTAATTTAAAAGAAATAATATCGCACGATATAATCGAGAAAACAAAAAGAGCACGTGCACAAACGTAAGCCAATAATAGACAAATTGATGACATAATAAAATGTTTAAAAAGTTTGTTGGGTGGTTCTACTTAACGTTCAACAAATATTTAATATCGAATAACTTATTTAATATATGAAAAAGTACAAAGTATGCAGAATCGCACACTAGCTATGCGTCAAAAGATTTCATAAAATTATTTTTTTTTAACCCACGCAGACAGGTTTTGCATACAAACTTAAAAATTAAATGGCGCACTGAATATATGTGAAAAAGCAAAACAAAATCGTGCACTAACGTTTACTACCAACGCACAAGTGTTTACAATTTAAATTTAAAGAAAAACACAAGTTTAGTGACACAAGTATCCAGCATTTAGCCGGGTCACCCAAATTGAAATGCAAAGAACCCCCTTAATGTGCGTGCACAAACGAAAAAAACGCGTGCACTAACGATGCATAAACGAATGCACTTAAAAAAGTTGAAATTTCAACATTGGGTGACCCAACGTTTAGCTGGAACACCCAAATTGAAATTGGAATTTTTCCGTTATTATTGGTGCACAAATGACAAAAAATCGTGCACAAACAAATGCACCCAAAAAAAGTTGTATTTTTAACATTGGGTGATCCAGGTAAATGGACCTGTCAAATACGATATTTTTATTTCATAAAATATTTATAAAATTATATCATGGAATGATTTATGTGGGGGTAAGGAATAGGTATGGATGGGGATATAGGATAGGGATAAGCATGAGACTCGGGGAAATAGGAGGCAGGGTCGTGGATGGTTTGACTTTTTACCTCTAAGACCTCAGTTACCTGTCCGGTGACTACACTCATTCGTTGGATGTTCCTGTATAATAATAAAGTACATAAAGATGGAATAAATATAAATATCTCGGATTTGAGCGCCACTCTATGATGATGCATAGAGACAATAGTGATAAGGAAAATTAAATGAAAAGCAAGTAGAGAAATTTCAACAAATGTATATTAATAAATAAGATAACTTGCGGGCTACAGTGTATAGAGAAGTATAATTACTAAAGTGAATCACGAGCACCTAAAGCGATACAATAGTTAAACAAATTAGAACAAAAACCCAAAAGCTAGTTCCGGTGGACCGTAACATAAAAGAACAATAAATACCAATTACACAAAAGGCTCTCCAGCCTTTTCGCTGCCCTCGATTCCTTCCAGGACGGAATCGAGGGGTCCGTCTTCAAACGTGTGGAAACCGTGGAGTTCCTCCGATCTCCTGGCGTGGGGGGACGTCCTTCGGATGACCATCGTCCACGTCTCCAAAACGTCAGGAAATCGAAAGCCCTGTGCCCAGGGTCCGAGGCTCGGAACTGGCCAAGACGTCTGCTTCCTTCGAACGATCAAGACTGAGAGAGTGACTCCCGCTTCACCTTCGTGTAAAAAGCCCGCTATCTCGTATAGCGCCGGAAATAGTGTCCCGAACTCCGTACAAACTATCCCGTGCGCAGGCGTGATCCGGTCGTACTTTTGCGTAGTGTTGCCCTCGTAAAGACTTCCTTGACTTAGTGTGTTATGTTATAAAATAACATGACAATTATGAAATACACATTTGTGTAAGGTTAGTCGGGGTAAATATGACATATAATTCAATGAGATAAATTTAAACGTGGTTCATGATGAATAAGTGTGTTTTAAACCGCTGAAAACCCCAATATTGGGGTAAGTGTAACTAAATTCATCTTTATTCCAAAAGTACTTCAAAACCATAATGTATTGTAATATAATATTATGCATAATATAATGTATAGAAAGGTAATATTTCATTTAATGGATATTGAGTCTTGAGTTAAAACTAAAGTATAGAATTTCAACAAAATGTACTAAAACATTTTTTTGGGGTAAGTGTGTCATACTACTGTACGAAGCGTTAATGATGTCCCGAAAGAAAAACGACGTATTTTTTATTAATTAACGTAGGTAGTTGGGGAAATCCGATGGCACTAACGAGTTTACTTTTTGAATGATCATTGGAAAAACTTATTATGACGACAAGTTGACAGTCAACATTATAAATATCCATTGTGGACAATCCTTTAAATTCAGGTTGATAATTGTACTGTTTAATAAGACAAGTTATAGTACCAAATATTGATTACAAAAGGATAGTAAACTTTTTTTCAAACATGTTCTACGGCTTGCGGTTTTTAAAAAGTAACATGCTTTTGTCTTGACCACCCGGCTGGATACGTTACGAAAACATCGCACAGGCAGTGTTTACGAAAACAAAAAATTAAGTCACAAAATTAGCAGCTGGGCTGGCTTCAGTCGGCCGCGAACGGCGCTTCGGGAATAACGTGTGACCCGCGCCCCGCAATTTATTTTATTTTCCTTAGAATTTGGACAATCAGCATTCAGAGAATCAATGTGCAAAGCATGTTCCATGTTTAATAGTTTAACCGTTATGTTTTAAGTAACCATCATCTTTAAATAATAACATATTTCTTTTTATAAAACCTATAAACCAATTGTGTCCGGGTAGTTCGTTTTTAAGCGGTGTGTAATTTTTTTTCTTTAATATACTGTCCAATTAATTCAAGGACTAATTTTTTGTGAGACATGCTTTTCCAACGTATGCAAATTTTCTGCAAAAGATGTTTCAATCTCTTTGGGTACTATTGTACTTCTGCAAAAACTGTCTTCTCTTCTTTCGTAAACATAATTATACATATATCCATATGACATATCCAGTCTTTTTACACATTCAACTGTTTTTTTGTAATTTTCCTAGGTCGTAAGCTCCTTTATCAGTCTTTCGTTTATATTTACATGTGGATAAAATGCATTTTTATTATTATCACATGTTAGATAAGCACTTATTTTAAAAACTTGTGTATTAAATTGAAACACATGCACTCTTCCGAGTACCTACCTACTTAGCTAACATAAAACTATAACACAAAATTATAAACATTTTATTTCAATTGCGAACATTTTTTCGATCGATATAAATAATGCGTCGTGTCCCATCACTAGTTAAAATAATGACTATGCGAATTCATAGAAATATATGGGGGAAGTGTGACACAAAACATAGGCACACTTACCCCACGCGTTTACTTTCGTGGGGAAAGAGTGTTTACTCGATTGAAGCTTTAAAATGCTTATCAATAAGTAAAACGATAACAACACGTGAAGCAGGGTATCAAAATTTTACAACCATAATGTGCAGAGTTCGGTCATTTTAAAAAATAGTTAAGTAACAGCTACCATCTCACTCGTCGACTTTAAAATGTTGTCTGGAGAATAATCCATGTAGTCGCTTCAAAAAACATGGTATCGACACCATTTCTGATTATTTTTATAAATCGGTGACTTTGCTATCACCTTTCCATAGATGGCATCATCCAATTTGTAGTAGATACTGAGATATCTTAGTAGCTACACTTACCCCAAAGTTACACTTATCCCTACTCACCTTAAATATGTAGGTAATAAAATAAACTTTTTTTGGTTTGTAATTACAAACTGAGTTCCTATTTGTGTTTTTTTATTTAACAGTTTTATCTAAACAATAATACCTACTATGTTATCTTAATATATAGAACAATACGTGAAAACAAGACCATATTTTTTATTCCAAGATTTGCCTAATTGCTATAAACTGATTTATGTTTATTTTTCAAAATATTGTAATCTTTGTCTTATTAAAAATAAAGTACTTACTTCGTTCTATTTGCATTATTCTTTCTTACTCTGAATCCTAATAAAGTTTTTATTGCGGGAACTTTTTATAATGAAAATACGTTTATCATACATAAATAATTGGTTGTAAGCTGAAGTATTGATAAAAAAATACTCAGTAGGGCTAAACGAATATTTTCACGTACCTACCTACCTCCTTTCATCCTATTCATGCTTCCTTTGTCATAATATTGTTTGAACAATGACAATACCTGTAGATTTTTATCTTTCCTTTCATTGTTTTTAAACGGCTATTGTCATACTATCTAGCTTAGTCTATCGTCAAGCCTAACGCCTGCTCTGCTACTTTAGTCTATACCTGCTAGGTACCCAACGTGTTGCAGTGTTGCGAACCGTACTATAATTATAGTATTTGTACTATAATTTTCGTCTGCGTACTATGCACGATATATAACAGGTATAGTAGGTACGCCCAAAATACTATAATTTTGAGAAATCAGAAAAAAAGTTGCCAATAGAAGAAAAACAACGCCGAAATAATCCGTGAGAAGCAAAAAAATAAATAATCCCCATGTCAAAAAAAAGGTGACGTTAATTACTTAACACAGCGATTTCCAAACTGGAAGGCGCGGAGTGTTGCTAAGGGAGGCGTGAAAAGTTTAACTCAATTAATGTAGCCACAGGTTTGCAGTTTGCAAATGCATAGTTTATAAAACGGCCGCTAGTAAGTTATAAACTATACAAAAAAACAGTCCTATAAAAGGTTGTTTGCAAACCTTTCTGCAAAAATATGGACACTAATTTTATAATCCTTCACTTCTATACTATTGTGAAGCGCAATGGCTATCTCGTAAAAAATGAAATAAAAGGTCAAATTAATCATAACGTTGAAATTTGAGGCAAATTTGTTTAGGAACAATAATTTTGTTGGTAAACTTGTCTACTTGGTTGAAATTAAAAATAAATTGAGTGAATAAATCAATCCAAGGTCCACTAATGCATTCACTGATTTAAAACGACAAAGTGAATGTATTCATAAAAAATTGGAGCTTAGGAAATCAAAATAACAAAAAAAAATGTTCGCCATGTCTCCACTTTTTAAATGATTTCTACGCCAGATATATTGAAACAAACAAAAATCTATTTACTGGGTTCTTGGTTAGTTTGCTATTGCACTTTTCACATTATTTTATTAATAGTAAAAAAAGTTCCGAAAAAATGACCCGGAGGGTCCGCTTCAGGATGTGGGGTCCATGATAGAATCCATTTGTCAATGAACGAAGATGAAATAAAGTTCATTTGAATTTGAAGGGTAATTAACCTTCATGGATATTATGTGTTAAAAAAAAAAACAAGTTGTTAATTGAGCCTTTGCCCGGAATAACGTTGTATCCAATAATATTCTTGTTTTGAGAAAAATGGAAAAAAATTAAACCAGTTATGTTTTTTAACATTTTATATTTTAAATACAATAAACATACAATTATTAGAGTTTTAAATGTAAAGTGGTGAGAAAGGCAATTAAATTTGAATTAATTTCAAAAAATATAGTAAATTAGTGGAAAAATGTTGTAAATATATGAAAATTTCACATACACCATTATTCCGCAAAATGTATTTTATTTATTCTGCTTCACTCAATAGTGCCTTAAAAAAAGGCAGCATGCTTATATAACATGAATTCACACATGTCATTGGGGTCTTTGAGCTTAGAATTATCTTCGTCTGCTTTCTGAACATAGGTAGCGTCTGACATTTGACTCTCAATACACGAGACGAGATGATGACTTTGTCCATTGTGATTCAGCAACCTGAATGCTAATTGAATATTAATTGTCTTGATATTAAAATCGAGAACACATCCCGGATTCAATTTTTTTCTGGCACAAACGCGGCCTTGCAAAATAGAACTAGGAACGATTAAAAAATCGAAACGGTATTAGATTAAGAAAGGTACATACAATTAATTACATTAATTACAAGTTAAATATATAGAGCACTATAATGCCAGCATTATTATCAAAACAACATTTCCAATGACAATATGGATAAATCAATTGAATACAAGCGATTAACGTTCGACATATTAATAATACCTATGTCGAAACATAATTTTATTCATGAGATCAATAGAACTGACAAATGTTATACAACATTATTCCACAAAACTCTTTCGACGGTTCAAAATTGCAAGTTAAATAATATTTTTTCTGGATAAATACTCTTTTCCTACATCCTTCCTACAGCTTCCTAGCTTGGATATTTTTCCAGTTTAAAACATTAGATGTCCGTTTTCTTCCCTTATTTAATATATACCGCATACACAACGTTCTTACACAAACCAATAACTTTAAAATGCTGCCACAGGCCTAAATATTTTTTCTTTGCCATACTACCTACCTTAAACGACACATAAAAACATACCCAACATTATTCCATCAATAACTCAACATTGATAATTTTGTTGGATAGGTACAACATTATTCCGGGCAACGGCTCAATTACCCCACGTTTAATTTTTTGAAAATGCAGAAAATTATTGGTCACTCAACGCGTACTATACTTTTTGCCGAAATACTATAATTTTGAAGGCACTGTATTAAAATTCCACTTTCAAAATATGGAAACACTGGCTCAGTGTTGCCAAACGTACTATAATTATAGTATTTGTACTATAATTTTCGTCTGCGTACTATGTACGATATGAAACAGGTATAGTACGCCCAAAATACTATAATTTTGAGAAATCGGAAAAAAGTTGCTAATAGAAGAAAAACAATGCCAAAATAATCCGTGAACAGCAAAAAAAAAAATAATCCCCATGTCTAAAAAAAGGTTACGTTAATTACTTAAGACAGCGATTTCTTAACTGGTAGGCGCGGAGTATTGCAAAGGGAGACGCGAAAAGTTTAACATAATTAATGTAGCCACAGGTTTGCAATTTGCAAATGCATAGTTTATAAAACGGCCACTAGTTATAAACTACACAAAAAATAACCTTCTGCAAATATGGAGACTAATTTTATAATCCCTCACTTCTATACTATTGTGAAGCGCAATAGCTATCTCGTAAAAAAATGAAATAAAAGGGTCAAAATCATAATGTTGAAAATTGATGCAAATTTATTTAGGAACGATAATTTTGTTGTTAAACTTGTCTATTTAAAATTTGAGTGAATAAATTAATCCATGGACCACTAATGCATTCACTGATTTAAAACGACAAAGTGAAGGCATTCATAAAAAATTGGAGCTTAGGAAATCAAAATGACAAAAAAAAAGTTCGCCATGTCTCCACTTTTAAATGAAATCTACGCCAGATATATTGAAGCAAACAAAAAGCTATTTACTGAGTTCTTGGTTAGTTTGCTATGCACTTGTCACAGTATTTAATTAATAGCAAAAAAAGTAGCCCGCGGGGCTGTTTGTTTCGGATATGTTAAATATTTTAAATATGTGATTGAAAAATCTTGACCCGGGAGGGTCCGCTTCAGGATGTGGAGTCCATGATAGAATCCATTTGTCAATGAACGAAGATTAATTTGGATTGACTACTATTGAAATTGATTATGCTAATAAACATGCACATTCGTCAAAAAATAATGTAATATAAATAGTAAAACCTTGTTTATTTTTTTTTCATTTTTGTATTCGTAAGTAGGTACAGTGTTGACCATTTAAAAAGGTTTCTGTATCATTTAATGAAATAAGGGGGGGGCGCCTAGATTGGATTTGTTTTAAAGGGATGCGCAGTAACATAAAGTTTGGAAACCACTGACTTAACATTTGAATTTTGTCTAAAAACGATACGTTAATTACTCTTCATGGATATTTTGTATAAAAAAAAAGAAGACGTTAATTACCCCACGTTTAATTTTTTTGAAAATGCAGAAAATTATGGTCACTCAACGCGTACTATATGTTTTGCCAAAATACTATAATTTTGAAGGCACTGTACTATAATTCCACTTTCAAAATATGGCAACACTGCACTGGCTACGTATAATATTGTCTATGATTGTCTCCAATCTCGAATTGGTATCTCGTACGTGCTTTCACAAAATGGATATCAAACAAGAGCTCGATGAAAGTGAAACTGATGGCACTGATCATTTGTATGATCTACCCATTGAAAATTATGAAAATACAAACACTCAGGACGTTAATACTTACATAAAGGAAGACAATGGCGATGACAGCATTTTTGAGGTTAGCATTTTCTGTCATTTGTTGGTGTGCCACATCAAAATAATGATTTTAAAAGGTAAATTGTATTGCGCATTATAGGTCGATTGGCGTTTTATGCCAAAGTTTATCTAGTAGTTAGTTTGGATGGAGTCATGGGTTTTTCACTGGGATTGGTTTTTATTCAGTTTGGCGTGATCAGGAAGAGAGCTGTAGTTATTTTACAACGCTTTTCTTAGCTCGTATTTTTATTTGTCTGGTGGTTCTTTGTCCGGTACAAATCTTGCAATCGATTTTTAACTAACTTCCCAACTAGCTAGACATTTGAAACTTTTAGAATATATCAGAACACGATTCCAATACATTTTTTTAACACTTTTAGCCATCTTTATGTAGACTTGATATCATTTTCAGTTAATTCTGTTTTGTATGAAAAGTTATTTCGGCACCATTATTGGTTGCTAGGGGTCTGGGGTCCTTGCAACTAAATTATTAATATATACGTGCGTTACTATGAAAATCAATATGACATGTCAAAATGACATTTCAGTATTATTTCTATCAAGTAGGTACTTACAATTTTTTTTTTGATCGTTTAAGCTAGTCAAGTCAAGTTTATATGATACAACAGAAAATTTAAAAACGTTGTCCTTATATAAAAAAATTCTTTTTATATTGTAATTATTTATGTTTTATTTAGATTGTTACAGTAAAAATAACACACTGTACTTATTTATTCAGCGTAGTAAGATCCCGTTAGATTGAAAAAATGTAAAAATATACTATTTTGAAGATTTTTTAGAATAATTATAATAGTGATTGTATAAATAATTAATACGATTCAATTCGAGCTATCGCTAATAGAACCAGTCGGGACAATGGCGGGCGCCGACATTTATCCATTGCCACCTGCGAATTGAGAATCGTACACAATCTAACGTAACCCAGGAACAAACAAAAGTCCAGTGCAAGAAGTGGGTTCTCATTATTTCTAGATTTCTTAAGTGGATTGTAGTAGAATTAGAATAGAGCAAGATTGTTTATGGAAAAGCTCGCCTACCAGCGGCGTGTTTCATTTATGAAAATGACGTACTTATCCGATTCGTCAGAAAATTTAAAAGGGGGCCTCTGAAAGAAGAGTTAAAACCTGTAAGAAAGTTAATAAATATTGAAATTTTAATAAACTATGCGTATTTCTTACTAACTGACAGTACAATTTAATATAACCTTAATCACAACAGAATTCTTCAATTTATAATTTTAAAATTTTATTTTATTTGAATCTCATATTTTTGGCCATTGTTCACTCGTTATAAAAAAATATGTTCGGGTAGGTTATAATTTAAAATATACGTTAAGGTTCATTTTATTGCCCCCCCCCCAGCCAAAAACGAAAATAATACAAATTGTTAAATGCATGTCTGTCTTCTTCTCAGTCAGAACCTTGTGACTCACGATCTTGCTTGGATTATTTGACTGTCACATAGTCTTTTCAACGGGTTGCGCCCAATTTTCTCGGCATTCTAGGACAAGCAAGGCCTTTGACTTTTCTAAATTGCTGCAGCTATCTGTGGCATTCAATTTTTACTTTAATATTCCGATACGGCAAATGTCTAAGAGAAAAGACATCATGGATAACACAAATGGGACATAAACGATTCAAATAATTATGACATTTAAGCCATACGCACTCGATAGCCTTTTGTGGATTGCTACAGCTCGAAATCAGGTAAATAGATGAATATCCGTATAGTTATTCCTGAAAAGTGTGAAGTATTTGGGTATGAAATATATAGTATTACCTAGCACGAAATCGTTTAAAATTCCAAATTAGTAATCTAACCACAAATTTAAAAACAACAAACATATCCCCGAAAAATATCACTAAATAAATATTTCGCCAACGAACACGCATAATTCAGTATCGATACGACATCAGAGGAGAGATAAACACCTCTCCCGTGCGGCGTGACGGGCGAATGCTTGATTCCAAGCCAAACAAGTGCGTAACCGCTAATATTGTGTAAACCCAACCATGTGATGTGTAAATTAAAGTGTAGTGCAAACCAATTGAATGTTGCGTGCCCTTAAATAACCGACATGCATAACCCCCGCCAATTTAATGTGTTTTAGCACCGATCGTGCGCCCTATAATAACTACAATTTATCTTAGTCATGCTGAATCAATGTATACCCTCATGTATGACTTCAATGTTTTGGATGAATAAATCCAACTCTGCGCGGAGCGTTATCAAATCAAACATCCGTGTTATCAATTTCTCCCTAATATAATGTGACTATCCCAATGCCTTTCTCTAATCCCCAAGATACCAGGACTTCGCTCATCACACCACTCGAGTTCGTCGTCCTGCAGGTATTAGTAGGTACCTTAAAAAGTGCGATATTATAAGTTGACGTAGGAAGTGACAGTTAGTAGATTTGATTAACTCTGCCCCATTCCATCGTCTTAAGAATCCATAATAAAATACTTACTATAGTTAATTTTTCAAAATGAACCCCGGTAAACAGTCTTTCTGTGTGCATGATAAATCTAATCATCTATTATTCTTACAGAACACAAAATCAGACCCTGCCAATATTAAATATGAGGCCGATTTTCAACATGTAGACTTCAAGGACGAGTTTTTAGAAGACACAGAACGCTCAATCAATTATGAAGAACCTCAACCCGGTTGCTCATACTCTGAATACAAGCCAGTTAATCAGGTAGACACTACTGAATCTATATAAAGTTAATTTTAAATACCCTCTGTTCATCCTAGAAACTTTATCTATGAATTGCGAGACGATTATGAACCTATAATGGACGTCATCTAGATTCTAGGTGATATTAAATCCTTTTGATAAAAATAAGATGCCCTGCGGAATACAATATTATATGGAATACATATAGCTCAATTGGTACAGCCACCGCCATCTTTAGATTAATAAAGCCTGAGCATAACTTTTTGCACAAGCAATGAGTGGTCCACTGCCATACTACATATTTATTGAGTTTACTTGCGAGCAGAGTCTGGTATTCTATAATGACTGAAGAGTATAAATAAGTTATTAGTTGTTGTTGTTTAGAATCGACTGTCACATTGACAAACGTCCCTGTGTAAGTATTATGATATTTTTATACACAGAATAACTTTACTTACTTTGATCGTCACTTCCAATTATTAATAACACATAACCACTAAATTAGAAAAACTCCAAGGTCTCTAAGGTAAAATCTGAAATTAAGAATACTCCGATAAGTGAACACGACAGACGCGTCAGTATGAGCACTCTATAGGCAATTACTGGTCATTCATAGACAACGGGAGGGGTAAAACGTAGGACCAGTCGTGTAATGTATCGGCTTCCTTCTTCAGTGGGCAATGGTACAGCACATGTACGGGTATCTTAAAAGTGCGGGCTTAGATTCCGCACGGCATTGTATTTTTTTCGGAAACACTTTTACAGTTATATAGTTCTCTGAGGTGTTTTAAATTTATCTGGATAATAAATACTATCTTTGCAGCGATTGGCGTTGGCTATAAGTTTGCATAATTTCTCGGTACTATTTCACGTACCTAACAACCTGTCGTGGAAATTTCGAGGGTATACTGACAGAACGCATTATTTCAGTTTTTGCTGTTTTTCTGTTTTAAATGCCAAAATGTATACAATTTTACGCTCTACGTCCTGATAAAACGCAAAAAGGCATAGGACAAAAAAAAACATTTATTGTTATTTTTTTATTCTGATAGAAAGTATGATAATGACCTAATGCGTTCTGCGTATACAAAATACAGAACTTGTAACATGTCGTAGGTATATTGTGTTTGCCATAAAGGTTCGTCTTTATAATTCAGAAAAAATGTTTTTAAATCATAAAAAAATCTACGTGGGAGAACGCTTTGAAAAAAAATTAAAGTTCTTTTTGCGATTATCTCAGAACTTGTTTTAATGAGTTAATGCTTTCTGTCAGTATACCCTCTACATTATATAATAATATGTATCTCGTTCTCTGCGGTGCGTAATTAACTAAAAATGCGTCAATGATATTGAGCTACTTTACAAGCTGTTTGTTGGCGAAATTAAAAGCGGGCGATTCAGCCACTGCGACTGTGATGATGACATACAAAAATTTACCATTCGCTGAGAAGTCAAGAAGCTAGCGACTATTTTGACAGAACGTAGTTCGTTTTTTACCGGGAGGTCGCTACTACGCTCTACTGCGTAGACACATTAGGCCCACACGCCGGCGTGTAGCGTGTAAAGTTGACCGGTTTTCAACTTTTCACTGTAGATTGTTTACAATCTGATTGTTAGCTTGTTCAATGATGACACTGGGCGACTTTACAGGCATATTGTAAATTCGCCAACAAGCAGCTCGTGAAGTAGCTCAATGTCATTTACGCTTTACTAACCTCCCGCCAGATACCTGCTCCTTTTATAGAGATAAATTACTCCGCGTTACTCTGCTTCTAATTGGCTAACGGTTGGCATCAAAATTAATGTCCTAATACATAAAATCTTATAGGTATCTACAAATATTTCCAAACATTGAGTATAAATCTTATCAATAATTAATATAAGGTTCTAAGTCAACAACTATTGTTAACTCACAGTTTTTAATTTCATGTGGCATGGTAAAATATAATTGTTATCTATTGTCGAAGGTTCCTGATAATTCATATTGGGAGCAATATATCCGTATTTTCCTAATAATAAGTCGACTCGCACATCGGAACTAGTCTCGCCTAAAAACGTGTCGAATACGTCGATGTGACGTCATCGTTATTTAACGAAACATCATAACACGCGTTGCCAAATGGAGCTTCGCAGATTAATCGAATGCGACTGTTTCGTCTGAAAAAAACATCTGGATGTTGCATCTTTCTCGGGCTTCGAGTCGGAAGGTCGAAGTCACAAAGAAACACATACGAATTTGTCATTCCTATACCGGCTCGCCGATTACCGCATTGAAATATCAATACGTTTCGAAGGCTACGCGCAACTGTCGCTAGATAGATCTGTGAGGTTGTGTCATGCAACACTGGCCAGCCGGTCTCGGAAGTTTCGATTTATGGCTGTCAGGCACACGAGGCGAGTTCTGATATGCGAGCCGGCTAACATGTATTGTCGTTGTAAAAACTGTTAGTTCTAGGTTTTATCACCGTTCATGAAATTTGGCCAAAATAAGCGGCTGCAATAATTAACTGTCAGCAATGAATAAAATGGTTTGATATTTTAGGTTATCGCTGGAATGGCCGTAACGGCCAACGGTGCGAGCCACAACTCGTCGCGGGAGATGATTGATACACAAACTTGTTACAAAGACGTAGAGATTTATGAAAAAGATATTAAAAAAGAACTTGGAAAGAATATTAAAAGATTTACAGATAAAAACATCATCCCTGAAATATTAGTGGCCATTATAAAATTGGAAAAAAAATCTTTTCATAAAGAAAATTTTGTGTGTAGCATATGTTTTGATTTCTTTGGATCATTCGACTTATTGAAGTTGCACAAAGCATTGCATGAAAATACAATGGCGAAAATGAGTAATTCAGTTGCAAAGCAGTATATGTGTGTTAAGTGTAATTACTCCTGCAAACTGTCTGGCAACATGAAGAAACACAAACTGACCCATTTAGTTAAAAAAACATTTATATGTGACACATGTAAATACTCGTGCGTGACCTCAGGTCGAATGAAATCGCATAAAATGACTCATTCTGGTGAAAAGCCATTTAAATGTGATACTTGTAAATACTCATGTGCCCGGTCAGATCAAATGAAATTACATAAAATGACTCATTCTGGTGAAAAGCCATTTAAATGTGATGATTGCAATTACTCATGCAAACAGCCCGGGGACTTGAAAAGACACAGATTGACTCATTCTAATGAAAAACCATTTAAATGCGGTGGTTGCGAATACTCATGTGCAAGATTAGACCAAATGAAATCGCACGAAATGGCTCATTCTGGTGAAAAGCCATTTAAATGTGGTGAATGCAAATACTCATGTGCAAGATTAGACCAAATGAAGTCGCATAAAATAATTCATTCTAATGAAAAACCATTTAAATGTGATCAATGCAATTACTCTAGCAAAACGTCGAAAAACATGAAATTTCACAATATGTCTCATTCTGGACAAATGCCATTTAAATGTGATACATGTAATTATACATGCAAACAGTCTGGGAATATGAAGGTACATAAAACGACTCATTTCAGTGAAAAACCATTTAAATGTGGTGAATGCAAATACTCATGTTCAAGATCAGATCAAATGAAATCGCATAAAATGACGCATTGCGGATTAAAGCCATTTAAATGTGAAACGTGCAATTATTCATGCAAACAGTCCGGGAACATGAAAAGACATAAAATGACTCATTCTGGTGATATGCTATTTAAATGTGATGGATGTAGTTACTCCAGCATACTGTCCGGACAAATGAAGGTTCACAAAAATACTCATTGTAATGAAAAGGCTAATTTAATGTAATGAATGTAATACCTTACTCTTGTATAAGGTCAGGTCAAATGAAATCGCATAAATTGACATCAAACCATTTCAATGTTATAAATACAATTATTCGAGCAAACAATGCCGACACATGAAGGTACACAAAACCTCTCATTCTTCTTATAAGCTATTTAAATGTGATACCTGTAATTGCATATGTGGATGATACATCGGTGTATGTACGCGCGTTAAAAGTTATACTTTTTTGAATTAACAAAACAAAAGTTGTGATAACCTAGATTTTTCGACTAGCTCCTAATTAAGATTAAGATAGAATAGAAAAAGAAGATGGCTGTACCTACTAATTCAGAAACCTTCGCGGGTGAGCGCATAACAACTGACGAAAGTTTCATCGCAATCGGATGAATGGTATAAGAACCATATGAATAAAAGAAAATAGAATGATGAAGAAGATGGTTTTTCTAATTCAGAAACCTCCGAGGTTTGCACACAAAAACTCACCAAAGTTTTATTGTAATCAGATGAATGGTGTAGGAACCATACAAATAAAAGAATATAATATAATAAATATGGTTTTTCTAATTCAGAAACCTTCGCGGGTGTGCACACAACAACTCACCAAAGTTTCATCGCAATAAGATGAATGGTATAGGAACCATACGAAAAAAAGAAGATAGAATGATGAAGAAGGTGGTTTTCTCATTCAGAAACCTTAGTGGGTGTGCACACAACAATTCACAAAAGTTTCATCGCAATCGAATGAATGGTATAGGAGCGCATACGGTACAGCCAAACAACTATTCTATTTTATATATATATAGATAAATCTGTGGCCCTGTGAAGTATGAGGTCGGTACCTATTGTAAATTGTAGGTTGTGCAAAAAGGTGTTAGTAGAAGATTACTTAGATGACGTATACTAATATTAATATACTTTGCGGACTCACCAATGATATTACTATATCATCAAAAGCCGGGGTCAATCCAATGCTGGATGAAGGCCTCCCAAGCTTCTTCCAACCCTCTCGGTCTTGTGTCATTCGCTGCCACGTATTTCCGCCGAAATTAACCAGTTCGTCAATCTAGCAGCTTTTAGGGCGACCCTGTGGCCGTTTCGTGCCCCTTGGGTACCACTGAATGACGGCATTTGTCCAGCGGCCGTCCTTTCGGCGAGCAATGTGCCCCGCCCATTTCTATTCTAGCTGTTTGGCAAAGTCGATTACATCGCATACTCCTGTCTGCTCCCTAATGCATTCGTTTCTTTTACAGTCCTTTCGTGTGATGCCCAATATACACTTCTCCATGCCTCGCTATATACACTTCTCCATGCCTCGCTGTACGACTCTTATCCTTTGGACATTTCTCGTGTTGAGAGTCCATGTCTCGCAGCCATACGTGAGCACGGGTAGCACACATTGGTTGAACACCCTACGCTTAAGACATAATATTATCATAATATATAATACGCAGTAGAACTTTAGCTAACTCAGTTGTCAGTGACTGGTATTAAAATTAAATATATTAAATATTATTAAAATATTTGCGTTATATTATTTTTTTTATATTATTATATATTAAAATATTTGGGTGCAACGGTTGCCGATGGTGGTGGTATTTCTAGTGAGCTTGGAATCCGCATGTTTGTGGCGGGCTCTGCGTTCAACCAACTTGGAGTCGCATGGAGGTCAAGGCTGTATTCTGTGAGGACCAAATGTCGTTTTTTTAACGCGTGCGTGCTACCTGTGCTCCTGTATGGCTGTGAGACATGGTATTTTACTAAGCTTCAAGAGTCTCGCCTTTTGAGCTTTGAAAATCGATGTCTCCGCCGAATCTTAGGGGTACACTAGAACGACCGCGTTACAAACACCCGAGTGAGCAGACACAACAGCCTTCGTTGATTGAAGTTATCACGAAGAGACGATTTACGTGGCTGGGACATGTATTCCGGATGCCGCCAAAGAGTGCGGCACTTCGTACCCTTGTGGCACAGCCTCAAGGGTTCCGTCGTCGTGGCCGGCCCTCCCTCACTCTGCAGCGATGCTACAAAAGCGACCTACGTGCTGCAGGTCTGACATGGCGGGAGGCGCAGGAGTTGGCGATGGACCGAGGGAAGTGGCGCCAACTTGTGCTTGCCCTATGCCCCAATGTTGGGACGAGACAGGGTAGAAAAAGAAGAAAATATTTGCGTAGGATCGGGATGGATAACACACAGTAATAATAATTTACTTTAAATTAAAAGACACATTTGTGCATTAGTGTATCGTTTCTATTTTTCACATTGGTATTTTTTTCACAATTATTGTATTACACTGAGTTTTGTTAAGATAAGTAGATAAAGTTATTAATATTTGTTTATACTATAATTCCCAATAGGCCTCCGTAGAAGTACCTATGGTTATGTCTTTTTAGATGGTGTATAATTTATTATTAATCTATTAATTGAGTTAGCATTTACTTGGTAGAATTCCATTTTACAAGAAATAAAAATATAATTAATATTAAATTCTACAGGTTTTTAAAAGGCCATACCATTAAACAAATAGCCTTAAGTAATGGATAAGCAACATCAATGGTAGATAAAATATTATATAAAAAACAACTTAAATTAGCTAGATCAACAATATACGATAACGTTAAAGATTCAAATCGTTATTACAAGTCCATTGCTTATCACGGCATTATTTCAGACAAAATTTATCAAGAAATTAAGCATAGCGTTAACGAAGCATTCAAAGCTAATAATAATCTAGGATTAAACTTAAAAAATAGTAAAGATAAAATCAACAAACTGGAGAAAAGCGGAGTTTATAAAATAACATGTGGCACATTTAGTCTATGCTACATTGGTCAATCTGGCAGGCCAATAAAAACTCGTTTCGAAGAACACCTTCGGTCTTTCAGGAATGGTAAAACAGATTCTCAGTTTGCTAAACATTTGATATCAAATTCGCATAGCATCGGCAATAATATAACGCCAGAATGTTTGCACATATGTAATAAAGGTCTAAAATTAAATTTACTGGAACAGTTGGAAATAAATCGCGAATTATCCTAAAGTAATCACATAATTAATGTAAATTTGGTAATGCATTCGTCGCCACTATTAAATACAATTTAAACACACGATTAAGACAATTATACTAATAATATTTTAATTGATTAATAATACTCGAACACTGTAATTTTGATAAATTTTGATATTCATTAAAAAACCCACTTAGGGTTTTCAAAGTATTAATAATATTACAATTAATAATAGGTGTACAAATTCATAATATTGCTGGAACGAATAAGAAAATGTATTCTGTCTCTATCTATACACGTATAGTATTTAAGCAAAGGCAAACGGCATATCTGAATAGTCTTGATAATGGCGTTACAACCGAAATAGCTATCGACAAACCTTTTAAAAACCTGTAGAATTTAATATTAATTGTATTTTCATTTCTTATTATTAATCGTAGATGGCCAGCGTGCGGCAACACTGGACCAAATTGTTAAGATCGCAATAATATAACGCCATTTATCCGATATTAACACAATGCTTACGGGCCCTTTTAATAAATTTTGTAATTAACGTGTTAATTTGCATTTGAAAAGTAATTAGCAAAAACACAATTTTATGCTACCCGTAAACATTGGGTTAATATAATCAATTTGTAACTTTCTGTAATTTTCAAAGAAATGCCAGACGTGGTTTCTGGACTCTTAAATTTCCAGACTGAACTGATACATTCAGCCACACAGCTACTGTTTGCGAAGTGTTAGTTTTCGTTTGAAAAACATGACAGATAGAGGAGCTATCTGTAACTCTCTCGGCAATTTCATACATGCGCATATTCTTAATATTAGCCTTATGATTATTTTATAAAAAAAATCTTATTCTAACATCGAGTATATCATTATATAGTATTTTCATCTCGGTCCTTTGCACACCACAATCAAGAATTATTACGATCCTTTTATGAAATAAGTACATTTTTAATTACTGTCATGACACATTACTATTTAAAATTATTTACATGTTATATACTGGCTTATGTTTTAATTAATACAAATTTACACAACAATTCAAACTCATTCATTGTCATTCATACCACCTTACCAGGTTTTTCATCCACGTCTTACTCAAACAGCTTTGAAACGTGAGGACGTGGAACTTAGGATTCGAATAGACTAATGACGATCGGGCAGTAATATGCTAAGAGCGATTTAGAATCTATGATCATATCTATGCCATTCCGCAGTGGCGAAGGGTGACTTTTGGAAAGAGGTAGGCTGTGGAGATCTGATAAAAAGAGCACAATTGTCAGGTATACTTACGAGAATAGTACGATATTTACTACAAATGAATAGGTACACACTAGTAAATGACAACGACACACTATATCAATGAAACTTAAAAAACTTATTGACTACATAAAAATGAGCGATGTGTTTAAATTACGTATTTTTCAAAACATGTATACCCATCAAAAATCATTAGATAAAATTTATTTTTATTTATAAAAATAATCTATACTTACTTATTTATTAATATTCGATTAAACGCCGTTAAATTAATTTTTTTAATTATCTAATTACTAATGATTTTATAGTTATACCCTAGAATAGTATAGTATAACCTAGTTATATTTACGTAGATCACAGTTTATATGTTACAGAATATTATTTGATCAGTTTTAACAAAATGTGCTAATAAATTCATACCTATCTATGATAATTAATATACGTTCATGCGTGCCAATAATTTTCACTGATAATGTTATGAATGTCAAGTGTCATTATTTGATATTAATTTTTATAGAAACGGATGTTTAAGAATTTAGTTGCTATGACCTCATTAGCAACCAATAACAGTAATCTGCATTAATGTCTTTGTTATAGAAAAATAGAAAAGCCTTATTTATATTTAATTCAAAATCTTTGGATTTAACCAGCGCAATACTTAGATTAATAAAGCCTGAGCATAACTTTTTGCACAGGTAACGAGTGGTCTACTGTTTATCTGTCAAAATCCGATCGCAGATTGCTTGACATATTGATTCACCCTTTCAGGTTTCAAATTGAATTATATAAAATTCTCAAATCAAAAACATTAAATATCAATGTTATTTATAAATAATATACATTCCTGTTATTCATTAACTGTTAAAGTCAGACTATTCCTTCACACAAAAACCGGTGGTAATATCAATTTCAAAAAAATATGTAGCATTGATCTATGCATTACATTAAAGTAGAAGGTGTGTTAATGCTAGTGTATTATTTATCATGTAACTCATCTATCCAAATCAATCCATTCCCTGTGTGAACACGACAGACACGTCAGTATGAGCACTCTTTAGAACAGTGACAGGTCATCCATAGACAACAACGGGAGGGGCGGAAAAAGTAGGACCAGTCGTTGTGAATGTATCGGCTTACTACTTCAGTCAGCAATGATTTAACTCAATTTCATTAGGGATTTACGAGTTCTCTCCTATGAATCTTTTGATGTGTCTTAAAATTAGTTGGTCGATTGCATTTATAATCACATTTTGAGCACTGGAACAGTAATTCACCATGACGAAGCAGTTTGTGCATCCTCAAGTTACTGGAGTCATTACATTTATAATCACACATTCTGCACTCAAACGGAAGTTCGCCGCTATGAAGCACAGCATGTCTATTTAAATCACTAGATCTTTTACATTTGAAATCGCAAACTTTGCAAATGAAAGAATTTTCACTACTATGAACATTTTTATGCCTCTTTAAGTTACTGGGGTCTTTGCATTTGAAATCACATAAATTACACTCAAACGGAAAATCACCGCTATGAAGAATTTTATGTCTGTTTAAGCAACTTGAATTTGTACTTTTATAAGGACACAGATTACACTGAAAAGGAGTTTCATTAGTATGGATCATTTTATGTAACTTTAGGCTACTTGATCGGTTACATTTGTACTCACATACATTGCAGTTGAAAGGCTTTTTACCATTATGAATCATTTTATGATTCTTCAAACTACTAGATCGGCTACATTTATATTCACACACATCGCAATTGAAAGGTTTTTCGCCAGTGTGAATCATTTTATGCTTTTTTAAGCTACAATATCGGTTAGATTTATATTCACACACATTGCAATTGAAAGGTTTTTCACCAGTGTGAATCATTTCATGCTTTTTCAAGCTAGACTTTCGCTTAGATTTATAATCACAAATGTTGCATTTGAATGGTTTCTTATTACTATGCACTATTTTGTGTTGTTTCAGACGGGAAATGTTTGTTGTTATATGGTCACATTCATTACATGCGAATCGTTTTATTTCACATCTATTTGTATCATCGCTACATGACGACACGTCGTGTCCAATCTTGTGCGTGTTTAGAATGTTTTCAGATGAAAAAAAATCGTAACACACGTCACAAACAAAGTTTCTTTTATAAAATGAAGCTCTTTTCAACCTCAGACACAATTCTTTTTCAGGCGCAATCGATATTTCTATTTTAATGTTTTGTTCGTGAATATCAATTTCTTTATTTCGCTTTGGAAGCTGACTCTCAGAGATGACAGATAGTTTACTCTCCTGGCATTGAACCAATTCTATATTGCAGTTCCTTTGGTCAGATGTTTTAGATGTTTTCCTATACGAACTACTGCATTGAATGTCGCTTATTGCAGTCTGTCCTTCGTTTTTGATAAATAGCGGCTTCTGAAAATCAAAATAATTCAATTCAATGCAAACAAAAGAGTACCTAGTAAAAAAAATTATATGTACTGCAAAAACTTTGTGAGATCGTCACCCTAGAACAATAAGGTATCATCTGGCATTTTGGTCAATTTTGTCTTTTTGGTACCAAAATTCTTATAATAATTTTCTCTTTAAAACTGTATTACAAGATTTAAAAAAATCTTTATGGTTTATGACATAGCAGGGCATTTAAGTTCTATATCAGATGCACTGGTAATTTGTTTTGGAACAATATGGTTCGATTTAAAATTTGAAAGCAACTATGGACCATTTGCTATAAAAAAAATTTTTTTGGAGCAATATGGTTTCATTTCCGTTCAGCTGTCAAACTAGTACGTTTCTCTCAAATATTCGCGCTTCGTTTTTCAACAATTTAATAAAAATAACATAAAGATGAGCAATAATTTAAGTGAAAGGGGTATTGTGAACATTTAAGAGGATGATATTACTACGAATATACCTCACCAACCTACAATATCGTTGCTTTAAATACAAGGTAAGTTTGAGGTTATGTATTATTTTTGTTATTCATGTATTGCAATAAATTATTCTATTTAGTTTCAAATTTAATATAAGTAATTCTATTATCTATTTATTTTATTTTCAGCAACAATCTCAATTTATTGGATAATATAAACGATCTTCAAGTTATAGGTACTGTCTGATGATATTACAATTGATGAGGATTTTGGGTACTTATGTTTCTTTTCAAATGAGTACTTACTTAATTTATTTGCTGTTCTTTCATATATATTTTCCTTTTTATTATTCAGGTAGGTGGAAGTACTTGGAGAAGTTGCAGAGTATGTTGTTTGCGAAGAAAACATAGATGTTGGCGATGATATTGACTAAATAATAATAGTTGCAATAGCTCTTTTCATAAACTATTTAATTATTACTTCATGAATCACTGCAGTGACAATACAATGATATCTTTATTAAGTTTCATTTAAAAATTGAGTAATTTGAGAGGTTTCGTAATAATAGTTTTGTGAAACTATTTTTTGTATGCCAGTCTATTATCATAAAAACTTTTTTTTCAGAGCTGTGAAGTTATGTGAGTACACTGGAGCGTTCATCATGGATCATATGGATTCTAACAACAAAAACCTTGAAAGTGAAAATACTTTCATGTCATTTTATAAACTATTAATATTGTTCTAAATCTCAGTATTATGAAACATTTTTTTATACCACGTCCTGTCATTTTTCATAAACTATGTTTAATTTAATGTCGTTCTAATAAAGAATTAATCGAAAAGGGTATTTTTATTCAATTTTAAACACAATAATTAAGCCCTGTAGCAAAATATTTTCACAACATCAAGGTTTAATAATCAGATAGAACTTTGTTGCTCTGATTTTTTTCGATTTTCAGAGCAATTAGGTTCTATCGCAAAATTTTAATGTCTGGATTAGATAATATCAGATATATTTAGTATCCATTGCTTTGAAAATACAAACATAATGCAATAATAATATTATTGTTAATATCTACCAATTTTCATTGCATATAGTTAAGATTTTATTCATATTCAAAACTTTGGAGCTCGATATCTCAGTTTGGTATAAATGCCAGATGATACCTTGTTGTTCTAGGGTGACGAGATTACAATATAATAAAAACTGATATAAAAAATTTATATATTATATAATAATACATAAGTTCTTTTTTTCCGTTCGACCATGTCCTAATACGATAATATGTGCTTTTGTAGAGTGAACGTCAGATTATTGTTTTTACCAGAAATGGAAGTTAGCCACTTGCTCAACCTATTAGTACCATACGACTTCAAGCACACATTGAAAAACAATGTGTATTTGCCACACCCAGGATTCAAACCTGGGACCCACGATATATAAGCCGACGCTTAAGCCAATTGACTTATATTTTACAATTTCACCATCATGTGCGATCCTAAGAGGGTCATAAAATATGGGACTGAACAGAGTGAAGGTTGTATAGAAAAATATTATTTTGTTTTTACTAGAAATGTGTGTTAGACACATGCTCGGTTTATTATCTCCATACTCTGACTACAAACACACATTGAAAACCAAATATGAATTTCCCAGATCCACGATTCAAAACCGACACATTACCGATTGGCCATCGTGGGCGGCGTCTTTTTAAAAATAATAATGTATGTTTCTGAGATATTAAATTATGTACGAGTATATTCAATAGTGTTACATTCTCGTTTTCGGTGTGTGTAGGTACAAAACTTGTGATGATCTAGATTTTTCGAGTAGCTCTGAATTATCTTGTTAAATTACACACTCAAGCAAAAGGGCCGCTTATTGGAGCGCCGTTGGTTTATTTCTACACACTTTAATTTATATTACTAAATTATATAATTATTTCTCGTTGTTTTATATTTTTAAAGTAACAACTGTCAATCTGACGTTTAATTGCTTGTTTACGTAAGGAATTGCAAATGGCCGACAATAATAAATTCATTGCCTAAGCAACGGAACAATTCTACTTTCAAACTTGCGTTTGTATACAGCTGACTTCATACTGTCGCGAACTTTCGTAACGGTATGCGCGCGCAGCTCACAATTTCACTCTCTACCAAACGCTGCAAAAGAAGTATAACTTAAAAATAGTTTATAAGAAACATTATGACTACATGGTCAAAGAACTTTTGTTTTTAATTTGACCCAATTGTGTGTATAAGGAAATCTAAAGAGATTTTGCCTCGATCCCCGTCGTCTGTCATTAAGTTTAGGTACCTGTGGGTCTATTCTATACTTATCGACCGCTAGAGTGATAGATATTATCAAACTAACGGTAGGTTTGTATCAAAGTATTAGCACTTATTGTAACAATTACAATAATTGTATTGTTGCAATAAGTGCTATATTTTAACAGCGACAAGCGAGGCGCTGTTAAAATGTTACGCTTATTGCAACAATTACAACCAACCTATTGTACCTAATTATTACAATAAGTGCTAAAACTTTGATACAAACTTACCCTAAGTTTAATAATATCTATCACTTTATTACTTTAGCGGTCGATAAGTACAGAATAGACCCACTGAAGTGATAAGGGTATCAATAATCAGGCGTATACAATGACATTATTAATGGACAACGCACTCAGTACAGTAGCTTACAAGTAAATTCGCGCATAGCGACATTTCCACATGTATAGGTAGACGTCACGTGACAAAATTTCGCAATTTCCATTAACATGACATAAAAGTGAGTGTCATTTTTGTTTCCAGATGCTTCGTCCATATTAATGTCATTGGGCGTGATATGTATACATAGACAATTAAAATATTATGTAAGTACCTGACTTAGAGACTTGTATTCAATGAATGAACATCCGGGTTGTTGATAGCTTAATGGACGCATTGTGCATTCAACATTCTCCGTTTTGATTTCGAATCCCTCCTGCTTAAAATCAGTCCCAGATTTTATATTCTGAAAAAATTAAGATAAAAAATATTCATGTTATGCATATTCTGCCGGCAAGACAAAGTTACGAATGGAGGATGAAAACGGTCAACAAAATTCATGGGGATGCTGCCAAAAGTTTGCAAGTCGATAATTTAGGTATCCAGCGTAACAACGGATTATGTGTATAAATGTAAATATGTACCTTTACTAGAAAAACAATCAAGCTGTCCGATATGATATAGAACAAATTACAATTATGTAGAAAGTAACCAGTCCACAAAAAATAAAAAAAATGAGATATGATATAGATCAGATGCGAGAAGGTTTTCTCTACGTTCTGCTGAAAATAGCCAAGCCGCAAACAATTTTTTCTTGAAATAAAATACTATTTAAAATTATAAATTTTACATACATTTGTAATATCATGTTGTTGCTAAAGTGCCATTATCTCGGCTCGACATTATTATGGACTGGCTACATTATGCATAACTACGTTCAATTACTACTCCCTAACATGATTTTGAGATTAACCAACTTTTTCCAGTAACCCCACGATTTAGAATATTGGCAACATATCATTCAAAATAAAATTTGAAGTAAGCGAGATCCTGGTAGAAGAAAAACGTCCTGGTACACAATCACAAAGAAGCTCGAGCTCATCACTATAATTAGAGCATCGGCAATACAAAGATACACCCCTTCAAACTAATGACATCATTAATGGACAACGCACTCAATACAGTAACTAGCACGTAAATTCGCGCATAGCGGCATTCGCACATGTATAGGTAGACGTCACGCAATTTCCATTATGCGATATCACGCATCGGGAATTTATAGCAATATGACCTTTATTGTGATGGCGTTAGAACAGTGTTTCTAGTGTCAATGTTCATTTGAACGAACCCGTTCGAACCGAACCATTCGGCAGACCCGACAAAAAAGTGAGTGTCATTTTTTTTCTAGATACTTCATCCATATTAATGTCATTGCTTCAAACCTACCCGCCCCGCACTATAATCGGTCTTATTGAGCGTATCACGAGGCTCTACGCTTGTGTATAGCATCACCAGTAATTTTATAAGACTTTAAGTTAAGAGTAGGTACCCATGAGAAAAAAGTATGAAGAAAAGACAGAAATAAATAAAAAACAAAAATAATTCAAATGTTAATATAAAACTGCCAAACGACGTGAGCAAGTGACGTATGATGCCGGATTATTAATTCATAAATAGGGCCTGGATTTGTATGCAACAAAAAACATGGTTATATGCATGCACGTATGCACTTAAAATCAATAAAATATGCACTAAAACCGAAGAAATATGTAGTAAAAAATTGACATTTTTTGGTGGAAAAAATTGTAAACACCCACTTTACCCAATATTACTGACAAAAAATCGAATAACTAGTTAATAATTTATCAACATAATACGATATCAGAACAAAAAACACAAAAAAGAATATAAAGTTAATCAATTACAATTTTTATTTCAAATTAAAATAGTTTTTTCACAAGTACCTACAAATAATTGAATAATAAATACAATGTAAACCAAACATAACTGAAAAAACAAAAACGACACACTTAACTATTCCTAAATACTATTTTCTGTTTTTTGCCCGAAAAAAAAAATATTTTTTTTTCAATATTATCTCTGGCATTAAATTTTTCCGCGTAGGTATCTGTCAGTATTTTGTTTATATCGATACCCTAGTTCTATAGGGAAATAACTCAAAATACCTTGTTCCAAGATAATGGCTTTTGAAAATTTTGAACAAATTTTCATTTCGATGTTAAAGCCTTGATTTTTGAAGTAAATGTATTTATTTTTTATTTAGTTCAAATGAACTTAGCAATGCAAAATGAAATGTTACAGTTTAACAAATAAATAACTCAGACATTCCCGTTAATATTTGAATTAATGATTAATCCCAAAAACGGTTTTTTGAGTTTTTGACCCGTTGAATAGATTTTTTGATTTTTTTTTATTGAATTATGAAGATAGAACCGTTCTACATTGAATGGCATTATTAACTCAAAACCTTGAAATTTTGACTTGTTTCCCTATAGAACTAGGGTATCGATATGCGGAAAACTACCTCTCAACGTCCTCTTGGGCAAACTTTAAATAATAGTGCCCGAGTTGACTTCACTTTTTCCACTGATAAATCCACAGCTCGGAGATGACATTAAAAATGCAAGTGCATCTAAACTATCTTCCTTCCTAACTTAGTAACATTTCGATAAAATAATTAAAAAAAACTAAAACTATACATTCAAAAGCTCTAAAATATGCATTTATTTATGAAATATGCACTGATGTCTCAAATATGCTATAACGTCTCAATTATGCATTTATATGCACAATAAAATTTTATTTTTGGATTCTGTGTCTTTCAAAACAGATTTCTGTGCAACTCTCATAGCTGTGCATACACCCTAACAAAACATGCACTAGCAAATAAATCCGGGCCCTATTTATAAAGCTTCTGTGGCGGCCAGGTCAGATGGCTCGATAGGTCAAACAGCTCGATGTACCGACTCTGCTTCGCGTTGACAGACAGCGAAAGGTAGGTAATCGATTTAAAAAAATATTAAAACAATCATATTTTTGTTGTTTTTTAAGGCGATGCTTCAGTGAAACGGCAAATAATTTTCAACTATAGGCGCGACGAAATTTTGGTCTCGCTATCACTCGGAGACCGAACGTCGAGGTGTGAATACGTCAATTTGTTTCGTGATGGTGACGGGGGTATTAATTATTCTAAAATCGTGTAAAGATGACTAAAGCGTTACCCATTTACTTTAAAATGAAAACATGTCAATGAATATATTATTATTGTTACTAATGGAAGAATTAACAGAACATTAAATGGACGCATGTTGGATTTATATGACAAATTATATTTCGTTCGGCATGCGTCATTTGCACCCGCAATCCGCGCATCGCCTAGCCAAGATATTTTTAGACCATGCCACAACTGAGGTATAGCCTTAAAGCACAGATGAATCCGTGGGCATACGTAAAAGTGCTCGATGGTGCATTGTTAGGAATCCCTGTTGTGATGTTTTCGTTTCTTAATGTCCTTTTAGATGTCAGTTCAGTTCCGTTTTGGTCCGTTCACTTCTGAAACGCGGTGTATTTTTAAAATTAGAAAAGCAGTAGAAAAAATACGGCGACCTAGTAATTTACACAACAATTTAACTTGTCTAACTTTTAAGTCTTTCGTCTAAGTTCACTAACTCTAAAAACGGATACGGACAACTGATAGAAAACACACCCCGTCTCGTCTCCGTTTCGGTTTCAGTCGGCCGCTTCAGTTTTGCATATACCATTGCCCACTGAAGGAAGCCGATACATTACACCAGTGCTCCGCAACCGGTGTGCCGCGGCACACTGGTGTGCCGTGAGACGACGCTAGGTGTGCCGCGGTGCAATAGCCAAATTTTCGTACATGGCTGGTAATATATTTGAGCACCTGCATGAACTTAATAAAACAATGCAAGTTCAGAATGAAAATATATTGACGTGTTCTGATAAAAAAAAAGTCAAAAATAAAATGGAACTTTGGCAGAAGGAGTTAAGACAAGGATTTCTACAAATGTTCCAAAGGAACTACCAAACCACCATTGAAAACAAGCAATTAATTTTGGATCCGTCTCAAAAACATTTAACTTTGCTGCAAAAGAAATTTCATCAGTACTTTCATACAATAAATGCGACAGGATACGAAACCCTTTTGCAACCAATGCCGAAAATTCTATAGAAGCGCTTTTCCTATAAATTCGAGAGGAATTTGTTAAATTGATAAACGACGGGACGCTAAAACTGAAGTTCGCCGATGTTCTATTGGCTATTTTCTGGATTTCGGTTAATAAAAAATATCCTCGGATTTCCGACAAAGCTATCGCAGTTCAGCTCCCATTTTTGAGTCAAAAAAAGTCACCTGCGGCGCTATTTTACTACCCTAGTAAGTATTCATATTTTAAAACATGTGGTTGTAGGACACAATTTACTATGATTGTATCAATACTCGACAAATAATTATTCCTAACCCGACAACTCACCATAATAATTATATTAATGGAATCCATACAAAAAATCGCTAAACATAAAATCAATACCATTAATTTTACCTCGAACACTATTTGAAAAACGCTATTTTACTGTCTTTAACCTTAGCGATAGGTAGGGGGCCCCGCCAAAGACCTTGGGCTGGGGTCCCCCTTCAGGATGTGGAGTCCATGTATATTCATGGTGTATTATTGTATTGTTTTACGTGTGGTGTTCCGCGGAATTCTGGGAAGACGTTTGGTGTGCCATGGGTTGGAAAAGGTTGCGGAGCACTGCATTACACGACTGGTCCTACTTTTCGCCCCTCCCGTTGTCTATGGATGATCTGTCATTGTTCTATAGAGTGCTCTTACTGATGCGTATGCCGTGTTCACTTGTCGGAGTATTCTTAGTTTCAGATTTATTTCAGATTATTTTACGTATCTTGGAGACCTTGGAGTTCATCTGATTTAGTGGTTATGTGTTATCAATAATTGGAAGTGACGATCAAAGTAAGTAAACTTCTTCTGTGTATAATAATATCATAATACACTAGGACGTTTGTCAATGTGACAGTCGATTCTAAACGACAATAACTAATAACTTATTTATACTCTTCAGTCATTATAGTATACCAAACTCTGCTTGCAAGTACGTTATCAATAAATAGTATGGCAGTGGACCACTCGTTGTTTGTGGAAAAAGTTATGCTCAGGCTTTATTAATCTAATGATGGCGGTGCATATACACAACAGTTTAACTGACAGCTCGACTGAAACGGATAGCAAAAATGATTTTGATTGGGATTTGGATTTGAACGAAAAACGTTTAAAAGCGTCTTTTTAGATTACTGCATGCATATAAATGCATAATATCGCCGCGTTGTGAAAATGGTGATAAATTAAATGTCAAATAAACATAACCTTACTTCATAATGTCGACTGGTAAAATCGTTTTCTTGCTTCATACGTGGTGTATCCCCATGAATTTTTTCGTGGAAGCTGCTCCTTTGATCAATATGAAACTCTTCCTTGGACTCTTGCTCGAAACAATCAGCTGGTTCCGTTTTTATGTCCATTTTATTGTCTTTTAACGACATAGGATATTTTATTATCTTAAAGAACTGTATTGCCAGTATATTGAGACTAATAATTATTATTGACGATAGTAATGTCATATTGAAAAATTCCTTCATGTAAAAAATATTGATAGATTTTTTTAAGCTGGATCCAGTGTTGGGATGCTCAGTAGTCTGGGTCCTTCGTGTTTGGATTTCTGTAGAGGGGCACATATGAATATTCCTAAACATTGCATCATGTAGTATTATCATGTAGATAAGTATTAAAAGAGATATTGGAGGAAATCGTCCGCGTGGACACGTTTATTCTGGAGAGACAAATTTTAATTATTATGGTCTCTCTATGGTCTATCTGGTGTTATCTACATTCTATATAACTAGAGCTTTAATATAGATATATAATTAATTCAAGGTTCGACACCCGTTTTAACATTCATGACCAGAAACACAGAAATAGGTACCTCAAGAATGTGGAGTAACAGGCAACCGACCTCGAATGTGGAAGAATATGGGATAAACTTAAACACGTGTCGAGAATTCGCTTGTCCTTCGGTCTGACAACTGCTCTTGGTGTTTTCACTGACGCTCATTCAATATTGGTGTATTTGAAAGTTGCAACACACACTATTCCACGTCTATAATGTGTGTTTCATTTTCGTAGGACACTCAGGCATTCAAAACCCTTAATGTTGGGGATAGCCTATCGGAATAATTATTATTCTATTTTATTAATCTGTTCTGTGTTAATGACGTATGGCGACGATGAAACTTGGAATAATAGGTAATTCAATTACCAACCCATATTTATATTTCGTCTGGGTCCCATCTTGCTTTGAATTTAAAGTAAGAGATTTCAAAAATACAATAGGTAGGTACCTAATATTTGTACCTACCTACATAATTTCAGCAAAGCACTAGGTACTTACTTACCTATTTATTATTGTGTAGATACCTACATAAAGATGAATTTAATACAATTTTAAGCAACAGGAGAGTTATAATATAGATTCCAACGCAATAGGCAAAAATCGAGACGTATGAACAGAATTAATTGTAATTTTATATGAATTAAGACAGAACGTAGAGCTTACAAAGTAAAGATGCAAACATATGCCTAGGTAGGTACAACCTACAGATATGTCAGAGAGTTGACTGCCGCTCAACGGACGCCTTTATATATTTTTTCACACGTTCAGACCAGAGCAGGTCACCACGACCATCAAACCACCTCCCCTAAGTCAAACAGAATGATTTCCACCTCTCCTCTCCATGTCGCTCCTCTCAAGGTTCAGGATACATCACTGACTGTGAAACCTCTTTGCAGTAGTGATAAAAAGCGGATATCTCAGAGCAGTGGCTGCAAGCTCTCGGCTTTATTATGTAGCAATCAGAAAGTAGTCCGAACATTATTTAACGACTTAATTTAAGGCGGTTCTCGTGATGCAGTGTGGAAGGCACGAGCCTTCCACCAGAGAATTCTGGGATCGATTCCCGGTAGGGAACAATATTTATGCGTTTTTCTTTAAACCTAGATGTTTATGATTGTTCAAAATTACTATCAACCACCTTGTACGAAAAAGCATGGACATGGTTATTAATAATTCTAAAAAAACGACTAAATTTATTTTGAAAAGTTTTCATTTCGGTCAATCGAACCATTCTGTTTTCCACTGGCGTTTAGCCGAAGTACCTACTTAGTGGGCGTGGTCTTCCATCAGCCTATTTTGGTGCAGCAGAAAGAATGACGTATCCAGCGTGATCATCGCGACGTCTTCAGGATTATACTGCAAATAATAACAATAAAATTTGCTCGTTGGCACATTACAACTAATCGGATTTACAAATTACTGGATTATCAAAAATCAAACTTTCTATTTACAAGAATCCTGCTTTTTAATGTCTTCAATCTGCGCTTCACGACCCCTTCCATCATCACAACTGCGGTTAGTAGGTAGGTAGTTCAAAACTACCATATGGCTCATAAATTAAGTAAGGACCTAGGTACAATCAGCAAACCCTGCTAATATTTTCATCGTTTTCTTTCACCACCATCTAAACGTCATTGAATACGTGTATTAATTAAGGCGCTAAGTACCAAAATAATAAAAACTGACATTTTTATAGAAAAATATTCTACATACTAACGCCAAAAACACAGCAAAATAATTAAACCTGTCGATGTTGTAAGTCCGTTGGCGTGTTTTATTTATAATGGTGTAAGTAGCACTGCAGTGGTCAATGGCATTCAATATAAAATAGCTGACGATGGTGTGTTGACACTTGCGAGTTCCTAATACCTAAAATTATTGAAGCTGCCGTGATTACTTCACACTGTAAAACTACATTTTTCGAAAGGTCTGCTTCATGAAATTTTACTGCATTGACTCGGTATTTTGTAACTACAGGCAATACTACTTTTTGGAACTTATTTTATAGCCTTATTTAATACACGTATTCAATTATATTCACCCCACATGATGCCAGGACGTGATCCTGAAAAACAAAGAGACTTCTCACTTTTGCGTGTTAGACTTATTCATCTCACTTATTTAATACTAAAATCATGGACAGAATCGTAAGAGCCTAACTTATTGAGCAATCATAACAGCATACCTACTATTACTACCTAGGTACTTCACCATGTTCGATCCTCAGAGGATCATTATTATGGGCCTCCACAGGGTAGAGGTTGTATTTATAGAATTTTGTTTTTAAGAGAAATGGATGTTAGTCACTTGCTCAATCTATTAGGTCTATAAATCCCAAGGGAACCACCTTCCAGCATAACTTACATCAGAAGCTGATTTACATAAGCATTACATGACGTCTTGTTTGGAAACCGAGAGGGTGGATCCGCAACAACTGATGACGCTTGCTTAGTGCTATCATCTCTCGAAGATCACAGTAAAGTAATTATTTTTTACTTCAAAATATTATGCGTAAAGCGTCAATGACATTGAGCTACTTTACGAGCTGCTTGTTGGCGAATTTACAATCTGCCTGTCTTTACAGCCCAATGTCATCATCGAACAAGCAGATTGTAAACAATCTACCGAGAAAAGTTGAAAGCCGGTCAACTTTATACGCTTTACGCCGGCGTGTGGACCTACTGCGTCTGCGCAATAGAGCGTAGTAGCGATCTCCCGGTAAAAAAACGAACTACGTTCTGTTAAAAAAGTCGCTTGCTCGTTGGCTTCTCGTCGAATGGAAAGTTTTGTGTGTCATCATCAGAATCGCAGTAGCTGAATCGCCCGCTTTTAAATTCGCCAACAGACAGCTTGTAAAGTAGCTCAATGTCATTGACGCAAAAGCAAAACGAAGAATTTTCGACTACTCGGCAGACGGCAAATCACGCTCTTGAAATTTTTTTTATACTGGCAACAATATTTGGGTAGCATCTGCTCAGCGTTGCCATGTCTACTGAAATTTCAGTAGATCTACTGATATTTTTTGCCAATATACTGAATTTTTGATTTTTTTTCGAAATTCATGAAATCTACTGATATTTGGCTATTTCCCATATTTTTAAGTCAACGATGGTGAATTTATTAATAAAGTTGAAAAGATTTACGCACGCCTTTGTTGATTTGGATACACGCTTCTAAATTAACAAAGGATGCATTGTTACGCTACCCAATACCGGCATTTTAACCCACTGACATCATCATTGCTTAGAAAATAATAAATTAATACCTACCTATTATTATTTATTACGTAAAACGTCACACCATAACGTAACATGACTCAATAATCATTATATTTTAATGCTATGCTATGTGTGACCAGCAAAAATAAAATTTAATGGGGATGAACAATTGCATCATTGTTAAGTGATAAGCTGATAAGAAGGAAACCGAAGAACAAGAGACATTATTCAAACATTTCAATCACTGTTAGTACAAAGGGTTTTTGTCCACAAATATTTTTTTTAGAACGCAAAAAAACTTTTTTCTTCTGGTTTCAAATATTTTTCTTATGCACGTAAGTTCGAATGAATGATACTTTTTGGATCCGGCTCAGGTACATAAAGTAAATTTGAACATTTAATTTGGTTAGGTATTAATTACTGAATAGCAATTTAAAATTTTAGGTCAGGTTTCTCAAGAACCTTTCAGCAAGTAAAGGTGAATGTACATAATTATATGATATAACAATTTATAAGTCTTCCGATTAGTGAGAGCGCCACATGCTGATTTTGATAGGTATATCATTCAATATTTTTTATACTGTGGTGAGCTTAGTACTAAATTCGAAAACCGGACAATTTATGGTGGCATATCTATAACTAAAACTTTCTCATGATATTTAGAATGAAAATAAAACTGAATAAAACATCGCGAATGGAGAGATTTCCTTTCTATAACTAGAAATTATTTTAATTACACCAAATAATGGGATCTCGAAACTCGAACAAGGAACAACTGGGTACCTACCTAGTACCTACTTTTTATAGTTTTGTTTTCATCAGATTGTTTAGAGTTTAGACAGTCGAAAATGGTTTCTACTGTGCCCTTAATTTTCATCAGTTTTATTCTAGCATTCTCCGATAGCAGCAGTTATAGCAATATTAAAATTATTAATACAAGTTCGTTAATATTGATACCTATTATTTTTGAACTTCTTAAAATATTTTTCCTGATTCATTTGTTATTCAGAAAACATTTTAAATTGTCCTTAGTAGTAATCGTGAAACCAGTGATATAAAAATAACTAGGTGCCTACTTAAGTGTAGTGATAAATCGTATTATAAACTAACATTATTTTGTGTAGAAAACAATAATAACGAAAACAAACAATAAATAAAACAATAAATAGATGGTGATGAATAGTTTTATTATTGTTATTTTATTTCATAATTATTATTACAAGACCATAATATTCTAAAGTAGCATCAAGGTCGTTTGTTATCTGCACAAGGTGAGTTCTTTCCTTATTTTTAAATCATACCTATCTGATATACTTATTGCATTTTCTAAAATATTTGTGAGTAAATTCATGATTATGTTAATAGTAAACTTGACATGATTAATGCACTGAAATGAAATGAAATGCAATGAAAATTTGGAAAATAAGTTTGCAATGGAATATTTCTTGAAGCCCTCGCTAATTATTTTTGAACTTTCTGAATTTTTTCTAAAAAAAACGAGACGTTAATTACTTTACGTGAAATTTTTTGAAAATCCAGAAAAGAATTGGTCATTCAATGAGTAGGTATTCAGAATCTGAAATCTACTGATATTTTGTCAAATCTACTGAATTTTTTTGTCACATTCTACTGAAATTTTAAATTTTGACTTGGCAACACTGCATCTGCTTCCCTCCCTTGTCTATGGTTACAGAAATGCCGTGTGGAGAATTTTGACTAGTCTTTTTTGACAGCTCTTGTTATTAATAAAATTAAAATGGATATTAAACAGGAACTTGCCGAAGAAGACGCTGATATGGATGGGCAGCAAAGTCCTAGTTGGCTGGAAGTCCCATTAGAAGGTCCAAATACTCCACAAGTCTGTACTTCTATAGTTAAACAAGAGATTGTCAACGATGACAGCTGCGTTCCAGGGGTAAGTTTCGCAAAAAAAGACATTATATTAGGTATATTCTATTACCAATTAAAGAATACAATAGAAATAATTCTTGTTGTATCGTAATACAACGTTAGATGTCTGGAATCAACTTTCTTATACAAAATGTTCGATTATCCGTTAGATTTTCATGCCGTGCGTATCAGATGACACGATCATGATTGAAAAGTACTATTATTTAAAACAGTGGTTTCAGAACTTTGTTACTACGCCTCCCTTTTCAAAAAATCTAATTTTGGCGCCTCTTTATTTCATTAAATAATACAGACACCTTTTTAAATATCATCATATATCAAAAATTATCATTTAAGTATATCGATCATCATATAGGTATCACATCAAATTGCAACGCATAACCACATATTTAAAAGTCTTGTAACAATATGTATGTGACCTTTTTTTACTATAATAAAATAACGTGGAACGTGCATTAACAAACTAACCAAGAACTCAGTAAATAGATTTTTGTTTGCTTCAATGTATCTGGCGCACAAATCATTTAAAAGTGTAAACATGGCAAACTTATTTTTTTTTAAATTTTGATTTCCAAAGCTCCAATTTTGTCTTTTTAAATCAGTGAATGCATTAGTGGTCCTTGCATTGGTTTATTCACTCATTTTTTTTTAATTTCAACTAAAAAGAAAAGTTTAACAACAAAATTATTGTTCCTAAACAAATTTGCCTCAAATGTCAACATTATGATTTGACCCTTTTATTTCATTTTTTCACGAGATACATACACTATAGAAGTGAGGTATTATAAAATTAGTCTCCATATTTTCAGACAGGTTTGCAAAAAAACCTTTTATAGGACTGTTTTATGTAGTTTATATCTAGCGGCTGTTTTATAAAATAAGCATTTGCAAACTGCAAACCTGTTGCGTGAAATTATTATTATAAAAATTAATTAATTAATTGTGTGAAACTTTTCGCGCCTTCCTTCGCAACACTCCGCGCCTCCCAGTTTGGAAATCGCTGATTTAAAATATGTCTTCGTGCAAAGGTCTTCAGAGTGTATATTACATTACATGTGCTAGTATATTCTGGAACAGTCCCCCTGTCATCTAATCAATGTTGGTGTACAATAATCAGTGACGTCACTAGGCAGCCCTTAACGGCCCACGTGCTCCACGTTGGTCAAAATGGAGGTTTTATGGTACTTTCACAGCATAAGCCTGGACATTTCTTTAACGTTGTAGAAATATTTAGTAGAAATATTTAAACTATTAAAAAAATACATTATCAGATATTATAACAAAAAAAAAATCGTTTTTGAAAAAAGGAAGCCACCCCGAGGGGGAATCGAACCCTATATCTCCCGTGTTTACGCCCCATCCGTCGCATTTACCAATATGCTACGGAGTGACATACTAATTGCGACAAATTTTAACTGTTGGTCAATTTTAATACCTACTCATCAGCGCTCTTCCAAATCAAGCTACTTTGGCAATCGATTTTTGTTTCTTAAATCAAAGTAAATAGGTACCTATAACTTCGATTACTAACTGACGTAACGTAAATATTGGAGAATCCAATAATATAGTCTCTCAGAAAGTGTTTTTCAAAATTATGTATGTTCAATAATTAGAATGATACATTCTTAAATCTTGTGAATTATTCATTGAATAAAAGAAATAGTTAATTATATAGTACATATTGTTTTTTTTGTGTTTTGTTACAGACTTCCATTGCTGATAGCGTCACTGTAAAAACTGAACCCGATTTTCAGTATTTACAATTCAAACAGGAGCTAATCGAAGACGAGGGAATGATCAAAATCGAAAATTCACGTCATGGCGAATGCTCTTACTCCCAAAATAATGTAACGGTGAGTAATAGGCGATAAAATATATCTTCTTCTTCCTTTAGTGTTAAAATAATGCTAATTAAACTTTGTTTGTCTCTCACGCAGAAGGTAACACACTCTTTGTGTTCACACATTGCCGACTTTTGTAGAAAGCCGATACATTCACAACGACTGGTCCTACCTTTTCCGCCCCTCCCGTTGTTGTCTTTGATGACCTGTCATTGTTCTATAGAGTGCTCATACTGACGCGTCTGTCGTGTTCACACAGGGAATAGTTTGATTTGGATAGATGAGTTTCATGATAAATAATACACTAGCATTATGCATAGATCAATGCTACATATTTTTTGGAAATCGATATTACCACCGGTTTTTGTGTGAAGGACTAGTCTGACTTTGACAGCTGATGAACAACAGGAATGTATATTATTTATATATAACACTAGATAGTTAATATATTTGATTTGAGAATTTTATATAATTTAATTTGAAACGAGAAAGGGCGAATCAATATGTCAAGCAATCTGGGATCTGATTTTGACAGCTGAACAGTGGACCACTCGTTGCTTGCGCAAAAAGTTATGCTCAGGCTTTATTAATCTAAAGATGGCGCTGGTTCACAGCATGCTAATGGAAAACTAACAATTTCATTTGGTTCTATCGTATCGTATTATCTATAGTATTTACTAGCTATTTTGACATGGAACATGTTTTACTCATGATCTCCGAGGCAATTCGAGGCAAGACAAGTATTTTTACTATAATTTTGGTCCGCGTACTGTGTACGATATAAATATGTACGCCCAAAATACTATAATTTTGAATATCGAAATTTTTTTTAAAAAGTACTCAAATTTCGAGATTTCCGTTCGATAAATTGGTGCAAAGTACTATAATTTCGCAATAAAGGCAGATTTGGAGTAAAAAAATCCCTTGACTTTGGTTTAAAATGCAATATATTGAATTATTCCGTAAGAACTTTTGGTCGGAAGAGGTACTTACATAAATAAAAAGGGGTCTCTGAGTTTCTCAAATTCTCCATTATTTTTTTCTGAGAAACAAAAAACCTATACATTTTCAATAGATGACAACGCGTACTATATTTTCCCCCCAAATACTATAATTTTGGAGGCTCTGTACTATAATTCCATTTTGAAAAGATGGCAACACTGCGTTCAGTAGTATTGCCACGGTGTTCGCCGCCGCCACAGCCTAATATTTTATTATTGTTCACTAGTTCGCTTACAGAACAACAAACATAATATTCGTCTGCAGAAAAGAAAAATTGTTTCAAACCTTTGGATTCGTTTAATTTCACAAATAAAATTTCTTTCGAATTTGGAAAACCAGCATTCAGTAGACAGAAAATCTGATATTCGCAACCAACACGCTGGAGCATGTTCCATGTTTAATATTTTTAGCCTTCAAGGTTTAGGTATTTTTTTTCTTATATTAATTAATATCTATCCTTCAAAGTTATATTTTTAACGTATTTATTGTATGTGTTAAGGCGAATGTGTGAAATTACCATTACCTGAAATGGGCAAAATATCTGCCGACTGCGCGAGTTCGGCAGTAATTTTTCTGCCTAGCTCATGCATTATTCAAAATATATGGTCACGCTCCGGTGGTGTTTTTTGCAACTAATCAAACTATCCAAATGTGTCAAATGTCATTGATTATCTATATAAAAATATACCAATCAATAACTACAATGACATTCATATCCATTTACTATGCCCAAAAAAAAATCTAGAACTATAATATGATAACGGAAGAATTTTATTAAAAGGTATTTTTGCGATTTGATTCGTGCTTGGGTATCAATGGTGCAATGGTCGATTGTTTGTTTGTGTTATTTTGTTGACATTCACAAAATGGACATTCAGAATTACAAAACCTAACCTAACCTAATAATAATATATTATGTCCAATTATAACTAATAAAACCATCCGTATTAAATTTACATTTTCTACTGTCATTTTGACAGTTGAAGAATTCCATACCCTGGCAAAATCACGCACCCGGCAGATAATTTACCTAATTCTAAATAAGGCAACGAGCTTGACTATTATACGAATTAGGCAAAATTTTGCCCATTTCATGTAATAGTCAATTTCGCACATTCGGCGTAACATATGTATATATTTGAAATATTTTTTTCAGGTGATGGCTCTGAAAGACAGCGGCGCCCCATTATTTGAGACTGTAGTATGTAAAACTGAATCCAGTGCTGATTCTACAGAAAACCAAATCGATACAAATGCCAGAATCGACTATGGAACAATTTCTTTAAGTTTGTTGGGCCAAGCGTCATACGGACAAGAAGTCAAAAATGATTTATTACAATTTTTTCTCAAACAAGCTGTTATTAAATTGACCAGACCCAATTTTCACCGCACGAACTTCGTGTGTAGCGTATGTTACAGGCTATTTCCATCCGCGGACATCTTGAAGAAACACAAATTGATCAGCGAAAGCGATTCTTTGTTTGACGGCGAAAAGAGATTTATCTGCAAAGATTGTTGCTTCCGAACGAGCAACCTGCACCATTTTAATTGTCACAGATTAATGCACACGGGGGAACGCCCTTTCAAATGCACTGATTGTAATTATAAATTCGCTCAAGCCAGTGCATTGAAAAAGCATAGAATGACTCATACCGGAGAAAAGCCCTTCAAGTGCACTGAATGCGTTTACAGATGCACGTCGTCAAGTAATTTAAAAAAGCATTTGTTGATACATACAGGTGAACAACCGTTCGAATGTCAAGAATGCGACTACAAGTGTACAAATTCGAGCTCGTTAAAAAAACACATCATGATTCATAACGATGATAAGCCGTACGAGTGCGATGTGTGCGGGTATAAATGCACGATTTTGACGTATCTCAAAACGCATCAAAAGATACACGGAAGCGAAAAAAAGGTCAAATGTGATATGTGTTCTTACCAGTGTTTCAGGGCGAGTGATTTGAAGAAACACAAATACGTACATTTAGATTATAAGCCATTCAAGTGTGAAATTTGTAGTTTTGCATGTATCAACGCTGCGTATTTGAAAACGCATTCTTTGGTCCACAGCGGAGAAAGGCCGTATAAATGCGATGAATGCGAATTTAAATGCACGCAAGCGAGCTCGCTTAAAAGACATAGGAACAATATGCATAAGAATAAAGACATTAACATCAATTCGACGGTGAAATAATGCTTACGCTATGAACGGGTGTTTAAAATATCTTCGAGACGCATCTTCATTTTTGTGTTCACATATTATTTGTTATGGTCACCCTTCAAGGCTGTCTATATAGCGGAAAATCGTCTGTGCCATGGAGCAACCATGTAAACGAGGTAGCTTTCATTCGATCAGCAGAGAACTGAGGATAGCAGCAGCTTCCTGTTTGTTTAATATATATTATGATATATCTTGATGGTGTAGTAAAATTAGTTGCCCTACCGTATCGTGGTGCGTCGTAAAAACATTAATGTGAAGTGTTTCGCGTTATATACGTGTTATAAAAGCAAGCAATGATAAGGTTTACAAAATTGTTTTTATACTCGCTCGTTTAAATCAGAGTGTTAAATGTGATTATTGTGATCTGTGACTGCAACACGTCGAATTTTTCGATGTAATTTGTTGGCTAAACGTAACATAATGTCCGGCCTGTGATACAGCAAATGTTTCTGTGACGTATGCGCAGATGCTCTACCTTTGCGGTCAAACATTCGTTTCGACCCGAGATACATTTACAGTGACTCGTGACCTCATTATCTCAGTTGTGGGCGTGAAAGTGAGTTGCAACATTACTGACATTGTTGATTTATGGCCATGTGGCAATCGAGACTTTTTTAAATCTGCGATCGGGCTTACTCGAAACAACGTACTGAAATTTGATTGATGTAAACTTATTTTTCGTATCAACCCATTAACGTAATATATAATATATATGGGCATGCCCGTTAGACTGGCAGTATAATTTTACCGCGTTGACGCGTTCTGTTATAAACTAAGATCGACATACGATCACGACACATCTTGACACGAGAAAACGGTTTTCACCCAGAATAGGTCGTGGCTGCGATCACGTAGATAATTGACGGGTGCATATACATTCAAATTCTTTAGGACGTCAGGATTGGAAAGCATCCCCCGTGAGAACAAGTAAAATGTTTCAAGAGCAGAAGTGACCTACGAGATTCAAGAGAGTGAAAAGAGAGCATGCCTTTTCAAAAGGCAGTCGGAAAATAGTGTTGTATGTCATAGAATAAGGATATCAGAGACATTTCTCATAGACGCGTTCTAAAGAAGACTCCAGATAATAGATCCATGTTTCAGTGCTGCCAACCGTACTATAATTATAGTTTTTATTTACTATAATTTTGGTTCGCGTACTATGTACGATATAAAACAGCTATAGTACGCCCAAAATATTATAATTTTGAACATCGGAAAAAATATGTAAAAAGTACTCAAATTTCGAGATTTCCGTTCGATAAATTGGTGCAAAGTACTTTAATTTCGCAATATAAGCAGATTTGGAAAACGTGGAAAAAAATTGCTTGAAAAACGTAAAAAAATCCCTTGACTTTGGTTTAAAATGAAATTTCTTGAATTCTTCCGTAAGCACTTTTGGTCGGAAGAGGTTCCTAAAATAAAGGGGTCTTTGAGTTTCTCAAATAATTCTTCGTTATTTTTTCTGAAAAACAAAAAACCTATACATTTGCAATAGAATGACAACGCGTACTATATTTTCCCCCCAAATACTATAATTTTGGAGGATCTACTATAATTCCACTTTGAAAAGATGGCAACACTGCCATGTTCAAGAATACCACGCATTAATGAGACGGAGAGTGTACATATTATTACATTTGAATAAATTGTTGGATGGTTTAGCTTGTCATGTGATGAATCCTAAAAGCTTACTTGTGTTTAGTTTAGAGACGCAGATGTGATGTGCGAGTGAAAAGATAATAAATAGTCGAAAATTATGCCAAGATCTTTTTCCTCAGATTGACGCTTTATAAATTTTTTGACATTATATAATTTTATTATAGTTAATATTGATCTATAAAAAGTGATACTTGTCCAGTATTAAATTCTTGCATAGTTACTACAGTAGGTTTAGTGTTAATAATTATAATATTCTTAGATAATATTAACTACTAGGTTCGTATCATTCAACCTGAATCAAACAAATCAATCTAAACCATAGAAAATATACGTACAAATTGTATAAGTAGAAAATACACCGGAAATTGTTTGAGATTTGACGTTTGCTTCAGTGTATCATTGAAAATCAAACCGTTCTCGGACCATAAAAAATGGTTTCACATGAAACGTCAAACCGATTCGGACGGTTCAGAGACTAATGACGATCTGTCAAACGTCAAAAACCGTTTCCATGGACATTCTACCAAACGGTCCCATTTGATTTGTTCAATTCAGATTGAATGATACTAACCTACTATCGTTTTGATCTCAAAATTCAATTGGTAGGTATAGAAAACGGCTATGGTGACTTTACTTGGTGTCCATATGCGCCACCCGATGAACGAACATTAGGTATTTACTAAAAAAAAGAAGATTCATAACAAAATAACTAATAACGTTTTCAATTGATTTATACATTAAATTCCAGAAAATAAGTTTCATATTAGTCCATAGTAATTTCGATTGTAACACCATTATTATAACTATATGAATAAACGTCTTGTCCTTGCTTATAATATATTTATATTATAAGTTTAGTTAATACGACTAATAGTTAATAACACTAATAGTTTAAAAATATATATACTGTATCCCATATCAATGATGAATAATCATGCATCTCCGAAATATTCTTTTGCTGTCCAGCAATGATTGTCCAATAACGAATAAGCTTATACCTATATAATGTTTGAGGCTTTCACGGTTGTTTTTTATCGTAGTAGATTTTTGGGTTTCCACCGTGTGTCCTTTTTCCTTCTTTACTCGATGTTTCGGGCTCGTTGCAGAGGCCATTATCAAGAGATGATATGTTTTATGATGAATATTACGGTATCTGTGGTCGTAACGATTGACACATTACTCTGAGCAACGTTTGCTCTTAACTAATCGGATTCCTTTTGACATTCTTAGAGCAACGTTTACATTCATATACATACACTACATTTTCATCAAAAAACATATCATCTCTTGATAATGCCTTCTGCAACGAGCGCGAAACGTCGAGTAAAGCAGGAAGAGGGGCACACCGTAGAAACCCAAAAATCTACTGCGATAAAATTACATATATTGTTTTGTGAAATAATCAGTTAGAAGTGTGTAATGAATATTTTATTATATGTATATAAATGTGACCTTCCCCCTCCCAAATGTATATATATATATATAATTTGGCCCTTTTAAAATAAATGATGGTAATCATTGCTGTACCTATGTTTTATATTATTATTGCGTGTGCTACCTACCTACTTAGTTCAGAACAAAATAAATCGGTTCAGTGAAAGTTGAACCATACAAGACCGGTCACATGTAAATTGCACATAACCATTGCCGACTCAAGTGGAAAGCCGATACATTCACAACGACTGGTCCTACTTTTTTCGCCCATCCCGTTGTTGTATATGGATGACCTGTCAGTGTTCTATAGATAGAGTACTCAGACTGATGCGTCTATCGTGTTCACACAGGGAATGGTTTGATTTGGATAGATGAGTTACATGATAAATAATACACTAGCATGAACACACCTTCTACAAATGAAATGCATATTTTCAATGCTACATATTTTTTGGAAGTCGATATAACCACCGGTTATTGTGTGAAGGACTAGTCTGACATTGACAGCTGTTGAATAACAGGAATGTACATTATTTATAAATAACACTGATAGTGAATATATTTGATATGAGAATTTTTTATAATTCATTTTGAAACGAGGAAGGGTGAATCAATATGTCAAGCAATCTGGGATCTGATTTTGACAGCTGAACAGTGGACCACTCGCGCTGGTGGCGCGTGGCGCTGACATAACATAATTCGCCGTATCACAGTCAAGTTAATTATGAACTGTCGCAACTTCCGGATATAGATGACCACAATAGCATTGAGATCAAAAACTTACGCGTTGTTAGCGGGATAAAAATGACATTTCAGTATTATTTCTATCAAGTACAAATTTTTTGATCGTTTAAGCTAGTCAAGTCAAGTTTATAGGATTCAACAGAAAATTTAAAAACGTTGTACTTATATAAAAAATTCTTATCTTATAATTATTTTTCTTTATAATAATTTTTCATATTATGTTGTAAACGTCTTAAATTTATAATTTGTAATGTACACAATATGTTTAAAAAAATGAAATCAATGCAGGGACCGCTGAAGAGATAATTACTTCTTTAATATTTAAGGAAGTATTAATTTATTCTTTTTTTAAAATCTGATATGAATTAAAGTTTTTTTTTTATTTCTTTCAATTCTTTCATAATGACTTGATTCTGGTCTATTGTTACTTTCATTTGTTCCATCACAAGTTTAAAACTGTCTTTAATGACAGTTAGATCTTCTGTAGATTCACTTTTACTATCTGTAGCAACGATAAGACTTTCCTTTGTAACAGTTAAACTGTTTGTGTTACGTTTCAAAGTCTCCAAAAGGGATTCTATGTGATTATTTCTCAAACGATCTCTTCTTGGTGTTGGTTCAGCTATAGAACTATTGGCGAGAGGAATATTTGATTTGTTTGTTTTGTAAGGTTTGTGAATTTTGCTGAGTTCCCTGACCGGTTGATTAGGTACCGGACTGGATACGGGACTTTCCATCAGAGTATCTTCATCGCTAGAGACGTCCGAAGGATTATCTACGTTGATGGCATCTGCAACCTATAATCAAGAAACAGTGACCCTAATAATTTTTTTTTTTTTTTTTTTATGACCCTAATAATTGCTTTTATATTTATGTGCAGGCGCGCACAGAGGGGATGTTTTAGGGTCAGGACCAACCGCCTCTCAGAAACGGAGTCGGAAATTTCGATATTTAGACTTGACATCGGATTAAGTACATATACTAGAAAAAAAATTAAGGCTGTCCGATATAATATAGACCGTATGCATCAAGCACAAAGAAATTACCATTATGCCGCATTTTAGAGGGAATGTCACACATTCAAGTTGCAATTACCCACTCAATAAGATGATTTTGAGACTTTTGGCAGTAGCCCCACGATTATCTAGATAAATGGAGCATAGCCCCCCACAATGGTGGGCTAACAGGGCTCTAGCCTGGGGGCCCGGGGTCAAGGTGGCTTCGGCGTGGCGGGTCGACCTGATAAGTAAGAAAAACACACATTTGCTCCAATTTTGTGTTGTGTGAAGCAAATTTTAATTATTGTGTTTCGATATTCGCTAACTTCATAATTCAAATGGGTTTTTAATAAGTAAAAAAAAATCGATTAAAATACACTGAATACCCTTAATTTTACCAGTCAATTGGAAAACGCTTTTGTAGAAAGTCACACTATCTTTAACTCTAGCGATATGCAGGGAGGCCCGCCAAAGATACTGGCCTGGGGGCCCACTTCAGAATGTGGGGGGCATGAATGGAGTATTACTTATTTTTACTCTTCGTATGGAACTCGTAGTTGAGGATGATTTGGCTGTCAGGTTGGCCCTGCTCCTCTCAGCAGTTTACGACGCGCAAAACCTGTGGCCACTGGGAGACCCGTGGCATTCATAAATTGGTGCAACTAGCTCACAAGAACTCGTGAAGGTGAGCACCTTTAGTTATACCTGCGGGCCAGGTGTTTATGACATTTTGTTGTAATGAAAATATCTGGCACCCGGGCGACAGCCACCTGGTTAAAATATAAATATGGAGACCAGAAAGAGGTGTGTTGTTACTTACAACATGCGGTCGGTCCTCTTCGATATGTGCTCGAATCAGCGCTGGTTTCAACAGGACCCTGATTCTTTTCTGCGACTCAGTCAGCTGACACGATGCTGGAATACGTTTGCCGGCATGTTTCTTATTGATAATATTCATCTTTATCAGAGTTTTCCTCCGTATGTCTTGCCATGACTAAAAACAATACACCAATGCAAGTTACAAAATCAAACAAAGCGACCCCGTTTGAATTCGGCTTGGTTGTTAATAATTAAAATGAGTACTCTTCTAAGCGATGCAGCGTAGGTCAAAATGGAGCTTTTGTTCTATTTTCAAAGCATGATCCTGGAAATTCCTTAAACGTTGTCGATAATCTATTTATATAATTTTGAAGCCTTATTATCATTTATATTTATTATAATAATTATAATAACAATGAATGACAGATCGCATTGTATACAAAATTGCAGGTCAATAGTCTTCAAGAATAAGCATAACGTTTAATGTAAATACATATATAATTGGATAGGTCGGGCTTTTATGCGTCACAATATATAATATTATCGCACTGACCTCATCAGGCGACGGGGGTAGCCGCTCCGCGAACCTTGGATTTTGATCGATTTACAATGCTTGAGACCACTGTAGCGAGAGAATGCCTGATCTGATCGGAGCGATTCTACTGTCAATTTGTTATTAATAAACTAAGTAACACAGTTACAAACAATTTCATTTCTACCCACAAAAATGACTGTACCTAATAAGAAGCAAAAACTGGGTGGATCTTGTAGTAGTAATTCTGGCAGACAGTTTCAAAATTGGTGGACCGAAATGTATGGCGTGATTGAAAAAGTGCTAAAGCTATATCTAGAATATCATGATTTTTTAAATAGATATTTTGATTTATTAATCTTGTCACGGCACTTCAGACAGTTAAAAATAATAGTTAGAAAATTTTGGCACGCGTACCTACGTAAAAAGGTTCGCCAACTCAGCTATAGGACAATCATAGACAGCATGGGGAGAGATAGGACCAATCGTTGTCGTAAAGTTTACAAAGTATTGGCTAGTATCTCTAGAGGGCAGTGAGCGAACGCATCGTGTTTCATGGAAAACTACCAGTTTTTCAAAAGACGGCCCACATGCTCAGCGTAGGTCAAAATGGAGCTTTTATGGTATTTTCAGAGCATAACCCTGGACATTCCTTAAGCGTTGTTGATAATCTATTTATGTAAATTTGAAGCCTTATTATCCGTTATGTTTATTTTAAACATTTGATGACTATATAATGTATTTTTATTACATAAAATAGTATTCTTTTAAACCTCCCAATCTGATGTTTTAGAATATAGTCATATTTCAATACGTCCATGTGCAGTGGTGTTAAGTTTTTTTTAGATTTATTAATTTTTAAACGAATTTACAAAACCATTAGTAAAATTAATGTTTACATTATATAGTCACCATTATTTACGACAAAAAAATATATTTTATAATCTTTGTGATCCCAAATTGACAAGAATTAGGCATTTAAATATTCAAAAACGGGCATGATTAACACATTTGAAGATAATTCTAAAGATACTGATTATAAGCTTTGTCTTTGACCATTCAAATGTGATAAACATAAGAAAAAATATTGCTTTATAATAATTATTGACCTAATAAGGTAGTATTTTTTTAAAATACGCCATTTCTATTGGCATTTCTCAGTGGTTAAGCTACAACATACGGCCGTTGCCATAAATTTACAAACGATAAATGAAGTAGGTATTAACATAATAAGTAAGAGCATATTAACGCGCGTGTTTGAACATGAACCTGACCGAATTTGTTTTTTTTTTTAGTTTAAGTTAGTTAAACACGCGCGTTAACATGATATTACTTTTTACTTCAGTTATAGTTTGTCAATTTATGGCTACGGGCGTATGTTGTAGCTTAACCACTGGGAAATGCCAATAGAAATGGCGTATTTTGACCTACGCTGAGCATTTGGGCCCTTAAATATGTTTTGTATTCGTTCCTTCATACGCCGCTTGTGATGTGCTGCCTCTATGCAAAGCATAACCTACCTACCTCCATGAGACGACCATGGGCATAAGAATTGCTTTTACCTACCTTTCTCCATTGCATGGGGGATTTCTTATACCCCGTAGTGTTAAGCGTGGCGGCAGCTTTCTCCCAGAGCTGAAAAGTTTCCCCAGTGAGTCCCACCAGCATGGGATGGTCTGAAACAAACATACTTTTATTATGTGACGTTGCAGAGGCATATAAAAACAAATTTTGCTTTGGTTTCTTCAGACTTCGACAGACTGAGTTCATCGACAAATAACAAAATACCTATCTGTATTTATTAAAAAAAACATTAAATACCTACTCATTACCACACGATGGCCAAGCGGGTTAAGCGTCGGCCTATAATAGCGTCGTGGGTTCCAGGTTCTTATCCTGGGTCTGACAGGTACAACTATTGTTTTTCAATTTGTGTGTGAGTCAGGTAATAGGTTGAGCAAAAGTGGCTGACATCCATTACTCGTAAAAACAAAATCTGTTAACACAAACCTCCACCGTGTGGAGGCCCATATTATTTTATTAGGATCGGAGTACCCTTACTTCTTCTTAGTCGTATACTCATGGCTGAGGATCGTGACCACATTTAAATGTTATCCTTTGAGCGACCAAGACTTTCCATCTTTCTCGATCTTCCGCTTTTCTCAGGGCAGAATGGATGGTGCCCCCAGTCAGCTCTTTTACTTGGTCGCTACAGCGCGCAGACGCTCTTCATCTGCTTCGCCTTTCCTGGAGGCCACCAAAACCATCAGTATCTCCAGTTTGTCCGGTCCGTGCCTGACAATATGTCAAAAAAACTGCAGAATTCGTCTCAGACATATTCCCGAGAGCCATTTCTTTATTTGCAGTCTCTGGATGATCGACATTCGGCGCCAACACCATATCTCAAAGGCATCATTTGCTTTCCTTTCTCTTGCCTTCAGGGTCCACAACTTGACTCCGTATAAAAATATCGAGAACACTAATGTCTGCACAAGCACAATTTTTGTGGCAATCGCAATTCCCCGATTTTTCCATATAGTGGTAAGACGTGTCATCGCATTTTTTGCAATCTATGTGCGCCTTCTTATTTCCGCTTCACATCCGCCCATTCCACTGATGGTCGATCCCAGATATACAAACTCGTCGACTGTTTCTAGGTTTTGGACTGTACTTGCTGTTTGTAGAACCATTAACTTGGTCTTATTCCTATTAAAAGGAGGCCGCATTTGCGACTTTCTTCCTATACCCGGTGTAGCAGCTCTGTGAGTTCTCTTTGATCAGCAGCGATTAGTGTGGTATCATCTGCGACTCTTCAGTTGTTTATTTTATGGCGACCAATTGTTATTCCACCTTGCCAATGATCTAGGGCTCTTCGCATTATATGCAGTGACGTCCCTAGACAAAATGCCTCCCTTGTGCAGTGTTGAAATGTCACCCCATTTTTCATACAGTATTTTGTATCACGTCAAAGGGCAATGGAAGTAAACTAGACATCGCGAACTCGACAAAAAATACAGTCTTTTTAAACCTTTTATGTTAATTAATACATTTTGTTTCCAACCAGTGAGCTGATTTTTTTTAATGGAAAGGTATTTTCGTAATTATTAAGTTTAGGTAGCTAATTCTGTATATTATACCTAATGATTCTCCTCGATTTTCCGCCCTTCGAGTAACTGCCACCCCTAAGCGACGCTCAATCTGCCTACTCCCACGGGACATCACTGATTATATGCTCTGCTTTACCCTTACATAGCTAACAACAGGGAACTTGTTCTGTAGTTAAAAAATTATTAATTCAACACTTTCACAACACATTTATAATGAAAAGAAGAGGTAAATCAAACTCGTCGAGAACAAAAACAATAATACACGAAAAATAAAAAAAAACAAATGAGTACCTACCTACACAGCGCATCACTTAAAACCATATGGCTAAAAACTATACCAATTTTATTTATAACATGATCCGATTGAAAATTAATTATCAGAAGAGGTTATAATAATTATTATTATTGGGTAGTAGGTAGGTACTTACAATAAGTCAAGAAATAATGCGATTTCTTTAAAGTATGTGTTTTGAATACAATAAGTAGTTACACAGTGACATACCTTCAATGTACGTGATAAGTTCATCTTTAACGGCATGTGACATTCCCCTTTTATTAAATCTGTTCATTTTTTTTAAATTCGTCATAATTTTAGACTCACCTATGTCCATGGACTAATAATATACTATTTACTAGCTGGGTCTAAGAAAAAATTAATGATTTCATTTCAACTTTGACGTTTAAGTAGTCAGTACATAAAATTTGTCTATGGGCACCATAATGTCAAATAACTTTATTTTTATTTGCAGCACAGCTTTAGTCAAATAAATTAATAATGTTTTTTTTAGCTTAAATTAGAGGATTTTCACAATAAAATAAGATGAAAGTTAAAATTTATTTCCTGTGTGCTGTATAATAAATGGCAGGAATATTTTTAGTCATCAAATACCTAATTTAATACTACGGTAGTGGGCATACCTGTAAATTCATAATTTATTGCGACTTAAAATACTTACAAAATTAATTTTAAATTTTGGTGCAAATGCCAAATCTTATTAGTGTGATGATCAACGACATTGCACGGTGCCTACCAGCGCTCGAAATGGAAAAATTTACGAACCGGAGCGGTTGACAGTTTCTGAAGATATTCACCAAGTTATCAAATTGTATGTGTTTTTTATAAAAATAAGTGTATTAGATTTTCTATTATATGGCCTACCTAGCTCATTCGGTCAAATTATTTTTTCCACGAGACGGAGCGATAATTTTAACCGATTTCACGAACAGGAACGGCGCTCCGGTGCTTTCCGGTCCATTTCGAGCCCTGGTGCCTACTAATCTCTTTGGCGTTGATAGTGAAACGAACGTCAAACGTTGACCAAAATTATTGACAAGAAAATATAAAGTGAATGCTACCAGTTGAATAAAAATAAACCCGATTGGAATGTAAATGTTATTAAGAGCATACTTCAGTTAACGACAAATAATTTTCAACTATAGGTGCGACGAAATTTCGGACTCGCTGGCAATCGGAGAGCGAAAGCGAGCTGTGAACACGTAAATTTGTGTCGTGATGGCGACGAGAGTATTAATTCTTAAATCGTGTAAAGATGACTAAAAACGTTACCATTTACTTGAAAAAGAAAACAATGTTCAAAACATGTCATGTCAATGAATATATTATTATTGTTACTAATAGAACAATAAACAGAACATTAAATGGACACATGTTTAATTTTTATGACAAATTATATTTCATTTGGCACGTGTCATTTACACAATCCACGCATTGTCTAATCACGATCTTTTTAGACCGTGCCCCAGCTGAGTTATAGCCTTAATAAAAATATTAGGTTTAATATGCAATTTATAGAGAAGTCTGTATGCAAAAACTATTCTTTACTGGTGAAGAAAACGCTTGGCAAGAATTTCAGTGATGTAATAATAATTGGTAAAATTTTTAAGTTAAGTACTTCTATCAGATAAAATTTTAGTCGTTTCATAGGTATAGACCCATTTTCGAGAGATGTCTTTATACCTATTCTTTTTAATACTACAACAAACCATGAGGGCCGATAACAGTAGTGTAGTTAGTAATAGAAGGGTACATAACAATCAAAAACACCCAGACTTTGAGAAAATCCCAAAAATATAATGTGACCTCACCATGGTCGAACCCGGAGTCCCTGAATGAAACGCCAGACTCTTACGCACTCGACTACGAAAGTTTATCAAAGCCAATAAGCTCAACAGCAGCCATTTTTAATATCATGTTTTGTCCAATGGCAGATATAAATATCAATAATTTTGTGCTTCATTAATTATTGAGGTTTTTACCCCTGTATCTTATTATTTTTAGTAATTTATTCATGTAAATGTTACCATTATGGGATTGATTTTGTTAGGTCACCTAGGCCACAAGTGAAACATGTGTTAATACTTGATTTATTTTTTTAATTTGGTTCGGTTATAAAATACATATCGTCGCTATAGGATTGGTTTGTCGAATATCCGTTTTTGTCAAAATCGACCTTTAATGCATAATGATTTTTTGTATCTAAATGGACCACAACCATCATTTTCTTTAAATTACATTGTAATAAATACAAATCATTCATATGCTGTAAAAACAACAATTTAAATATAGGATAATGCAATTGATTGTTCGTCTCCTGAACATTTGACATTTGGTCTATTCGACAAACCAATCCTACAGCGACAATATGATAATTTATCAACTTACGAGTTACAGCGCAGGACAACTTTGTATAATCTTGTTAGTTACCTACTAACTTAATTTATAATTATTTAATTTCAGGTATCTACAACAGACAAACACACCATAAATTTTTAATTTATATTCACACAATCTACTGAGAATTGTGTTTCCACGAAACCTGCATTCGAACATTAGTGGTTTTAGACTGTGACGCTGACAGGTTTGCAGGTAACCTTGTTTTTTTACGCTTCGATTATTATTTAAATTAGAATTAACTAAAATGTCGATACTTTCTATTGAAGCAACAGGAAGGGAAACTGTCACTGCTCTCAAAAGCTGTAATAGTTTTATTCGTTTCTCCATCCGCCGTTTACTATGGGCGCTCCTATGCACCGCATGGCCTGCCTACCCAACGACACGTCACTCTTTATCGATTGTTCCTTTTGTGGTCTTTGCGCGTTATGCCCAATGCTTATAGTTTTAGGATTTTTGTTCCATTCCATCCATCATGTGGGCCCTTGAACGCGTTGGTTAAACACACGCTCATATATATTAGTGCAAAAACTGCGCAAAGTATTTCGCTCAAGTATTTAGATACTTCTGTGGCTGCCGTTAAATTCCATTGTTAATTGCTACGAGCAATAACATAATAGATTTGTTTTGTTCAATTATCGCATTCATTTGTTCAATGATGAGTTTTAAATTGTCCATTATGACACTTAGGTCTTCAGTCGACGCATTTAAACTCTCGGTTGTTTCACTCAAATTCATCTTAGCTACGTTTAAATCTCTTCTCAAACGCTCTAAAGTCTCCAAAAGTGATTCCACATGACCGTTTTTCACTTGGGGACTCTTTTCAGCGGTAGAAACACGAGTATGAGTCAATTTTGATCTGCTGCTAGCTTCGGATGTAGGTGGAACAGGTGCTGGACTGTTGTCAGTTATTTCTTTAGATTCCTCTTCATCATCGCTTGAAGAATTTGAAGAACTGTCCGAGCGAGTATCATTTGCATTAACCTGTAAAAATGTATATTAATTATTCAAATCTAATCGGTTAATATGTTATAAGCCATTAACGTATTATAAACAAACATAGAAAATCAACAGACATGCTGAATTGGTGGTGGACTGAAGTCGGTTATTTCTTCGGATTCCTTTTCATCATCGCTTGAAGTATTTGAGGAACTGTCCAAGTGAGTAGCATAAGTAGTTATCTGTAAAATAATAAACTTATTAATATCTATTCTTCATCATTTAAAAACATCTTAGAAACACACCCATTGGAAAATATCTGGAAAAATATGTGTTGGGAGGGACTTGGACATGGACAATAAAGTTCACAACATTTATGTAGGTACTTGTCTAGATGATTTATTTTACAAAAATCATTGTAGTGTACTTTCTATCAATTTGTTTCTAATATTAACATCTATATGAAATGGTTCCATGACAAAACAGAACATGCTAAAACTGAACATGACAAAACAGAACAGTGACAAAGCAGAACAACGATAAATATAACTATGACCTTTCAGGAAAAATATAAATTTAATGTTGAAATCGTCCTATCTCGTTGTGTTTATGTTTTATGTATTATGCTGATTTTCTAATTTGATAAGTTTGATGATTTTTAATAGCACAGATTTTCAATACGCCATAAAAAATCAAATTAAAAACCTAACTTCTGCATTCCTGATCGCTAGAGAGCCTCAAATAAACGGGACTAAACTTGATGTTGCCGGCAAGCTTAGGATATCTCATCTTATTCAATATAATATGTTCAAAAAGATTGGGTGACTAGGTACAACGAAATAATGACCTAACCCAATCTAACCTAACCTAAATAGATTCCACAAAAATTAATGTTTCATTTTTCCCCTGTCTGTTCTGTTTTGTGATTTTCTGTTTTGTCATGTTCTGTTTTGTCACTGTTCTGTTTTGTCATGTTCTGTTTTGTCCGGTTCTGTTCGACATGGATTGAGCTGCACAAAGAGTGCCGGGAGACATAGTCTGCCGTCATTGATGTTATCTGTCAATCTTTGGTTTCGATGGGAGTTCAGTGAAGGCAATAACCTCTTGGTGATTTTTGATAAAATGCCAAGCGACCTGATGGTGTCCCGATGATTCTACGGAGGGAAGGCAAATGTACAGTTTGGGATGTCACTGTGGTTGATACATTCGCAGCATCTTACATGAACAAAGCAGTTGAATCGTCAAGATCTTATATACTTTATTAATTCACGAAAACAATATTATATTCGTGTAAATATATCTAGATATTTTTTTAATTTTAATTAAAATATTCATTTAATACTTTGAACGCGGAAGACGCAAACGGCGCGTAATGACCAGGTGGCCGATCGATGTAATTAACGTGCATTTCAAAGGTGCTAATTAAAAAATCATTATCTACTCAGCAGCGAATGAGTTAATAAAAGAAATAGTAGGTATTTATCTGTATCCATAGGCATTTGAGCATAGTTTTATAATAGGGTAATATTTATATTCATACGTTGATTTTTATTTGTCCAATCGCTGAGCGATATGCCAACTTACTGTCACTTCATCCGCTTATCGACCTCTATCACATTGCATACTCTTGTCTGCTTCCTTGTCCATTCGTTTATTTTGTGATCTTTACGCATTATGTCCAACGTACATCTTTACATGCACGTTGCGCTATTTGTAATTTTTGGATTTTTCCTATATTAAGAGTCCATGTTTCACTTGCATATATGTGAGGGTTGGTAGCGCATATTGGTTACTATACTTTATGCTTAAGACAAAATGGTAGGTCAATTTTGAAGATACTAAAATAATGTGTTTATATAAATAATTATTACTTTGTCTTACCCTCGTAATTATGAATAGAATATATTTGCGAAGATTGGAAGGAGCTAGGGTAGGACTTCATTCAGCAGTGGATAAACCCCAACTGATGATAATGACACTTTGTACCCGCATATTGTACAGTCCATTAGATGGGTACACAGGATAGACAGATTCACTTACGTCATGCGTTGGCGTGACGTTCTTCATTGTCAATGCATGCTGACCACAATGTGTATCCACCGGAAGTTGTAATTTTTGACTGCAATCGGTAAATGGTTCTGGTTCAACATCTAGACATTCTTGCTTCAGGTTTGATATAATCTGGAAACAAAACAAAATAGTTAGTACGACACCAAACGAGATTCGAATGTCGTCGTGAATTTGTGCCGATGTGTATTAATTTATAGGCTATGTGTGTCCTATCTAATTGCGACGAAGTTAACTAATAAATGTTTTTATAATTCTCATTGAAGTGCCTTCTAACTTTCATTGATTTTTTCTACTGGTTACATATTGCTCGCAGGTGTTTTCAAATTATGTATGTTTAATAAAGAATGTTACATTCCTAAAACATGCGAATATATTATACAGAGCACTGAGAATGAAAATATGTATTACTTGAAACTTTTCTGTTTGTTCTTTCTCCATATTTCCTCGATGTTTCGGACTCATGGCAGAGGCCATTCTCAATCGTACTTTGTAGCAGATTGTTTTCTATGGTGCTACTTAAGTGAATGGGTGTACGCAAAGACCTGACAACAATCATTATTAACCGGTTCTATGCCTTCAGTGAGTTTTCTCTCTCGTCCGAATTTAAACTCAAATTACTAGCTACTCTCAATTGATTTGCATAATCTAAAAAATTAAACACACAGTGGCATCTGTTTGAATAATTATGAAATGCTAAGCCACAAATTATCTGTATTACAGCGATTTTAGTAAGAAATTCGATCTACATTCAACATATGTGTCGTTAAAAATCTGCGGCCTGTCAGATACTGCCATAGTTATATCGTGAGGCATAGAAAAGGTTAAACAACAACTGAAACACAACAATCGCAAAGAAAGTGACCAAATTACGGAATACATAGGTACGTCAAAACGTAATGAAACATGTGGCCAACAGAGCATGGATTTGCGGATATTCATATTGCATAACTTTTGCCGAAAATAAATTAACGATCGGCAGAAAAGATATTTTGAAATACTTAAAAAATGTGATTCGAACTCACGTAGTCTTTTGTGCAGGTGAGTGCTTTTATCTTTTGAGTTATCGATCCTTCTATGATTCTTGCAAATGATTACTAATGACGACGCTTATCTGAGGTAAGTTTTGCATATTCAGCCAAATGGAAGGCAACCAACTTTGTAATTAATCAAGGTAAATGCAGTTACATAATATAATAGTTTCATGTAATGGATCTACCAAGTAATCGCCAGGCAGTGCGAAGGGTGAAGGTAGGATGTTAAGATTCGACATAAATAGTCCACACTAAATTTTGTCAGTCAAACGTAGTTGTTTACGTTGAACTAAGACTACAATATATGTAGAAAGTGTTTGTTTGTTTTTAAAATTCAATTAAACAGTGCGTATCAGATAATAGCCAAAAAATAGTCGTTGAAGTATCTATAAAATATCTAAAATTATGCCATTAAGCCAAACATAAATATAGATATTTTGGTACTGTTCGGTTATCAGGAATACAGCGGAAAACACATTTTGAAAATATCCGATAAACTGGATTATTTGTTAGGTTAACCTAACCAAATCTAACCTAACCCAACTTAACCTAACCTAGACTAACCCAAACTAACAAATAATCCAGTTTATCGGCTATTTTCAAAATGTGTTTTCCGCTGTATTCCTGATAACCGAACAGTACCGATATTTTTTATCGATTTTATTGTTTGATATAGGCTAGGTTTAATAAATTTAAAAAACTAACCAACGCCATCTGTAAAATATGTATTCTTAATTCAACATAAACAAATAAGTATGACAGATAAAATGTGTGCACTATTTTTGTTCTATCGCCCAAAACAAATGTAAACCACTATGGTTTGGTTAGACAGGGTTTACTTAATTGAATTTTAAAAACGAACCAGCACCATTTGCAAATTGGTTCTTAGTTCAATGTAAACAAATAATAAGTATGATTAACAAAGTTTCGTCTCTGTTCTGGCAGAACACACTAACTGGAGAATACTAGTTTTGAGTAATTTGACTTTGAAGTTGTTAAAAATTTGAAATAATGGCATATCATGTGAGTTTATTATGTAATAGTAAAAAGGATGACTTTAAAATAAAGACTGTTTATTTATTAAGAAGGTTTCCAGACGGTAAAGTTTGAAATAAGGAACATTTTGGTACTAACTCAATATGTCATTTTTTCGAACTAGTGTCTTCTGCCAGAACAGTGACGGTTTAATGTAGCACTATTTCTGTTGAATCTTAATTAATACTTTTATTAAAATTAATTTTTGATTTGATTGCTCGGTAACAAACCTTATGTTCTTCGATATCACAAATACTTTCAGGACAGGTCAGCAATTCTGCCATCGGCGTCTCTGCATTATCTCCCTCGTTTTCGGTCATGGCCAATGGATCTGAAATCTACAAAAGCAAGAAGACAGTAATTTCCAACCTTTTTTGTTTGCCAGAGCCTTTGAGATATTTTTTTTAAATCTAGTGGGACCCTTACTCGGCTGACACATTAAGCAGTGCGTAGTTACATAGCTTAGCAGAGAGCCGACAGTAAGCGGACTAAAAATGCCGTTCCTTACTATTTTAATCTCAGATGCTATCTAAATTCATTACCTACCACAATATAATATGACGTGTAACTAACGTAAACAGATAATATATATGCTTAGACTTTTTAGCATATAAATTTTGCTTTGGTTATAAAATCAGCCACATTCAAGCTTTCAAGTGTTTTACTACTAAAATTATATAAGTATATGTCAAATTATTGTCAAATTTGGTTTTCAACAATTTTTTTACTCAAATAAATTTATGATTTGATTGCTCGGTAACAAACCTTACAGTCTTCGACATCAGAAATACTTCCAGGACTTGTCGGCGTTTCTTCCACTGGCGTCTCCGTATTATTTTCCTCAGTTTTAGTCATGGTCAATGGATCTGAAATCTGCAAAAGATAGAAATCTATAAAGGCATAAAAAATGACAAACGTTTATTGCACACTTATTTGTATAGACATTCAAATATATGGCTGTCATTGGAGGCTCCATCTTGCCAGAAAACTTCTGGCATGCTTCTTAAATTATATTATCGTTCATACGATGCACATGACCTAGCCAGCATTCTCCGAATCCTAATTGATTGAATTGCACTGAAGCATTGCTTTGTCCTTTAAAAATATTCAAGAGTTAATGTCCAAGATACTAAGGTGTAAGTGAGCGCAAGCTTTATCAAAATTGTCTGAAACATGCTTTTGGAAATAACTGAAAAATTACGTCTTGCGTCGGTCTGTCTTCGATAATCCCTGGCACAGTTAGAGACGCTGTTGATACAACCTCTACTCTGTGAAGGCACGAATAACTTACCTTGGGATCGAATATGGTAGTGACGAAGGGTGAGGGTAGGCTTGTCAAGATCCGACATAAACAGTGCAAACTAATCTTTGTCAGTCACACTTATTTGTATAGACATTCAAATATATGGCTGTCATTGGAGGCTCCATCTTGCCAGAAAACTTTTGGCATGCTTCTTAAATTACATTATCGTTCATACGGTGCACATGACCTAGCCAGCATTCTCCGAATCCTAATTGATTGAATTGCACTGAAGCATTGCTTTGTCCTTTAAAAATATTCAAGAGTTAATGTCCAAGATACTAAGGTGTAAGTGAGCGCAAGCTTTATCAAAATTGTCTGAAACATGCTTTTGGAAATAACTGAAAAATTACGTCTTGCGTCGGTCTGTCTTCGATAATCCCTGGCACAGTTAGAGACGCTGTTGATACAACCTCTACTCTGTGAAGGCACGAATAACTTACCTTGGGATCGAATATGGTAGTGACGAAGGGTGAGGGTAGGCTTGTCAAGATCCGACATAAACAGTGCAAACTAATCTTTGTCAGTCACACTTATTTGTATAGACATTCAAATATATGGCTGTCATTGGAGGCTCCATCTTGCCAGAAAACTTCTGGCATGCTTCTTAAATTATATTATCGTTCATACGATGCACATGACCTAGCCAGCATTCTCCGAATCCTAATTGATTGAATTGCACTGAAGCATTGCTTTGTCCTTTAAAAATATTCAAGAGTTAATGTCCAAGATACTAAGGTGTAAGTGAGCGCAAGCTTTATCAAAATTGTCTGAAACATGCTTTTGGAAATAACTGAAAAATTACGTCTTGCGTCGGTCTGTCTTCGATAATCCCTGGCACAGTTAGAGACGCTGTTGATACAACCTCTACTCTGTGAAGGCACGAATAACTTACCTTGGGATCGAATATGGTAGTGACGAAGGGTGAGGGTAGGCTTGTCAAGATCCGACATAAACAGTGCAAACTAATCTTTGTCAGTCACACTTATTTGTATAGACATTCAAATATATGGCTGTCATTGGAGGCTCCATCTTGCCAGAAAACTTCTGGCATGCTTCTTAAATTATATTATCGTTCATACGATGCACATGACCTAGCCAGCATTCTCCGAATCCTAATTGATTGAATTGCACTGAAGCATTGCTTTGTCCTTTAAAAATATTCAAGAGTTAATGTCCAAGATACTAAGGTGTAAGTGAGCGCAAGCTTTATCAAAATTGTCTGAAACATGCTTTTGGAAATAACTGAAAAATTACGTCTTGCGTCGGTCTGTCTTCGATAATCCCTGGCACAGTTAGAGACGCTGTTGATACAACCTCTACTCTGTGAAGGCACGAATAACTTACCTTGGGATCGAATATGGTAGTGACGAAGGGTGAGGGTAGGCTTGTCAAGATCCGACATAAACAGTGCAAACTAATCTTTGTCAGTCACACTTATTTGTATAGACATTCAAATATATGGCTGTCATTGGAGGCTCCATCTTGCCAGAAAACTTCTGGCATGCTTCTTAAATTATATTATCGTTCATACGATGCACATGACCTAGCCAGCATTCTCCGAATCCTAATTGATTGAATTGCACTGAAGCATTGCTTTGTCCTTTAAAAATATTCAAGAGTTAATGTCCAAGATACTAAGGTGTAAGTGAGCGCAAGCTTTATCAAAATTGTCTGAAACATGCTTTTGGAAATAACTGAAAAATTACGTCTTGCGTCGGTCTGTCTTCGATAATCCCTGGCACAGTTAGAGACGCTGTTGATACAACCTCTACTCTGTGAAGGCACGAATAACTTACCTTGGGATCGAATATGGTAGTGACGAAGGGTGAGGGTAGGCTTGTCAAGATCCGACATAAACAGTGCAAACTAATCTTTGTCAGTCACACTTATTTGTATAGACATTCAAATATATGGCTGTCATTGGAGGCTCCATCTTGCCAGAAAACTTCTGGCATGCTTCTTAAATTATATTATCGTTCATACGATGCACATGACCTAGCCAGCATTCTCCGAATCCTAATTGATTGAATTGCACTGAAGCATTGCTTTGTCCTTTAAAAATATTCAAGAGTTAATGTCCAAGATACTAAGGTGTAAGTGAGCGCAAGCTTTATCAAAATTGTCTGAAACATGCTTTTGGAAATAACTGAAAAATTACGTCTTGCGTCGGTCTGTCTTCGATAATCCCTGGCACAGTTAGAGACGCTGTTGATACAACCTCTACTCTGTGAAGGCACGAATAACTTACCTTGGGATCGAATATGGTAGTGACGAAGGGTGAGGGTAGGCTTGTCAAGATCCGACATAAACAGTGCAAACTAATCTTTGTCAGTCACACTTATTTGTATAGACATTCAAATATATGGCTGTCATTGGAGGCTCCATCTTGCCAGAAAACTTTTGGCATGCTTCTTAAATTACATTATCGTTCATACGGTGCACATGACCTAGCCAGCATTCTCCGAATCCTAATTGATTGAATTGCACTGAAGCATTGCTTTGTCCTTTAAAAATATTCAAGAGTTAATGTCCAAGATACTAAGGTGTAAGTGAGCGCAAGCTTTATCAAAATTGTCTGAAACATGCTTTTGGAAATAACTGAAAAATTACGTCTTGCGTCGGTCTGTCTTCGATAATCCCTGGCACAGTTAGAGACGCTGTTGATACAACCTCTACTCTGTGAAGGCACGAATAACTTACCTTGGGATCGAATATGGTAGTGACGAAGGGTGAGGGTAGGCTTGTCAAGATCCGACATAAACAGTGCAAACTAATCTTTGTCAGTCACACTTATTTGTATAGACATTCAAATATATGGCTGTCATTGGAGGCTCCATCTTGCCAGAAAACTTTTGGCATGCTTCTTAAATTACATTATCGTTCATACGGTGCACATGACCTAGCCAGCATTCTCCGAATCCTAATTGATTGAATTGCACTGAAGCATTGCTTTGTCCTTTAAAAATATTCAAGAGTTAATGTCCAAGATACTAAGGTGTAAGTGAGCGCAAGCTTTATCAAAATTGTCTGAAACATGCTTTTGGAAATAACTGAAAAATTACGTCTTGCGTCGGTCTGTCTTCGATAATCCCTGGCACAGTTAGAGACGCTGTTGATACAACCTCTACTCTGTGAAGGCACGAATAACTTACCTTGGGATCGAATATGGTAGTGACGAAGGGTGAGGGTAGGCTTGTCAAGATCCGACATAAACAGTGCAAACTAATCTTTGTCAGTCACACTTATTTGTATAGACATTCAAATATATGGCTGTCATTGGAGGCTCCATCTTGCCAGAAAACTTCTGGCATGCTTCTTAAATTATATTATCGTTCATACGATGCACATGACCTAGCCAGCATTCTCCGAATCCTAATTGATTGAATTGCACTGAAGCATTGCTTTGTCCTTTAAAAATATTCAAGAGTTAATGTCCAAGATACTAAGGTGTAAGTGAGCGCAAGCTTTATCAAAATTGTCTGAAACATGCTTTTGGAAATAACTGAAAAATTACGTCTTGCGTCGGTCTGTCTTCGATAATCCCTGGCACAGTTAGAGACGCTGTTGATACAACCTCTACTCTGTGAAGGCACGAATAACTTACCTTGGGATCGAATATGGTAGTGACGAAGGGTGAGGGTAGGCTTGTCAAGATCCGACATAAACAGTGCAAACTAATCTTTGTCAGTCACACTTATTTGTATAGACATTCAAATATATGGCTGTCATTGGAGGCTCCATCTTGCCAGAAAACTTTTGGCATGCTTCTTAAATTACATTATCGTTCATACGGTGCACATGACCTAGCCAGCATTCTCCGAATCCTAATTGATTGAATTGCACTGAAGCATTGCTTTGTCCTTTAAAAATATTCAAGAGTTAATGTCCAAGATACTAAGGTGTAAGTGAGCGCAAGCTTTATCAAAATTGTCTGAAACATGCTTTTGGAAATAACTGAAAAATTACGTCTTGCGTCGGTCTGTCTTCGATAATCCCTGGCACAGTTAGAGACGCTGTTGATACAACCTCTACTCTGTGAAGGCACGAATAACTTACCTTGGGATCGAATATGGTAGTGACGAAGGGTGAGGGTAGGCTTGTCAAGATCCGACATAAACAGTGCAAACTAATCTTTGTCAGTCACACTTATTTGTATAGACATTCAAATATATGGCTGTCATTGGAGGCTCCATCTTGCCAGAAAACTTCTGGCATGCTTCTTAAATTATATTATCGTTCATACGATGCACATGACCTAGCCAGCATTCTCCGAATCCTAATTGATTGAATTGCACTGAAGCATTGCTTTGTCCTTTAAAAATATTCAAGAGTTAATGTCCAAGATACTAAGGTGTAAGTGAGCGCAAGCTTTATCAAAATTGTCTGAAACATGCTTTTGGAAATAACTGAAAAATTACGTCTTGCGTCGGTCTGTCTTCGATAATCCCTGGCACAGTTAGAGACGCTGTTGATACAACCTCTACTCTGTGAAGGCACGAATAACTTACCTTGGGATCGAATATGGTAGTGACGAAGGGTGAGGGTAGGCTTGTCAAGATCCGACATAAACAGTGCAAACTAATCTTTGTCAGTCACACTTATTTGTATAGACATTCAAATATATGGCTGTCATTGGAGGCTCCATCTTGCCAGAAAACTTTTGGCATGCTTCTTAAATTACATTATCGTTCATACGGTGCACATGACCTAGCCAGCATTCTCCGAATCCTAATTGATTGAATTGCACTGAAGCATTGCTTTGTCCTTTAAAAATATTCAAGAGTTAATGTCCAAGATACTAAGGTGTAAGTGAGCGCAAGCTTTATCAAAATTGTCTGAAACATGCTTTTGGAAATAACTGAAAAATTACGTCTTGCGTCGGTCTGTCTTCGATAATCCCTGGCACAGTTAGAGACGCTGTTGATACAACCTCTACTCTGTGAAGGCACGAATAACTTACCTTGGGATCGAATATGGTAGTGACGAAGGGTGAGGGTAGGCTTGTCAAGATCCGACATAAACAGTGCAAACTAATCTTTGTCAGTCACACTTATTTGTATAGACATTCAAATATATGGCTGTCATTGGAGGCTCCATCTTGCCAGAAAACTTCTGGCATGCTTCTTAAATTATATTATCGTTCATACGATGCACATGACCTAGCCAGCATTCTCCGAATCCTAATTGATTGAATTGCACTGAAGCATTGCTTTGTCCTTTAAAAATATTCAAGAGTTAATGTCCAAGATACTAAGGTGTAAGTGAGCGCAAGCTTTATCAAAATTGTCTGAAACATGCTTTTGGAAATAACTGAAAAATTACGTCTTGCGTCGGTCTGTCTTCGATAATCCCTGGCACAGTTAGAGACGCTGTTGATACAACCTCTACTCTGTGAAGGCACGAATAACTTACCTTGGGATCGAATATGGTAGTGACGAAGGGTGAGGGTAGGCTTGTCAAGATCCGACATAAACAGTGCAAACTAATCTTTGTCAGTCACACTTATTTGTATAGACATTCAAATATATGGCTGTCATTGGAGGCTCCATCTTGCCAGAAAACTTCTGGCATGCTTCTTAAATTATATTATCGTTCATACGATGCACATGACCTAGCCAGCATTCTCCGAATCCTAATTGATTGAATTGCACTGAAGCATTGCTTTGTCCTTTAAAAATATTCAAGAGTTAATGTCCAAGATACTAAGGTGTAAGTGAGCGCAAGCTTTATCAAAATTGTCTGAAACATGCTTTTGGAAATAACTGAAAAATTACGTCTTGCGTCGGTCTGTCTTCGATAATCCCTGGCACAGTTAGAGACGCTGTTGATACAACCTCTACTCTGTGAAGGCACGAATAACTTACCTTGGGATCGAATATGGTAGTGACGAAGGGTGAGGGTAGGCTTGTCAAGATCCGACATAAACAGTGCAAACTAATCTTTGTCAGTCACACTTATTTGTATAGACATTCAAATATATGGCTGTCATTGGAGGCTCCATCTTGCCAGAAAACTTTTGGCATGCTTCTTAAATTACATTATCGTTCATACGGTGCACATGACCTAGCCAGCATTCTCCGAATCCTAATTGATTGAATTGCACTGAAGCATTGCTTTGTCCTTTAAAAATATTCAAGAGTTAATGTCCAAGATACTAAGGTGTAAGTGAGCGCAAGCTTTATCAAAATTGTCTGAAACATGCTTTTGGAAATAACTGAAAAATTACGTCTTGCGTCGGTCTGTCTTCGATAATCCCTGGCACAGTTAGAGACGCTGTTGATACAACCTCTACTCTGTGAAGGCACGAATAACTTACCTTGGGATCGAATATGGTAGTGACGAAGGGTGAGGGTAGGCTTGTCAAGATCCGACATAAACAGTGCAAACTAATCTTTGTCAGTCACACTTATTTGTATAGACATTCAAATATATGGCTGTCATTGGAGGCTCCATCTTGCCAGAAAACTTTTGGCATGCTTCTTAAATTACATTATCGTTCATACGGTGCACATGACCTAGCCAGCATTCTCCGAATCCTAATTGATTGAATTGCACTGAAGCATTGCTTTGTCCTTTAAAAATATTCAAGAGTTAATGTCCAAGATACTAAGGTGTAAGTGAGCGCAAGCTTTATCAAAATTGTCTGAAACATGCTTTTGGAAATAACTGAAAAATTACGTCTTGCGTCGGTCTGTCTTCGATAATCCCTGGCACAGTTAGAGACGCTGTTGATACAACCTCTACTCTGTGAAGGCACGAATAACTTACCTTGGGATCGAATATGGTAGTGACGAAGGGTGAGGGTAGGCTTGTCAAGATCCGACATAAACAGTGCAAACTAATCTTTGTCAGTCACACTTATTTGTATAGACATTCAAATATATGGCTGTCATTGGAGGCTCCATCTTGCCAGAAAACTTCTGGCATGCTTCTTAAATTATATTATCGTTCATACGATGCACATGACCTAGCCAGCATTCTCCGAATCCTAATTGATTGAATTGCACTGAAGCATTGCTTTGTCCTTTAAAAATATTCAAGAGTTAATGTCCAAGATACTAAGGTGTAAGTGAGCGCAAGCTTTATCAAAATTGTCTGAAACATGCTTTTGGAAATAACTGAAAAATTACGTCTTGCGTCGGTCTGTCTTCGATAATCCCTGGCACAGTTAGAGACGCTGTTGATACAACCTCTACTCTGTGAAGGCACGAATAACTTACCTTGGGATCGAATATGGTAGTGACGAAGGGTGAGGGTAGGCTTGTCAAGATCCGACATAAACAGTGCAAACTAATCTTTGTCAGTCACACTTATTTGTATAGACATTCAAATATATGGCTGTCATTGGAGGCTCCATCTTGCCAGAAAACTTTTGGCATGCTTCTTAAATTACATTATCGTTCATACGGTGCACATGACCTAGCCAGCATTCTCCGAATCCTAATTGATTGAATTGCACTGAAGCATTGCTTTGTCCTTTAAAAATATTCAAGAGTTAATGTCCAAGATACTAAGGTGTAAGTGAGCGCAAGCTTTATCAAAATTGTCTGAAACATGCTTTTGGAAATAACTGAAAAATTACGTCTTGCGTCGGTCTGTCTTCGATAATCCCTGGCACAGTTAGAGACGCTGTTGATACAACCTCTACTCTGTGAAGGCACGAATAACTTACCTTGGGATCGAATATGGTAGTGACGAAGGGTGAGGGTAGGCTTGTCAAGATCCGACATAAACAGTGCAAACTAATCTTTGTCAGTCACACTTATTTGTATAGACATTCAAATATATGGCTGTCATTGGAGGCTCCATCTTGCCAGAAAACTTCTGGCATGCTTCTTAAATTATATTATCGTTCATACGATGCACATGACCTAGCCAGCATTCTCCGAATCCTAATTGATTGAATTGCACTGAAGCATTGCTTTGTCCTTTAAAAATATTCAAGAGTTAATGTCCAAGATACTAAGGTGTAAGTGAGCGCAAGCTTTATCAAAATTGTCTGAAACATGCTTTTGGAAATAACTGAAAAATTACGTCTTGCGTCGGTCTGTCTTCGATAATCCCTGGCACAGTTAGAGACGCTGTTGATACAACCTCTACTCTGTGAAGGCACGAATAACTTACCTTGGGATCGAATATGGTAGTGACGAAGGGTGAGGGTAGGCTTGTCAAGATCCGACATAAACAGTGCAAACTAATCTTTGTCAGTCACACTTATTTGTATAGACATTCAAATATATGGCTGTCATTGGAGGCTCCATCTTGCCAGAAAACTTTTGGCATGCTTCTTAAATTACATTATCGTTCATACGGTGCACATGACCTAGCCAGCATTCTCCGAATCCTAATTGATTGAATTGCACTGAAGCATTGCTTTGTCCTTTAAAAATATTCAAGAGTTAATGTCCAAGATACTAAGGTGTAAGTGAGCGCAAGCTTTATCAAAATTGTCTGAAACATGCTTTTGGAAATAACTGAAAAATTACGTCTTGCGTCGGTCTGTCTTCGATAATCCCTGGCACAGTTAGAGACGCTGTTGATACAACCTCTACTCTGTGAAGGCACGAATAACTTACCTTGGGATCGAATATGGTAGTGACGAAGGGTGAGGGTAGGCTTGTCAAGATCCGACATAAACAGTGCAAACTAATCTTTGTCAGTCACACTTATTTGTATAGACATTCAAATATATGGCTGTCATTGGAGGCTCCATCTTGCCAGAAAACTTCTGGCATGCTTCTTAAATTATATTATCGTTCATACGATGCACATGACCTAGCCAGCATTCTCCGAATCCTAATTGATTGAATTGCACTGAAGCATTGCTTTGTCCTTTAAAAATATTCAAGAGTTAATGTCCAAGATACTAAGGTGTAAGTGAGCGCAAGCTTTATCAAAATTGTCTGAAACATGCTTTTGGAAATAACTGAAAAATTACGTCTTGCGTCGGTCTGTCTTCGATAATCCCTGGCACAGTTAGAGACGCTGTTGATACAACCTCTACTCTGTGAAGGCACGAATAACTTACCTTGGGATCGAATATGGTAGTGACGAAGGGTGAGGGTAGGCTTGTCAAGATCCGACATAAACAGTGCAAACTAATCTTTGTCAGTCACACTTATTTGTATAGACATTCAAATATATGGCTGTCATTGGAGGCTCCATCTTGCCAGAAAACTTTTGGCATGCTTCTTAAATTACATTATCGTTCATACGGTGCACATGACCTAGCCAGCATTCTCCGAATCCTAATTGATTGAATTGCACTGAAGCATTGCTTTGTCCTTTAAAAATATTCAAGAGTTAATGTCCAAGATACTAAGGTGTAAGTGAGCGCAAGCTTTATCAAAATTGTCTGAAACATGCTTTTGGAAATAACTGAAAAATTACGTCTTGCGTCGGTCTGTCTTCGATAATCCCTGGCACAGTTAGAGACGCTGTTGATACAACCTCTACTCTGTGAAGGCACGAATAACTTACCTTGGGATCGAATATGGTAGTGACGAAGGGTGAGGGTAGGCTTGTCAAGATCCGACATAAACAGTGCAAACTAATCTTTGTCAGTCACACTTATTTGTATAGACATTCAAATATATGGCTGTCATTGGAGGCTCCATCTTGCCAGAAAACTTCTGGCATGCTTCTTAAATTATATTATCGTTCATACGATGCACATGACCTAGCCAGCATTCTCCGAATCCTAATTGATTGAATTGCACTGAAGCATTGCTTTGTCCTTTAAAAATATTCAAGAGTTAATGTCCAAGATACTAAGGTGTAAGTGAGCGCAAGCTTTATCAAAATTGTCTGAAACATGCTTTTGGAAATAACTGAAAAATTACGTCTTGCGTCGGTCTGTCTTCGATAATCCCTGGCACAGTTAGAGACGCTGTTGATACAACCTCTACTCTGTGAAGGCACGAATAACTTACCTTGGGATCGAATATGGTAGTGACGAAGGGTGAGGGTAGGCTTGTCAAGATCCGACATAAACAGTGCAAACTAATCTTTGTCAGTCACACTTATTTGTATAGACATTCAAATATATGGCTGTCATTGGAGGCTCCATCTTGCCAGAAAACTTCTGGCATGCTTCTTAAATTATATTATCGTTCATACGATGCACATGACCTAGCCAGCATTCTCCGAATCCTAATTGATTGAATTGCACTGAAGCATTGCTTTGTCCTTTAAAAATATTCAAGAGTTAATGTCCAAGATACTAAGGTGTAAGTGAGCGCAAGCTTTATCAAAATTGTCTGAAACATGCTTTTGGAAATAACTGAAAAATTACGTCTTGCGTCGGTCTGTCTTCGATAATCCCTGGCACAGTTAGAGACGCTGTTGATACAACCTCTACTCTGTGAAGGCACGAATAACTTACCTTGGGATCGAATATGGTAGTGACGAAGGGTGAGGGTAGGCTTGTCAAGATCCGACATAAACAGTGCAAACTAATCTTTGTCAGTCACACTTATTTGTATAGACATTCAAATATATGGCTGTCATTGGAGGCTCCATCTTGCCAGAAAACTTCTGGCATGCTTCTTAAATTATATTATCGTTCATACGATGCACATGACCTAGCCAGCATTCTCCGAATCCTAATTGATTGAATTGCACTGAAGCATTGTATTTGTCCTTTAAAAATAATCAAGAGTTAATGTCCAAGATACTAAGGTGTAAGTGAGCGCATGCTTTATCAAAATTGACTGTAACATGCTTTTGGAAATAACAAAAAAATTACGTCTTGCGTCGGTCTGTCTTCGATAACCTCCGGCACATTTAGAGACGCCATCAACACAGCGATCCTTCTCTGCAAGTCTGTTAATTGAAGTGCGCCCACCCAGCCTCTTTCCCTGGCTTTCTGGAATCGGTGGATAGTTCGTTTGGTCGAAAAGACCAGGTCGCACCACATCTGAAAAAAGTACAGCTTCATGGAGAAAATACTTAATAGTTTTAATTTTAAAAAAAATCTACATAACAGGATAATATGGTGCTTTTTTCAATATACTGTAAACACAAACAGCGATGAATTTTAAATTGACAATAATTGATGAAAATTGGTGCAAAGGATTACAAGGGATCAGCGACGAAGGGGGAGGTTTATTGTGAAAATTTATTGTGCACTATTTATGTCAGATCTCAACATAATACTCCACCCTTCGCCACTGGTGTATCTTGTATGTTGACAATATTATTTTTTATCCTTGAGCGGCAAAGGAAATGACTTTTCTTCAACATACCTGGTCTCTACTATCAATGTTTATACGATGGAACTGTGTATTTACCTTCTTCCAAAGTATGGGTGTGCGCATCGGCCCCAGAGTGTTAAGCTTATCATTTAGTTTCATCCAGAGCTGCTTAGTCACCGTGGTATCACATTGATTCAATGGTAAATCCACCAGCACGGGATTTTCTGAAAAGATGATAGAAATATATTGTTTACATGGAACATAGTAAGAAGCACTCGGCATGAATGTCGCTGAAGGGAACAGAAAATTAATGGGATCCGGCTTACCATATTAGGTATCGAATAACAAGCTACGGATAGCGAGTGTGGAAAAATATGAGATACACTCTTCTTCGTCGTGTTGGGTCTTCAATAGCAACAATGTGTAACTCCAGATGATACCGAAGGCAACGCCATTTTCCTCGGCTTGTAGGATCTAGTCGAAGCTGCAGCTTAATGGGCATGCCTTGCATAAAAATAGGTGCTCCGTGCTTTGCATTTCACCGCACTTGCAGGTTTGGTCATCAGAGAACCCCCACTTCATCGGGTGCGCCCTACCATGGTTTTCAGTCTGTTAAGGGCTTTCCATGTATAGTACCCGAGACTGGCTCCGGTGGGAGATGCTCTGCTGGCTTTATCCAATCTTCTGATCTATAATATATCACTCTTGCCAGGAACTTAAAAATATCACACGAACTCACACAGATACTGACAGGCCACGGAGCGGTGCGAGCTTACCTATCTAAAAAGATTTAAATTGAGGGATGATGACTGTTGTCCATGTGACGGCAACACATCTCGAATTGTGTGGCATTTCATCAACGACTGCCCTAGACTAGAAAGGGAGCGATGGACTCTCAGGACTCGATATAGACAGCATAATTATGAAATTGACCTCCAAAAGCCTCGCGAAGTACTGGCCATAAAGAAAATTAAAGATATAAATGGAGAACCTAATTAGCTCCACATCAATGCAACCAACCACCTTGTACGAAAAAGCAAGCCATGACACATATCTTGTAATTTCTATCAGATAGGTACTGCAGTTTATGTTTATTGTTAATGTTAACACTTAACTGTCACTTTGTGCGTAAGGATACGACCCAAAAGCATTACAAATAAATATTTACGTACCTTCCATGTAAGTCAACAGGGCGTTTCTTTGAAGTTTAGTAATTAGAACAATATACGGTTTCATTTTGTTTATATTAGTTACTATTGTCATAAGAAAATAATATGTTTCGAAACTGAAACGCATAGACTAATCCGAAATGTCAAATTAGCACAGTGTTGCCATCTTTTTGTCAACCAAGTGTAAACACCTTATTCTATATCCGCTAGCTCAGCCAATTTCAACGATTGTCGTAGTATATTTTCTACGAGTACCTACATATTATTATATTAGTCTATGGGTCGCATTTTGTCACCGCACCGCCATCTTGTCAGTCGGCAGTGATTGCGTCCGTTATGTTAATTTATTTCGTCCGATATTCCTGCAATAATATTGCTTAAATCTTGAAAATGGACACTAAAATTGAACCGGTAGATTTTGATTCCGATACTGATACTGGAACCTCAAGTGATTGTTCGTACAGCTCGGATGATGATTTCTCATCGGAATTTTCTGTCAAGCAGGAACGTGTTGATTTCACTAATTTTGAGGCTGATTTTTTACTTCCATCCATCCATACATCGGTATAGTATATTGTGACACGCAGTAGTTAACAACAAAATCATTTGCCCCCTTTTCATTTATATATTAAGGATATTGTATTGTTTTCAGTTTGCCGTCAAAGTAGAAAACGAAACATCGGAAGTCAAAAACTATATTGACAACTGCCTTGGGCCAAGTACACGAAATGATTCACATGTAAGTTTATATCGCCAACTACATATTGTCAAATTATTTAAATTCAATAGGTAAAAACTTATTATTTTAATAGTAGAGATCTTCAGTCCGCTATGAAAATTATGCTTCTAACATTGAATTTGAAATTTGAGTTCCACAGCAGATTTTTAGTAGGTAGTTTACACATGTGCCCGGATAAAGTTCGAGTGAAATTGGTTTTGGTTCTCTTCTGTTTATAGCCAGCAGCAATGAATTTTTTAAAACAGCCGACATACTCAATCATTTGTTAGGTAAGGTTAGGTTTTCAATCTTGAAATCATGAATTTTGCCAAATTCGCCTATGTAAATTAGCGCGGTTCCCACCTGGCATCATGTAAACCGACCTGTACCATGGTTTTTTCTCTTAGATAATATAATCTTGGTTAATTGGGTTTTTATTGCCATGTTTAATTAAAATTTTCAAAAACAATAGATAACAGTTCAATAATTCACTAAGCATCTCACTCTTTACACATGTACCGTGTTTGGCAACTCATTTTCATTTGGCACACGCCTTCTTATGTGTCGCTGGATTCGCCTGTAAGGTATGCCATAATTAAATTATATTTTTAAACCAGTGGTGGCAAACCATTTTACGTGCACTTGCCAAAATTTTCCAAATATTATTTTTTTGCTGTTTCGCGTGCCGAGCTTTCATGGGAGTAATATGGAAAAAATTAAGAATTCTATTGAAAAAGTTTAAAAATTACAATTGAGTTCTTGAAATTTTTTCTTTTACCGTTTTTCTCGCCGAGTGCATATCTTTTATTCATTGAATATTTTTTCCCTTGTTTATTTTCAAAACATCGTTAGAGCATTTTAAATAGGATTTATGTAAGTTAAGTTCAGTTCCATTCAGTCGGTCATCCGGTAACGTGTCACATAAAATAAAATATAATATATACACACATAATTTGAAAATAGGTAAGTAGGTACCTACACATATTGGAAAAATCTTGAAAAATATTACGACAACTGACAGGACTCAAACCTGGACAATGTCTTTTACCACCTGCGTCTTACCTCATTTAGTATTCAATAGAGATTTATACACAAAATGTATGTTATAGATTCATATCATTGTAAATACAGTTCTCAATATATTGAAAGCCTTTCAAGGCGATGCTCTGCTGGTGCTATTTTAGACCTTCGGAGGCTGGATTCGTTTATCATGAGTAGAAACGCCAGTTGAATTAATAAATTTAGTACCCTGCTTCAATATCTTTCTCCATGGCGATGGCTTTCAAATGTAGATGTAAATAATCTGTTTTGTTGTTTACATATTATTTCCTAAACATGTATGACACGTCGTAGATCTCTACGCATACAAACCTTCGCCATCACTGCCATAACCACACATAATATTAATATTTTTGTAATAATGTTTGCATTTTTCATTTTGGCTTTTATTTATACTTTGGACGCTGAAGACGCACATGCGCGTAATGACCAGGCGGCTGATCGATGTAATTAACGTGCATTTTAAAGGTGCTTATTAAAAAGTCATTATCTACTTAGCAGCGAATGCTTTAAGAAATTAATTTTATTGAACATTCATAACTTGAAAACACTTCACATACTAACCCACTAAAAAAAAATTGAAAAAAATACGAACCTCGACGGTATTTTATCTAATATATTTGGATTGTTACATTCTCAAAATCTTGTGAATTATTCATTTGAATAAAAGAAATAGTTTATTAAAAATTAATTTTATGTTTTTTTCCCAATTTAAGATATTTATTTTTGCTTGCTATATAGCGACTCCTCACTAAGGCCGCGTGGCTTAAGCGTCAGCCTATAACGTCGTGGATGCTCGAATCCTGGGTCTGGCAAGTACACATTGTATTTCATTTCGTGTATGAGACAGGGTATGGACCTATTAGGTTGAGAAAGTGGCTGACATCCGTTTCTAGTAAAAACAAAATTTGTGTATACAAACCTCCACCCTGAGGGGTTCATACGATCTTATTGGGATCGAAAATGGTCGGAATGAATGATATAGATAACAATTATTTATTCCCATCTAAACTAAAGATAGATTATTGACATATTAATATTTTGTAAATGTGAAATACTACCAATATGGAAAGATACGGAGATTATACTTAATAATATTCGGTGTTGTACCTTCTAAAACTACATTAAAGCTTTTAAATTTGCAGATGTTTGCCGAGCAACGTTTCCCAGGACGTCAAAGTGCCGATAGGCTGGGTAGCAACACTCACACTTCAGACATCACGGTCATTAAAAACGATAACGCCAAAGCTTTGGAATCTACATCCGGAGGAAAACGGGACGACATAGTGCTTCACTCGGAGATAACTATAGACGTACAGAATATCAAACAGGAAATTCTAATACGTAATATACCAAAAGATATTCGGATTATGTTGAGAAGGGTGAAGCATTTCTCACGTCACTTTATTTGCAGGGAATGTAGCGCAGTTTTTGGGTCCATTAAAGGTCTAAGCAGCCACAAGATTATCCACGGTGTTACGATTGCAAGTCAATCCAAATTAAAAACCGAGCAGCATTTCTCAGGATGTCACAGTGCCGATGAGGAATCATCGGGTAGCAAAACTGTACAGAGTAATGATCAAAATGATCCCATGGAATCTACAAATACAAATAAATCCTGGGAAGATGTGATGCCGTATTCCGAGATTACGGTAGATCAGCAAAATATGAAAAGAGTTGGCCTATTACAAAATATATCAAAAGATGTACGAATTATGTTGAGAAAGGTGAAGTATTTTCCAAATAACTTTATTTGCAGTGAATGTAGCGCTGTTTTTGAAACCCTTACAGATTTAAAGTGTCACATTATTGTTCACAATGATACGACTGCAAGTCAATTGCATAAAAAAAGTTCTGTCATTCGACATAAACTTACCAAAACAAGTGTAAAGCCGTTCAAATGTGACATTTGCCAAATAAAATTCTCGTTTAAATCATATCTCGACCGACATAAACTTACCCATACATGTGAAAAGCCGTTTCAATGTGACACATGTTCATTTAAATGCTCTTTGAAAAGTAATCTCGACCGACACAAATTTACCCATACCGGTGAAAAGCCATTTAAATGTGACATATGCTCATTTGAATGCTCGCGTAAAGGTGGCCTCAACCTCCATAAACTTACCCATACAGGTGAAAGGCCGTTTAAATGTGACATTTGCCCATTTAAATTCTCGCTTAAAGCTAGCCTCATCAAACATAAACCTATCCATACAGGTGAAAAGCCGTTTAAATGTGACATATGCTCATTTAGGTGTTCGCGAAAAGGTGGTCTCAACCTCCATAAACTTAACCATATAGGTGAAAAGCCATTTAAATGTGACATTTGCATATTTACATGTCCGCTGAAAAGAGGTCTCGACCGACACAAACTTACCCATACAGGTGAAAAGCCTTTTAAATGCGACATTTGCCCATTTACATGTTTGCATAAAGCTAGCCTCAACAAACATAAACTTATCCATACAGGTGAAAAGCCGTTTAAATGTGATATATGCTCATTTAAGTGCTCGCGTAAAGGTGGTCTCAACCTCCATAAACTTAACCATACAGGTGAAAAGCCATATAAATGTGACATTTGCCCATTTACATGTTCGCTAAAAGGGAATCTCGACCAACACAAACTTACCCATACAGGTGAAAAGCCGTTTAAATGTGACATTTGCTCATTTACATCTTCGCTGAAAGGGAATCTCAACCAACACAAACTTACCCATACAGGTGAAAAGCCGTTTAAATGTGACATTTGCTCATTTACATCTTCGCTGAAAGGGAATCTCAACCAACACAAACTTACCCATACAGGTGAAAAGCCGTTTAAATGTGACAATTGCACATTTACATGTTCGCTGAAAAAGAATCTCAACCGACACAAACTTACCCATACAGGTGAAAAGCCGTTTAAATGTGACATTTGCCCATTTACATGTTCGCTGAAAAAGAATCTCGACCCACACAAACTTAGCCATACAGGTGAAAAGCCGTTTAAATGTGACATTTGCTCATTTACATCTTCGCTGAAAGGGAATCTCAACCAACACAAACTTACCCATACAGGTGAAAAGCCGTTTAAATGTGACAATTGCACATTTACATGTTCGCTGAAAAAGAATCTCAACCGACACAAACTTACCCATACAGGTGAAAAGCCGTTTAAATGTGACATTTGCCCATTTACATGTTCGCTGAAAAAGAATCTCGACCCACACAAACTTAGCCATACAGGTGAAAAGCCGTTTAAATGTGATATATGCTCATTTAATTGCTCGCGTCAAGGCGGTCTCAACCTCCATAAACTTAACCATACAGGTGAAAAGCCATTTAAATGTGACATTTGCTTATTTACATGTTTGCTTAAAGCTAGCCTCAACAAACATAAACTTATCCATACAGCTGAAAAGCCGTTTAAATGAGTCATTTTCCCATTTACATTTCGCTGAAAGAGGGTCTCGACCTCCATAAACTTAACCATACAGGTGAAAAACCATTTAAATGTGACATTTGCCCATTTACATGTTCGCTTAAAGTGGGTCTCGACCGACACAAACTTACCCATACAGGTAAAAAGCCGTTTAAATGTGACACATGTCCATTCAAATGCTCTTTGAAAAGTAGTCTCGACCGACACAAACTTATCCATACCGGTGAAATGTCGTTTAAATGTGACATATGCTCATTTAAATGCTTTCGTAAGGGTGGTCTCAAACAACATAAACTTACCCATGCAGGTCAAAAGACGTTAAAATGTGATATCTGTATATTTAAATGCTCGGATAGACAGCTTATTAAACAACATAAACTTAACCACACAGATGAAAAGCCGTTTAAATGTGACATTTGCCTGTTTAAATCTTAATTTAAAAGAAGTCTCAGGAGTCATAGACTACTTACCCACACAGGTGAAAAATCGTTCCATTGTGACACCTGTCCTTTTAAATGTTCCCTTAAAAAGCGTATCAAGGAACATATTATAGGTACTCACAGGTAAAAAGCCGTTTTAATGTGACAGTTTACTCATTTAAATGCTTGTACCGTGTGGCACCTATCCATCGATTACCCACAGTTAGTAGCGGGCAGCACTATCTTTGTGTTCTCGGTTCGAGCAGTTTCCATTCTCATTTCTTTCACTGATGTTCGACTTACGAAATAATTTGATTTGTTATATTTAAGTAAGTTTAATTACAAATTATACTTGGATTAACCGTTAAACTATACACCGATGTCTAGATTTGTTAACTTCATGTACTGTAAAGTTGACGTGACCCGGCTCGCGGTTAGCTCAAAATGTTAACCAGGTTGTCACTAATGATACTAGGGATGAACTAGGAGGGTGGATCTCCCTTGTGGTAACACAACTTTTGATTATCCGTAAATAAAACTCTTGGTTGGTGTTATACCAAATTTATTCAGGTTCTATGTTCACAGTGTCACGATCATATTATTTAATATTGTTCAAACAATTAAAACTTATGAAGATGTCCGTAAACTATTTATTTGATCATTATATAATCTCTATGAAACCTCTCAAAAAGTTTCTAAATGTTCACACTCAATTAGAGGAATGTACACGTAAATGTTCGATAAATATTTTTATTTCGTAAAATATTTTCTTATACAATGTCACGGTCGTATTGTATTCACATAATATTAATTTTATAAAATAGTCTTTATTTTATTAACTGCTTACAAAAGGTTTATTTATATTTATAAACTTATTTATTAAAAGTCATTAATATTTACAAACTTATTTGCTAATAGTTTATTAATAGTTTCTAAAGTTTATTTTTATTAATTACAAACTCGATTTATTAATTTGTTTTCATTTAAAAACAAACTCTTGCGTAATTTATTTCGATTACGTCATCCCCAAAAACACGAAGAGAAATCCCCGTGGATTTTTCTGGAACGGAACGAAAAAGATATTACTCCGCCGAATACGTCACGATTGAGCTGATTACTATTCGCCTCGCCGAAGGAGAACTTTTAAACGATTTCGCGGTACTTTTCGCCTCGCCGGTGGAGGACTTATTTGTAGGAAGATTCGCGAAAACTGCTGAGAACCGTGTCTCTCTATTACTGGAGGATCGGTGACTTGATGAACTGCTGGACTGGTAAACTGTTGCTTGTATAGAAAAGGGGTCCCTTTTTATACTCTCTGGATTGAGATCCAGTAAAAATAGTCCCTAAGGGATAGCAAATCTGTCCCTTTCGCACTAAATCTATCTATATATGTAGTATGTGGTATATCTTCTATATATGATAACTTTCTAATAGAAATAACTTTCACTAAAGTCGAGCTGAATTTACTTTATATTATTTTCACAAAACTATACGTTGACCGTGATTATTTATATAGCCTCTGAAATACGTTTCGTAAATACGCATTAAGAATGACTCATAAGAAATAGTCGATTTTTTATGTTTTTATGTATTCAAATGAAAGAAAAGGTTTTTAGCTTTCCAATAAGCTATTGTAATAAGTATTCGTATATGAAATAAGGGGTGGCAACCCTTAATCTTAAACGATAAAATATAGACGTAACGCCCATCAAAATTTCCCATGATATTTTTCCACCACTCTAAATCATTCAAAACCAATAGAAATTTATATAACTTTAATCAAACTAGTTAGCCCCAAAATAACTTTCTCATTCGATTGTTACCCTCAGAACGGAACTTATCACGTAATAATATTATAACGGTATACCCAATTTTCACATGTAAACATGTAAATGCCTTAATTTAACAGAAGTGTCAATCATGAGCAACCACTATTTTATGTATCTTTTAATGGAGTTTTAATATAGTAATTCAAATGCAATCTTTAATCTTATTTCTCCGTGTGACGCAAAACAGCTGGGCCGAATATTTCGGCGGGATATTTTTTGTAAATTTTCAGGGTCAAAGCTATTTTTACGTATGAAATTTTAATATCTTATGTCTTCATTCATTTGAAGTGCCATCAAGAATAACTGTTGATTATGGGTAGAAACCCATCTAAGGCAAGGTCTCGAGTATCTCTACTCGTTATTTTTTAATATTTAATGGATTTTACGGGTTTTTAGTACATAAAAAAATCTGTATTTTATAACTACGCGTACATAAACATATGTACGAGTTTACAATAATTTTACAATAATAGCTTAGCTCTACCTTAATCTAATTTAATTAGTATAAATTTTCATCGTTCATAATTGTACAGCACAGGAATTTATAAGTACCAATTTTTTTATTTTTATACATTTTTAATACTTGTACCAAATTTAATCAAATATGTACATATCATATTTCATGCAAAAAAAATTCACATGTTTTATTTTCAAAGTTCTATAGACATTAAGTAGGTATATATCAAGCACATAATACACATTTCAAAAATGACAGCACAAAAATCTACGGAACGAGTATATCGGAGTCTCTGATCACAGCGTTACAATTACGCCTGAGAACTCTCGATTTCTGAACTGAAATTTTTACATAAATTTTTCATTACATTTATTAAAAAGTGTTAAAAATGATACATTTATCTTCTATTACTAAACGATTATTCTTACTTACTACCTGTTTATGGTCTTTTGACCAATTTTATTTCGGCTCTTCCATAGTTTGTACTGAGAAGTTGTTTTTGACTTGTCATAAAGAGCTACGGGACTTATATACATGTTATTAGTACTTTGTCGCGAGGTGGTCGCACGGCTATTGAGTGGCATAATTGACTACTAGGCTAGATTTGTATAGTTATGTCGCTAACCATACTCCTTTTCGAACACTAACTGAAGGTCGGCGTTTTAGTTCGTGTCAAAGTATTAGGTGCGTACTCTCGCCTAGACTTTTATAATTGTTAGTTGGTCATATAGCCCGAAAGGCAAACAATCAGTAATTTCCGAAGGTCTACCAACAACTGAAACATCGATAGTCCATGAAAAAGGGAGAGGTTGTTTCAATATCGTCCAAACCGAGTGTACGACGTTCGTTATCTCATTACCACCAGCTATGCGAATCGCAAATTGTATAGATCTCTGAGAGCCGCCATGATCATGCGTACTGATTGCCTGAGCGAGGAAGACTATAGATAACTTCACGAGATATATAAACGTCGCATATTTTGCACACGTGTTAAATATAAAATTTTTTCTACTTTTTCCTTTTTAACACTACAACAGGCCATAAGACATAATAACGTTTGTGTAGTGAAACAGCAGTTGTATTTAGTTATATAAGTGAATCGCAATCAAAATCTTGTAAATATATTGTGACAGTGAGGGAATCAGGGGTTCGAACGACGAACCTTGGGATGAAAGGCCAGTACCTTTCGCACTAGGCTCGAACTGGCAATGTTTGTATTTAGTATATTATTGTGGCTACCTACTCTTCCTTGCCATATATTGATATTATTGTCAACTAAATAAACCTAAATTTATACTTTTGTACGAATTCCCCGCCGAAAGGCTTATTATAACAAAATAAAGTACCTAACAAATAGACATTTCATACGACGGGTTTTCAAAAATAAATCTGCAGTTCACAGCATCCTGGTTCGAACCAACACCTATAAGAAAAGTCACTCGGTGAGCAGATCCAACCAATAGAATGAATCACTGTGTTGACACGCCTCGCCAACGAACGCGCAAAGATAATGGGAAGTTTATTGAAGTGGCCACACGATGCGATCAATTCAAAAACTGTCAAAAAAACAATGGAATGGCATTCGTCGTCTGCATCCCTTACGACACTCGTCCTTTTGGAGTTACCACCGGAGTCTACAGTTTAAACGAAAAAGGAAACCTGTCTTGAATAATATTCTATTCTTTCAACCTACTATCTACCTACTACAATGTAACATTGCTCTGTAACTCTCTTTTAAAACAATAAATATAAAATTGTGTTTCAATTTTACTTTTATATTATTAAACTAACCCTTACCAATAAATTATATTATGCTTGTTCTCTCTCTTGGTAATAATACCTAAGGAAATATCTGACAAGGTGATTAAATTAATAAAAGTATTATTAAACTATTGATGAAATAGTTTCGTTTACATACGCAATAATAACATCTGTAGAAGTAGAAAGATGTTTTTCCATCAAATCGTCAAAGATTCACTTTCGAAAATTTGAAGCTTTATTTTATTATTTAATACAATAAAACGTTTTCCTTTTGTGAATAAATAATAAATTAAACTGTTGAATTATATATTATTTATTGTAATACTTACTTAAATTTTTAGCACCTATTTTTGTTTTTTAGCACATAATTATGAAATTTTAATAACATATTTTCCACTTATATCTACAGGTACCTTTTATTCATTTTTTAGTACCTAAAAATCCTAAGCCTACTCATCACCCTTGTTTTTAAATGTTCACAAGAACAACTTACATCACACAATAATATCTAATACGTACAGCATAAAAAATATTTGCATTGCCAAATATATGATTAAATGATTTAGAAATGCGAGTAGTTCGGACACTAATTCCGGACTTCTAGACAAATCTTCTACTAACAAATCGCACGTCAATCTAAACTAATTTTTACATACGCAATCCATCCATTTCTCGTAAAAACAAAATCTATTAATACAAACCTCCACTCTGTGCAGGCGCATATTATAATCCTATTAGGATTGGACATGGTCGGAAAAAAAACATACGCAATACTATTCGAGGTTGCTCTCCAGGAAAATAGAGTTATTCTCTGTCCTGTTAAGTATTTCAAATCAATCAGATTTAGCCATCAAAATTAATTATATTTCTTAACTATTGTCAACAACAAAATATGGCATTAGAAGTAAACTTCAATGACAATTAGCTAAAAATTCTTCCATTTTAAAGATAAGTACAAAACACTCACGTAGGTACATTACTAGTTGGTACCTACCTAGATTATATAATGTTTGAGACTTTCACGGTTGTTTTTTTTATCATATTAGATTCTTGCGTTTCCACCGCATGTAGTTCTTCCTTCGAATTTCCTAAAAAGTAAAATACCAACTTCTCGAACGATAGGTAAAGAAGCGTGGTCCGGATAAGGAAAATTTCTCACGATTGGTAAAGGAATCCATAGAATTTTCCTTATAAAACATCTTTTTTCTTCTGTGTCCCACTCAGCGGAATTTTTGAATCATTATTTAAAAAAAGTTTTATTTACTTTTGGCAGGTTAGATAATTGCGCGTGCGATGGGCGTACGTTAACGTGTTGGCCTATAAATTTGTGGGTCTCAGAATCAAATCCCGGGTGTGACAAATTAACACATTTTTTTCAATGTGTGATTGGACTTAATAGTCTGAGCAAGTGGCTAACATCCATTTATCTGTTGATACAACCTCTACTCTGTGAAAGCACGAATAACTTACCTTGGGATCGAATATGGCAGTGACGAAGGGTGGAGGTAGGCATGTCAAGATCCGACATAAATAGTGCAAACTAAATTTTGTCGGTCATTGTTATTTGTATAGACATTCAAATATATGGCTGTCATTGGCGGCTCCATCTTGCCAGAAAACTTCTGGCATGATGACCTAGCCAGCATTCTCCGAATCCTAATTGATTGAATTGCACTGAAGCATTGTATTTGTCCTTTAAAAATAATCAAGAGTTAATGTCCAAGATACTAAGGTGTAAGAGAGCGCAAGCTTTATCAAAATTGTCTGAACCATGTTTTTGGAAATAACTAAAAAATTACGTCTTGCGTCGGTCTGTCTTCGCTAACCCCCGGCACAGTAAGAGATGCCATCAACACAGCGATCCTTCTCTGCAAGTCTGTTAATCGAAGTGCGCCCACCCAGCCTCTTTCCCTCGCTTTCTGGAATCGGTGCATAGTTCGTTTGGTCGAAAAGACCAGGTCGCACCACATCTGAAAAAAGTACAGCTCCATGGAGAAAATAGTTTTAATTTAAAAAAATCTACATAACAAGATAATATGGTGTTTTATTCAATATACTGTAAACACAAACAGCGATGAATTTTAAATTGACAATAATTGATGAAGATTGGTGCAAATGATGACAAGAGATCAGCTACGAAGGGTAGAGGTAGACTGTGGACTGTGGCTGACAAAGTTTATTGTGCACTATTTATGTCGGATCTTAACATCCTACCTCCACCCTTCGCCACTGGTGTATCTTGTATGTAGGCAATATTATTTTTTATCCTTGATAGGCATAGGAAATGATTTTTCTTCAACATACCTGGTCTCTACTATCAATTTTTATTCTATGGAACTGTGGGTTTACCTTCTTCCAAAGTATGGGTGTGCGCATCGGCCCCAGAGCGTTAAGCTTATCATTTAGTTTCATCCAGAGCTGCTTTGTTTTCTTGGTATCACATTGATTCAATGGTAAATTCACCAGCACGGGATTTTCTGAAAAGATGATAGAAATATAAATTATTGTTTACATGGAACATAGTAAGAAGCACTCGGCATGAATGTCGCTGAAGGGAACAGAAAATTAATGGGGACCCGGCTTGCCATATTGGATGTCGTATAACAAGCTATAGATAGCGAGTGTGGAAAAATATGAGATACACTCCAGATGTTACCGAAGGCAACCACTATTTTCCTCGGCTTGTAGGATCTAGTCGAAGTTGCAGCTTACTGGGCAAGCCTTGCATGAAAATAGATGCTCCGTACTTTGCATTTCACCGAACTTGCAGGTTTGGTCATCAGAGAACCCCCACTTCATCGGTTGCGCCCTACCATGGTTCTCAGTCTGTTTAGGGCTTTCCATGTATAGTGCCCGAGACTGGCTCCGGGTGGGAGATGCTCTGCTGGCTTTACCCAATCTTCTGATCTATAATATATCACTCTTGCCAGGAACTTAAAAATATCACACGAACTCACACAAATACTGACAGGCCACGGAGCGGTGCGAGCTTATCTAAAAAGATTTAAATTGAGGGATGATGACTGTTGTCCATGTGACGGCAACACATCTCGAATTGTGTGGCATTTCATCAACTTTACTCAAGAATACTACACAAAATGTTTAATCCTGGCCATAAAGAAAATTAAAGATATAAATGGAGAACCTAATTAGCTTCACATCAATGCAACTAACCCACCCAACCACCTTGTACGAAAAAGCAAGCCATGACACATATCTTGTAATTTCTATCAGATAGGTACTGCAGTTTATGTTTATTGTTAATGTTAACACTTAACTGTCACTTTGTGCGTAAAGATACGACCCAAAAGCATTACAAATAAATATTTACGTACCTTCCATGTAAGTCAACAGGGCGTTTCTTTGAAGTTTAGTAATTAGAACAATATACGGTTTCATTTTGTTTATATTAGTTACTATTGTCATAAGAAAATATGTTTCGAAACCGAAACGCATAGACTAATCCGAAATGTCAAATTAGCACAGTGTTGCCATCTTTTTGTCAACCAAGTGTAAACACCTTATTCTATATCCGCTAGCTCAGCCAATTTCAACGATTGTCGTAGTATATTGTCTATGAGTACCTACATATTATATTAGTCAAGGGTCGCATTTTGTCACCGCACCCAGGGGGGTGTATCAGACTATCAGGCATACACCTAAGAGGTATTAAATGATTTGTATGCAGTCCAGACTGTAGAAATCTGTTGGATCGACTGCTTAACAAAATGGCGGTATGTCATGTGACTGGATATTGTAGAAATCTACTAGAACTGCTGTTACAAAATGGCGGTGAAAAATGTGACCAGTAGGCCTATTCTTAACAATTATCACTTTAGCACATTTACGATGTTACCATTGGTCCAAGTTAACACATTTGTTATTTAGGCACACTGTCAGATATTATCACTTTAGCGGCAGTTAACTTTCATATCCGGTTTAAACGGCTAACTACGGCGTGAAGTACGTACGTTATTTGCTGGTATATTATCTATGATTTTTGACTTCGGTTAAAATCGGTCATGCTCGTGCCGCGTTGTCTCTGGTACCCGAACGGCGCGAGCTTTGTTTATATAAATGTCAAACGTCAAACGTAACCAAACTTAACCTACAATTTTGCCACTCATGTCAATTGCATAAAATATAGATAATATACGTAAAGTCAATTGTCAACGGGACAAAGATTTTGACGGTAAGAATATATAATTTAAATATTACAATATTGTTTGTGTGTATGGAACAGTAGGTATATTATTTTCTTGGGATTATTATGCAACTATAGTACAAAACTTTTTTATATTCCAGCACGTAAAATATCAAGGCGTCATCCTGTGGAAGAAGCCGAGAGCACACCATTGCAACCCCGGCCTAGAGGTAATAGTTAAATATTGTTTGTTTCATATTTTTTTATATAAAAAATATTGAAGAAAACCTTGGTGTAGGAAAATGATTGAAAAAACACCGCAAACATACAGCTTGTCTTATATTTTTTCCATCAATGTTGCCGGCCATGAATAGGGATGTTTCCAACCTTTTATTGGAGAATAACCAGACGAAAGTACTATTATCATACATTCATTATATAATATCTATATATTTTAACCATATCAAAATAGCATTCACCTAGACTAGTTCATCATGACTGATTGACTGCATTCATACTTGCTTTACACTAATATAATATTATGTATGCAGTATGTAAACAAACAATATTTATTTAGTAAGTAAGTAGTACATACGCCTGCCATATCTATACTTAATACATGTGGCCCTCGACTTTCACACGTAATTAGTTCCTCAGAAAGTGTACATTAAAATATTATTTATTTATCAATGGGTGTAAGTAATAAAGTTAACGGGTGTTTCTTTAGAAACTTGTTAAATATATATAAATAGTCGAATACCACCCTTTTATATATTTGAGAAGGTGACAGGGAACGGAGGAGAGAGTAGCAACTGCGTGGTAGATTACAGTTTTTGCATTATCAACAAGAATCTACATTGTAAGAAATGTACGAAATAACGAATTATTTTAAAGTCGAGGGCCACCCTACTACGATATCAAAAGAGAGTATTGTATCAGGAGAAATTATGTATATGTGTTGTAAAAAAAATAATCCTAGTATAAAACCATTACTAACAATTTTTATTAATGTTAATATAATACAATATAATTATTATATATAAAAGTATAAAACAGAATAAGTACATAATAGTATGTGCATTATGATAAATTTGGCATATTTCAGTCATTTGTCGATAATATATTGGATAAAAGGTTAGTTATTTATTACGCCGCATTTATTTAATTAATTATTGGCACCAAAATATCTGTTGACAATTCTCTGTTGAGCAGAATACGCCTGCCTTATCCTATTGGCATTCCAAGTGTCAGTATATATAAATTCAGATGGGACAGGGTCATCTACAAGTTAGATTCGGTATCCTGAAAAAAAAGAGATTTGTTAGCACAATACATGACATACTCAATCCAATGTCACATCTATTTAAGTACCTATTGTTTTCATTTACTTGAACTTAAATTACCTAAATTCTTGTATCACGTTGTGCAGAATACAATATGCATATATTTTTTTTATTTTTGTTGCTTTTTGTTCGCTCGTAGGCATCTAAATTTTGTTTTAAGTACACCGTTGAGTCTCTCTACCATATTCGTTGAACAGTGGGTTTCTCAACCGCATAACCTAATTTGCCTGAAATGTTTTTAGATCAGTCAATACCAAGAAAACCAAAAGGAAACAAGAGAATAACGAAGATGACCGAGAGAGAAGACGAAAGCTGCAACCGACTACATCATCTGCTTCACGTTCGTCAGCTGAATGCAGAACTAAGATTTCAATGATCACAATCTGTTTTTTGAATATGTTTTCGATTAAATAAATTTGAAACGTTATACATTGTTGTTTCATTAAATACCGTTCGGCCGGGTGAACGGGAACGTTTTTATCAAATTTAATTAGTTGCACACGGAGCGGCCGGCGTGTGAATAAATTCATTGAAAATAAAATTATTAATAATAGCAACATTCAATAAATGAGCCGAGGCATTATGATGAATAGTTCCATATTTCAATATGAGTGCAGAAAATTATTATAATTAATAACTACAAAGCGCAACCATCTTCTTAAGAAATAAGTAACCACACTCATAACTATGCAAAATTTTGATTCCTTTGATGTCTACGGAATACGGGTAAATGTAAAACGAAACGAAAATGTTTGTTACTGGCAGTGCCAGTGGCGAAGGGTGGAGGTAGGCTGTTAAGATCCGCCATAAATAGTGCACACTAAACTTTAAGTTAAAACTCTTTCGTTATGCAATCGTTCCATTTCCAATTTGACCAGTGATTCGTTAAATAATAAATGTCATCTCATAAGCAACAATAACGACCTCGACACGTTCGCTACCAGTCGAATTTGAATAAAAATGGGGGCCCTGAAAAGGGCCTTTTGTACGACGATAGATGGATTATTGCATGTAATCATAGACGATAAGATTTTTTTTCACGCCTTCTCAGTCTTCTTGGGCAAGAGCACCGCCTGGATATTGGGCAGCACTCCACCCTGGGCTATGGTGACGCCGGAGAGCAGCTTGTTCAGCTCCTCGTTGCGGATGGCGAGCTGCAAATGACGAGGGATGATGCTGGTCTTCTTGTTGTCCAACATTAGCTGCATCTCCTTCGTATATCATATATACGTTTGAATACAGGCTAAATTATTTGGCACATACATGTGGAACGGTGTCGAATGAGTTATTGAGCGCTGAAAACGAGCCTGTCCATTAGATACTGGTATAGTGATTGTGTTAATCGTCACCAAAATAGATGTCAACAATTCGTTGACGAGTAGCATATGCCTCCCTTAATCTATTTTGATTCCGCGTCTCATTATACACGATTCTTCCGATTAGGACATTATTCCGATAGGACAGGCTCATCAACAGGTTCTAGATTCGGTATCCTGAAAAAGAAAGAAAAAGAGATGTGTTAGCACATGACAGACTCAGTCCAATGTCACATCTATTTAAGTAATGTTTTCATTTACTTGAAACTTCAATAATTACCTATAATGTTGCATCATGTTATGCAGAATACAACACGCATATATTATCTTGGTTGCCTTCTCAGGTTTATAATGGAGGGCTCTATCCCCTCGAAGGCATCTAAATTTTGCTTTCAACACACCGTTCAGTCTCTCTATGACATTCCTTGTTGAGCAGTGGGCAGCCGTATAGCGAGCTTCAGGTGAATCTACCTCGGCACGTAGAATCGGAATGAGCATATATTTTTCTACCGCATACCCTGAATCACCTGAAATGTTTTTTGGATCAATCAATAACAAGAGGAAATGAAGAACGACAATGAACAATGACAATCTGTTAATTTTAATATGTTTTCGACTGAAATCGGGATTTAAATAAATTTGAAATGTTTGTTAAGATCCGCCATAAATAGTGCACACTAGTAAAGTTCGACATACCCAAGAGAACAAAATTTCCAACTCTTTCGTTGTGCAATCGTTCCATTTCCACTTTGACCATCGATTGATTGAATATAAATTGGTCATGAACACTGCCTGGGAATCTTGCACTCACTGCTAGAATGTTCATGTCCATATCACATACCTGCATAAAAATAAATGTCGTGTTAATGAATTGTTTGTTTGAGTTATTCGTAATGAAAGTAAACAAAGGAAACAAGTTTATTCAATAACATAATATTCAAATCTTGTTAATCTGTCGTGGTGAATGCTTAAAGATGAAGTAGGTAGGTATTTACATGTGCTGTTGTCAAACTGAGTAAATGTATCTTACCCATGATGTTATCTTCCGCTGTCATAAAGTAGGGTTAAGTATAGCTACTAAATGTCGAAGTAATTTGTGACTTTAATTACCTGAATTTGGACAGGAATTCCTTTGGGTATGCCTCTCATCAACACGGAGTCCAATTTGGTCACTATCTCGATCACCATTTCTTTCGACAGTCTGTATAATTGTCGAAAGAACGTGTCCGTTACATCAAAAGGATTCTGACTATCGCGTATCCTCCTTCGCTCTATATTCAGCGCGCGTATCTCTTGTACACGCTGTCTTCTTACTTCCTCGGCGTGCAAATGAATCGCAAGAATAAATGCCATTGCGGTAGAATGTAGAAAAAAGATAAAAAAATATTACGAACAGTTATTTGACATCCGCGAAACGAACATCTATGATTCTAACCATAGAATCCGTAGAACCGAACCACAAATTGTGGTTTGAAACTTTGCATATTATCTTGCATCTCAATTTTCAATATGTAAAATTGACATATTTTCTCTCGTTCTCGCAGTAGCACGGCACATCGAGGTGCCGCTAACTTTGACAGGGATATCGGTTAACTTTCTTACGCAAATGACCGCGAGAATAGCAAATGTGTTAATTTTGATAATTTTATCATAATTAGCCGTTTTAACCTTTTAACACATCCGTTTGGATACGTTAGAATAGCCCCGCAGCTATCATAGATGTTATCCAGCTATATTGTACATTTATATTTGCCATGTGTAATAAATATTTTTTTTTATTCAACGAATAATTACAAGATTTAGAAATGTCATACTTACGTTATTTTAAAACACTTCTGAAAAATATATAACTACTAGAAAAAATCTTTTTGAAACAAATATGACACCCAGCAGGATCGTGAAGGATTCAATAATTATAATTTATGTGTATTATCTCTTCATTCTTTATTAATGTTTCTTTATAAAATAAATATATTCTTTGAACCTTGTGTTTATCAAGTGGAGAAATCTTATTTCAATTATTTCCAGTTATTTAATTATCCTCTAAATAATTTATTATTCGAATTTGACTTTGAAGTCCTTGAGATAGGGTTTGCTCTTTCTTCTTCGCGTGAGGATATATTCTACTAATTTATTTTCCCTTTTCTTGTCGTTGGTCGTTCCTGTTTTTATTTACTGGTCATACCCGCGCGTAAATTTTTTATGTATGTAATTTGGGATTCTTTTGTCTTCATTATGGATTTGCCTTTTGACAGTTTCAGATGTAGCCTATGATTTGACGTTTCTAATTATCAAAAAAAAAATTATCTTGGACGAACGTTAAGTGATAGTTAAGTGAACGTTAAGTGATCAGTGATTATGGCGCAACATCTGAATTACCGTGAGGAGGATATTCTAAAAGCAATGGACAGCAGACGGCGAAGCAGAACTGCTACAGGAGGAAAAGTTCAACGTACGAGCGTCGATTAAGATGATAATGTTTGAGGTATCCTCGTTACGTACCTTATTTCAGCAGGGGGACCAGCAAGGAGTGGCACAACGCCCAAAAAACAATTCTTGTCCCTACGGTCGTAGAGTTAGGTCTAAATGACAAGTTGCGTCGGTGCGACCACTCGTCATCAGCTAACCATCTGACGAAGAGGACCATCGCGGCCCTCCAGAATGCGATGTTTTCCCATCGGGACAGCTTCTGAAAGGGTATGCAAGGGTAGGTGGATTGGGCAACCAATCCTCAAAAAATCATAACAGCGATGAGCCTGTACCAAAAAATCGAAGAGGGTTTTGGGGACAACACATAATAAAATTTGCGAGAACATGACTCAGATCCTTACCGGAAGGATACCTTCACTCGGGAGGCACTATCAAGGATTCCTCCGAGCTTAAAGTCCCGGAAGGCCCTCAAACTCAAATTATGGCCGGGGTACTCCCAAGGGGCGACGTCCTGTGGGAAGGGAGTTCTCCATCGGAGGTACGGGCTCCACCAGGGATCCGTACTCTAAGCAAAGGTGACCGCATCTGGACGACCAACAACATTGGGGACCGCCTAAGAAACTGTTCAATCCCTTCTGGGGCGACTTAACTTCGCATCCTACCTCCACGAGGAAGGTTGCATTCCCGACGGCTACAAAGCTCCAGTCATTAATATTGTCGAGGTCCCATTCTCGCCAATAGACGACAATCCCACCACAGGCCTAACAGGACATCATGTGGTGGCTCCAGGTGATAGGCTCCTCAGAGTTGACACACATCAATCACTTCCTGATGACAGACGCAGCTGACACAGGCTAGGAAGCCCAACTGAATGAACACCACCTATCAGGTACGTGGGAACAAGACCAGTTACCATGGCATGGCATTCCAACAGGAAGGAAATGTTTGCAATTCAATCAGGTACAATCAATCATAGGATCAGATCTGCTTCTGCAGACAGACAAAAAAACAGTGGTGCCATACATCAACAACGAGGGCGGCACAAAATCTGTCACCCTCCTAAACGTATGCCGACAGATACTAGTATTTACCAGTCTAGCCAACATCATGTTTACTACATTATACACAACTGCGTGGCAGATCATCTCTCCCGCAGACAACTCATTCCCGAATGGCACCTCATCAACACCGCAACCACCCCCCTGTTTCTGTTCCCGAGGTGGATTTATTCGCAAGCGAAACAGCACATGTCATTGCAACGTATGTGTCACGAGACGTTACAGACAGTGGCGCGCTGTTTCACGACGCCTTCAGCCGAGTGTAGGACTTCAGATTGGCGTGGATATTTCCCCCACCAAACTTAATTTCACGAGTCCTAGCGCACCTGAACTCAGAAAAAGGGAAGTACTTACTAGTGGCACCGAGCTGGAAATAATGCTTTTAAAGAGTGGACTTACGAAAAAGGGCGATAGTACCTCCTTATACAATGCCGCACCTACATACGACACTAGTAGGTATGGAGACCAACCGTCCACCTCCAAGGACCCAGGACCTGTTCCTTTAACTATGGCTAATTTCGGGTGGGGTGGAAATAACATCAAATTGAATGGTGAAGAAAGGGCACTCCTTACTTTCAGATGGCGGCCTTCGACTCTAAAAACTTACAAACCAGCTTGGAACAAATGGAAGACAATGACATGGGTAACAAGAACCTAATGGATAATAATAGCCCTCAACGAATGGAATTGGCCAGATACCTAGGCAACATGCACAACAAAGAGGGTTTGTCGTACAACACCATCCTGGTGCATAAGTCAGCCATAACCACTTTTTGCAAACCGATTATCATTGTAGATATCAGCATCAACGTGGTAGTACAACAGAATATGTTACAGGCAATTTCGGTACATAAAACGAAACCCGTCAAACCACCGGTTTGGGATCCAGGACGAGTGGTAGATCATCTTAGGAAAACAACACCGGTGGAGTACAACCTATTCGAAACCTCTCGCAGGACAGCTACCTACTCGGCTGCTTCTCGCATCGGGACGAAGGGTTCATGGCCTCACACTACTCAGTAATAGTAGACAATGGATTGGTGGAAAAACGTGACTACATAATTGTATGGCCAATGTTTGGCGCAAATACAAATACCGCCAAGCATCGTCAATCGGAATGGAAGCTAAGCGCTTCCACGTGTCAAAACATCGACCCAGTATTATTCTGGTTACGGAAACTCGTCTGCATGTCAAACCCTAGAAGAGGGGAAGGTAGGGATATTTCGGAATTATTTATATCTTCAAGAGGATCACCAAAACCAGCCACCAGGACAGTTATAGGGAATTGGATAAGGTCAGTACTGTTGGAAGCAGGGGTACAAGAACCACCAGGCAGTGTCCGCTCAGTGGTGACTTCCTTAAACTGTACATATACCCAATGATAATCTTAAAGAGAGGTATCTGGCGTAGTGAGTCAACATTTCACGACAACTACCAGAGAACGATGGATACACCACCATCAGAAGGGGAAAAGAACCCATTAACTTCTCTATTCAACCATATACATGGAAAGTCACGATGGTCTTTTACCTCGTCAATGAATCATTGTCACATACAGTAATTTGGCATACCCAACACCAGGTGATAACAAAGAGATATCTCAAGGACTTCAAAGACAAATTCGAATAATGAAAGGAGTTTTACCTACCAATAAAACTCTTATTATTCATGTTGACTTTGAAGTCCAGGTAACTTCTACCTGGTTCCTTGAGTCATATCATAATGAAGACAAAAGAATCCCAAATTACATACATAAAAAATTTACGCGCGGGTATGACCAGTAAATAAAAACAGGAACGACCAACGACAAGAAAAGGGAAAATAAATTAGTAGAATATATCCTCACGCGAAGAAGAAAGAGCAAACCCTATCTCAAGGACTTCAAAGTCAACATGAATAATAAGAGTTTTATTGGTAGGTAAAACTCCTTTCATTATTGTAGACCACGATAGGAGGTTAGAATTTCATAACAAGTTGACATTTCAATAAATATGTTTCTGTTTTAGAGACTAATATGTTATGAATTAATTTTAAGTACTGGCAACACTAATTAGTCGTCAGAAAAGCGTTTCCGTGGACATTTACCAAACGGTTCCATTTCGTTTGTTTGATTCAGGTTGAATGATACAGACTAAAAATAATCCCGATTGGATTTCAACTATGGGTGCGACGAAATTTCGGACTCGCTGGCAATCGAAGAGCGAAAGCGAGCTGTGAACACGTCAATCTGTGTTGTGATGGCGACGGGAGTATTAATTATTCTTAAATCGTGTAAAGTTGACTAAAAACGTTACCATTTATTTGAAAAAGAAAATGTTCAAAACATGTCATGTCAATGAATATATTATTATTTTTACTAACAGAACAATAAACAGAACATTAAATGGACGCATGTTTAATTTTTATCACAAATTATATTTCGTTCGGCACGCGTCATTTACACAATCCGCGCATCGTCTAAACACGATCTTTTTAGACCGTGCCCCAGCTGATATATAGCCTTATTAAATATTAGGTTTAATATACAATTTATAGAGAAGTCTGTATGCAAAAACTATTCTTTACATGTGAGGAAAAAGCTTGGCAAACTAAATTACAAGAATTTAAGTGATGTAATAATTATTGGTAAAATTTTTAAGTTAAGTACTTCTGTCCAATAAATTTTAGTCGTTGCATAGGTATAGACCCATTTTCAAGAGATGTCTTTATACCTATTCTTTTTAATACTACAACAAACCATGAGGGCCGATAACAGTAGTGTAGTTAGTAATAGAAGGGTACATAACAATCAAAAACACCCAGACTTTGAGAAAATCCCAAAAATATTATGTGACGTCACTGTGTCGAAACCTAAGCCCCTGAATAAAACGCCAGACTCTTATGCACTCGACTAGGGAGGTTTATCAAAGCCAATAAGCTCAGACGCTTAGACGCCAACGGTGGCCGCGCGGCATAAGCGTTGGACTATCATGCCGTTGGTCCCAGGTTCGAATCCTGGGTCTGGCAAGTACACATAGGTATTGTTTTTCAATATGTGTGTGAGTCAGGGTATGGACCTAATAGGTTGAGCAAGTGGCTGACATCCATTTCTCGTAAAAACAAAACCTCTACTCTGTGGAGGCCCATATGATCCTATTAGGATCGGACATGGTCGAAGAAGAAGAAGAATAAGCTCAACAGCAGCCATTTTTAATATCATGTTTTGTCCAATGGCAGATATAAATATCACATTGATAATTTTGTGCTTCATTAATTATTGAAGTTTTTACCCCTGTATCTTTTTATTTATTTTTAGTAATTTATTCATGTCAATGTTACCATTATGGGATTGATTTTGTTAGGTCACCTAGGTCACAAGTGAAACATGTGTTAATACTTGATTTATTTTTTTAATTTGGTTCAGTTATAAAATACATATCGTCGCTATAGGATCGGTTTGTCGAATATCCGTTTTTGTCGAAATCGACCTTTAATGCATAATGTTTTTTTGTATCTAAATGGACCAGAACCATCATTTTCTTTAAATTACATTGTAATAAATACAAATCATTCATATGCTGTAAAAACAACAATTTAAATATAGGATAATGCAATTGATTGTTCGTCTCCTGAACATTTGACATTTGGTCTATTCGACAAACCAATCCTACAGCGACAATATGATAATTTATCAACTTACGAGTTACAGCGCAGACAACTTTGTATAATCTTGTTAGTTACCTACTAACTACACAATCTACTGAGAATTGTGTTTCCACGAAACCTGCTTTCGAACATTAGTGGTTTTAGACTGTGACGCTGACAGGTTTGCAGGTAACCTTGTTATTTTACGCTTCGATTATTATTTAAATTAGAATTAACTAAAATGTCGATACTTTCTATTGAAGCAACAGGAAGGAAAACTGTCACTGCTCTCAAAAGCTGTAATAGTTTTATTCGTTTCTCCATCCGCCGTTTACTATGGGCGCTCCTATGCACCGCATGGCCTGCCTACCCAACGACACGTCACTCTTTATCGATTGTTCCTTTTGTGGTCTTTCCGCGTTATGCCCAATGCTTATAGTTTTAGGATTTTTGTTCCATTCCATCCATCATGTGGGCCCTTGAACGCGTTGGTTAAACACACGCTCATATACATTAGTGCAAAAACTGCGCAAAGTATTTCGCTCAAGTATTTAGATACTTCTGTGGCTGCCGTTAAATTCCATTGTTAATTGCTACGAGCAATAACATAATAGATTTGTTTTGTTCAATTATCGCATTCATTTGTTCAATGATGAGTTTTAAATTGTCCATAATGACACTAAGGTCTTCCGTCGACGCATTTAAACTCTCGGTTGTTTCACTCAAATTCATCTTAGCTACGTTTAAATCTCTTCTCAAACGCTCTAAAGTCTCCAAAAGTGATTCCACATGACCGTTTTTCACTTCGGGATTCCTTTCAGCAGTAGAAACACGAGTATGAGTCAAATTTAATCTGCTGCTAGCTTCGGTTGTAGGTGGAACAGGTGCTGGACTGTTGTCAGTTATTTCTTTGGATTCCTCTTCATCATCACTGGAAGAATTTGAAGAACTCTCCAAGTTAATAGCACCTGTAGATATCTATAAAATAATAAATTTATTAAAAACTATTCTGTTATTAAGTAATACGTCATTGACTTAAAGACACACATCGGCAGCTAAGAGTGGAGGTAGGCAGTTAAGATTTGACATACATAGTGTACACTAAACTTTATCAGTCACACTTATTTGTTTTCATTTAACTAATAATACAACTTGCAGATGGTGTTCGCATGTTTTTAAAATTCAATTAACCCTGCCAAAACCAAACCATAATCGATAAAAAATATTTTTCTATCTATAAAATAACTAAAATTATAATATATGATTTAATGGCGTAATTTTAGATATTTTATAGATAAACAAATATTTTTAGACTATTACGTACTATGGCTTGTATTAGGCAATGTTTAATTGAATTTTAAAAACTAACAAACACTATTTACACATTGTAGCGATTTAGTCTGCGATCAATGAAAACAAATATATTATTTTTTTGTTTGACAAAGTTTAGTGTGTACCTACTATTTATGTCGGATCTTAACAACCTACTTTCACCCTTCACAACTGACACATATAGAGTATAAACAAACTTGTGGTGTAGGTGCTGGACTGACGTTGGTCATTTCTTCGGATTCCTCTCCATCATCGCTTGAAGAATTTGAAGAACTGTCCGAGCGAGTAGCATTTGCAGTAACCTGTAAAATTGTATATTAATTATTGAAATCTAATCGGTTAATATGTAATAAGCCATTAACGTATTATAAACAAACATAGAAAATCAACAGACATGCTGAATTGGTGGTGGACTGAAGGCGGTTATTTCTTCAGATTCCTTTTCATCATCGCTTGAAGTATTTGAAGAACTGTCCATGTGAGTAGCATAAGTAGTTATCTGTAAAATAATAAACTTATTAATATCTATTCTTCATCATTTAAAAACATTTTAGAAACACACCCATTGGAAAATATCTGGAAAAATATGTGTTGGGAGGGACTTGGACATGGACAATAAAGTTCACAACATTTATGTAGGTACTTGTCTAGATGATTTATTTTACAAAAATCATTGTAGTGTACTTTCTATCAATTTGTTTCTAATATTAACATTTATTTCATCAATGAAGGTTCCATGACAAAACAGAACATGATAAAACAGAACATGACAAAACAGAACAGTGACAAAGCAGAACAACGATAAATATAACTAAGACCTTTCAGGAAAAATATAAATTTAATGTTGAAATCGTCCTATCTCGTTGTGTTTATGTTTTATGTATCATGTTGATAATTTGATTTTTTCTGATTTGATAAGTTTGATGAAGTTGATAATGATTTTTAATAGCAGAGGTTTTCAATACGCCATAATAAATCAAATTGAAAACCTAACTTCTGCATTCCTAATCACTAGAGAGCCTCAAATAAACGGGACTTAACTCGGTGTTGCCGGCAAGCTTAGGATATCTCATCTTAATAAATATAATATGTTCAAAATGATTGGGTGACTAGGTACAATAAAATAATGACCTAACCTAACCTATCCTAAATAGATTCCACAAAAATTTATGTTTCATTTTTCCCCTCGCTGTTATGTTTTATCCGGTTCTGTTCGACATGGATTGAGCTGCACAAAGAGTGCCGGGAGACATAGTCTGCCGACAATGATGTTATCCGTCAATCTTTGGTTTCGATGGGAGTTCAGTGAAGGCAATAACCTCTTGGTGATTTTTGGTAAGATGCCAAGCGACCTGATGGTGTCCCGATGATTCTACGGAGGGAAGGCAAATGTATGGTTTGGGATGTCACTGTGGTTGATACATTCGCAGCATCTCACATGAACAAAGCAGTTCAATCTTCAAGATCTTATATACTTTATTAATTCACGAAAACAATATTATATTCGTGTAAATATATCTAGATGTTTTTTTTAATTTTAATTAAAATATTCATTTAATAAAAGAAATAGTAGGTATTTAGCTGTATCCATAGGCATTTGAGCATAGTTTTATAATAGGCTAATATTTATATTCATACGTTGATTTTTATTTGTCCAATCGCTGAGCGATATGCCGGCTTATTGTCATTTCATCCGCTTAGCCACCTCCATCGCAATGCATACTCTTGTCTGCTTCCCTAACCATTGGTTTATTTTGTGATCTTTACGCATTATGTCCAACGTACATCTTTACATGCCACATTGCGCTACATGTAATTTTTGGATTTTTCCTATATTAAGAGTCCATGTTTCACTTGCATATGTGAGCGTTGGTAGCGCATATTGGTTGAACACTTTACGCTTAAGACAAAATGGTTGGTCAATTTTGAAGATACTAAAATAATGTGTTTATATAAATAGTTATTACTTTGTCTTACCCTCGTAATTATGAATATAATATATTTGCGAAGAATGGAAGGAGCTAGGGGAGGCCTTCATTCAGCAGTGGATAAACCCCAACTGATGATAATGACACTTTGTACCCGCATATTGTACAGTCCATTAGATGGCTACACAGGATAGACAGATTCACTTACGTCATCCGATGGCGTGACGTTCTTCATTCTTAATGCATGCTGACCACGATGTGTATCCACCGGAAGTGGATTTTTTTGACTGCAATTGGTAAATGGTTCTGTTTCAACATCTGGACATTCTTGCTTCAGGTTTGATATAAACTGGAAACAAAAAAAAAGTTAGCACGGCACCAAACGCGATTCGAACGTCGTCGTGAATTTGTGCTGATGTGTATTAATTTATAGGCTATGTGTGTCCTATCTAATTGCGACGAAGTTAACTAATGTTTTTACAATTCTCATTGAAGTGCCTTCTAACTTTCATTGATTTTTTCTACTGGTTGCATATTGCTTGCAGGTGTTTTCAAATTATGCATGTTTAATAAAGAATGTTACATTCCTAAAACATGCGAATATAAACATAGAGTACTGAGAATGAAAATATCTATTACTTGAAACTTTCCTGTTTGTTCTTTCTCCATATTTCCTCGATGTTTCGGACTCATGGCAGAGGTCATTCTCAATCGCACTTTGTAGCAGATTGTTTTCTATGGTGCTACTTAAGTGAATGGGTGTACGCAAAGACCTGACAACAATCATTATTAACCGGTTCTATGCCTTCAGTGAGTTTTCTCTCTCGTTCGAATTTAAACTCAAATTACTAGCTACTCTCAATTGATTTGCATAATCTAAAAAATTAAACACACAGTGACATCTGTTTGAATAATTATGAAATGCTAAGCCACAAATTATCTGTATTACAGCGATTTTAGTAAGAAATTCGATCTACATTCAACATATGTGTCGTTAAAAATCTGCGGCCTGTCAGATACTGCCATAGTTATATCGTGAGGCATAGAAAAGGTTAAACAACAACTGAAACACAACAATCGCAAAGAAAGTGACCAAATTACGGAATACATAGGTACGTCAAAACGTAATGAAACATGTGGCCAACAGAGCATGGATTTGCGGATATTCATATTGCATAACTTTTGCCGAAAATAAATTAACGATCGGCAGAAAAGATATTTTGAAATACTTAAAAAATGTGATTCGAACTCACGTAGTCTTTTGTGCAGGTGAGTGCTTTTATCTTTTGAGTTATCGATCCTTCTATGATTCTTGCAAATGATTACTAATGACGACGCTTATCTGAGGTAAGTTTTGCATATTCAGCCAAATGGAAGGCAACCAACTTTGTAATTAATTAAGCAAAATGCAGTTACATTTTATAATGGTTTCATGTAATGGATCTACCAAGTAATCGCTAGGCAGTGCGAAGGGTGGAGGTAGGATGTTAAAATTCGACACAAATAATCCACACTAAACTTTGTCAGTCAAACGTATTTGTTTACATTGAACTAAGACTAGAATATTATGTAGATAGTGTTTGTTTGTTTTTAAAATTCAATTAAACAGTGCGTATCAGATAATAGCCAAAAAATATTCGTTGAAGTATCTATAAAATATCTAAAATTATGCCATTAAGCCATACATAAATATAGATATTTTGGTACTGTTCGGTTATCAGGAATACAGCTGTAAACACATTTTGAAAATAGCCGATAAACTGGAATATTTGTTAGGTTAAGCTAACCAAATCTAACCTAACTCAACTTAACCTTACGTAGACTAACCCAAACTAAAAAATAATCCAGTTTATCGGCTATTTTCAAAATGTATTTTCCGCTGTATTCCTGATAACCGTATAGTACCGATATTTTTTATCGATTATTGTTTGATATAGGCAAGGTTTAATAAATTTAAAAAACTAACCAACGCCATCTGTAAAATATGTATTTTTAATTCAACATAAACAAATAAGTTTGACGGAAAAAGTGAGCACTATTTTTGTTGTATCGCCCAAAACAAATGTAAACTACTATGGTTTGGTTTGGGCAGGGTTTACTTAATTGAATTTTAAAAACGAATCAGCACCATTTGCAAATTGATTCTTAGTTCAATGTAAACAAATAATAAGTATGATTAACAAAGTTTCGTCTCTGTTCTGGCAGAACACACTAACTGGAGAATACTAGTTTTGAGTAATTTGACTTTGAAGTTGTTAAAAAGTTTGAAATAATGGCATATCATGTGAGTTTATTAAGTAATAGTAAAAAGGATGACCTTAAAATAAAGACTGTTTATTTATTAAGAAGGTTTCCAGACGGTAAAGTTTAAAATAAGGAACATTTTGGTACTAACTCAATATGTCATTTTTTCGAATTAGTGTCTTCTGCCAGAACAACAACGGTTTAACGTAGCACTATTTATGTTAAATCTCAATTAATACTTTTACTAAAATTAATTTTTGATTTGATTGCTCGGTAACAAACCTTATATTCTTCGATATCACAAATGCTCCCAGGACTGGTCAGCAATTCTGGCATCGGCGTCTCTGCATTATCTCCCTCGTTTACGGTCATTGCCAATGGATCTGAAATCTACGAAAGCAAGAAGACAGTAATTCCCAACCTTTTTTGTTTGCCAGAACCTTTGAGATTTTTTTTAAAATCTAGTAGGACCTGAGATCCCCGGGGTTCCAGCGGCTAGCTCAGGCGTCCATCGAACCCCGGATTCACAAAAAAAAGAAAGAAATTCAAACGGTTGGAGTATAAATAAAACACGGTCTTTCGTGCTCGTAACGTGGTCTTCTTATATTTTACATTTTCTTTAAACGTTTACATATTTTGTTTTAACAATAAGTTTCGCAGGTCCTATCCTATCGGAAAGGGGACGCTTACTAATTACTTTTTTTCTTTTTCAAACTTCGCGTACCCACGCCATTCCAGCAAAAAGGACTCTCGTGATTGGCCAAATTTTATCGCGTGATCTTTGATTCGGCGAATCACGAGCCTGACCCTGGCGCAGGCGCGTCGAAATTTGGACGTTGCCGACAAGCGCGGCAAAATTTATTATATTTAAATACTTATATTTAGTCTTAAAATTATCTCTTTCATCCATCATCATTTTTACTTTTTAAATTAAAAAAAATACTTACGTGGTTGAGCAAGGAATCAGATTAGATGTTTTATGAAGCCGTTTCTAGAGGTCAGGGTTACGTTTCGACTTGAGCTACTAAATGATTATTTTACACCGGGAGAAGCCCGCCTGTAACAGGGGTGTATCAGACCCTTACTCGACTGACACATTAAGCAGTGCGTAGTTACATAGCTTAGCAGAGAGCCGACAGTAAGCGGACTAAAAATGCCGTTCCTTACTATTTTAATCTCAGATGCTATCTAAATTCATTACCTACCACAATATAATATGACGTGTAACTAACGTAAACAGATAATATATATGCTTAGACTTTTTAGCATATAAATTTTGCTTTGGTTATAAAATCAGCCACATTCAAGCTTTCAAGTGTTTTACTACTAAAATTATATAAGTATATGTCAAATTATTGTCAAATTTGGTTTTCAACAATTTTTTTACTCAAATAAATTTATGATTCGATTGCTCGGTAACAAACCTTACAGTCTTCGACATCAGAAATACTTCCAGGACTTGTCGGCGTTTCTTCCACTGGCGTCTCCGTATTATTTTCCTCAGTTTTAGTCATGGTCAATGGATCTGAAATCTGCAAAAGATAGAACTCTATAAAGGCATAAAAAATGACAAACGTTTTGAATTTTTCTTATAAAACATCTTTTTTCTTCTGTGTCCCACTCAGCGGAATCTTTGGATCATTATTTAAACAAAGTTTCATTTGCTTTTGGTAGGTTAGATAATTGTGCGTACGTTAACGTGTTGGCCTTTGTGGGTCTCAGATTAAAATCCCGGGTGTGACAAATTAGCACATTTTTTCAATATGTGTTTGGACTTAATAGTCTGAGCAAGTGGCTAACATCCATTTACCTGTTAATACAACCTCTACTCTGTGAATGCACGAATGGTTACCTTGGGATCGAACGTGGCATTGACGAAGGGTGAGGATAGGCTTGTCAAGATTCGACATAAACAGTGCAAACTAAACTTTGTCAGTCATACTTATTTGTATAGACATTCAAATATATGGCTGTCATTGGCGGCTCCATCTTGCCAGAAAACTTCTGGCATGCTTCTTAAATTATATTATCGTTCATACGATGCACATGACCTAGCCAGCATTCTCCGAATCCTAATTGATTGAATTGCACTGAAGCATTGTATTTGTCCTTTAAAAATAATAGGTGTAAGTGAGCGCATGCTTTATCAAAATTGACTGTAACATGCTTTTGGAAATAACAAAAAAATTACGTCTTGCGTCGGTCTGTCTTCGATAACCCCCGGCACAGTTAGAGACGCCATCAACACAGCGATCCTTCTCTGCAAGTCTGTTAATTGGAGTGCGCCCACCCAGCCTCTTTCCCTGGCTTTCTGGAATCGGTGGATAGTTCGTTTGGTCGAAAAGACCAGGTCGCACCACATCTGAAAAAAGTACAGCTTCATGGAGAAAATACTTAATAGTTTTAATTTAAAAAAAAATCTACATAACAGGATAATATGGTGCTTTTTTCAATATACTGTAAACACAAACAGCGATGAATTTTAAATTGACAATAATTGATGAAAATTGGTGCAAAGGATTACAAGGGATCAGCGACGAAGGGGGAGGTTTATTGTGAAAATTTATTGTGCACTATTTATGTCAGATCTCAACATAATACTCCACCCTTCGCCACTGGTGTATCTTGTATATTGACAATATTATTTTTTATCCTTGAGCGGCAAAGGAAATGATTTTTCTTCAACATACCTGGTCTCTACTATCAATGTTTATACGATGGAACTGTGTATTTACCTTCTTCCAAAGTATGGGTGTGCGCATCGGCCCCAGAGTGTTAAGCTTATCATTTAGTTTCATCCAGTGCTGCTTAGTCACCGTGGTATCACATTGATTCAATGGTAAATCCACCAGCACGGGATTTTCTGAAAAGATGATAGAAATATATTGTTTACATGGAACATAGTAAGAAGCACTCGGCATGAATGTCGCTGAAGGGAACAGAAAATTAATGGGCTCCTCGGCTTGTAGGATCTAGTCGAAGCTGCAGCTTAATGGGCATGCCTTGCATAAAAATAGGTGCTCCGTGCTTTGCATTTCACCGCACTTGCAGGTTTGGTCATCAGAGAACCCCCACTTCATCGGGTGCGCCCTACCATGGTTTTCAGTCTGTTAAGGGCTTTCCATGTATAGTACCCGAGACTGGCTCCGGGTGGGATATGCTCTGCTGGCTTTACCCAATCTTCTGATCTATAATATATCACTCTTGCCAGGAACTTAAAAATATCACACGAACTCACACAGATACTGACAGGCCACGGAGCGGTGCGAGCTTACCTATCTAAAAAGATTTAAATTGAGGGATGATGACTGTTGTCCATGTGACGGCAACACATCTCGAATTGTGTGGCATTTCATCAACGACTGCCCTAGACTAGAAAGGGAGCGATGGACTCTCAGGACTCGATATAGACAGCATAATTATGAAATTGACCTCCAAAAGCCTCGCGAAGTACTAAGCAATAACTCAAGAATACTACACAAAATATTTAATCCTGGCCATAAAGAAAATTAAAGATATAAATGGAGAACCTAATTAGCTCCACATCAATGCAACTAACCCACCCAACCACCTTGTACGAAAAAGCAAGCCATGACACATATCTTGTAATTTCTATCGGATAGGTACTGCAGTTTATGTTTATTGTTAATGTTAACACTTAACTGTCACTTTGTGCGTAAAGATACGACCCAAAAGCATTACAAATAAATATTTACGTACCTTCCATGTAAGTCAACAGGGCGTTTCTTTGAAGTTTAGTAATTAGAACAATATACGGTTTCATTTTGTTTATATTAGTTACTATTGTCATAAGAAAATTTGTTTCGAAACCGAAACGCATAGACTAATCCGAAATGTCAAATTAGCACAGTGTTGCCATCTTTTTGTCAACCAAGTGTAAACACCTCATTTTATAACCGCAAGCTCAGCCAATTTCAACGATTGTCGTAGTATATTGTCTATGAGTACCTACATATTATATTAGTCTATGGGTCGCATTTTGTCACCGCACCGCCATCTTGTCAGTCGGCAGTGATTGCGTCCGTTATGTTAATTTATTTCGTCTGATATTCCTGCAATAATATTGCTTAAATCTTGAAAATGGACACTAAAATTGAACCGGTAGATTTTGATTCCGAAACTGATACTGGAACCTCAAGTGATTGTTCGTACAGCTCGGATGATGATTTCTCATCGGAATTTTCTGTCAAGCAGGAACGTGTTGATTTCACTAATTTTGAGGCTGATTTTTTACTTCCATCCATCCATACATCGGTATAGTATATTGTGACACGCAGTAGTTAACAACAAAATCATTTGCCCCCTTTTCATTTATATATTAAGGATATTGTATTGTTTTCAGTTTGCCGTCAAAGTAGAAAACGAAACATCGGAAGTCAAAAACTATATTGACAACTGCCTTGGGCCAAGTACACGAAATGATTCACATGTAAGTTTATATCGCCAACTACATATTGTCAAATTATTTAAATTCAATAGGTAAAAACTTATTATTTTAATAGTAGAGATCTTCAGTCCGCTATGAAAATTATGCTTCTAACATTGAATTTGAAATTCGAGTTCCACAGCAGATTTTTAGTAGGTAGTTTACACATGTGCCCGGATAAAGTTCGAGTGAAATTGGTTTTGGTTCTCTTCTGTTTATAGCCAGCAGCAATGAATTTTTTAAAACAGCCGACATACTCAATCATTTGTTAGGTAAGGTTAGGTTTTCAATCTTGAAATCATGAATTTTGCCAAATTCGCCTATGTAAATTAGCGCGGTTCCCACCTGGCATCATGTAAACCGACCTGTACCATGGTTTTTTCTCTTAGATAATGTAATCTTGGTTAATTGGGTTTTTATTGCCATGTTTAATTAAAATTTTCAAAAACAATAGATAACAGTTCAATAATTCACTAAGCATCTCACTCTTTACACATGTACCGTGTTGGGCAACTCATTTTCATTTGGCACACGCCTTGTGTTGCTGGATTCGCCTGTAAGGTATGCCATGAATAAATGATATCTCTAAACCAGTGGTGGCAAACCCTTTTACGTGCGCTTGCCAAAATTTTCAAAACATCGTGGGAGCATTTTAACTAGGATTTTTGTAAGTTACGGTCAGTTCCATTCAGTCGGTCATCCGGTAACGTGTCACATAAAATAAAAAATATATATACACACATAATTTGAAAATATGTAAATAGGTACCTACACATATTGGAAAAAATGTTGAAAAATATTACGACAACTGGCAGGACTCAAACCTGGACAATGTCTTGTATGTTATAGATTCATATCATTGTAAATACAGTTCTCAATATATTGAAAGCCTTTCAGGGCGATGCTCTGCTAGTGCTATTTTAGACCTTCGGAGGCTGGATTTGTTTATCATGAGTAGAAACGCCAGTTGAATTAATAAATTAAGTACCCTGCTTCAATATCTTTCTCCATGGCGATGGCTTTCAAATGTAGATGTAAATAATCTGTTTTGTTGTTTACATATTATTTCCTAAACATGTATGACACGTCGCAGATCTCTAGGCATACAAACCTTCGCCATCACTGCCATAACCACACTTAATATTTTTTAATAATGTTTGCATTTTTCATTTCGGCTTTTATTAAGAAATTAATTTTATTGAGCAAACATAACTTCAGATACATACCCACTAAATAAAAAATGAAAAAAATACGAACCTCGACGGTATTTGAACTGAAGTATTTTCAACTTATGTATATTCTTTTTTGGATTATTACATTTCAAAATCTTGTGAATTATTCATTTGAATACAAGAAATAGTTCATTAAATGTTTTTTTTTTTGATCAAATTTAAGATATTTATTTTTGTTTGCTTATATAGCGACTCACGCGGCTTAAGCGTCGGCCTATAATGTCGTGGATGTTCGAATCCTGGGTCTGGCAAGTACACATTGTATTTAATTTTGTGTATGAGACAGGGTTTGAACCTAATAGGTTGAGTAAGTGGCTGATATCCGTTTCTCGTAAAAACAAAACGGTGTACACAAACCTCTACCCTGAGGGGTTCATATGATCTTAACGAATGATATAGATAACAATTATTTATTCCCATCTAAACTTAAGATAGATTATTGACATATTAATATTTTGTGAAATACTACCAATATGGAAACATACGGAGATTATACTTAATTATATTCAGTGTTGTACCGTCTAAAATACATTAAAGCTTTTAAATTTGCAGAAGCTTGCCGAGCAACGTTTCTCAGGACGTCAAAGTGCCGATAGGCTGGGTAGCAACACTCACACTTCAGACAGCACGGTCATTAAAAACGATAACGCCAAAGCTTTGGAATCTACATCCGGAGGAAAACGGGATGACATAGTGCTTCACTCGGAGATAACTATAGACGTACAGAATATCAAACAGGAAATTCTAATACGTAATATACCAAAAGATATTCGGATTATGTTGAGAAGGGTGAAGCATTTCTCACGTCACTTTATTTGCAGGGAATGTAGCGCAGTTTTTGGGTCCATTAAAGGTCTAAGCAGCCACAAGATTATCCACGGTGTTACGATTGCAAGTCAACCCAAAGTAAAAACCGAGCAGCAATTCTCAGGATGTCACAGTGCCGACGAGGAATCATCGGGTAGCAAAACTGTACAGAGTAATGATCAAAATGATCCCATGGAATCTACAAATACAGATAAATCCTCGAAAGATGTGATACCGTATTCCGAGATTATGATAGATCAACAAAATATGAAAAGAGTTAGCCTATTAAGGAATATACCAAAAGATGTACGAATTATATTGAGAAGGGTGAAGTATTTTCCAAGTAACTTTATTTGCAGTGAATGTAGCGCCGTTTTTGAAACCCTTGCAGATTTGAAAAGTCACAATATTGTTCACAATGATACGTTTGCAAGTCAATCGCATAAAAAAACTTCTGTCATTAGACATAAACTTACCAAAACAAGTGTAAAGCCGTTCAAATGTGACATTTGCCAAATAAATTTCTCGTTTAAATCATATCACGACCGACATAAACTTACCCATTGCGGTGAAAAACCGTTTAAATGTGACATTTGCCCATTTACATGTTTGCTGAAAGGGGATCTCGACCGACACAAACTTACCCATACATGTGAAAAGCCGTTTAAATGTGACATATGCTCATTTAAATGCTCGCGTAAAGGTGGTCTCAACCTCCATAAACTTACCCATACAGGTGAAAAGCTGTTTACATGTGACATATGCTCATTTAAGTGCTCGCGTAAAAATGGTCTCAAACAACATAAACTTAGCCATACAGGTGAAAAGCCATTTAAATGTAACATTTGCCCATTTACATGTTCGCTGAAAGGGAATCTCGACCGACACAAACTTACCCATACAAGTGAAAAGCCGTTTAAATGTGACATTTGCCCATTTACATGTTTGCTTAAAGCTAGCCTTAACAAACATAAATTTATCCATACAGGTGAAAAGCCGTTTACATGTGACATATGCTCATTTAAGTGCTCGCGTAAAGGTGGTCTCAAACAACATAAACTTAACCATACAGATGAAAAGCCATTTAAATGTGACATTTGCCCATTTACATGTTTGCTTAAAGAGGGTCTCGACCGACACAAACTTACCCATACAGGTGAAAAGCCATTTAAATGTGACATTTGCCTATTTACATGTTCGCGTAAAAGTGGTCTTAACCTCCATAAACTTAACCATAAAGGTAAAAAGTCATTTAAATGTGACATTTGCCCATTTACATGTTCGCTTAAAGGGGGTCTCGACCGTCACAAACTTACCCATACAGGTGAAAAGCCGTTTAAATGTGACATTTGCCCATTTACATGTTCGCTTAAAGGGGGTCTCGACCGACACAAACTTACCCATACAGGCAAAAAGCCATTTAAATGTAACATTTGTTCATTAACATGTTCGCTGAAAGGGAATCTCGACCGACACAAGCTCACACATACAGGTGAAAAACCGTTTAAATGTGACATTTGCCCATTTACATGTTCGCTGAAATGGGGTCTCGACCGTCACAAACTTACCCATACAGGTGAAAAGCCATTTAAATGTGATATATGCTCATTTAAGTGCTCGCGTAAAGGTGGTCTCAACCTCCATAAACTTAACCATACAGGTGAAAAGCCATTTAAATGTGACATTTGCCCATTTACATCTTTGCTGAAAGGGAATCTCGACCAACACAAACTTACCCATACAGGTGAAAAGCCGTTTAAATGTGACATTTGCCCATTTACATATTCGCTGAAAAGGAATCTCAACCAACACAAACTTACCCATACAGGTGAAAAGCCATTTAAATGTGACATTTGCCCATTTACATGTTCGCTTAAAGGGGGTCTCGACCGACACAAACTTAATCATACAGGAGAAAAGCCGTTTAAATGTGACATTTTCCAATTTAAATCTTCATTTAAAAGTAGTCTCAGGAGTCATAGACTACTTACCCACACAGGCGAAAAATCGTTCCATTGTGACATCTGTCCTTTTAAATGTTCCCTTAAAAAGCGTATCAAGGAACATATTATAGGTACTCACAGGTAAAAAGTCGTTTTAAGGCGATGTCTTTGGTCTAAATTACACATATAATGTGACTTTCACGCCATCTATTTATATTTACAGGCATCTACCATGAATTTCTAAAAATCTGTTACTAAAAACTTTGGTCGATTCCAACCAGATGGCAGTAAGTTACCATAATAAGTTGCAAGTATTGCCAGATGAAAAAAATCGCTAGACAAAAATTCATTTACATATTATAAGAATATAATATATTCTACTTACTATAATATTATTATATATATATACTTATTCAAATAATTATTAATTTTTTTAAATAAGTACAATATTTTATTATATCGTATTGACATTTTTATGATAGTATAATAGTATATTACAATATATTGTAGGTATATAATTTGATCAAATTCAATTACACAAAAAACGTTGTTTATGGAATTACCTTCACTTATTATAATATAAAAAAGTTCCACTAGTTATTTTGTAATATGTGACAATCTAATTCACTGTGAATTGACACATATAATTTTAAATCGTCTGCCAAGAGTAAAAACTGGATTCCATTGATAACATTGACAATGTCACAAGATTTGATATAATACACGTGATATGATATAAGAAAATAAAATCGCTAAGACACTTCGCTTTCTTCCATTTTTTGTGATGCAAGTGCTTTAATCGTATGTCCAATCACGAGAGTCCTTTTTGCTGGACGGCGTGGGTACGGGGAATTTGAAAAAGAAAGTTAGTAAGCGTCCTTTGTAAACCGTGTACGGACCTGTGTAACTAATTGTAAAAACAAAATATGTAATGGACTATAAAGTAACGTTGTCCAACCAAATATTAAAATATATAACGCTAAGACCGCACGAGAAAGACTTAGTGTTTTATTTAATTTTACCAACATATATAAATCCTTTTTTTATCTTTTTTTTGTGAATCCGGGGTTCGATGGACACCTGAGCTAGCCGCTGGAACCCCGGGTATCTCAATTTCTTATCTCTGAAAACTGCTTGAGATTCATACAGGATAAGAAATGAGATGAATACAAATTGAAATCACCAATGATGGTTATACAATTATCAACTGGCAAGTTTTCAAAGTATGAAAAGAACGAATTATATGCATCGCGAGACGATCGCGGTGGAAAATACACGTAACAGTGAAAAATGACCCATTTCACCGTAATCGAATAATAACGACGTCAATAGCTGCAGCAAAGTGACAGTCAACAACAGATATACTGTCTGGTCGGTCGGAGCGTACAGCAATGAGAACGCCACCACCTCTCTGCCCAAAATAAAAATTGCATTATAGTGAATTTTTTTTAGCTTTATAAGCTGGCGACCCCACAGAAAACCCGTCGCGTTCCGAGGTTGGGAACCCTTGGTCTAAACAGTCATCTCGCTCGAAAGTTTAGCTTTGCCAAGAAAAGTGCTGTTAAAACATAGCACTTATTGTAACAATTACAACAATTGGATACAAACCTTCCTTAGATAGCAGCGGGAAGCGTCTTGCGTACATAGTCTAAGGAATAGACACGCTGGATCCAAACACATGTTTGTGAAAAATTGTTTAGGTTTAGGAATCAGGTTATAGAAAGTATTGAGAATACTAGACGTGTTGAAAATAAATCTTGGTGAATATCTTCACCTTGGAAGTGAATAGAGGTAATCCACACAAAATTCAAAAACGTTTTTATTTGACCAAACAATTTTTGAAATACTTATTGGTTATAATTATTATTATGGTGAAGAAAAATAACTGATCTTTTTACAGGAACATGATTTCCATCAAATTTGCTAAACAATCTAATACACAAATGACATCCGTGAAGCTCTATTCACTTCCAAGGCGACGATATCAGGAAAACATGTATAATAAATAGTAAAACGCATGCGTAGATTAGAAATGCGTTTTATTATCGCTCAAGTCCGACAATTCTAGGAATATATTCTGGAAGAATTGCCAAAGAAACCAAAATAACCACTAAATAAACTAACTATATATGGTATATAATTATATAAAAAAGTTCCACTAGTTATTTTCATTAAAACATTTTAGAATATAATAAATCATTGGTTACATTGTATAGCATTGTAAATTAATAATAATTATGAGATATCGTTATAAGCATAGAACACGAAAAATCTGAAAACCATCGTGAAAATCCACGAAACAAGCATGGCATGCATAAACAGCTACAAAAGAAGTTGTTTATTCTAATGAAGTATATATAATAAGCAATATTATTGAAGTTAACCCACGAGCCATCACGTGGCCCTACATTGGTTGATGTGAAGCATCTAGTTCAGTTTTAGGCTGGGAATGCCCTAGGAGAAGATACCCAGGACTAAGGTTGCTACGCTCAAAGTGAGCTCTGACTGAGTTTAAAGAAGTTACTTTCTAATGCAAAGTTCCGGGGAGAGAAGAGCGCAAGGAAATTATTAAAATAAAAATAATTCTATTGTATATATGAAAAAATAATGAAGCTAATCATACGAACAGCAAAAATTACGTGTAGAGATCTTCACGCCCGCAGTAAGACGCCGCAAATTTTTTAAATGCAGGATAATTGGCCTTAGTAGCAACCAAGTCGGACGGCCCGATGGGCCCAACAGCTGGTTGGACCGACCTGAGCATCTCCTCCCGTTCGGGAGCACATTCTAAGACATTCCCAGAGGATGTGGTTGGCATCCTGAATTACCCCTCCGCATGGACATGTCGGACGGCTTACAAGTCCAAGCTCAAAGAGCTTGCCAGCTAACCCACCGTGTCCAATCACAAATTGATCGGTGTGATGGTCAGTGTAGGCCTCCGAATCCTCGGCTAGCTCCGGGCCTGGAGTGGAGGTACATTCAAATTGATGGAGAGCAGGTAGGCACTGTTTATACTTATTGAAACACAAAGTTCTATATTATATTCTAATTTATTAGAACCATAACCACAATAAAGTTACAATGTTTATCAAAAATGTCTAATTTAATTAATCAAAGAAAAGTCAGAGAACACTTATTATTATAACTTAAGATTTAATGCCTTATTATTATCACTACGCTAACACTAGCGAGATTGCGCGAGCACGGGACCTTGTTGTATAAAGGTTGAGGACCGAGTCCAATAATCAAAGACAAAAAAAATGCGCGAATAAAACGACTAAGTCGCTGGTTGACACTTCACTCCTATCTGTCAAAGTGACAGTAGGTAGAGAGGTAGGTATCTGCCAGTAGGTATCAGGACCTGGGCGAGTACCTCCTCACAAGTCCTGGAGACTTGTATGTGAAAATGTAGAGAAAATGACGCCACTGACCATCGCAGGTTCAGGGTCGTAAAAGCGGGCGAAGACTGATCTAGAAATTAAAAATAGGGGGTTTATATGCAAATCTGGCCGATTTCATCCCTTAGCTCAACGTTTTTCGGGTGACAAAATTAATTAACGGTTTCCTTACGAGAGTGGCGGAAATTGTGCAATGACTAATTACCCGCGACATCTACGTAAGGGCCGACTAAGTAAAATTATGGGCGCGAGTCGACGCTCGCCGGTGGGCGGCGTCGCTCACTCGTCACATACATCCTTCGAGTACCTGTCGGTACCGAGAGTGTGTAATTACTGTAGCAATACTGCATTGTTTCTGGGCCAGCCCCACGAAAAACGCACCTACGAAGGCGTGCGAGGCATCGACGGATTCGTGGTCGAATTACCTATCGATACAGCACACCCCCCGCGTGGTGGCGCTCTTCATGGCTGAGGGAGGGGCGTTCGCGCGGCGGCCGGCTTTCCGGGCTCTAGCGGGGCGAAGGTACCTCTCACTCAGAAACAAGAGTACTACAAAGTTAGCCTGGATGATATGGCGTCATATGCCAGTGGTTAAATTGGCATATTTGTGGCTCCGGGCCTACGACAGCGCATATCAATCTTTCGGCCAACTACCGTCGGGGGGCTCAACTTTGAGGCGTCCCGACGGCCTGAATACCTACTTGACGTTGGTCTAAAAACATGAACTCGGTAGATTGGTAATCTGACTACAAAATAAAAGCTTAATATAAAACGATATTACGCGGGGAAGTTACTAGATTCTAATATATAAACGTACTGGTCGCGCAATCTTTCTCACATTAACAACTAATATAGCTCGGTGTCGCCACAGGCACATACTTACGACTAGTTGACGGATGTCATTCCGTCAACCAAACATATAGGCAGTAATAATTGCTTAGTACATATTCATACCTAGCCGATCAAAGATTTCCCGCACTTTATTCCAGTACGTGGTCTCCTTGATCGACCAAAATCATTGATCCGATTCTCCCGTCGTGCGTGAGCGTGATGCCGTCATACACGCGAGCGAGAGGGGCTCTGTCACTACAAAGCGAGCAAATTTGTATCGCGAAATCGGTTTCTACACATACGACAGAGACGCCGTCGTATGTGCGAGCAGGAAAGCTGCCAGAATACCGATTCGGAAACGCCGCGCGCGGAATGACCGCGGATATTAATGATCGAAATTGAAATGAAAATTAATTACGCGGGATCGTGATTATAATCGGATCGATGATTGCCTGAGTGTTGCTATGCTTTGTGATTGCACATACGTGCAAAAGGGAGCCTTCGCAACAGGCCTATGAGCATATATTAACAATTACGGTGCCGTGTACGTGCGACGCGTAGCGACATCGATCTATATGCACTTATCACTACGTACATCTTAACTATCTAATTACATACCCTCAACGCCCATCCATAAGTCCCCCTTTATTACTATTTAATCCTTTGCCTTACATATGAATATTTTACAATTTACACTATACATTATCATAAACAAATCACATTTAATTTAATTACCCTTTACCATATTTGACAAACAAAACAAAAATTTAATCTTATACTATATTACCTATTACCTATTATTTACATGGTCTGTGGCGACCGACTTAACCATCCACAGTTCACTCTGAGAAGCCGTGGGGCCTGTCAGAGCAAACTGCGGGACTTAACATGTGAAATATTTGTTCAGCTTTGCCAAGGGTCATCATCATTTCATCGGTGGCGCATTGACTACCAGGGTCAGACCGAGCGGCTGGGTGGCACTACTCCTTATGGGAGCGCCCCCCTCAGGGGCGGAAAAACCTGTCGGTGACATCAGGAGTCAGATATTTGGTTATCTCCAATCGCCATTTAATGTCTGGAAAAAATTAAAATGTGTGCCGGCCCTTGGTTGATTCATTCCACCGTCGCTGCCAGGTCTTCTATGCCGCGTCAAGCGTCAATAGACGTATAGTCAGGTTACTTTTTCAGCAACATGCCGAGGAGGCGGGGCAAGGTGAAAGTCACCAACAACGGCCTCCTCACCTTTGAGGAGCTTCGTTGACGGACCGCTGACCTGTATGTGCAGGTCAAGTGGAAGAATGCGGCCAGGACCGGAAGCGCGTCCGTTGAAGTTGCTCGGTAGACCTTTGTGATTTCTAAGAGCGCACTACGTAGTCTATCAGTTTTATGGATACGCGAAATTCCATGTCCAAATGTCAAGGAAAACTATGACATATTTATTGCGAGAATTATATCAGAAGTCAACATAAATTACTTTTTTATTTTCTTCGCTTTAGTTTGCAAATTATTTAATATAAACTCAGGTTCGCGAATTCTCATACCCCGTTGGATACGGCTATCAGCTAATTCTGGAAGAAGGCAATCATTATAAAAACTTATCAAACGCGGTAGAACACGTGTCTCAAACTGTGGATCTGGCAAAAGTCGTATGATTTCGATTCCACTGTCGGCATATACAATTAAATCACAGTATTCCTTCTTCGCAATGTACAACTGTCCCTGTATTTGAAACCAATAATTATGTGATTCTTTTAAGTGAAGTACGGAGTTCACAATAGTTAAACATAATATATTGTTTTGTAATGCTGCCTCTAAAATTGGTTTGGAACCGATGGACGGAAGACATTTAATTTACCCCATTTAATTATTTGTACCGTGTGGCTCCTATCCATCGATTACCTTCAATTAGTAGCGGGCAGCACTATCTTTGTGGCTCTCGGTTCGAGCAGTTTCCGTTCTCGTTTCTTTCTTTCATTCCTTTTTTGATGTTCAACTTACGAAATAACTATCCCCGTTCAATTGATTTTTATATTTAAGTAAGTTTAATTACAAATTTAAACTTGCATTACCCGTTAAACTAGGTTTAAACCGGTGTCTAGTTTTGTTAACTTTATTACTGTAAAGTATTAGGTGCGTACTCTTGCCTAGACTTTTATAACTGATCGTTGCTCATATAGCCAGAAAGGCGAATCGTAAATTGTATAGATCTCTGAGAGCCGCCATGATCATGGAAACTGATTGCCTGAGAGAGAAAGACTATAGATAACTTCACGAGAATAATAAACGTCGCATAATTTGCACACGTGTTAAATTTAAAATTTTGTCTACTTTTTCATTTTTAACACCACAACAGGTCATAAGACCTAATAACGGTTTTGTAGTGAAACAGCAGTTGTATTGAATAACTGAATCGCAATCAAAATCCTGTAAACATATTGTGACAGTGAAGGAATCAGGGGTTCGAACGACAAGCCTTGGGATGAAAGGCCAGTGCCTTTCGCACTAGGCTACGAGAGCCCAATTGTTATATGAAGTCGTTCGAACTGGCAATGTTTGTATTTAGTATATTATTATGGCTACTCTTCCTTGCCATATATTGATATTATTGTCAACTAAATGAATCTAAATTTATACTTTTGTACGAATTCCCCGCCGAAAGGCTTATTATAACAAAATAAAGTACCTAACAAATAGACATTTCGTACGACGGGTTTCAAAAACGAATCTGCAGTTCACAGCATCCTGGTTCGAACCAACACCTATAGGAAAAGTTACTCGGTGAGCAAATCCAAACAATAGAATGATCACTGTCTTGACACGCCTCGCCAACGGACGCGCAAAGACGATGGAAAGTTTTTTGATGTGGCCACACGAACCGATCAATTAAAAAAAAATCAAAAAGACAACGGCATGGCAGTCGTCGTCTGCATCCGTTACGACACTCGTCCTTTTGGAGTTATCGCCGGAGTCTAAAGTGAAAATGAAAAAGTAAACCTCAGTCTTGAATAATATTCTATTCTTTCAACTTACTATCTACTACAATGTAACATTGCTCTGTAACTCCCTTTTAAAACAATAAATATACCTAACATTGTGTTTCATTCTTACTTTTATAATATTAAACTAAGGGCGTAATGCTCAATTCGTACTTACCACAAACTTACAGTAAAATTGGTAAATGGCCGAAATCCATCTGTTAACTATAGATTATAGAGATAAGGAATCCTTAACCATAGACTACTTTTGTTACAGTGTTGCCAACCGTACTATAATTATAGTATTTGTACTATAATTTTGGTCCGCGTACTATGTACGATATAAAATAGGTATAGTACGCCCAAAATACTATAATTTTGAAAATCGTACTATAATTTTATATAAAAGTACTATAATTCTGCATTTGCCATTTCGCAATCGAGTGGTCTTCGAAAATTTGGAAATCTGCGGCCCGCGGCGAAATATTTTTCCCAAAAAAAACAAGCCGACCACGAAAAATCGGGAACGTGCGGCCCGCGGCGAAATATTTTTCCTAAAAAAAACAAGCCGACCATGAAAATTTGGGAACGTGCCGAAATATTTGTCCTAAAAAAAACGAGCCGACCATGAAAATTTGGGAACCTGCGGCCCGCGACGAAATATTTTTCCTAAAAAAAACAAGCCGACTATGATAAATCGGGAAAATTTTCATTTTCAACAGGTGACAACGCGTACTATATTTTATCTCCATTCCACTGACAGCTGCTGTCAAAATAAATTTACGTATCTTTAAAACAGCCAATACACTCAAATTCATTTCACAATTGATTTCAATATGGGTATTGAACAACTATTAAATATCCGTGACATTTAATACATGTTTTCCTTTACTTTCTTGATTCTGTACATGTCTTAATTTAGTTAAACCGATTATCTAATTGAAATGTCAGTATCAATGAATTACGAATTAACTTTTCTTATTCAGATTTAGATATTTATGTAATATTAAACCAATAGATAGGTAGTTGAATTATATAAGTACTTAGTTACCTACACACCAACATGGTAATATTAGTTTTAATCACTCTATATAATTATTCACATCATGGCATATTTGTATTAATTATTGTAAATTACAAAATCTGACATTTCAACGGCAAGTGTTACCGTATCGGGAAAAACATGGGTCAAAAAATAACTTATATAATTCACTAATTGCGGAGACATTTTAATTAAATATTAAATCTGTATTTATAGTTATTGAATTTATTTTGTATATTTTTCATATTTTTGTCATCGTTTAACAATTACAAAATAATTTACCTAAATTATGAAAAAGAGAATTTTTATATATGGTAATATTTTCAATAGAAAAACAGAACGAAGCTATTGCAGATTTGGTGGACCATAGACAACTCGATCAAAACTATAAAAGGCTTTCTGCATAGTGTTTTGTTGTAATAATGACAGACGATTGAGCATCGCGCTATAACCCTTACCAATAATTCATATTATGTATGTTCTCTCCCTTGGTAATAGTACCTTGTGAAACATTTGACAAAGTGATTAAAATATTTAAAGTTTTTAAACTATTTAATTTAAACTATGCAGTTCGGACACTCATTCCAGACTTCTAGACAAGTCTTCTGATAAAAAATCGCACTTCAATCTAAATTAATTGTTACATACGCAATCCATCTATTTCTCGTAGAAACAAAATCTGTTCTCCACCCTGTGCAGGCGCATATTATAATCCTATTAGGATCGGACATGGTCGAAAAAAAAAACATACGCAATACTATTGGAGGTCACTCTCCAGGAAAAGAGAGTTATTCTCTGTTTTGTTAGGTATTTCAAATCAATCAGATTTAGCCATCAAAATTAGTAATATTTCTTAACTATTGTCAACAACAAAATATGGCATTAGAAGTAAACTTCAATGACAATTAGCTAAAAATTCTTCCATTTTAAAGATAAATACAAAACACTCACGTAGGTACATTACTACTAGGTACCTACCTAGGCTATAATATAATGTTTGAGACGTTCACGGTTGTTTTTTTTATCATATTAGATTCGTGGGTTTCCACCGCATGTACTTCTTCCTTCGAATTTCCTAAAAAGTAAAATACAAACTTCTCGAACGATAGGTAAAGAAGCGTGGTCCGGCATAAGGGAAATTTCTCACAATTGGTAAAGGAAGCCAACGGAATCCATAGAATTTTTCTTATAAAACATCTTTTTTCATCTGTCTCCCACTCAGCGGAATCATTTGATCATTATTAAAAGAAAGTTTCATTTGCTGTTGGCAGGTAAGATAATTGCGCATGCGATTGGCGTACGTTAACTTGTTGGCCTATAAATTTGTAAGTCTCAGATTCAAATCCTGGGTGTGACAAATTAACACATTTTTTCAATGTGTGTTTATAGTCTTGAGTCTCTGAGCAAGTGGCTAACATCCATTTATCTGTAGATACAACCTCTACTCTGTAAAGGCACGAATAACTTACATAAGGATCTAACACGGCAGTGACAAAGGGTGGAGGTAGGCATGTCAAGATCCGACATAAATAGTGCAAACTAAATTTTGTCAGTCATATTTATTTGAATAGACATTCAAATATATGGCTGTCATTGGCGGTTCCATCTTGCCAGAAAACATTTGGCATGCTTCTTAAATTACATTATCGTTCATACGGTGCACATGACCTAGCCAGCATTCTCCGAATCCTAATTGATTGAACTGCACTGAGCATTGTATTTGTCCTTTAAAAATAATCACGAGTTAATGTCCAAGATACTAAGGTGTAAGTGAGCGCAAGCTTTATCAAAATTGTCTGAAGCATGTTTTTTGATATAACTGAAAACATAGGTCTTGCGTCGGTCTGTCTTCGACAACCCCCGACACAGTTAGAGACGCCATCAACACAGCTATCCTTCTCTTCATGTCTGTTAATCGAAGTGCGCCCACCCAGCCTCTTTCCCTGGCTTTCTGGAATCGGTGCATAGTTCGTTTGGTCGAAAATACTAGTTCGCACCACATCTGAAAAAAGTACAGCTTCACAGAGGAAATACTTATTAATTTTAATTTCATTATTATAAGCGGAGGGCAATTATCTGCTGGTTAAAAGCCTACCCTAGTTACATCTATTTTTTTAGTCTCAGTTCTTCTCTGCCAAGTACATTGACTACTAATTTAGGAATTAACAATCAAAATATGTTTTTCAACATTACATTCGAGCACTAAAATTTTAGATTAGGTGAGATTTTTCGGCTCTATATTACGACCGTACTCCCTGGATAAACGTCAGATTTTTTATTTTACACTTGAAAGTATCTAAATGCCATTTTTTGAGCATAGACAACCATGGCTATCCAGCTATTATAATCGTAGACAATAAAAATAACCGCTATTATAAGCGAAGACAATAATTACGTTCACAGAGAACAGTGAAATATTAATTAACTTAATACCTAATTAACAATACAATTATTATTACGTTGGCTACAATACTTGTCGTTTATTTCTGTAATTGAGGCCCAAATCATGTCGCTGAAATGGATAGATGATATCCTCACTATGGGCTTATCTCTCCAAGAATGTAAGATACGTAATATCTCCTTTTATACAGATAACCAACTCGCCCTTCCGTTCAAAGACTGGAAACAAGTTGAAGACCTCTATTTTTGCGAATAGTCCCACAGACTAATGTTTTTCACCAGCCAACCCGACACTACTGTAAACTGCCCAGGTGCTGGAGTTTATTCTGCTGTTGACCACGATTCAGTCACACGAGCACTAGGTACGCCTTTCATGTCCTCGCCTACCACGAACGACCTCACCTACTTCTTCTTCCACACCGGTCACTCCCTTGACCTCCTTTGTGTCCGAGATGGACCAGGAAGTGGGTTCTCGGGCGTGTCGACACCCGAGTCCATACGAATGCGTAATCCTGCTCTGATCATCTGTTCCAAAGGCCTCCATTTCAGCGTGAAAACAGGCTGGAATCAAAACAATATTCCACTTTAGTAAATTGAATTTAATCCTTGGGAAACACAGGCATTGTCAAAACGTTCGATTAACTTATATAAATTATATTTGGTGATTAAATTATTACCTTGTGACGTATCTATTAGTCGATTATCCGGATAATATTGATTAGTTTGTGACAGCTGAAACAAAAATAAATCGTTATTTTTGGATGTAGAAAAAAAATGAAATAGTTACAATTATACAATATTCTAGGCTTATGAAATAATATATCGGCACATTATGAAGTAATTGGCATATAATGAGAACTTTCAAGCAATGCATTCGTATATTTTGACAGTTATCTGACATCCATGGAGATAGAGGTAAAATGAATTTAAATTACCAGAAACCATTAATAAGCGTACAATATCATAGATAAATTATTTCAGGTCCATTTACCTGGATCACCCAATGTTAAAACTCCAACTTTTTTTGGGTGCATTTGTTTGTGCATCGTTAGTGCACGTTTGTGCACGATTTTCTTTCGTTTGTGCACATATAATAACAGAAAAATTCCAATTTCAAATTGGGTGTTCCAGTTAAACGTTTGGTCTCTATTGACTTGATACTTGAACCAATAAATTAGCCTTAAATTTTTTTTGTTAAATGCATCTGATTAGGTATATTTATGTTACTTTGAACACGATTTTTTAAATTTTTATCTCTTATATTAAGCTAGTAATTTAATTTTGAGCGGCCATCAAGTTTTAAAACCAAACTTTTTTTAATTACACACCTTTGAGTAATTTAATTACATGATTTTTCATGAGGTTTTTATTGTTTTTTCATTTAAATTACGCGAAAAATTCGCATTTTTCCATTTTCACTAAGTACCCCGTGAAAATATCCCGAACAAAAACAACCGCATCCGTTTGGAACATTCAAAAGAGTCTATACAAAATAGCCAAAACGGTGTAATGCTCACTAAATATGTCTGTTTATAATAGACTACCTTAAAATTGATTTTAGATTACAAAAAAGTGTCAAAATTACAAAAACATTCAACATTCTTAACATTTATCTTTTTATTTATGATTTTGAATAGATCAATGTCAGTTGCATACGGGAAAAGCAGTAATTTTAATTATTCTTAGGTACCTACTGTTTTTTAACAATATGATCCGCAAATTAAAATAAATAAGTTATTAGAATACAATTAGGTATGCATATTTTTGAAAAATGCAATATATTTTTATGCAACGATATTTTCTTCAAAAGATAATATTGGAATGACATTTATATTTATTTTGTATATATGAGTTACCTTGCAGGCACTTAACTCTTCCTAAAAATATTTGCATAGGTATTATGATTTTTTTCTTTTTCTCTGTTTCTCCATATGGTGCAACGTATGCTTGTAGTTCTGGTATGTATTATGTTAGGAGAGAAGTGTTAGACAAGAACTTCATATTATGCTCTTCAGAATCGATATCAAATGAAGTTTTGTAGGTACTTTAAAAAGTTATTGCCTCTGACGGCTTCGACAATTGTTTCACGCAAATGGTTTTCTTCTGAATGTGTGAGTTTATGAGTTCTTAAACAACGTACCGACCTACATATCTGTTTACATTTATATTTAAATTCATCACGTTTATGAGTTTATAAATGACATATTTGTTTACATTTAAAATGAAATAGATCACACGCAAATGGTTTTTCTCATGTTTCGTTTTATGAACTTTAAGATAATGTTGTGCCGAGGCTCCGTATAGGTAGACAATTTATTTAAAAGGTTATTCACCATTAAGTATCTTTACATATGTTTGACGATTACTCCGTCGCGAGCATCCAAATGAACATACATTGCATTTATAAGATTTTACACGAGTATTTTCTATATATGTATATAATCATTTCATGTGTTTTAAGACAACTAAGTCGCACGGATTTATATGAATATACATCGCATTTTAAAGGTTTTTCACCAGAATTGGTCATTTGTTTGTTTTAAGGATGACTAAGTTCCGAGCATCTATATGAGCATACATTGCATTTATAAGGTTTTTCACCAGTCACCAAAAATGCCGGCGCAGCTTAAGAGTTGGCCTATTGCGTCGAGGGTCACAGGTTCTAATCCTCGGTCTGGCAAGTACGCATATTATTCGCGAGAATCTATATGAACATACATTGCATTTATTAGATTTTCTTCAGAATGCGTCATTGTGTCTTTTTAAAATTTAATTCGCGAGCATCTATATGAACACAAATCGCATTTGTGAGGGTGTGCACCAGTATTAATTGTCATTCAACATATTTTAAGACTACAAGGTGTTTTAAATGACATATTTGATTACATTTCAAATCACAATCATCACACGCAACTGGTTTTTCTACTGAATGTGTAAGTTTATGAGTTCTTAAACAACGTATTCAATACGTTGCTGCCAAAAGTTGGTAAGTCGATAGTTTAGGTATTTTGAGCATACCACGGATAAGATGTCTATACTTATATACGTTTGCTAGAAAAAAAAATCAAGAGCATCCGATTTTTAGAACATTGTATTTTTAGCTATTCATTATGTTGATAAAAATACGTAACTCTTGATTTTTCAATTTCCCAACATCAAAAGACTGTAGAGATGTTTACAGTATCTAGAATAATGTAATTACATTATTTTCAACAGAAGGTATATCGAAGAAATATCAGAAACATTATCAAATTACATAAACTTATTCAATGAAAGAACTTAAAGTTCTAATGTGTAAGTTCATAATATGAGCTTACACATTCAGGAGAAAACCCATTTGCGTGTGATGAATGTGATTTCCAATATAATCAAATATGTAATTTAAAAATAACTAGTAAGCTTAAAACATATTATGGAATGGCAATACTGATAAAAAAAACCTTATAAATGCGATGAATGTTCATATAGATGCTCGCAAATTAGTTGTCTTCTCCTCTCTTCCATCAATAAACGTACAATATCATAGATAAATTATTTCTCTTACCTTATTGAATCCCGTTCACGAGAATTCTCTCTCTCTCTGGAGATGGTTGGATTGATAGTTATTAACTGAAATTGGTACTCATAACCCGGCATTGTATACTTATTATTATTCTGCCGATAAGTTGCCATTTTTGACAGCTTGCAATACTGTTCAATATTGATAGGTTGGCCCATAGACTAATATTATCGATTGATCGTTTCAATAATAATATATAGTAATATTTTGTTATCATGTCGAAGCGTAATGAAATATGCAAGTTCCTATTTCTTTCGAGCGTTCTTTCTTTTTAAATAAAGCTACGTCTTTTTCAACCTTGTAAATGGCTAATTTTGATTCAATAATAATTAATGTCGTCCACAAAAGCCGACGATAAGCGAGGTTGCAATGCAGATACGTTTCATAAAACACTTATTTACATATTCCAAAGTTTTTTCGTCGGCCTTTAAGACAAGCAATAAGATAGTAGTTATAATAAATTAAGTTGTAGTCTGCCCCTAGGTTGAAAGCATAACCGAGAAAATTAAGATTTAAAAAAATTATGAGGTTAGTTTGGTATATTATGTAATATGAAAACACGCTTCATGAATATTTATGATAGGTATATTATGCCGAAAGGTAAGTTTTAAGTAGGAAAAGTGGCATTTTAATGAAAACCAGTGACGTTTAATTTCAATCAGTGTAAGCCGTTTTATCGAGGCTATTTGACCGGGCCATTTGTTTGTGGAGGCGAAATGTTTTTGGGGCTCATAAACTGGAGCCTGTTTTATTTATTATACATTTAATTAAATGAATTCAAATACGGAATACTGACTATGGATAAATATTATTATCTTATAAAAACAATCACTAATTAAAGAGTAAATAAAAGCCATTCAATGGCTCATTTCATCTCACTCGTATTTCTTATTTTATTGATTAAATTTGTGTCGGAATAATCTGAAATAATAACAATATCGTTTAGTTAACACGGCTAAATTATCTATAACGTTATTTTGAAAAATTTTCCTTATTTTCGCATACTTACCTACCTATTTGAAGCGTTTTTATATGAAGGTTTAAGCACGAGTGTCTTTGTGTCGAAGGTTACTTTATAATAAATTATTTAAATTTTATGAAATGCATTGGCGAAGTCTAATATGCTATACTGATTTTTGTAATCTATTTTTCATTGTAAAAGATTTTTATATATGTACTTATAATAGCGTGTTACCCATATAATAGCATTTTTTCAAAGATTGTCTATGCTCAAAAAGTGTCACTTAGATGCTTTCAAATATTGAAAAAAATCTGACGTTTACCCAGGGAGTAGCGTCGTAACATAGAGCCGATTTTTCCTTTTTTCATTTTTTATTTTCCACTAAAGTATTTATTTAAAACAAAAAAAAATATACATAACAAGATAATATGGTGTTTTTTTCAATATACTGTAATCACAAACAGCGATGAATTTTAAATTGACAATAATTGATGAAGATTGGTGCAAAGGATTACAAGGGATCACAAACGAAGGGTGAGGGTAGACTATGGACTGTGGCTGACAAAGTTTATTGTGCACTATGTATGTCGGATCTCAACAGCCTACCTCCACCCTTCGCCACTGGTGTATCTTGTATGTAGACAATATTACTTTTTATCCTTGACCGGCATAGGAAATGATTTTTCTTCAACATAACTGGTCTCTACTATCAATGTTTTTACTATGGAACTTTGGCTTTACCTTCTTCCAAAGTATGGGTGTGCGCATCGGCCCCAGAGTGTTAAGCTTATCATTTAGTTTCACCCAGAGCTGCTTAGTCATCGTGGTATCACATTGATTCAATGGTAAATTCACCAGCACAGGATTTTCTGAAAAGATGATAGATATATATTGTTTACATGGAACATAGTAAGAAGCACTCGGCATGAATGTCGCTGAAGGGAACAGAAAATTAATGGGGACCGGCTTGCCATATTGGATGTCGTATAACAAGCTATAGATAGCGAGTGTGGAAAAATATGAGATACACTCCAGATGTTACCGAAGGCAACCACTATTTTCCTCGGCTTGTAGGATCTAGTCGAAGTTGCAGCTTACTGGGCAAGCCTTGCATGAAAATAGATTCTCCGTACTTTGCATTTCACCGAACTTGCAGGTTTGGTCATCAGAGAACCCCCACTTCATCAGGTGCGCCCTACCATGGTTCTCAGTCTGTTTAGGGCTTTCCATGTATAGTACCCGAGACTGGCTCCGGGTGGGAGATGCTCTGCTGGCTTTACCCAATCTTCTGATCTATAATATATCACTCTTGCCAGGAACTTAAAAATATCACACGAACTCACACAGATACTGACAGGCCACGGAGCGGTGCGAGCTTATCTAAAAAGATTTAAATTGAGGGATGATGACTGTTGTCCATGTGACGGCAACACATCTCGAATTGTGTGGCATTTCATCAACGACTGCCCTAGACTAGAAAGGGAGCGATGGACTCTCAGGACTCGATATAGACAGCATAATTATGAAATTGACCTCCAAAAGCCTCGCGAAGTACTAAGCAATAACTCAAGAATACTACACAAAATATTTAATCCTGGCCATAAAGAAAATTAAAGATATAAATGGAGAACCTAATTAGCTCCACATCAATAGCCGGGTCTACACTCGGGACTTTTCCATACGTCTCACGAATTGAACTCAGGGCATGCGTCGTCGACCTTGAAATCGGGTTGAAAATGGCCGCCATTTTGTGATGAAAGTACTAACGCACTGCGATCCGACCGGCTTGGAATTCTGTTCAACACCCCAGCAGCTTCGTATTTTTTCGGTAAGATTCGGGTCGTTCGTGCATTTGGCTGTCAGTTGCGTTGTCAATAAATGTATTTATTTGAGCCTCTAATCTCTATGAATAGATCATATTGGATGCATGTTAGTATTGAAATATTACGACTTTTTTGCAAAATGTCGACTGAAATGATGACAATGAATTTTATTGAGGACTATAGGGCACAATTCGCATTATGGGATATAACCCATAAAGACTATACGAACAAACTGAAGCGCAATGATGCCTACATATTATTGGCAGGAAAGTTTGGAATGTCAGTTTTAGGAGTAAAAAATAAAATAAAAAGCTTAAGGTCCTACTTTTCCAAGGAGTACCATAAAACAAAGGAAACGAAGAGTGGCGCTGGGGCTGACAACAAGCATGAACCCTCGTGGTTTGCATATGAGTCAATGTTGTTCGTAGCAGACTCTGTTACACCACGTACTACAAAGGACTCCGTAACCTCACCTACCTCTGTGATGACTGAAAATTCTGGGATAATAATAATTGAAGACATGAATAATGTAAGTCCAATTGATAATTTTAATAGGTAGATACTGTATTATAATTTTTTAATGAAATCTGTGGATGGTATTTGGAATCCAGTTGGCTTGAAGTTGTCAACCATAGATGTACTAAATATATGATAGGCAAAGAAACAGCTTACTCATGCAACCGAATGAAGCATGCCGACAACTTACGAGAAAAAGTGACGTGATGAAAAAAAGGCATCACGGAGGATTTACGTTGGCCCTTTGACCGTAATTATAACGTACTCATATAATATAATAATGTTCAGCGAAGGAAGGTTTAAAATAACAACACTGTTAGGATTTTAGTATAATTATATTTGAATGTTGGAAATTTATGAAAAGATTGGTAGGTTTTTTAGGTACTTGCCTACATGTCTTTCAAAAGTAATACAAGTAATTATAATAATAACAATAGCAATAAATTACTTAATTAAAGTAAATAAAATTATAAAAAGATATATTATGTAATCATATTATATTACAAAAATAAAGTTTACATAAAGATATACACATTGAAAACACATGAAATTCTTGCAAATATCCCATCACTGTAATTAATTCAGCATTAATTAAGTTTAACTTACATATTTGTAATTAGTTTGGGTTTAATTAGGTTATACTTAACAACTTTCCAATATTTCTGTTATGCTAAATATTAAGAGGATTAATAAGTAATTTTCGAATTAATAATATCAACTAATCATTTAAAAATAAGAAACACGGATATATAAAAACATAATATAATTAGTGTTGATATATATAGCCGTCTAATATAATAACATAACTAAATATTATAAGTAATAATATAAGAATATTATAAATATGTTTAACTACGGCACTGGCTGTCAGTCAATGCTAAATACTAATTAATACTAATTACAGTTAAATGTTCACTTGAGTGTCCGGCGTGACATCAGTGTATAATCGAAGGTCTATTGTAACGGTCGCAAAATCAATGTAATCTTTTACTCTGTATATTATTATTCATGATGATAATAATAAAGTTAATCATATGAAGAAAACCATGTTCATAATTTAACATCCTCTAAACGATCCATTATCCCAACATGGTAGCAGAACGCGGTTTAAATATAAAACTAGTGCAACGTGGTTTAAAAACGTAAAACCAGTGCTCCGTAAATTGTACCGCGGGTTCCCGGTGACAATAATAAAAGTGCGATCACAGCGGATCAGAAAACAGACCGCTTGGTTAAGTGAAACGCAGTGGCGGCGTAAGGCTGCAAAATAATTCAATAAAAAAGAAAAATAAATAAATAATAAATAAAATTATTATTACGAAAATGGCAAATCTAACGAAGATCACAGAGGTAAATATACCAATCTTCGAAGGAAGGAATTACAATAGCTGGAAATACAGATTGCTGAACATTCTAGAATACAACGAGTGTCAAGCGCCAGCAATCCGAACAATGGAAACAACAGAAAAATATGCGGAATGGAAAAAACTAGATTTAAAAGCCAAAACCATTCTAATTAGTGCAGTTTCAGATAGCCAATTAGAATTTATCAAGAACTGCGACACGACATTGACAATGCTGAAAAAACTAGATGAAATACACTCAACGAAATCAACGCCGATGCAGATAATCTGCAGGTCAAAAATCGTGGAAATTAAAATGAAAAACTATGCAACTGTCGATGATTTCTTCTTAGACTTCCAGAAAACCTGCAATGAATATGTAAATGCAGGTGGTACTCTTCAACAAGAAGAGCAGATAAGATATTTAATAAAGGCACTACCGTTAAGCTATAGTGCGATAGGTGATTTCATTGACATAGTTCCGGCGGAAAAACAAACAATGGAATATGTCAAATCGAAAATCAAGGAAAAAAGCCTAACAAACACGGAAAATCCACAAAAGACGAATGTAAGCACATTCAATACAAAAACAAAAACAAAAGCCCTGTGCTATATATGCAATAAGCAAGGACACAAGCAGCAACAGTGTTGGTTCGCAAATCAAACCGACAATCTACAGCAGGGATATGGGCCCAGCACCAGAAACAGCGGCAATACACCACAACAGCCGACGAACAAAAACAATAACGAGAAATTTGGATATCAGAGAGGCAGAGGCACAAGATACCAGCGAGGCGGCAGCCGAGGCAGAGGCATCCAGCAGCAGCAACAACAACTAAACTTGAACACGTGGGCTCTTCAAGTAAATCATCATAAACTCAGTGCAAACAGTGAAGAAACAAGTGAGAGTGAAATAAAGTGGCTACTCGATAGCGGGTGCACAGATCACCTAGTGAAAAGCGATAAGTTCTATTCAAGTTGCGTTGAGGTTAAAGAGCCAATCGACGTAAACCTACCCGACGGCAAAAAGTTGCGAGCAACAAAAGTGGGAAATATTGTAAGTTACTTTAAAACCCATAATAATGTTGAGCTAGTAGAACTAAAAAACGTCTATTTGGTAGAAGGTTTAAAGAAAAATCTGTTAAGTTTTTCAAAAATAACACAAAATTGCACAATAGTAGCGCGCGATTCAAACGCCAAAATCTTTGATAAAAAAACCAGAAACCTTATAGCAGTGGCTAATAAAATAAATGATTTATACTACATGACTAGCTTTGTAAAAATTCCTAAAGATTCAAGCAAGATTAGTACATACAATGATTATCCAAATGAAGCCTTCACAAATACAACGAGATTAACAAAAAAGGAAAAGTGGCATCGAGCGTTAGGCCATGTAAACTTTAGATATCTAGAAAAAATAGTAAAAGATAAGTTACTTGATGGACTACCAGACCATCTTGAAAAACAAGAAATGAAATGCGCGACATGTATTGAAAGTAAAATGGCAAATTTACCTTTTGAAAATCATCGCGCGAAAACAACAGCAATAAACGAAATAATACACACCGATCTAAACGGTCCGCACAATATTGTGGGCTATAAAGGTGAAAAATACTTTTTGACTGTCATAGACGATTACAGCAAATGTGCAAAAATTTATTGTATAAAAAATAAATCAGAAACGGCCGAGTGTCTCAAAAATCACATTAACTTTGTAGAGAATCAATTCGGGAAATCAATAAAAAGATTGCAATGCGATAAGGGGACCGAATATTTAAATCGAGAAATATACGAATTTGCAAACAAAAAGGGAATCGAAATTTTACCATGTCCGACAAACGTACACGAACTCAATGGAGTCGCTGAACGTTATAACAGATCAGCAATGGACATAGCAAGATGTTTAATTAAAGAGGCGCGCATAAGTAAAATTTATTGGCCCGAGGCAATAAATACAGTTGCCTATTTAAAAAATCGAACTATCGCAAATACGTGCGAGAATAAAACGCCTTATGAAATATTTTTCGGGGTTAAGCCGAAAGCCAAACATTTAAAAATTTATGGCTCAAGAGTTTTTGTCCGAATTCCGGAAATAAACAGAAAAAAATGGGACGATAAGTCACAAATCGGAGTACTCGTAGGATATGCACATTTCGGGTACCGAGTTTTGGTTAAAAATAAGGTGATCGAGGCAAGACATGTGCAGGTTATCGAAAAAGGTACAAGACTAATATGCCTAGAAAATCAGACTAATGAAAACACTTTCGACGGAAGTAACGAATCACAAAACCGTGTAAACATTGATCTAAATGAGCAGGGCTCGGAGATCGAATTAAGCGAAAGTGAAAATGAGCGTGAAAATGATAATGATAATGAAGTATTTGTTGAAAATGAACAGGCGAGCGAATCGGTCAAAGTTAAAACTAGACGAGTATCCGCACGCGAAAAAAAGACAGTTGAGCGTTACGGAAATCCTATAGCTCACTGTATATACGTTAATTACATAAACGCAAATGCGCCAAGTACATATGAGGAAGCTTTAACCTCAAAAGACTCTGACCATTGGCGAGCGGCGATGGATTCAGAAATTAACTGTCTAAATAAAAACAAAACATGGTGTCTAGTCGATAAGCCGACTGATAAGAAAATAATCGATGTTAAATGGATATTTAAAAGAAAGAGCGATGATACATATAAAGCGCGTCTAGTAGTACGCGGCTTTCAACAAAGTGAACACTTGGAAAACGTTTATTCCCCGGTGGGAAAAATGTTAACTTTTAAAATTCTTGTGAGTTATTGCACAACGAATAATCTCTTCATTGACCAGATGGACGTTGAGACCGCATTTCTCAATGGACCAGTTAAAAGCGAAGTTTATATTTACCAGCCAAAAGGCTATCAAAAAGAAAAAAATAAAGTCTGCAAACTAGAGAAAGCGTTATATGGTTTGCGAGAAAGTCCACTTGCGTGGTACGAAACATTCGATGAATATGTAAAAAAATTAGATTTCAAGAGAAGCGAATACGATAATTGTCTTTATGTAAAAACCGAAAATAAGGAATCAATATATCTCCTGGTATTCGTAGACGATCTGTTGATCTGTGGGAAAGACAAATTAAAAATTGACTTAATTAAGAAAAGTTTAATGAAAAGATTTACGATGAAAGACCTTAATGAGGTTAAAAGTTATATAGGCATCGATATAGATTACAATAAAGATCAAAACAACATGAAGCTAAGCCAGACAAAATATATCGAATCATTAGCCTCTAAATATCAGTTAGAAAATTCTAAACTATACGAAACTCCAATGGAGACAAACCTAAAAATCGATCAAGCGAGCGAAACAGATGAATCAATAAAATACAGAAACTTGATCGGCGAACTTTTATACATAAGCTCAGGCACTAGACCTGATATCGCGTACAGCGTTAATTACTTAAGCCGTTTTCAAAACTGCTACGACAAAACCCATTACAAGTATGCGATGCGAATTCTAAAATACTTATTAAAGACCAAAGATCTAAAATTAAGATATGGCAAAAACGAAAAGAACGATAAAATAGATTGTTACGTCGACTCGGACTATGCGGGCGACAATATAGACAGAAAATCGACGAGCGGTTACGCAATTCGACTAAACGGAAATTTAATTTTTTGGAAGTCAAAAAAACAAAATGTGGTTACAAAATGCTCCACTTTCGCGGAATATATAGCACTGTCAGAAGCAGTCACAGAAATTTTATTTGTGAGAAATATATGTAACGAAAGTTTTGATTTAAAAATAAATACACCAATCAAAATTCACGAGGACAATAGCGGAGCGGTCGCTATTGCAAAGTTTGGAAATTTTACAAAAAACTCCAAACACATTGAAATTCAATTTCATTATGTAAACGAACATTACCAAAACAAGACGATTGACATAGTAAAAGTTGATTCAAAAAATAATATAGCGGACATCTTTACCAAAGCATTGGATAAAACGAGCTTCCTGGAAAATCGTCAAAGACTGAAGTTAATCTAATGTACAAGTACAAAAGTAATTAAACGGCTAAGAGGCGTGTTGATATATATAGCCGTCTAATATAATAACATAACTAAATATTATAAGTAATAATATAAGAATATTATAAATATGTTTAACTACGGCACTGGCTGTCAGTCAATGCTAAATACTAATTAATACTAATTACAGTTAAATGTTCACTTGAGTGTCCGGCGTGACATCAGTGTATAATCGAAGGTCTATTGTAACGGTCGCAAAATCAATGTAATCTTTTACTCTGTATATTATTATTCATGATGATAATAATAAAGTTAATCATATGAAGAAAACCATGTTCATAATTTAACATCCTCTAAACGATCCATTATCCCAACAATTAGTACGTACATATCTATAGGTATATGGATTATAAATATCTGAACACAAACACCTCTCATAATCAATTAATTTGGTAAACAAAATAAATATATAATATATAGAACGTTATTCACTATCTTCACATTCTTAAAAAATCTTGTGTACTGGGATTCCACGAAGAATTAACAGAGAATAATTTCAAAGTATCAACGCATACAATGATATAACAATACTCAAATATACGATAAAATCAAAATGTGTTTCTTATATTCCATTATAATATTAATAATCAATGCGTTCACTTAAATGCGGTCCTGAGCAATACATAGACGGCTGCTGTGTAAACAGAGTAATACAGAACGAATTTAATTACGACGTTATGCAGTAGAGATTATTCATGATTATTATTTTAACATGTATAAATTTAATTAAGTATACTCATTTGTGATACGTCACGGCTCCTAAGTGTTTATTCTTTTCATTGCTGTCGTTTTTACAATTTAACACACTACACACAACCATTTTTACTGAATAGTACCTAGCTCAGGTGAACCTTTCATGTTGACTTACCAATGCAAACTGAGCGTCAATGTGACGCGCGTTAAAGTATTACCATAACTTGATTACCAGCCTGCCTCACCATACTTTCATATAACCTGCCGTCCCTAGTTGTCAAATGACAAGTCAGGTTGAAATTCAATCTTCACGAATGATATTGAATGGTATTTAGCGGCCTTTCAGGATGCCGGAGTCAGGTTGGATTGGAAACCCAAGCATTCCATGTTGAAATTCTTTTGAGGCGTAGCACGTAGCCAAGGCAGGTCCAACGTAGCTTCGCCCTCAATATGAGAGGCTGCATGGTCTGGTGTCTTATCTCCTTTTTGATCTGGGCCCATTTGCTATAGCTCCAGCCGTTTCTATTAGCTATTTCTACACTACATTTGGACGTATTTCTGCAAACAAGATCCAACCCTCACGTGTAACATGTTGAGAAAATTCAATATTTGAGAGATGATTGATTTAAAAAATATGATTTGTGATTATTTAATTTAAACATCTGATAGGATACTTTAATAAAATCAAATAATCACATATCATTTTAAATCAATCTTAACTCAAATATTGAATTTTCTCAACACGTTACACGTGAGGGTTGGATCTTGTTTGCAGAAATACGTCCATTTGTTATAAATAACTCTACACGTGTATGTTTTGACGTGATATGGAACCGACAGTCGACATAAAATACTGCATAAACTCATCCTGGATGTCCTTCGCAGCTCTTGATACATTCCGTGGAATGCTTTGAAGAGGCCTCATACCACTATCACTTGAAGTGACTTGTCTCCAAGATTCAGGAATTGTATCTCCTGTACTTGCATCTTCATTATCGAAGCATCCTGTGGGTGAATAATGTCTTCCCGAATCCGGTTGTAAACGTATAAAATTATGCAGATATACACACGCTAGCACAATATCAACAACAGTATTTTCAATATTAATCTCTATAGGCTTCCGAAAGATCCTGAAAACGGATGCGAGTACCCCGAACGCATTTTCAACAATATTCCTTGCTCTTGAGAGCCTATAATTGAAAACTCTCTTCGGGGATCCTCGACTCAAATCAATTTTATATGGCTTCATTATATATTTCAACAATGGGAATGCATCATCTGCCACTAATGTGAATGGGATTGGCATTGTGCGGCCAGGTAGCGGTTCATCTGGTGGCAAATCTAAGTCATTGTTCATAAGTCTTTGACTAAATTCCGTATTTTTGAAGACGCCACCATCTGATATTCGTCCTTGGCAACCAACATTTACATATATAAAATTGTAGTTGGCGTCCACAATTGCCATCAATACAATACTGTTGGTTCCTTTGTAATTATAAAATTCTGCCACCGTGTTTTCTGGACGTTGTATTACTACATGTTTTCCATCTACTGCACCTATGCAGTGAGGAAAATTCCAACGTGTGTCGAACTCATTTGCAATTGCTTTCCATTGGTGTGTATCAGCCGGTAACTGGAAAAATAATAAATGGCAAAAATTAACAATGTTGTCTTTTGTTTCAGGATAATATTCACTCTACTCCTAGTCTAAGTACTCCTACTTCTAGAAATAGCGAAACCTCTGCTCATCCACTGAGAACAAAGAGAAATGTAAAGAGAAGGAGGGATGAGGACGAGAAGAAAGAAGAGGAGGCATTTCGTTTTCTCAAAGTTGCAGCGCAAGAATTATCAGCAAAAGATGATTTGACAATTTTTGGGCAAATGATTACAGCCCAATTAAGGAAGCTCAACAAACGCAACCAAGCACTTGCCAAAAATGATATACAAAACCGGCTTTTTCAAATACAAATGGACGAATTGAATAATCCTTCGTACAATGAAGACATTCCACTAGGCTCGACAGCTGATTCTCCGTCTCCCATGGAAACTCCTCAGTCACCACAATTCTTCCATCAAGACCAGAACAGCGAATACGAGCTTGAAAATTATCTTATATTTAATAATAAATAATTGTACCTACTTATGCCAAATATTATAAATTATATTTGACACCTCAATACTACAACTACCTACCTAGATAATTTGATTTCACCAGCGCTCGGAATGGACCGGAACGCACCGGAGCACCGTTGTGGTTCGCGGAATTCCAAAATATACCGTTCCGGCTCGTGGATTCATTTAAAATTGCGTTGCGGTTCGTTAGATTGAAATAATTATGTGTGAATGTATTAATTGATACTGTATTAATTTTGTGATTGAAAGTGAGATAACTTTTAAACCATAAATGCATTAAATAAATAAAATAATACACCTATCTACATTATTTTTCCATACAGTTGAACATTATTTAATTTGTTCCCAATCAGACAAGCACAATTTTCCATTTGTATTTTAAATAATAATTATAGCTATAGGTAGATAGTTAATCAAGTAAAGTTTTTAAATTTCATTTTCCGAACAATGACCAAATCAGAGTTATCTAGTTGTAGTATTGAGATGTCGTATTATGTACCTACTTATAGTGATGATATCAATAAACTAATCACCTTGACATAATCTTTCAAACATTCAATTATTGCTTTTAGCACCTCTGGAAGCATTTTCGAAATGAACTGCTTCGATACCTTAAACAAAAACATCAGAGACATGAAGGAATCACCGGTCGCCAAATACCGAAGAGTGATAGCCAGCTTTATTTCGGGGGGTATCGCTTCCCTTAATCGAGTGTTTTGTTTTTCAATTTTTCCTTTAATCATTCCTAACAACATGTCAAAGCTTGCCTTCGACATTCGCGTGATATTTTGGAAAAGAACGTTTTCGTTTGTCTCAATTTCCCTCATTATTCCGAAATTTCTGGTTTTAAAATACTCTTTCATCCAAATCGATCGACGTTTTTCTCGCCGTTTTTTTATTTTTTGCAGTACAATGAATGCAGCACTGATCCCCGCTAGCATAACAGCATCAGTTGCTTCCATTGTAACTTCAGTAGTTTCAGTAATGTTAGATATAAATCTTGATGTGTATAATTATTTTGACAGATGATGTTCGGGCGGGCATAGACTTTTATTTGCGAGGGTGAATATGCATACAAAAATATTTGTCATTCATGTCATACAAAGTACACCGATAGATGGCACTAAACTTGTTCCATGACCAATTTTGCCGTTAGGACACACTCAATTATGCTTATTTATTACAAATATGACTGCAATAGTAAGTAAAAAAAATACTAATATAATTAAGTATTTGTTATTGCAAATCATACTGTTTGCTTTTAACTTTTTGCATTAGTTTCCCAAGTACGTTCGGTAGTGGCGCTGTATTACCGAGATGAATTTTGTTCATCACCTGCGAATCTATTTCGATGTATAATCTATGACTCAACGAAGTGTAAGCTGTGATGAACGAATGTAGACAGTAAAACGGATTCATCTCCTCTGCGCATGCATAAAATGTCTCGGTGTAAAACCAGAATTTAAAAGTTGAAGAGGAAGTCGGCGTTGAAGTGACTAAGTGGGGACGTAGCTAATGCAACTAACCCACCCAACCACCTTGTACGAAAAAGCAAGCCATGACACATATCTTGTAATTTCTATCGGATAGGTACTGCAGTTTTGTCACTTTGTGCGTAAAGATACGACCCAAAAGCATTACAAATAAATATTTACGTACCTTCCATGTAAGTCAACAGGGCGTTTCTTTGAAGTTTAGTAATTAGAACAATATACGGTTTCATTTTGTTTATATTAGTTACTATTGTCATAAGAAAATTTGTTTCGAAACCGAAACGCATAGACTAATCCGAAATGTCAAATTAGCACAGTGTTGCCATCTTTTTGTCAACCAAGTGTAAACACCTCATTTTATAACCGCAAGCTCAGCCAATTTCAACGATTGTCGTAGTATATTGTCTATGAGTACCTACATATTATATTAGTCTATGGGTCGCATTTTGTCACCGCACCGCCATCTTGTCAGTCGGCAGTGATTGCGTCCGTTATGTTAATTTATTTCGTCCGATATTCCTGCAATAATATTGCTTAAATCTTGAAAATGGACACTAAAATTGAACCGGTAGATTTTGATTCCGATACTGATACTGGAACCTCAAGTGATTGTTCGTACAGCTCGGATGATGATTTCTCATCGGAATTTTCTGTCAAGCAGGAACGTGTTGATTTCACTAATTTTGAGGCTGATTTTTTACTTCCATCCATCCATACATCGGTATAGTATATTGTGACACGCAGTTGTTAACAACAAAATCATTTTTCCCCCTTTTCATTTATATATTAAGGATATTGTATTGTTTTTAGTTTGCCGTCAAAGTTGAAAACGAAACATCGGAAGTCAAAAACTATATTGACAACTGCCTTGGGCCAAGTCCACAAAATGATTCACATGTAAGTTTATATCGCCAACTACATGTCATATTATTTGAATTCAATCAGGTAAGTAGGTACTTATTGTTTTAATAGTAGAGATCTTCTGTCCGCTATGAAAATTATGCCCCTAACATTGAAATTGAAATCCGAGTTCCTCGGCAGGTTTTTAGTAATTTACACCTGTGCCCGGATAAAGTTTGAGTGAAATTGGTTTTGGTTCTTTTCTGTTTGTAGCCAACAGCAATGAATTTTTGAAAACAGCCGACATACTCGATCATTTCGACTGCTCCAAGTAAGACAGAAGTAGGTCAAAATTTGTCATTTTGCAGTAAAATTAATTTAAGTTTTGAAAAAATATTCTTATTCTCCTGTACGGAAATTTCAATTTTTTTATTGATTGTAGCATACTGTTTAATGGTTAAATTTATTAATGTACTGTTTTGTTTCCATCGACATTCTTTCGGGGTACACTATGACTTACTGCCATTTTCCTCGGATATAATAAAAATATATCAAGGCAGTATGTTGAGTTACTTCCTTATTCCCTGATAATTTTTAAATAAATGTAAACAACTAATTGAAAAGAAAAATATTTATTAAAGAAAATATCAATAAATTGACACAATTATCAAAAATAATATATTAGAAGAAAACATTAAGGCAAATAATATACCTAATGTATACATGCAAAAAGTCCAGAATAACATAAACACTAGGGTGTTTTTTCCACATTTATTAACACAATACACAGTTAATGCAACCAGATCAATAAAAAGGACAAAACCTAATAATGGTAAAGAACAATGTTGGTGACAGCTGTTTCGTGTAGCTATCCCATCCTCAGAACAAGCCGCCGGAGAATTGGATATCAATACAAAATAGAAGAACAATATCAATACCAAGTAGTTAAATTAATATACAGTCACTATCTTCAAAGGATACCGTAGAAATGATTGTGAAATTAATAAAAAATATCGTTTAATCACTTTCTAACTCATCCGATGCGTCATCTCTTTCGTTAAGAGTATGTTCAAGAAAATTATCGTTTGAAGTAAGTGACCGATAAAAATTATGATAAGCTTTTGGAATGAGAGTGTTTTCGCATAACGATGTCAAATCTTTCAGTCTTGTTCGTCTTTGAAGTAAAATGGTCATTAGATCCTGCGTGTATGTGTATTTAATACACACTTCGGAAGGTTTTTATATTGCACGACACCTCGCGGACTTTATTCCATTTCACTGTGGAATTATCACTAGCCGTTTTCCAATTTCTTGCTGTAACTAATGGCTTAAAGTCCAGTCTTCATAAGACATTTCATTTATTTTGTATGGGTGACCTTTCACTTTCGCACAGCGAATTAACATGACCCATTGTTCAGGGACATAGATAATTTTGTGTTTTCTTGCATTTTCTATTGTTGCATGCATTGAGTCCCCCTCATTTTATGTATGTCCTTTCTCTAAAAAGCTATGGGTAATGTCAATCTTTAGAGTGTTTGCTGCATATTCTAATATAGTGAATACAATGTGGTTCCGATTTTGCCCCCCGCAGTTATCAGAATACAAAACAATTGTTTTTATGCCTGTTGCATGTGCGGCACGTATACATTTTAAGAGGCATGTTGCAATTTCATTTGCTTCCCTTTTTGCCTCTGACTGATGCCAAATAAAACAATGGCCCTGCTTCTTACCAATATTATACACTGTAAAGTTGTATATTTTCTCTTATAGTAAAAACTATTAACAGCTGACTGCAGGGTCTGCAAAACTTTCTGCAGGTCGAATACAGCCACACAAAGATGTTAGTCGGTTACGCATTTCTCTTTGTCACCATCTTTTAATGCTGTTACTTAAATTTTATTGGTTAAATGGGTTTCATACTCATTTTTTTTTTTAATTACTTTTTCATTTTCTGCTGCGACTTTATACTTATTTCTCGCATATCTCACACTGCAGGTCGATTCCGTAACTTACGACTCGTGTGAAACATCGTAGTTATTCGCGAAAGTGACGTAGGTTATCGAAATAAGGCATGTCGAAACTTATCACTACCTGAATTAGTCATAATCTGTGTCGACATTATTGCCCATACCAAAGGGTACTCGTGACCAGAGACGGCCATACGACTTGAGTCACTCTCTCTCTCTCTCGCTTTGATGTCTCGCTCCGATACGTAGGTAGTTTAGTTTAGAACTGTCAAAAATGAGAGGCTAATGGTACGTTTACATTTGACATTTATATTGTCATATTTATGTATGACACCATATTCACCAAGTGTAAACAGTAATTATGTTTGTACCAGCCACTTATTTTGCGTGTGTCGACACTCACCTGTCACTTATTCAATCTACTTATATACGCAAATGTAAACACCGCGTATTCGACAATTCCGAACTTGCCGCGATATATCACCGAAGTTAGACCACCGTCTACTTTTATATCAAGTACCTACCTGACACATTATTCGTAGTTTGACAGGTACCTAGTGAATTGCATATGTATATTTCTAAAACAACGGACAATCAATTATCATAGGTACACCACGAATGTATGCCCAACGTTTACGTTAATAATGTACTGTAGCGATCTGTCAAAAATCATAGACAAAATAAAATATCGCTTGTTCTCGGCACATGCGATTAATTCTGATGCACTCTGTGAAGAAAAAATGCCCTTCAAATGGTATTACCTAATTCATTTTGGCCCACACCTGCACTCGTATTACGATAATATTATATTGAATATGCAATGACGATCAAGTGCTAGATATCGCAATGTTACTGTTAATCATCGTTCTTCTACACTTATGGTATTTCTGAATTGTGTGTCTTGTTTTTTGGCAAAAGGTCCAATCTTGCAAACTAAAGTTCACAAATTGAGTTGGATCTTCGATTTTAAACTCTGACATTAAACGGAAGGCACCTAGTTCTTCTTGTCGCTGAATCCATTCCCGCACCCATCTAGACCATTTTTTCCTCCTTTTTCTTGCCAAAAGACTTAAAATAATAATACTCGCTGCTTTCTTTTTTAACATTCCCATATTGACAACTGACATAACGTTTTTGAGAAGTATACAAAATAAGTGTCCGAAAAAATTACAATATCATATGTAAACACCGCATATATTTATTCCAATGTTGCCATTGAATAAAGTGTCGAGACTTTATTTCAACGAGAAGTATACCAGAATTTTATGTCAGATCCATGCAGGTGTAAACAGTAAGTGAAATTTTATTAATTCAGTAAGTATTATTTTATTTATTAAATTAAACAGTATATGAAATTATATTTATTTAAATTATATAATTATTTATTAAAATAAGTAAAACGGTATAAGTGTCAGATGTAAACGTACCATAAGCTGCGATCGGATATTATTATCTTATCTTTACCCGCGAGAATAATTACATATTATTGTTTTATATTTCGCCAAAGCACTGCTATATATGTGTATCGTTCACCCAATTATTTTAAAAGATGTCAATCCCAGAAATAGTTACTTTTGCTTCAGTTTTAGGATCACGTAATCATCCGCGAAACATATCAAATAATCAGGCTAACTTATCTGAAAATGCTTTTTTACTCAGTGATGCACTATTTATACGTAATTTCCGGTTAAACAAAAAGCTTGTGAGATATATTTTACAAATTCTCACGCCATATAGGTATATTATCGTACCTAAGTTTAATGTTACTATCTATAAGCGTGAAGAGTTTACAATGCGAAAAAATGAATATGGTTGTATAGCTTAAAATTAATCAAAGACATAGAAGATGTACCTATGATATATATTGACACATTATGACGTTTATACTATTATATCCATGGAGAATTAAAAAGTCGTAGGTAGGTATAATGTTGAGATGGACATAACCTTACCTGATTTCAATTAAGATCACTTAATTGAAACCTCTCCTTTCTTTTGCATTGATTTCCATGTTTATTTTGATATTTCGTTTCGTATGTGACAGTGACCTTGAAAATCAAAACGTCAAAATGAATGAGTTCGCTCACGGAAAGAACAAGCCAATTACGGCAATTACCAATTTATAAACAATAAAGATGCCAAATTATTATATTACTGTTAATACAATGTTACTTAATACTCTGTTATCTTGAGTTCAATTAATTATGTTAATGTTTTATAATGGTTTGTAATGAATAAATACCGACATACAAATAAAAATGTTATTGAAGACACTGTGTTTATTTTGTTAAATCTTGTTTTACAGTGTAATAATATTATATGGTTTCGCAATTATGTAAGGTTATATTCTACGTACATATATCTATATCATATTATACTAAATCAATCGAATATTATAGGAATTATACACAAACATAACCAACAAAAATAATGATTTCGTTTGACATTTCATTTTTGACGTTTCATCTCGTACCATAGACACCGATTTTCTCGGTTTTGGCGATGTTGCCAACTGGTCACTCGCGAATTAAAATGGTCCGTAGCGAGTGGCTTCAAAAATAGTTATTATCGTATACGGCATGAAACGGGAGATACTAACTTGTCATCCCACACGGTTGTCGACCACACGAGTCGATATTTACGAATTCGTGCTGGTCCTTCTTCGGTTGCTGGAACGCATTATTGAACTCACTATTAAAAACATCTGAGTACTGACGCAAAGTGGCAGATGTTTTGGTGTTGTCTGCTTTCAGCTATTCTATATAGAGCCTATGCATTTTAGCAATGGAAAGGTCGCTATCCAAGTATTGTTTTTTAGACGATTTTCGGGTATAATGAGACTCGACTACTGGAAAACTTAGTATGTGGTCTCGAACCGTTTCAATAATCTCTGAAGAAATTTTATTTACCCTTTTTACATGTTTTCCTCGCATATCTGCCACCATTGCACCTCCTTCATCAAGTTTTTTACACGCAGTAGATACCATTTTGTCAGAGATTCCCAATGTCTCTATAAACATCTTTTGAAAAACACGCATGTCAGAAATATTACATTCATCATTCACAAGTTTTATGAAATATTGTCGTGAGACGGTTCGCCTAGAATTATTGGCATCGGAAGCTCTTATTTGCTTCTTCGGAACAAATTTTACGTACCAGCTGATAAAATTCCACTGTTTTTCACAATCTGGTAATTTCCACAAAGCTTCAAATATTTTTTTTCGTGCTTCATCGCATATATTTGTCATGTCTTTAATTTTATGACAGTTCAACCTAAAACCTGCTCCCATGTACTTGGCAACCATAACTTCACCTTTTCTAGTTTTATATTCTAAACCTCGCTTATGAATCTTTTTAGATTTATCGACAGCCCACTGTCAGGATTTCTCATGCGTTTTCTTACAATCTTTCATCAAGGTGTCACCTGTCTTTTGTGAATACCAGATGATTGTTTTACTGGATGCATTTCATTTTTGATATCAAGCGAATTTTCCGGTCTCTGTAAATGTAATATATAGTTATTATATTACCTATCTGGTATTTGTACATCAATCTCATTGGATATTTCAAATTATAAAAGTATGTATTTTCATACAGAGTTTGGTACTAATTCTTCCAAATTAGTAGCATCCGAAGTATCCTAGAATATTCCTGTCTTCTCATCAAGGTGCATCATAGGCGACTGTGTATCTTGCCTTTCAAAATTAAAACGTCTTATATTTTTTTGTAATGTGATTGTTCGATTTACTAATCTACTTACTAGTATCCACTATGGGCAAAGATCCTCCGTTTACCATTTCCATTATTATTTTTGTTCTGTTTGAAATAATTTTGATGTTACATCGTATAGTATAACAAGTTTTACACCATAGACATAATACTTCCGGTGAAGAGAGACGTATGTCTGTCTTACGGCCGGTACATCAAAATAATATCCCATGAAAACGGCAGTAATTCAACTTACTTCTGTAATACATGGAAAAAATATTAGTATTTGACATACGACAATTTTTAAATTGAATTTAAAGACAATCTATTTACGTTAGAGTAACCACTGTCTGACAAAAAAATAGAGAAAAATTTTCTGCTTACGAAAGTGAACCTAACTCAAAAACCCAAAAAAGAGAGTTACTTCCGTCTTACATGGAACAGTCGATTTGTTAGATTTGGTTAGCTTTTCAATCTTGAATCATGAATTTTGTCAAAGTCGCCTATGTAAATTAGCGCGGTTCCCATCTGGCTTCCTGTAAACTGACCTGTACCTTGGTTTTTTCTAGTAAATAATGTAATCGTGGTTAATTAGGTTTTTTATTGCCATATTTAATTAAAACTTAAAAAAAAATTGAAAACAGTTCAATAATTCACTAAGCATCTCACTCTTTACACATGTACCATATCTGGCAACTCATTTTCATTTGATACACGCCTTCATATGTGTCGCTGGATTCGCCTCTAAGGTATACCTTGATTTATAATATTTCTAGATCATATTCCGTGCATACATATATATAATATTGATCTTATCTCGTTGTAGATTTCTACCCAGCGATGTGACACTGAGTGTCCCAATACGAATAGCATCCGACAACCGACAACTGATGGAAACCTAGATAGCGTGATAGAGTATTCAGAAATAACTATAGATGAACAAAATATAAAAGAAGAAATTTCCGCAGCCAATTCTCCGAAGGTTGCTGCAATGGTGTTGAGAAAATAATGCATTTTCCACGAAATTTCATTTGCAGCATCTGTAATGCAGTCTTACAATCCTCTAGTATATTAAAAATACATAAAACTATTCACAATGAAATTAGTGTAAATAGTGAAACGTATGGCCGTTCACCCACAACTGATGATAACCAAGATGGGGTGATTGAGTATTCAGAAATAACGATCGATGATCAAAATTTTAAAGCAGAAATCTCCGCAGCTAATACTCCGAAGGTTGCTGCAATGGTGTTGAGAAGGGTAATGCATTTTCCGCGAAATTTCATATGCAGTATCTGTAATGCAGTCTTCGAATCCTCTAGTATTTTAAGAATACACAAAACTATTCACAATGATAATCATGTAAATAGTGAAACGCATGGCCGTTCCCATTTAAATAGTGGTAAAATATATAAAGGAAAAGACACCAGCGAAAGACCTTTTAAGTGCGATATATGTTCTTATACATGCAAACTGTCTCATCACCTTAAATCACACAAAATGATACATACTGGTGAACAACTATGTAAATGCAATGTGTGTTCGTTTACATGCAAACATTCACATAACCTTAAAAAACACAAAATGACACATACTGGTGAAAAACCATATAAATGCAATGTGTGTTCGTTTACATGCAAACAGGCACAATACCTGAAAATACACAACAGGTTGCATACTGGTGAAAAACCATATAAATGCAATGTGTGTTCGTATACATGCAAATATTCACAGAACCTTAAAAGACACAAGATGAGACATACTGGTGAAAAACCATATAAATGCATTGAATGTTCTTTTACATCCACACTGGCACATAATCTGAAAACACACAAGATGAGACATACTGGTGAAAAACCACATAAATGCATTGTGTGTTCTTATACGTCCACACAGGCACATAATCTGAAAAAACACAAAATGAGACATACTGGTGAACAACTATATAAATGCAATATTTGTTCGTATACATGCAAACATTCACAGAACCTTAAAACACATAAAATGACACATACTGGTAAAAAACCATATAAATGCAATGTGTGTTCGTTTACATGCAAATATTCACAGAACCTTAAATCACACAAAACGATACATACTGGTGAAAAACCATATAAATGCATTCAATGTTCTTTTACATTCACACAGGCACATAATCTGAAAACACACAAAATGAAACATACTGGTAAAAACCCATATAAATGCAAAGTTTGTTCTTATTCATGCAAACAGGCACAGTACCTGAAAATACACAACAGGTTGCATACTGGTAAAAAACCATATAAATGCAATGTGTGTTCGTATACATGCAAGTATTCACATAACCTTAAAAGACACAAGATGAGACATACTGGGGAAAAACCATATAAATGCATTGAATGTTCTTTTACATCCATACAGGCACATAATCTGAAAACACACAAAATGACACATACTGGTGAAAAACCATATAAATGCAAAGTTTGTTCTTATACATGCAAACAGGAACAATACCTGAAAATACACAACAGGTTGCATACTGGTGAAAAACCATATAAATGCAATGTGTGTTCGTATACATGCAAACATTCACAGAGCCTTAAAAGACACAAAATGACACATACTAGTGAAAAATCATATAAATGCAATGTGTGTTCATATAAATCCACACAGGCACATAATCTGAAAAGACACAAAATGATACATACTGGTGAACAACCATATAAATGCGATATATATCCGTATACATGCATACATTAACATAGTCTAAAATTACATCAGTTGAAACATACTGGTGAAAAACCATATAAATGCAATGTGTGTTCGTATACATCCAAAGATTCACAAAACCTTAAATTGCATAAATGACACATACTGGTGAAAAACCATACAAATGCAAAGTGTGTTCTTATACATGCAAACAGGCACAATACCTGAAAATACACAACAGGTTGCATACTGGTGAGAAACCATATAATTGCCATGTGTGTTCGTATACATGCAAACATTAACAGAACCTTAAAAGACACAAAATGACACATACTGGTGAAAAACCATATAAATGCGATATATGTTCGTATACATTCATACAGTCACATAGTCTAAAATCACATAAGTTGAATCATACTAGTAAAAAACCATATAAATGCAATATGTGTTCTTATACATGCAAACAATCACACGACCTGAAACTACACAAAATGTGCCATACTGGTGGAAAACCGTTAAAATGCAATGTATTGTCTTATAAATTCGCTCTGGCAGATCACTTGAAAAAACACAAAAAGACATATTAAGACGAAAAGCTATATAAATGCGATATTTGTACTTATACTTGCATACATTTACGAACCCGATTAAATCTCAAAAAATGTCATATATGACAGACGCTTCTTGTGAATAAAACTCAAATCTGCAAAATGGGCCATCTTCTTCATGTTATCGCAATGTCCAAACCATAAATACTGAAATGAGATAATAAATCGCTTGAATAGTCACTTTAAAAGTGTTCATCCAACGTATTCTACCACTGCTCACGCATGCTTGTACAACGTAGACCTGTAATATACGAATGTCGCAACTTGGCATCGAAAGGTGCATAATAGGCATAATTTCACCAATTACTTTCTAATTACTTGCCAAAATTTCCTTCTAAATTGAACAATTTAAATTCAAATCTTTCGAAATATGAGTACTATTTCTGAACATATTGTAATATTAAAATAACTCAATAGTCTTTCAGAATGCTTAGAATTATTACTGTCAAGCATGTCATGTTATTTTAACACGACACACTAAGCCAAGCGAAGTTTTTACGCTGGCAACACCGAGAAGCAGGGGCGAGCAAGATGGCGGCTGGCGACGGATGTTTGTTATTGTTTTGTGGATGACAAGCGAATTTGTGCGGAAATGGACAATCAATAATCAATTAAGACGAAGAGAGGCTGGTGTGAGGGGGCTTACGTTAGAGACCACGGTGGAGGACGGACGTCTTGGGGGGCCGTTGACAATGACGGTCCGCCGCAAGAAGAAATGGCGTTCGCGTAACTAAATAGGAGAGATTCCATCGACAATAGCCATCGGACAATAGTAAGCTGTATCGTTCCATGTTTTGTCCTAATATTTATTAGACCTATCGCAAGATTGCCAGGTTTTCTTTGTTTCTTGCCAGTCAGTTTGATCCGTTGCGTAAAGTTCTTTTTCTAACCTGTAAAATCCAATGTCCAACTCTGGCGATAATATAACTTCTTTAATTGAATTTAACCTTTACTTTTATTTCGCTCCTAGTATCCAAATTCATTCCTTATTAGATCTAGGAGCTGACGCCCAGTACATCATTTATTAAATTATGTTTCGACTTGTGGGAGGAGGTTTCGGAGGAGTTAGGCTTTAAGACGGCCGTATGACACTCAAAGCACCTACGGCCTGGGGGTTTGAGTCCTTCTAATACCTGCTAGCCGGCACCAATACTCAATTCTTAGCTTTTAACTGACTATTAAACCTCGTACAAAAAGTTATGTGATAAGCATTTAATTTAACATACGCCGATTCAATATTTATCCTTACATCTTTTCACTTTTACACATTCAAACATATAAAGGCAATTTAGGTTACTATTGTCTGGTGGCACCACTCTTCAGAGCTAGGAATCATCATAGTGATGGAAATTTTTTTAGTTTTCTTGCCTCTTTCACTAAATTAAGTTGCTCCAAAATCTACTACCCATTGTAAAACGTTTTTCTTAGCTCGTATTCTTATTTATCTGGTACAAATCTTGCAATCGATTTATAACTAACCTTCCGACTAGCTAGACATTTGAAACATAAAGAATACATCAGAAAACGATGCCAATGCGTTTTTTTAATACTTTTAGCCATCTTTAAGTATATTTGAATTCATTTTCAGTTATGTCTGTTTTGTATGAAAAGTTATTTCGACACCATTAATGATTGCTAGTGGTCTGGGGTCCTAGCAACTTAATTATTAATATATTATACATGCGTTACTATGGAAATCAATATGATGTCAAGTACAATTTTTTTTATCGTTTAAGCTAGTCAAGTTTATATGGTTCAACAGAAAATTTAAAAACGTTGCATATAAAAAGTTATTTTTATCTTGTAATAATTAAAAAATTTTGTTGGCAAATTCTCTATAGTTTATGTATTAGTATAAATATGTATATTAATATATTTTTTAGAATACTTTACTCCTTATTCTCTTATAAGTATTTTTACCTAGATTAATCATTTGGAATAGCTCTCTCCAACATAAATTTCAAAGATGTTTATATTGTTTGATTTATTTACTCATTTGTTCACATGTTGGAACCATCACCAAATATATTGTTGTATTTTAATCCGAATATTCAGATACTTATTTTATGATTGATCTTGTTGATTGACATAAATAAAACAAATATATAAATAGTGTGACATTAACATAAAAGAAATCATTAGATAATGATGTAAACAAAAGTACGTGATGTGATAGTGGTCGCCAAGTGGATGAAAGTAGTTCACTGGACATGTCGCTCGGCGAAAGGACAACTGTGATATATTATGACCATAAAGACGCTATAAAACCCGCTGGATTGACAAAGCTCATAAAGTTCGGAAGACCACGTTGAACTATGTACCTACATAGAAGAGCGGAACGAGCTTAGGGAAGCCTTCATCCACCAGTGAATCGCCCCCAGTTGATAATATCGAGTCAATACTTTAATAGCACATGATCCTTATAACAATAGAAAATAGTAAATTCATTTTTGATGTGCCTAAAGTCCTTTGCAGAGAATGTAATAATAATTGTAGTGTAATATTTGTAATTTCTACCATAGATGGATTAGCGTATTCTATAAATAGGTTAAGCATGTAATTTTACAGATTCAGTAGTTATTTTAAAAATGTGTTTGCTTTATTTAAATTTATATAAAAACCTTTTTCTTATTCTTTAGTTGTATAATATATTCTTTGTTTTACTTGTACATACTTTTCCACGTAATGCCACCATCATATATAATATGCGACGTCGAGACTCGTAAAACAATGCATTATTATGGCCGTGATTGTTTCAGACATAAGTTATTAAAAAAAAAACGAATATCCCGCCATTTGTAATTATTAATAATTATCACTTGTAGAAAATTAATGAGGTGCATTTGATAGGGTAAAACAAACGCCGTTTACTATATAATGTTGCGGAGGGGAGGTGTTGTTATTTAATGTAAGCCCCGATTTTATGGTTACTTGTAAGGATACCGTCTGTTATAATTTCAGTTTATGTATAGGTAACATACTCGTAATAGGTAAAAAATTAAATACACGTAACACTTAAAAATGTGCATAAATAAAATAACTTGTGGTTACTCGTGGGAACTTATAATTTTTTTCAATCACACTTCTCCCTTAAAACGAATTAATCACGACGAGTACCTACTTTTCTTACATCAATTTGATAGTAACCAGATGTCTATGATGACAGCGGCCCTCGCAGTGCATTGCGTAATGCGCTAAGGTTACATCCGGGGTTTCCGGGTTCGACCACGGTGACGTCACAATACATTTATCATTTATGTGATTTTCTCATAACTTGGTTGTCCCTGACTCGTTTATTTTACTAATTAAACTACTCTTTCACTACACTACTATTATTAAGCCAAAGACATTGCACGGTCTCTCTCGGTCGGTAATCTATTTAAATTAAGCCGTATGACATCATTTAGTGAAAGAATACCTATAATAAAAAATATTTTTTTTTAAATAAGTACCTTGTGAATAACTTAATTCAAATTTATTTATTTTAAGTAGGTACTATGGTAAACTTTACAAATTATAAATTTAAGACATGAACAAAATGCCAATTAAAAACAAAAAATATTATTAAAACAGTAAACACAGAAATATTAAATTTATAGAGTAAATACATAGAAGTACACCAAATGATAGGTACTTACCTACTATGTATAATTTTTGTAATAATGCAGTTGCTCGGAAGATGGATAAAAAGCCTTTGACTTTGATTTAAAATAGAATTTCTTGAATAATATTTCGCGGCGAGCGTTTTTGCTCGATAGAGATAGTTACTTACTAAAATAAAAAAAGGCATTGGAATTTTTCTAATTCTACGTTTTTTGTGATAATTTGTTTCTGAAATACTATATATTATATTACAACGTTTTTATTAGCTCGTATTATTATTTGTCCGGTGGTTGTTTATCGAGTACAAAATATATTGCAATCGATAGTAGAATTGAATTCATTTGCAGTTAATCCTGTTTTATATGAAAAGTTATTTCGGAGGAAATCCGTAATCCAATCCACAATTATTAGTTGTTTAAGTCGGTGGTCCTAGCAACTAAAGTATACATATATACGTGCGTTACTATGAAAATCAAAATGACATTTAGATATACTATATTTGTTTGGTTTTTATTTACTTCATATCAAGTACAAGTTTGAGCATATTGAGGATAATAATTCAACAGAAAATTTAAATGTTGTCTATAAAAAGTTCTTTTTCTTGTAATTATTTAATTAATAATTTCTAATACCTCCTCGAACGGCGTTGCCATGTCAACTGATATTTCAGTAGGTCTACTGATATTTTAACCCAAAATACCTACCTACTAAAATATTGTTTTTTTTTCGAAATTCAAGAAATCTACTGATAGTTGGAAGTTAATGTAGGTACTGATACATCCCTGTTACAGGCGGGCTTCTCCCGGTTTAAAGTAGTCATTCTGTAGTTATAAGCCGAAATGTAACCCTAACCTCTAGAAACGGCTTCATAAAACATCTTATCTGATTCCTTGCTCAACTATGTAAATATTTTATTTAAAAGTAAAGGTCTTCGTACGGTGTGTGAAAATCACATACTGGGCGGAGGTGTGATTAAGATAAATTCTAAAGTATAAACGATGATGGATGAAAGAGATAATTTTAAGACTAAATAAAATATAAGTATTCCAATGTGGTAAATTTAACAGGGTCAGGCTCGTGATTCGCCGAATCCAAAGATCATCCGATCAGATTTGGCTAATTCCAAGAGCTCTTTGGTAAGTCGACGTGGGTTCGGAGGTATTTCAATAAGTTCGGTTATAAAATACCTATGTTAATTTATCAACATACGAGTTACAGCGCAGGACAACTTTGTATGATCTTGTTAGTTACCTACTAACCTAATTTATTTATAATTATCATACAAACATACCATAATTTTTTTATTTAAATTCACACAATCTACTGAGAATTGCATTTTTACGAAACCTGCTCTCAAACATTTATTAGTGGTTTTTGATAGGTGGAGGGCTGTGACAATGACAGGTTTGCAGGTACCATTGTTTTTTTACGCTTTGATTATTATTTAAATTAAAATGTCGATACTTTCTATTGAAGCAACCTAATGGAAAACTGCCACTTCTCTCAAAAGTTGTAATAGTTTAAATCGTTTCTCCATCCGTCGTTTACTATGGTCGCTCCTATGCAACACATGGCCTACCTATCCAATAACACGTCACTCCTCATCGATTGTTCCTTTTGTAGTCTTTCCGCGTTATGCCCAACGCTTATAGTTTTAGGATTTTTGTTCCATTCCATCCATCATGTGGGCCCTTGAATGCGTTTGTTAAACACACGCTCATATACATTAGTGCAAAAATTGCGCAAAGTATTTCGCTCAAGTATTTCAATACTTCTGTGGCTGCCGTTAAATTCCATTGTTAATTGCTACGAGCAATAACATAATAGATTTGTTTTGTTCAATTATCGCATTCATTTGTTCAATAATGAGTTTTAAATTGTCCATTATGACACTTAGGTCTTCCGTCGACGCATTTAAACTCTCGGTTGTTTCACTCAAATTCATCTTAGCTACGTTTAAATCTCTTCTCAAACGCTCTAAAGTCTCCAAAAGTGATTCCACATGACCGTTTTTCACTTGGGGACTCTTTTCAGCGGTAGAAACACGAGTATGAGTCAATTTTGATCTGCTGCTAGCTTCGGATGTAGGTGGAACAGGTGCTGGACTGTTGTCAGTTATTTCTTTAGATTCCTCTTCATCATCGCTTGAAGAATTTGAAGAACTGTCCGAGCGAGTATCATTTGCATTAACCTGTAAAATTGTATATTAATTATTCAAATCTAATCGGTTAATATGTTATAAGCCATTAACGTATTATAAACAAACATAGAAAATCAACAGACATGCTGAATTGGTGGTGGACTGAAGTCGGTTATTTCTTCGGATTCCTTTTCATCATCGCTTGAAGTATTTGAAGAACTGTCCAAGTGAGTAGCATAAGTAGTTATCTGTAAAATAATAAACTTATTAATATCTATTCTTCATCATTTAAAAACATCTTAGAAACACACGGTTCCATGACAAAACAGAACATGCTAAAACTGAACATGACAAAACAGAACAGTGACAAAGCAGAACAACGATAAATATTACCAAGACCTTTTAGGAAAAATATAAATTTAATGTTGAAATCGTCCTATCTCGTTGTGTTTATGTTTTATGTATCATGTTGATAATTTGATTTTTTCTGATTTGACAAGTTTGATGAAGTTGATAATGATTTTTAATAGCAGATGTTTTCAATACGCCATAATAAATCAAATTAAAAACCTTTTCTCTGCATTCCTAATCGCTAGAGAGCCTCAAATAAACAGGATTTACCTTGATGTTGCCGGCAAGCTTAGGATATCTCATCTTATTCAATATAATATGTTCAAAATTATTGGGTGACTAGGTAAAACGAAATAATGACCTAACCTAAATAGATTCCACAAAAATTAATGTTTCATTTTTCCCCTCACTGTTCTGTTTTGTCACTGTTCTGTTTTGTCATGTTCTGTTTTGTCCGGTTCGGTTCGACATGGATTGAACTGCACAAAGAGTGCCGGGAGTCGGGGAGACATAGTCTGCCGTCAATGATGTTATCTGTCAATCTTTGGTTTCGATGGGAGTTTAGTTAAGGCAATAACCTCTTGGTGATTTTTGATTTATTTATTTATCTCACATGAACAAAGCAGTTCACTCGTCAAGATCTTATATACTTTATTAATTCACGAAGACAATATTATATTCGTCTAAATATATCTAGATAATTTTTAATTTTAATTAAAATATTCATTTAATAAAAGAAATAGTAGGTATTTATCTGTATCCATAGGCATTTGAGCATAGTTTTATAATAGGGTAATATTTATATTCATACGTTGATTTTTATTTGTCCAATCGCTGAGCGATATGCCAACTTACTGTCATTTCATCCGCTTATCGACCTCTATCACATTGCATACTCTTGTCTGCTTCCTTATCCATTCGTTTATTTTGTGATCTTTACGCATTATGTCCAACGTACATCTTTACATGCACGTTGCGCTACATGTAATTTTTGGATTTTTCCTATATTAAGAGTCCATGTTTCACTTGCATATGTGAGCGTTGGTAGCGCATATTGGTTGAACACTTTACGCTTAAGACAAAATGGTAGGTCAATTTTGAATATACTAAAATAATGTGTTTATATAAACAATTATTACTTTGTCTTATCCTCGTAATTATGAATAGAATATATTTGCGAAGAATGGAAGGACCTAGGGTAGGACTTCATTCAGCAGTGGATAAACCCCAACTGATGATAATGACACTTTGTACCCTCATATTGTACAGTCCATTAGATGGCTACACAGGATAGACAGATTCACTTACGTCATGCGATGGCGTGACGTTCTTCATTGTCAATGCATGCTGACCACAATGTGTATCCACTGGAAGTTGTAATTTTTGACTGCAATTGGTAAATGGTTCTGGTTCAACATCTGGACATTCTTGCTTCAGGTTTGATATAAACTGGAAACAAAACAAAACAAAATAGTTAGCACGACACCAAACGAGATTCGAATGTCGTCGTGAATTTGTGCCGATGTGTATTAATTTATAGGCTATGTGTGTCCTATCTAATTGCGACGAAGTTAACTAATGTTTTTATAATTCTCATTGAAGTGCCTTCTAACTTTCATTGATTTTTTCTACTGGTTGCATATTGCTCGCAGGTGTTTTCAAATTATGTATGTTTAATAAAGAATGTGACATTCCTAAAACATGCAAATATATACAGAGCACTGAGAATGAAAATATGTATTACTTGAAACTTTTCTGTTTGTTCTTTCTCCATATTTCCTCGATGTTTCGGACTCATGGCAGAGGCCATTCTCAATCGTACTTTGTAGCAGGTTGTTTTCTATGGTGCTACTTAAGTGAATGGGTGTACGCAAAGACCTGACAACAATCATTATTAACCGGTTCTATGCCTTCAGTGAGTTTTCTCTCTCGTCCGAATTTAAACTCAAATTACTAGCTACTCTCAATTGATTTGCATAATCTAAAAAATTAAACACACAGTGACATCTGTGTGAATAATTATGAAATGCTAAGCCACAAATTATCTGTATTACAGCGATTTTAGTAAGAAATTCGATCTACATTCAATATATGTGTCGTTAAAAATCTGCGGCCTGTCAGATACTGCCATAGTTATATCGTGAGGCATAGAAAAGGTTAAACAACAACTGAAACACAACAATCGCAAAGAAAGTGACCAAATTACGGAATACATAGGTACGTCAAAACGTAATGAAACATGTGGCCAACAGAGCATGGATTTGCGGATATTCATATTGCATAACTTTTGCCGAAAATAAATTAACGATCGGCAGAAAAGATATTTTGAAATACTTAAAAAATGTGATTCGAACTCACGTAGTCTTTTGTGCAGGTGAGTGCTTTTATCTTTTGAGTTATCGATCCTTCTATGATTCTTGCAAATGATTACTAATGACGACGCTTATCTGAGGTAAGTTTTGCATATTCAGCCAAATGGAAGGCAACCAACTTTGTAATTAATTAAGAAAAATGCAGTTACATTTTATAATGGTTTCATGTAATGGATCTACCAAGTAATCGCTAGGCAGTGCGAAGGGTGGAGGTAGGATGTTAAAATTCGACACAAATAATCCACACTAAACTTTGTCAGTCAAACGTATTTGTTTACATTGAACTAAGACTAGAATATTATGTAGATAGTGTTTGTTTGTTTTTAAAATTCAATTAAACAGTGCGTATCAGATAATAGCCAAAAAAATATTCGTTGAAGTATCTATAAAATATCTAAAATTATGCCATTAAGCCATACATAAATATAGATATTTTGGTACTGTTCGATTATCAGGAATACAGCCGTAAACACATTTTGAAAATAGCCGATAAACTGGAATATTTGTTAGGTTAAACTAACCAAATCTAACCTAACTCAACTTAACCTTACGTAGACTAACCCAAACTAAAAAATAATCCAGTTTATCGGCTATTTTCAAAATGTGTTTTCCGCTGTATTCCTGATAACCGTATAGTACCGATATTTTTTATCGATTATTGTTTGATATAGGCAAGGTTTAATAAATTTAAAAAACTAACCAACGCCATCTGTAAAATATGTATTCTTAATTCAACATAAACAAATAAGTTTGACGGAAAAAGTGAGCATTATTTTTGTTGTATCGCCCAAAACAAATGTAAACTACTATGGTTTGGTTTGGGCAGGGTTTACTTAATTGAATTTTAAAAACGAATCAGCACCATTTGCAAATTGATTCTTAGTTCAATGTAAACAAATAATAAGTATGATTAACAAAGTTTCGTCTCTGTTCTGGCAGAACACACTAACTGGAGAATACTAGTTTTGAGTAATTTGACTTTGAAGTTGTTAAAAAGTTTGAAATAATGGCATATCATGTGAGTTTATTAAGTAATAGTAAAAAGGATGACTTTAAATTTTTTTTATTAAGAAGGTTTCCAGACGGTAAAGTTTAAAATAAGGAACATTTTGGTACTAACTCAATATGTCATTTTTTCGAATTAGTGTCTTCTGCCAGAACAGCAACGGTTTAACGTAGCACTATTTATGTTAAATCTCAATTAATACTTTTACTAAAATTAATTTTTGATTTGATTGCTCGGTAACAAACCTTATATTCTTCGATATCACAAATGCTCCCAGGACTGGTCAGCAATTCTGGCATCGGCGTCTCTGCATTATCTCCCTCGTTTACGGTCATTGCCAATGGATCTGAAATCTACGAAAGCAAGAAGACAGTAATTCCCAACCTTTTTTGTTTGCCAGAACCTTTGAGATTTTTTTTAAAATCTAGTAGGACCCTTACTCGACTGACACATTAAGCAGTGCGTAGTTACATAGCTTAGCAGAGAGCCGACAGTAAGCGGACTAAAAATGCCGTTCCTTACTATTTTAATCTCAGATGCTATCTAAATTCATTACCTACCACAATATAATATGACGTGTAACTAACGTAAACAGATAATATATATGCTTAGACTTTTTAGCATATAAATTTTGCTTTGGTTATAAAATCAGCCACATTCAAGCTTTCAAGTGTTTTACTACTAAAATTATATAAGTATATGTCAAATTATTGTCAAATTTGGTTTTCAACAATTTTTTTACTCAAATAAATTTATGATTCGATTGCTCGGTAACAAACCTTACAGTCTTCGACATCAGAAATACTTCCAGGACTTGTCGGCGTTTCTTCCACTGGCGTCTCCGTATTATTTTCCTCAGTTTTAGTCATGGTCAATGGATCTGAAATCTGCAAAAGATAGAACTCTATAAAGGCATAAAAAATGACAAACGTTTTGAATTTTTCTTATAAAACATCTTTTTTCTTCTGTGTCCCACTCAGCGGAATCTTTGGATCATTATTTAAACAAAGTTTCATTTGCTTTTGGTAGGTTAGATAATTGTGCGTACGTTAACGTGTTGGCCTTTGTGGGTCTCAGATTCAAATCCCGGGTGTGACAAATTAGCACATTTTTTCAATATGTGTTTGGACTTAATAGTTTGAGCAAGTGGCTAACATCCATTTACCTGTTAATACAACCTCTACTCTGTGAATGCACGAATGGTTACCTTGGGATCGAACGTGGCATTGACGAAGGGTGAGGATAGGCTTGTCAAGATTCGACATAAACAGTGCAAACTAAACTTTGTCAGTCATACTTATTTGTATAGACATTCAAATATATGGCTGTCATTGGCGGCTCCATCTTACCAGAAAACTTCTGGCATGCTTCTTAAATTATATTATCGTTCATACGATGCACATGACCTAGCCAGCATTCTCCGAATCCTAATTGATTGAATTGCACTGAAGCATTGTATTTGTCCTTTAAAAATAATCAAGAGTTAATGTCCAAGATACTAAGGTGTAAGTGAGCGCATGCTTTATCAAAATTGACTGTAACATGCTTTTGGAAATAACAAAAAATTACGTCTTGCGTCGGTCTGTCTTCGATAACCTCCGGCACATTTAGAGACGCCATCAACACAGCGATCCTTCTCTGCAAGTCTGTTAATTGAAGTGCGCCCACCCAGCCTCTTTCCCTGGCTTTCTGGAATCGGTGGATAGTTCGTTTGGTCGAAAAAACCAGGTCGCACCACATCTGAAAAAAGTACAGCTTCATGGAGAAAATACTTAATAGTTTTAATTTTAAAAAAAATCTACATAACAGGATAATATGGTGCTTTTTTCAATATACTGTAAACACAAACAGCGATGAATTTTAAATTGACAATAATTGATGAAAATTGGTGCAAAGGATAACAAGGGATCAGCGACGAAGGGGGAGGTTTATTGTGAAAATTTATTGTGCACTATTTATGTCAGATCTCAACATAATACTCCACCCTTCGCCACTGGTGTATCTTGTATATTGACAATATTATTTTTTATCCTTGAGCGGCAAAGGAAATGATTTTTCTTCAACATACCTGGTCTCTACTATCAATGTTTATACGATGGAACTGTGTATTTACCTTCTTCCAAAGTATGGGTGTGCGCATCGGCCCCAGAGTGTTAAGCTTATCATTTAGTTTCATCCAGTGCTGCTTAGTCACCGTGGTATCACATTGATTCAATGGTAAATCCACCAGCACGGGATTTTCTGAAAAGATGATAGAAATATATTGTTTACATGGAACATAGTAAGAAGCACTCGGCATGAATGTCGCTGAAGGGAACAGAAAATTAATGGGATCCGGCTTACCATATTAGGTATCGAATAACAAGCTACGGATAGCGAGTGTGGAAAAATATGAGATACACTCTTCTTCGTCGTGTTGGGTCTTCAATAGCAACAATGTGTAACTCCAGATGATACCGAAGGCAACGCCATTTTCCTCGGCTTGTAGGATCTAGTCGAAGCTGCAGCTTAATGGGCATGCCTTGCATAAAAATAGGTGCTCCGTGCTTTGCATTTCACCGCACTTGCAGGTTTGGTCATCAGAGAACCCCCACTTCATCGGGTGCGCCCTACCATGGATTTCAGTCTGTTAAGGGCTTTCCATGTATAGTACCCGAGACTGGCTCCGGGTGGGATATGCTCTGCTGGCTTTACCCAATCTTCTGATCTATAATATATCACTCTTGCCGGGAACTTAAAAATATCACACGAACTCACACAGATACTGACAGGCCACGGAGCGGTGCGAGCTTACCTATCTAAAAAGATTTAAATTGAGGGATGATGACTGTTGTCCATGTGACGGCAACACATCTCGAATTGTGTGGCATTTCATCAACGACTGCCCTAGACTAGAAAGGGAGCGATGGACTCTCAGGACTCGATATAGACAGCATAATTATGAAATTGACCTCCAAAAGCCTCGCGAAGTACTAAGCAATAACTCAAGAATACTACACAAAATATTTAATCCTGGCCATAAAGAAAATTAAAGATATAAATGGAGAACCTAATTAGCTCCACATCAATGCAACTAACCCACCCAACCACCTTGTACGAAAAAGCAAGCCATGACACATATCTTGTAATTTCTATCGGATAGGTACTGCAGTTTATGTTTATTGTTAATGTTAACACTTAACTGTCACTTTGTGCGTAAGGATACAACCCAAAAGCATTACAAATAAATATTTACGTACCTTCCATGTAAGTCAACAGGGCGTTTCTTTGAAGTTTAGTAATTAGAACAATATAGGGTTTCATTTTGTTTATATTAGTTACTATTGTCATAAGAAAATAATATGTTTCGAAACCGAAACGCATAGACTAATCCGAAATGTCAAATTAGCACAGTGTTGCCATCATTTTGTCAACCAAGTGTAAACACCTTATTCTATATCCGCTAGCTCAGCCAATTTCAACGATTGTCGTAGTATATTGTCTACGAGTACCTACATATTATTATATTAGTCTATGGGTCGCAATTTGTCACCGCACCGCCATCTTGTCAGTCGGCAATGGTTGTATCCGTAATGTTAATTAATTTCGTCCGATTTTCCTTCAATAATATTGCTTAAATCTTGAAAATGGACACTAAATTTGAACCGGTAGATTTTAAATCCGATACTGATACTGGAACCTCAAGTGATTGTTCGTACAGCTCGGATGATGATTTCTCATCGGAATTTTCTGTCAAGCAGGAACGTGTTGATTTCACTAATTTTGAGGCTGATTTTTTACTTCCATCCATCCATACATCGGTATAGTATATTGTGACACGCAGTTGTTAACAACAAAATCATTTTTCCCCCTTTTCATTTATATATTAAGGATATTGTATTGTTTTCAGTTTGCCGTCAAAGTTGAAAACGAAACATCGGAAGTCAAAAACTATATTGACAACTGCCTTGGGCCAAGTATACGAAATGATTCACATGTAAGTTTATATCGCCAACTACATATTGTCAAATTATTTAAATTCAATAGGTAAAAACTTATTATTTTAATAGTAGAGATCTTCAGTCCGCTATGAAAATTATGCTTCTAACTAAGAACTAACTTCTAAATTTGAAATTCGAGTTCCACAGCAGATTTTTAGTAGGTAGTTTACACATGTGCCCGGTTAAAGTTCGAGTGAAATTGGTTTTGGTTCTCTTCTGTTTATAGCCAGCAGCAAAGAATTTTTGAAAACAGCCGACATACTCAATCATTTGTTAGGTAAGGTTAGGTTTTCAATCTTGAAATCATGAATTTTGCCAAATTCGCCTATGTAAATTAGCGCGGTTCCCACCTGGCATCATCTAAACCGACCTGTACCATGGTTTTTTCTCTTAGATAATGTAATCTTGGTTAATTGGGTTTTTATTGCCATGTTTAATTAAAATTTTCAAAAACAATAGATAACAGTTCAATAATTCACTAAGCATCTCACTCTTTACACATGTACCGTGTTGGGCAACTCATTTTCATTTGGCACACGCCTTGTGTTGCTGGATTCGCCTGTAAGGTATGCCATGAATAAATGATATCTCTAAACCAGTGGTGGCAAACCCTTTTACGTGCGCTTGCCAAAATTTTCCAAATATAATTTTTTTACTGTTTCGCGTGCCGAGCTTTCATGGGAGTAATATGGAAAAATGAAGAATTCTATTGAAAAAGTTTAAAAATTACAATTGAGTTATTGAGATTTTTTCTTTTACCGTTTCGCCGAATGCATATCTTTTATTCATTGAATATTTTTTCCTTGTTTTTAAAATTTTCAAAACATCGTGGGAGCATTTTAACTAGGATTTTTGTAAGTTACGGTCAGTTCCATTCAGTCGGTCATCCGGTAACGTGTCACATAAAATAAAAAATATATATACACACATAATTTGAAAATATGTAAATAGGTACCTATACATATTGGACAAAATCTGGAAAAATATTACGACAACTGGCAGGACTCAAACCTGGACAATGTCTTGTATGTTATAGATTCATATCATTGTAAATACAGTTCTCAATATATTGAAAGCCTTTCAGGGCGATGCTCTGCTGGTGCTATTTTAGACCTTCGGAGGCTGGATTTGTTTATCATGAGTAGAAACGCCAGTTGAATTAATAAATTAAGTACCCTGCTTCAATATCTTTCTCCATGGCGATGGCTTTCAAATGTAGATGTAAATAATCTGTTTTGTTGTTTACATATTATTTCCTAAACATGTATGACACGTCGCAGATCTCTAGGCATACAAACCTTCGCCATCACTGCCATAACCACACTTAATATTTTTTTAATAATGTTTGCATTTTTCATTTCGGCTTTTATTAAGAAATTAATTTTATTGAGCAAACATAACTTCAGATACATACCCACTAAATAAAAAATGAAAAAAATACGAACCTCGATGGTATTTGAACTGAAGTATTTTCAACTTATGTATATTCTTTGTTTGGATTATTACATTTCAAAATCTTGTGAATTATTCATTTGAATACAAGAAATAGTTCATTAAATGTTTTTTTTTTGATCAAATTTAAGATATTTATTTTTGTTTGCTTATATAGCGACTCACGCGGCTTACGCGTCGGCCTATAATGTCGTGGATGTTCGAATCCTGGGTCTGGCAAGTACACATTGTATTTAATTTTGTGTATGAGACAGGGTTTGAACCTAATAGGTTGAGTAAGTGGCTGATATCCGTTTCTCGTAAAAACAAAACGGTGTACACAAACCTCTACCCTGAGGGGTTCATATGATCTTAACGAATGATATAGATAACAATTATTTATTCCCATCTAAACTAAAGATAGATTATTGACATATTAATATTTTGTGAAATACTACCAATATGGAAACATACGGAGATTATACTTAATTATATTCAGTGTTGTACCGTCTAAAATACATTAAAGCTTTTAAATTTGCAGAAGCTTGCCGAGCAACGTTTCTCAGGACGTCAAAGTGCCGATAGGCTGGGTAGCAACACTCACACTTCAGACAGCACGGTCATTAAAAACGATAACGCCAAAGCTTTGGAATCTACATCCGGAGGAAAACGGGATGACATAGTGCTTCACTCGGAGATAACTATAGACGTACAGAATATCAAACAGGAAATTCTAATACGTAATATACCAAAAGATATTCGGATTATGTTGAGAAGGGTGAAGCATTTCTCACATCACTTTATTTGCAGGGAATGTAGCGCAGTTTTTGGGTCCATTAAAGGTCTAAGCAGCCACAAGATTATCCACGGTGTTACGATTGCAAGTCAACCCAAAGTAAAAACCGAGCAGCATTTCTCAGGATGTCACAGTGCCGACGAGGAATCATCGGGTAGCAAAACTGTACAGAGTAATGATCAAAATGATCCCATGGAATCTACAAATACAGATAAATCCTCGAAAGATGTGATACCGTATTCCGAGATTATGATAGATCAACAAAATATGAAAAGAGTTAGCCTATTAAGGAATATACCAAAAGATGTACGAATTATATTGAGAAGGGTGAAGTATTTTCCAAGTAACTTTATTTGCAGTGAATGTAGCGCCGTTTTTGAAACCCTTGCAGATTTGAAAAGTCACAATATTGTTCACAATGATACGTTTGCAAGTCAATCGCATAAAAAAACTTCTGTCATTAGACATAAACTTACCAAAACAAGTGTAAAGCCGTTCAAATGTGCAATTTGCCAAATAAATTTCTCGTTTAAATCATATCTCGACCGACATAAACTAACCCATTGCGGTGAAAAACCGTTTAAATGTGACATTTGCCCATTTACATGTTTGCTGAAAGGGGGTCTCGACCGACACAAACTTACCCATACATGTGAAAAGCCGTTTAAATGTGACATATGCTCATTTAAATGCTCGCGTAAAGGTGGTCTCAACCTCCATAAACTTACCCATACAGGTGAAAAGCTGTTTACATGTGACATATGCTCATTTAAGTGCTCGCGTAAAAATGATCTCAAACAACATAAACTTAGCCATACAGGTGAAAAGCCATTTAAATGTAACATTTGCCCATTTACATGTTCGCTGAAAGGAAATCTCGACCGACACAAACTTACCCATACAGGTGAAAAGCCGTTTAAATGTGACATTTGCCCATTTACATGTTTGCTTAAAGCTAGCCTTAACAAACATAAATTTATCCATACAGGTGAAAAGCCGTTTACATGTGACATATGCTCATTTAAGTGCTCGCGTAAAGGTGGTCTCAAACAACATAAACTTAACCATACAGATGAAAAGCCATTTAAATGTGACATTTGCCCATTTACATGTTCGCTGAAATGGGGTCTCGACCGACACAAACTTACCCATACAGGTGAAAAGCCATTTAAATGTGACATTTGCCCATTTACATGTTTGCTTAAAGAGGGTCTCGACCGACACAAACTTACCCATACATGTGAAAAGCCGTTTAAATGTGACATATGCTCATTTAAATGCTCGCGTAAAGGTGGTCTCAACCTCCATAAACTTACCCATACAGGTGAAAAGCTGTTTACATGTGACATATGCTCATTTAAGTGCTCGCGTAAAAATGGTCTCAAACAACATAAACTTAGCCATACAGGTGAAAAGCCATTTAAATGTAACATTTGCCCATTTACATGTTCGCTGAAAGGGAATCTCGACCGACACAAACTTACCCATACAGGTGAAAAGCCGTTTAAATGTGACATTTGCCCATTTACATGTTCGCTGAAATGGGGTCTCGACCGACACAAACTTACCCATACAGGTGAAAAGCCATTTAAATGTGACATTTGCCCATTTACATGTTTGCTTAAAGAGGGTCTCGACCGACACAAACTTACCCATACAGGTGAAAAGCCATTTAAATGTGACATTTGCCCATTTACATGTTCGCGTAAAAGGGGTCTTAACCTCCATAAACTTAACCATAAAGGTAAAAAGTCATTTAAATGTGACATTTGCCCATTTACATGTTCGCTTAAAGGGGGTCTCGACCGTCACAAACTTACCCATACAGGTGAAAAGCCATTTAAATGTGACATTTGCCCATTTACATGTTTGCTTAAAGAGGGTTTCGACCGACACAAACTTACCCATACAGGTGAAAAGCCATTTAAATGTGACATTTGCCCATTTACATGTTCGCGTAAAAGGGGTCTTAACCTCCATAAACTTAACCATAAAGGTAAAAAGTCATTTAAATGTGACATTTGCCCATTTACATGTTCGCTTAAAGGGGGTCTCGACCGTCACAAACTTACCCATACAGGTGAAAAGCCATTTAAATGTGACATTTGCCCATTTACATGTTCGCGTAAAAGGGGTCTTAACCTCCATAAACTTAACCATAAAGGTAAAAAGTCATTTAAATGTGACATATGCTCATTTAAATGCTCGCGTAAAGGTGGTCTCAACCTCCATAAACTTACCCATACAGGTGAAAAGCTGTTTACATGTGACATATGCTCATTTAAGTGCTCGCGTAAAAATGGTCTCAAACAACATAAACTTAGCCATACAGGTGAAAAGCCATTTAAATGTAACATTTGCCCATTTACATGTTCGCTGAAAGGGAATCTCGACCGACACAAACTTACCCATACAGGTGAAAAGCCGTTTAAATGTGACATTTGCCCATTTACATGTTCGCTGAAATGGGGTCTCGACCGACACAAACTTACCCATACAGGTGAAAAGCCATTTAAATGTGACATTTGCCCATTTACATGTTTGCTTAAAGAGGGTCTCGACCGACACAAACTTACCCATACAGGTGAAAAACCATTTAAATGTGACATTTGCCCATTTACATGTTCGCGTAAAAGGGGTCTTAACCTCCATAAACTTAACCATAAAGGTAAAAAGTCATTTAAATGTGACATTTGCCCATTTACATGTTCGCTTAAAGGGGGTCTCGACCGTCACAAACTTACCCATACAGGTGAAAAGCCGTTTATGTGACATTTGCCCATTTACATGTTCGCTTAAAGGGGGTCTCGACCGACACAAACTTACCCATACAGGCAAAAAGCCATTTAAATGTAACATTTGTTCATTAACATGTTCGCTGAAAGGGAATCTCGACCGACACAAGCTCACACATACAGGTGAAAAGCCGTTTAAATGTGACATTTGCCCATTTACATGTTCGCTTAAAGGGGGTCTCGACCGTCACAAACTTACCCATACAGGTGAAAAACCATTTAAATGTGATATATGCTCATTTAAGTGCTCGCGTAAAGGTGGTCTCAACCTCCATAAACTTAACCATACAGGTGAAAAGCCATTTAAATGTGACATTTGCCCATTTACATCTTTGCTGAAAGGGAATCTCGACCAACACAAACTTACCCATACAGGTGAAAAGCCGTTTAAATGTGACTTTTGCCCATTTACATATTCGCTGAAAAAGAATCTCAACCAACACAAACTTACCCATACAGGTGAAAAGCCATTTAAATGTGACATTTGCCCATTTACATGTTCGCTTAAAGGGGTCTCGACCGACACAAACTTAATCATACAGGAGAAAAGCCGTTTAAATGTGACATTTCCCAATTTAAATCTTCATTTAAAAGTAGTCTCAGGAGTCATAGACTACTTACCCACACAGGCGAAAAATCGTTCCATTGTGACATCTGTCCTTTTAAATGTTCCCTTAAAAAGCGTATCAAGGAACATATTATAGGTACTCACAGGTAAAAAGTCGTTTTAATGTGACAGTTTACCCATTTAATTATTTGTACCGTGTGGCTCCTATCCATCGATTACCTTCAATTAGTAGCGGGCAGCACTATCTTTGTGGCTCTCGGTTCGAGCAGTTTCCGTTCTCGTTTCTTTCTTTTATTCCGTTTTTGATGTTCAACTTACGAAATAACTATCCCCGTTCAATTGATTTTTATATTTAAGTAAGTTTAATTACAAATTTAAACTTGCATTACCCGTTAAACTAGGTTTAAACCGGTGTCTAGTTTTGTTAACTTTATTACTGTAAAGTATTAGGTGCGTACTCTTGCCTAGACTTTTATAACTGATCGTTGCTCATATAGCCAGAAAGGCGAATCGTAAATTGTATAGATCTCTGAGAGCCGCCATGATCATGGAAACTGATTGCCTGAGAGAGAAAGACTATAGATAACTTCACGAGAATAATAAACGTCGCATAATTTGCACACGTGTTAAATATAAAATTTTGTCTACTTTTTCATTTTTAACACCACAACAGGTCATAAGACCTAATAACGGTTTTGTAGTGAAACAGCAGTTGTATTTAGTTATATAACTGAATCGCAATCAAAATCCTGTAAACATATTGTGACAGTGAAGGAATCAGGGGTTCGAACGACAAGCCTTGGGATGAAAGGCCAGTGCCTTTCGCACTAGGCTACGAGAGCCCAATTGTTATATGAAGTCGTTCGAACTGGCAATGTTTGTATTTAGTATATTATTATGGCTACTCTTCCTTGCCATATATTGATATTATTGTCAACTAAATGAATCTAAATTTATACTTTTGTACGAATTCCCCGCCGAAAGGCTTATTATAACAAAATAAAGTACCTAACAAATAGACATTTCGTACGACGGGTTTCAAAAACGAATCTGCAGTTCACAGCATCCTGGTTCGAACCAACACCTATAGGAAAAGTTACTCGGTGAGCAAATCCAACCAATAGAATGATCTCTGTCTTGACACGCCTCGCCAACGGACGCGCAAAGACAATGGAAAGTTTTTTGATGTGGCCACACGAACCGATCAATTAAAAAAAAATCAAAAAGACAACGGCATGGCAGTCGTCGTCTGCATCCCTTACGACACTCGTCCTTTTGGAGTTATCGCCGGAGTCTAAAGTGAAAATGAAAAAGTAAACCTCAGTCTTGAATAATATTCTATTCTTTCAACTTACTATCTACTACAATGTAACATTGCTCTGTAACTCCCTTTTAAAACAATAAATATACCTAACATTGTGTTTCATTCTTACTTTTATAATATTAAACTAAGGGCGTAATGCTCAATTCGTACTTACCACAAACTTACAGTAAAATTGGTAAATGGCCGAAATCCATCTGTTAACTATAGATTATAGAGATAAGGAATCCTTAACCATAGACTACTTTTGTTACAGTGTTGCCAACCGTACTATAATTATAGTATTTGTACTATAATTTTGGTCCGCGTACTATGTACGATATAAAATAGGTATAGTACGCCCAAAATACTATAATTTTGAAAATCGTACTATAATTTTATATAAAAGTACTATAATTCTGCATTTGCCATTTCGCAATCGAGTGGTCTTCGAAAATTTGGAAATCTGCGGCCCGCGGCGAAATATTTTTCCCAAAAAAAACAAGCCGACCACGAAAAATCGGGAACGTGCGGCCCGCGGCGAAATATTTTTCCTAAAAAAAACAAGCCGACCATGAAAATTTGGGAACGTGCGGCCCGCGGCGAAATATTTGTTTTAAAAAAAACGAGCCGACCATGAAAATTTGGGAACCTGCGGCCCGCGACGAAATATTTTTCCTAAAAAAAACAAGCCGACTATGAAAAATCGGGAAAATTTTCATTTTCAACAGGTGACAACGCGTACTATATTTTATCTCCATTCCACTGACAGCTGCTGTCAAAATAAATTTACGTATCTTTAAAACGGCCAATACACTCAAATTCATTTCACAATTGATTTCAATATGGGTATTGACCAACTATTAAATATCCGTGACATTTAATACATGTTTTCCTTTACTTTCTTGATTCTGTACATGTCTTAATTTAGTTAAACCGATTATCTAATTGAAATGTCAGTATCAATGAATTACGAATTAACTTTTCTTATTCAGATTTAGATATTTATGTAATATTAAACCAATAGATAGGTAGTTGAATTATATAAGTACTTAGTTACCTACACACCAACATGGTAATATTAGTTTTAATCACTCTATATAATTATTCACATCATGGCATATTTGTATTAATTATTGTAAATGACAAAATCTGACATTTCAACGGCAAGTGTTACCGTATCGGGAAAAACATGGGTCAAAAAATAACTTATATAATTCACTAATTGCGGAGACATTTTAATTAAATATTAAATCTGTATTTATAGTTATTGAATTTATTTTGTATATTTTTCATATTTTTGTCATCGTTTAACAATTACAAAATAATTTACCTAAATTATGAAAAAGAGAATTTTTATATATGGTAATATTTTCAATAGAAAAACAGAACGAAGCTATTGCAGATTTGGTGGACCATAGACAACTCGATCAAAACTATAAAAGGCTTTCTGCATAGTGTTTTGTTGTAATAATGACAGACGATTGAGCATCGCGCTCCAACCCTTATGCCGGCGCTCCACTGGCATGCAAGTCGGACGATTTACAGTCTTCGGACTTTTTTTTCGCGTGGAGCACCCCAGATCTGCGGACTTTTTAATCCGCAGACCAGGCTCGTTGGATTTCAAACATGTTTGATATTTTACTCTCCGAGTTGCCAGACTTCGTCCGTCGATCACTATGCAAATTCGATTGGATATTAACTCGCGATCATTCGAACTGAAAAAAATCTGTAATTATTTTAAATATTTTCATTGATTAATTTGTTAATTTAGACACATCAGAAAATGAGATATTTACCAGTTATTGTTGTATTTGTATTTATGAAATTCATAAAAGAAAACGTAAAACTTGTGTTGTTTTCACTGCTTTATTTATTATTGTATGCAAGTCTACATATAAATAACACACAATTATAGGATTATCGGAATACATTACGATAATCGCAACTTTTGACTTTTGGCAGCTCGAATTTTTTATTCGTTCGTTGATCAGTAGCAGAGCATAGACAAATCGGACGATTTATTGTCCTCGAACTTTTGGCTCGTCAATGGAGCGCTGGCATTACCAATAATTCATATTATGTATGTTCTCTCCCTTGGTAATAGTACCTTGTGAAACATTTGACAAAGTGATTAAAATATTTAAAGTTTTTAAACTATTTAATTTAAACTATGCAGTTCGGACACTCATTCCAGACTTCTAGACAAGTCTTCTGATAAAAAATCGCACTTCAATCTAAATTAATTGTTACATACGCAATCCATCTATTTCTCGTAGAAACAAAATCTGTTCTCCACCCTGTGCAGGCGCATATTATAATCCTATTAGGATCGGACATGGTCGAAAAAAAAAACATACGCAATACTATTGGAGGTCACTCTCCAGGAAAAGAGAGTTATTCTCTGTTTTGTTAGGTATTTCAAATCAATCAGATTTAGCCATCAAAATTAGTAATATTTCTTAACTATTGTCAACAACAAAATATGGCATTAGAAGTAAACTTCAATGACAATTAGCTAAAAATTCTTCCATTTTAAAGATAAATACAAAACACTCACGTAGGTACATTACTACTAGGTACCTACCTAGGCTATAATATAATGTTTGAGACGTTCACGGTTGTTTTTTTTATCATATTAGATTCGTGGGTTTCCACCGCATGTACTTCTTCCTTCGAATTTCCTAAAAAGTAAAATACAAACTTCTCGAACGATAGGTAAAGAAGCGTGGTCCGGGATAAGGGAAATTTCTCACAATTGGTAAAGGAAGCCAACGGAATCCATAGAATTTTTCTTAAAAAACATCTTTTTTCATCTGTCTCCCACTCAGCGGAATCATTTGATCATTATTAAAAGAAAGTTTCATTTGCTGTTGGCAGGTAAGATAATTGCGCATGCGATTGGCGTACGTTAACTTGTTGGCCTATAAATTTGTAAGTCTCAGATTCAAATCCTGGGTGTGACAAATTAACACATTTTTTCAATGTGTGTTTATAGTCTTGAGTCTCTGAGCAAGTGGCTAACATCCATTTATCTGTAGATACAACCTCTACTCTGTAAAGGCACGAATAACTTACATAAGGATCGAACATGGCAGTGACAAAGGGTGGAGGTAGGCATGTCAAGATCCGACATAAATAGTGCAAACTAAATTTTGTCAGTCATATTTATTTGAATAGACATTCAAATATATGGCTGTCATTGGCGGTTCCATCTTGCCAGAAAACATTTGGCATGCTTCTTAAATTACATTATCGTTCATACGGTGCACATGACCTAGCCTGCATTCTCCGAATCCTAATTGATTGAACTGCACTGAGCATTGTATTTGTCCTTTAGGTTCGTTTCTTTCAACCTGAACGAAACAAATCAAATTAAACCATAGACAATATACATACAAATTGTAGTTGACCGGAAATGGTTTGAGATTTGACGTTTGGTTCAGTGTATCATTGAAAATCAAACCGTTCTCGGACCATCAGAAATGGTTTGACATGAAACGTCAAACCAATTCGGACGATCCATAGACTAATGGCAATCTGTCAAAGTGTTGATAAGCATTATTCGGCATTTATATATCGTGAGGTGTTCATATTAATATGTTAGATATTTACACCATAGGAGTTCACTTGAATTATGTATATTGTAGATTAATAATTAATACCTATTATTCATAAGTAACCATACGCTAACAAGACGCCGCTTTTGGTCTTATTATCTCAAAATCCAGCCATATTTTCTATGCAAAGAGTTCGATTTAATATCATTACTATAATTATTATGTTAGACAAAGAATTTATTTTCATTTTAATTATATTTTGTAACGGAGATTCTAAACTACAAACTGTGTTAAATCAACCCGGAATGATCTTTATTATTTAACTAAATAATCTAATAACCTAACGAATTTAATATTTGTTCGATTGTCGTCTAAGTCACAATATCATACTGTCGACATGAACAAGTGGTCAATTATGAAAAGCTCTAATCAAAAGTAATTTTTAAAAACTCGTCATACCTATAAATCTTATAGATTAACTAAATGGCTACCTATTTATGAAGCATTCTTTATATTTTGTGTATTTAAAATGAATGAATACGACAGTTTGTTAAATTTGTATTATTGTAGACCACGATAGGAGGTTAGAATTTCGTAACAAGTTGACGTTTCAATAAATATGTTTCTGTTTTAGAGACTAATATATTATTATGAATTAATTTTAAGTACTAGCAACACTAATTAGTTGTCAGAAAAGCGTTTCCGTGGACATTCTACCAAACGGTTCCAAATCAAATAAATCCAACGATACCATTTGATTCGTTCAGTTCAGGTTCAATGATACGAACTTAAAAATAATCACGAGTTAATGTCCAAGATACTAAGGTGTAAGTGAGCGCAAGCTTTATCAAAATTGTCTGAAGCATGTTTTTTGATATAACTGAAAACATAGGTCTTGCGTCGGTCTGTCTTCGACAACCCCCCGACACAGTTAGAGACGCCATCAACACAGCTATCCTTCTCTTCAAGTCTGTTAATCGAAGTGCGCCCACCCAGCCTCTTTCCCTGGCTTTCTGGAATCGGTGCATAGTTCGTTTGGTCGAAAATACTAGTTCGCACCACATCTGAAAAAAGTACAGCTTCACAGAGGAAATACTTATTAATTTTAATTTCATTATTATAAGCGGAGGGCAATTATCTGCTGGTTAAAAGCCTACCCTAGTTACATCTATTTTTTTAGTCTCAGTTCTTCTCTGCCAAGTACATTGACTACTAATTTAGGAATTAACAATCAAAATATGTTTTTCAACATTACATTCGAGCACTAAAATTTTAGATTAGGTGAGATTTTTCCTTTTTTCATTTTTTATTTTCCACTAAAGTATTTATTTAAAACAAAAAAAAATATACATAACAAGATAATATGGTGTTTTTTTCAATATACTGTAATCACAAACAGCGATGAATTTTAAATTGACAATAATTGATGATGATTGGTGCAAAGGATTACAAGGGATCACAAACGAAGGGTGAGGGTAGACTATGGACTGTGGCTGACAAAGTTTATTGTGCACTATGTATGTCGGATCTCAACAGCCTACCTCCACCCTTCGCCACTGGTGTATCTTGTATGTAGACAATATTACTTTTTATCCTTGACCGGCATAGGAAATGATTTTTCTTCAACATAACTGGTCTCTACTATCAATGTTTTTACTATGGAACTTTGGCTTTACCTTCTTCCAAAGTATGGGTGTGCGCATCGGCCCCAGAGTGTTAAGCTTATCATTTAGTTTCACCCAGAGCTGCTTAGTCATCGTGGTATCACATTGATTCAATGGTAAATTCACCAGCACAGGATTTTCTGAAAAGATGATAGATATATATTGTTTACATGGAACATAGTAAGAAGCACTCGGCATGAATGTCGCTGAAGGGAACAGAAAATTAATGGGGACCGGCTTGCCATATTGGATGTCGTATAACAAGCTATAGATAGCGAGTGTGGAAAAATATGAGATACACTCCAGATGTTACCGAAGGCAACCACTATTTTCCTCGGCTTGTAGGATCTAGTCGAAGTTGCAGCTTACTGGGCAAGCCTTGCATGAAAATAGATTCTCCGTACTTTGCATTTCACCGAACTTGCAGGTTTGGTCATCAGAGAACCCCCACTTCATCGGGTGCGCCCTACCATGGTTCTCAGTCTGTTTAGGGCTTTCCATGTATAGTACCCGAGACTGGCTCCGGGTGGGAGATGCTCTGCTGGCTTTACCCAATCTTCTGATCTATAATATATCACTCTTGCCAGGAACTTAAAAATATCACACGAACTCACACAGATACTGACAGGCCACGGAGCGGTGCGAGCTTATCTAAAAAGATTTAAATTGAGGGATGATGACTGTTGTCCATGTGACGGCAACACATCTCGAATTGTGTGGCATTTCATCAACGACTGCCCTAGACTAGAAAGGGAGCGATGGACTCTCAGGACTCGATATAGACAGCATAATTATGAAATTGACCTCCAAAAGCCTCGCGAAGTACTAAGCAATAACTCAAGAATACTACACAAAATATTTAATCCTGGCCATAAAGAAAATTAAAGATATAAATGGAGAACCTAATTAGCTCCACATCAATGCAACTAACCCACCCAACCACCTTGTACGAAAAAGCAAGCCATGACACATATCTTGTAATTTCTATCGGATAGGTACTGCAGTTTATGTTTATTGTTAATGTTAACACTTAACTGTCACTTTGTGCGTAAAGATACGACCCAAAAGCATTACAAATAAATATTTACGTACCTTCCATGTAAGTCAACAGGGCGTTTCTTTGAAGTTTAGTAATTAGAACAATATACGGTTTCATTTTGTTTATATTAGTTACTATTGTCATAAGAAAATTTGTTTCGAAACCGAAACGCATAGACTAATCCGAAATGTCAAATTAGCACAGTGTTGCCATCTTTTTGTCAACCAAGTGTAAACACCTCATTTTATAACCGCAAGCTCAGCCAATTTCAACGATTGTCGTAGTATATTGTCTATGAGTACCTACATATTATATTAGTCTATGGGTCGCATTTTGTCACCGCACCGCCATCTTGTCAGTCGGCAGTGATTGCGTCCGTTATGTTAATTTATTTCGTCCGATATTCCTGCAATAATATTGCTTAAATCTTGAAAATGGACACTAAAATTGAACCGGTAGATTTTGATTCCGATACTGATACTGGAACCTCAAGTGATTGTTCGTACAGCTCGGATGATGATTTCTCATCGGAATTTTCTGTCAAGCAGGAACGTGTTGATTTCACTAATTTTGAGGCTGATTTTTTACTTCCATCCATCCATACATCGGTATAGTATATTGTGACACGCAGTTGTTAACAACAAAATCATTTTTCCCCCTTTTCATTTATAAATTAAGGATATTGTATTGTTTTTAGTTTGCCGTCAAAGTTGAAAACGAAACATCGGAAGTCAAAAACTATATTGACAACTGCCTTGGGCCAAGTCCACAAAATGATTCACATGTAAGTTTATATCGCCAACTACATGTCATATTATTTGAATTCAATCAGGTAAGTAGGTACTTATTGTTTTAATAGTAGAGATCTTCTGTCCGCTATGAAAATTATGCCCCTAACATTGAAATTGAAATCCGAGTTCCTCGGCAGGTTTTTAGTAATTTACACCTGTGCCCGGATAAAGTTTGAGTGAAATTGGTTTTGGTTCTTTTCTGTTTGTAGCCAACAGCAATGAATTTTTGAAAACAGCCGACATACTCGATCATTTCGACTGCTCCAAGTAAGACAGAAGTAGGTCAAAATTCGTCATTTTGCAGTAAAATTAATTTAAGTTTTGAAAAAATATTCTTATTCTCCTGTACGGAAATTTCAATTTTTTTATTGATTGTTGCATACTGTTTAATGGTTAAATTTATTAATGTACTGTTTTGTTTCCATCGACATTCTTTCGGGGTACACTATGACTTACTGCCATTTTCCTCGGATATAATAAAAATATATCAAGGCAGTATGTTGAGTTACTTCCTTATTCCCTGATAATTTTTAAATAAATGTAAACAACTAATTGAAAAGAAAAATATTTATTAAAGAAAATATCAATAAATTGACACAATTATCAAAAATAATATATTAGAAGAAAACATTAAGGCAAATAATATACCTAATGTATACATGCAAAAAGTCCAGAATAACATAAACACTAGGGTGTTTTTTCCACATTTATTAACACAATACACAGTTAATGCAACCAGATCAATAAAAAGGACAAAACCTAATAATGGTAAAGAACAATGTTGGTGACAGCTGTTTCGTGTAGCTATCCCATCCTCAGAACAAGCCGCCGGAGAATTGGATATCAATACAAAATAGAAGAACAATATCAATACCAAGTAGTTAAATTAATATACAGTCACTATCTTCAAAGGATACCGTAGAAATGATTGTGAAATTAATAAAAAATATCGTTTAATCACTTTCTAACTCATCCGATGCGTCATCTCTTTCGTTAAGAGTATGTTCAAGAAAATTATCGTTTGAAGTAAGTGACCGATAAAAATTATGATAAGCTTTTGGAATGAGAGTGTTTTCGCATAACGATGTCAAATCTTTCAGTCTTGTTCGTCTTTGAAGTAAAATGGTCATTAGATCCTGCGTGTATGTGTATTTAATACACACTTCGGAAGGTTTTTATATTGCACGACACCTCGCGGACTTTATTCCATTTCACTGTGGAATTATCACTAGCCGTTTTCCAATTTCTTGCTGTAACTAATGGCTTAAAGTCCAGTCTTCATAAGACATTTCATTTATTTTGTATGGGTGACCTTTCACTTTCGCACAGCGAATTAACATGACCCATTGTTCAGGGACATAGATAATTTTGTGTTTTCTTGCATTTTCTATTGTTGCATGCATTGAGTCCCCCTCATTTTATGTATGTCCTTTCTCTAAAAAGCTATGGGTAATGTCAATCTTTAGAGTGTTTGCTGCATATTCTAATATAGTGAATACAATGTGGTTCCGATTTTGCCCCCCGCAGTTATCAGAATACAAAACAATTGTTTTTATGCCTGTTGCATGTGCGGCACGTATACATTTTAAGAGGCATGTTGCAATTTCATTTGCTTCCCTTTTTGCCTCTGACTGATGCCAAATAAAACAATGGCCCTGCTTCTTACCAATATTATACACTGTAAAGTTGTATATTTTCTCTTATAGTAAAAACTATTAACAGCTGACTGCAGGGTCTGCAAAACTTTCTGCAGGTCGAATACAGCCACACAAAGATGTTAGTCGGTTACGCATTTCTCTTTGTCACCATCTTTTAATGCTGTTACTTAAATTTTATTGGTTAAATGGGTTTCATACTCATTTTTTTTTTTAATTACTTTTTCATTTTCTGCTGCGACTTTATACTTATTTCTCGCATATCTCACACTGCAGGTCGATTCCGTAACTTACGACTCGTGTGAAACATCGTAGTTATTCGCGAAAGTGACGTAGGTTATCGAAATAAGGCATGTCGAAACTTATCACTACCTGAATTAGTCATAATCTGTGTCGACATTATTGCCCATACCAAAGGGTACTCGTGACCAGAGACGGCCATACGACTTGAGTCACTCTCTCTCTCTCTCGCTTTGATGTCTCGCTCCGATACGTAGGTAGTTTAGTTTAGAACTGTCAAAAATGAGAGGCTAATGGTACGTTTACATTTGACATTTATATTGTCATATTTATGTATGACACCATATTCACCAAGTGTAAACAGTAATTATGTTTGTACCAGCCACTTATTTTGCGTGTGTCGACACTCACCTGTCACTTATTCAATCTACTTATATACGCAAATGTAAACACCGCGTATTCGACAATTCCGAACTTGCCGCGATATATCACCGAAGTTAGACCACCGTCTACTTTTATATCAAGTACCTACCTGACACATTATTCGTAGTTTGACAGGTACCTAGTGAATTGCATATGTATATTTCTAAAACAACGGACAATCAATTATCATAGGTACACCACGAATGTATGCCCAACGTTTACGTTAATAATGTACTGTAGCGATCTGTCAAAAATCATAGACAAAATAAAATATCGCTTGTTCTCGGCACATGCGATTAATTCTGATGCACTCTGTGAAGAAAAAATGCCCTTCAAATGGTATTACCTAATTCATTTTGGCCCACACCTGCACTCGTATTACGATAATATTATATTGAATATGCAATGACGATCAAGTGCTAGATATCGCAATGTTACTGTTAATCATCGTTCTTCTACACTTATGGTATTTCTGAATTGTGTGTCTTGTTTTTTGGCAAAAGGTCCAATCTTGCAAACTAAAGTTCACAAATTGAGTTGGATCTTCGATTTTAAACTCTGACATTAAACGGAAGGCACCTAGTTCTTCTTGTCGCTGAATCCATTCCCGCACCCATCTAGACCATTTTTTCCTCCTTTTTCTTGCCAAAAGACTTAAAATAATAATACTCGCTGCTTTCTTTTTTAACATTCCCATATTGACAACTGACATAACGTTTTTGAGAAGTATACAAAATAAGTGTCCGAAAAAATTACAATATCATATGTAAACACCGCATATATTTATTCCAATGTTGCCATTGAATAAAGTGTCGAGACTTTATTTCAACGAGAAGTATACCAGAATTTTATGTCAGATCCATGCAGGTGTAAACAGTAAGTGAAATTTTATTAATTCAGTAAGTATTATTTTATTTATTAAATTAAACAGTATATGAAATTATATTTATTTAAATTATATAATTATTTATTAAAATAAGTAAAACGGTATAAGTGTCAGATGTAAACGTACCATAAGCTGCGATCGGATATTATTATCTTATCTTTACCCGCGAGAATAATTACATATTATTGTTTTATATTTCGCCAAAGCACTGCTATATATGTGTATCGTTCACCCAATTATTTTAAAAGATGTCAATCCCAGAAATAGTTACTTTTGCTTCAGTTTTAGGATCACGTAATCATCCGCGAAACATATCAAATAATCAGGCTAACTTATCTGAAAATGCTTTTTTACTCAGTGATGCACTATTTATACGTAATTTCCGGTTAAACAAAAAGCTTGTGAGATATATTTTACAAATTCTCACGCCATATAGGTATATTATCGTACCTAAGTTTAATGTTACTATCTATAAGCGTGAAGAGTTTACAATGCGAAAAAATGAATATGGTTGTATAGCTTAAAATTAATCAAAGACATAGAAGATGTACCTATGATATATATTGACACATTATGACGTTTATACTATTATATCCATGGAGAATTAAAAAGTCGTAGGTAGGTATAATGTTGAGACGGACATAACCTTACCTGATTTCAATTAAGATCACTTAATTGAAACCTCTCCTTTCTTTTGCTACTTTTGCACGACGAAGGACGTGAATTCATGTATCTACCTATTTCCCGATTTCCATGTTTATTTTGATATTTCGTTTCGTATGTGACAGTGACCTTGAAAATCAAAACGTCAAAATGAATGAGTTCGCTCACGGAAAGAACAAGCCAATTACGGCAATTACCAATTTATAAACAATAAAGATGCCAAATTATTATATTACTGTTAATACAATGTTACTTAATACTCTGTTATCTTGAGTTCAATTAATTATGTTAATGTTTTATAATGGTTTGTAATGAATAAATACCGACATACAAATAAAAATGTTATTGAAGACACTGTGTTTATTTTGTTAAATCTTGTTTTACAGTGTAATAATATTATATGGTTTCGCAATTATGTAAGGTTATATTCTACGTACATATATCTATATCATATTGATACCTCCACGTTTCTACGGGCATGGAGGACCCCTTAATAGTAAATCACGAGCGAAGATATGGATGCCACATTCATGTTTCTCATATCCCGCCAAAATCCTTCCATCGCCGTTTTATGCATAAAATGCTCTTTAGTAATCAACTATAAATGTTGCTTCTTTTGGGCTCAATTCTTAGAAATCTCTGTAACTTTCAGTCTGCCTGCCAAAAAGGTAGCTTGGACGACCCTTACGGTAAAACCCAGGCAAAGGCCAAACATTCGCCGCATGCAAGAATGATAGAGAGGGGTGGTCGTTCAGGGGTAGATTGAAAGAGACAGCGATAAAGCTCAAAAGAAGGAGAGCTAGCCGCAACACGGCAGGTAGAGAGAGTTAGCGTAAGACTCCCAAACGCGACAGGCTGTGTGCCCTGTGGAAGCTTAATTTTTAATTGACAGCCTAGGCGCCCATTTTTAATAAATTTAGGGCTGTTAAAAATTTATAAAGTGTGAAATTGTTAATGTGTAGTAATATTGTGTTGTGTATGTAATGTGTGTTGTGTAATTTTTTTCGTGAACCTAACTAATTAGGTAATAAAACTTTCGGCAACGATTGGTGCTACGAACAACGTGCGTTCATCATTTTTCCATCCCGTCAATCCTGCATTTACCCCCAACTGTCAAGACCTACCGTGCACTGAACGTGCTCTACCGGACTAAAAACCAGCTACTATTGACCGCCTTGAACTATTCTGAGCTAGTCGAAGGGTGGAAGCTGGTCGTGTGGCTCGCGCGTTCTGCCGACGGCACGCTACGAGGGCCTCATTGACGCCCGGTTGACCGGCGAGTCGAGCTCTGAGGTCGGATCGGCCGTGCGGCCCCGACTCCCCTCCCTACCCGGACTTCCGGGGTGTCAATATTATACTAAATCAATCGAATATTATAGGAATTATACACAAACATAACCAACAAAAATAATGATTTCGTTTGACATTTCATTTTTGACGTTTCATCTCGTACCATAGACACCGATTTTCTCGGTTTTGGCGATGTTGCCAACTGGTCACTCGCGAATTAAAATGGTCCGTAGCGAGTGGCTTCAAAAATACTTATTATCGTATACGGCATGAAACGGGAGATACTAACTTGTCATCCCACACGGTTGTCGACCACACGAGTCGATATTTACGAATTCGTGCTGGTCCTTCTTCGGTTGCTGGAACGCATTATTGAACTCACTATTAAAAACAACTGAGTACTGACGCAAAGTGGCAGATGTTTTGGTGTTGTCTGCTTTCAGCTATTCTATATAGAGCCTATGCATTTTAGCAATGGAAAGGTCGCTATCCAAGTATTGTTTTTTAGACGATTTTCGGGTATAATGAGACTCGACTACTGGAAAACTTAGTATGTGGTCTCGAACCGTTTCAATAATCTCTGAAGAAATTTTATTTACCCTTTTTACATGTTTTCCTCGCATATCTGCCACCATTGCACCTCCTTCATCAAGTTTTTTACACGCAGTAGATCAGTGACGTCCCTAGACAAAATGCCGCCCCTAGGCAGCGTCAAAATGCCGCCCCATTTTTTTATCATCCTTTCATTACTCCAATTTCTAAGAAATGTGTTGTATGAAGCATGGCCCCCTCATCCTGAAGCGGGCCCCATGTTAGGATCTTTGACCCCCCTACCTATCGCTAAGGATAAAAGCAGTGTGACGCTCTACAGTAATGTTTTCCAAATGGTGTACGCGTTAAAATTTATGTGTATATTTAGTGTTTTTTGTATATTTTAATACATACACTTGAATTATGGAGCTTTTGAGTATCGCTACACAATTATAAATTGTATTGTGTAACCACATAATTTTAAATAATATCATTAATGAAGGAAAATAGCACCGCAGGCGAATTTTTTGCTATTAGAGCAAATTTGTGATAAGTGTGTATCTCACTTATCGAGCCCGAGCCCCAGGTTAGAGCCCTGTCAGCCCCCCCCTTGCGGGGGGCATGGTTTGGATACATTACTAATAAAATATACACCTACCACTAAGCTGAAACATACAAAATTAAATTTAGATATCAGTAAATAAATAAGCGAATAAATATAATATTAGTTAGACACTTACCCAAATCACCAGAGTCTGAGATGCCATTTGGTTGATATGTCTGACACATTTGGTTTGTATCATTTAGTAATACCTACGCAGATGTATTATTTTCACACCATTTTTTCTATGCTATTATTGTACCCTACAACATGTAAACAAAATAATTTTCCTCATTATTTTGTAAATATAAACCTAAATTTAATCATAAATACACTATTAATTAATAGTCTCAACATTCAACCGTTGATGATTGAAATAAACTACAAATCCACACTATTATCAGCAAAAAATATGTTTACAAAAAAAACGACTTAAAAGAAGCTATTGCACAGTATTGTATTCACAGCACGATAAATATGATATAATCTAGGTAGATACCTACTAGTGTACATTTTTATTACAATTAGCTGGTACTTAACGTAAATACCTATTATATGCACGAATACTAATTGATTATGTCAAATGTCAATAAGGATTAATAATCATTATGAATAGGTATATATTTGCAATAGGTACATCCGACAACTTTTAAATCTCGCGAATGACTGGCAAAAATATTTGGATAAATTAAAAAATACGGTATGTACCTACCTATAAATCTCTACCATAAATTCTCCTTGTTTCGTTACCAACGTTGATATAATATATAATATTATTTTCTTTTAATAACTATGGCGCGACATAATTATTGGCTTTTGCGCAGTATACCTACCACTGTTATGAAAGGAACTCTTTAATCTGAGTAAATGACATTATATTATTATGACTGATTTATTATTCGTTTGTGATGTTTTACATTTATAAAAATATTCATAATGTGTATAGGCGCCAAGTTTATTAGCATTTGTATACGAAACCGAGCAGTCAAAAATAAAATAAAAAAATCTCTAGCGGAGCGTGGTGACATCATACTAAAATCGCTGCGAGTACCGACTGGGTAATAATAAAAAAAAGCATCCGGAACAAAACATCTCCAAAGCTCTGGTTATAATATAACTAAGTTTAGGTAGCTATTTCTATATAATACCAAATGATTCTCCTCGATTTGCCGCCCTTCGAGTATCTGCCGCCCCCAAGCGACGCTCAATCTGCCTACCCCCACGGGACGTCACTGCAGTAGATACCATTTTGTCAGAGATTCCCAATGTCTCTATAAACATCTTTTGAAAAACACGCATGTCAGAAATATTACATTCATCATTCACAAGTTTTATGAAATATTGTCGTGAGACGGTTCGCCTAGAATTATTGGCATCGGAAGCTCTTATTTGCTTCTTCGGAACAAATTTTACGTACCAGCTGATAAAATTCCACTGTTTTTCACAGTCTGGTAATTTCCACAAAGCTTCAAATATTTTTTTTCGTGCTTCATCGCATATATTTGTCATGTCTTTAATTTTATGACAGTTCAACCTAAAACCTGCTCCCATGTACTTGGCAACCATAACTTCACCTTTTCTAGTTTTATATTCTAAACCTCGCTTATGAATCTTTTTAGATTTATCGACAGCCCACTGTCAGGATTTCTCATGCGTTTTCTTACAATCTTTCATCAAGGTGTCACCTGTCTTTTGTGAATACCAGATGATTGTTTTACTGGATGCATTTCATTTTTGATATCAAGCGAATTTTCCGGTCTCTGTAAATGTAATATATAGTTATTATATTACCTATCAGGTATTTGTACATCAATCTCATTGGATATTTCAAATTATAAAAGTATGTATTTTCATACAGAGTTTGGTACTAATTCTTCCAAATTAGTAGCATCCGAAGTATCATAGAATATTCCTGTCTTCTCATCAAGGTGCATCATAGGCGACTGTGTATCTTGCCTTTCAAAATTAAAACGTCTTATATTTTTTTGTAATGTGATTGTTCGATTTACTAATCTACTTACTAGTATCCACTATGGGCAAAGATCCTCCGTTTACCATTTCCATTATTATTTTTGTTCTGTTTGAAATAATTTTGATGTTACATCGTATAGTATAACAAGTTTTGCACCATAGACATAATACTTCCGGTGAAGAGAGACGTATGTCTGTCTTACGGCCGGTACATCAAAATAATATCCCATGAAAACGGCAGTAATTCAACTTACTTCTGTAATACATGGAAAAAATATTAGTATTTGACATACGACAATTTTTAAATTGAATTTAAAGACAATCTATTTACGTTAGAGTAACCACTGTCTGACAAAAAAATAGAGAAAAATTTTCTGCTTACGAAAGTGGACCTAACTCAAAAACCCAAAAAAGAGAGTTACTTCCGTCTTACATGGAACAGTCGATTTGTTAGGTTTGGTTAGCTTTTCAATCTTGAAATCATGAATTTTGTCAAAGTCGCCTATGTAAATTAGCGCGGTTCCCATCTGGCTTCCTGTAAACTGACCTGTACCTTGGTTTTTTCTAGTAAATAATGTAATCGTGGTTAATTAGGTTTTTTATTGCCATATTTAATTAAAACTTAAAAAAAAATTGAAAACAGTTCAATAATTCACTAAGCATCTCACTCTTTACACATGTACCATATCTGGCAACTCATTTTCATTTGATACACGCCTTCTTATGTGTCGCTGGATTCGCCTCTAAGGTATACCTTGATTTATAATATTTCTAGATCATATTCCGTGTATACATATATATAATATTGATCTTATCTCGTTGTAGATTTCTATTCAGCGATGTGACACTGAGTGTCCCAATACGAATAGCATCCGACAACCGACAACTGATGGAAACCTAGATAGCGTGATAGAGTATTCAGAAATAACTATAGATGAACAAAATATAAAAGAAGAAATTTCCGCAGCCAATTCTCCGAAGGTTGCTGCAATGTTGTTGAGAAAAGTAATGCATTTTCCACGAAATTTCATTTGCAGCATCTGTAATGCAGTCTTACAATCCTCTAGTATATTAAAAATACATAAAACTATTCACAATGAAATTAGTGTAAATAGTGAAACGTATGGCCGTTCACCCACAACTGATGATAACCAAGATGGGGTGATTGAGTATTCAGAAATAACGATCGATGATCAAAATTTTAAAGCAGAAATCTCCGCAGCTAATACTCCGAAGGTTGCTGCAATGGTGTTTGAGAAGAGTAATGCATTTTCCGCGAAATTTCATATGCAGTATCTGTAATGCAGTCTTCGAATCCTCTAGTATTTTAAGAATACACAAAACTATTCACAATGATAATCATGTAAATAGTGAAACGCATGGCCGTTCCCATTTAAATAGTGGTAAAATATATAAAGGAAAAGACACCAGCGAAAGACCTTTTAAGTGCGATATATGTTCTTATACATGCAAACTGTCTCATCACCTTAAATCACACAAAATGATACATACTGGTGAACAACTATGTAAATGCAATGTGTGTTCGTTTACATGCAAACATTCACATAACCTTAAAAAACACAAAATGACACATACTGGTGAAAAACCATATAAATGCAATGTGTGTTCGTTTACATGCAAACAGGCACAATACCTGAAAATACACAACAGGTTGCATACTGGTGAAAAACCATATAAATGCAATGTGTGTTCGTATACATGCAAATATTCACAGAACCTTAAAAGACACAAGATGAGACATACTGGTGAAAAACCATATAAATGCATTGAATGTTCTTTTACATCCACACTGGCACATAATCTGAAAACACACAAGATGAGACATACTGGTGAAAAACCACATAAATGCATTGTGTGTTCTTATACGTCCACACAGGCACATAATCTGAAAAGACACAAAATGAGACATACTGGTGAACAACTATATAAATGCAATATTTGTTCGTATACATGCAAACATTCACAGAACCTTAAAACACATAAAATGACACATACTGGTAAAAAACCATATAAATGCAATGTGTGTTCGTATACATGCAAATATTCACAGAACCTTAAAAGACACAAGATGAGACATACTGGGGAAAAACCATATAAATGCATTGAATGTTCTTTTACATCCATACAGGCACATAATCTGAAAACACACAAAATGACACATACTGGTGAAAAACCATATAAATGCAAAGTTTGTTCTTATACATGCAAACAGGAACAATACCTGAAAATACACAACAGGTTGCATACTGGTGAAAAACCATATAAATGCAATGTGTGTTCGTATACATGCAAACATTCACAGAGCCTTAAAAGACACAAAATGACACATACTAGTGAATTCGAGAATGGGGTCCTAGCAACTTAATTAATATATACATGCGTTACTATGGAAATCAATATGATGTCAAGTACAATTTTTTTTATCGTTTAAGCTAGTCAAGTTTATATGGTTCAACAGAAAATTTAAAAACGTTGCATATAAAAAGTTATTTTTATCTTGTAATACTTAATTAATAAATTTTGTTGGCAAATTCTCTATAGTTTATGTATTAGTATAAATATGTATATTAATATATTTTTTAGAATACTTTACTCCTTATTCTCTTATAAGTATTTTTACCTAGATTAATCATTTGGAATAGCTCTCTCCAACATAAATTTCAAAGATGTTAATTGTTTGATTTATTTACTCATTTGTTCACGTGTTGGGACCATCACCAAATATATTGTTGTATTTTAATCCGAATATTCGGATACTTATTTTATGATTGATCTTGTTGATTGACTTAAATAAAACAAATATATAAATACTGTGACATTAACATAAAAGAAATCATTAGATAATGATGTAAACAAAAGTACGTGATGTGATAGTGGTCGCCAAGTGGATGAAAGTAGTTCACTGGACATGTCGCTCGGCGAAAGGACAACTGTGATATATTATGACCATAAAGACGCTATAAAACCCGCTGGATTGACAAAGCTCATAAAGTTCGGAAGACCACGTTGAACTAGGTACCTACATAGAAGAGCGGAACGAGCTTAGGGAAGCCTTCATCCACCAGTGAATCGCCCCCAGTTGATAATATCGAGTCAATACTTTAATAGCACATGATCCTTATAACAATAGAAAATAGTAAATTCATTTTTGATGTGCCTAAAGTTCTTTGCAGAGAATGTAATAATAATTGTAGTGTAATATTTGTAATTTCTACCATAGATGGATTAGCGTATTCTATAAATAGGTTAAGCATGTAATTTTACAGATTCAGTAGTTATTTTAAAAATGTGTTTGCTTTATTTAAATTTATATAAAAACCTTTTTCTTATTCTTTAGTTGTATAATATATTCTTTGTTTTACTTGTACATACTTTTCCACGTAATGCCACCATCATATATAATATGCGACGTCGAGAGTCGTAAAACAATGCATCATTATGGCCGTGATTGTTTCAAACATAAGTTATTAAAAAAAAAAACGAATATCCTGCCATTTACAATTATTAATAATTACCACTTGTAGACAATTAGGTGCGTTTGATAGGGTAAAACAAACGCCGTTTACTATATAATGTTAGAGGCGGGCAGGTGTTGTTATTTAATGTAAACCCTGCTTTTATGTATATCAGTAAGGATGCCGTCTGTTATAATTTAAGTTTATGTATAGGTAACATAATATTATGTAAAAAAAAATACACGTAAGACTAAAAAATGTGCATAAATAAAATAACTTGTGGTTACTCGTGGGAACTTATAATTTTTTTCAATCGCACCTCTCCCTTAAAACGAAATCACGACAAGCACTTTTCTTGCATCAATTTGATAGTAACCAGATGTCTATGATGACAGCGGCCCTCGCAGTGCATTGCGTAATGCGCTAAGGTTACATCCGGGGTTTCCGGGTTCGACCACGGTGACGTCACAATACATTTATCATTTATGTGATTTTCTCATAACTTGATTGACCCTGACTCGTTTATTTTACTAATTAAACTACTCTTTCACTACACTACTGTTATTAAGCCAAAGACATTGCACGGTCTCTCTCGGTCGGTAATCTCTTTGAATTAAGCCTAATGACATCATTTAGTGAAAGAATACCTATAATAAAAATATATTTTTTTAAATACTTTCCTTGTGAATTACCTAATTTAAATTTATTTAAAATAAATATATATTACATAAGTACTATGGTAAACTTTACAAATTATAAATTTAAGACATGTACAAAATGCCAATTAAAAAAAAGAAATATTATAAAAACAGTAAACACAGAAATAGTTGCAGTAGGTACCTAACCTACATAATATAAAAACAAAGATATTAAAATTATAAAGTTATACATGGAAGAACACCGAATGATAGGTACTTACCTACTATAAATAATTTTTGTAATAATAAAGTTGCTCGGAATATGGGGAAAAAGCCTTTGACTCTGATTTAAAATAGAATTTCTTGAACAATTCGCAGTAAGCGTTTTTGCCCGATAGAGATAGGTACCTAGGCATTGGAAGTTTTAAAATTCTCCATTTTTTTTGTGATAATTTGTTTCCAAAATACTATATTTTACAACGTTTTTATTAGCTCGTATTATTATTTGCCCGGTTGTTGTTTATCTAGTAAAAATATTGCAATCGATTTTTAACTAACTTTCCGACTAGCTAGACATTTAAAACTTTTAGAATACTTATATCAGAACACGATGCCAATGCATTCTTTTAATACTTTTAGCCATCTTTAATTAGAATTGAATTCATTTTCAGTTAATTCTGTTTTGTATGAAAAGTTATTTCGGAAGAAATCCGTAATACAATCAACTATTATTGGTTGCTAAGTCGGTGGTCCTAGCAACTAAATTATTAATATATACGTGCGTTACGTTGGAAATCAAAATGACATTTGAGTATTCTATATTTGTTTGTTTTTTATTTACATTTCAAGTACAAGTTTGAGCATATTGAGAATAATAATTCATAAGAAAATTTAAACGTTCTTGTAATGATTTTATTACTATATTCTGATACAACTGAACTTTCAGTAGGTCTTCTGATATTTTTAGCCAAAATACCTACCTACTAAAATATTGATTTTTTTTCGAAATTCAAGAAATCTACTAATAGTTGGAGGTTAACTCATTCGCTGCTGACTATATAATGATTTTGTAATTAGCACCTTTAAAATGCACGTTAATTACATCGATCGGCCGCCTGGTCATTACGCGCATGTGCGTCTTCAGCGTCCAAAGTATTAATTTATGTACTGATACATCCCTGTTACAGGCGGGCTTCTCGCGGTTTAAATAGTCATTCAGTAGTTATAATCCGAAATGTAACCCTAACCTCTAGAAACGGCTTCATAAAACATCTAATCTGATTCCTTGCTCAAATACGTTAATATTTTTATTAATAGGTAAAGGCTTACGTCCGGTGTGTGAAAATCACATACTGGGCGGAGATGTAATTCAGATAAGTTCTAAAAGATAAATTATGATGGATAAAAGAGATAAATTTAAGACTAAATAAAAATATAAGTATTCAAATGTGGTAAATTTAACAGGGTCAGGCTCGTGATTCGCCAAATCCAAAGATCATCTGATCAGTTTTGGCTAATCCCAAGAGCTCTTTGGTAAGTCAACGTGGGTTCAGAGGTATTCCAAAAAAAAGGAAGTTAGTAAGTGTCCCTTGTTAATTGTATACGGACCTGCGACACTAATTGTAAAAACTACCCGCACAAGAAAGACTTCATGGTTTTATTTAATTTAACAAATTTAATATAAGTATCTTTTTTTTAACCCAGGGTTCTATGACACCTGAGCTAGCCGCTGGAACCTCGGATATCTCAATACCTATTATATTCTTTTTATCACTACAAGAAACCATGAGGGCCGATGACAGTAGTGTAGCTAGTAATAGAAGGGTAACAATCACAAACACAGACTTTGAGAAAATCCCAAAAATTTAATGTGAACTCACCATGGTCAAACCCGGAGTCCCTGAATGAAACGCCAGACTATTACGCACTTGACTACGGAAGTTTATCAAAGCCAATAAGCTCAACAGCAGCCATTTTTAATATGTTTTGACCAACGGCAGAAATAAATATCAGGTTGATAATTTTGTGCTTTATTATTTATTGAGGTGTTTACCCCTGTATCTTATTATTTATTTTTAGAACCTAATTTATTCATGTCAATGTTAACATTATGGGATTGATTTTGTTAGGGCACCTAGGCCACAAGTGAAACATGTGTTAATACTAGATTTATTTTTTTAATTTGGTTCGGTTATAAAATACATATCGTCGCTATAGGATTGGTTTATCGAATTTCCGTTTTTGTCGAAATCGACCTTTAATGCATAATGATTTTTTGTATCTAAATGGACCAGAACCATCATTTTCTTTAAATTACATTGTAATGAATACATCATTCGTATGCTGTAAAAACAACAATTTAAATACTTCCATGTAGGTAAGGGGATGTATTATCGTGATATAGGTAATATCGTGATACATTTTCAATTCGATATTACCTAGCCTGGTGACGAATATGAAGCAACGCATACGATGAGTCAAAGGAGTGAAAAGGACAATGGTATTTTCACATTGTTCGCTAAGACGCTGTCGAGCGAGTACAAAAACTTTTAATTCGCAAACCTGTCCAAACGTGTTCAACTGATTTTTGCAACATATACGCTCAGTTTTTCGTAAAATTATCTAACTGGTAACCGGTAAGTTATTTTTTTTCTGCACAAAATCGATAGTTAATAGATCAACCTTACTATATTTGTTGGTATTTGTTCAAAATTTAATAAAATATTGAACAAAATCCCTAAGTTAGCCGATGATTTTGTTAGGTTGTTTTCAAAAAATTACATGCTATTTTGACGACCTATTTTTGAATGAACTGTTTCAATGTTTTAACACATTTTTACTGCTATATTAATATATGTACGTACAGCTTATACGGTCGGCATTATTACTTGATAGTTATTTATCCGGTTTTCGTTGTTTTTTTTTTATCACGATATTGCCTATATTAGTATAATTTCTTTGATTCAGATATGGCTGCGACAGCGAAAGAATCCAAAAAGGAGATAATACGCATCTTCAGATATAGATCGTGCTTTACAATTAGTGCAAGAAGGTGGAATGAAAATTTATGCAGCTTCAAAATCATCATTCACGCTATCCCTGTAGTTCTGCTTCTTGATTCCCACTCATCTCACATAACTCCAGACGTGATTAATCTGGCGAAGGATAATTCAGTTTATTTGTTCACTTTTCCGGCACACAACACTCACATCCTACAGCCATTGGACGTTGGTGTCTATAAGTCCCTTAAGCACCATTGCAATGATAGCGTGAAGGATCATATGAAAAATCATCCGATAGAAAAACCAGACAGAACCAATTTTCACTCCATGTTAAATCCGGCTTATTTCAAATCATTCACATCCAGTAATATACAAAATGCTTTCAAAAAATGTGGGATTTTCCCTTTTTGTAAGGATGCTGTAAACTCAGACGCTATGGCACCTTCTCGTTTAACAGAAAAAAAATTACAAGTGCTGATGAAAATGTAATGGCTGATCAAAACATTGAAGATGTGTTGCCTATTCCGAAGCCTATTGAAAAAACGAAAACCACAACAAAGAGAAAGTCCGACTCGTCAGCAAAATATTTGAATGATATAGAGATCATCAGTCATGCATCTACTTCAACAGAGGCTATTAAAAAAGAAAAGAACAGCCAAAACAAAGAAAAATCAAACAGAAACGCCAGAAAACTAAAAAATACTGATGAAGATTGGATCTGTGGTGCATGTGGATTAACATATTCTCATGATGCAAAAGAGAAGAATGGGAAAAAAATGGTACAGTGTTCTTATTGCATTCGTCCATATCATAACGATTGCTTGAACATTGCACCAGACGATGATGAACTTTACATCATGTGTGACGAGTGTTCAAATATAATTTATTAATTTAACCATTCAATTAATTTAATTATTCAATTAATTGATCAATCTGTAGATAAAAATACCAATGTCAGAATCTCTTTCATCTATAAATAAATATTTTCGCTGATTTCCTTTTTATTCTAGTTGTCACGATATTACCTTACCAGTATCACGGTATTAACTGTGCTTATCACGATATTACCAAACTTTTTCGTTTCAAATAAAATTGTAAAAAAAAAGAATAGTTATTATGTTTATAAAGTCCATTTAATGTTCATCATTAAGGTGAAGCATGGCCATTTCCATTACATATTTCACATTTTTAATATTATGCAAGTTTACAGTTATATATAGTACTTTGTAAAATCTATCACGATAATACATCCCCTTACCCTATTTAAATATAGGAGAATGCAATTGATTTTTCGTCTCCTGAACATTTGACGTTTGGTCTATTCGACAAACCAATCCTACAGCGACGATATGTTAATTTATCAACTTACGAGTTACAGCGCAGGACAACTTTGTATAATCTTGTTAGTTACCTACTAACCTAATTTATAATTATTTAATTTCAGCTATATTCAAAAAACAAACACACCATAAATTTTTAATTTAAATTCACAATCTACTGAGAATCGCGTTTCCACGAAACCTGCTTTCGAGCATTAATGGTTTTAGACTGTGACGCTGACAGGTTTGCAGGTACCCTTGTTTTTTTAACGTTTCGATTATTATTTAAATTAGAATTAATTTCTATTCAAGCAACCGCATGGAAAACTGTCACTGCTCTCAAAAGTTGTAATAGTTTTAATCGTTTCTCCATCCGCCGTTTACTATGGGCGCTCCTATGCACCGCATGACCTGCCTACCCAACGACACGTCACTCCTTATTGATTGTTCCTTTGTGGTCTTTCCGCGTTACGCCCAATGCTTATAGTTTTAGGATTTTTGTTCCATTCCATACATCATGTGGGCCCTTGAACGCGTTGGTTAAACACACGCTCATATACATTAGTGCAAAAACTGCGCAATGTATTTCGCTCAAGTATTTAAATACTTCTGTGGCTGGGGTTAAATTCCATTGTTAATTGCTACAAGCAATAACATAATAGATTTGTTTTGTTCAATTATCGCATTCATTTGTTCAATAATGAGTTTTAAATTGTCCATAATGACACTAAGGTCTTCCGTCGACGCATTTAAACTCTCGGTTGTTTCACTCAAATTCATCTTAGCTACGTTTAAATCTCTTCTCAAACGCTCTAAAGTCTCCAAAAGTGATTCCACATGATCGTTTTTCACTTGGGGACTCCTTTCAGCGGTAGAAACACGAGTATGAGTCAATTTTGATCTGCTGCTAGCTTTGGTTGTAGGTGGAATAGGTGCTGGACTGTTGTCAGTTATTACTTTAGATTCCTCTTCATCATCACTGGAAGAATTTGAATAACTCTCCAAGTTAATAGCACCTGTAGATAACTATAAAATAATAAATTTATTAAAAAACTATTCTTTTATTAAGTAATACGTCATTGACTTAAAGACACACATCGGCAGCTAAGAGTGGAGGTAGGCAGTTAAGATTTGACATACATAGTGTACACTAAACTTTATCAGTCACACTTATTTGTTTTCATTAAACTAATAATACAACTTGCAGATGGTGTTCGCATGTTTTTAAAATTCAATTAACCCTGCCAAAACCAAACCATAATCGATAAAAAATATTTTTCTATCTATAAAATAACTAAAATTATAATATATGATTTAATGGCGTAATTTTAGATATTTTATAGATAAACAAATATTTTTAGACTATTACGTACTATGGCTTGTATTAGGCAATGTTTAATTGAATTTTAAAAACTAACAAACACTATTTACACATTGTAGCGATTTAGTCTGCGTTCAATGAAAACAAATATATTATTTTTTTGTTTGACAAAGTTTAGTGTGTACCTACTATTTATGTCGGATCTTAACAACCTACTTTCACCCTTCACAACTGACACACATAGAGTATAAACAAACTTGTGGTGTAGGTGCTGGACTGACGTTGGTTATTTCTTCGGATTCCTCTCCATCATCGCTTGAAGAATTTGAAGAATTGTCCGAGCGAGTAGCATTTGCAGTAATCTGAAAATTGTATATTAATTATTGAAATCTAATCGGTTAATATGTAATAAGCCATTAACGTACGAGGGTGGGTCAATAAGTCCTTAGAAAAGCCGACAGGTGGCGCGACTAGTACTGTAAGCGGTTTGTTTTCATGTAGCGGCACTACCGATTCAGTATGCTGCGAAGTTTCAATCAGATTGGTCGGGTTGTTGTTTTTTATTTTCGTACATTTAAAAAAAAAATTTGCTTGTTTACAAAAATGGAGAAAATTGAGTTTAGAGCTGTTATTAAACATTTTAATATAAAAGGGTTAACAGCAAAGGAAATAAAAAATGAGTTGGATTTAGTTCACGGCATATCTGCTCCTTCACTTGCAACTATTTATAACTGCTTAAATGAATTTAAACGTGGTCGTACATCAACAAAGGATGAACCACGCTCAGGACGTCCTGTAGAGGTGACTACACCAGAAATGATCAATAAAATCCACGATATGGTGTAAAGTGACCGAAGATTAAAGTTGAGTGAGATAATTGAGGTTACAGGGATCTCAAAAGGTAGCGTCATTTCTATTTTACATGACAAATTGGGCATGAAAAAAGTTTCTGCAAGATGGGTGCCGCGTTTGCTCACAGTCGACAATAAACGCAATAGGGTGGTGGCCTCTAAAGCCCTGTTGTCGCTCATGCAACGCAATCCGGATGAATTTTTTCGTCGCTTTGTGACTGTAGATGAAACATGGATACACCACTATACTCCCGCGACGAAAGAACAGTCAAAGCAGTGGTTTGCGAAAGGCGAACCATGTCCAAAGAAGGCGAAAACCGTAAAATCAGCTGGTAAGGTTATGGCTACTGTATTTTGGGATGCACGTGGAATTATTTTCGTTGACTATTTGGAAAAAGGAAAAACAATAACAGGGGATTATTATGCATCTTTATTGGACCAGCTAAAAAACGAAATTGAAGAAAAACGGCCTCATTTAAACAGGAAAAAAATCCTCTTTCATCAGGACAATGCCCGTGTTCACACATGTTTACGATCAATGGCTAAAATTGAAGAATTGAAGTTCGAATTGGTCGACCACCCACCGTATTCGCCAGATTTAGCCCCCAGTGACTTTTTCCTTTTCCCAAACTTAAAAAAATGGCTAAGTGGACAACGTTTTTTTTCAAATGAAGAAGTCATCGATCGGACAAATGCTTATTTTGAGGACCTTCCGAAAACTTATTTTTCTGACGATTTAAAAAAAATTGAGAAACGTCTAACCAAGTGTATTGAGCTCCTAGGAGATTATGTTGAGAAATAAAAAAAAAATACAAAAATAAAAACTGTTTTAATGCTTTTTTCTAAGGAATTATTGACCCACCCTCGTATTATAAACAAACATAGAAAATCAACAGACATGCTGAATTGGTTGTGGACTGAAGTCGGTTATTTCTTCGGATTCCTTTTCATCATCGCTTGAAGTATTTGAAGAACTGTCTAAGTGAGTAGCATAAGTAGTAATCTGTAAAATAATAACCTTATTAATATCTATTCTACATAATTTAAAAACATCTTAGAAACACACCCATTGGAAAATATCTGGAAAAAAATGTGTTGGGAGGGACTTAAAGTTAATATTGTTTCCATGAATCAATAAAGTACACAAAATTTATGTAGGTACTTATCTAGATGAAACCATGATTTATTTTACCAAAATCATTGTTGTGTACTTTCTATCAATATGTTTCTAATATAAACATCTATTTCATCCATGACAAAACAGAACAACGATAAATATAACTATGGCTTTTCAGGAAAAATATAAATTTAATATTGAAATTGTTCTATCTCTATTATGTTGATAGATTTTTAATAGCACAGATTTTCAATACGCCATAATAAATCAAATTAAAAACCTAACTTCTGCATTCCTAATCGCTAGAAAGCCCCAAATAAACGGGACTTAGCTTGGTGTTGCCGGCAAGCTTAGGATATCTCATCTTATTCAATATAATATGTTCAAAATGATTGGGTGACTAGGTACAATGAAATAATGACCTAACCTAACCTAACCTAAATAGATTCCACAAAAATTAATGTTTCATTTTTCCCCTCGCTGTTCTGTTTTATCCGGTTCTGTTCGACATGGATTGAGCTGCACGAAGAGTGCCGGGAGACATAGTCTGCCGTCAATGATGTTATCTGTCAATCTTTGTTTTCGATGGGAGTTCCGTTAAGGCAATAACCTCTTGGTGATTTTTGATAAGATGCCAAGCGACCTGATGGTATCCCGATGATTCTACGGAGGGAAGGCAAATTTATGGTTTGGGATGTCATTGTGGTTGATACACTCGCGGCATCTCACATGAACAAAGCAGTTCAATCGTCAAGATCTTATATACTTTATTAATTCACGAAAACAATATTATATTCGTGTAAATATATCTAGATATTTTTTAATTTTAATTAAAATATTCATTTAATAAAAGAAATAGTAGGTATTTAGCTGTATCCATAGGCATTTGAGCATAATTTTATAATAGGGTAATATTTATGTTGATTTTTTATTTGTCCAATCGCTGAGCGATATGCCAGCTTATTGTCATTTCATCCGCTTAGCGACCTCCATCACATTGCATATTCTTGTCTGCTTCCTTAACCATTGGTTTATTTTGTGATCTTTACGCATTATGTCCAACGTACATCTTTACATGCCACATTGCGCTACATGTAATTTTTGGATTTTTCCTATATTAAGAGTCCATGTTTCACTTGCATATGTGAGCGTTGGTAGCGCATATTGGTTGAACACTTTACGCTTAAGACAAAATGGTTGGTCAATTTTGAAGATACTAAAATAATGTGTTTATATAAATAGTTATTACTTTGTCTTACCCTCGTAATTATGAATATAATATATTTGCGAAGAATGGAAGGAGCTAGGGGAGGCCTTCATTCAGCAGTGGATAAACCCCAACTGATGATAATGACACTTTGTACCCGCATATTGTACAGTCCATTAGATGGCTACACAGGATAGACAGATTCACTTACGTCATCCGATGGCGTGACGTTCTTCATTCTTAATGCATGCTGACTTTTTGACTGCAATTGGTAAATGGTTCTGTTTCAACATCTGGACATTCTTGCTTCAGGTTTGATATAATCTGGAAACAAAACAAAATAGTTAGTACGACACCAAACGAGATTCGAACGTCGTCGTGAATTTGTGCCGATGTGTATTAATTAATAAGCTATGTGTGTCCTATCTAATTGCGACTAAGTTAACAAATGTTTTTACAATTCTCATTGAAGTGCCTTCTAACTTTCATTGATTTTTTCTACTGGTTGCATATTGCTTGCAGGTGTTTTCAAATTATGCATGTTTAATAAAGAATGTTACATTCCTAAACATGCAAATATATACAGAGCACTGAGAATGAAAATATGTATTACTTGAAATTATCCTGTTTGTTCTTTCTCCATATTTCCTCGATATTTCGGACTCATGGCAGAGGCCATTCTCAATCGTAATTTATAGCAGATTGTTTTCTATGGTGCTACTTAAGCAAATGGGTGTACGCAACGACCTGACAACAATCATTATTAACCGGTTCTATGCCTTCAGAGAGTTTTCTCTCTTTTCGCACATAAAAATTTCGCGAGTTATCTCGTCCGACTTTAAACTTAAATTACTAGCCACTCTCAATTGATTTGCATAACCTAAAAAATTAAACACACAGTGACATATCGCACCCCCAGTAAAGTACTGCAGGAGAGCCATTTTGAAGTTTTAAATATTCTTTGTAAATACAGGAAAAGTCTGAATGTAAAAATTATTACTCATTTTTATGGAAAAACATGATCTAATTTCAACTGTATTCATCATTTTTCTCTAAAACATATACAAACGGAGATAAGTATTTGAATATTTCTGAGTTACGACTGTATTTTATTAGGATATTTGACAATTTCATGGTAAAATTTGAATCAACTCAATACTATATATGTAAATTTTCCTACCATCACTCTAATAATTTTAACAAATTTGTTGGGCAATGTAAAGGATGGTTTTCAAAATATTAAGTTATGGTACAATCTTTAAAGATTTATTGAAAAAAAAAGAAAAATACAATTATTAGTTCAAAACAACAAAAAAGTACTTAATTATTTAATTTAATGGGAAAATAAAATTTTTACATACGATTTTTAATTTTGAAACATCACTTGGAAGAGAAGCAAAAAAATCATAATAAAATTCACGATGTTTAGCGGTGCAGAGGAAAGCAAATCCTTCTTTTTAATGGTCGTTATTTTTGGCCACTCTTGATATGCTTTGGACAAATTGAGACCATCCATTGGTAACGGTTTACCTATTTGCTATTGTCGAACATTCAGTTTCCTACATTCTTCATGATAACTGGTTTTAAAAAAAATAATGTATGGATAGTCTCTGTCTACTTCTATAACTTTAAACTTCTGCCACAAAACTTTTTCTCCATTTTCATCCGTTCCATATTATGTTTGAATAATAATGAAATGCTTAGCCACAAATTATCGGTATTACAGCGATTTTAGTAAGAAATTCGATCTACATTCAATATTTATGTGTCTTTAAAAATCTGCGGCCTGTCAGATACTGCCATAGTTATATCGTGAGGCATTAAAATGGTTAAAATACAAGTGAAACACAACAATCGCAAAGAAAGTGACCAAATTACGGAATACACACGTCAAAACGTAATGAAACATGTGGCCAGCAGAGCATGGATTTGCGGATATTCATATTGCATAGCTTTTGCCGAAAATAAATTAACGATCGGCAGAAAAGATATTTTTAATACTTAAAAAATGGGATTCGAACTCACGTAGTCTTTTATGCAGGTGAGTGCTTTTATCTTTTGAGTTATCGATCCTTCTATGATTCTTGCAAATGATTACTAATGACGACGCTTATCTGAGGTAAGTTTTGCATATTCAGCCAAATGGAAGGCAACCAACTTTGTAATTAATCAAGGTAAATGCAGTTACATAATATAATAGTTTCATGTAATGGATCTACCAAGTAATCGCCAGGCAGTGCGAAGGGTGGAGGCAGAATGTAAGATTCGACATAAATGGTCCACACTAAACGTATTTGTTTACGTTGAACTAAGACTACAATATTATGCAGATAGTGTTTGCTTGTTTTTAAAATTCAATTAAACAATGCGTATCAGATATTAGCCAAAAAATAATCGTTGATTATGCCATTAAACCATACATAAATATAGATATTTTTTATCGATTATGGTTTGATATAGGCAAGGTTTAATAAATTTAAAAAACTAACCAACGCCATCTGTAAAATATGTATTCTTAATTCAACATAAACAAATAAGTATGACGGAAAATGTGTGCACTATTTTAGTTGTATCGCCCAAAACAAATGTAAACTACTATGGTTTGGTCTAGGCAGGGTTTACTTAATCGAATTTAAAAAACGAACCAGCACCATCTGCGAATTGTATTCTTAGTTGAATGAAAACAAATGCGTATGACTGACAAAGTTTAAAGTGCACTATTTATGTCAAATATCAATTAATACTTTCACTAAAATCAATTTTTGATTTTATTGCTCGGTAACAAACTTTATATTCTTCGATATCACAAATACTTCCAGGACTGGTCAGCAATTCAGCCATCGGCGTCTCTGCATTATCTCCCTCGTTTTCGGTCATGGCCAATGGATCTGAAATCTACAAAAGCAAGACAATAATTCCCAACCTTTTTTGTTTACTAGAGTGTTTGAGATATTTTTTTAAATCTAGTGGAACCCTTACTCGGCTGACACATTAAGCAGTGCGTAGTTACATGCTTAGCAGAGAGCCGACAATAAGCGGACTCAAAATGCTGTTCCTCACTATTTTAATCTCAGATGCTATCTAAATTCATTACCTACCACAATATAATATGTCGTGTAACTAACGTAAACCGATAATATAATATGCTTAGACTTTTAAGCATATTAATGTTGCTTTGGTTATAAAATCAACCACACTGAAGTTTTCAAGTGTTTTACTACTAAAATTATATAAGTATACGTCAAATTATAGTCAAATGTGGTTTTCAGCAATTTTTTTACTCAAATAAATTTATGATTCGATTGCTTGGTAACAAACCTTACAGTCTTCGACATCAGAAATACTTCCATGACTTGTCGGCGTTTCTTCCATTGGCGTTTCCGTATTATCTTCTTCAGTTTTAGTCATGGCCAATGGATCTGAAATCTGCAAAAGAAAGTAGTCCATAAAGGCATAAAAAAAATGACAAACGTTTTGAATTTTTTTTATAAAACATTTTTTTTCTTCTGTGTCTCACTCCGCGAAATCTTTTGATCATTATTTAAAGAAAGTTTCATTTGCTTTTGGCAGGATAGATAATTGCGCGTGCGATGGGCGTACGTTAACGTGTTGGCCTATAAATTTGTGAGTCTCAGAATCAAATCCCGGGTGTGACAAATTAACACATTTTTTCAATGTGTGTTTTGACTTAATAGTCTGAGCAAGTGGCTAACATCCATTTATCTGTTGATACAACCTCTACTCTGTGAAGGCACGAATGGTTACCTTGGGATCGAACATGGCAGTGACAAAGGGTGGAGGTAGGCATGTCAAGAGCCGACATAAATAGTGCAAACTAAATTTTGTCAGTCATTGTTATTTGTATAGACATTCAAATATATGGCTGTCATTTGCGGCTCCATCTTGCCAGAAAACTTCTGGCATGCTTCTTAAATTATATTATCGTTCATACGATGCACATGACCTAGCCAGCATTCTCCGAATCCTAATTGATTGAATTGCACTGAAGCATTGTTTTGTCCTTTAAAAATATTCAAGAGTTAATGTCCAAGATACTAAGGTGTAAGTGAGCGCAAGCTTTATCAAAATTGTCTGAAACATGCTTTTGGAAATAACTGAAAAATTACGTCTTGCGTCGGTCTGTCTTCGATAATCCCTGGCACAGTTAGAGACGCCATCAACACAGCGATCCTTCTCTGCAAGTCTGTTAATCGAAGTGCGCCCACCCAGCCTCTTTCCCTGGCTCTCTGGAATCGTTGCATAGTTCGTTTGGTCGAAAAGACCAGGTCGCACCACATCTGAAAAAAGTACAGCTTCATGGAGAAAATACTTGATAGTTTTAATTTCATTATAATCGGCGGAGGGCAATTATCTGCTGGATAAAAGCCTACCCTGGTTCCATGTATTCTTTTTGGTCTCAGTTCTACTCTGTCAAGTACATTGACTACTAATTTAGGTAATAATCAAAAAGTGTTTTTCAACATTACATTTGAGCACTAAAATTTTATATTTAGAGCAGGTGTGATTTTTCCTGTTTTCATTTTTTTATTTTCCACTAAAGCATTTTTTTTGAAACAAAAAAAAAAACATAACATGATAATATGGTGTATTTTTCAATATACTGTAAACACAAACAGCGATGAATTTTAAATTGACAATAATTGATGAAGATTGGTGCAAAGGATTACAAGGGATCACAGACGAAGGGTGGGGGTAGACTGTGGACTTTGGCTGACAAAGTTTATTGTGCACTATGTATGTCGGATCTCAACAGCCTACCTCCACCCTTCGCCACTGGTGTATCTTGTATGTAGACAATATTACTTTTTATCCTTGATCGGCATAGGAAATGATTTTTCTTCAACATAACTGGTCTCTACTATCAATGTTTTTACTATGGAACTTTGGCTTTACCTTCTTCCAAAGTATGGGTGTGCACATCGGCCCCAGAGTGTTAAGCTTATCATTTAGTTTCACCCAGAGCTGCTTAGTCATCGTGGTATCACATTGATTCAATGGTAAATTCACCAGCATGGGATTTTCTGAAAAGATGATAGATATATATTGTTTACATGGAACATAGTAAGAAGCACTCGGCATGAATGTCGCTGAAGGGAACAGAAAATTAATGGGAACCGGCTTGCCATATTGGGTGTCGTATAACAAGCTATATATAGCGAGTGTGGAAAAATATGAGATACACTCCAGATGTTACCGAAGGCAACCACTATTTTCCTCGGCTTGTAGGATCTAGTCGAAGTTGCAGCTTACTGGGCAAGCTTTGCATGAAAATAGATGCTCCGTACTTTGCATTTCACCGAACTTGCAGGTTTGGTCATCAGAGAACCCCCACTTCATCGGGTGCGCCCTACCATGGTTCTCAGTATGTTTAGGGCTTTCCATGTATAGTACCCGAGACTGGCTCCGGGTGGGAGATGCTCCGCTGGCTTTACCCAATCTTCTGATCTATAATATATCACTCTTGCCAGGAACTTAAAAATATCACACGAACTCACACAGATACCGACAGGCCACGGAGCGGTGCGAGCTTATCTAAAAAGATTTAAATTGAGGGATGGTGACTGTTGTCCATGTGACGGCAACACATCTCGAACTGTGTGGCATTTCATCAACGACTGCCCTATACTAGAAAGGAAGCGATGGATTTTCAGGACTCGATATAGACAGCATAATTATCAAATTGACCTCCAAAAGCCTCACGAAGTACTAAGCAATAGAACAACTCATGAACACTACACAAAATATTTAATCCTGGCCATAAAGAAAATTAAAGATATAAATGGAGAACCTAATTAGCTCCACATCAATGCAACTTACCCACCCAACCACCTTGTACGAAAAAGCAAGGTCATGGATATTAATATTTAAAAAAAAAAAAAATATGCATGCCGGGCTATTAGATAGGTATTATCTTTTAGTTTCTATCAGATAGGTACTGCGGTTTATGTTTATTGTTACCTAATACTTAACTGTCACTTTGTGCGTAAAGATACGACCCAAGAGCATTGCAAATAAATAATTACGTACCTTTCATGTACGTCAACAGGGCGTGTCTTTGAAGTTTAGTAATTAGAACAATATACGGTTTCATTTTATTTATATTAGTTACTATTGTCATTAGAATGTATGAATCGGAACCGAAACGCATAGACTAATCCGAAATGTCAAATTAGCAAAGTGTTGCCATCTTTTTGTCAATCAAGTATAAACACCTTATTTTATAACCGCAAGCTCAGCCAATTTCAACGATTGTCGTAGTATATTGTCTATGAGTACCTACATATTATATTAGTCTATGGGTCGCATTTTGTCACCGCACCGCCATCTTGTCAGTCGGCAATGATTTCGTCCGTTATGTTAATTTATTTCGTCCGATATTCCTGCAATAATTTTGCTTAAATCTTGAAAATGGACACTAAAATTGAACCGGTAGATTTTGATTCCGAAACTGATACTGGAACCTCAAGTGATTGTTCGTACAGCTCGGATGATGATTTCTCTTCGGAATTTTCTGTCAAGCAGGAACGTGTTGATTTCACTAATTTTGAGGCTGATTTTTTACTTCCATCCATCCATACATCGGTATAGTATATTGTGACACGCAGTTGTTAACAACAAAATCATTTTTCCCCCTTTTCATTTATATATTAAGGATATTGTATTGTTTTCAGTTTGCCGTTAAAGTTGAAAACGAAACATCGGAAGTCAAAAACTATATTGACAACTGCCTTGGGCCAAGTACACGAAATGATTCACATGTAAGTTTATATCGCCAACTACATATTGTCAAATTATTTAAATTCAATAGGTAAAAACTTATTATTTTAATAGTAGAGATCTTCAGTCCGCTATGAAAATTATGCTTCTAACTAAGAACTAACTTCTAAATTTGAAATTCGAGTTCCACAGCAGATTTTTAGTAGGTAGTTTACACATGTGCCCGGTTAAAGTTCGAGTGAAATTGGTTTTGGTTCTCTTCTGTTTATAGCCAGCAGCAAAGAATTTTTGAAAACAGCCGACATACTCAATCATTTGTTAGGTAAGGTTAGGTTTTCAATCTTGAAATCATGAATTTTGCCAAATTCGCCTATGTAAATTAGCGCGGTTCCCACCTGGCATCATCTAAACCGACCTGTACCATGGTTTTTTCTCTTAGATAATGTAATCTTGGTTAATTGGGTTTTTATTGCCATGTTTAATTAAAATTTTCAAAAACAATAGATAACAGTTCAATAATTCACTAAGCATCTCACTCTTTACACATGTACCGTGTTGGGCAACTCATTTTCATTTGGCATACGCCTTGTGTTGCTGGATTCGCCTGTAAGGTATGCCATGAATAAATGATATCTCTAAACCAGTGGTGGCAAACCCTTTTACGTGCGCTTGCCAAAATTTTCCAAATATAATTTTTTTGCTGTTTCGCGTGCCGAGCTTTCATGGGAGTAATATGGAAAAATGAAGAATTCTATTGAAAAAGTTTAAAAATTACAATTGAGTTATTGAGATTTTTTCTTTTACCGTTTCGCCGAATGCATATCTTTTATTCATTGAATATTTTTTCCTTGTTTTTAAAATTTTCAAAACATCGTGGGAGCATTTTAACTAGGATTTTTGTAAGTTACGGTCAGTTCCATTCAGTCGGTCATCCGGTAACGTGTCACATAAAATAAAAAATATATATACACACATAATTTGAAAATATGTAAATAGGTACCTATACATATTGGACAAAATCTGGAAAAATATTACGACAACTGGCAGGACTCAAACCTGGACAATGTCTTGTATGTTATAGATTCATATCATTGTAAATACAGTTCTCAATATATTGAAAGCCTTTCAGGGCGATGCTCTGCTGGTGCTATTTTAGACCTTCGGAGGCTGGATTTGTTTATCATGAGTAGAAACGCCAGTTGAATTAATAAATTAAGTACCCTGCTTCAATATCTTTCTCCATGGCGATGGCTTTCAAATGTAGATGTAAATAATCTGTTTTGTTGTTTACATATTATTTCCTAAACATGTATGACACGTCGCAGATCTCTAGGCATACAAACCTTCGCCATCACTGCCATAACCACACTTAATATTTTTTTAATAATGTTTGCATTTTTCATTTCGGCTTTTATTAAGAAATTAATTTTATTGAGCAAACATAACTTCAGATACATACCCACTAAATAAAAAATGAAAAAAATACGAACCTCGATGGTATTTGAACTGAAGTATTTTCAACTTATGTATATTCTTTGTTTGGATTATTACATTTCAAAATCTTGTGAATTATTCATTTGAATACAAGAAATAGTTCATTAAATGTTTTTTTTTTGATCAAATTTAAGATATTTATTTTTGTTTGCTTATATAGCGACTCACGCGGCTTACGCGTCGGCCTATAATGTCGTGGATGTTCGAATCCTGGGTCTGGCAAGTACACATTGTATTTAATTTTGTGTATGAGACAGGGTTTGAACCTAATAGGTTGAGTAAGTGGCTGATATCCGTTTCTCGTAAAAACAAAACGGTGTACACAAACCTCTACCCTGAGGGGTTCATATGATCATAACGAATGATATAGATAACAATTATTTATTCCCATCTAAACTTAAGATAGATTATTGACATATTAATATTTTGTGAAATACTACCAATATGGAAACATACGGAGATTATACTTAATTATATTCAGTGCTGTACCGTCTAAAATACATTAAAGCTTTTAAATTTGCAGAAGCTTGCCGAGCAACGTTTCTCAGGACGTCAAAGTGCCGATAGGCTGGGTAGCAACACTCACACTTCAGACAGCACGGTCATTAAAAACGATAACGCCAAAGCTTTGGAATCTACATCCGGAGGAAAACGGGATGACATAGTGCTTCACTCGGAGATAACTATAGACGTACAGAATATCAAACAGGAAATTCTAATACGTAATATACCAAAAGATATTCGGATTATGTTGAGAAGGGTGAAGCATTTCTCACATCACTTTATTTGCAGGGAATGTAGCGCAGTTTTTGGGTCCATTAAAGGTCTAAGCAGCCACAAGATTATCCACGGTGTTACGATTGCAAGTCAACCCAAAGTAAAAACCGAGCAGCATTTCTCAGGATGTCACAGTGCCGACGAGGAATCATCGGGTAGCAAAACTGTACAGAGTAATGATCAAAATGATCCCATGGAATCTACAAATACAGATAAATCCTCGAAAGATGTGATACCGTATTCCGAGATTATGATAGATCAACAAAATATGAAAAGAGTTAGCCTATTAAGGAATATACCAAAAGATGTACGAATTATATTGAGAAGGGTGAAGTATTTTCCAAGTAACTTTATTTGCAGTGAATGTAGCGCCGTTTTTGAAACCCTTGCAGATTTGAAAAGTCACAATATTGTTCACAATGATACGTTTGCAAGTCAATCGCATAAAAAAACTTCTGTCATTAGACATAAACTTACCAAAACAAGTGTAAAGCCGTTCAAATGTGCAATTTGCCAAATAAATTTCTCGTTTAAATCATATCTCGACCGACATAAACTTACCCATTGCGGTGAAAAACCGTTTAAATGTGACATTTGCCCATTTACATGTTTGCTGAAAGGGGGTCTCGACCGACACAAACTTACCCATACATGTGAAAAGCCGTTTAAATGTGACATATGCTCATTTAAATGCTCGCGTAAAGGTGGTCTCAACCTCCATAAACTTACCCATACAGGTGAAAAGCTGTTTACATGTGACATATGCTCATTTAAGTGCTCGCGTAAAAATGGTCTCAAACAACATAAACTTAGCCATACAGGTGAAAAGCCATTTAAATGTAACATTTGCCCATTTACATGTTCGCTGAAAGGGAATCTCGACCGACACAAACTTACCCATACAGGTGAAAAGCCGTTTAAATGTGACATTTGCCCATTTACATGTTCGCTGAAATGGGGTCTCGACCGACACAAACTTACCCATACAGGTGAAAAGCCATTTAAATGTGACATTTGCCCATTTACATGTTTGCTTAAAGAGGGTCTCGACCGACACAAACTTACCCATACAGGCAAAAAGCCATTTAAATGTGACATTTGTTCATTAACATGTTCGCTGAAAGGGAATCTCGACCGACACAAGCTCACACATACAGGTGAAAAGCCGTTTAAATGTGTCATTTGCCCATTTACATGTTCGCTTAAAGGGGGTCTCGACCGTCACAAACTTACCCATACAGGTGAAAAACCATTTAAATGTGATATATGCTCATTTAAGTGCTCGCGTAAAGGTGGTCTCAACCTCCATAAACTTAACCATACAGGTGAAAAGCCATTTAAATGTGACATTTGCCCATTTACATCTTTGCTGAAAGGGAATCTCGACCAACACAAACTTACCCATACAGGTGAAAAGCCGTTTAAATGTGACTTTTGCCCATTTACATATTCGCTGAAAAAGAATCTCAACCAACACAAACTTACCCATACAGGTGAAAAGCCATTTAAATGTGACATTTGCCCATTTACATGTTCGCTTAAAGGGGTCTCGACCGACACAAACTTAATCATACAGGAGAAAAGCCGTTTAAATGTGACATTTCCCAATTTAAATCTTCATTTTAAAGTAGTCTCAGGAGTCATAGACTACTTACCCACACAGGCGAAAAATCGTTCCATTGTGACATCTGTCCTTTTAAATGTTCCCTTAAAAAGCGTATCAAGGAACATATTATAGGTACTCACAGGTAAAAAGTCGTTTTAATGTGACAGTTTACCCATTTAATTATTTGTACCGTGTGGCTCCTATCCATCGATTACCTTCAATTAGTAGCGGGCAGCACTATCTTTGTGGCTCTCGGTTCGAGCAGTTTCCGTTCTCGTTTCTTTCTTTCATTCCTTTTTTGATGTTCAACTTACGAAATAACTATCCCCGTTCAATTGATTTTTATATTTAAGTAAGTTTAATTACAAATTTAAACTTGCATTACCCGTTAAACTAGGTTTAAACCGGTGTCTAGTTTTGTTAACTTTATTACTGTAAAGTATTAGGTGCGTACTCTTGCCTAGACTTTTATAACTGATCGTTGCTCATATAGCCAGAAAGGCGAATCGTAAATTGTATAGATCTCTGAGAGCCGCCATGATCATGGAAACTGATTGCCTGAGAGAGAAAGACTATAGATAACTTCACGAGAATAATAAACGTCGCATAATTTGCACACGTGTTAATATAAAATTTTGTCTACTTTTTCATTTTTAACACCACAACAGGTCATAAGACCTAATAACGGTTTTGTAGTGAAACAGCAGTTGTATTTAGTTATATAAGTGAATCGCAATCAAAATCCTGTAAACATATTGTGACAGTGAAGGAATCAGGGGTTCTAACGACAAGCCTTGGGATGAAAGGCCAGTGCCTTTCGCACTAGGCTATGAGAGCCCAATTGTTATATGAAGTCGTTCGAACTGGCAATGTTTGTATTTAGTATATTATTATGGCTACTCTTCCTTGCCATATATTGATATTATTGTCAACTAAATGAATCTAAATTTATACTTTTGTACGAATTCCCCGCCGAAAGGCTTATTATAACAAAATAAAGTACCTAACAAATAGACATTTCGTACGACGGGTTTCAAAAACGAATCTGCAGTTCACAGCATCCTGGCTCGAACCAACACCTATAGGAAAAGTTACTCGGTGAGCAAATCCAACCAATAGAATGATCACTGTCTTGACACGCCTCGCCAACGGACGCGCAAAGACAATGGAAAGTTTTTTGATGTGGCCACACGAACCGATCAATTAAAAAAAATTCAAAAAGACAACGGCATGGCAGTCGTCGTCTGCATCCCTTACGACACTCGTCCTTTTGGAGTTATCGCCGGAGTCTAAAGTGAAAATGAAAAAGTAAACCTCAGTCTTGAATAATATTCTATTCTTTCAACTTACTATCTACTACAATGTAACATTGCTCTGTAACTCCCTTTTAAAACAATAAATATACCTAACATTGTGTTTCATTCTTACTTTTATAATATTAAACTAAGGGCGTAATGCTCAATTCGTACTTACCACAAACTTACAGTAAAATTGGTAAATGGCCGAAATCCATCTGTTAACTATAGATTATAGAAATAAGGAATCCTTAACCATAGACTACTTTTGTTATGAACTCGCCCCCTTTCCCCCTTCTGTATTTCCATTTTCCACTGACAGCTGCTGTCAAAATAAATTTACGTATCTTTAAAACGGCCAATACACTCAAATTCATTTCACAATTGATTTTAATATGGGTATTGAACAACTATTAAATATCCGTGACATTTAATACGACATGTTTTCCTTTACTTTCTTGATTCTGTACATGTCTTCATTTAGTTAAACCGATTATCTAATTGAAATGTCAGTATCAATGAATTATGAATTAACTTTTCTTATTCAGATTAAGATATTTATGTAATATTAAACCAATAGATAGGTAGTTGAATTATATAAGTACTTAGTTACCTACACACCAACATGGTAATATTAGTTTTAATCACTCTATATAATTATTCACATCATGGCATATTTGTATTAATTATTGTAAATGACAAAATCTGACATTTCAACGGCAAGTGTTACCGTATCGGGAAAAACATGGGTCAAAAAATAACTTATATTATTCACTAATTGCGGAGACATTTAATCATTTTAATTAAATATTAAATCTGTATTTATAGTTATTGAATTTATTTTGTATATTTTTCATATTTTTGTCATCGTTCAACAATTACAAAATAATTTACCTAAATTATGAAAAAGAGAATTTTTATATATGGTAATATTTTCAATAGAAAAACAGAACGAAGCTATTGCAGATTTGGTGGACCATAGACAACTCGATCAAAACTATAAGGCCTGCCGCGCATGAACGATTTACTATCGTACGGTCAACAATCGAGGAGTTGTAACCATCGTATTGCAATGCAACCCCGCGCATGGACGATCGAGCGAACGGCCGAATTGAAAATCTGTGTTCAGTCACAAAATTGTACACCGATTCGAACCGGCCGGGGTCCCATTGGCAATGCTATTAAATGAGAGCCCGCGCATGGCAAGTTATGGCCGGCCGAGAGTGCACTCATACATGCACGCACAAGTGACGCGGTCGTATGGAGCGCACACACACATCGAACCGTTATGAGATCCACATTTGACTTGACAGTTCATCGATGCGTACCTATTGGCTTTGCATGCGCGTACCAGTCCCATTTTTTCAGTTTATTTCTTCATAAATTAATAATATATACACCCACATTTTAAAACAGTTTGATAATCTATACAAAACCTCTATATAGTATATAATATAAGCTCTATAAAATCCATTTTGACGTTTCTTATATTGGGTCCGCCATTTTTCGGTGCGGATGTATATCTTCAGTGCGCGCGCATTGCCTCCGATCTATATCACGCCATGCGCGCTCAAACATGCCGGCCGGTAAAAAATTGGATCATGCGCGGGCAAACCGACGATTGTCCGAATGCAACCGGCCGGTTATGTAATCGTTCATGCGCGGTAGGCATAAAAGGCTTTCTGCATAGTGTTTTGTTGTAATAATGACAGACGATTGAGCATCGCGCTCTAACCCTTACCAATAATTCATATTATGTATGTTCTCTCCCTTGGTAATAGTACCTTGTGAAACATCTGACAAAGTGATTAAAATATTTAAAGTTTTTAAACTATTTAATTTAAACTATGCAGTTCGGACACTCATTCCAGACTTCTAGACAAGTCTTCTGATAACAAATCGCACTTCAATCTAAATTAATTGTTACATACGCAATCCATCTATTTCTCGTAAAAACAAAATCTATTAATACAAACCTCCACTCTGTGCAGGCGCATATTATAATCCTATTAGGATTGGACATGGTCGGAAAAAAAACATACGCAATACTATTCGAGGTTGCTCTCCAGGAAAATAGAGTTATTCTCTGTCCTGTTAGGTATTTCAAATCAATCAGATTTAGCCATCAAAATTAATTATATTTCTTAACTATTGTCAACAACAAAATATGGCATTAGAAGTAAACTTCAATGATTTCACTTCAAGATAAGTACAAAACACTCACGTAGGTACATTACTAGTTGGTACCTACCTAGATTATATAATGTTTGAGACTTTCACGGTTGTTTTTTTAATCATATTAGATTCTTGCGTTTCCACCGCATGTAGTTCTTCCTTCGAATTTCCTAAAAAGTAAAATACCAACTTCTCGAACGATAGGTAAAGAAGCGTGGTCCGGGATAAGGGAAATTTCTCACGATTAGTAAAGGAATCCATAGAATTTTCCTTATAAAACATCTTTTTTCTTCTGTGTCCCACTCAGCGGAATTTTTGAATCATTATTTAAAAAAAGTTTTATTTACTTTTGGCAGGTTAGATAATTGCGCGTGCGATGGGCGTACGTTAATGTGTTGGCCTATAAATTTGTGGGTCTCAGAATCAAATCCCGGGTGTGACAAATTAACACATTTTTTTCAATGTGTGATTGGACTTAATAGTCTGAGCAAGTGGCTAACATCCATTTATCTGTTGATACAACCTCTACTCTGTGAAAGCACGAATAACTTACCTTGGGATCGAATATGGTAGTGACGAAGGGTGAGGGTAGGCTTGTCAAGATCCGACATAAACAGTGCAAACTAATCTTTGTCAGTCATACTTATTTGTATAGACATTCAAATATATGGCTGTCATTGGAGGCTCCATCTTGCCAGAAAACTTTTGGCATGCTTCTTAAATTACATTATCGTTCATACGGTGCACATGACCTAGCCAGCATTCTCCGAATCCTAATTGATTGAACTGCAGTGAGCATAGTATTTGTCCTTTAAAAATAATTACGAGTCCAAGATACTAAGGTGTAAGTGAGCGCAAGCTTTATCAAAATTGTCTGAACCATGTTTTTGGAAAAAACTAAAAAATTACGTCTTGCGTCGGTCTGTCTTCGCTAACCCCCGGCACAGTTAGAGACGCCATCAACACAGCTATCCTTCTCTTCAAGTCTGTTAATCGAAGTGCGCTCACCCAGCCTCTTTCCCTCGCTTTCTGGAATCGGTGCATAGTTCGTTTGGTCGAAAAAACCAGGTCGCACCACATCTGAAAAAAGTACAGCTCCATGCAGAAAATACTTAATAGTTTTAATTTAAAAAAATCTACATAACAAGATAATATGGTGTTTTTTCAATATACTGTAAACACAAACAGCGATGAATTTTAAATTGACAATAATTGATGAAGATTGGTGCAAATGATGACAAGAGATCAGCTACGAAGGGTAGAGGTAGACTGTGGACTGTGGCTGACAAAGTTTATTGTGCACTATTTATGTCGGATCTTAACATCCTACCTCCACCCTTCGCCACTGGTGTATCTTGTATGTAGGCAATATTATTTTTTATTCTTGATAGGCATAGGTGATGATTTTTCTTCAACATACCTGGTCTCTACTATCAATTTTTATTCTATGGAACTGTGGGTTTACCTTCTTCCAAAGTATGGGTGTGCGCATCGGCCCCAGAGCGTTAAGCTTATCATTTAGTTTCATCCAGAGCTGCTTTGTTTTCTTGGTATCACATTGATTCAATGGTAAATTCACCAGCACGGGATTTTCTGAAAAGATGATAGAAATATAAATTATTGTTTACATGGAACATAGTAAGAAGCACTCGGCATGAATGTCGCTGAAGGGAACAGAAAATTAATGGGAACCGGCGTACCATATTGGGTATCATATAACAAGCTACGGATAGCGAGTGTGGAAAAATATGAGATACACTCTTCTTCGTCATATTGGGTCTTCAATAGCAACAATGTGTTGCTCCAGATGTTACCGAAGGCAACGCCATTTTCCTCGGCTTGTAGGATCTAGTCGAAGTTGCAGCTTACTGGGCAAGCCTTGCATAAAAATAGGTGCTCCGTGCTTTGTATTTGCATTGCACTGCCCTATACTAGAAAGGGAGCGATGGACTCTCAGGACTCGATGTAGACAGCATAATTATGAAATTTACCTCCAAAAGCCTCACGAAGTACTAAGCAATAGAACAACTCAACAACACTATACAAAATATTTAATCCTGGCCATAAAGAAAATTAAAGATATAAATGGAAAACCTAATTGGCTCCACATCAATGCAACTAACCCACCCAACCACCTTGTACGAAAGAGCAAAGGCTTGGTTATTAATATTAAAAAATATATATATTATGCATGCTGGGCCATGACACATAACGAGTGCTTAAAGTCAGACAACGTTATCTACAAAAAAGTGTTTTTTTTTTTTTTTGAGATAACGTTATTTTACATTTACGGCTACATGATAGTCAAACAACGTAATGTCAATCTTTTCTAATGTCTTATTAAATCGTCAGTAAAGTTTAACGTAAGTACATAAGTTACCCTTGTTTTCATCATCATAAGCAAGATAAATGTACAATACACAATAAATTATAAAATAATAACATTAGGTTTTAAATAAACATTTCCCTTGTTGAGTTACAAGAATCTATAATAACGATTTTTGACTCTCCTGTTAAGTTGCACTTTTGTAGATAGTGTTGTTTGACACTAAGACCTCGATAATATCTTGTAGTTTCTATCAGATAGGTAGGTACTGCGGTTTATGTTTCGTCACTGTTCTTGCAGAAGACACTAATTCGAAAAAATTACATATTGAGTTAGTTATACCAAAATGTTCCTTATTTCAAACTTTACCGTCTGGTAATATTCTTAATAAATAAACAGTCTTTATTTTAAAGTCATCCTTTTTACGGTTACTAAATAAACTCACATGATAGACCATTTCAAACATTTTAACAACTTCAAAGTCAAATTACTCAAAACTAGTATTCTCCAGTTAGTGTGTTCTGCCAGAACAAAGACGGTTTATTGTTAACACTTAACTGTCACTTTGTGCGTAAAGATACGACCCAAAAGCATTACAAATAAATAATTACGTACCTTCCATGTAAGACAACAGGGCGTCTCTTTGAAGTTTAGTAATTAGAACAATATACGGTTTCATTTTGTTTATATTAGTTTCTATTGTCATAAGAAAGTATGTTTCGAAACCGAAGCGCATAGACTAATCCAAAATGTCTAATTAGTACAGTGTTGCCATCTTTTTGTCAACCAAGTATAAAAACCTCATTTTATACCGCAAGCTCAGCCAATTTCAACGATTGTCGTAGTATATCAGTGTTGTCAACCGTACTATAATTATAGTATGTGTACACTAATTTTCGTCTGCATACTATGTACGATATAAAACAGGTATAGTACGCCTAAAATACTATAATTTTGAGAAATCGAAAAAAAAGTTGCCAATAGAAGAAACGAAAAAAAATAATCCTCGTGTCTAAAAAAAGGTGCCGTTAATTACTAACACATCGATTTTCAAACTGTGAGGCGCGGAGTGTTGCGAAGAGGCGCAAAAAGTTTAACACAATTAATGTAGCCACAGGCTTACAGTAAGCAAATGCATAGTTTATAAAACGGCCGCCAGTTATAAAATACACAAAAAACAGTCATATAAAAGGTTGTTTGCAAACCTTTCTGCAAATATGGAGACTACTTTTATAATTCCTCACTTCTATACTATTGTGAATCGCAATGGCTATCTCGTAAAAAAATGAAATAAAATGGTCAAATTAATCATAATGTTGAATTTTGATTCAAATTTGTGTAGGAACGATAATTTAGTTGTTAAACTTATCTATTTGGTTGAATTAAAAAAAAAAAATGAGTGAATAAATCAATCCAAGGACCATTAATGCATTCACTGATATAAAACGACAAAGTGAAGGCATTCATAAAAAATTGGAGCTTAGGAAATCAAAATGACAAAAAAAAGTTCACCATGTCTCCTTTTTTTAATGATTTCTACGCCAGATGTATTGAAGCAAACAAAAATTAATTTACTGAGTTCCTGGTTAGTTTGCTAATGCACTTTTTCACATTATTTTATTAATAGTAAAAAAATCGCCTGCAGCGCTGCTTTGTTTCAGACCTATTAAATATTTTTAATATGTGGTTGAAAAATCCTCACTCGGGGGGGTCCGCTTCAGAATGTGGGGTCCATGATAGAATCCATTTATTTGTCAATGAACGAGGATGAATTTGGATTGACTACTATTGAAATCAATTTATTGTGCCAATAAACAAGCACATTCGTCAAAAATTAATGTAATATAGTAATAAAACCTTGTTTTTTTTTTTCATTTTTGTATTCGTAAGTAGGTACTTTGTTGACTATTTAAAAAGGTGTCTGTATTATTTAATGAAATAAGGGGGGGGGGAGAGGTGCCTAGAGTAGATATTTTTAAAGGCGTTACTACATAAAGTTTTTGAAACTACTGAGTTAACATTTGAATTTTGTTTAAAAAAATAAGACCTTAATTACCCTTCATGGATATTTTGTCTAAAAAAACAAGACGTTAATTACCCCACGTTTAATTTTTTGCAAATGCAGAAAATTATTGGTCATTCAACGCGTACTATATTTTTTGCCGAAATACTATAATTTTTTGCCGAAATACTATAATTTTGAAGGCATGTACTATAATTCCACTTTCAAAATATGACAACACTGTAGTATTTTGTCTATGAGTACCTACATATTATATTAGTCTATGGGTCGCATTGTGCCACCGCACCGCCATCTTGTCAGTCGGCAATGATCGCGTCCGTTAAGCCCATATTCCATTGGCAGATTGCGTCTGGCCCGATCGTCTGCCACGACTGTCAAACTCTATTCTCTATGGTTTTCAAGGATCGTGAGCGATCGGGTCGAAAGTGGAAAATTTTCTATTATCCGTCGTGCGATCCTTTCATTATCAAGCGAAGATTGCCGAAAGCGTACGAAAATAGCCGAATATGCGCCTGAGTCATGCAAACGGTCGTTCATTTCATTCTACTGGACACTGGTCGATTTCAACTGAACAACTACAAAATGGCGAAAACTTAAAAAATATATATGGAGTATCACCGAGGACACAGTCCTCGTCGAATAAATACACGCCAAAGATATAGTGTGGAACGTAAAAAAACCCGCCATATTCAATGGCGATCACGCTGTTCTTCAGTTAGCCAACTTTTGACCCAGTGTTTTCGTTTACGGCGAGTCCTGACCGCCTGAGCCAGTTGAAATATAGCCATACTTGCTACAATAAATTAGTCTTTGGATTATTCGATTTCGATATTCGAATTACTCAATTGGGTTGGAGATTCAAGCTCGCCCAGTTATTCATGATGTAAATTAACAATAAGTATACAAACTTTCTATAAATGTCAAACGGCCGCATAAATTTTAACAGATCTGATGCTCGCTAGGTTTGACAGCTGACAGCTCAGTTTTGTTGACGTAAAATTGCGCGGGAATGCGTTCAGTGTAGCCACCAATCTAAAAAATATCTAGTTTTCACTCAACCTATATTTTTAATAATAGCAACACTAGTATTATTTTAACCAATCAAATCATGGACCAACGAGATTGAATCGTTGCGTGTAATTGCAAATAGCTAGCGACGACGATTGGCGTTGACGTTGGATCGGGTTGGGTCTGTGCGTCTGCCAATGGAATATGGCCTTTATGTTAATTTATTTCGTCCGATTTTCCTGCAATAATATTGCTTAAATATTGAAAATGGACACTAAAATTGAACCGGTAGATTTTGATTCCGATACAGATGAATTCATCACTGGAACCTCGTCAAGTGATTGTTCGTACAGCTCGGACGATGATTTTTCTTCGGAAGTTTCCGTCAAGCAGGAACGTGTTGATTTCACTAATTTTGATGCTGTTTTTTTACATCCATCCATCCATACATCGGTATAATATATTGTGACATTCATTAGTTAACAACTTATGGCCTTTATACCTTTTCATTTATATAGGTATTAAAGATATTGTTTTGTTTTCAGTTTGCCGTCAAAGCTGAAAACGAAACATCGGAAGTCAAAAACTACATTGACAACTGCCTTGGGCCAAGTCCACAAACTGATTCACATGTAAGTTTATATCGCCAACTACATGTCATATTATTTGAATTCAATCAAGTAAGTACTTATTATTTTAATAGTAGAGTTCTTCAGTCCTCTATGAAAATTATGCACCTAACATTGAAGTTCCACGGCAGGTTTTTAAAAATTTACGCCTGTGCCCTTATAAAGTTCGAGTGAAATTGGTTTTGCTTATTTTCTGTTTATAGCCAGCAGCAAATTTTTTTTGAAAACAGCCGACATACTCATGCATATGTATGGTTAGTAGGGTGCCTCCGAATTCCTCGGCTAGCTCTGAGGGGTGTGAAGTGGAGGTTCATCATTGAGGAGTCGCATGCCAAGGTCTCGTGGAAGGTGGTGACCACATAAGTCTTCGAAATAAAACTCGCAGAAAAGTCAAACGGGTCCATATATTGTTCACAGTCACAGAAATTCACAAATGTTGATTTAATTATAGGCAGTAAAGTTTATATATAGTTCGCAAAAAGTTAATTAGTAAATTATTACACAATTCCACATCAAATGTCAAAGTACAAAAGTTCACAATCGAAAATAATTAATATCGAAATTCAGAATTATGTCACACGTATGCACGGGCTCGCCACGAATGAGCTTTAGAACCGATGATCCAGAGAAAATAAAAGCTTGAAAAATTTCGGGGCCTCCGTTGAAGAACCGCTGTACGGAAACTAAACTTCACGTTCCAAAATGTTTAAGTACCGAGTAGGTATTTTATTTTAAAAATTTCACGAAGTCCGGTTTAGGTATTTATAATTATTTTTCGTAAGAAAACTATAAGTCCAACTTTAGGTATTGATTCCAATAAAGGAAGTGAGTGGTGGGTGATCCACACAGCCCGTTGAAACTTGCAAAGATATGAGATTCATATGAAGAATTTGGTGCACAATCTGTCGTGGATTTAGCGCTAGAACCGAAATTAAACTGAATATTGAATCTAAGATCCAGTGGTTTTTATCTGATTCTGGCAATTTCATCCCCTGAGATCGACGTTTCGAGCAGTGAAAATTTACATAACGGTTTCATTATAAAATTCGAGCTTTATTGACCGTTACGCAAAATCACTTTCCCGAAACCCTTTTAAAGTGTTTGTACACGGTGGCTACGAGCTATGGGTACGCATAGGCCGTCATAGCAACTCGCTGTGACCCCTTATGCAGTACCTGTCCATACTACAATTGCAGATTCTAAAAAGTATTGTTTTCTAGTATTTACATTAACCAAGCGAAAACTTCACGTACGGAGGTGTATAAGGTATCAAAATTTTTGTCTTCAAAAACTCTAACATATGAGTTAACCACACGTGACGTAAGTTTCGTCATGCGAAGCGAATCACAAGTCCGTACCTACAAGAGGGCCGCCCGTGCGCACCGTACACAGTAGCAATGAGAATTAAATTTATTAAATTATTAGACATCCTAAGCTAAGTACATGTATATTTATTATGCCTAATTGTCTTATAATTAATGTGTGAAAATTAATCCTCGTCCTCAGCCATATATGGTTGGATGTGTCGCAACCCTTTCTAGTTACGTAATCAAACGAATAACTCAGCCCACCGCGATCCAAAGATGGTTACGCTATAAATTTCAGTTCGATCGGATGCGTGGAACTCGAGCTATCGTCTATGATTTGATTGTATGGAAATCTCGCGGATTCAACAGCTTGTACGTGAGGGATGAGGCTATACGTGTGAGGGAAACGGTGGCCGCAATACCGATCTAGAAACGCCGTTCACGGAACAGCCGCGCTTCGGATCGCGAGAAAATTCGCGGGTCGATAGACGCGGATGCCGCCTCCCACTTGTCTCCCACATGTATGAAAATTTAATATTAAACTGATGAAACGAAAATCGGGAAAAACTTGTTTCCTTGTTAAGAGTTTAGATTCTATGTTGATGTTTTGTATGGGGCTTGGACTCAGATAGATTTTAGGCTGATTTAATCGGTACAATAATTAATCGACATCTAGATTTATCCTATGGTTTAAATTATGCTTATGTTATATTATAATTATCATTACTAGCTGAGCCAGCTGGCTCTCGCCAGTCTGTCTCGCTAGGTCTTGCAGACAGCTTTTCGCCATGATGACATGGTGTTGGATTTTAATATAATTTTAAAGTATGTATAGATGGCGTCATAGTTTTCCCTTCGGGATGGATTTTCATTCACGTCAGACAGTTTGACATTTCGCTGATTTGTCAGTTTTACGATTTGCATGTCGTCACTGCCAATACAAATTTGGAGTCATATGCGTAGTCGATTCTGGTGTCTGGCCTTCACAATATCGTCTGACACTACTACAGGCTGCTAGGCCTAGCAGAACAGCTGGCAATCGCCGATTGCTACCAATGACATTTTAATTTTAATACAATATAATATGTGTAGGTATGTGCATTTAAATATGATAAATAATTATATATCTCATTCATTCGAATATACAGCAATATTATGTGATTATCATAAAAAGCGATCCAATATATCCAAATATTAATCTCTTTTGGGTCCCATTTAATTTAGATTAATTAAAAAGGTTAGCAGCATAAAAAACAAATTTAAACATTGTTTTGTTTCATTGTCTATAAAAAAAAATGCTTGCAGCCATAGAATAATATTTAAAAAATTAAAATTAACCAAAGAGATTGAAATTATACTTTGAAATTAACCTTAACCAATATAGTTTCCCGGTGCGGGACATTCATATCGAGACAATTGTTGATAAATAATAAAGCAATACCTACATATTATATCTGAGAGGAATAGACCAATTCTGATAAGAATAGAAATTTATAAAACCTAAAAATGTGGCATCAGCTTAAAGAGGCTTTCATCCAGCAGTGGATTGATACAGATTGATGACGATAATGACGATATAAATAGGTAGGCATATAAAATCACAAATTTAAAAAAAAATATGGCAGTTTATACTAACTAAGAAGAGTAGAATTAGGTTGGGATAACCTTCATCCAGCAGTGGATTGATCTTGGTTGATGATGATAATGACGATATTATGAATGGGTTAATATAATATCAGTAATTTTGATAAATATAGCAATTCATTTGACCGACAGAAATACAAACAACTTAGAGAGGCCTTCATCCACCAGTGGATTGATTCAGGCTCATGATGATAATGGTAATATAAATAGATATACTATAATATCACCGATTTTGATACATACAGCAATTCAAATGACACAAATGAGTAGAATCAGGCTAGGGAGGCCTTTATCCAGCAGTGGATTGGTTCAGGTCGATGATGATAGGGACGATAGAAATAGGTATAATATCACAAATTCGTTAAACCTATAGTAGTAGAATCAGGTTGCGGAACCCTTCATACAGCAGTGGATTGATCGTGGTTGATGATGATGGCGATATGAATATGTAGATTAATATAATATCACCGATTTTGATACATACAGCAATTCATATGACAGAAAGGAGTATAATCAGGCTATGGGAGGCCTTTATCCAGCAGTGGATTGGTTCAGGTCGATGATGATAAGGATGATAGAAATAGGTATAATATCAACAATCAACGTAGAAAGGCCTTCATACAGCAGTGGATTTATTGAGGCTCGTGATAATAATGGCATTATAAATATAGATAGGTAGATAGTATAATATCACTGATTTTGATAAATATAATAATTCATGTGTAAGTAAGGAGTAGAATAAGGCTGAGGAGGCCTTCATCCGGCAGTGGATAAGTCCAGATTGATGATGATAAGGATGATAAAAATAGATAGTGTTACCAAATATCATAATGCCCAAATCCCCCATCAACAATCCTCCAATCGACAGAGTTGAGAATATAATGATAATATTATTGTAACTGTAAATGAGTCAAGGCTAAACGATGGTCGATGATGCACAGCGAAACAAACAAAAAGAAAGTTACCGTTATCTGTTTCTAGGCAAACGAAGGATCGAGGGTAGGTACGGCCAGTCGGCTACCTACCCTTGTTGAGCCCTTACGTCGCCTCCAAATACGATTAGCCACCTTTTTCGCGCCAAAGCACGCGCTTACAAAAATGTTGTCAATAATTGATTGTTATTTGCCAAGCGAAATATACTTAATGTCCCTGAATCGGTGTTTTTAATTAGTGGAAAAGTGTAAATCAACACCTTCCGTAAATCCATACCTATCAATAGATATTATACAATATCACAAATTTTGTTAACTATGACAATTCGTATTAATTTCTTTCATTGTTTGCAATGGCAACTTAATATGACTATATTGTAATCTATGGAAATTAGTAGCCTAATTATTCAATAAAAAAAGCCGTGAACATCCACAAAGAAGTATTAAAGAAAAATCAAATTTGGAAAACAATTACGTTATCTATGGAATAATTGCATATCATCATACCATAATATAATCAATAAAATTCTCTATGATTATTAATTAATAGAAAACTCATTTTACAATAAAAATGTCTTGATTGAAATTGATTATTTAATATGCTAATAGAAATGTCACATTTTTTTCGATTATTTCTGCAAATTCTAAATTTGAATTCTGACACGTCAAATGAACTTTATATCACAAAAGAAACCAATTGAAAATCAATCATCTATTATTTTAGTTTGACAGATAAGTGGCAGTGAAGTGGTTTTGGATTATATTTTCATAGCAATTAGTGAGGAAATATACATTTAATTCTAGTTAAAACTCAATAGTACGCCAATGTGCTGCTTACAGATTTGAATAGTTTTGTGGAATATTACTTTAGATTTCGGTTATATAGAAAGTATTAAGCGACAATATAATCAATTTGAGGTAGACGGACGGCAAGATGCGAAAATGTATGGTGACAAATATAAAACGCTATTTAAAAACGATATTATCTGTGATTGTGTCGAGTTTTATCAGATTGTGCCGGATTCAAATGGAAGTAGATTCGGGACTCCAAAAATTGAAGTGAATTCCTTTAATAAACAACAAAATGGTATTTAAATAAAAAATTTAGTGCGTTTTCCAAAATCTCTTAGGATAATAATATATAGGAGATGATTCTATAGATTAATGCCTGTCTACATTCTACACACTGCTAATATCTAATCATTGCAATTACATGGTTCATCATTTTATATTACATTCGTTATCATTATTATATTATCGAAGTCCAACACATGATTATTCTATTCCATTTATTTATTTGACATCAAAATACCTATCACTATTGTAGAAATACCTATTATTAACAACTTATTTATTCGAATTTAATTACTACGTTATATGTTTATTTGTTTTACTAGAATCTACGTTAATTTTAATTATTATTACTTCGTCGTTATATATACTCTTACCATTACTCTTTCTGGTCCTTATGACCGACTTACATCATCCACAGTTCACCTTGAAGCGTTGGGGGCTTGTCAAAGCAAACTGCGGGTCTTCTACATACATTTATACATTGCTCTGCTTTGTCGAGTATCACCGGTGGCACATTGACTACTAGGATCAAACCGGGCAGTAGGGTGGCACTACTCCTTATGGGAGCGCCCCCACAGGGGTCTGCGAATTAGGTGCACGACATTAGGTCAAGTTTTCAATCATGGTTTCGGGTTCAGGTTCGCGAATTCTCATACCCCGTTGGATACGGCTATCAGCCAATTCTGGAAGAAAGCAATCATTATAAAAACTTATCAAACGCGGTAGAACACGTGTCGTGAACCAATGTCGGCATATACAATTAAATCACAGTATTCCTTCTTCGCAATGTACAACTATCCCTGTATTTGAAACCAGTAATTATATGATTCTTTTAAGTGAAGTACGGAGTTCACAATAGTTAAACATAATATATTGTTTTGTAATGCCGCCTCTAAAATTGGTTTGGAACCGATGGACGGAAGACATTTAACCTCAATCAATCCATTTTCCCCAATCAAACCGTCGGGGCTTGCTCCTAAAAATGGGAATTCCGTTCTTACAATAAGACCACAAGGCATAACAGTGACTTTGTTTTTTGCTTCATATAAGACAATAGCAGTGCGTTTATTCTTCCTACCATACATGATATCCTTTGTCACAATATCACTTGGAAAAAGCATATTTTTAACAGTATTATGCCGTGGTGTCGTATTTCTCATTTTGAAAATATTCCCAAACTTAGATACTGTCAACCGTTTATGCCTGAAATCAATCCACAAATAATTTTCACTTTGCCCTACTGTCGCCAAATGCAATTGCTTACAATGCTGTATCGCAAGACACCCCAGCCTGTAAAGATTCCATAATTTCCTTCATTTTCTCCTGCAATTCCAACTATGGAATATCTGAATCGGCAGCATGCGGGCCATATACACAGTCAGCTTGGTTACCTACAGGGACAGTTGGTTTTTTATACCTGGAAGTGAAATCTAAACGTCTCGCCTTAAGACGATTTTGACGTTTTAGCCGACTAATAGTACCTAACACTTTTAATTATTTGACTAGGAGACATACCGGTTATATTGTTATGCATACCTAAAATATGTGCTGACCCCAGCGAATGAGCTAGTCCAGCACCATAACATTTACCCGTATAACTACTGCCTCTGGAGAATTAATCAACTCTTTTTCCACCTGTCAATTTGCTCACCAATGACATATAATTTTCTGCCGAGTTTGTGGTAACATTCGTTACCAGTCTATCAGTTTTTTGAATTATTCCGTCTAGTTGGAGGCGTATACCTTTCATCATCAAAGATTTTTCCAAATACATCAGGGTGTGTATTCTTGCAGTAATCTGCACGGCACTCAGAGTGTTCGCCAAATACATGATAGGGTCCATTTTTCAAATCCAACTTTAACTGAGTGATATTGCCTTCGCATCGTTTTATAGCGCATCGTGCAGCACTTTTGAGACGTCCTTTGAGATCTCCTTCCGCAATAAGCTTCGGCTTTTCGTGTCGTGTTTCACGTTATTAACTATCGTATAAAGTTTGCTAGTGTAGCATTTGACCATGTGATTCGCGCATTCCATTTTTTAAATTTTATACCCAAACGGTGCTCTCTCACGCACTCTTGCAAATACACTTTTACAAATTTTACCCATACTTGATGTTGTCAAAAATATAATTTAGTCCCTCAACTATAATGGTTTGCTCCATGCCTGTCGATGGTCCAGAAAAAGATATATTACACTCATATTTCTTAGCTGGTTTTTTTTCATCGGCTGCCATGGTACAAATGTGGCAATATATTTTGTTCTTAACACCTAGATAAAGTAGTTTTCCTGTTCGTTTTTCGATGATGCATGCCAATCCGGATTTGGCAGAAAAACTATGGCCATAACTCCTTCTTGACCAACCTCCGTCAACAATGACCGTTATGTAGGGGTGTTTTTCAACAATTTCATAATTTTCTATCGCCAACTGTCTCTCAATCTCTATATACTTCGACATTTGATCACACAAATGAGTTTTCCATGAGTGGCCAAGTTTTTTGCCTTCAGAATGTTCCCGAAGACATGAATGGAATTCCCACAATACCGCATAATTCCTGTGCCTGACTGTAACCAATCCCGATATTTAAAGATTCCCAAACAAATGATGTATTAATCGTAGACGTTTGGGATTCAGTTAATATTGACGCTGTTTTCTCACAACACCTGCATTCAAAATGCAATGTTGACTTAATACCGTCTATTGTTTCTCTTTTTAGGACCATTTTTCCTCCAGTGCATTTTAACGGATGACTAAAGACTTGTGCCATCTGTTTAAACAGGTATCCAATGTCGACGATGCGTCTGCCAGAAGGCATATAGCTCTGGATGTCTTCTTCAACACAATTGTACTCAACGACTAAAGGTGGTAGATTGTCCGAATCATCTGTGATGGTTATATACAAATCATTATATATTACCCGAACAGGTTCGATAACCGATGGTTTAGGTCCGGTCGTTTTCGAATACGTTTTCAATGTTTTCAAGTCTCACACAATAATTGTGCTCATCTGTCAATACTGGAAGATTGTCTGGGTCATCCGTGATGGATACATCACTATTTATCACCGAAATTGGTTCACAAGCAACGGCTGTGTTGCATGATACTAACTTCCGTTTCCTAAATTATTCATCACAACTTTCCATCAATTTTTTGGTAGTTTTGTATTTTTTCTAGTGTATTACTTATATTTTTTAACACTTACTCATGGAACATCCATAATTAATAAAATATAGGTACTAGATCAATATGTAACAAACATTTATATTCACTTATCACACACTTCTGGTATTCACTATTCGATTTAAACTACACTGAATATGTAATGTAATTTAAACACTCACAATATAATTTATCACAACAATATCACCTAATTTGCACTGAGTAACATATATTATATAAAAATGCATAAAACAAGAATAATAACGCCAACTGTCAGTAACTACAACATAACATAATAAAATTATTTCGGTTGAAGAAAATCATACAATGTGTGATGTCTTCACCAAAAATCAATCTATAATCACACGAACTACTTAGTAACAAAAATGTTACTGATGAGTAAATTAATTCCAGTTTTAAAACAATAATAAAAATGATTCTCAAAGATTATATAAAAACGAATGCCGTAGGCGTGTGTGATTACAGATGAGTGTTGAGTGCAAAGAGATTGGAGGAGTCCAATCTCTTTGGTTGAGTGAGAGTCAAAATGCGAGATTTGTTTATTTTTATTATAAATAATGGTAAAAAACAGTTGTAATTTAAGCAAATACTAATTGTAAATAATTTTCAGTTTCAAATTTTGAATATAAGCAGGTTCCTACGTATATTAAGTAAATATTATAATTTTAATTATTAAGTTTTTTTTTTCATATGGCAATTTCGCCTCGAAGTTTTATCCATAAACTGATTTTTACCAAATGAAGACAGAAAAATGTTATTTTGTCTTGTCTATGGCTGAGTTTCATTTTCAACGTCATATTGTGGTATGTGTGTGTATTTTGTATGTAGGTATTGTTTCGAAATAGTTCCATGACGGCAGAACCGGACAGCTGAGCATCGGCTGAGTATTGTCAATTTGGACAATTATTATTGTTTCGATTTCAATCGATTCGTTAATATACAAAAATACAAGATTAAATTTAAATAACTCCCGTAAAAATTAATAAATAATATTTTTAATAGAAACTCTAAGCGTTTTTCGTCATTCATTGCGTCTTAACCGAGATTTTTCGATTTTATTTACATGCTTTCTAACCTCTAAATCGATGTTTTTTAAATTTGAAAAAAAAAAGATTTTATAAAGGATATAAGAAATTCCAGGATCCGTTTAGTATCTATATATATCCTATAGTAGATTTTTATCGTCATTTTGATAATAAAACTTACGTCATTCATTCTTGCCACCCGATATAAATGTACCAAATTTGACACGTATTTTTGGAATACAGAACTCCACAATACTTTTTAATTTTAATTTTATTTTTCTTATTACTTTTGAATATATATTTACCGATTATTAAACTTTTCTAGCTATTTTTTGATAAAAACTTTACCTAGAGACATCACCTTAATTGGGTTATTTTATTGCCATATTTAATTGAAACTTTCAAAAAAATAAAAAAACAGTTCAATAATTCACTAAGGATCTCACTCTTTACACATGTTCCGTGTCTGGCAACTCATTTTCATTTGGCACACGCCTTCTTATGTGTCGCTGGATTTTCCTGTAAGGTATACCTTGATTTATAACATATCTAGATCGTATTACGTCTATACATATATATAATATAGATCTTATGTCCTTGTAGATTTCTACCCAGCGATGTGTCACTGATTGTCCCAATACAGATGGCAGCCGACAACGCACAATTGATGGAAACCAAGATGGCATGATAGAGTATTCAGAAATAACAATAGATGAACAAAATATTAAAGAGGAAATTTCCGCAGCCAATTCTCCGAAGGTTGCTGCAATGGTGTTGAAAAGAGTAATGCATTTTCCGCGAAATTTCTTATGCAGTATCTGTAATGCAGTCTTAGAATCCTCTACTATTTTAAAAATACATAAAACTATTCACAATGATATTAGTGTAAATAGTGAAACGCATGGCCGTTCACCCGCAACTGATGATAACCAAGATAAGGTGATAGAGTATTCAGAAATAACGATCGATGAACAAAATATTAATGAAGAAATCTCCGCAGCTAATACTCCGAAGGTTGCTGCAATGGTGTTGAGAAGAGTAATGCTTTTTCCGCGAAATTTCATATGCAATATCTGTAATGCAGTCTTAGAATCCTCTAGTATTTTAAAGAGACATAAAACTATTCACAATGATATTCATGTAAATAGTGAAACGCATGGCCCTTCCCATTTGCATAGTGCTAAAATATATAAAAGAACGGACACCAGTGAAAGACTATTTAAGTGCGATATATGCACTTATACATGCAAACTGTCTCATCATTTGAAAATACACAACATGTCGCATACTGGTGAAAAACCATATAAATGCAATGTGTGTTCGTATACATGCAAAGATTCACAGAACCTTAAAACACACAAAATGACACATACTGGTGAAAAACCATATAAATGCAAAGTGTGTGCTTATACATGCATACAGGCACAGCACCTTAAATCACACAAAATGACACATACAAGTGAAAAACCATATAAATGCAATGTGTGTTCGTATACATGTAAACATTCACAGAACCTTAAAACACACAAAATGACACATACAGGTGAAAAACCATATAAATGCAATGTGTGTTCTTATACATGCAAACGATCACACCACCTGAAAACACACAAAATGACACATACTCGTGAAAAACCATATAAATGCAAACTGTGTGCTTATACATGCATACAGGCACAGAACCTTAAAACACACAAAATGACACATACTGGTGAAAAACCATATAAATGCGATATATGTCCGTATACATGCCTACATTCACATAGTCTAAAATTACATAAGTTGACACATACTGATGAAAAACCATATAAATGCAATGTGTGTTCTTATACATGCAAACATTCACAGTACCTTAAAACACACAAAATGACACATACTGGTGAAAAACCATATAAATGCAATTTGTGTTCGTATACATGTAAAAGTTCACAGAACCTTAAAACACACAAAATGACACATACTGGTGAAAAACCATATAAATGCAATTTGTGTTCGTATACATGTAAACATTCACAGAACCTTAAAACACACAAAATGACACATACTGGTGAAAAACCATATAAATGCAATGTGTGTTCGTATACATGTAAACATTCACAGAACCTTAAAACACACAAAATGACACATACTGGTGAAAAACCATATAAATGCAAAGTGTGTGCTTATACATGCATACAGGCACAGAACCTTAAAACACACAAAATGACACATACTGGTGAAAAACCATATAAATGCGATATATGTCCGTATACATGCCTACATTCACATAGTCTAAAATTACATAAGTTGACACATACTGATGAAAAACCATATAAATGCAATGTGTGTTCTTATACATGCAAACATTCACAGTACCTTAAAACACACAAAACGACACATACTGGTGAAAAACCATATAAATGCAATTTGTGTTCGTATACATGTAAACATTCACAGAACCTTAAAACACACGAAATGACACATACTGGTGAAAAACCATATAAATAAATGTGTGTTCTTATACATGCAAACGTTCACACCACCTAAAAACACACAAAATGACACATACTGGTGAAAAACCATATTAATTCAAAAGTGTGTGCTTATACATGCATACAGGCACAGAACCTTAAAACACACAAAATGACACATACTGGTAAAAAACCATATAAATGCAATGTGTGGTCGTATACATGTTAACATTCACAGAACCTTAAAACACACAAAATGACACATACTGGTGAAAAACCATATAAATGCAATGTGTGGTCGTATACATGTTAACATTCACAGAACCTTAAAACACACAAAATGACACATACTGGTGAAAAACCATATAAATGCAATGTGTGTTCGTATACATGTAAACATTCACAGAGCCTGAAAACACACAAAATGACACATACTGGTGAAAACCCATATAAATGCAATGTGTGTTCCTTTACATGCAAACGATTACACGACCTTAAAACACACAAAATAACACATAATGGTGAAAAACCATATAAATGCAATGTGTGTTCTTATACATGCAAACGATCAAACGACCTGAAATCACACAAAATGTGGCATACTGGCGAAAACCCATTAAAATGCAATGTATGTTCTTACAAATGTGCTCTAGCAGATAACTTGAAAAGACACAAAATGACACATTAAGACGAAAGCCATATAAATGCGATATTTGTACTTATACATGCATACATTTACGAACCCGATTCAATCTCACAAAATGTTACATATGACAGACGCTTCTTGTAAATAAAACTCAAATCAGCAAAATCGCCCATTTTCTTCATGTTATCGCAATGTACAAACCATATATCCTGAAAATGAGATAATAATTCGCTTGAATAGTAACTTTAAAAGTGTTCATCCAACTTATTCTACCACTACTCACGCATGCTTGTACAACATAGACCTGTAATGTACGAATGTTAACTTGGCATAGAAAAGTGCATGTTAGGCATAATTTCACCAATTACATTCTAATTTGCTGGCCAAAATCTCCTTCCAAATTGAACATTTTAAAATTAAAATCTTCCAAAATATGACTTACTATTTGTGAACATATTTTAATATCTAAATTAATCAATAGTCTTTCAGAATGCTTAGAATTATTACTGTCAAGCATTATATTTAACCTACACAGATTCAAATCTTTTCTCTTTTACACATTCAAACATATAAAGGCAATTCAGGTAATTATTCTCCAGTGGTTCCACTCTTCAGAACTATGAATTACACAGTGATGGAAAATTGTTTTGTTTTTCTGCCTCTTTTACTAAATTAAATTGCTCCAAAATCTACTAGCCATTGTAACTGGGCGACTATTTTTTACTGTTTTTTTTTTTTGACAAACTGTCTATAGGTATTTATATATTAGTATATTATATTTTTTTTTGAATATTTTACTCCTTATTCTCTTATAAGTATAAGAAGGATACCTCTGTGATTTCTCTTTTAATCATTTGTAATAGCTCTCTCTAATGTAAATTTCAAAGCTATTTTTATTGTTTGATTTAATTATGTTTTCAAGAAATGAAAACGACAAAACCTGTAGAATTTCATATTAATTATATTTTCATTTCTTGTAAAATCGAATTCTACCAAGTAAATGTTAACTCAATTAATTATGCTTTTGTTCGCCTGTTGTTGGGACCATCACTAAATATTCTTGTATTTTAATCCGAATATTAGGATACTCTTTTGTGATTGATCTTGTTGATGATATAAATGAAATAAATATATAAATACTGTGACATTTACATAAAAGAAATCATTAGATAATGATGTAAACAAGAGTACGTAATGTGATAGAGGTCGCCAAGTAAATGAAAATAGTTCACTGGACATGTCGCTCGGCGAGTGGACAATTTAATATATCATATAGCAGTTTCCATAGGGCACTTAATGACCATAAAGACGCTATAAAACCCGCTGGATTGACAAAGCTCATAAAGTTCGGTACACTTGGTACCTACAAAGAAAAATGGAATAAGCATGGGGAAGCTTTCGTCCACCAGTGGATCGACCTCAGTTGAAAATATCGAGTGAATCCTTTAATAGCACATGATCCTTATAACAATAGAAAATAGTAAATTCATTTTTGATTATATCGCAGTAAACTGCAATGCACAGTGTGCATTAGATTGATGTATGTACCTATAGTCCTTTTCAGTGAATGTAATAATTGTAGTGTGATATTTCTAATTTCAACCATAGATAGATTAGCGTATTCCATTAATAGGTTAAGCATGTAATTTTACAGATTCAGTAGTTATTTTAAAAATGTGTTTGCTTCATTGAAATTTATATAAAAACCTTATTCCTTCTCTTCAGTTGTATAATATATTCTTTGTTTTACTTGTACATACTTTTCCACGTAATGCCACCATCATACATATGCGACGTCGAGAGTCGTAAAACAACGCATTATTATGGCCGTGATTGTTTCAGACATTAGTTATTAAAAAATCAAATATCCCGCCATTTTCAATTAGTAATAATAATTATCACTTGTAGAAAATTACTCAGGTGCGTTTGATAGGGTTAAACAAACGCCGTTTACTATATAATGTTGCGGAGGGGAGGTGATGTTATTTAATGTAAAACCCGCTTTTATGTATCATAATTAGTTAGGATACCGTCTGTTATAATTTCAGTTTATGTATAGGTAATATAATATGTAAAAAATTAAATACACGTAACACTTAAAAATGTGCATAAATAAAATAACTTGTGGTTACTCGTGGGAACTTATGATTTTTTTTTAATCACACTTCTCCCTTGAAACGAAATCACGAGTGCGTTTCTTGCAACAATTTGATAGAAACCAGATGTATATGATTATAGCGGCCTTCGTAGTGCATTGCTTAATGCGCTAAACTTACATCCGGGGTTTCCGGGTTCGTCCACGGTGACGTCAAAATATATTTTTCATTTATGTGATTTTCTCATAATATCTTGATTGTCCCAGACTCGTTTATTTTACTAATTAAACTACTCTTTCACTACACTACTGTTATAAAGTCAAGACAATGCACGGTTCCTCTCGGTCGGTAATCTCTATGAAATAAGCCGAATGACATCGTTTAGTGTAAGAATGCCTATAATAAAATAAAAATATTTTTTTAAATATGTACCTTGTGAATTACTTAATTCAAATTTATTCATTTTAAATAGGTACTATGGTCAACATTACTTATTATAAATTTAAGACATGACCAAAATGCAGATTAAAAACAAAGAAATATTATTAAAACAGTTAACACAGAAATAGTTGCAGTAGGTACATAATATAAAAACAGAAATATTAAAATTATAGAGTAGATACATGGAAGAACACCGAATGATAGGTACTCACCTACTATGTATAATTTTTGTAATAATAATGTAGCTCGGAATATGGGGAAAAAGACTTTGACTCTGATTTAAAATAGAAATTCTTGAATAATTCGCGGTGAGCGTTTTTGCTCGATATACATAGATACCTACCTAAATACAAAAGGCATTGGAATTTTTCAAATTCTCCTTTTTTGGTGAGAATTGGTTTCCGAAATACTGTATTTTATTACGTTTTTTTTTGGCTCGTATTCTTATTTTTCCGGTAGTTTTTTGTCCGGTACAAATCTAGCAATCAATTTTTAATAACTTCCCGACTAGCTAGACATTTGAAACTTTTAGAATATATAAGAACACGATGCCAATGAATTTTTCAAATAATTTTAGCCATCTTTAAATAGATTTGAATTCATTTTCAGATAATTCTGTTATGTATGAAAAGTTATTTCGACACCATTAAATAAACGTCTCTGTTCTGGCAGAAAACACTAACTGGAGAATACTAGTTTCGAGTAATTTGACTTTGAAGTTTTTAAATGTTTAAAATGGTTTACCATGTGAGTTTATTGAGTAATCGTAAAAAAGATGACTAAAATAAAGACTGTTTATTTCAAGAAGGTTAAAGTACAAAATAGAGTAAACTTTTCTTTTATTATGTTTATTTTCTTATCTGATAAAACAAATTAGTGTTTAGACATATTAATAGAGGGAATTTCAGAGTAACTATCATTGGTAGATAATTAGCATCGTTAGAGTCACCGTCATCAGTATGAATCAATACACTGCTGGGTGAAGCCCTCTACAAGCTGATTCCACTTCTCGGTCCTGTGCGTTGCGTTGCCACGTACTTCCGCAGTACTTAACCATTTCATCGATCCAGCGGCCTCTAGGTCGATTTTGCGGACGTTTTGTACCTCTTGGGTACCACTGGATGACTACAATTGTCCATCGGTTGTTCCTTTTTCGAGCTATCTATCCAGCCATTGTGATGTTTAGATCCATTTGTGATGTTTAGAGAACACTATTACATCGCAAGCCCTTGTCTATTTTCTTATACAATCATTCCGCCTTTTGTCATTTCGCGTTATGTCCAGCATGCACCTCCCTATACCACGCTGTGCTACTATAAGTTTCTGGGTCTCTGTTTTACTTAGGGTCCATGTTTTACACGCACTTGTGATTACGGGAAGCACACAGTGGTTTAACATTTTGCGCTTAAGAGGGGACTGATAGGTGGATACTCAAATACTATTATAATATCTTTATGATTTCAAAAAAATAATACGATGGTATATAATCCATATCAATTATTTGAAAACATTACATTTTTTGCATGTATATTATAATATAGTGAAAAGGTCAGATAATTGTTTATTTTTCAAGATAACATCAACATGTGCATATTATACTTATCTAAATGACGAATGACATTCATTCATAGGTTTGTTTACTATATACACCGAGAAATATCCATTTATAAAATCGGAAACGATTTTTATGAAAGAGTTTTGGAATATAATACAACCAAAACTGGAAAAAATTCTATCATAGGTGTTTACTTCCTGAATTGGTTGATCCCAGAAAAAACAGGTCCATGCCACTACATGAACCACAGTGTATATTATGCCATGTCTACACTGGCAACAAGTTGCTGGCAACCTCATTAAATTTTACCATAATTATCATAATTGCTTAAGAATTTTTACGATAATTATCGTAAAATCTAAGGACGTTGCCAGTGTGGACCCGTTATTAGATGCGCAAAACTAAAATAATATATAGGTACTTATTATAAATTAAATTGTAATTAACTTTAAATATTAATTACGTCAGCCCTGACGGTATAAATATGAAATATGAGTCGATCGAGTGGCCGAAAAGTTTATTGACATAAACAACTTTCACGCGACCTCATTATAATAAATAGTAGACCAGATATTATGGACCACATGTAAAGAAATCATATTTTCAATTCTCAAAGCCAATTCTGTCGAACATCCCCTTAAGGCACGGGTCATTTTTGAAGACATTGACAGTCAAAAGTTTTTTAGCCCAGCTTCACTTTGCGAACAATTTCATCAAATAAATATACATTCACCTACAGACACCTTGTTGTTCCAGGAAATATAAATTGAGTTACTACATATGGCTCTTGCAGACGAATCACAAAATAAATTGCATCTCTCATAATTATTACGAAAAAGTGTTTCAGCAATGGCTTAATAGAAAATTAACCATGTGCATCTAGTCAAGTTAAGTGGTTATTCGTGAAAGGCATGACCACTTCCACGACTGGAAACACGATTTTCATGTTTTCCTATTGCCTCGATTACGTCTGTCAGATAAATTTTATCGCCAACAAACTTCTTGGCGACTTTATATAAGAGGTATTAATTAAACATGCATCTATGTAAATCAATAAAATAAATCATTATAAGATCACACAATTTTTTCTTATCATTTCTCTTCAAGTTATTTAATAATATAACATTTTCACACATTAGAGCATTTAGATACATTGGATAATGTCATATTGCGATAATATTGATAACTAAATTTAAAATGTATAAAACAAAATTTGTATATTATTTGTACTTACTTACATTGTGAAATACTTTAATACTGAATGATCGTTTTGACAATCATTCTACTGCAAACGTGTGAACAGTCTAACGATAAGATATTATAAATACATACTAATACAAATTGAAAAAGGCAGTTAGGTATGTACAGCCAAGTAATACTATTCAGTAAGTATAGACTTTTAGGGTTGGGTCTAGTTACAAAACATAAACTATGAAATGATGATGGCAACTCACGCGTGTACAGTAATTCTATGACTATTACAATAAGCAATTTCATAATGAAGAACATATTATTATAATGGAGCACAATTATATCTGGACATATTTTAGTTCAATAGATTTCTAAAATAAAACAACTCAAAATTAATATTTACAAAATCAAAAATAATGCTAGGTTGTAGAAAGATAAGAATAGATTGTAGAAAGAGTTATTAATGAAAACATTAATGTACCTACACCATAATAATTATTTAACACAAACTCAACTTAAAAGGGTTTTTCTAGCCATGCTAGGACGGGCCCTTTTCCGCTTTTGTCCGGGTGGCAAACATTTTGCTTCCAGTGGCACTTTCTCTTTCCCTAAACGAACAAATATAACTAAGCAATGCTTACATACATTCTGCTTGGAAAATTTGGGGCATGAACCTATAATATATACTGTTTTTTGTAGAATTCTACAAAATCCTGGCTGAAAAATTCTACTCCACTAGACGGGATATAAAATTTCGATGCAGCACCCCCTTTGTCTTCCAGTATATTGACGTCCGACCTGGCCTACTGATAGGCATCAGTCCAAATTTTAGTTGTGTAGTCTACCGATGTAGCAAACAATTTACAATTTATATTCGTAGGATTTCGTGGCGTGGACCAGTTCATAACTAAAGACTTATCTAATAACTCCAAAAATTGACCAACAGGAAGACGCTCACGGAAGGTATACTCCCGTTTTATAACTGCATTTGTTGACTCCAATGCATTATTAGTACTAGGGAAACATGGCCTAGCCCCTTCATACCAATAACGGTGTCCTTCGAACCACACTGATTGAAAATATTCAAGAAAACTCTTAACACTGTCATACCTTTTAGAACTCCACTTGCGTACGAAAAGTCTTGCAGCAACATCAATCACGTCATCGTCACTGCATAAATGCAACACTTCAATGTCACTCTTGACCTCTACTTTATAAATGATAGTTCGTAGCCTATCATCAATGTTTTTAATAACATGGAAGTAACACATCAACCGTCGTTCCGGTGGGCCAAAAACATTTTTGAAGCCATTTGTAAAGGCATCACTGGCATCGGACAACAAAACTTTTGGCTTCCATGTTGTTTCAAAAATGAGAAATAAAAATTCTTTTGTTCGAAATATGAATGTGAAGCCCGCTTCACATTCATTACTACAAACAGCAATGGTAAATGGGTGGAATGCTCGGTTGCAATCTGACGTTCCTATAATCAGTACGTGCATGATAACCCTGCCAAAAAAGTTTGTAAGTTGCGTCATCTTGCACACCCTCACTGTCTTGAGAATCATCTAGCACACCCTCACTGTCTAGTGCAAGTCGGAGTAACCGTTTGATTGATAAGACAATTTTGAGGTCTTGTTTTGTATGATCAACCTCATCCACCTCAATATTGGCATTTGCCACAAATGGCGTGTCATCGTCATCTGGAATATCTTTTTTACTGGCACACCATTCAACTAATTCCGCTAAAGATATAGTTGGCGGGCCAAACTTTTCCTTTCGGAGTGATGTCAGAAAGGACTTCAATTTTGGCTCTTCTAGATTACGGGCACGGAATGCACTTAAAATAGCATTCGGTTTTCTAACACCGGCATCAAATAATTGCCGTACAATGTTTTTTGTTGACGCTGCAAGACCTCGAGGACCGTCCGCGTGGCTGTCATGCTCATTTATTATTTTATACACTTTCCGCATGAAATAGTAGCTGGATTCTAGCACGGCATTGTTCTTTTCTTTATAAACCAGCTGTGCAGCGATAGCATTCCTTATCCCCTTCGGACGTTTTGTAGCATGCGTACTTGCTCCACGTGTTCAAAGAGGCCACGTGGGCTCGAGCCAATGCTGCTGTGTCAAATTCTTGACATTTCATCCACTCACGTTTGATAGCTGGCTTTCTTCCATTCAAAATTTGCGGCACTTCAATATCATCGGAATCACTGTCTGATTTACATGCATCCACATATTGCAAAGAAGTCATCGTAGGTGCACTTGAACACGAAAGTCGAAAAAGTTATAATAATAATTTGGGTATTTAGGCGATGTATTCACGATGTAGTCACGAATGAGGTTGTAACACGAATAATGGCGGAATAATCTAATCTTAATCATAGCGAATAATAAACAAAATAATGTCAGTACAATACGCCGTGAAGTTGGTGACATTTCGAATTTCAGTATTCTTGCCAGTATATGGTATTGCCACTACAATTATTCCTTTGACATTTGTGAATTTCTACCTTTTCTTTGTCCGATCTATTATTTATCGGTGAAAACAATTTTACCAATGTGTGCAGTTGTCAAAATTTTGTTAACTTATATTTACAATGAGTGATGTATGATTTTTGTTTTGTGAAACAAACTATTTTGTGTGATTTCATTTATTAATTGTGAAATCATTTATTATGTGTGAAAACTACTTTCTAAATGTTAGAGTTATTTTTTTTAGTGAATTTAGTTTATTGCGTTGTGCGATTAATTCCCACGCATTTTAAATCCGCTAGCTCAGCCAATTTCAACGTCTGTCGAAGTAAGCTTAATTGTCTATGAGGAATTATTATATTAGTCTATGGGTCGTATTGTGTCATGTGTCATTGCTTAAATCTTGAACATGGACACTAAAATTGATCCGGTAGATTTTGATTCTGATTCAGTGGAATCAGAGGACTACACCACTGGAAGTGATTGGTCGTACAGCTCGGAGTCGTACAGCTCGGATGAAGATTTTTCTTCGGAATTTTCCGTCAAGCAGGAACGTGTCGATTTCACTAGCTTTGACGCTGTTTTTTTACATCCATCCATCCATACATCGGTATAATATATTATGACATGCGGTAGTTAAAAACAAAATCACTGCAATCTTTTCATTTATATATTAAAGATATTGTTGTGTTTTCAGTTTGCCGTCAAAGCTGAAAACGAAACATCGGAAGTCAAAAACTACATTGACAACTGCTTTGGGCCAAGTCCACAAACTGATTCACATGTAAGTTTATATCGCCAACTACATGTCATATTATTTGAATTCAATCAGGTAAGTACTTATTATTTTAATAGTAGAGATCTTCAGTCCTCTATGAAAATTATGCCCCTAACATTGAAGTTCCACGGAATTGACGCATATAATTTTAAATCGTCTGCAAATAGTAAAAACTGGATTCCATTGATAAAATTGACAATGTCATTAATATAAGAAACATAATTCTGTCATGATTTGATCCTTGGGGAACACCTGAATAAGTTTGAAAGACGTTAGATCTACACCTTTCATACTCCACATATTGACAGCGATACGAAAAGTAAGATTTGAAAAAGTTAATAAAATTTATTGATCCACCTACTGCACTTAATTTGTTAATGAGAATATCATGATCTACCCGATCAAAAGCCTTTGACATATCTGTATAAATTACGTCCACTTGACAATTTACGTTCAGCGAATGAGATATGTACTCAGTATAGATACGTCATAAGGTTTGTAATTGTTGACTGAGATGATCGTAATCCAAGCTGAGCGTCAGTCAGTTGACCGTCTACATGTTTATAAATATACCCATGCAAAATAGACTCAAATAATTAAGCTTGTGCAGGTAGAACAGCCACCGGTCGAAAATTTATTATTTCAGAGAGCGAGCCTTTTTTGTGCACCGGACGAATTCGGGTTAGGCTCCAGCAATCTGGGAAGACAGAAGTACTGAAGACCAATATCTAGTACTGGCCAGGAAGATGAAATACTATCCGGGTGAGGTGTGGGCAATATCGAAGGAGTTTTAGAATAGACAGACATAAAACATTGAGCGAAACCGTTAGCAATGGACTGGGAGCCACTCAAAACATTCCCTTCCAGAGACATAGATGATAATTATGCAGAAGAGTCGCGCGTACTTCTGACGTAATTCTAAAATGATTTAAGCCTCGCACAAACCAAGGCGAATATTCGAAGTGAATTCGCAACGCCCTCGCTATCGCTGTCGCTACCGCTTGGATTTGATGCGAATTTAAGAGTTCCAGTAGTTGGATTCCAGCAGGGCATTCTTCTTTTCGGTATAAGCCGGCTGTGCAGCGATAGCATTCCTTATAACCTTCGGACGTTTTGTAGCATGCGTACTTGCTCCACGTGTTCAAAGAGGCCAAGTGGGCTCGAGCCAATGTAGCTGTGTCAAATTCTTGACATTTCATCCACTCACGTTTGATAGCTGGCTTTCTTCCATTCAAAATTTGCGGCACTTCAATATCATCGGAATCACTGTCTGATTTACATGCATCCACATATTGCAAAGAAGTCATCGTAGGTGCACTTGAACACGAAAGTCGAAAAAGTTATAACTAATAATAATTTGGGTATTTAGGCGATGTATTCACGATGTAGTCACGAATGAGGTTGTAACACGAATAATCTAATCATAATCATAGCGAATAATAAACAAAATAATGTCCGTACAATGCGCCGTGAAGTTGGTGACATTTCGAATTTCAGTATTCTTGCCAGTATATGGTATTGCCACTACAATTATTCCTTTGACATTTGTGAATTTCTACCTTTTCTTTGTGCGATCCATTATTTATCGTTAAAAACAATTTTACCAATGTGTGCAGTTGTCAAAATCTTGTTAACTTATATTTACAATGAGTGATGTATGATTTTTGTTTTGTGAAACAAACTATTTTGTGTGATTTCATTTATTACGTGTGAAAACTACTTTCCAAATGCTAGAGTAACTTTTTTTTGTGAATTTTGTTTATTGCATTGTGCGATTAATTCATACCCATTTTAAATCCGCTAGCTCAGCCAATTTCAACGTCTGTCGTAGTAAGCGTAATTGTCTATGAGGACTTATTATATTCGTCTATGGGTCGTCATTTGTCATGTGTCATTGCTTAAATTTTGAATATGGACACTAAAATTGATCCGGTAGATTTTGATTCCGATTCAGGAGATTCAGACGAATACACCACTGGAAGTGATTGGTCGTACGATGATGATTTTTCTTCGGAATTTTCCGTCAAGCAGGAACGTGTCGATTTCACTAGCTTTGACGCTGTTTTTTTACATCCATCCATCCATACATCGGTATAATATATTATGACATGCGGTAGGTAGTTAAAAACAAAATCACTGCAATCTTTTCATTTATATAGGTATAAAAGATATTGTTGTGTTTCAGTTTGCCGTCAAAGCTGAAAACGAAACATCGGAAGTCAAAAACTACATTGACAACAGCTTTGGGCCAAGTCCACAAACTGATTCACATGTAAGTTTATATCGCCAACTACCTACATGTCATATTATATGAATTCAATCAGGTAAGTACTTATTATTTTACTAGTAGAGATCTTCAGTCCTCTATGAAATTTATGCCCCTAACATTGAAGTACCACGGCAGGTTTTTAAAAATTTACGCCTGTGCTCTTATAAAGTTCGAGTGAAATTGGTTTTGCTTATTTTCTGTTTATAGCCAGCAGCAAATTTTTTTTGAAAACAGCCGACATAGGTACTCATGCATTTGTATGGTTACTGAGGTGCCTCCGAATTCCTCGGCTAGCTCTGAGGGTTGGAAGTGGAGGTTCATCATTGAGGAGTCGCAGGGCAAGGTCTCGTGGAAGGTGGTGACCACATAAGTCTTCGAAATAAAACTCGCAGAAAAGTAAAACGGGTCCATATATTGTTCACAGTCAAAGAAATGCACAAATGTTGATTTAATTATAGGCAGTGAAGTTTATATATCATCATCAGCCGGGGTCAATCCACTGCTGGATGAAGGCCTCCCCAAGCTTTCTCCAACTCTCTCGGTCCTGTGTTGTTCGCTGCCACGTATTTCCGCCGAACTTTACCAGTTCGTCAATCCAGCGGCTTTTAGGGCGACCCTGTGGCCGTTTCGTACCCCTTGGGTATCACTGGATTACGGCATTTGGCCAGCGGCCGTCCTTTCGGCGAGCAATGTGCCCCGCCCATCTCCATTTCAGCTGTTTGGCAACGTCTATTACATCGCGTACACTTGTCTGCTTCCTAACCCATTCGTTCCTCTTACGGTCCTTTCGCGTGATGCCCAACATGCACCTCTCTATGCCTCGCTGTGTGACTCTTAGCCTTTGGACATCTCTCGTGTTGAGGGTCCACGTCTCGCAGCCATACGTGAGCACGGGTAGCACACATTGGTTGAACACCCTACGCTTAAGACATAATGGTAGGTCACTCTTGAAGATACTATTCAGACGTCCGAAAGCACTCCATCCCAGCTTTGTTTGTTCTTCGAGCAATTTCATCGTGCATGCTTCCGTCTATGGACACCTGCTGTTCGAGATAGACGTAGCTGCTGACTTGCTCGAGTTGGGTGCCAGAAATACAGATAATCGCAGGGTCCGAAAAACAGTTCCTCATCACTTTTGTCTTTGAGACATTTATCTTTAGACCGACCGTTTGACTGACATCCGCGAGTTCTTGCATTCTACCTTGGAGGTCTTTCGGGTCTTGTGAGAGCTCTCACAAAGTTTATATATAGTTCGCAAAAAGTTAATTAGTAAATTATTACACAATTCCACATCAAATGTCAAAGTACAAAAGTTCACAATCGAAAATAATTAATATCGAAATTCAGAATTATTTCAAACGTATGCACAGCTTTAGAACCGATGATCGATAGAAAATAAAAGCTTGAAAAATTTCGGGGCCTCCGTTGAAGAACCGCTGTACGAAAACTAAACTTCACGTTCAAAAATGTTTAAGTACCGAGTAGGTATTTTATCTCAAAATTTATATCCAAAATTTCAAAAGTCCAACTTTAGGTATTGATTCAAAGAAGGAAATGGGTGGTGGGTGATCCACACAGCCCGTTGAAACTTGCAAAGATATGAGAGTTATATGAAGAATTCCGTGCGCAATCCGTCGTGGATTTAGCGCTAGAACCAAAATTAAACTGAATATTGAATCTAAGATCCAGGTGTTTTTATCTGATTCTGGCAATTTAATCCCCTGAGATCGACGTTTCGAGCAGTGAAAATGTGACTTGACGTAAGTCTTGTCATAGCCGAGCGGCGCAAGTCACAAGTCCGTACCTACAAGAGGGCCGCCCGTGCGCACTGTACTCAGTAGCAATGAGAATTAAATTTATTAAATTACTAGACCTCCTAAGCTAAGTACATGTGTATTTATTATGCCTAATTATCTTATAATTAATGTGTGAAAATTAATCCTAGTCCTGAGCCATATATGGTTGGATGTGTCGCAATCTTTTCTAGTTACGCGGTCAAACGAATAACTCAGCCCACCGCGATCCAGAGACGGTTACGTCATTACAAATTTCAGTTCGATCGGATGCGTGGAACTCGAGCTATCGTCTATGATTTGATTGTATGGAAATCTCGTGGATTCAACAGCTTGTACGTGAGGGATGGGGCTATACGTGTGAGGTAGACGGTGGCCGCAATACCGATCTGGAAACGCCGTTCACGGAACAGCCGCGCTTCGGATCGCGAGAAAATCCGCGGGTCGATAGACGCGGATGCCGCCTCCCACATGTATGAAAATTTAATATGGAAACTGATGAAACGAAAATCGGGAAAAACTGGTTTCCTTGTAAAGAGTTTAGATTCTATGTTTATGTTTTGTATGGGGCTTGGACTCAGATAGATTTTAGGCTGATTTAATCGGTATAATAATTAATCGACATCTAGATTTATCCTATGGTTTAAATTATGCTAATGTTCTTTACAATTATCATTATAATTCTATAGATTAATGCCTGTCTATATTCTATACACTGATAATACCTAATCATTGCAATTACATGGTACATCATTTCATATTACATTCGTTATCATTATTACATCATTATTATATTATCGAAGTCCAACACATGATTATTCTATTCCTATTATTAATATACCTATCGTTTATTATTAACAACTTATTTATTCGAATTGAATTATTACGTTATATGTTTATTTGTCATACTAGAACCTACTTTGTCGTTATATATACTCTTACCATTACTCTTTCTGGTGCTTATGACCGACTTACATCATCTACAGTTCACCTTGAGGCGTTGGGGGCTTGTCAAAGCAAACTGCGGGTCTTCTACATACATTTATATATTGCTCTGCTTTGTCGAGGGTCGTCGTCATATAACCGGTGGCACATTGACTACTAGGATCAGACCGAGCGGTTGGGTGGCACTACTCCTTATGGGAGCGCACCCACAGGGGTCTGCGAATTAGGTGCACGACATTAGGTTAAGTTTTCAATCTTGAAATCATGAATTTTGCCAAAATCGCCTATGTATATTAGCGCGATTCTCACCTGGCCTCCTGTGAACCAACCTGTACTATGGTTTTTTCTCGTATGGGTTATTTTATTGCCATATTCAATTGAAACTTTCAAAATAAACAGTTCAATAATTCACTAAGGATCTCATTCTTTACACATGTTCCGTGTCTGGCAACTCATTTTCATTTGGAACACGCCTAATGTGTCGCTGGATTCACCTGTAAGGTATACCTTGATTTATAATAAATTTAGATCGTATTCCGTCTATACATATATATAATATAGATCTTATCTCCTTGTAGATTTTGACCCAGCGATGTGTCACTGAGTGTCCCAATACGGATGGCAGCCGACAACGCACAACTGATGAAAACCAAGATGGCATGATAGAGTATTCAGAAATAACTATAGATGAACAAAATATTAAAGAGGAAATTCCCGCAGCCAATTCTCTGAAGGTTGCTGCAATGGTGTTGAGAAGACTAATGCTTTTTCCACGAAATTTCATATGCAATATCTGTAATGCAGTCTTAGAATCCTCTAGTATTTTAAAAATACATAAAACTATTCACAATAATATTAGTGTAAATAGTGATACGCATGGCTGTTCACCCACAACTGATGATAACCAAGATAAGGTGATAGAGTATTCAGAAATAACGATCGATGAACAAAATATTAATGAAGAAATCTCCGCAGCTAATACTCCGAAGGTTGCTGCAATGGTGTTGAAAAGAGTAATGCTTTTTCCGCGAAATTTCATATGCAATATCTGTAATGCAGTCTTAGAATCCTCTAGTAATTTAAAGAGACATAAAACTATTCACAATGATATTCATGTAAATAGTGAAACGCATGGCCCTTCCCATTTGCATAGTGCTAAAATATATAAAAGAACGGACACCAGTGAAAGACTATTTAAGTGCGATATATGCACTTATACATGCAAACTGTCTCATCATTTGAAAATACACAACATGTCGCATACTGGTGAAAACCCATATAAATGCAATGTGTGTTCGTATACATGCAAAGATTCACAGAACCTTAAAACACACAAAATGACACATACTGGTGAAAAACCATATAAATGCAAAGTGTGTGCTTATACATGCATACAGGCACAAAACCTTAAAACACACAAAATGACACACACAAGTGAAAAACAATATAAATGCAATGTGTGTTCGTATACATGTAAACATTCTCAGAACCTTAAAACACACAAAATAACACATACTGGTGAAAAACCATATAAATGCAATGTGTGTTCTTATACATGCAAACGATCACAACACCTGAAAATACACAAAATGACACATACTGGTGAAAAACCATATAAATGCAATGTGTGTTCTTATACATGTAAACATTCACAGAACCTTAAAACACACAAAATGACACATACTGGTGAAAAACCATATAAATGCAATGTGTGTTCTTATACATGCAAACGATCACACCACCTGAAAACACACAAAATGATACATACTGGTGAAAAACCATATAAATGCAATGTCTGTTCTTATACATGCAAACGATCACACCACCTGAAAACACACAAAATGACACATACTGGTGAAAAACCATATAAATGCAAAGTGTGTGCTTATACATGCATACAGGCACAGAAACTTAAAACACACAAAATGACACATACTGGTGAAAAACCATATAAATGCGATATATGTCCGTATACATGCATACATTCACATAGTCTAAAATTACATAAGTTGACACATACTGATGAAAAACCATATAAATGCAATGTGTGTTCTTACACATGCAAACATTCACACCACCTGAAAACACACAAAATTACACATACTGGTGAAAAACCATATAAATGCAATGTGTGTTCTTATACATGCAAACGTTCACACCACCTGAAAACACACAAAATTACACATACTGGTAAAAAACCATAATAATGCAAAGTGTGTGCTTATACATGCATACAGGCACAGAACCCTAAAACACACAAGCCATTTAATGCAATAGTTTTACTTATACTTGCATACATTTACGAACCCGATTCAATCTCACAAAATATCACATAATATGACAGACGCTTCTTGTAAATAAAACTCAAATCAGCAAAATCAGCCATTTTCTTCATGTTATCGCAATGTACAAACCATATATACTGAAAATGAGATAATAATTCGCTTGAATAGTAACTTTAAAAGTGTTCGTCCAACGTATTCTACCACTGCTCACGCATGCTTGTACAACATAGACCTGTAATGTACGAATGTCAATTTGGCAAAGAAAAGTGCATGTTAGGCATAATTTCACCAATTACATTCTAATTTACTTGCCAAAATTTCCTTCCAAATTAAACATTTTAAATTAAAATCTTTCGAAATATGACTTACTATTTCTTATAAATCAAACAATAGTCTTTCAGAATACTTAGAATTATTACTGTCAAGCATTAAATTTAACATACACAGATTCAAATCTTTTCTCTTTTACACATTCAAACATATAAAGGCAATCCAGGTAACTATTGTCTGGTGGTTCCACTCTTCAGAACTATGAATTCTCAGTGATGGAAAATCGTTTAGTTTTTCTGCCTCTTTTACTAAATTAAGTTGCTCCAAAATCTACTAGCCATTGTAACTGGGCGACTATTTTCTACTGATTTTTTTTTGACAAACTGTCTAGGTATTTATGTATTAGTATATATGTATATATATTTTTTAAGAATAATTTACTCCTTATTCTTTGTAGAAGAATATCTTTGTGTTTTTTCTTTTTATCATTTGTAATAGCTTTCTCCAATGTAAATTTCAAAGCTATTTTTATTGTTTGATTTAATTATGTTTTCAAGAAATTAAAATATAATTAACATTAAATTCTACAGGTTTTTAAAAACGTTATGTCGATAGCTATTTCGGTTGTATCACCATTATCAAGACTATTTAGATACGCCGTTTGTGTATTTTCGATAAATTTTGCAAATTTTGATATCCATTAAATCTCATAATAAGAGTATACAAAGTCAAAATAAAATTTGAACTAATAAGAAAATGTATTCAATCTCTATCTATACGTATAGTATTTAAGCAAAGGCAAACGTCCTATCTAAATAGTCTTGATAATGGTTTACAACCGAAGTAGTTATCGACAAAACATGTAGAATTTTATATTAATTATATTTTCATTTCTGGTAAAATCGAATTCTACCAAGTAAATGCCAACTTAATTAATTGTGCTTTCGTTCGCCTGTTGTTGGGACCATCACTAAATATTCTTGTATTTAAATCCGAATATTAGGATACTCTTTTGTGATTGATCTTGTTGATTGTCATAAATAAAAAAAATATATAAATACTATCATTAACTTAAAAGAAATCATTAGATAATGATGTAAACAAGAGTACGTAATGTGATAGAGGTCGCCAAGTAAATGAAAATAGTTCACTGGACATGTCGCTCGGCGACTGTACAACTGTGATAAATGTTATATAGCGGTTTTCATAGGGCACTAAATGACCATAAAGACGCTGTAAAGCCTGCTGGATTGACAAAACTCATAAAGTTCGGTAGACCACGTTGAACTAGGTACCTACATAGAAGAGTAGAACGAGCATTCGGGAAGCCTTCATCCACCAGTGGATCGACCCCATTGATTATATCGCAGCAAACTGCAAAATAGTGTGCATCAGATTGATGTACCTATAGTACTTTACAGTGAATGTAATAAATGTTGTGCAATAATTGTAATTTCTACCATAGATAGATTAGCGTATTCTATAAATAGGTAAGGCATGTAATTTTCATCGATTCAGTAGTTATTTTAAAGATGTGTTTGCTTTATTTAAATTTATATAAAAACCTTATTCTTTCTCTTTAGTTGTATTATATATTCTTTGTTTTACTTGTACATACTTTTCCACGTAATGCCACCATCATACATATGCGACGTCGAGAGTCGTAAAACAACGCATTATTATGGCCGTGATTGTTTCAGACATTAGTTATTAAAAAATCAAATATCCCGCCATTTTCAATTAGTAATAATAATTATCACTTGTAGAAAATTACTCAGGTGCGTTTGATAGGGTTAAACAAACGCCGTTTACTATATAATGTTGCGGAGGGGAGGTGTTGTTATTTAATGTAAAACCCGCTTTTATGTATCATAATTAGTTAGGATACCGTCTGTTATAATTTCAGTTTATGTATAGGTAATATAATATGTAAAAAATTAAATACACGTTACACTTAAAAATGTGCATAAATAAAATAACTTGTGGTTACTCGTGGGAACTTATGATTTTTTTTTAATCACACTTCTCCCTTGAAACGAAATCACGAGTGCGTTTCTTGCAACAATTTGATAGAAACCAGATGTATATGATTATAGCGGCCTTCGTAGTGCATTGCTTAATGCGCTAAACTTACATCCGGGGTTTCCGGGTTCGTCCACGGTGACGTCAAAATATATTTTTCATTTATGTGATTTTCTCATAATATCTTGATTGTCCCAGACTCGTTTATTTTACTAATTAAACTACTCTATCACTACACTACTGTTATAAAGTCAAGACAATGCACGGTTCCTCTCGGTCGGTAATCTCTATGAATTAAGCCGAATGACATCGTTTAGTGTAAGAATGCCTATAATAAAATTAAAATATTTTTTTAAATATGTACCTTGTGAATTACTTAATTCAAATTTATTCATTTTAAATAGGTACTATGGTCAACATTACTTATTATAAATTTAAGACATGACCAAAATGCAGATTAAAAACAAAGAAATATTATTAAAACAGTCAACACAGAAATAGTTGCAGTAGGTACATAATATAAAAACAGAAATATTAAAATTATAGAGTAGATACATGGAAGAACACCGAATGATAGGTACTCACCTACTATGTATAATTTTTGTAATAATAAAGTAGCTCGGAATATGAGGAAAAAGCCTTTGACTCTGATTTAAAATAGAATTTCTTGAATAATTCGCGGTGAGCGTTTTTGCTCGATAGACATAGGTACCTACCTAAATAAAAAAGGCATTGGAATTTTTCAAATTCTTCTTTTTTGGTGAGAATTGGTTTCCGAAATACTGTATTTTATTACGTTTTTTTTTTGGCTCGTATTCTTATTTTTCCGGTGGTTTTTTGTCCGGTACAAATCTAGCAATCAATTTTTATTAACTTCCCGACTAGCTAGACATTTGAAACTTTTAGAATATATAAGAACACGATGCCAATGAATTTTTTAAATAATTTTAGCCATCTTTAAATAGATTTGAATTCATTTTCAGATAATTCTGTTATGTATGAAAAGTTATTTCGACACCATTAAATAAACGTCTCTGTTCTGGCAGAAAACACTAACTGGAGAATACTAGTTTCGAGTAATTTGACTTTGAAGTTTTTAAATGTTTAAAATGGTTTACCATGTGAGTTTATTGAGTAATCGTAAAAAAGATGACTAAAATAAAGACTGTTTATTTCAAGAAGGTTAAAGTACAAAATAGAGTAAACTTTTCTTTTATTATGTTTATTTTCTTATCTGATAAAACAAATTAGTGTTTTTTGCCAGAACACATTTTGTCTTTTTCAGCGGTACTGATTACATTAAGTGTTATTTAGTGTTTTCTACCTGGAGAAAAATGCAGAATAATCTAAAGCCATTGTCATAGTTTTAGGGAATAATTTTAGTATGTAAAATAATCTAGGTATTTTTATAAAAAACAATGAGATAGATACATACTGCAGTAGTATATTCTTATAGAGCGTATAGATTATAAGTAGGTACATGTGTAAATAATGACAAGTAGAAGACATTAATATAGGGAATTTCAGAGTAACTATCATTGGTAGATAATTAGCATCGTTAGAGTCACCGTCATCAGTCTGAATCAATACACTGCTGGGTGAAGCCCTCTACAAGCTGATTCCACTTCTCTCGGTCCTGTGCGTTGCGTTGCCACGTACTTCCGCAGTACTTACCCATTTCATCGATCCAGCGGCCTCTAGGTCGATTTTGCGGACGTTTTGTACCTCTTGGGTACCACTGGATGACTACAATTGGCCATCGGTTGTTCCTTTTTCGAGCTATCTATCCAGCCCATTTCCATTTGTGATGTTTAGAGAACACTATTACATCGCAAGCCCTTGTCTATTTTCTTATACAATCATTCCGCCTTTTGTCATTTCGCGTTATGTCCAGCATGCACCTCCCTATACCACGCTGTGCTACTATAAGTTTCTGGGTCCATGTTTTACACGCACTTGTGATTACGGGAAGCACACAGTGGTTTAACATTTTGCGCTTAAGGGGACGCTCTACAGAATTGCCCTTGAGAATTGAAAATATGGTTTTTTTACATGTGGTCCGGAATTGTTGCTCTACTGGTAATATTCAAAGGTCGCCGACAATGCTTTGGTCTAAAGTAAATAATGATCTCTTAATTAAATTTAAATCATAACACTGTCAACGTGAATAAAATATGGGGTGACCAAAAAATGATATTTTCTAATATACGTAAATACTACTAAATTCAATTTGTTAATCATCTGTTTGGTGGGAAATATTGTAACCAATATGATGGATAGCCACGATATAAACTTAATAATATATTAATAACGTTTTAACCTGAAATTGTCCGAGAGCTAAACATACGAAGGATGTTGAAATACATATCTACCTACATTTTTATTTCATGTGCTATCCAAAAAACATTATTATTGAATAGTATTTATTTTGAATGTGTAAGACCTATTACATAATTATTAAAAAAATAGGTACACATTGTTTTATTCTAATGCATATTTATAAAAAAAGTGTAATATAGTGATGTCTGTTTATTATAAAAAGAAAGTGACTTTTTATTAAAAGAAATGAAAATATAATTAATTATATTTTCATTTCTTTTAAAATGGAATTCTAACATTTACTTGGTTACTACTGCTAACTCAATTAATGACTTTTTATTACTTACCCGATTAGTTTAATTAATTTAGTCTGACACTTTTACAAACAAGTAACGCAATTTTACTTTTATAAAAATAGGTAGGTGCAATAATTATTGTTGGTAAGTAAAGCCACTGCAAGAAATAATTTATATAAAAAATGATTATTAACGTAGAGACACCCACACATTTTTTTATTCAAAGCTAGCGTCGCTGAGAAGATAGCAAAGTTACCGACCAGGGCTGTCGAAGACTAATTAGGTACTTATTTTTATGATGTGTTTTTAATTGTGTGCAATTTGGCGGAAAAATATAATATATAGATACAGTTGCTTACCATTCGGTTATCCAATGAGCTGGGCTTTGTTTAATCTTTTGCAGACATCCTAGTTTTATTTTTTATCTTGCCCATCTCACGTAAGGATATCTGATATTATAAAAGTTACATAGTACAACAGTGTTTAAATCTAATATGTAATTGTACAGGTTTAATTAAAAACTATAACAAAATTAACATTTTAATGATTTACAGATTTTCCTATGTTATATCAACTTAATAGCAATTTTAATGAGACCAGATACATATTACGATATATCCAAAATACACATCATCATATAATATGTGAAATATTTTGATAAGCAAAAAAATAAGAACAATACAAAAATAACATAACATAATCATCCAGTCTTTTCATAATTATTTTAGATGAATGTTGTATGCCGTTTAACGCTTGGAATTATGTAATTATTCCATCTGTTCAGTAAGCTATTTTTATCTTTAAATTTGTAACTTTTTAAAACGTAAAATTAGATCCTGTATTCGTTCGGCCGGCTTCAGTTTACGTCGCATACATGTTATGTTTGAAGGGAATAATAATAATAATAATAATGATATTCATTCGCCCGAGAATTGTAATTATTAATTATTGCGTTTCTTAAAATAAATCCCCGATGGTTAGAGGTTTTTGAGGTTAGACTGAATTAAAATGACGTCCTTTCAACTCTGAGATTACTCTCTGAATGAACTATGAATGACCTTGTCCCTGTTCATCGGGCTCTTAAGAGGGGACTGATAGGTGGATACTCAAATACTATTATAATATCTTTATGATTTCAAAAAAATAATACGATGGTATATAATCCATATCAATTATTTGAAAACATTACATTTTTTCCATGTATATTATAATATAGTGAAAAGGTCAAATAATTGTTTATTTTTCAAGATAACATCAACATGTGCATATTATACTTATCTAAATGACGAATGACATTCATTTTCATTTTTATTCGTAGGTTTGTTTACTATATACACCGAGAAATTTCCATTTATAAAATCGGAAACGATTTTTATGAAAGAGTTTTGGAATATAATACAACCAAAACTGGAAAAAAATTCTATCATAGGTGTTTACTTCCTGAATTGGTTGATCCCAGAAAAAACAAGCCCATGCCACTACATGAACCACAGTGTATATTATGCCATGTCTATACTGGCAACAAGTTGCTGGCAACCTTATTATATTTTACCATAATTATCATAATTGCTTAAATTTTTTACGATAATTATCGTAAAATCTAAGGAGGTTGCCAGTGTGGACCCGTTATTAGATGCGCAAAACTAAAATAATATATAGGTACTTATTATAAATAAAATTGTAATTAACTTTAAATATTAATTACGTCAGCCCTGACGGTATATATATGAAATATGAGTCGATCGAGTGGCCGAGCAAGTTTATTGACATAAACAACTTTCACGCGACCTCATTATAATAAATAGTAGACCAGATATTATGGACCACATGTAAAAAAATCATATTTTCAATTCTAAAAGCCAATTCTGTCGAACGTCCTCTTAAGGCACGGGTCATTTTTGAAGACATTGTTCAGACAGTCAACATTTTTTTAGCCCAGCTTCACTTTGCGAACAATTTCATCAAATAAATAAACATTCACCCACAGACACCTTGTTGTTCCAGGAAATATAAATTGAGTTAGTACATATGGCTCTTGCAGACGAATCACAAAATAAATTGCATCTCTCATAATTATTACGAAAAAGTGTTTCAGCAATGGCTTAATAGAAATTTAACAATGTGCATCTAGTCAAGTTAGGTGGTGATTCGTGAAAGGCATGAACACTTCCACGACTGGACACACGATTTTCATGTTTTCCTATTGCCTCGATTACGTCTGTCAGATAAATTTTATCGCCAACAAACTTCTTGGCGACTTTATATAAGAGGTATTAAACATGCATCTATGTAAATCAATAATATAAATCATTATAAGATCACACAACTTTTTCTCATCATTTCTCCTTCAAGTTATTTAATAATATAACATTTTCACACATGACAGCATTTAAGTACCTACATTGGATTATGTCATATTGCGATAATATTGATAACTAAATGTAAATGTAATAAAACAAAATTTGTATATTATATTTTGTACTTACTTACATTGTTAAATACGTTACTACTGAATGATCGTTTTGACAATCATTCTATTGCAAACGTGTGAACAGTCTCACGATAAGATATTATAAATACATACTAATTCAAATTGAAAAAGGCAGTTAGCTATATACAGCCAAGTAATACTATTCAGTAAGTATAGACTTTTAGGGTTGGGTCTAGTTACAAAACATAAACTATGAAATGATGATGGCAACTCACGCGTGTACAGTAATTCTATGACTATTACAATAAGCAATTCCATAATGAAGAACATATTATTATAATGGAGCACAATTATATCTGGACATATTTTAGTTCAATAGATTTCTAAAATAAAACAATTCAAAATTAATATTTACAAAATCAAAAATAATGCTAGGTTGTAGAAAGATAAGAATAGATTGTAGAAAGAGTTATTAATGAAAACATTAATGTACACCATAATAATTATTTACTTTGCATACCACATCCTTGACCAGATCGACGCCAAGAAAAATAGAGGAGGAGATCTATGCCTTCAATGGATCCCATCGCACATGGGCATTGAGGGAAATGAAAGGGCAGATGAGCTGGCAAAGGTAGCCGGCCATTCAGGGGTACCATATCAGTGGATACCAGAAAACCTGGACTGGAATGAGGCTATAAAGAAAATGTGCCATAGTATGTGGATAGATTTTCACCATAGGGCATCATTAGAAAAGGGGAAATGGAGTAAGTCGATTCTACCAACACCACGAGAGGTGCCCTGGTTTGTAGAGTCTTCTTTGACGAGGAATGAGCTTAAGTTAATACTGAGGCTAAGAACAGGGCACACCATGGGCAAAAGATTTGATGTCCTCATGGGAAGAAGCGAATCGCAGCTCTGCGATGAATGTCATGTTTTAGAGGACATTGTACATATAGCACTGCAATGCCCCAAATATGAAGTTCACAGAGTACAGCTGCGAATTGCAGATATCTATGAGAATGTCGACGAATTGAAGGGTGTCCTGGCGGTGGGTAAGACGGAAGAGTTAGGCAAAATTGTAAAGTTATTTAACAGAATAGGAGTGAGGACCTGATCGACGGATCCCCTTCTAGAAGAGAAGAGGCGATATGACAGCGAGTCGCAGTCAAAGCCTCGGTAAAATCACAAAAAAAAAAAAAAAATTATTTAACACAAACTCAACTTAAAAGGGCTTTTCTAGCCATGCTAGGACGGGCCCTTTTCCGCTTTTGTCCGGGTGGCAAACATTTTGCTTCCAGTGGCACTTTCTCTTTCCCTAAACGAACACATATAACTAAGCAATGCTTACATACATTCTGCTTGGAAAATTTGGGGCATGAACCTATAATATATACTGTTTTTTGTAGAATTCTACAAAAACCTGGCTGAAAAATTCTACTCCACCAGACGGGATACAAAATTTCAATGCAGCACCCCCTTTGTCTTCCAGTATATTGACGTCCGACCTGGCCCACTGATAGGCATCAGTCCAAATTTTAGTTGTGTAGTCTACCGATGTAGCAAACAATTTACAATTTATATTCGTAGGATTTCGTGGCGTGGACCAGTTCATAACTAAAGACTTATCTAATAACTCCAAAAATTGACCAACAGGAAGACGCTCACGGAAGGTATACTCCCGTTTTATAACTGCATTTGTTGACTCCAATGCATTATTAGTACTAGGGAAACATGGCCTAGCCCCTTCATACCAATAACGGTGTCCTTCGAACCACACTGATTGAAAATATTCAAGAAAACTCTTAACACTGTCATACCTTTTAGAACTCCACTTGCGTACGAAAAGTCTTGCAGCAACATCAATCACGTCATCGTCACTGCATAAATGCAACACTTCAATGTCACTCTTGACCTCTACTTTATAAATGATAGTTCGTAGCCTATCATCAATGTTTTTAATAACATGGAAGTAACACATCAACCGTCGTTCCGGTGGGCCAAAAACATTTTTGAAGCCATTTGTAAAGGCATCACTGGCATCGGACAACAAAACTTTTGGCTTCCATGTTGTTTCAAAAATGAGAAATAAAAATTCTTTTGTTCGAAATATGAATGTGAAGCCCGCTTCACATTCATTACTACAAACAGCAATGGTAAATGGGTGGAATGCTCGGTTGCAATCTGACGTTCCTATAATCAGTACGTGCATGATAACCCTGCCAAAAAAGTTTGTAAGTTGCGTCATCTTGCACACCCTCACTGTCTTGAGAATCATCTAGCACACCCTCACTGTCTAGTGCAAGTCGGAGTAACCGTTTGATTGATAAGACAATTTTGAGGTCTTGTTTTGTATGATCAACCTCATCCACCTCAATATTGGCATTTGCCACAAATGGCGTGTCATCGTCATCTGGAATATCTTTTTTACTGGCACACCATTCAACTAATTCCGCTAAAGATATAGTTGGCGGGCCAAACTTTTCCTTTCGGAGTGATGTCAGAAAGGACTTCAATTTTGGCTCTTCTAGATTACGGGCACGGAATGCACTTAAAATAGCATTCGGTTTTCTAACACCGGCATCAAATAATTGCCGTACAATGTTTTTTGTTGACGCTGCAAGACCTCGAGGACCGTCCGCGTGGCTGTCATGCTCATTTATTATTTTATACACTTTCCGCATGAAATAGTAGCTGGATTCTAGCACGGCATTTTCTTTTCGGTATAAACCGGCTGTGCAGCGATAGCATTCCTTATCGCCTTCGGACGTTTTGTAGCATGCGTACTTGCTCCACGTGTTCAAAGAGGCCACGTGGGCTCGAGCCAACGCTGCTGTGTCAAATTCTTGACATTTCATCCACTCAAGTTTGATAGCTGGCTTTCTTCCATTCAAAATTTGCAGCGCATCAATATCATCGGAATCACTGTCTGATTTATATGCATCCACATATTGCAAAGAAGGCCATCGTAGGTGCACTTGAACACGAAAGTCGAAAAAGTTATAATAATAATTTGGGTATTTAGGCGATGTATTCACGATGTAGTCACGAATGAGGTTGTAACACGAATAATTAGACATGCGTCGTTCTCGAACGAACGTATCCTTTAAAACTAATCTATAGCCAGCGAACAAATTGGTCCCGTGTCACCTGGCGCTTATGTCGTTCGAGGCGAACGAGATTCGCGAGAGTGCGCGCGCAGTATAGGAAGAAACGTGGTTGCGAAGGATACGCTGCCCGGCGAACGGAATATGTCGTTCGCCTCGAACGAGATACGCGAGAGTGCGCGCGCAGTATAGGAAGAAACGTGGGTGCGAAGGATACGCTGCCCGGCGAACGGAATATGTCGTTCGCCTCGAACGAGATACGAGAGAGTGCGCGCGCAGTATAGGAAGAAACGTAGGTGCGAAGGATACGCTGCCAGGCTAGTACTATACATTTTATTACGGCAACAAAAGACACAATTGACCTAATCTGTCCGAACAAATCCCTATCCGTAATTAACCTATTCGGTCGGAGTCATCATTAAGTGACTCATTTCCCATATCTACCGGAATAATCTAATCTTAATCATAGCGAATAATAAACAAAATAATGTCAGTACAATACGCCGTGAAGTTGGTGACATTTCGAATTTCAGTATTCTTGCCAGTATATGGTATTGCCACTACAATTATTCCTTTGACATTTGTGAATTTCTACCTTTTCTTTGTCCGATCTATTATTTATCGGTGAAAACAATTTTACCAATGTGTGCAGTTGTCAAAATTTTGTTAACTTATATTTACAATGAGTGATGTATGATTTTTGTTTTGTGAAACAAACTATTTTGTGTGATTTCATTTATTAATTGTGAAATCATTTATTATGTGTGAAAACTACTTTCTAAATGTTAGAGTTATTTTTTTTAGTGAATTTAGTTTATTGCGTTGTGCGATTAATTCCCACGCATTTTAAATCCGCTAGCTCAGCCAATTTCAACGTCTGTCGAAGTAAGCTTAATTGTCTATGAGGAATTATTATATTAGTCTATGGGTCGTATTGTGTCATGTGTCATTGCTTAAATCTTGAACATGGACACTAAAATTGATCCGGTAGATTTTGATTCTGATTCAGTGGAATCAGAGGACTACACCACTGGAAGTGATTGGTCGTACAGCTCGGAGTCGTACAGCTCGGATGAAGATTTTTCTTCGGAATTTTCCGTCAAGCAGGAACGTGTCGATTTCACTAGCTTTGACGCTGTTTTTTTACATCCATCCATCCATACATCGGTATAATATATTATGACATGCGGTAGTTAAAAACAAAATCACTGCAATCTTTTCATTTATATATTAAAGATATTGTTGTGTTTTCAGTTTGCCGTCAAAGCTGAAAACGAAACATCGGAAGTCAAAAACTACATTGACAACTGCTTTGGGCCAAGTCCACAAACTGATTCACATGTAAGTTTATATCGCCAACTACATGTCATATTATTTGAATTCAATCAGGTAAGTACTTATTATTTTAATAGTAGAGATCTTCAGTCCTCTATGAAAATTATGCCCCTAACATTGAAGTTCCACGGAATTGACGCATATAATTTTAAATCGTCTGCAAATAGTAAAAACTGGATTCCATTGATAAAATTGACAATGTCATTAATATAAGAAACATAATTCTGTCATGATTTGATCCTTGGGGAACACCTGAATAAGTTTGAAAGACGTTAGATCTACACCTTTCATACTCCACATATTGACAGCGATACGAAAAGTAAGATTTGAAAAAGTTAATAAAATTTATTGATCCACCTACTGCACTTAATTTGTTAATGAGAATATCATGATCTACCCGATCAAAAGCCTTTGACATATCTGTATAAATTACGTCCACTTGACAATTTACGTTCAGCGAATGAGATATGTACTCAGTATAGATACGTCATAAGGTTTGTAATTGTTGACTGAGATGATCGTAATCCAAGCTGAGCGTCAGTCAGTTGACCGTCTACATGTTTATAAATATACCCATGCAAAATAGACTCAAATAATTAAGCTTGTGCAGGTAGAACAGCCACCGGGCGAAAATTTATTATTTCAGAGAGCGAGCCTTTTTTGTGCACCGGACGAATTCGGGTTAGGCTCCAGCAATCTGGGAAGACAGAAGTACTGAAGACCAATATCTAGTACTGGCCAGGAAGATGAAATACTATCCGGGTGAGGTGTGGGCAATATCGAAGGAGTTTTAGAATAGACAGACATAAAACATTGAGCGAAACCGTTAGCAATGGACTGGGAGCCACTCAAAACATTCCCTTCCAGAGACATAGATGATAATTATGCAGAAGAGTCGCGCGTACTTCTGACGTAATTCTAAAATGATTTAAGCCTCGCACAAACCAAGGCGAATATTCGAAGTGAATTCGCAACGCCCTCGCTATCGCTGTCGCTACCGCTTGGATTTGATGCGAATTTAAGAGTTCCAGTAGTTGGATTCCAGCAGGGCATTCTTCTTTTCGGTATAAGCCGGCTGTGCAGCGATAGCATTCCTTATACCCTTCGGACGTTTTGTAGCATGCGTACTTGCTCCACGTGTTCAAAGAGGCCAAGTGGGCTCGAGCCAATGTAGCTGTGTCAAATTCTTGACATTTCATCCACTCACGTTTGATAGCTGGCTTTCTTCCATTCAAAATTTGCGGCACTTCAATATCATCGGAATCACTGTCTGATTTACATGCATCCACATATTGCAAAGAAGTCATCGTAGGTGCACTTGAACACGAAAGTCGAAAAAGTTATAACTAATAATAATTTGGGTATTTAGGCGATGTATTCACGATGTAGTCACGAATGAGGTTGTAACACGAATAATCTAATCATAATCATAGCGAATAATAAACAAAATAATGTCCGTACAATGCGCCGTGAAGTTGGTGACATTTCGAATTTCAGTATTCTTGCCAGTATATGGTATTGCCACTACAATTATTCCTTTGACATTTGTGAATTTCTACCTTTTCTTTGTGCGATCCATTATTTATCGTTAAAAACAATTTTACCAATGTGTGCAGTTGTCAAAATCTTGTTAACTTATATTTACAATGAGTGATGTATGATTTTTGTTTTGTGAAACAAACTATTTTGTGTGATTTCATTTATTACGTGTGAAAACTACTTTCCAAATGCTAGAGTAACTTTTTTTTGTGAATTTTGTTTATTGCATTGTGCGATTAATTCATACCCATTTTAAATCCGCTAGCTCAGCCAATTTCAACGTCTGTCGTAGTAAGCGTAATTGTCTATGAGGACTTATTATATTCGTCTATGGGTCGTCATTTGTCATGTGTCATTGCTTAAATTTTGAATATGGACACTAAAATTGATCCGGTAGATTTTGATTCCGATTCAGGAGATTCAGACGAATACACCACTGGAAGTGATTGGTCGTACGATGATGATTTTTCTTCGGAATTTTCCGTCAAGCAGGAACGTGTCGATTTCACTAGCTTTGACGCTGTTTTTTTACATCCATCCATCCATACATCGGTATAATATATTATGACATGCGGTAGGTAGTTAAAAACAAAATCACTGCAATCTTTTCATTTATATAGGTATAAAAGATATTGTTGTGTTTCAGTTTGCCGTCAAAGCTGAAAACGAAACATCGGAAGTCAAAAACTACATTGACAACAGCTTTGGGCCAAGTCCACAAACTGATTCACATGTAAGTTTATATCGCCAACTACCTACATGTCATATTATATGAATTCAATCAGGTAAGTACTTATTATTTTACTAGTAGAGATCTTCAGTCCTCTATGAAATTTATGCCCCTAACATTGAAGTACCACGGCAGGTTTTTAAAAATTTACGCCTGTGCTCTTATAAAGTTCGAGTGAAATTGGTTTTGCTTATTTTCTGTTTATAGCCAGCAGCAAATTTTTTTTGAAAACAGCCGACATAGGTACTCATGCATTTGTATGGTTACTGAGGTGCCTCCGAATTCCTCGGCTAGCTCTGAGGGTTGGAAGTGGAGGTTCATCATTGAGGAGTCGCAGGGCAAGGTCTCGTGGAAGGTGGTGACCACATAAGTCTTCGAAATAAAACTCGCAGAAAAGTAAAACGGGTCCATATATTGTTCACAGTCAAAGAAATGCACAAATGTTGATTTAATTATAGGCAGTGAAGTTTATATATCATCATCAGCCGGGGTCAATCCACTGCTGGATGAAGGCCTCCCCAAGCTTTCTCCAACTCTCTCGGTCCTGTATTGTTCGCTGCCACGTATTTCCGCCGAACTTTACCAGTTCGTCAATCCAGCGGCTTTTAGGGCGACCCTGTGGCCGTTTCGTACCCCTTGGGTATCACTGGATTACGGCATTTGGCCAGCGGCCGTCCTTTCGGCGAGCAATGTGCCCCGCCCATCTCCATTTCAGCTGTTTGGCAACGTCTATTACATCGCGTACACTTGTCTGCTTCCTAACCCATTCGTTCCTCTTACGGTCCTTTCGCGTGATGCCCAACATGCACCTCTCTATGCCTCGCTGTGTGACTCTTAGCCTTTGGACATCTCTCGTGTTGAGGGTCCACGTCTCGCAGCCATACGTGAGCACGGGTAGCACACATTGGTTGAACACCCTACGCTTAAGACATAATGGTAGGTCACTCTTGAAGATACTATTCAGACGTCCGAAAGCACTCCATCCCAGCTTTGTTTGTTCTTCGAGCAATTTCATCGTGAATGCTTCCGTCTATGGACACCTGCTGTTCGAGATAGACGTAGCTGCTGACTTGCTCGAGTTGGGTGCCAGAAATACAGATAATCGCAGGGTCCGAAAAACAGTTCCTCATCACTTTTGTCTTTGAGACATTTATCTTTAGACCGACCGTTTGACTGACATCCGCGAGTTCTTGCATTCTACCTTGGAGGTCTTTCGGGTCTTGTGAGAGCTCTCACAAAGTTTATATATAGTTCGCAAAAAGTTAATTAGTAAATTATTACACAATTCCACATCAAATGTCAAAGTACAAAAGTTCACAATCGAAAATAATTAATATCGAAATTCAGAATTATTTCAAACGTATGCACAGCTTTAGAACCGATGATCGATAGAAAATAAAAGCTTGAAAAATTTCGGGGCCTCCGTTGAAGAACCGCTGTACGAAAACTAAACTTCACGTTCAAAAATGTTTAAGTACCGAGTAGGTATTTTATCTCAAAATTTATATCCAAAATTTCAAAAGTCCAACTTTAGGTATTGATTCAAAGAAGGAAATGGGTGGTGGGTGATCCACACAGCCCGTTGAAACTTGCAAAGATATGAGATTTATATGAAGAATTCCGTGCGCAATCCGTCGTGGATTTAGCGCTAGAACCAAAATTAAACTGAATATTGAATCTAAGATCCAGGTGTTTTTATCTGATTCTGGCAATTTAATCCCCTGAGATCGACGTTTCGAGCAGTGAAAATGTGACTTGACGTAAGTCTTGTCATAGCCGAGCGGCGCAAGTCACAAGTCCGTACCTACAAGAGGGCCGCCCGTGCGCACTGTACTCAGTAGCAATGAGAATTAAATTTATTAAATTACTAGACCTCCTAAGCTAAGTACATGTGTATTTATTATGCCTAATTATCTTATAATTAATGTGTGAAAATTAATCCTAGTCCTGAGCCATATATGGTTGGATGTGTCGCAATCTTTTCTAGTTACGCGGTCAAACGAATAACTCAGCCCACCGCGATCCAGAGACGGTTACGTCATTACAAATTTCAGTTCGATCGGATGCGTGGAACTCGAGCTATCGTCTATGATTTGATTGTATGGAAATCTCGTGGATTCAACAGCTTGTACGTGAGGGATGGGGCTATACGTGTGAGGTAGACGGTGGCCGCAATACCGATCTGGAAACGCCGTTCACGGAACAGCCGCGCTTCGGATCGCGAGAAAATCCGCGGGTCGATAGACGCGGATGCCGCCTCCCACATGTATGAAAATTTAATATGGAAACTGATGAAACGAAAATCGGGAAAAACTGGTTTCCTTGTAAAGAGTTTAGATTCTATGTTTATGTTTTGTATGGGGCTTGGACTCAGATAGATTTTAGGCTGATTTAATCGGTATAATAATTAATCGACATCTAGATTTATCCTATGGTTTAAATTATGCTAATGTTCTTTACAATTATCATTATAATTCTATAGATTAATGCCTGTCTATATTCTATACACTGATAATACCTAATCATTGCAATTACATGGTACATCATTTCATATTACATTCGTTATCATTATTACATCATTATTATATTATCGAAGTCCAACACATGATTATTCTATTCCTATTATTAATATACCTATCGTTTATTATTAACAACTTATTTATTCGAATTGAATTATTACGTTATATGTTTATTTGTCATACTAGAACCTACTTTGTCGTTATATAATACTCTTACCATTACTCTTTCTGGTGCTTATGACCGACTTACATCATCTACAGTTCACCTTGAGGCGTTGGGGGCTTGTCAAAGCAAACTGCGGGTCTTCTACATACATTTATATATTGCTCTGCTTTGTCGAGGGTCGTCGTCATATAACCGGTGGCACATTGGCTACTAGGATCAGACCGAGCGGTTGGGTGGCACTACTCCTTATGGGAGCGCACCCACAGGGGTCTGCGAATTAGGTGCACGACATTAGGTTAAGTTTTCAATCTTGAAATCATGAATTTTGCCAAAATCGCCTATGTATATTAGCGCGATTCTCACCTGGCCTCCTGTGAACCAACCTGTACTATGGTTTTTTCTCGTATGGGTTATTTTATTGCCATATTCAATTGAAACTTTCAAAATAAACAGTTCAATAATTCACTAAGGATCTCATTCTTTACACATGTTCCGTGTCTGGCAACTCATTTTCATTTGGAACACGCCTAATGTGTCGCTGGATTCACCTGTAAGGTATACCTTGATTTATAATAAATTTAGATCGTATTCCGTCTATACATATATATAATATAGATCTTATCTCCTTGTAGATTTTGACCCAGCGATGTGTCACTGAGTGTCCCAATACGGATGGCAGCCGACAACGCACAACTGATGAAAACCAAGATGGCATGATAGAGTATTCAAAAATAACTATAGATGAACAAAATATTAAAGAGGAAATTCCCGCAGCCAATTCTCTGAAGGTTGCTGCAATGGTGTTGAGAAGACTAATGCTTTTTCCACGAAATTTCATATGCAATATCTGTAATGCAGTCTTAGAATCCTCTAGTATTTTAAAAATACATAAAACTATTCACAATAATATTAGTGTAAATAGTGATACGCATGGCTGTTCACCCACAACTGATGATAACCAAGATAAGGTGATAGAGTATTCAGAAATAACGATCGATGAACAAAATATTAATGAAGAAATCTCCGCAGCTAATACTCCGAAGGTTGCTGCAATGGTGTTGAAAAGAGTAATGCTTTTTCCGCGAAATTTCATATGCAATATCTGTAATGCAGTCTTAGAATCCTCTAGTAATTTAAAGAGACATAAAACTATTCACAATGATATTCATGTAAATAGTGAAACGCATGGCCCTTCCCATTTGCATAGTGCTAAAATATATAAAAGAACGGACACCAGTGAAAGACTATTTAAGTGCGATATATGCACTTATACATGCAAACTGTCTCATCATTTGAAAATACACAACATGTCGCATACTGGTGAAAACCCATATAAATGCAATGTGTGTTCGTATACATGCAAAGATTCACAGAACCTTAAAACACACAAAATGACACATACTGGTGAAAAACCATATAAATGCAAAGTGTGTGCTTATACATGCATACAGGCACAAAACCTTAAAACACACAAAATGACACACACAAGTGAAAAACAATATAAATGCAATGTGTGTTCGTATACATGTAAACATTCTCAGAACCTTAAAACACACAAAATAACACATACTGGTGAAAAACCATATAAATGCAATGTGTGTTCTTATGCATGCAAACGATCACAACACCTGAAAATACACAAAATGACACATACTGGTGAAAAACCATATAAATGCAATGTGTGTTCTTATACATGTAAACATTCGCAGAACCTTAAAACACACAAAATGACACATACTGGTGAAAAACCATATGAATGCAATGTGTGTTCTTATACATGCAAACGATCACACCACCTGAAAACACACAAAATGATACATACTGGTGAAAAACCATATAAATGCAATGTCTGTTCTTATACATGCAAACGATCACACCACCTGAAAACACACAAAATGACACATACTGGTGAAAAACCATATAAATGCAAAGTGTGTGCTTATACATGCATACAGGCACAGAAACTTAAAACACACAAAATGACACATACTGGTGAAAAACCATATAAATGCGATATATGTCCGTATACATGCATACATTCACATAGTCTAAAATTACATAAGTTGACACATACTGATGAAAAACCATATAAATGCAATGTGTGTTCTTACACATGCAAACATTCACACCACCTGAAAACACACAAAATTACACATACTGGTGAAAAACCATATAAATGCAATGTGTGTTCTTATACATGCAAACGTTCACACCACCTGAAAACACACAAAATTACACATACTGGTAAAAAACCATAATAATGCAAAGTGTGTGCTTATACATGCATACAGGCACAGAACCCTAAAACACACAAGCCATTTAATGCAATAGTTTTACTTATACTTGCATACATTTACGAACCCGATTCAATCTCACAAAATATCACATAATATGACAGACGCTTCTTGTAAATAAAACTCAAATCAGCAAAATCGGCCATTTTCTTCATGTTATCGCAATGTACAAACCATATATACTGAAAATGAGATAATAATTCGCTTGAATAGTAACTTTAAAAGTGTTCGTCCAACGTATTCTACCACTGCTCACGCATGCTTGTACAACATAGACCTGTAATGTACGAATGTCAATTTGACAAAGAAAAGTGCATGTTAGGCATAATTTCACCAATTACATTCTAATTTACTTGCCAAAATTTCCTTCCAAATTAAACATTTTAAATTAAAATCTTTCGAAATATGACTTACTATTTCTTATAAATCAAACAATAGTCTTTCAGAATGCTTAGAATTATTACTGTCAAGCATTAAATTTAACATACACAGATTCAAATCTTTTCTCTTTTACACATTCAAACATATAAAGGCAATCCAGGTAACTATTGTCTGGTGGTTCCACTCTTCAGAACTATAAATTCTCAGTGATGGAAAATCGTTTAGTTTTTCTGCCTCTTTTACTAAATTAAGTTGCTCCAAAATCTACTAGCCATTGTAACTGGGCGACTATTTTCTACTGATTTTTTTTTTGACAAACTGTCTAGGTATTTATGTATTAGTATATATGTATATTTTTTTTAAGAATAATTTACTCCTTATTCTCTTATAAGTATTAGAAGAATATCTTTGTGTTTTTTCTTTTTATCATTTGTAATAGCTTTCTCCAATGTAAATTTCAAAGCTATTTTTATTGTTTGATTTAATTATGTTTTCAAGAAATTATAATATAATTAACATTAAATTCTACAGGTTTTTAAAAACGTTATGTCGATAGCTATTTCGGTTGTATCACCATTATCAAGACTATTTAGATACGCCGTTTGTGTATTTTCGATAAATTTTGATATCCATTAAATCTCATAATAAGAGTATACAAAGTCAAAATAAAATTTGAACTAATAAGAAAATGTATTCAATCTCTATCTATACGTATAGTATTTAAGCAAAGGCAAACGTCCTATCTAAATAGTCTTGATAATGGTTTACAACCGAAGTAGTTATCGACAAAACATGTAGAATTTTATATTAATTATATTTTCATTTCTGGTAAAATCGAATTCTACCAAGTAAATGCTAACTTAATTAATTGTGCTTTCGTTCGCCTGTTGTTGGGACCATCAATAAATATTCTTGTATTTAAATCCGAATATTAGGATACTCATTTGTGATTGATCTTGTTGATGACATAAATAAAATAAATATATAAATACTGTGACATTAACATAAAAGAAATCATTAGGTAATGATGTAAACAAGAGTACGTAATGTGATAGAGGTCGCCAAGTATAATGAAAATAGTTCACTGGACATGTCGCTCGGCGAGTGGACAACTGTGATAAATATTATATAGCGGTTTCCATAAGGCACTAAATGACCATAAAGACGCTGTAAAACCTGCCGGATTGACAAAGCTCATAATGTTCGGTAAACCACGTTGAACTAGGTACCTACATAGAAGACTGGAGCGAGCTTAGGGAAGCCTTCATCCACCAGTGGATCGACCCCAGTTGATAATATCGAGTCAATCCTTTAATAGCACATGATCCTTATAACAATAGAAAATAGTAAGTACATTTTGATTATATTGCAGCAAGCTGCAAAATAGTGTGCATCAAATTGATGTACCTATAGTCCTTTTCGGTGAATTTAATAAATGTAGGTAGTGTAATAATTGTAATTTCAACCATAGATAAGTGTATTCTATAAATAGGGTAAGCATATAATTTTACAGATTCAGTAGTTATTTTAAAAATATGTTTGCTTTATTTAAATTTATATGAAAACCTTATTCCTTCTCTTTAATTGTAGAATATATTCTTTTTTTTGTGATTGTTTCAGATATTAGTTATTTTAATATAATATAATGTAAAAAAAAATACACGTAAGACTAAAAAATGTGCATAAATAAAATAACTTGTGGTTACGCGTGGGAACTTATGTTTTTTTTCAATCGCACCTCTCCCTTAAAACGAAATCACGACAAGCACTTGCATCAATTTGATAGTAACCAGATGTATATGATTACATCGGCCCTCGTAGTGCATTGCGTAATGCGCTAAACTTACATTCGGGGTTTCCGGGTTCAACCACGGTGACGTCAAAATATATTTATCATTTATGTGATTTTCTCATAACTTGATTGTCCCTGACTCGTTTATTTTACTAATTAAACTACTCTTTCACTACACTACTGTTATTAAGTCAAAGACATTGCACCGTCTCTTTCGGTCAGTAATCTCTTTGAATTAAGCCGAATGACATCACATAATGTAGTGAAAGAATACCTATAATAAAAATATATATTTTTTTAAATACTAACTGTGAATTACTTAATTCAAATTTATTTATTTTAAATATGTACTATGGTAAAAGATATGTAGAAAATGCCAATTAAAAACAAAAAAAAATATTATTAAAACAATAAACACAGAAATAATGGCAGTAGGTACATAATATAAAAACAGAAATATTAAAATTATAGAGTAGATACATGGAAGAACACCGAATTAATTTTTGTATTGATAAAGTTGCTTGGACGATACATAAAAAGCCATTGACTGTGATTTAAAATAGAATTTCTTGAATAATTCACCGATGAGCGTTCTTGCTCAATAGAGATAGGTACCTACCTAAATAAAAAGGCATTGAAATTGTTCAAATTCTCCGTTTTTTTGTGATAATAATTGGTTTCCGAAATACTATATTTTTTATTAATAATTTGTGATACTTGCTTTAACGGCGTTGCCATGTCAACTGAAATTTCAGTAGGTCTACTGATATTTTTTGCCAAAATACCTACCTACTAAAATATTGATTTTTTTCGAAATTCAAGAAATCTACTGATAATTATTGGGAGTTAATGTAGGTACGATATAATAGTCCGATAATAATAATTTAGAAGTTTTGGGAAAAAAGCTCGCAATTGATGTTGCGTAATAGTTGCTTGAGAAACAGGTCACCAAAAAAAAGCTCCCGATTCTTTGCCTGCAGGAAATTTTTTCATGCTAATTTGGTGATGCTAATTACTTTTTCCAAAATTCTATAAAATCCACTTATAATTTATGAATCTACTGAATCAGCGCCATCTTTAGATTATTAAAGGTTGATCATGTCTTTTTGCATAAGCAACGAGTGGTCCACTGTTCAGCTGTCAAAATCAGATCCTAGAGTGATTGACAAATTGATACGCCTTTTCTCGTTTTAAATTGAATTATAAAACATTCTCAAATCAAATATATTGACTATCAGTGTTATTTATAAATACTATTATATTCCTGTTATTCATCAGCTGTCAAAGTCAAACTAGTCCTTCACACAAAAACCGGTAGTAATAACGATTTCAAAAAAAAAGTAGCATTGATCTATACATTACATTATAATAGAAGGTGTGTTAATTCTAGTGTATTATTTTATCATGTAATATAACTACCCAAATCAAAACATTCCCTGTGTGAACACGACTAATGCATCAGTATGAGCACTCTAGAGATAGAATAATGACAGGTCATCCATAGAAAATAACGAGATGGGCGGAAAAGGCAAGACAAGTCGTTGTGAATGTATCGGCTTTCTACTTGAGTCGGCAATGACTGAATTCTCTTTGTCAAAATCTAGTGAAATTTTGACATGGCTACACTGTTCTAGAATTCAAAGAAAAAAATAGGGCAACACTGGTCTATGGCCACTGTCATACATGTTTGACACGTCGTCCTTCTGTCCGGAATAATACGGTTTAAGTTGAAAAATGGATGTAAAGCATGAACCAAAAGACGATGAATATAATATTCAAGGACGGCCGCGAAGTCCCGTCTGGTTTGATGTTCCGATAAAACGATCAAACAGCTCGGACGCCATGGATTCTTCAAATAAACATTGTGATGAAGCCGTTCAAAATTTTGAGGTGAGTGTTGTACAATACATATGACATAATCGTTATAACATAACAAAAGACTATGGCCTTATATGCATTCCGTAGGTATTCGGAATTTTTCTGGCGGTACGATATGCGAATCGACGTTGTATTGGTAATAATAAATGTTCATTATTTTCTTCTTTTATTGACAGCGCCGAAAACAAACAGATGTTTCGCGTTATGACTTGATAACTGTATACATAATAGCGCCTGTACACGTGCATGGATTTACTTGCATCAATAGTGTGTATTTTAAACTATCTCGATGATAACACTGTTTACACGTAAAAGGGCTGACTGGGAGCGGAAAACAGAATCTAAGATTTCGATCCTAAGGATAAGTCGCCGAAAAGCATGACTTAACTATAGACAATCCTGAGTATAGAGTTAAGAAATCCTTAACCATAGACTACATGTGTTATGTACACGCCCCCTTCTGTATTACGCATGAGTGCAGGATCGTAACAAAAATATCGATATTTTAAAGTATCAATACTTTATGAAAGATACGTCGATATTTTTCTATTGATAATTTCTTTCGATAACGATGGATATTAAATAATAAAATTATAAATAATCCTTCGCAAACAACCATAATTTGACAACGATTTTTACAAACATGGCCCCCACAAGGCGGGGAGGCTAACAGGGCTCTAGCCTGGGGTCAATCAGATAAGTGAGATAAACACACATCACAAATTTGCTCTAATACTAAAAAAGTTGCCTGCGCACTATTTTATTTCAACGATTTTAACAATAGTAGTACGATGCATTTTTTTATTATCGTATGTCGCTACTTGACAACTCCGCAATTCAAATAGATATGAATTCGAATGGTTTTAAGTTTTGTTCTATTCCATTTGAATCGTTTTTTGCGACACGGGTATCTCCTTTCGGCATCTTCGGGCACTATGCACACTCACCAATGGTAAATACAATTGACACACCAACCCGGGTCATATAAAAATGACCCATTCACTGCGTCCAACGCAACTGGTGCATTGCCCATAAGGTGGCCATTAGATATAATTAGCATGTTATTTAAATGTGATAATTAAATATTAATTAAATGGTCCGCAGTGAATGGGGACTGCGGACCTCTTAATATAGAGGTATATTAAAATATAACACAAAATCACTAAAAATACAGTGAATATCCTTAATTTTGACCTCGAACACCATTTGAATCCTGTATTTCGAAAACGTTGCTTGACACATTTTAAAAAAGAGTGACATAAGTTGCAAAAATCTTCATCCTACCTAAATACACAATTGTTAGTGATTTTTTTTAAGATAACGGTTAACATTAATGCTATAAAATAATATATTTTTCATCTACCTACCTATTTATTTTTATACCTTTAGGATTGTTTTCACTATTTTGACTAAAACACAATTGTGACTTGTAACGTTTTCAAAATACAGCATTCATTTTGAAAACGCTAATATTTAGAGTCACATTGCTTTTAACCCTAAGTAAACTTAAAAATCCTGGCCTTGGCAGTGGGGGCCCGGTTCAGGTTGTGTGGGTCATCCTTTTCTTAAAGGACGATACTTTCTTTCGATACGATACCCATTCCATGTATCGATACTTTTTCAATGGATAGACAGGCCTATTCGTTTTTGCTCCCCGTTTCAACTTCTGCTTGTTTGATACTGCGCAAGAAACAAGAGTGTTACCATGTTAAAAAATATCTTGCGATGCCTGTAAAATCACGTATAATGACTTATAACTAAAACATAAGAGTATTATAATAAAATATTAATATGTATTTATAGTTATTGCATATATAAAGTGCAGTTGTCATATTTTTGTCATCGTTTAACAATTATAAAATAATTTACCTAAACTTTAGGAAAGAGAATTTTAAATATGGTATTATTTCCATATTGGAGGAAATCTTTGTTAGGACACATGTTTCTGCATTAGGCTCTGGCTCTACAATCTCATTCTTCAAGCGATGGCGAAACGCCATGTTGTTATCATATGGTGCTATTTGACAAGTTCGTAAATAGTCGGTAAATTCCAGCAGATTCGCCCCTATCGTTATACTGCGCGTGTGCACTGCCATGGAAGTACCTATTATTGCGTGAAAATTCAGAAGCTTCTGAACTTTTTTGATACATACCTACGATGTAATCATGCACGATAATACGTGTTGACACGTGCATTTTCTTGTTATGGTCGCAATAATAATACGTACTGTCAGCAGTAATTCTATATTATACGTGTAAACAAGGTATAACCTACGTACGCAATTCATAACATTCATTCATTACATTTATTCATTACAAATAAATAATTACGTACCTTCGATTGTAAGTCAACAGGGCGTCTCTTTGAAGTTTAGTAATTAGGACAATATACGGTTTCATTTTATTTATATTAGTTACTATTGTCATAAGAAAATATGTTTCGGAACCGAAACGCAATACGCATAGACTAATCCGAAATATTACCATCTTTTTATCAACCAAGTATCATTAAGCCCGCAAGCTCTATGAGTACATATTATATTAGTCTATGGTTTGTATTGTGTCCTTGTGATTTTTCTGCAATCCTACTATTGTTTAAAGTTTAAATCTTGAAAATTGACATTAAAAATGAACCAGTAGATTTTGATTCCGATACAGATGTTTACATCACTGAAACCTCGTCAAGCGATTGTTTGTACGGCTCGTATGATGATTTTTCTTCGGAATTTTCCGTCAGGCAGCAACGTGTTGATTTCACTAATATTGAGGTTATTTTTTTACATCCATACATAGGTATAATATATTGTGTCATGCAGTTGTTAACTACAAAATTACTTCCTTCATTTCATTTATATATTAAAGATATTGTTTTGTTTTCAGTTTCCCGTCAAAGCTGAAAACAAAACATCGGATGTCAAAAACTACATTGACAACTGCCTTGGGCTAAGTCCACAAACTGATTCACATGTAAGTTTATATCGCCAACTACATGTCATATTATTTAAATACAATCAGGTAAGTACTTATTATTTTAATAGTAGAGATTGTCAGTCCGCTATGAAAATTATGCCCCTAACATTGAATTTTAAATCCTTGAAACTTTTTCAGGGGTATTTTAATATTGATGTTAAATTCCTGATACGGCATTCGAGACCTTTTTATGGAGGAAAGTTGTATTTGGTAATAGTAGCTGACATCCGTTTCTCATAAAAACAAAATCTGTGTATTCAAACCTCCATCCTGAGGGGTTAATATGATCTTATTAGGATCGGAAATGGTCGGAATGAATGATATAGATAAAAATTATTTATTCCCATTTAAACTGAAGACAGATTGTTGACATATTAATATTTTGTGAAATACTACCAATATCGATAGATACAGAGTAGAGATCTTCAGTCCTCTATGAAAATTATGCCCCTAACATTGAAGTTAAGTTCCACGGCAGGTTTTTAAAAATTTACGCCTGTGCCCTTATAAAGTTCGAGTGAAATTGGTTTTGCTTATTTTCTGTTTATAGCCAGCAGCAAATTTTTTTTGAAAACAGCCGACATACTCATGCATTTATATGGTTAGTGAGGTGCCTCCGAATTCCTCGGCTAGCTCTTAGGCTTGGAAGTGGATTTTTATCATTGAGGAGTCGCAGGCCAAGGTCTCGTGGAAGGTGGTGACCACATAAGTCTTCGAAATAAAACTCGCAGAAAAGTCAAACGGGTCCATATATTGGTCACAGTCACAGAAATTCACAAATGTTGATTTAATTATAGGCAGTAAAGTTCATATACAGTTCGCAAAAAGTTAATTAGTCAATTATTATAAAATTCCACAACAAATGTCAAAGTACAAAAGTTCACAATCGAAATTCAGAATTATTTCACACGTATGCACGGGCTCGCCACGAATGAGCTTTAGAACCGATGATCGAGAGAAAATAAAAGCTTGAAAAATTTCATGGCCTCCGTTGACGAACTGCTGTATGAAAACTAAACTTCACGTTCAAAAATGTTTAAGTACCGAGTAGGTATTTAATCTCAAAATTTCGGGTTAGGTATTTATAATTATTTTTCGTCCGAAAACTCTAAGTCCAACTTTAGGTATTAATCCTAAAGAAGGAAGTGGGTGGTGGGTGATCCACACAGCCCGTTGAAACTTGCAAAGATATGAGATTTATATGAAGAATTCAGTGCGCAATCCGTCGTGAATTTAGCGCTAGAACCGAAATTAAACTGAATATTGAATCTAAGATCCAGGGGTTTTTATCTGATTCTGGCAATTATTTTCCCCTGAGATCGACGTTTCGAGCAGTGAAAATTTACATAACGGTTTCATTATAAAATTCGCGCTTATTGACCGTTACGCAAAATCACTTACCCGAAACCCTTTCAAAGTGTTTGTATACGGTGGCTACGAGCGTCCACCCAAGTACAGCTTTCGGTATAGATTCCAAAGAAGGAAGTGGGTTGCGAGTGATCCACACAGCCCGTTGAAACTTGCAAAGATATGAGATTTATATGAAGAATTTGGTGCATTTGTGAGGTTAGGTTAGGTTTTCAATCTTGAAATCATGAATTTTACCAAAATCATTTATGAAAATTAGCGCGGTTCCCGTCTGGCTTCCTGTAAACTGACCTGTACCTTGGTTTTTTCTAGTAAATAATATAATTGGGTTATGTTATTGCCATGTTTAATTAAAACTTTCAACAACAATAGAAAACAGTTCAATAATTCCCTAAGCATCTCACTCTTTACACATGTATCGTGTCTGGCAACTCATTTCCATTTAGCACACGCCTTATGTATCGCTGGATTCGCCTATAAGGTATGCCTTGATTTATAATATAAAATCTAGATCGTATTCCGTCTATACATATATATAATATAGATCTTATTTCCTTGTAGATTTCGACCCAGCGATGTGTCACTGAGTGTCCCAATACGGATGGCAGCCGACAACGAACAACTGATGAAAACCAAGATGGCGTGATAGAGTATTCAGAAATAACTATAGATGAACAAAATATTAAAGAGGAAATTTCCGCAGCCAATTCTCCTAAGGTTGCTGCAATGGTGTTGAGAAGGGTAATGCATTTTCCGCGATATTTCATATGCAATATCTGTAATGCAGTCTTGGAATCCTCTTGTATTTTAAAAATACATAAAACTATCCACGATGATATTAGTGTAAATAGTGAAACGCATTGCCGTTCATCCACAACTGATGATAACCAAGATGGCGTGATAGAGTATTCAGAAATAACTATAGATGAACAAAATATTAAAGAGGAAATTTCCGCAGCCAATACTCCTAAGGTTGCTGCAATGGTGTTGAGAAGGGTAATGCATTTTCCGCGATATTTCATATGCAATATCTGTAATGCAGTCTTGGAATCCTCTTGTATTTTAAAAATACATAAAACTATTCACGATAATATTAGTGTAAATAGTGAAACGCATGGTCGTTCACCCACAACTGCTAATAACCAAGATGGGGTGATAGAGTATTCAGAAATAACGATCGATAAACAAAATATTAACGAAGAAATCTCCGCAGCTAATACTTCGAAGGTTGCTGCAATGGTGTTGAGAAGATTAATGCATTTTCCGCGAAATTTCATATGCAGTATCTGTAATGCAGTCTTCGAATCCTCTAGTATTTTAAAAAGACATAAAACTATTCACAATGATAATCATGTAAATAGTGAAACGCATGGCCCTTCCCATTTGCATAGTGCTAAAATATATGAAGGAATGGACACCAGTGAAAGACTATTTAAGTGCGATATATGCACTTATACATGCAAACTGTCTCATCATCTGAAAATACACAACATGTCGCATACTGGTGAAAAACCATATAAATGCAATGTGTGTTCGTATACATGCAAACATTCACAGAACCTTAAAACACACAAAATGACACATACTGGTGAAAAACCATATAAATGCAAAGTGTGTGCGTATACATGCATACAGGCACAGAACCTTAAAATACACAAAATGACACATACCAGTGAAAAACCATATAAATGCAATGTATGTGCTTATACATGCAAACTGGCACAGTACCTTAAAAAACACAAAATGACACATACTAGTGAAAAACCATATAAATGCAATGTGTGTTCGTATACATGTAAACATTTACAGAGCCTTCAAACACACAATATGACACATACTGGTGAAAAACCATATAAATGCATTGAATGTTCTTATACATCAACACAGGCACAGAACCTTAAAACACACAAAATGACTCATACTGGTGAAAAACCATATAAATGCAATGTGTGTTCGTATACATGTAAACATTCACAGAACCTTAAAAGACACAAAATGACACATACTGGTGAGAAACCATATAAATGCAATGTGTGTTCGTATACATGTAAACATTCGCAGAACCTTAATAATCACAAAATGACACATACTGGTGAAAAACCATATAAATGCAATGTATGTGCTTATACATGCAAACTGGCACAGTACCTTAAAAAACACAAAATGACACATACTAGTGAAAAACCATATAAATGCAATGTGTGTTCGTATACATGTAAACATTTACAGAGCCTTCAAACACACAATATGACACATACTGGTGAAAAACCATATAAATGCATTGAATGTTCTTATACATCAACACAGGCACAGAACCTTAAAACACACAAAATGACTCATACTGGTGAAAAACCATATAAATGCAATGTGTGTTCGTATACATGTAAACATTCACAGAACCTTAAAAGACACAAAATGACACATACTGGTGAGAAACCATATAAATGCAACGTGTGTTCGTATACATGTAAACATTCGCAGAACCTTAATAATCACAAAATGACACATACTGGTGAAAAACCATATAAATGCAATGTGTGTTCGTATACATGTAAAAATTCACAGAGCCTTAAAACACACAAAATGACACATACTGGTGAAAAAACATATAAATGCAATGTGTGTTTGTATACATGTAAAAATTCACAGAGCCTTAAAACACACAAAATGACACATACTAGTGAAAAACCTTATAAATGCAATGTGTGTTCTTATACATGCAAACGATCAAACGACCTGAAATCACACAAAATGTGGCATACTGGTGAAAACCCATTAAAATTCAATGTATGTTCTTACAAATGTGCTCTAGCAGATAACTTGAAAAGACACAAAATGACACATTAAGACGAAAGCCATATAAATGCGATATTTGTACTTATACATGCATACATTTACGAACCCGATTCAATCTCACAAAATGTTACATATGACAGACGCTTCTTGTAAATAAAACTCAAATCAGCAAAATCGCCCAGCTTCTTCATGTTGTCGCAATGTACAAACCATATATCCTGAAAATGAGATAATAATTCGCTTGAATAGTAACTTTAAAAGTGTTCATCCAACTTATTCTATCACTACCCACGCATGCTTGTACAACATAGACCTGTAATGTACGAATGTTAACTAGGCATAGAAGCGTGCATGTTAGGCATAATTTCACCAATTACATTCTAATTTGCTGACCAAAATTTCCTTCCAAATTGAACATTTTAAAATTAAAATCTTCCGAAATATGACTTACTATTTCTGAACATATTTTAATATCTAAATTAATCAATAGTCTTTCAGAATGCTTAGAATTATTTGTCAAGCATTAAATTTAACCTACACAGATTCAAATCTTTTCTCTTTGACACATTCAAACATATAAAGGCAATTCAGGTAATTATTCTCTAGTGGTTCCACTCTTCAGAACTTTGAATTACACAGTGATGGAAAATTGTTTTGTTTTTCTGCCTCTTTTACTAAATTAAGTTGCTCCAAAATCTACTAGCCACTGTAACTGGGCGACTATTTTTTACTGTTTTTTTTTTTTTTTACAAACTGTCTATAGGTATTTATATATTAGTATATTATATTTTTTTTTGAATAATTTACTCCTTATTCTCTTATAAGTATAAGAAGGATACCTATATGATTTCTCTTTTAATCATTTGTAATAGCTCTCTCTAATGTAAATTTCAAAGCTATTTTTATTGTTTGATTTAATTATGTTTTCAAGAAATGAAAACGACAAAACCTGTAGAATTTCATATTAATTATATTTTCATTTCTTGTAAAATCGAATTCTACCAAGTAAATGTTAACTCAATTATTTATGCTTTTGTTCGCCTGTTGTTGGGACCATCACTAAATATTCTTGTATTTTAATCCGAATATTAGGATACTCTTTTGTGATTGATCTTGTTGATGATGTAAATAAAATAAATATATAAATACTGTGATATTTACATAAAAGAAATCATTAGATAATGATGTAAACAAGAGTACGTAATGTGATAGAGGTCGCCAAGTAAATGAAAATAGTTCACTGGACATGTCGCTCGGTTAGTGGACAATTTAATATATCATATAGCAGTTTCCATAGGGCACTAAATGACCATAAAGACGCTATAAAACCCGCTGGATTGACAAAGCTCATAAAGTTCGGTACACTTGGTACCTACAAAGAAAAGTGGAATAAGCATGGGGAAGCTTTCGTCCACCAGTGGATCGACCTCAGTTGATAATATCCTATAATAATCCTTTAATAGCACATGATCCTTATAATAATAGAACATAGTAAATTCATTTTTGATTATATCGCAGTAAACTGCAATGCACAGTGTGCATTAGATTGATGTATGTACCTATAGACCTTTTCAGTGAATGTAATAATTGTAGTGTGATATTTCTAATTTCAACCATAGATAGATTAGCGTATTCCATTAATAGGTTAAGCATGTAATTTTACAGATTCAGTAGTTATTTTAAAAATGTGTTTGCTTCATTTAAATTTATATAAAAACCTTATTCCTTCTCTTCAGTTGTATAATATATTCTTTGTTTTACTTGTACATACTTTTCCACGTTATGCCACCATCATACATATGCGACGTCGAGAGTCGTAAAACAACGCATTATTATGGCCGTGATTGTTTCAGACATTAGTTATTAAAAAATCAAATATCCCGCCATTTTCAATTATTAATAATAATTATCACTAACTTGTAGAAAATTACTCAGGTGCGTTTGATAGGGTTAAACAAACGCCGTTTACTATATAATGTTGCGGAGGGGAGGTGTTGTTATTTAATGTAAAACCCGCTTTTATGTATCATAATTAGTTAGGATACCGTCTGTTATAATTTCAGTTTATGTATAGGTAATATAATATGTAAAAAATTAAATACACGTAACACTTAAAAATGTGCATAAATAAAATAACTTATGGTTACTCGTGGGAACTTATGATTTTTTTTTATCACATTTCTCCCTTGAAACGAAATCACGAGTGCGTTTCTTGCAACAATTTGATAGAAACCAGATGTATATGATTATAGCGGCCTTCGTAGTGCATTGCTTGATGCGCTAAACTTACATCCGGGGTTTCCGGGTTCGTCCACGGTGACGTCAAAATATATTTTTCATTTATGTGATTTTCTCATAATATCTTGATTGTCCCAGAATCGTTTATTTTACTAATTAAACTACTCTTTCACTACACTACTGTTATAAAGTCAAGACAATGCACGGTTCCTCTCGGTCGGTAATCTCTATGAAATAAGCCGAATGACATCGTTTAGTGTAAGAATGCCTATAATAAAATAAAAATATTTTTTTAAATATGTACCTTGTGAATTACTTAATTCAAAGTTATTCATTTTAAATAGGTACTATGGTCAACATTACTTATTATAAATTTAAGAGATGACCAAAATGCAGATTAAAAACAAAGAAATATTATTAAAACAGTTAACACAGAAATAGTTGCAGTAGGTACATAATATAAAAACAGAAATATTAAAATTATAGAGTAGATACATGGAAGAACACCGAATGATAGGTACTCACCTACTATGTATAATTTTTGTAATAATAATGTAGCTCGGAATATGGGGAAAAAGACTTTGACTCTGATTTAAAATAGAAATTCTTGAATAATTCGCGGTGAGCGTTTTTGCTCGATAGACATAGATACCTACCTAAATAAAAAAGGCATTGGAATTTTTCAAATTCTCCTTTTTTGGTGAGAATTGGTTTCCGAAATACTGTATTTTATTACGTTTTTTTTTGGCTCGTATTCTTATTTTTCCGGTAGTTTTTTGTCCGGTACAAATCTAGCAATCAATTTTTAATAACTTCCCGACTAGCTAGACATTTGAAATTTTTAGAATATATAAGAACACGATGCCAATGAATTTTTCAAATAATTTTAGCCATCTTTAAATAGATTTGAATTCATTTTCAGATAATTCTGTTATGTATGAAAAGTTATTTCGACACCATTAAATAAACGTCTCTGTTCTGGCAGAAAACACTAACTGGAGAATACTAGTTTCGAGTAATTTGACTTTGAAGTTTTTAAATGTTTAAAATGGTTTACCATGTGAGTTTATTCAGTAATCCTAAAAAAGATGACTAAAATAAAGACTGTTTATTTCAAGAAGGTTAAAGTACAAAATAGAGTAAAATTTTCTTTTAATGTGTTTATTTTCTTATCTGATAAAACAAATTAGTGTTTTTTGCCAGAACACATTTTGTCTTTTTCAGCGATACTGATTACATTAAGTGTTATTTAGTGTTTTCTACCTGGAGAAAAATGCAGAATAATCTAAAGCCATTGTCATAGTTTTAGGGAATAATTTTAGTATGTAAAATTATCTAGGTATTTTTATAAAAACAATGAGATAGATACATACTGCAGTAGTATATTCTTATAGAGCGTATAGATTATAAGTAGGTACATGTGTAAATAATGACAAGTAGAAGACATATTAATAGAGGGAATTTCAGAGTAACTATCATTGGTAGATAATTAGCATCGTTAGAGTCACCGTCATCAGTCTGAATCAATACACTGCTGGGTGAAGCCCTCTACAAGCTGATTCCACTTCTCTCGGTCCTGTGCGTTGCGTTGCCACGTACTTCCGCAGTACTTAACCATTTCATCGATCCAGCGGCCTCTAGGTCGATTATGCGGACGTTTTGTACCTCTTGGGTACCACTGGATGACTACAATTGTCCATCGGTTGTTCCTTTTTCGAGCTATCTATCCAGCCCATTTCCATTTGTGATGTTTAGAGAACACTATTACATCGCAAGCCCTTGTCTATTTTCTTATACAATCATTCCGCCTTTTGTCATTTCGCGTTATGTCCAGCATGCACCTCCCTATACCACGCTGTGCTACTATAAGTTTCTGGGTCTCTGTTTTACTTAGGGTCCATGTTTTACACGCACTTGTGATTACGGGAAGCACACAGTGGTTTAACATTTGCGCTTAAGAGGGGACTGATAGGTGGATACTCAAATACTATTATAATATCTTTATGATTTCAAAAAAATAATACGATGGTATATAATCCATATCAATTATTTGAAAACATTACATTTTTCGCATGTATATTATAATATAGTGAAAAGGTCAGATAATTGTTTATTTTTCAAGATAACATCAACATGTGCATATTATACTTATCTAAATGACGAATGACATTCATTTTCATTTTTATTCGTAGGTTTGTTTACTATATACACCGAGAAATTTCTATTTATAAAATCGGAAACGATTTTTATGAAAGAGTTTTGGAATATAATACAACCAAAACTGGAAAAAATTCTATCATAGGTGTTTACTTCCTGAATTGGTTGATCCCAGAAAAAATAGGTCCATGCCACTAACCAGAGTGTATATTATGCCATGTCTACACTGGCAACAAGTTGCTGGCAACTTCATTAAATTTTACCATAATTATCATAATTGCTTAAGAATTTTTACGATAATTATCGTAAAATCTAAGGAGGTTGCCAGTGTGGACCCTGCATTAGATGCACAAAACTTGAATAATATATACTTATTATAAATAAAATTTTAATTAACTTTAAATATTATTTACGTCAGCCCTGACGGTATAAATATGAAATATGAGTCAATCGAGTGGCCGAGCAAGTTTATTGACATAAACAACTTTGAGTGCAAGAACGTAGTGGTCGCGCGGGGGCGGCGCGGCGGCGTCTTGCGAAACTCAAACGTATAGCCGTGTGTAAAATGTTCGTAGACAGTGTCTTTTTTAGGGCATAATACACACGGTTATACATTTGAGTTTCGCAAGACGCCGCCGCGCCGCGCCCGCCAAATCACTACGGCCGAGCACTGACGCGACCTTTTTATAATAAATAGTAGACCAGATATTATGGACCACATGTAAAAAAATCATATTTTCAATTCTCAAAACCAATTCTGTCGAACGTCCTCTTAAGCCACGGGTCATTTTTGAAGACATTGTTCAGACAGTCAACATTTTTTTAGCCCAGCTTCACTTTGCGAACAATTTCATCAAATAAATAAACATTCACCCACAGACACCTTGTTGTTCCAGGAAATATAAATTGAGTTACTACATATGGCTCTTGCAGACGAATCACAAAATAAATTGCATCTCTCATAATTATTACGAAAAAGTGTTTCAGCAATGGCTTAATAGAAATTTAACAATGTGCATCTAGTCAAGTTAGGTGGTGATTCGTGAAAGGCATGATCACTTCCACGACTGGACACACGATTTTCATGTTTTCCTATTGCCTCGATTACGTCTGTCAGATAAATTTTATCGCCAACAAACTTCTTGGCGACTTTATATAAGAGGTATTAATTAAACATGCATCTATGTAAATCAATAAAATAAATCATTATAAGATCACACAATTTTATCTTATCATTTCTCTTCAAGTTATTTAATAATATAACATTTTCACACATGAGAGCATTTAGGTACATTGGATAATGTCATATTGCGATAATATTGATAACTAAATTTAAAATGTATAAAACAAAATTTGTATATTATTTGTACTTACTTACATTGTTAAATACATTACTACTGAATGATCGTTTTGACAATCATTCTACTGCAAACGTGTGAACAGTCTAACGATAAGATATTATAAATACATACTAATACAAATTGAAAAAGGCAGTTAGCTATATACAGCCAAGTAATACTATTCAGTAAGTATAGACTTTTAGGGTTGGGTCTAGTTACAAAACATAAACTTTACTATGAAATGATGATGGCAACTCACGCGTGTACAGAAATTCTATGACTATTACAATAAGCAATTTCATAATGAAGAACATATTATTATAATGGAGCACAATTATATCTGGACATATTTTAGTTCAATAGATTTCTAAAATAAAACAACTCAAAATTAATATTTACAAAATCAAAAATAATGCTAGGTTGTAGAAAGATAAGAATAGATTGTAGAAAGAGTTATTAATGAAAACATTAATGTACCTACACCATAATAATTATTTAACACAAACTCAACTTAAAAGGGTTTTTCTAGCCATGCTAGGACGGGCCCTTTTCCGCTTTTGTCCGGGTGGCAAACATTTTGCTTCCAGTGGCACTTTCTCTTTCCCTAAACGAACAAATATAACTAAGCAATGCTTACATACATTCTGCTTGGAAAATTTGGGGCATGAACCTATAATATATACTGTTTTTTGTAGAATTCTACAAAATCCTGGCTGAAAAATTCTACTCCACTAGACGGGATATAAAATTTCGATGCAGCATCCCCTTTGTCTTCCAGTATATTGACGTCCGACCTGGCCCACTGATAGGCATCAGTCCAAATTTTAGTTGTGTAGTCTACCGATGTAGCAAACAATTTACAATTTATATTCGTAGGATTTCGTGGCGTGGACCAGTTCATAACTAAAGACTTATCTAATAACTCCAAAAATTGACCAACAGGAAGACGCTCACGGAAGGTATACTCCCGTTTTATAACTGCATTTGTTGACTCCAATGCATTATTAGTACAAGGGAAAAATGGCCTAGCCCCTTCATACCAATAACGGTGTCCTTCGAACCACACTGATTGAAAATATTCAAGAAAACTCTTAACACTGTCATACCTTTTAGAACACTTGCGTACGAAAAGTCTTGCAGCAACATCAATCACGTCATCGTCACTGCATAAATGCAACACTTCAATGTCACTCTTGACCTCTACTTTATAAATGATAGTTCGTAGCCTATCATCAATGTTTTTAATAACATGGAAGTAACACATCAACCGTCGTTCCGGTGGGCCAAAAACATTTTTGAAGCCATTTGTAAAGGCATCACTGGCATCGGACAACAAAACTTTTGGCTTCCATGTTGTTTCAAAAATGAGAAATAAAAATTCTTTTGTTCGAAATATGAATGTGAAGCCCGCTTCACATTCATTACTACAAACAGCAATGGTAAATGGGTGGAATGCTCGGTTGCAATCTGACGTTCCTATAATCAGTACGTGCATGATAACCCTGCCAAATCAGTTTGTAAGTTGCGTCATCTTGCACACCCTCACTGTCTTGAGAATCATCTAGCACACCCTCACTGTCTAGTGCAAGTCGGAGTAACCGTTTGATTGATAAGACAATTTTGAGGTCTTGTTTTGTATGATCAACCTCATCCACCTCAATATTGGCATTTGCCACAAATGGCGTGTCATCGTCATCTGGAATATCTTTTTTACTGGCACACCATTCAACTAATTCCGCTAAAGATATAGTTGGCGGGCCAAACTTTTCCTTTCGGAGTGATGTCAGAAAGGACTTCAATTTTGGCTCTTCTAGATTACGGGCACGGAATGCACTTAAAATAGCATTCGGTTTTCTAACACCGGCATCAAATAATTGCCGTACAATGTTTTTTGTTGACGCTGCAAGACCTCGAGGACCGTCCGCGTGGCTGTCATGCTCATTTATTATTTTATACACTTTCCGCATGAAATAGTAGCTGGATTCTAGCACGGCATTTTCTTTTCGGTATAAACCGGCTGTGCAGCGATAGCATTCCTTATCGCCTTCGGACGTTTTGTAGCATGCGTACTTGCTCCACGTGTTCAAAGAGGCCACGTGGGCTCGAGCCAACGCTGCTGTGTCAAATTCTTGACATTTCATCCACTCAAGTTTGATAGCTGGCTTTCTTCCATTCAAAATTTGCAGCGCATCAATATCATCGGAATCACTGTCTGATTTATATGCATCCACATATTGCAAAGAAGGCCATCGTAGGTGCACTTGAACACGAAAGTCGAAAAAGTTATAACTAATAATAATTTGGGTATCTAGGCGATGTATTCACGATGTAGTCACGAATGAGGTTGTAACACGAATAATCTAATCATAATCATAGCGAATAATAAACAAAATAATGTCAGTACAATACGCCGTGAAGTTTCATTTCGAATTTCAGCATTCTTGCCAGTATATGGTTTTGCCACTACAATTATTCCTTTGACATTTGTGAATTTCTACCTTTTCTTTGTGCGATCTATTATTTATCGGTAAAAACAATTTTACCAATGTGTGCAGTTGAAAAAATTTTGTTAACTTATATTTACAATGAGTGATAAATGATTTTGTTTTGTGAAACAAACTATTTTGTGTGATTTCATTTATTTATTTGTGAAATCATTTATTATGTGTGAAAACTACTTTCCAAATTTTTTTTTTTGCATTGTGCGATTAATTCCCACCCATTTTAAATCCGCTAGCTCAGCCAATTTCAACGTCTGTCGAAGTAAGCGTAATTGTCTATGATGACTTATTATATTAGTCTATGGGTCGTATTGTGTCATGTGCATAGATAAGATACTTATAGATTCGCAAGAGTCGAACAATATTATTCCCGCTAAACAGCGCCATCTCTGAGCTGTCCCTGAACTACTATCGAAAAAGCCCGCCAATTTTGAAAATATATTTTAATTAAAAATTGGATTATAAAATAACATACACTCAATTATTATCGAAGTTATATATTTTTATTTTTCGTACTTATTTTTACAGTCATATTTAAATTGAGTATGTCATAAAGACAAACCCGATATTAAATATAATTGTGGAAATAAGTAAGAAAAATTAAAATATATAATTACATAATAATTAAGTGTATGTTATTTTATAATTCAAAGTCTTCAAGTAAATAATAGCAGTGAAAATAATAAAAGACGATTATTTAAATTACTTCATATATTATATTCTTCACATACATAAATTGGAACATCTCAGACACAAACCTATTGAAAACATATTCATAATATTATGTAGGTATTATACAAATAATATGGATAGTATTTATGTCGGGTTGAACAGGCAAACAGCTTGTAACTCTTTTGATGCATCAGCTGTAGCGCGTAGTCGAGTCAGGTCCATTTGGATGTGTTGAGAAGATGCATGAACGGCCGCATTCTTGAACTCCTTGTTACTAGAAAAAAATGTAAACAAATAATAATAACTCACTTCGTAAGAAAGGTGATCATGGTAAATACTAAGAGAAGAAAAAGCGAGACTTGAAAACGCAAGTACTAAACGATTAAAGAATACGTATAAACTATTCGCCAGTACGTACGTATTACATTAAATAAAATGCACAAATTAATGATGCAATCGCTAAACCGTAGACATTATAAAAAAGGCCATCTTTACCTATCTTAATGTTTTTGAAATTCCACAGCTTAGTGGCCAAAACCGGCCAATGCCGCCCCTCTGAATTGGATCTGACTAAAGGCTGCCCGGACCATTTTCTTGAACTCCTTGTTACTAGAAAAATATGTAAACAAATAATAATAACTCACTTCGTAAGAAAGGTGATCATGGTAAATACTAAGAGAAGAAAAAGCGAGACTTGAAAACGCAAGTACTAAACGATTAAAGAATACGTAAAAACTAATCGCCAGTACGTACGTATTACATTATATTCTTTTTTCTTTTTCTTTCGACCACGTCCGATCCTAATGGGATCATATGGGCCTCCACAGAGTAGAGATTTGTATTGACAGATTTTATTTTTTTACGAGAAATGGATGTCAGCCACTTGCTCAACCTATTAGGTCCATACCCTGACACACACAAATTGAAAAACAATATGTGTACTTGCCAGACCCAGGATTCGAACCTGGGACCCATGGCGTTATAGTCCAACGCTTAAGCCGCGCGGCCACCGTGGGCGTTACTTTAAATAAAATGTACAAATTAATGATTCTATCGCTAAAACGTAGACATTATAAAAAAGGCCATCTTTACTTATCTTAATGTTTTTGAAATTCCACAGCTGTGTTGAATGAATTCTGCATACTCTCATTTACTCCTATTATACTCTGGTTTGCCTAAGAGTTTAAGTTTTCTATTCGCGATTAAACGGATCCATTGCCGTCGTTGATGATCTGCCTTCGGTAGGATGTAACAAGGCACACCCTTCACCTCACAGCCAGGCACCCAACAACTTCGAGGCATCTGAAATTTTTGGAATGACAATAGGATCATCATGTAGGTAACCTATAATTGGTTTGAAGTACACTTTTCATGGATTATTTTTTTATGACATAACATAACGAATATAAGAGAATGATTACATAATTTATTAACATGCTTCAAACGACAGTTACGTGTGATAACTCAATGAATTTTTTTGGTTTAGTGAACTCTAATGCTTGATTGATTTCTTAATATTAAGATAACAATTACTGGCTATCGTTTTTATATCAGGACAAATTAATGCATATAAGGCGATGTTTCGTATTTGTAAGAATAGAATATCAGTCTGGAAGTCTATTGGTTTATATTCGTAAAATTATTACAATAGTCAGTATGCCAAATGGTTTGTCATGTAAGTATAATAAACACAATGCCAAAATACATACCGATATAATATTAATTCAGGGCAGTCGAATACTATAATCACAGATAACTATAATAACACAATTTAATTGATTGTATTGATAAGTAATATGTAGATATTATAAGATTTTTTAGAGCTGAAATAGTGAAAACGTATCGTATCTTTGAGTGAAATGACAGTTTGACGTTTGACAGTTATTTTTAAATAACTTCAGTTGCCAGAGTATGGCATTTGCAAAGACTTCATACTAATCAAATCCGTTAATTTGATTGGCTTTCACTAATCTGAGCATCGTACTAGCAAATCATAGGGATGGGCGAAATTAGAGATGGGCGAACGATTTTTTGTTAATTTACGGCCGTCATACAGCCATCTATGAGCTGTACGTGGTACTATAGGCTGATTAGCGGGTATAATTTTTGTATGGCTCTTTCGCCCCCCTGGTCATGTGTCATTGCGTAAATCTTGAACATGGACACTAAAATTGAACCGGTAGATTTTGATTCCGATTCAGGGGATTCAGACGAATACACCACTGGAAGTGATTGGTCGTACGATGATGATTTTTCTTCGGAATTTTCCGTCAAGCAGGAACGTGTCGATTTCACTAGCTTTGACGCTGTTTTTTTACATCCATCCATCCATACATCGGTATAATATATTATGACATGCGGTAGTTAAAAACAAAATCACTGCAATCTTTTCATTTGTATATTAAAGATATTGTTGTGTTTTCAGTTTGCCGTCAAAGCTGAAAACGAAACATCGGAAGTCAAAAACTACATTGACAACTGCTTTGGGCCAAGTCCACAAACTGATTCACATGTAAGTTTATATCGCCAACTACATGTCATATTATTTGAATTCAATCAGGTAAGTACTTATTATTTTAATAGTAGAGATCTTCAGTCCTCTATGAAAATTATGCCCCTAACATTGAAGTTCCACGGAATTGACGCATATAATTTTAAATCGTCTGCAAATAGTAAAAACTGGATTCCATTGATAAAATTGACAATGTCATTAATGAATATAAGAAACATAATTGTGCCAAGATTTGATCCTTGGGGAACACCTGAATAAGTTTGAAAGACGTTAGATCTACACCTTTCATACTCCACATATTGACAGCGATACGAAAAGTAAGATTTGAAAAAGTTAATAAAATTTATAGATCCACCTACTGCACTTAATTTGTTAATGAGAATATCATGATCTACCCGATCAAAAGCCTTTGACATATCTGTATAAATTGCGTCCACTTGACAATTTACGTTCAGCGAATGAGATATGTACTCAGTATAGATACGTCATAAGGTTTGTAATTGTTGACTGAGATGATCGTAATCCAAGCTGAGCGTCAGTCAGTTGACCGTCTACATGTTTATAAATATACCCATGCAAAATAGACTCAAATAATTAAGCTTGTGCAGGTAGAACAGCCACCGGGCGAAAATTTATTATTTCAGAGAGCGAGCCTTTTTTGTGCACAGGACGAATACGGGTTAGGCTCCAACAATCTGGGAAGACAGAAGTACTGAAGACCAATATCTAGTACTGGCCAGGAAGATGAAATACTATCCGGGTGAGGTGTGGGCAATATCGAAGGAGTTTTAGAATAGACAGACATAAAACATTGAGCGAAACCGTTAGCAATGGACTGGGAGCCACTCAAAACATTCCCTTCCAGAGACATAGATGATAATTATGCAGAAGAGCGCGCGTACTTCTGACGTAATTCTAAAATGATTTAAGCCTCGCACAAACCAAGGCGAATATTCGCAGTGAATTCGCGACGCCCTCGCTATCGCTGTCGCTACCGCTTGGATTTGATGCGAATTTCGTGTTTGGCCCCACACCAAATCGTCAGCGACGCAGCCATAGACTAAATAATTTTATTTACGCGCCAGATTTAAAATTGTAAATAATATTAATATTTTACGCCAATTATTCTATAATTTTTATGAATTAAATATGAAAAATACACGTACACTATAGCGCTTTCAGAATTGCTACAACTTTTACCCACTTCGCGTAAAGTGTATTTTATTTATCTGAAAACAAGATGGCAGCATTGGATGCAGCCATAGACTAAATCGAGGGTATACTTGCAGAACGCATTAAGTGAGTTTTTGCTGTTTTTCTGTTTTAAATGCCAAAATTCTTAGAATTTTACGCTCTACGTTCTGGTAAAACGCACTTAGTCATAGGATATACTGGTAAGAAAATAGAAACTGCATTAAGTCATATTGTTATTTTTTTATACTGACAGAAAGCATTATATGACCTATAATGCGTTTTGTGTGTACAAAATACAGGACTTGTAACATGGCATATGCATTAAGTGTGACATAATGCATTCTGTCAGTACAAATTTTGTCAATAGATGTCACCATAGGGCATAGGCCATACCTTTGCAATTTTAATTCATCTGTCTTTAGTGATTAGTGAAACAATACATTGAACCATTTGAAGAATTTATTAGAATGGCTTCGTCTCAAAGAGCTAAACATAATATATTAAAGATGTGTTGGAGTTGTTCTTATGATCGCAAAAAAGATTACATTCTAAAAAATGTTGAGATTGAAATTCCCGTTGATAGAAAACCAAGGAATGAAAAAAGGAAATCCAGACAAAACTAAAGAGTTATTTCTTTTTCAAGAGTGGACAAAAAGTCAGAGTCTGAAATATTTTTTTAGAGTACTTTACACATTTCAAATAGATCAGTAATTCACGCATTTAAAGAACAAGAAGACGTGGAAGTACAGTTTACGTTACACGATCGTAGAGGTAAACATCCCCCTATTCACAAAACAAGCAATGAGAATTTAATCCATATAAAGTCTCACATAGAATCCTTCCCGTTTATGGAGTCACTACACGAGAAAGGACATATATATATAAGGTAATATTTAGACAGTAAATTAACAATTTGCAAAATGTATAGCCTGTGTAAAGACTATTGACACAGATAACCTATCATAGAGTGTTCTGCAAAAATTATAATTTATCGTTTTTCAAACCAAAAAAGGACCAGTGCACATTTTGTAATAAATACAAAGTAAGTTGCCCCGAAGACAACATCATAATGGAAGAGGATTTTCAGAGTCATTTGAAAAGGAAAAATGAATGTCATTCTGAAAAAGAAAAAGATAAGGATATGTCTAATAATGAGTCCTTATTCATGACTGTAACATACTATCTTCAGAGTGTGTTACATATACTATCCACAGAGGTTTCACTGCTCTATTATAAAAGAAAATTAAATATGTTTAACTTAACTATTTACGAAGGTCCAAAGCCGAATAAAGGATTTTGTTTGGCTTGGACCGAAATAAATGGAAAACGAGGGAGTTGCGAAATAGGAAGTTGTCTCATGTGGTATCTCAAGCAGCTTCCATCGAGTGTAACTGAAATATCTTTCTTCTCCGATACATGCGGAGGCCATAATAGAAATTTGCAAGTATCTGCTCTTTTCTTGAATCTATGGAATGCGATTCTATGCATAGTGCCATAGAAAACAGGCAAAAGTTTGCGTCGATTTATTGTGCCAATGACTAAATGATTTTTAAATGTCTCGTTTCATTTCGAAAAAGAAACCATACGAAGCAAGCGAGCTAAAATATACTGACTTTTATGACCTCAAATTTTTGTCGAATCAGTTAATAAAAAATAAAAACTTGGCGTAAATTGGCTAAAAATGAAATGTCTTAAATATGAAAAGGAAAAACCATTTACCATTCAATATAAATATAATTTTAGTGATGTGTACGAAACAATAAACGTTTTAAAAATTAGAAATGCTTCGCGTATCAACCAAATTTGTTTTGTAGAAATCGAAAACATTCCACAATTATAATATAAAAATCCATTAAAAATAAGTTGTGCAAAAAAAAAGGATTTGTGTGAAAAAAGTGTAATACTGGACATTTTTCATTGGTGGTTTCAACAATTATCTGCCGAGAATAACAGCCATCCAGACTTACTTCCGGAGCCCGATATAAATGATTCCGATGCCAAAAACGACAAATAATAATGAACATTCTTTTTTTTAATATTAATACTGATACTAATCTAATTGTTTTCATAAATAAGTGCAATGTGCAAGTGCAAGGTGCAAAGAATGTCAATCAGAATTAAGGCTAGTCGTAATATGTAGCATACTATCCAATCTGCATACCCTTCAGAGAAATGTTATTGTAGTTTACGGTAAATAATTTAATTCTAAAAAAAATCTGTTTAAAAATTATTGTGATTTATTATTATTTTCATTGTATTTTTTCTATATTTCTCTAATTTGAAATAAATAATGTTATTTTCACTAAAAATATTATTTTTATTTGTATTATTATGTACCAATCTAATCATTAACATAAATAAATATAACAATAATGCATTGTCATTTATCTAATAATATGTCAAAGTTAGCAAATAGTTACTGACAGAATGCATTATGTCAGCGGTCACTTACATTTACATTTTTAAAAAAATATCCATACAACTTATCAACATCAAATCTTATGTTTTGTATGCCAAAAAGGTTATTCTTTATAATGTAGAAAAAAAATATATAAAACATAAAACATTCTACGTGGGAGAAAGCTTTGAAAAAAAAATTAAGCTATTAATGCGATTATCTCAGAACTTGTTTTAATGACTTAATGCTTTCTGTCAGTATACCCTCGAAATACTAATGTCAAAGTGACAAGTCTTGACAAACAAACAAAATAATAAATATCGGGACACAATAATTATTATTGTATTTTTTATCGTATCCATGCTGTCAAAAAAAAAAGGTACATAGGTTAGGCAGCGACGGTACCTAATCAAATATTTTTTTTTTTACATATTATGACGATATCCTTACCACTTTTACCAATTTCGATGCCAATCTCATTCCATATTTTATCTTTATTTCGTATATTTTTATACTCCTTGTCAGAAAAATCGTAAAGAATTCGATATTTCCGGACCAACTCTATGAGCTTTTCAATCGTCCGAATCGTCGCCATTTTGATTTTACTAATTCCCTTGGCGAAATCTGTCCGCCGCCGAATAATTCGCTGTCGACAGAGTTCCCGAAAATCGCAGCGAATATTCGCTGCAAATTCGCACTCAAGACGCAAGGCGGTCGCGCAAGCGTGCTCTGTCCCGTAAGCCAATATGAGTTTGACTATCGAATAATTCGCTTTGGTGTGTGGATCCCTTTAGGATCTGACGTTAACTTCCCCCCGATACCATCAATATATGACTTATACGCAGCACTCATGGAACGTTGCACACTTTGCACACGTTGCAACCTGCGCAGATTTGAAAATAAAATATAATCGCTAAGACACTTCGCTTTCTTCCATTTTTTGTGATGCAAGTGGTTTAGTCGTATGTTTTTAATTAAATCAAAATTGAACCATTTTGGATAACTGCGCGAAAAGCCCGATGATTTTTTTTATAAAGAATGACTTGTCAAATACATTTTATTATATACATTGGTAAAATACCTTCACTGCAGCATTGACGTCACTAATCGAATATAAAATTTCCCAATCAACATTCTTAAATTCGTAATACATATGCAATGGGTCGCCCTTAAAGAAGTTCCACAAATTATTATTAATAATCTTCGATTCAGTACATTCACTGTCTCCATTTCCAACATTATGATGTTGAACACGACTATTTGTGAACCGTAAAGAATTTAATGGCAAATCTATTGAGAGCGCGGGGTGATATGCATCTTCAGGTATATGTGGGTCGGCACAGGCATGTACTGGTACACAACAATCTGAATCCGCCAAAACTAAGTCTAAAATTCGCGATTTCATATTTCTTTTCTCTGAAAACTGCTTGAGATTCATACAGGATAAAAAATGAGCAAACTCCAGATCGACATTTGTCGAGAATGAATACAAATTGAAATCACCAATGATGGTCATACAATAATTATCAACTGGCAAGTTTTCAAAGTATGAAAAGAACGAATTATATCCATCGCGAGACGATCGCGGTGGAAAATACACGCAACAAAAAGTAAAAAATGACCCATTGCACCGTAATCGAATAATAACGACCTCAATAGCCGCAGCAAAGTGACAGTCAACAACAGATATACTGTCTACTCGGTCGGAGCATACAGTAATGAGAACGCCACCACCTCTCTGTCCAAATCTACGGTCACAACGAAATACCAGATATCTTTTATCAAACTGCTCGGAATCACACATTGAGTCGTTGAGCCAAGTTTCGCTCAGACATATGACTGTAAAGTCAGATGCTAGAACAGCATTTCGCAGATCAACGGACTTAGTTCGAAGACCCCAACCGTTTTGATAGTAGATATCTAGCTTCTGAAATGAATTAACATTATTTGGATATCACAGTTTTGGACTACGAGAAGGCTGTTTCCACTGCCACTCGCTTACGACCGAGTTAACAGGCCAAATATCGGGTATCATAAATTTGGTTACATCCGACTCTGGAACGACAACTTTAAACGAAGCATAATTCTTCTTTGTAGAAGTTTATGTACAGATATATTCACACCAGCTACACTTTCGTTTAAAAAACTAGTCAATGCTTCCACGGTCAAATACTATACGGTCAAATACCGTATAGTCAATACCGTTTATTATACTTTTTATATATAAATACTTGCCTACTTTTTGCACTATCACTCCCAAACTGTCAACACATGTTTCAACAAACTGTGACAGAATAGCGTACCTAGATTACACTTATTTTAATTTTAAAAAAATATATGAAATTATTCAAACTTCAAGACACCATTCAAAATAAAAATTTGCATTATTATATATTGCGAAAGTTTAGCTTTGCCAAGAAAAGTGCTGTTAAAACATAGCACTTATTGTAACAATTACAAAAATTCGATACAAACCTTCCTTAGATAGCGGCGGGAAGCGTCTTGCGTATAGAGTCTAAGGAATAGACACGCTGGATCCAAACACATGTTTGTGAAAAACTGTTTAGGTTTAGGAATCAGGTTATAGAAAGTATTGAGAATACCAGACTTGTTGAAAATAAATCTTCACCTTGGAAGTGAATAGAGGTAATCACACAAAATTCAAAAACGTTTTTATTTGACCAAACAATTTTTAAAATACTAAAGAATATTAATGTGAAGAAAAATAACTGATTTTTTTACAAGAACATATTGTATTTCCATCAAATTTGCTAAGCAATCTAATACACAAAAGACATCCGTGAAGCTCTATTCACTTCCAAGGCGACGATATCAGGAAAACATGTATAATAGTAAAACGCATGCGTAGATTAGAAATGCTTTTTATTATCGCTCAAGTCCGACAATTCTAGGAATATATTCTGGAAGAATTGCCAAAGAAACCAAAATAACTAAACTAACTATATATGATTTATACTTAATTATATAAAAAAGTTCTACTAGTTATTTTCATTATAACATTTTAGAATATAATCAATCATTGGTTACATTGTATAGCATTTTGAATATAATAATAATTATGAGATATCGTTATAAGCATATAACACAAAAAATCTGAAAACCATTGTAAAAATCCACGAAACAAGCATGGCATGCATAAACAGCTACAAAAGAAGTTGTTTATTATAATGAAGTATATATAATAAGCAATATTATTGAAGTTAATCCCTCCAAACCAAAACCCGCCACGCACCACACTCAGTATTAATCGATCCATCACGTGGCCCTATATTGGTTGATGTGAAGCATCTAGTTCAGTTTTAGGCTGGGAATGCCCTAGGAAAGGTACCCAGGACTAAGTTTGCTACGCTCAAACTGAGCTCTGACTGAGTTTAAATAAGTTACTTTCTAATAGTCTCAGGGATTGTCAGGATAATAAGCCTTGGTAGCAACCAAGTCGGATGGCCCGATGAGCCCAACAGTTGGTTCGACCGACCTGACCATCTCCTTCCGTTCGGAGCACATTCTAAAACATTCCTAGAGTATGTGGTTGGCATCCTGAATTACCCCTCCGCATGGACATGTCGGACGGCTTACAAGTCCAAGCTCAAAGAGCTTGCCAGCGAACCCACCGTATCAGATCACAAATCGATCGGTGTGATGGTCAGGAGTGAGATATTTGGTTATCTCCAATCGCCATTTAATGTCTGGAAAAAATTAAAATGTGTGCCGGCCTTTGGTTGATTCATTCCACCGTCGCTGCCAGATCTTCTATGCCGCGTCAAGCGTCAATAGACGTATAGTCAGGTTACTTTTTCAGCACCAAGCCGAGAAGGCGGGGCAAGGTGAAAGTCACCAACAACGGCCTCCTCACCTTTAAGGAGCTTCGTTGACGCACCGCTGACCTGTATGTGCAGGTCAAGTGGAAGAATACGGCCAGGACCGAAAGCGCGTCCGTTGAAGTTGATCGGTAGGCCTTTGTGATTTCTAAGAGCGCACTACGTAGTCTATCACTTTTATGGATACGCGAAATTCCATGTCCAAATGTCAAGGAAAACTCCTATGACATATTTATAGCAAGAGTTATATCAGAAGTCAACATTAATTATATTTTTATTTTCTTCGCTTTAGTTTGCAAATTATTTAATATAAACTCAGGTTCGCGAATTCTCATACCCCGTTGGATATGGCTATCAGCTAATTCTTGAAGAAAGCAATCATTATAAAAACTTATCATTTTACTATCACTTACAATTTCGCCTCGAAGTTTTATCCATTAACTGATTTTTAACAAATGAAGACAGACATATGTTATTCTGTCTTGTCTACGTGTGAGTTGCAATTTCAAAGTCATGTTGTGATATGCGTGTGTATTTTGTATGTAGGTATTGTTTCGAAATAGTTCCACGGTGGCAGCACCGGACAGCTAAGCATCGGCTGAGTATTGTCAATTCGGGCAATTATTATTGTTTCGATTTCAATCGATTCATTAATATACAAAAATACAAGATTTAATTTAAATAACTCCCGTAAAAATTAATAAATAATATTTTTAATAGAAACGCTAGTCGTCATTCATTGCGTCTAAACCGAAATTTTTTGATTTTAATTACATGCTTTCTATCCTCTAAATCGAAGTTTTTTAAATTTGAAAAAAAAGATGTAAGGGTATAATAAATTCCAATTTCCGTATAGCGTTTCCTTAGGTAATAGATTCACGTATATTTTTATCGTAATTTTGAAAATAAAACTTACGTCATTCATTCTTGCCATCCGATATAAATGAAACGAATTTGAAACTTTTTTTTAGAATACAGTACTCCACGATACTTTTTAGTTTTTTATTTTATTTTTCTCATTACCTTTGAATATATATTTACCGATTAATAAACTTTTCTAGCTATTTTTCGATAACAACTTTACCTAGAGACATCACCTTAATTTGGTTATTTTATTGCCATATTTAATTGAAACTTTCAAAAAAATAAAAAAAAAGTTCAATAATTCACTAAGGATCTCACTCTTTACACATATTCCGTGTCTGGCAACTCATTTTCATTTGGCACACGCCTTCTTATGTGTCGCTGGATTCGCCTGTAAGGTATACCTTGATTTATAATATATCTAGATCGTATTCCGTCTATACATATATATAATATAGATCTTATCTCCTTGTAGATTTCTATCCAGCGATGTGTCACTGAGTGTCCCAATACGGATGGCAGCCGACAACGCACAACTGATGAAAACCAAGATGGCGTGATAGAGTATTCAGAAATAACTATAGATGAACAAAATATTAAAGAGGAAATTTCCGCAGCCAATTCTCCGAAGGTTGCTGCAATGGTGTTGAGAAGAGTAATGCATTTTCCGCGAAATTTCATATGCAGTATCTGTAATGCAGTCTTAGAATCCTCTAGTATTTTAAAAATACATACAACTATTCACAATGATATTAGTGTAAATAGTGAAACGCATGGCCGTTCACCCACAACTGATGATAACCAAGATGGGGTGATTGAGTATTCAGAAATAACGATCGATGAACAAAATGTTAACAAAGAAATCTCCGCAGCTAATACTCCGAAGGTTGCTGCAATGGTGTTGCGAAGAGTAATGCTTTTTCCGCGAAATTTCATATGCAATATCTGTAATGCAGTCTTAGAATCCTATAGTATTTTAAAAAGACATCAAACTATTCACAATGATATTCATGTAAAATAGTGAAACGCATGGCCCTTCTCATTTGCATAGTGCTAAAATATGTAAAGGAACGGACACCAGTGAAAGACTATTTAAGTGCGATATATGCACTTATACATGCAAACTGTCTCAACATCTGAAAAAGCACAACTTGTCGCATACTGGTGAAAAACCATATAAATGCAATGTGTGTTCGTATACACGCAAACATTCACAGAACCTTAAAACACACAAAATGACACATACCAGTGAAAAACCATATAAATTCAATGTATGTGCTTATACATGCATACAGTCACATAGTCTAAAATTACATAAGTTGATACATACTGGTGATAAACCATATAAATACAATGTAAGTTCTTATACATTCAAACAATCACACGACCTTAAAACACACAAAATGACACATACTGGTGTAAAACTATATAAATGCGATATATGTTCGTATACATGCATACAGTTACATAGTCTAAAATTACATAAGTTGACACATACTGGTGAAAAACCATATAAATGCAATTTGTGTTCGTATACATGTAAACATTCACAGAACCTTAAAACACACAAAATCACACATACTGGTGAAAAACCATATAAATGCATTGAATGTTCTTATACATCCACACAGGCAAAGAAACTTAAAACACACAAAATGACACATACTGGTGAAAAACCATTTAAATGCGATATATGTCTGTACACATGCATACATCCACATAGTGTAAAATTACATAAGTTGACACATACTGGTGATAAACCATATAAATGCAATGTAAGTTCTTATACATTCAAATGATCACACGACCTTAAAACACACAAAATGACACATACTGGTGTAAAACTATATAAATGCGATATATGTACGTATGCATGCATACAGTCACATAGTCTTAAATTACATAAGTTGACACATACTGGTGTAAAACTATATAAATGCAATGTGTGTTCTTATACATGCAAACGATCACACGACCTGAAAAAACACAAAATGACACATACTGATGAAAAACCATATAAATGCAATGTGTGTTCGTATACATGTAAACATTCACAGAACCTTAAAACACACAAAATGACACATACTGGTGAAAAACCATATAAATGCAATGTGTGTTTTTATACATGCAAACGATCACACGACCTTAAAACACACAAAATGACACATACTGGTGAAAACCCATTAAAATGCAATGTATGTTTTTATAAATGCGCTCTGGCAGATAACTTGAAAATACACAAAATGACACATTAAGACGAAAGCCATATAAATGCGATATTTGTACTTATACTTGCACACATTTACGAACCCGATTCAATCTCACAAAAAGTCACATATGACAGACGCTTTTTGTAAATAAAACTCAAATCAGCAAAATCGGCCATCTTCTTCATGTTATTGCCATGTACAAACCATAAATACTAAAAATTATTAAAATTTAATAAAAGTGTTCATCCAACGTATTCTACCACTGCTCACGCATGCTTGTACAACATAGACCTGTAATGTACGAATGTCAACTTAGCATAGAAAGGTGCATATTAGGCATAATTTCACCAATTCCTTTCTAATTTACTTGCCAAAATATCCTTCAAATTGAACATTTTAAATTCAAATCTTTCGAAATGTGACGTACTATTTCTGAACATATTTGAATATATAAAATTAAACAATAGTCTTTCAGAATGCTTAGAATTATTACTGTCATGCATTATATTTAACATACGCAGATTCAATATTCATCCTTTCACCTTTTCACTTTTACACATTCAAACATATAAAGGCAATTTAGGATACTATTGTCTGGTGGCACCACTCTTCAGATCTATGATACATCATGGTGATGGAAAATTGTTTAGTTTCTTGCCTCTTTTACTAAATTAAGTTGCTCCAAAATCTACTAGCCATTGTAACTGGGCGACTTTTTTTGACAAACTGTCTATAGGTATTTATGTATTAGTATATATATTATGTATATATATTTTTTTTTAGAATAATTTACTTCTTATTCTCTTATAAGTATTAGAATGATATTTATCTGTTTTCTCTTTTAATTATTTGTAATAGCTCTTTCCAATATAAATTTCAAAGCCATTTTTATTGTTTGATTTAATTATGTTTTCAAGAAATGAAAATTTATATAACATTAAATTCTACAGGTTTTTAAATCGTTATGTCGATAGTTATTTCGGTTGTATCACCATTAAGACTATTTAGTCAGGCCGTTTGTGTATTTTCGATAAATTCTGTAAATTTTGATATCTATTAGAAAACCCACTTAGTTTTTCGCATAATAAAAGTATACAAAGTCATAATATTGTTTGAACTAATAAGAAAATGTATTCAATCTCTATCTATACGTATAGTATTTAAGCAAAAGCAAACGTCATATCTTAAGTATAATAAGTAAGAAGTAGTTATCGACAAAACCTGTAGAATTTCATATTAATTATATTTTCATATCTCGTAAAATCGAATTCTACCAAGTAAATGCTAACTCAATTAATTATGCATTCGTTCTCCTGTTGTTGGGACCATCACTAAATATTCTTGTATTTTAATCCGAATATTAGGATACTCTTTTGTGATTGATCTTGTTGATGATATAAATAAAATAAATATATAAATACTGTGACATTTACATAAAAGAAATCATTAGATAATGATATAAACAAGAGTACGTAATGTGATAGAGGTCGCCAAGTAAATGAAAATAGTTCACTGGACATGTCGCTCGGCGAGTGGACAACTGTGATAAATATTATATAGCGCTTTCCATAGGGCACTAAATGACCATAAAGATGCTATAAAACCCGCTGGATTGACAATCGTCATAAAGTTAGGTAGACCACGTTGACCTAGGTACATACATAGAAGAGTGGAACGAGCTTGGGAAAGCCTTCATCCACCAGTGGATCGACCCCAGTTTATAATATCGAGTCAATCCGTTAATAGCACACGATTCTTATAACAATAGAAAACAGTATATTCATTTTGATTTTATTGCAGCAAACTGCAAAATGGTGTGCATCAGATTGATGTACCTATAACCCTTTTCGGTGAATGTAATAGATGTAAAGTAATTGTAATTTCCACCATAGATAGATTAACGTATTCTATAAGTAGGTTAAGCATGTGATTTTCATTGATTCAGTGGATATTTTAAAAATGTGTTTGCTTTATTTAAATTTATATAAAACCCTTATTCCTTCTCTTTAGTTGTATTATATATATTCTTTGTTTACTTGTACATACTTTTCTACGTAATGCCACCATCATACATATGCGACGTCGAGAGTCGTATAACAATGCATCACTATGGCCGTGATTGTTTCAGACATTAGTTATTAAAAAAAAAACGAATATCCCGCCATTTGTAATTATTCATAATTATTATCACTTGTACAAAATTACTGAGGTGCTTTTGATAGGGTAAAACAAACGCCGTTTACTATAAATAATGTTGTGGAGGGGAGGTGTTGTTACTTAATGTAAACCCCGCTTTTATGTATTTTAGTAAGGATACCGTCTGTTATAATTTCAGTTTATGTATAGGTAACATAATATAATATGTAAAAAATTAAAAACACATAACACTTAAAAATGTGCATAAATAAAATAACTTGTGGTTACGCGTGGGAACTTATAATTTTTTTCAATCACACCTCTCCCTTAAAACGAATTAATCTCGACGAGTACCTACTTTTCTTGCATCAATTTGATAGTAACCAGATGTCTATGATGACAGCGGCCCTCGTAATGCATTGCGTAAATCGCTAAGGTTACATCGGGGGTTTCCGGGTTCGACCACGGTGACGTCACAATACATGTATCATTTCTGTGATTTACTCATAACTTGATTGTCCCTAACTCGTTTATTTTACTAATTAAACTACTCTTTCACTACACTACTGTTATTAAGTCAAAGACATTGCACCGTCTCTCTCGGTCAGTAATCTCTTTGAATTAAGCCGAATGACATCACATATATTATGTAGTGAAAGAATACCTATAATAAAAATATATATTTTTTTAAATAACAACTTTGTGAATTATTTAATTCAAATTTATTTATTTTAAATATGTACTATGGTAAAAGATATGTACAAAATGCCAATTAAAAACAAAAAAAATATTATTAAAACAATAAACACAGAAATAATGGCAGTAGGTACATAATATAAAAACAGAAATATTAAAATTATAGAGTAGATACATGGAAGAAAATCGAATTAATTTTTGTATTGATAAAGTTGCTTGGAAGATATATAAAAAGCCATTGACTGTGATTTAAAATAGAATTTGTTGAATAATTCACCGATGAGCGTTCTTGCTCAATAGAGATAGGTACCTACCTAAATAAAAAGGCATTGGAATTGTTCAAATTCTCCGTTTTTTTGTGATAATAATAATTATTGGTTTCCGAAATACTATATTTTTTATTAATAATTTGTGATACCTGCTTTAACGGCGTTGCCATGTCAACTGAAATTTCAGTAGGTCTACTGATATTTTTTCCAAAATACCTACCTACTAAAATATTGATTTTTTTCGAAATTCAAGAAATCTACTGATAATTATTGGGAGTTAATGTAGGTACGATATAATAGTCCGATAATAATAATTTTGAAGTTTTGGGAAAAAAGCTCGCAATTGATGTTGCGTAATAGTTGCTTGAGAAACAGGTCACCAAAAAAAAGCTCCCGATTCTTTGCCTGCAGGAAATTTTTTCATGCTAATTTGGTGATGCTAATTACTTTTTCCAAAATTCTACAAAATTCACTTATAATTTATGAATCTACTGAATCAGCGCCATCTTTAGATTATTAAAGGTTGATCATGTCTTTTTGCATAAGCAACGAGTGGTCCACTGTTCAGCTGTCAAAATCAGATCCTAGAGTGATTAACAAATTGATTCGCCTTTTCTCGTTTCAAATTGAATTATAAAACATTCTCAAATCAAATATATTGACTATCAGTGTTATTTATAAATACTATTATATTCCTGTTATTCATCAGCTGTCAAAGTCAAACTAGTCCTTCACACAAAAACCGGTAGTAATAACGATTTCAAAAAATATGTAGCATTGATCTATACATTGCATTATAATAGAAGGTGTGTTAATGCTAGTGTATTATTTTATCATGTAATATAACTACCCAAATCAAAACATTCCCTGTGTGAACACGACTAATGCATCAGTATGAGCACTCTAGAGATAGAATAATGACAGGTCATCCATAGACAATAACGGGATGGGCGGAAAAGGCAGGACATGACGTTGTGAATGTGTCGGCTTTCTACTTGAGTCGGCAATGACTGAATTCTTTGTCAAAATCTAGTGAAATTTTGACATGGCTACACTGTTCTAAAATTCAAAGAAAAAAAGAGGGCAACACTGGTCTATGGCCACTGTCATACATGTTTGACACGTCGTCCTTCTGTCCGGAATAATACGGTTTAAGTTGAAAAATGGATGTAAAGCATGAACCAAAAGACGATGAATATAATATTCAAGGACGGCCGCGAAGTCCCGTCTGGTTTGATGTTCCGATAAAACGATCAAACAGCTCGGACTCCATGGATTCTTCGAATAAACATTGTGATGAAGCCGTTCAAAATTTTGAGGTGAGTGTTGTACAATACATATGACATAATCGTTATAACATAACAAAAGACTATGGCCTTATATGCATTCCGTAGGTATTCGGAATTTTGCTGGCGGTACGATATGCGAATCGACGTTGTATTGGTAATAATAAATGTTCATTATTTTCTTCTTTTATTGACAGCGCCGAAAACAAACAGATGTTTCGCGTTATGACTTGATAACTGTATACATAATAGCGCCTGTACACGTGCATGGATTTACTTGCATCAATAGTGTGTATTTTAAACTATCTCGACGATAACACTGTTTACACGTAAAAGGGCCGACTGGGAGCGGAAAACAGAATCTAAGATTTCGATCCTAAGGATAAGTCGCCGAAAAGCATGACTTAACTATAGACAATCCTGAGTATAGAGTTAAGAAATCCTTAACCATAGACTACATTTGTTATGTACACGCCCCGTTCTGTATTACGCATGAGTGCAGGATCGTAACAAAAATATCGATATTTTAAAGTATCAATACTTTATGAAAGATACGTCGATATTTTTCTATTGATAATTTCTTTCGTTAACGTTGGATATTAAATAATAAAATTATAAATAATCCTTCGCAAACAACCATAATTTGACAACGATTTTTACAAACATGGCCCCCACAAGGCGGGGAGGCTAACAGGGCTCTAGCCTGGGGTCAATCAGATAAGTGAGATAAACACACATCACAAATTTGCTCTAATACTAAAAAAGTTGCCTGCGTACTATTTTATTTCAACGATTTTAACAATAGTTGTACGGTGCATTTTTTTTATTATCGTATGTCGATACTTGACAACTCCGCAATTTAAATAGATATAAATTCGAATGGTTTTAAGTTTTGTACTGTTCCATTTGAGTCGTTTTTTGCGACACGGGTTTCTCCTTTCGGCATCTTCGGGCGCTATGCACACTCACCAATGGTAAATACAATTGACACACCAACCCGGGTCATATAAAAATGACCCATTCACTGCGTCCAACGCAACTGGTGCATTGCCCATAAGGTGGCCATTAGATATAATTAGCATGTTATTTAAATGTGATAATTAAATAGTCCGCCGTGAATGGGGACTGCGGACCTTTTAGTATAGAGATATATTAAAAAAAAAATACACAAAATCACTAAAAATACAGTGAATATCCTTAATTTTGACCTCGAACACCATTTGAGTGCAGTATTTCGAAAACGTTGCTTGACACATTTTAAAAAACAGTGACATAAGTTGCAAAAATCTTCATATTACCTAAATACACAAATGTTATTATTTTTTTCCTAAAGATAACGGTTAACATTAATGCTATAAAATAATATATTTTTCATCCACCTACCTATTTATTTTTATACCTTTAGGATTGTTTTCACTATTTTGACTAAAACACAATTGTGACTTGTAACGTTTTCAAAACACAGCATTCATTTTGAAAACGCTAATATTTAGCGTCACATTGCTTTTAACCCTAAGTAAACTTAAAAATCCTGGCCTTGGCAGTGGGGGCCCGGTTCAGGTTGTGTGGGTCATCCTTTCCTTAAAGGACGATACTTTCTTTCGATACGATACCCATTCCATGTATCGATACTTTTTCAATGGATAGACAGGCCTATTCGTTTTTGCTCCCCGTTTCAACTTCTGCTTGTTTGATATCGCGCAAGAAACAAGAGTGTTACCATGTTAAAAAATAACTTGCGATGCCTGTAAAATCACGTATAATGACTTATAACTAAAACATAAGAGTATTATAATAAAATATTAATATGTATTTATAGTTATTGCATTTATAAAGTGCATTTGTCATATTTTTGTCATCGTTTAACAATTATAAAATAATTTAATCTAAACTTTAGGAAAGAGAATTTTAAATATGGTATTATTTTCATTAGAAAAAACGAACGAAGCTTTAAGACGAGGTGAACCATAGACAACATGATCTTAGCTAAGGATGATGTTTCTGCATAGTGTTTTGTCCTGAGGAAATCTTTGTTAAGACAAATGTTTCTGCATTAGGCTCTGGCTCTACAATCTCATTCTTCAAGCGATGGCGAAACTCCATGTTGTTATCATATGGTTCTATTTGACAAGTTCTTAAATAATCGGTAAATTCCAGCAGCTTCGCCCCTATCGTTATACTGCGCGTGCGCACTGACATGGAAGTACCTATTATTGCGTGAAAATTCAGATGCTTCTGAACTTTTTTGATACATACCTACGATGTAATCATGCACGATAATACGTGTTGACACGTGCATTTTCTTGTTATGTTCGCAATAATAATATGTACTGTCAGCAGTAATTCTATATTATACGTGTAAACAAGGCATAACCTACGTACGCAATTCATAACATTAATTCATTACAAATAAATAATTACGTACCTTCGATTGTAAGTCAACAGGGCGTCTCTTTGAAGTTTAGTAATTAGGACAATATACGGTTTCATTTTATTTATATTAGTTACTATTGTCATAAGAAAATATGTTTCGGAACCGAAACGCAATACGCATAGACTAATCCGAAATATTACCATCTTTTTATCAACCAAGTATCATTAAGCCCGCAAGCTCTATGAGTACATATTATATTAGTCTATGGTTTGTATTGTGTCCTTGTGATTTTTCTGCAATCCTACTATTGTTTAAAGTTTAAATCTTGAAAATTGACATTAAAAATGAACCAGTAGATTTTGATTCCGATACAGATTATTACATCACTGGAACCTCGTCAAGCGATTGTTTGTACGGCTCGTATGATGATTTTTCTTCGGAATTTTCCGTCAGGCAGCAACGTGTTGATTTCACTAATATTGAGGTTATTTCTTTACATCCATACATAGGTATAATATATTGTGTCATGCAGTTGTTAACTACAAAATTACTTCCTTCATTTCATTTATATATTAAAGATATTGTTTTGTTTTCAGTTTCCTGTCAAAGCTGAAAACGAAACATCGGATGTCAAAAACTACATTGACAACTGCCTTGGACCAAGTCTACAAACTGATTCACATGTAAGTTTATATTGCCAACTACATGTCATATTATTTAAATACAATCAGGTAAGTACTTATTATTTTAATAGTAGAGATCTTCAGTCCGCTATGAAAAGTATGAATTTCAGGGGTATTTTAATATTGATGTTAAATTCCTGATACGGCATTCGAGACCTTTTTATGGAGGAAAGTTGTATTTGGTAATAGTGGCTGACATCGGTTTCTCATAAAAACAAAATCTGTGTATTCAAACCTCCACCCTGAGGGGTTCATATGATCTTATAAGGATCGGAAATAGTCGGAATGAATAATATAGATAAAAATTATTTATTCCCATTTAAACTGAAGACAGATTGTTGACATATTAATATTTTGTGAAATACTACCAATATCGAGAGATACGGAGATTATACTTAATTATATTCAGTGTTGTACCGTCTAAAACTACATTAAAGGTTATAAATTTGCAGATGTTTGCCGAGCAACGTTTCCCAGAACGTCAAAGTGCCGATAGGCTGAGTAGCAACACTTACACTTCAGACTTTACAGTGATTAAAAACGATAACGCCAAACCTTTGGAATCTACATCCGATGAAAAACGGGTCGACATAGTGCTTCACTCGGAGATAACTATAGACGTACAGAATATCAAACAGGAAATTCTATTACGTAATATACCAAAAGATATTCAGATTATGTTGAGAAGGGTGAAGCATTTCTCACATAACTTTATTTGCAGGGAATGTAGCGCAGTTTTTGGGTCCATTAAAGGTCTAAGCAGCCACAAGATTATCCACGGTGTTACGATTGCAAGTCAATCCAAAGTAAAACCCGAGCAGCATTTCTCAGGATGTCACAGTGCCGATGAGGAATCATCGGGTAGCAAAACTGTACAGAGTAATGAACAAAATGATCCCATGGAATCTACAAATAAATCCTGGGAAGATGTGATACCGTATTCCGAGATTACGGTAGATCAGCAAAATATGAAAAGAGTTGGCCTATTAAGGAATATACCAAAAGATGTACGAATTATGTTGAGAAGGGTGAAGTATTTTCCACGTAACTTTATTTGCAGTGCATGTAGCGCTGTTTTTGAAACCCTAGCATATTTAAAGTGTCACATGATTATCCACGGTGTTACGATTGCAAGTCAATCGCATCAAAAAACTTCTGTCATAAGACATAAACTTACCAAAACAAGTGTAAAGCCGTTCCAATGTGACATTTGCCAAATAAAATTCTCGTTTAAATCGTATCTCGCCCAACATAAACTTACACATTGCGGTGGAAAACCGTTTAAATGTGACATTTGCCCATTTATATGTTCGCTGAAAGGGAGTCTACACCGACACAAACTTACCCATACAGGTGAAAAGCCGTTTAAATGTGACATTTGCCCATTTACATGTTCGCTTAAAGGGGGTCTCAACCGACACATACTTACCCATACCGGTGAAAAGCCGTTTAAATGTAACATTTGCCCATTTACGTGTTCGCTTAAAGGGGGTCTCGGCCGACACAAACTTACCCATACAGGTGAAAAACCGTTTAAATGTGACATTTGCCCATTTACATGTTCGCTTAAAGTGGGTCTCGACCGACACAAACTTACCCATACAGGTGAAAAGCCGTTTAAATGTGACACATGTCTATTTAAATGCTCTTTGAAAAGTAGTCTCGACCGACACAAACTTATCCATACCGGCGAAATGTCGTTTAAATGTGACATATGCTCATTTAAATGCTTGCGTAAGGGTGGTCTCAAACAACATAAACTTACCCATGCACGTCAAAAAACGTAAATTGTGACATCTGTACATTTAAATGCTCGGATAGACAGCTTATTAAACAACATAAACTTAACCACTCAGATGAAAAGCCATTTAAATGTGACATTTACTTATTTAAATCTTCATTTAAAAGGAGTCTCAGGAGTCATAAACTACCTACCCACACAGGTGGAAAATCGTTTCATTGTGACATTTGTCCTTTTAAATGTTTCCTTAAAAAGCGTATCAAGGAACATATTATAGGTACTCACTGTTAAAAAGCCGTTTTATTGTGACAGTTTACCCATTTAAATGCTTGTACCGTGTGGCACCTATCCATCGATTACCCACATTTAGTAGCGAGCAGCAATATCTTTGTGGCTCTCGGTTCGAGCAGTTTCCGTTCCCGTTTCTTTCTTTCATTCTTTTACTGATGTTCAACTTACAAAATAACTGTCCCCGTTCAATTGTTTTGTTATATTTAAGTAAGTTTAATTACATATTTAAACTTGGATTAACCGTCAAACTATAAACTGTTGTCTAGAATTGTTAACTTCATGTATTGTAAAGTTTTAGAGTGGATAACCCCGCCTAGATTTTTCCAGCTGTTCGTTAGTCATATAGCCAGAAAGGCAAATCAATCTGCGAAGGTCTACCATCAACTGAAACATCGATGGTCCACAAAAAAGGGAGAGGTTGTTTCAATATCGTCCAAACCGAGTGTAAGACGTTCGTTATCTCATTACCACCAGCTATGCGAATCGTAAATTATATATATATAGATCTCTGAGAGCCGCCATGATCATGGGCACTGATTGCCTAAGGGAGGTAGACTATAGACAACTTCACGAGATATATAAACGTCGCATAAATTGCACACGTGTTAAATATTATATTTTTTCTACTTTTCCCTTTATAACACTACAACAGGCCGTAAGACTTAATAACGGTTGTGTAGTTAAACAGCAGTTGTATTTAGTTATATAAGTGAATCGCAAATAAAATCATGTAAATATATTGTGACAGTGAGGGAATCAGGGGTTCGAACGACTAGCTTCGGGATGAAAGGCCAGTACCTTTCGCACTGGACAACGAGAGCCCAATTGTTATATGAAGTCGTTCGAACTGACAATGTTTGTATTTTGTACCTATATTATTATGGCTACTCTTCCTTGCCATATATTGATATTATTGTCAACTAAATGAACCTAAGTTTATACTTTTGTAGGAATTCCCCGCCGAAAACCTCATATTAACAATATAAAATAACAAATAGACATATCATACGACGGGTTTTCTATGCTATGCATAATATGCATAGCTTTTGCAGATCCTTCATCTACCAGTGGATCGACCTCAGTTGATAATATCGGGTCAATCCTTTAATAGCACGTGATACTTATAACAATAGAAAATTCATTTTGATTAAATCGCAGCAAGCTGCAAAAAAGTTTTCATCGGATTGATGAACCTATAGTCCTTTTCAGTGAATGTAATAAATGTAGTGTAATAATTAATTGTAATTTCTACCATAGATAGATTAGCGTATTCTATAAATAGGTTAAATATGTATTTTATAGATTCAGTAGTTATTTTAAAAATGTGTTTGCTTTAAGTATTTAAATTTATAATAATTATAAAAACCTTATTTCTTTTCTTTAGTTGTATAATATATTCTTTGTTTTACATGTACATACTTTTCTACGTAATGCACCATCATTCATATGCGACGTCGAGAGTCGTAAAACAATGCATCATTATGGCCGTGATTGTTTCAGACATTAGTTATTTTAAAAAAATCCAATATCACGCTATTTTCAATTAGTAATTATCACTTGTGGAAAATTACTCAGGTGCGTCCGATAGGGTGAAACAAACGCCGTTTACTATATTATAATGTTGCGGAGGGGTGGTGCTGTTATTTAATGTAAACCCCGCTTTTATGTATATTAGTAAGGATACCGTCTCTTATAGTTTCAGTTTATGTATAGGTAACATAATATGTAAAAAATAAAATACACGTAGGTAAGACTGAAAAAATTGTGCATAAATAAAATAACTTGTGGTTACGCGTGGGAACTTATGATTTTTTCAATCACACCTCTTCCTTAACGAAATCACGACAAGTAGTAATTATAATTATGTAAGTACTTACCTGACTAATAAGATTGGTAGCTGAAGATTTAGTGTTGAATTGATTTTTTTAGCAAAGGATGTATTCGTTTATAAATATATGTATGTAGGTAGGGGAGAGGGAGGCGTTTCAGCATATGTTCGCAATCTGCCATGCATGCCTATCCATGTAGAATATTAATTGGGAAAAAAATATTATTACTGGAAAAACTTCCGTCTGTCATCTCAGGTTGACGCTGGAGTTTTTTCTACATTGGAAAAAATATAATAAAATAAAGTGTGTTTTTCATACTCAAAGGTAAGATTTTCACTGCAACTAATATTGTGATTTATGTTCTGTATTTAAGTTTCATATTTTTTTAAATCTATTCTAAACACAGTGTTAAAAACGAATAAGTACTTTTATATAATAAATTTAATATCACTCTTTCGCTGTTTGTATATAGAGAACTTTTTTTTAAAATATAGTACCCCGAGCACATTCAGCAATGGCACCCGGGGTACAATCAGCATGGCTGAATCTGCCGATATAGGATGTTCACATTACTTTAATGTTGTTTCATTTGATGCGTAATTATATATAAAAAAAAAACAAACAGTACCTAGTGACATAAATGAATCTGACATTAAGGATGCCATTCGTGATATTCTGCACATTAAAATCAATCACGTATGACGATTTTGAAGATGAATTTTGTGCTAGATCAAATGAAAAAAAAGGTACGATGATCCTGGCAATGAAAGCGAAGATCGGGTGGAATCAGTTAAGATGACGAGAAAGAGATGGTAGAGTATATTAATTTAAAATGTTCCAATATGTAAGTATTGTGGGCTAACAAATAAACAAATTCGCTGTCTTGCCTCTTATTCAAAAATATTACCAACGTGTTATACACCCAGTCAATGGGATTTCAAATCCAAGACTTTCTCTTAGAAATCCAGAAAGTACCAGCTTGGCTAGAGGCCGTTACTGAGTCAAAGAGCAGGCAAGGAAAGTCGAGAACTCTCACGACTCCTGAAAAAATGGCGATGAATTGCAAAAACAAAAAGATTTTGAAGAAAAGGAAAAGAAACGAATTATAAAAAACATCTTTTCAAATACTTTTTCAATGAATAAACTACCTAAATATTCAGGGAATGGGACGACTGGCCTCCAGACAATTGGACGCCGCACTGTCGTAGACACGTGTAGACGAGGTATTTTAATTAGTTGCTATCTACTACTTGGTAGATTGAATTCATTTTACTCTTAACATAATGTATTCTTTATCGCGGATTGAGAATTACCATGCCTAAGGCTTTATGTAAAATAAAAAACTCTTTTTTCGTTGAAACTTAAACATATGCATGATTAAATCATTGTTTACGTCTGCATATTTACATTCTTACTAACTATTAAATCATAATATAATCATTGAAGTATAAATAATAATATTGGATATTTTTTTTAAAGTACCTATAAGTACCTAACGTCTATTTATTTTTGTATTCCGTGGCATCCAGTTGTCCGGTGCCAAATCGTCCTAGACCCAATATTCAGACTCCTCTAGTGATTTTGAATCTGACATGATACTTGAGTGAGATGATTATGTCTAACGAGTGCTGAAAAAGACGATATACTCTTATATGAGGAATATTGGACGATGAAGTGATCAAAAAAGAGGATTATTTTGATATTAAAAGTCTATGAGTGTTTACTATGTAGGAAAAGTGATTGAGAAAACGGATCCTGATTATGTGATCAAATTTTTACGCTGTAAGGGATCAACTACGTACAAATTTTTCTATCCATTAATAGAAGATATCGCATCTATAAATCGCAATGGCGTTGTCGCGAAATTGCCACAGACAAATGGAACAGCACGAAGAATGTCATCATCCACATTAAATTTATGTATGATTTTTCTAATTTTAACTAATATCATACATAATATGTACTGTTTTATATTCCACAAATCATTTTAAATAAAGATTGACATTAATTTTATCTATTTTTTAGTTTACTTCGTCAATTTTACGTTGGCTGTATCTAGCCTCCATGAAACATGAAATGGCTGAAAGTGCCCGCCAGAGCATATAGTTTTATGTTGAACTTAACTTAAAAAATTTAAACTATTTTCTTAAGTAAATGTATAAACTAGGTACTAGAGGAACTTATTTTTATGTGGAAATATTAGTTATACCTATATTTGTCTAAATTAAAAAGTTTTTGGTGCAGTCGTCAAAGCGGATGAGTGTTTCGAGACCCATATTACGGGGCACCCCGACAAAACCTCCCGGATATCGCCGCGAAGGCTTTGCCGCCAAACCAATAAAATACAGCCCGGACAAATACGCCTAGACAAAACAGTCCGCAAAAAATAAAAAATCTATGTGCTTTTTTAATTTTTTGAATTACGTAGTGTTACGTCTTCGGACTTCAGGTCATATACCTGGAGTACCTTTTGGGAGTGGCCTGAGCAAACCCTTGGCCCTGTAGTCAAATAAAACAGCACCTAGCCGCAACCTTGATTACCCAGAGGGACGCTTCCCTTTCAGGAAGAAGTCCCACGAACCATATCCTTGAGGCTGAGGACATGGTCCGTGGAAGACAAGGGTAAACACATCAGAAGGTATGCGAGACGACGAATGGTATTGGGCTTTTTCCACTTAAACATAAACAAACAAATGAGTAAAACATGTCATTAGAATGTGTAGACAAAACGCCAATAAATTGTAATAACTTGTATTTTGAATGAGAGAGAGGAATGTTAGATAGTGCTAGGAGAAGAAAAAGAGTGTTACTTCATAACTAGATCGTAAAATATGTACAATTAAGATGTATAAAAAAATTCCTAATTTGACTGTGAAAAATAGTCTTGTGAAAAGTGGCCGAAGGCGCCAACCTCTCCCATAATTATAATATTATCCACTTGGTGACCTCTATCACATCACGTACTCTTGTTTACATTATTATCTAATTTCTTTTATAATGTTACAATATCTATAATATATATTTTGTTTTATTGATGATAATCAACAAGATCAATCACAAAAGAGTATAATATTCGGAATAAAAGAAAAGAAAAAGAAGTGATGAAAAGATTAACATCACATTTACGGAAGCAAATAAAAATGTTAAGTAATAGCTATGCTGACATATTAAAACAAAAAAAAACCTGGGAAGAGATGAAAGCGTAATAAATCCAAAAATAAAGAAAAACCAAAAGAAAGAAGAAGTGGTGGGAGAAGCCTCAGGCTCAACAATTACAGCTACAGATGTAGCGTAAAGCCTGCAAAAATAGGAAAAGACAAAGGGGAAGACAGGTGTTAATGCGATGGGGGAAAAATAATGAAAGTCTTAATAATAAGCATCTAATAAATAAAGCAGTCGACTGGGTATACAAACCGTCAAAGGACATTTAGGAGAAATTCTGGGGGAGGTTCTGCACCAAAATGGATAGTAAAAATCAAATTATGACTGTACAATGGAATACCAGAAGTATGAAGCAAACAAAGAATGAAATTGTTCTTTAACAGAATACGAGAGAGGATCTGATCGGCGGATCCCCTTCTCGTAGAGAAGAGGCGATATGACAGCAAGACGCAGTCAAAGCCTCGATATAATCACAAAAAAAAGTTACTATTCAAGTGATTTTTTATTTATTTATTTGTTTCTTTATTAAACACCACAACAGGCCGTGAAGCCCAATAATAGTGGTAAAACTCCCAAGCTAGAGGAATTTATATATTAGATATTGTATAAATATATTTTGACCACACCGGAAATCGAACCCGGAACTCCGGGATGGAAGGCCAGCGCTTTACGCACTGCACCGCGACAGCCGTTGTCTCATTATCAGTATTCATGGTTTAAACATTGCGATACAATGAAAAAGATGGCTAATTTGTTAATTTGAGTTTTATTTACAAGCGTCTATAATTTGAGACATTTTAAATGATTTAATGGTTCGTGACTGCGTGCACTGTTATGTGTAATTTCAGGTGGTATGATTTTGTGCAATAATATGTGCATACATTGCATTTTAATATGGTTTTTCACCAGTATGAGTCATTTTGTGTGATTTAAGAGTCTGTGACTGTTTGCATGTATAAGAACATAAATTGCATTTATATGGTTTTTCACCTGTATGTGTCAACTTATGTGATTTTAGACTATGTGACTGTATGCATGTATAAGAACATATATCACATTTATATGGTTTTTCATCAGTATGTGTCATTTTATGTGATTTCAAATGGTGTGATAGTCTGCATGTGTAAGAACACGCATTGCATTTGTATGGTTTTTCACCAGTATGCGACATTTTGTGAATTATCAGGTGTTGTGGTTGTGTGCATGTATAAGCACAAACATTGCATTTATGTGGTTTTTCGCCAGTATGTGTCATCTTATGTAATTTTAGACTATGTGGCTGTATGCATGTATACGAACACACATTGCATTTATATGGTTTTTCACCAGTATGTGTCATTTTGTGTGATTTAAGGTGATGAGACAATTTGCATGTATAAAAACATATATCGCACTTAAATATTTTAACACTATTCAAATGGAAACGGCAATTCGGTTCACTATTTTTATAACTTTCATTGTGAATAGTTCTGTGTCTTTTTAAATTACTAGATGATTCTAAGATTGTAGCCACCTTCAGAGTATTGGCTGCAGAAATTTCTTCTTTTATATTCTGTTCATCTATAGTTATTTCTGAATACTCTATCACCCCATCTTCGTTTCCAGCAGATGTGGATTGTCGGCTACCATCCGTATTAGGACTCTTAGTAAAACATCGTTGAGAAGACATCTACAATGAGACAAGATCTATATGTTATTATATGTATAGACCAAAGAAAATGAAGACTATAGAGATAACATGCCATCATTTACGTACTAACACGCACGAAGCAGTACAAAATTGAGTAAAGATAGTTGGTATTACTAGAAGCTACTAGCTTCACGGTCGTGTGCGTTTATATCGGAAGAAATTTTCTGTCGATTTTCCAAAGAGGTGTAATTTTTTTGCATGTTTTAAGTAATTACCATGGTCTCTTGCAGTACAAGATACAAAACCAGGGTAAATGCCGGCGTATCTTTTCACAGGTATTTATAATAATAATATTACACTTTTCTTTATGTTTAGTGACAATGAGTGTTGTATTTTACATTATTCTACACATAATTGGATTAAAAATTGTTTATTAATGGAAGAAAACAAAAGAGTTACACTATATTACTCGGAACAATATATGCATACTATTAATAATATTAATCATTGATGGTTTTTTGTAAAAGATCAGTGACAGTACCAATTATGTTAAACGTCAATATTGTCTGTATACTGTCTACAATGTCATGCGCCAGCACCGCGATTTCCTAACTATCGACTCGTGTGTCACCAGACGACATGACGTAATTATGTCGTCAGCCAATACACGCTTGAGGCATGCCGCCCAGCGCACAGTGCTTACCATGGATATTATCATGATGAAACACCCATATGTGTATGGTGACGATGAATAACGCCGCTGTCTGACCAGCGTTATTTTCTCGAATGCTATTATCACTCCGGTAGTACGTCACAATAATGTCATATGACGTCATGTCGACCGGAAAGCTTGCACTCGCAAATTCTAACATAGGGCCGCAGGTCTGTATTCATAATAATATTTTGAGCCAAAAATAAACGATTTGTTTTTCAAAATAAAAATTGTTAGGGCTAGTAATGACATTAATTATTTGCATAGATTTATATTTTGTTTCAGAGATAAATAAATTTTAAGAATACCAAACAAAAAATTGTATTTATAATATTATGAAGTAAATGTGGCGATTGTGTAATGTTATATAAATTAAATTATTTCAGATTTACGAAAAATGTAGTTGGAAATTACGGATTGGTGCAGTCGGTTGGAAGGGCTGCATTCCATCACAATATTCTGACCTATGTGCGAAGCATTTTTTTTTAAAGAAGGTTTTATTAGCGGTGGACTGGCTGGCTGAAAGAAGATCCGGCTGAAAGAGTCCACATGTAAATACTTTAATTAGCTATTTTTGTTATTGTAATTTACTGTATAATTATTTTTTCAACATATCTGTGTTTTGTATTTAACAGTTTTCAATAATTATATTATGTAACTTTGTATATTATGAACAATGCGTAAAAACGAGACCATATTTTTTTATTCCAAGATTTACCCTATTGTAAACATGGACGTATTGTTATTAAACGATTTGTGTTTTATATTTCAAAATATGTATTTGTTGTATTGCTATTGAAAATAACACACTTCCATTTGCATTATTCTTTCTTACCCTCAATCCTAATAAATATTGCGAGAACTTTACATAGTGAAAATACGCTTATCATGAATTGGTTGCTATTGATAAAAGAAAACACTCAGTGGGGCATTTTTATATCTAAGTTTGGCCCATTTGCGGCAAAGTTTACCTTATTCCATTACGTTGGCACTTTGGCCTACAAAACATGTTTCAGTCTCACATTTGTGTACTCCCTCTGTGGTCACCGGCCAATCTCTTTGGGTCATATCACATATTGACACAGCTTATTTCTCCCAACCTATAAGACTTAGACTTATAGCGCCTGTAAGCATGCATGGAATTACTGTCGGCAATTGTACTTATTTTAAACTGTCATGACAATAACTATTCAGACGTAAGGCCATCCTCCCACGGCGCAACTTATGTCCGTCGGAACTGAAACTAAAATTCCAGCCAGTATCTAGCTAATGTATTTCAATGGCGGCTCGCTGACGGCGAGACTGGAATCTCTCGGCTTCAAAACGGTCGCGAAGAGATGCGACATGCTAGTCGCGCGGTCTCTCAAGTTTCCAGTCACCGTAAAACAGTGGTACCAACATCATTAGATTCGGTGAAAAATCATATTTTCTTACCAAAATTGGTAGCACTGCGAACAAGTGTCATGCTATAAAAATCATTAACAACCCAAAACGTAAAAAGTACAAGATAACCAAAATTGAAATAATTTAATTCTATTCGAATAAACGCAGCAGCGTGCGTGTTGTCGGTTTTTGTACAAAACAGCTGATGGTTCAGTTTGACAGTTTGAGGTTATGTGATAATTATTTCAAGTGGTTTCAGTAGCGCCGTGTGCGAAGCATCACATTGGCCAGTTTATGAGTTCCTTCACAAACCAGTTCTGTCAGATTTCAGTTGCGCCGTGGGAGGAGGGCCTAAAAGTGCCGACTGTCTCTCCAATCTCATTCTTCAAGAGTAAGCGAGGCGCGATGTTGTCATTTTATACTACTATCTGACAGGTCGTATTGAAAATCGGAGCTCAAAATGAGTAGTTCGTTTTTTTACCGACAGGTTCGCTACGATCGCTCAACTGCGCAGGCGTAGATCATAAATAATGTCGCATTGTAAATTCGGAATCTTCCAATCATGTTTGATTTATGCACGCAATCTTGTCAACTGCAGGATAATATTTGTTTCCCCATTCATTTTCTTACTGTGCACAGTACATCCATGCACGTCTAAACGGGGTATTACATATTATTTTGATATTATTGAGACTATTCTCGAGGTATGCATAACTCAATTTGCGAAAAAACGGACATTTCATGTTTTGACATCTTACTATAGAATTACATACAAACTACTAGGTATTACGGTTAACATAATACATAGGTAGGTATAATTATTATAACCTTCTTAATTCAGTGACCAATTCTAACCAAAGATGTTTAAAAACATTATTTTATAGAAAAAGAGCCTAAATGTATGAAATTTAAGCAATAAACTGTAGATTGGATATCTAGCACCTGTATAATTAATTATATTCGAGTTCAAATCGACATTACACGGAAATCGCATATTGCCGTATCAAAGCAATGCGATGCCCATTGTTATTAAGATGGATAATCACCTAATAAGCCGAGAAATGCGTGCGTACGTTATACCCCGTTTACACGTGCATGGAATTACTGCTGACAGGACATATTCTTGCGACCATAACAAGAAAATGCACGAGTCAACACGAATCATCGTGCAAGATTACATCGTAGATATGTATCAAAAAAGTTCAGAAGCTTCTGAATTTTCACGCAATAATTGGTACTGCATGGCAGTGCACATGCGCAGTAAAACGATAGTGGCGAACCTGCCGGAATTAACCGATTATTTACGAACCTGTCTGAATCTGTCAAATAGCACCATAGGATAATACATGGCGTCTCGCCATCACTTGAAGAATGAGATTGTAGAGCCGGTCAGCACTTTTACGTGTAAAGTGTTATTATCGCGATAGTTTAAAATACACACTATTGATGCAAGTCAATCCATCCACGTGTACAGGCGCTATTATGTAAACAGTCATCAAGTCATAACGCGAAACATCTGTTTGTTTTCGGCGCTGCCAATAAAAGAAGAAAATAATGAACATATTATTACCAATACAACGTCGATTCGCATATCTTGTCGCCTTCAAAATTCCTAATACCTACGGAATGCATATAAGATTCATTCTATCTAGAGTCCATATTCTATTGTTATGTTATAACGATTATGTCATATGTAATGAAATTCAATAACCTCAAAACTCTGAACGGCTTCTTCACAATGTTTGTTCGATGAATCTATGGCGTCCGAACTGTTTGATCGTTTTATTGGAACGTCAAACCAGACGGGACTTCGCGGCCGTCCTTCAATATCACATTCATCGTCTTCTGGTTCCTGCTTTATATCCATTTTTCAACTTAAACCGTATTATTCCGGATAGCAGGACAACGTGTCAAACTTGTATGACAGTTGTCATAGACCAGTGCTGCCTTCTTTTTGTCATCGAATTCTAGAACAGCGTAGCAAAGTCAAAATTTCACTAGATTTTGAGTAGGAAGAATTCAGTAGCTGATTCCATAAAATATCAGTGGATTTTGTAGAATTTTGGAAAAGGTAATTAGCATCACCTTTTCTTAAGACAAAATTTCCTGCAGGCTGAGTCGGAAGTTTTTTTTTGGCATTTCAGGAACTATTACGCGATATTTCATCAATTGCGAGCTTTTTTCCCAAAACTTCTTAATTATATTTTCGGACTATTATATTATCGTACCTACATTAACTTCCAATAAATTATCAGTAGATTTCTTGAATTTCGAATAAAAATCAATATTTTCGTAGGTAGATATTTTGGCAAAAAATATCAGTAGACCTACTGAAATTTCAGTTGATATGGCAACGCCGTTCGAGCAGGTACCTATCAGAAATCATTAATAAAATAATAACAAGAATAAGAACTTTTTATATACAACGTTTTTAAATTTTCTGTTGAATCTCAATATGCTCAATATGCTCAAACTTGTACTTACATGATATTATAAAGTAAATAAAAACAAACAACAATATAGAATATTGAAATGTCATTTTTATTTCCATAGTAACGCACGTATAAATTAACAATTTAGTTGCTAGGACCGCCCACTTAGCAACCAATAATAGTGGATTGGATTACGGATTTCTTCCGAAATAACTTTTCATACAAAACAGAATTCACTGAAAATGAATTCAATTCTACTTAAAGATGGCTAAACGTATTAAAAGAATGCATTGGCATCGTGTTCTGATAATAATATATTCAAAAAGTTTCAAATGTCTAGCTAGTCGGGAAGTTAGTTAAAAATCGATTGCAAGATTTGTACTAGATAAACAACCACCGGACAAATAAGAATACGAGCTAATAAAAACTTTGTAAAGTATAGTATTTCGGAAACCAATTCCCACAAAAAACGGAGAATTATTTGAAAAATTCCAATGCCTTTTTTATTTAGGTATCTATCTCTATCGAGCAAAATCGCTCACCGCGAATTATTCAGGAAATTCTATTTTAAATCAAAGTCAAAGGCTTTTTATTCATCTTCCGAGCAACTTTGTTATAAAAATTATACATAGTAGGTATGTACCTATCATTCAGTGTACTTCCATGTATCTACTCTATAATTTTAATATTTCTGTTTTTATATTATGTAGCTATTGCAACTATTTCTGTGTAAGTTTACTGTTTTAATAATATTTTTTTGTTTTTAATTAGCATTTTGTTCATGTCTTAAATTTATAATTTGTAAAGTTTACCATAGTACCTACATATTTAAAATAAATAAATTTGAGTTAAGTAATTCACAAGGTAAGTATTTAAAAAAAAATATATTATAGGTATTCTTTCACTAAATGATGTCATTCGGCTTAATTCAAAGAGATTACCGACCGAGAGACCGTGCAATGTCTTTGACTTAATAACAGTAGTGTAGTGAAAGAGTAATAAAATTAAATAAAATAAAAAAAGAAAATCACATAAGTGATAAATCTATTGTGACGTCACCGTGGTCGAACCCGGAAACTCCGAATGTAAGTTAAGCGCATTACGCAATGCTCTACGAGGGCCGATGTAATCATAGATATCTGGTAACTATCAAATTGATGCAAGAAAAGTAGGTAATACCTGCCCTTAAGCAATAGTTGTCCAAATGATGGTCTGTGAGTCTTGATCGATACCTATCTACCTATATTGATTTTAAGTATGTCATGTTAAAAAACAGAGACTCGGAAGAATAATATGTCGTAGCACAGTATGAAGATATTCAACTTGTTAGTGGAGTGACAGTATTATAATTCGATGGTATCTTGAGGGCGCTCAAATATTCTCCGAAGGCGTACTGGCGCCCACGGGCGCCACTTTGCCGATCCCTGCTTGTCAATTCCATCAGCAACTCATTACCGGTAGGCACACATTTCATTAGTTAAATTACTTAAATTAACAATTAATTATTAGGTACGTACCTTTAAACGAACATTGTCAGTTGGCAAAATCCGCCGTAATCACCAAAACAACAATAAGGTCACCTCACGTTGAACCGCACTGCATCGACACCTGCATGACGTTTTGAACGTTTTTAGCATTATTTTCATGTCTACACTTTTTCGAATCATGTCAAAATCACGTTTTTTGTTTTTAGTTGTTGGCACTATGTATTTTCTATAAGAATATTGTCTATTATCTATGGTCTTTGGCATATGTCAGGTTGGTTCTGTTCAAAATGTTATCTATGGATATAACGATGGCTCAGTTCCATAGAAGGACAAGTCCAAAATTTGATGTTTTGAGTTATATTAGCCATCATATTCGAATACTGCTCCTTTTCAGTTCCACAAAAGGACAACTCGTAAAAAATACTAGTTTTCTCTCACTGGACAGATGTCTGCATATGGAACTCAGTTCCATAAAAGGACAAGTTGAGATATCGGTTTGTCAAAATATTGTTTTGTCAATTATTATTGCATTTCATAAAGGGACAACTCTAAATGGCATTTTATGATTCTGGCAACATCGCAAAACGTCATTCGACTGTTGGCTGTTTTGCGTGCGAGTTTAATTTGGATTTTATCATTTTAAAGTGTCGATAGAGAAAGTGTTTGAGATTTCAAAATAAAACTTTGCTTTTGTTCTTTTTAAACCATTATAATCAATAAATCTGTGCCACGTTTGCCGAATGAAAGTCGGTCTGCATACTTGCTGAGGTTAGCATTAAATAGAGACGTCGTATTTGTTGAGGTAAGTTCAAATGAAACATTTTTGCATTATAAACGTAATAAATCATTTATTGTAGATCTTATGTATCTATAGTCTTAGTTATTAACTTTATTTTACTTTGTTTTTATAGACAAATGCAGGAGAAATGGTTTTTCAAAATCGGATGACAGGAGAACAAGTGGATGAGCACGATCCAAACATTCAGGTTTGTTACTATTATTATTTGTCTGCTAGTTTACTTTCCATATAACATCTTTTTGGTAAAGATACGTGAACATTTTTAAAAATTATTACAACACATAATATTTCATTCATTATCATACACAATGTTTATCAAAAATTATAAACCGAATAAGCAACTTCTATGTCAAATTAGTAATAACATACTCATGACAAATATTGCTTTGCTCTATTGTTTCAGTTCTCTGGGCCTTGTGAGGACGCTGAGGCATTGGATAATTCACTAAACATAGAAACCCATGTTTCCCATGTTGAGGTTGGTATTAACATTTAATATTTACTATATTATTGTCGTACATGTTGTCTAAGAGAAATACTAATATACACATTTATACTAAGATGTCGTTATTAACATATTCATGACATTTTGCTTTGCTCTATTGTTTCAGTTCTCTGGGACTAATGAGGACGTTGATCTTTTGGATAATTCAGTGAACGTTGAAACCTATGGTTCCCTTGTTGAGGTTGGTATTGTCATTCTATTATTGTTGTACACTTGTACACGTTGTCTAAGAGGAATACTAATAATACAACATTTAACATTTTAACTAAGATGTCGTTTTTAACATATTCATGACACTTTGCTTTGCTCTATTGTTTCAGGTCTGTGGAACTTGTGTGGACGCCGAGGGATTAGATAATCCAATTTCACCTATTATCTCAGAGGAAGAGTATAGTCACCATAGTATCTATGGAGATGTCATTGAAAATTCTATGGACAATATTATAATAGCAGAGACAAGCTGTTCATCGATTTCAACTTCACCTGACGTCACAACCTCAAGTGAGAAGACTAGGAAACAGATTAGACGTCCAAGTCAATGGAGAACGCATTTGTCTAAAATAGCTAGGTATACTGGGCAGGAATATATTTCTAGAAATTCTAAAAAAATAGTATCTGCAGAGAAAATAGGACCACCGTGTGCTGAGAAGTGCAGATTAAAATGTTATAATAAAATTGAATTTAATCAAAGGGAAGAAATCCACCAGAGTTTTTGGGGGATCGGAGACGTTGATCGACAACGTGAATTTATATTAAGGTGTATTACGCCAGTTATTCCAAAGTATAAAATGCAAACTCTTGGTAGTACACGTACAAATAACAAGGCGTACTGTTTCGATATAAATGGGGTCCAAATAAGAGTGTAAATTATGTTAATTGAATACTTTGAGCATATGCAAGACAGTGATTGAAACTGCACTTAAAAAAAACGAACATGGAGTGTTGCATTCAGATTTAAGGGGAAGGCATGGGAAAGGTAGAGTGAGAATTGATGATGAAATAAAGGAAAACATCCGCAATCACATCAAATCATTTCCAGTAATGCCTTCCCATTATTGTAGAGCTCATAGTGAAAAAATGTATCTCGATGGAAGCCTGAACATTGCTACAATTTACATGCTTATATCAAGAATTTTGCAAGGAAAAAAATATGCCGATTTCAAAAAAACAATTGTATGATACAATTTTAGCACCACTTTTAACATTGGATTTTTTGTCCCAAAAAAGGACCAATGTATCATTTGCGAAACTTTCAACAATTCAAGCCCGGAAGAAAAAAATAGAAAAGCTATTTCACAAGCATATAGAAGAAAAGGAGCTAAGTAAGAAGGAAAAAGAAAATGACGTTGCTTCGAGTTTGGTAAAAATTGCTTGCTTCGATTTGCAAGCTGTGCTGGCGGTGCCTTCCGGAAATATTAGTAGCTTCTTTTATAAACGCCGGTTAAATACATATAATTTTACCATATACGATATTACAATGAAGCAAGGATTAGGAAATTAGGAAAAAGGGGTTCAAATGAAATAGGCAGCTGCTTGTTAGCTTTTTTACAAGTAAACCCATCCAAAAACATAGTATTATATTCGGATAATTGTTGCGAGACAACAACAAAATTAATTTGTTGCTTCCTTATATGTACGCAGTCAATTCAATAGATGACATTGAAAAAATCTGCCACAAATTTTTGGTTGTGGGTCATACCCAAAATGAAGGTGGTGCCATGCATGTGTTAATAGAGCGAGAGAAAAAGAAGTGTCTGAGAGGCTGACCCATGTACATACCAGGACAATTAGCCCCTTTTATACGATTAGCAAAGAAAACTGGCAAACCATATTCTTGTAAAGAAATGGACACACCAGATTTCATCGATTGCAAATACATACAAAATACTGTAGGCAAAAATTTTAATCAAAATACTGCAGGCGAGAAGGTGTTATGGACAGACATCTGCGTTTTAAAATGCGTAAAAAATCTTGGTCAATTTTTTATAAGACGTCATACGCCCAAAATGATTTTAAAGAAATTGACACGAGATATAAGGTGCGGGGTCAAGCACCCGTCACAGAATTAAGAAAGGCGTTTGCATCTCCACCTGCAATACCCGAGGAAAAGAAAAAAGACCTTCTAGATCTCTGTAGTTCCAATGCTATTCCCCAACAATATTGGGAGTTTTATAAAAACTTAAAATCAGCCCGGAGCACTCCGAGTGATTAATTTTATTAAATGTTATTGATTATTTTAATTTTAATGTAAGTAATAAATACTTATTTTTTAAATATTCCCATCTTTTATTTAATACCAATGTCAAGAGTATGGATGCTGTAAGAATAGTTAGAATTTACGATGCAGAAGTGAGTGGAAGTCATGATCAAATCAACCAGACACTGGAGGTTGGTTAAGTCAAAAGTAGGTATAATTGGTGGGTGTGCATGAGAAGATTATGAAGTTTGAGGAAGCTAGGTGTGTGTCAGTAGGTACATTACTGTGTGTTGGTCTATCTACTCTACCACTCCCGTGAAATAGTGTGAGTTAGTTATTAGAATACCTTAATCAGCATTCCTGCAGTGGTTACCCAATATGTAGATATACTGTTATCTTATCACTGACTGATGTTTTGAGATGACCCTAATAAAGAACATATGTTAACTCAATATTGCAAAGTTGTCAGTTCCATAGAGTGACATGTCTATTTAATTTCAGTATTCATACAGAGTTGTCAGCTCCATAGAGGGTTATGCCCGATTATTGCTTAAAACTATTATAATCAATATGATAATTTACAAAAACAACTTGAACCATAAAACTACATACTATTTATTACATATTTCACTAAAAGATAAAACAAATAATAAACTTACAAGTCAGTTTAGGAGAGTCAAAACTTTGATCAGCCTTTACACAAAACTACTAATTTCTAGTTGTCCCACTATGGAACTGAGCCATTGATAATATTGTAAGTAATTTTAACGTACGCACTCGTAGAAACTGTTAAAAATAATTGAAATTAGCATTATTAGTTAATAATAATTCAAAATACTAATACGTTAGAGTTGGCACTCTCTATAATTGAATTTAGAGAGGTAGTGATCGTTCAAAATATTCGGCAAAATGATGAAACCATATACCTACTAAATTTGTCGCCGTGACAGCGTTACAGTGACGTGACATGCATCTCAATTAAAATTTGATCACAACTTTATCGTACAAGTAAAAAAATCGAAAGTTCCTGGAAGAAGTCCTGGGGCGTTTTGTAAACGTGTACCTAAAATCACCAACATTTTCAAACTTTTTAACATCTCGAGAATATCAAAGAACGAGAACACTCATTCTGAAAGTGAAAGGTGTGAGTTCGAGTCCCACTAGGGTCCAACCTTTATTCTAGAATTTCATGTTAATCTTTAAAGTTGTGATCTGAGTTTTCCATGAGCAACCGCATTTTTTAAAAAGTCTAAGTAAAGTACGGTACAATTATTGTTAAGACGATTAATCGAGCCTAAACAAATCAACCATCAAGACGATTGAGTTGGCAGCTGAGTCGACGGTTGCTCACGTTGATCGTTGAATCTGATTTGCTCGTGGGTTATGCCATTAGTAATTTATTTTCGTTAGCTAGATACTGACGTACCTATTCCGAATTATGGCAACACTTCACTGCGGTTGCTGTCACTTTTCTTTTGGCTGAATTTGCCATTACACATTTCGTGCGATACACCTGCATCAAAGAGATGTTGAAAATGGACATTAAAATCGAGCCAGCTGACACAGAAACACCACTCAGTTCCTCCAGAACAAGTAACTGTCTCTACAACCCGGAAAATCAGTATTTACAATCGGACGTAAAGGGAGAACATGGCGTGGATACCATTGATTGCATTTTTGAGGTTGGAAAACTAGGTATCAATTTTAGTTTTACAGTACCTACCTAGCTTAAATTCTGATTTGGCATGTTTAAACGCCGGCTAAAAATAATATTGAATCAATTATAAACGTCGGTGTGATATAACTATTTTCAACTCACGATTCGTAGTTAGGATGTCGTATGACCAAGGTGACCATAGGTGACCAAAAGTAATGTTTATTATCCCACTGTAAAAAAATATGTCCTTTCCTATAAAGGTACCTAAGTTAAACTTGGCTTGGTTAAAGCACTAACTAATTAAATTATAGTTACAATATAATGTTCTGCGCGGCTTAAGCATCGGCCTATAACGTCGTGGGTCCCAGGTTCGAATTCTGGGTCTGACGAGTACCACACAATGTTGTTTTTCAATTTGTACGAGTCAGAGTAAGTTTGGACCTAATAAGTTGAGCAAGTGGCTGACATCCATTTCTCGTAAAAACAACATCTGTTAATACGGGTCTAGGACGATTAGACGCCGGTCAACTGGACGCCACGCAATATGAAAATAAATAGATGTTAGGTACTTATAAGTATTTAAAAAAATATATTTAATATTATTATTTATATTTAAATTCTTATAAGTATTATGATTTAATAGTTGCTGAGAATTTAAATGTGCACACGTAAATAATGATTAAATCGTGCATATGTTTGAGTTTTTTTTTAATTTCTATTTAAAGCCTTAGGCATGGTTATTCTCAATTATCAATAAAAAAACATTATTTTAAGAGTAAAATGAATTAAAACTACTAAGTAGTAGATAGAAACTGATTAAAATTCCACTTCTACGTTCTGTTTCGTGTCTACGATAGTGCGGCGTCCAATTGTCCTGGCGTCCAGTTGTCCCATTCCCGGAAATACAAACCTCTACTGTGTGGAGACCAATATCATCTTATTAGGATCGGACATGGTCGAAAAAAATTATGTTGCATTCGTGATTATTCAGAACGTAAACCATTTATTTTTAAATTCTAAGTTGGTACTTTTTAAGGTATTGCTTTGGTTTTAGGTTAACATCAAATCAGAAACACATGAAGCTACTGAAGTCAATCTCTTATGTAGACAGTCGCAGAATGATAGCGTTGTACCAAATATTGAAAATGATTCATATCATGTAAGTATATATTACCCTATTTATACTATACATTACATTCACCTATTTATCTATATATTTTTAATTCTACCCACACAGGTGCAAATACAGGGAAATGTTTTAGGGAAGAGGTTCATTTAAAAAATATATTATTGATTTTTAAGGCACTGGAGAAGACGGGGATAAAACCTACCACTAACTAACATTGACACTGAAGTGGCATTTACACCGCTTACTACTTATAGCTTCTCGTTGCTCAATCGCGAAATTCAACACTTTTCTATATACATTCCCCTTCCCCATATCCAGATATTCCGCACTTACACCTGCAGGTAGAACTAAGGGTGAACACCATTAAAAACGATTTTTGGTGAGGTGTCACACCCCTAAGTGGTAATCCAACACGCGTAGCTTAACGGTCTTAATTGTGTCGTAGAATGCCGAGAGTAGTGAGACCATGCCGTAGATAATTCTGTCCGACATCCAAATCATCGGTTTTCTTCAGTCACGCTGTCCTGGTGAAGAATAAGGAGATTTAATGTTCTATTTACCTAAACTATTTGTATTTTTTCCCTTTCTGGGGGCGGTCCGGAGCCGTATAACCCCCACTTATGTGCGCACCTGTCTATATTCCGGTGTTCTTTGGCTGAAGTCAAAATACATGTTCCATTATTTTTTTTTTATTTAATGGTTCTGTTTTGTTTTTAGGTTGACATCAAACATGGAATAGATAAAACATTTAAAGACGACCTCTTATACAGACAAACCCATAAAGACAACTGCATTGTACCAAAAATTGAAAAATATTCACATGTAAGTTTATCATCATTATCAGCCGAAGGCCACCCGGAGATCAATCCATTTTTCTTTGTCTCTAATTCTTCGCGGCCACGTAAGCGTCAATTACATTGAGCTTCTTTACGAGCTGTTTGTTGGCTACTGCGATTTGATGATTACACATAAAACTTTCCATTCGCTGAGAAGCCACAAGCCAGCGACTATTTTGACAGAACGTAGTTCGTTTTTTTACCGGGAGGTTGCTACTGCGCTCTACTACGCAGACGCAGTAGGCCCACACGCCGGCATGTAGCGTGTAAAGTTGACCGGCTTTCAACTTTTCTCGGTAGAGTGTTTACAACCTGCTTGTTAGCTTGTTCGATGATTACACTGGGCGACTTTACAGGCAGATTGTAAATTCGCCAACAAACAGTTCGTAAAGAAGCTCAATGTAATTGACGCTTTGCATCTACCGAGCTTTTTAAGTTTATTATCCTCTACTAGCAACTACTTTACTCAGTTTATTTATATTATCATTTTATCGAGTAAATGCTGACTTTATTGATCTGGCCCTTGTTACATAATATTTAGAATTCAACATTTTTTAGTTATGCCATGTTTACTTTTTTGCCAGATGCAAAACGAATTATTTATTAATTAACTTTGTATTGAATATACATAATGAGAAATAGATAACCAAAAATCTTTTTGAAGAAAAAACGACACCCAGCAGGATTTGAAACCGTCTCTCCCAACATCGGTTAGTAATTAACGGAATTTAATACTTTGATTTAGAATACAAAAGCCGACTGCCATTTAGAGAGCGCTTCAGAGAGTATTGTAATAACAATTAGTTAAAATTCGTTACAATTAGATAAGATACCTATATTATAGTGCACATAGGCGTGATTCCTGAGAGGCGCAGGTTCGAACCTGCGGGGTGGGGGTGTCGTATTTTATTCAAAAAGATTTTTTCTATTGGTTATAATAATTCTCAGAAGTGTATTCAAATTATGTATGATTAATTTTATTATTTATTGTTGTCATTTTGAGTCTATAAGACAAATTTGAAATCGCACCAAAATAGAAAAAAATCAATGACATTAATATGGACGAAGCATCTGGAAAAAAATGACACTCACTTTTTTGTCGGGTCTGCCGAATGGCATAATCTGATCTAACGCCATTACAATAGAGGTGATATTGCTGTAAATTCCCGATGCATTTTGTTGGGTCTGCCAAATGGTTCGGTTCGAACGGGTTCGCTCAAATGAACATTGACTCTAGAAACACTGTTCTATCGCCATTACAATAAAGGTAGTATTGCTATAAATTCCCGATGCGTGATATCGCATATGGAAATTGCGTAACGCCTACCTTTCCATGTGTGAATGTCGCTATGTGCGAATTTACTTGCTAGCCACTGTATTGAGTGCGTTGTCCATTAATAATGTCATTGAAAAAAATTGTTAAAATAATAATATGTAGGTACCTAATTATGTCATCTAATCTACAATCAGATGAGATCAATAAGGTTTGATTTCTTCGCTGCGCTTATGGAGACGTTCATACAAATGAAAATCGTACATTGCCCACCGTGACTTTGGGTGAACCCGATATAAAATCTTATTATTTGAAAACAGCTCTATACTAATCAGACAGTACTTCATTAACTGTATACTGTTTAATATAAATATACCGGCCAAAAATGGTTCCGTGTGCTTTATAAAGTATCAGAACATTTTGTATGCAAAAAATAAAAAGTGAGTTCAGCTAAAGGCCTATCCTCTATACTAAATCACTGGATGTGTCTAGCAATATGCAGACAATATTAAAATATTTAATTGTGTTAAGTAATTTATATTCCCGACCATGTCCGATCCGACTAAGATCATATAGGCCTCCACACGGTGGAAGTTTGTATTAACAGATTTTGTTTTTACGACAAATGGATGTCAGCCACTTGCTCAACCTCAACCTATTAGCAGTGACGTCCCGTGGGGCTAGGCAGATTGAGCGTCGCTTGGGGGCGCCAGTTACTTGAGGGGCGGCAAGCCGAGGATCATTTGGTATATATAGAAATAACTAGGGACCTAAACTGAGTACTTAATAACGAAAATATTGTTCTTTTCAAACATTCAGCTCACTGGTTGGAAACAAAATGTATAAATAAGCTTAAAAGGTTTAACAGGACTTTAATTTTTGTCAGTTTCGCGATGTCTAGTTTACTTCCGTTGCCCTTCGATGTCCTTGGTGACTAGAAACAACACGAGCACGGATATTAAAAAATATTGTATAACAAATAAGGCGGCATTATAGCGCTACCTAGGGGCGGCATTTTGTCTAGGGACGTCACTGCCTATTAGGTCCATACTCTGACTCATGCAGAAATTGAAAAACAATATGTGTACTTTCCAGGCTCAGGATTCGAACCTGGGACCCCTGACTATAGGCTGACGCTTATGCCGCACGCCCATCGTGGCTTACAAATAACATTAAACCTTATCATTTTGCAGATGTGTACCCAGCAACATTTCTCAGGAAATCACGGTACCGGAGAGAATTTATTGTGTTGCAACACTCCCACATCAAACATCACACCCATTTATAATTATTATAATTCTCAAAACAATCTTCCTAAACAAATTGAATCTACATCAGATGAAACCCGAAACGACCCGTCACAATACTCTGATATAACTATATTATATGATCGAAAAATCAAACAGGAAGTCCTAACTAGTAAAACCAAGGAGGTTCAGATTAAGTTGAGAAGAGTAAAAAATTTTCCACGTTACTTCATTTGCAGTGATTGTTGCGATGTTTTCGAAACCCTTATAAATCTAACCATTCATAAGGTTGTTCACAGTGGAACCACTGATAAAAGTCAAGCTAATTATATTTGCGGAATTTGTTCCTACAATAGTATATCACCGAGCAAATTAAGAATACATCAAATGAGTCATACAGGAGAAAAGCCTTATTCTTGTGATATATGCTCATATAGATGCTCGAATAAGAGTAATCTCAAAGCCCATAAAATTGCTCATAAAGGTGAAAAGCCATATGAATGTGATGTATGTTTATATAAATGCTTGACTAGTAGTACTCTGAAAGTACACAAAATGATACATAAAGATGAAAAGCCATTTGAATGTGACGTGTGTTCTTATAAATGCTCAACTAAATATAAACTCGGCTTGCATAAACATATACATACAGGTGAAAAGCCTTATAAATGTAACGTGTGTCCATATAAATGCTCGAACACTAGTAATCTCAGCGTACATAAACTTATCCATACAGGCGAAAAACCATATGCATGTGGTGTATGCTCATATAAATGCTCGACTCAAAGTAATCTCAGGAGACACAAGCTTACCCATTTGGGTGCACAGCCATATAAGTGTGATCAATGTAACTTCACAGGTAAAACCGCTCGAATCATAACAATACATAGAATGATCCATAATGGTGAAGTAGAAACAAACATTACCCATGACCCAGATTAGGGTAAAAGTCTTGGTTTTGTGACCCAAGAAAAGATAATATTAAGATAGCAACATTAATAATAAATTATTAAATCTTATATTTTTGTGAGCCTTCATTTGAATACGTTTTGAAAGCATATTAACTCTTGATCAAAGTGCAGTCTGTCATGGTTTTTGTCATTTGTTAATGGGGCACATGCTCAGCGTAGGTCAAAATGGAGCTTTTATTGCATTTTCAAAGCATGATCATGGACATTCCTTAAACGTTGTAGATAATCTATTTTAAAGCCTTATCGTTTATATTTATTTTAAACCATTGATGACTGCATAAAGTATTTTTATTACATAAAATATTATTCTTTTAAACCTCTCGCTCTAATGTTTAAGAATATAGTCATATTTCAGTACATGCATGTGCAGTGGTGTTAAGATTTTTTACGTTTATTAATTTTTAATCGCATTTATAAAACCATTAGTATAATTTATGTCGACATTATTATAGTGAAATATTTACGATTAAAATGTATATTGATAATCTCTGTGATCCCAAATTTGACAAGAATTAGGCATTTTATTATTCAAAAAATGGGCAAGTGTAACACATTTGAAGATAATTCTAAAGATACTAATTATAAGCTATGTCTTTGACCCTTCAAATGTGATAAACATCCTACAAATAATGATTGCTTTATAATAATTATTGACCTAAGAATAAGGTAGTATTTTTTTGAAATACACCATTTCTTTTGGCATTCCCCAGTAGTTAAACTACAACATACGGCCGTAGCCATACATTGACAAATTATAATTGAAGTAGGGAGTAAAATGATGTTAACGCGCGCGTTTGAACATGTACCTAACCGATTTTTTTTTAACGCTACTTCTTCACACTACTTAGGACAATTATTATTATAAAGAAATCATTATTCGTAGGATGTTTATCACACTTGAATGGTCAAAGAAATATCTTATAATAAGTGTCTTTAGAATTATCTTCAAATGTGATAATCTTGCCCATTTTTTTGAATAATAAAATGCCTAATTCCTATCAAATTTGTGATCAGAGAGATTATCAATATAATTTTTTATCATAAATATTTCACTATAATAATGTCGACATAAATTATACTAATGGTTTTATAAATGCGTTTAAAAATAATAAATGTAAAAAATCTTAACACCACTGCACATGCATGTACTGAAATATGTCTATATTCTAATACATTAGAGCGAGAGGTTTAAAAGAATACTATTTTATGTAATAAAAATACTTTATGCAGTCATCAAATGTTTAAAATAAATATAAAGGATAATAAGGCTTCAAAATTATATAAATCGATTATCTACAACGTTTAAGGAATGTCCAGGATCATGATTTGAAAATGCAATAAAAGCTCCATTTTGACTACGCTGAGCATGTCCACCCTTAAAATAATTATAAAACCCGACATGAATGTTTTTTGAACCTGTTATCTTTAAAATAAACATCACCTACAATATTCATTAATTCGACAGGTCACACCGACTTGTCTTAGGAAGAGCTATCTTCGCGATTTGTGTGGACAAATTTGGCACTGTTGGAATTTCCGGACATAATGTGAGGTCGCGTGGTGTGACAGTAGAAACAAGGCTTGTTGATTTTGTCTGCCGCCCAGAACAGTCGTGCTCCGTTTGGGTCTACCCAAATAATAGTAATCATGGACGACACCTAACGGAGCATAACGAAGCCGTCATGTCAAGAGTCTCTGATCGTCCCAATTATTGAGTATTTTAAAACTATTTAATTGATTCACCATTCTTGCTTTATTTCTTTTCAAACTTAGCCGCTTGTATTTAAAGTTAGTATTTCAAATTTCAGTATCGAGCTGCTTAATATCCATTTAATGTATTTTAAATTCTTGTCTTTGCGATAATATAGTTTCTGTCAAGTGTAAATCGCTCTTTTATTTTATTTGTTCCCATATTCCACATTGTTTAATATTATCTTTCACGGTCGTAAGATCGTGTGGCGCCCAGATTATTATGTTATTCTTAACCCTGGATTCCACGAGCCTTCAGCCATGCGAATCCCTTTCTTAATCATTAAATTCCAGTTATCAATTGCGAGATTTCTGAAGGAGTAGCGGAGTTCGGCTTGGAAAAGATCAGGTAACTCCACGGCCTGGTTCTATGTCTCATGCTCATGTTTGCTTATTTTACTACTTTATTAGAGATCCATTTATTTTGTAATTGTGACGTCAAAAATCACAATTACAAAATTGTATACATAAAAAAAATATTTATTCAACCAAGGGAAGGCTTTGATGTCAATGGAGAAGGTAATTTAAGGATGAATGAGGTGATAAAGGCAACAGTAGTTAAGATGGATTTAGCGTTTATTATCTTAATGCAGAGTTGGTACAGAGAGTTACAATGGTCGGAGTAAGATAACGGTATAGGTACATCGCGGTGAGCTAGGTTCTCAGACCTGTTATCTGTTATCTGCGATCTGTTTGATGATGATCGCATGGCAAGCACGAGAATCTGAGACGAATATCGAGAGCAAGTGACTGAGTCGAGTTATAGATCGTCTTCGTTATATTTATACACATGAAATATAATATACTTACATTATAACAGTCATTGTCGCGGTCTCTAGGTCTACCTTGCGGACGTTTTGTACCTCTTGGCTACCACTGGATACAGTACGAATACATTAAAAATTGTTATTGTATGCATATGTTTATAAAAACGGCAGTTGTTATCGAATGAAGATTTTTAACATGACAATTTCACATGACATGCTGATATAATATCTAATAACAAGTGAGGCATAATTTTTTGTACCACTACATATTTTTTTATTAATTTTATAATCATATTTTTAAATGATACAAATCATCGCCCAGCAATCAAATTCTTAAAATTAGATAAAAAGGTTTTTCAAACATTGGCACCGCGGTGTGAAATTGAGGCTATTTTTCATACAAGAAAACTTTACAGTAAGAAAATTGCATAAAATAATGTCTCTGTTATGATTTTATATTAATTATAGTACATAAATATTCAGAATATGATTTGACATACCCAAATACACAAATGACAGAATGCGCACAGGATACAAATGTAGCCGGCAGCGTCAAACTGACATATTTTTTTTTACAGTTAGCTTCACTGCGCATTGTTACGTTTATGCTCTGCGCGCATTCCCGCAGAGTTATTTTAAGCAATACGGGTGACGTTTCATACAGATTTGGTATAAATATGACCCATAATGTTGGAGGCTACATATGTAATCGGAATTGGCGTATGCCCGCTAAAGGGTTACTGAGTGTGCTGTCAGGTAAAAATGTTGGTCCTACACCGTGGAGATTTGTGTGATTTAGTCAAATTAAAATCATTTCAACTAGCTTACTAGTTAAATTCGTCTTAATTAAGTAGGATACCCGTAGCCTTATTGTTTAAAGCACATTAGTTTTTTGCTAGTAAGTAGCTATATAGATGACAATGATGCCAGTACAATGCCGGGTGAAGCTTCAAGCGGAAATATCCGAACCATTTATATCACTGAATGGCCTCAGGCAAGGTGACGCTCTGGCATACCTTCTTTTCAGTATTGCGCTAGATATGGAATGGTTGATGCACGTGGCAGCGGCACGATATTTACTAAGCCTGTGCAGTTGCTGGCGTAATTATACCGATGATATCGACATCATTGCCATATCAGATGAAAAAGGCATTCATAGCACTTACTAGAAGCCTCTGCCAAAAGAATGCGCTTACAAATAAACGAGGCAAAAACTAAATACATGCCTGTCTATGTCATACCACGAAAAGACACACCAAAGCTAGATATCGGTACATACAAGTTTGATACGGTGGACAGTTTCAATAAAAATAACTTTGGCCTGTTAAGATATAATAAGTTCCGCACACTATCTCGCCGAACTAAAAGCACTCTTTACAAGACACGTCTTGTAGACCCAGTGCTCACCTATGCATCGGAAATCTGGACATTAACTCTGCGAAATAAACGAGCCCTGAACATTTTTGAAAGAAAAATTCTCCGCCGTATACAATAATGGAACGATCAGGGACGGCACCAATTATTGGAGGAGAAGATTCGTCGTTGTTTTGTAAAAAGGGCGAATTAACCAAAATGCTACTTTACAGGAGGAGGATTTTTAACTTTTGACATTTATTAGTTTTTTACCTGTATATGATTATAAATATCCAACAAGTTTATAATAAAGCTTAGAAAGAATTCTGTCATTATAATAGGTATTATTATATAATATTTTAAAAGGCCTAATATGTCACATTTGCTTTTTATTTCGTAATTTTAATTAATTTAATTTTAGTCGATTATCGTTTTTAAGTACTTTCCTGTGGAGATAAAAATTCGCCGTTTTTACACAACAAAGCTAGTGGGGTACATATTGTATTTGCATTAAAATCTCGATTTCGCCAAAATGGTTGACTCGCCCTTTTTACAAAACAACGACGAATAATGCTGAGCTCTATGGGCTATACGAAGATTGCAGCGCAGTTCAATCAATTAAGATTGGGAGACTGCGATGGCTAGGTCATGTGCACCGTATGAATGACAATGAACCGGCAAGCAGAGTGATGGGCGTAGAAAAATAAGCAGGCCAAAGATTCGCTGGTTGGATGGAGCTGCCAATGACTGCCGTGTTCTAGGGGTACCAAATTGGAAAGCGGCCACACTGGATAGGGACATGTGGAGGGAGCTGTTGGAGGAGGCCAAGACCCGCACCGGGTTGTCGCACACCTGATGATGATAATGAGTATGCCCAAAATACTATAATTTTGAATAGGTATCGGAATAAATATGTAAAAAGTGCCTGCTAAAATTTTGATATTTTTGTTCGATAAATTGGTGCAAAGTACCTACTATATTTTTGCAATACCTATAAGAAGATTTGGAGAACTTGGAAAAAAACTGCTCGAAAAACGTAAAAAAAATCCTTGACTTTGGTTTAAAATGATATTTTCTTGAATTCTTCGGTAAGCATTGTTGGTGCGAAGAGGCACCTAAATAAAAAGGGTCTCGGAGTTTCTCTAATTCTCCGTTTTTTCCCTGAGAAACAAAAAACCTATACATTTTCAGCAGATGACAATGCGTACTATATTTTTTCCCCAAATACTATAATTTCGGAGGCTCTGTACTATATTTCCACTTTGCAAAGATGGCAACACTGATGCATTGTAATTCCAATGATAGCAACACTTGATTGCAGTCACTGTCACTTTTGAGTTGACTTTCACATATCCGTCCACAATTTGTCCGATAATCCTGTATTCATTCATTTATTTTTGAAAATGGACATTAAAATTGAACCAGAAGACATCGAATACGATACTCAAGCAACGCTCGGTGGTGTCTCTAAGTCATGTAACTCCCATCACAGCCCGAAAGGCCATACTTCACAATCGCCCGTCAAGCAAGAACACGTGGAGACAATTGGGTGCACTTTTGAGGTATTTAATTCTGCAATAATTTAAATATTTCTCTTTCTATCTAGTTTTACAGTGATTTGAATTCTGATTTTTTATGTTACAACGCCTACTGAATATATACACATTTGGTTTATTAATGAAATGCAGCAGCTATTCCTCGGATTGTAACCAACCAAACAGATAACAGATGGCCACAATGAAAAGACAATACAATCTAACTGGTGGCGCTTTTCGCAAGTAGACTGTAATTTTAAGGGTGATGTGGATTCCGCATCTAAGGGTGGGAGCGATTACAATGACCTTTATGAGGATTTATGATGGATCCGTGGTCTGGTTGTACTATCACTCGCGCGGTATTGTTTGTTTGGGTTACCCGGTGCGCGGCACTTTAAAGTACACTTATTTATGGATGATAATGTGAGGTTGATGAATGATGATGATTGGTGATGTGAAGTGTCAGGTATTCAGAAGATGGTCACACTATATCAAGCTGATGAACTACTTCTGAATCAGTCTGTATTATTGAGTCAGTCACTAAGCGACAGAAAGCTATTAAGAATAAACTAGAAAGCAAGGGGCCCTGGCACCCTCTAAACATGAAAAAAATCAGAATAATTTTAAACATTGAAATTGAAAGGCAATAAACTATACATTGGGCTTAGACAAATAAAAACTCGGCAAAAAAATGATTTGTTATTATTCTCCAGCACCTTTTTAGAAAAATTTCTTAGATTTTAATTTCTATCACAAAAATTTCGAAACACGGGTTTTTTTAGAAACCCAATCCCTAATGGAACTGTCAAAAACCACCCGAATTCCGGAGTGATGTAGGTCATGGCTGGGGAGGGCTGAGAGGGCTCTAGCCCGGGGGCCGGGCTATGGGGGGCCTGGCGTGTCGGGTTAACCAGATAAATGAGATAAACACACATCATAAATTAGCTTTAATAGTAAAAAAAGCGATATTATACTTGATGACCATAAACATTTTAAATTATATAATTGTACAATATATTTTATGATTCTTATGTGTCGATATTCGACAGGTCCATTATTAAAATAGATGTATTAAAAATCGCCAATAATTCACTATACGATTTGAAAAACGTTAATGTAGTGTTTCACACCGCCTTTAATCTTAAAGACCGATAAACGAGAAATCAGACTGTGTTGTGTTGATTAGGTTTGTGTATAAGTTAAATGCAATAATACTTTTTTGTCCATTTTCAATTAATACTCGTATTTTGAAAGCTCAATAAAAAACGAAAAATCGACGATAAAGATTCGGTGAAAACAACGACTACATCCACTACAGTCGGTGGTGATGTAAATCAAAAGAACATTTTTTTTCAGTGGAATTCGGCATAAATAGTGTAGCTCTCTAGACCAAGCGTGTAGCACAGCCGATATTATTTGAGTACTGTTTTAGCATACTAAGCGCACATGTCCAGCATGATCGCTGTTAGTCACTTCCAATCCGCCAGTCGGTGATGACACGCTCAACGGTTACCGCCACTATGCCTCCAATTATAAAAAAACTAAGAGAAACTGTAAAAATATACCGACGTGTGTTGTGAAAATATGTAAAAATAATTATATGAAGAAGATAAAGAGCCTATGTGACTAATTTATATTCTCCTCCTTGGGCCCCTCCCAATATTAAATCCTGAGTGCGCCACTTAGAAACCCGCACGCGTCCGCTGTGTCGATCTAACTGAATGTTTTTTTGCATTTGCGCTCGAATTATGACCGTAACTCCGCACTTACCTGGTTTTGTGACAACACTAAGGAGTTTTGTGGTGGGTGGGGAAATAAGGAATACATGTGAATAAATATGGCTCAACCACTTACAATCGTAAATAATAGGTATATCAAATTAACGTATATACCTATAGTTTAGTTGAGAGAGCCTTCCATATACTATTATTTTGTTGTATGGGATACTTTTCACAAAATTATCAATTTATTTTTGTTGATTTTTATTTTCAAATGATTTTGTTTTGTAGGTTAACATCAAACCTGAAATAACTGAAACATCTGAAGTCGATTTCTCATGTGGACTAACTTACAATGACGACTGCCATATACCAATAACTGAAAACGTTTCACATGCTGTAAGTGTATTTCCCCGCATATATTTACGTTTTTAACTTTGTGTTTCGGACACAATCGGCGATGTCCCGCGGGGGTAGGCAGTTCATGCATTTGTTAGGGGCGGCAAATCAAGGAAAAAATACAATATGCGAATAATCCAGTGGCTTCGTTAGAAACCACGTACCGATACCTAGCTTAGCTTAAAAATTACCGACGCACACGAAATTGTGACAAAATAGTTTTACTATTATTCTATCGATGAGTATTGTTGTATGTATGTGAGGACCAAATGTCGTTGTTTAACGCGTGCATGCTACTTGTGCTCCTGTATGGCTGTGAGACATGGCATCTTACTAACCTTCAAGAGTCTCGTCTTTTGAGCTTTGAAAATCGATGTCTCCTCTGAATCTTAGGGATACATTGGTACAACCACGTTACAAACAACCGAGTTCGTGAGGAGACACAACAACCTACTGTGATTGAGGTTATCACGAAGAGATGCTTTACGTTTAGAGATGCTTGACTCACACACAAATTGAAAAACAATATGTATACTTGCCAGACTCAGTATCAGGAGACCCACGGCGTGATAGTTCAACGCTTAAGCCGCGCGGCCACCGTGGGTGTTCTGGATGGGCACTATAACTATATAATAATTGTAAGGTTATAAATCGTGACCGACCATTCTCATATTTCATCTTAGATGCATCTTTATTTTTCTCTGATTTTATTTTACTTAATGCTCTTCTGCCAGATTCAAAACTTCTTTTAAATGTTACTTTGTTATCTCTACAAATGCATAACGTGATTCAATTACTTGATCTCATCTTAGTCGAATTAAGATGTTTGACCGTAGTAGATTTTTGGGGTTCCACCGTGTGTCCTTCTTCCTTCTTTACACTACATTTTCATCATAAAATGTATCATCTCTTGATAATGGCCTCTGCAACGAGCCCGTCGAGTAAGGAAGGAAATAGGACACACGGTGGAAACACAAAAATCCACTACGATAAAAAAACAACCGTGAAAGCCTCAAACATTATAATGACGAGGGTAAACTGACAGAAAGCATTAACTCATTAAAACAAGTTCTGAGATAACCGCAAAAAGGACATTTTTTTTTTCAAAGCGTTCTCCCACGCAGACTTTTTTATGATTTAAAAACATTATTTCTACATTATAAAGGCAAACACAATATTATACGACATGTTACAAGTCATGTTTTTTGTATCCGCAGAATGCATTAGGTCATTATCATGCTTTCTATCATAATAAAAAAATAACAGTATGATTTAATAATGTTTCTTTTTTCTCAGCATTATAATATCCTATGCCTTTGTGCGTTTTACCAGGACGTAGAGCGTAAAATTGTATATATTTTGGCATTTTAAACAGAAAAACAGCAAAAACTGAAATAATGCATTCTGTCAGTATACCCTCGATAAGATGTTTGATTATTATATGAAATACTAGATTTACAATTATCTAAATTTAACCCAATTATTATTTTACAGATGAATAACGAGCAATGTGTCTCACGACATCAGAGTACCGATTGGAATTCATCGGCTAGCAACACTCACACTTCACACATTACACTGATTGAAAAGTGTAACATTCAAAACGACACCCTGAAACCATTTGAATCAACATCTGGCAAGACTCAAGACGACACTATACGGTTTTTCGAAATAAATTTAGACAAGCAAATAGTTAAACAAGAAATCGCAACTTACAATTTACCAAAAGAAGTTCAAATTAAGTTGAAAAAAGTAAAACATTTCCCAAGAAACTTTATTTGCAGTTATTGTAGCGATGTATTTGGTTCCGTCCAAGTGTTAAATTCTCACAAATTTGTTCACAGTGTCGCAATTCCCGATCAATCTAATCTAAAAGTCTCCGATGATAATAGTCATATCTGTAATATGTGTTCCTTTAAATGTAATTCAACCAGCCAATTAAAATTACATCAAAAAATGTGTCATGTAGATAAAACCCAAGAGGATTATCATACATGTAACGAATGTTCTTATAAATGTATTTCAAAGAGTAAAATGAGAATACATCAAATGATACATAGCGGTGAAAAACCATTTCAATGTGATGTATGCCCTTATAAAAGCTCGACCAACAGTCAACTCACCGCACATAAACTTATCCATACAGGTGATAAACCACACGCATGCGATTTATGCTCGTATAAATGCACGATTAAAAGTAGTCTTGCCAGACATAAACTTATCCATACAAATGAAAGATTATTCATATGTGATATATGCCCGTATAAATGTTCCTCTAAGAGTAATCTACGCAGACATAATTTTACCCACAGTGGTGTCAAGCTTTTTGAATGTGATGAATGCCAATTTAAATGCTCGACAAGTAGTTATCTTTCTACACATAAACTTATTCACACCGATGCAGAGCCATATAAGTGTGATGTGTGCTCATTTAAATGCTTGTTTAAAACTAATCTTGTAACACATAAACTTATCCATACAGGAGACAGACCGTATAAATGCAATGTATGTCCGTATAAATGCTTGACCAACGGTACTCTCAAACAACATAAACTTATTCACACAGGTGAAAAACCGTATAAATGTGATTTATGCACGTACAGATGCTCGTTTAGAAGCAATCTAATCGTTCATAAATTTACCCATACGGGTGAAAAGCCATTTGGATGTGATATGTGCTCATTTAAAGGCACGACAAAAACTGGTCTCCGTCGACATCAAAGTACGCATACAGGTGAAAAACTATTTGAATGTGAAGTGTGCTCATATAAATGCTCGAATAAACAAAGTCTCGACAAACACAAACATACCCACACGGACCAACAATCACATCAATGCGATGTGTGTAACTTCTCAGGTAGAACTGATCAAATTCTAAAACTACATCAATCAATCCATTCTGGTGACAAAACTACGAATTAGCTAATGTAAGTGCAGTTACATCGCTTAAACAAAGCGAAATATCAACCCATTTCATACAATTATTTCTTTTACTGTCATAATTGCCTGTGAAATTTACCTATAAAATGATTTTGTGGAAAGTTTTAAAATTGTTTAAATATTCACGAGAAAAATTAAAAGCTTGATTTTGAAGTATACAACTTAATACTAAGATGCATTTCTGCAAAGAGTTGTTCAGAAGATGATATATTTGTGTGTGTTAAGCGTCAATTACATTGAGCTACTTTACTAGCTGTTAGTTGGCGAATTTACAATCTGCCTGTAAATTCGCCCAGTGTCATCATCGAACAAGCTAACAAGCAGATTTTAAACAATCTACCGAGAAAAGTTGAAAGCCTGTCAACTTTACACGGTACACGGCGTGTGGGCCTACTGCGTCTGCGCAGTAGTGCGTAGTAGCGACCTCCCGGTAAAAAACGAACTACGTTCTGTCAAAATAGTCGCTAGCTTGTTGGCTTTTCAGTGAATGGAAAGTTTTATGTGTCATCACAATCGCAGTAGCTGAATCGCCCGCTTTTAAATTCGCCAACAAACAGCTCGTAAAGTAGCTCAATGTAATTGACGCTTTATCAATGTAGATTATCGGCTCTTAAAATAGCGAGATCTCTTTACGAAGCGATATTATTTAAGTAGAATTGATAACCCAATAAGGCCCATTTAAATAACTTTATATCACTAAATTTAAAAAAAATTGCATACTTTATCTTCCATCGTATCTGCACAGCCAATGTATGTGTCTCGGGACAAACCGGAGTCATCATAGTAACATTTTATCATAATAATTTAACAAAAACTTTTATTGGCATTGCTCATCCGACATTCTTCGTCATGTTTGCAAAATATTGAATTGAAGAATATTTAGCCAGGTAATTTAAACTATGAATTCTGCCATTCCGTCTGATGTTAGGTTACGATTTTAAGTCGCAACCCAGATACACGTTAAAGATTATTTTCGCGACTCAAAACAAGACTAATATAATATACAAGTAAGAATTTTATCAATAACCTATTTGAATGTTTGAAAAAAGAAAACGTTCGCTTTGAATAAGGTTTAACGGCCCACATGCTCAGCGTAGGTCGAAATGGAAATTTTATGCTAGTTTAAAAGCATTATCCTGGACATTCCTTAAACGTTGTAGATAATCTATTTACAAAATTTTGAAGCCTTATTATCCTTTATATTTATTTTGAACATTTTATGACTGCATAAAGTATTTTTATTACATAAAATAGTATTCTTTTAAACCTCTCGCTCTAATGTTTTAGAATATAGTCATATTTCAGTACATGCATGTGCAGTGGTGTTAAGATTTTTTACGTTTATTAATTTTTAAACGCATTTACAAAACCATTAGTAAAATTAATGTTAACATTATATAGTGACATATTTACGATAAAAAATATATTTTATAATCTTTGTGAAAACAAATTTGACAAGAATTAGGCATTTTATTATTCAAAAAATGGGCACGATTAACACATTTGAAGATAATTCTGAAGATACGGATAATAAGCTATGTCTTTGAACATTCAAATGTGATAAACATGCTATGAATAATGATTGCTTTATAATAATTATTGACCTAAGAATAAGTTAGTATTTTTTGAAATACGCCATTTTCATTGACATTTCCCAGTGGCTAAGCCACATGTTCAAACACGCGCGTTTACATGATCTTACTCCCTACTTCATTTATAGTTTGTCAATTTATGGCTACGGCAGTATGTTGTTGCTTAACCACTGGGAAATGCCAATTGAAATGGCATATTTCAAAAAAATACTACCTTATTCTTAGGTCAATAATTATTATTATAAAGCAAACATTATTCGTATGATGTTTATCACATTTGAATGGTCAAACACATAGCTTATAATCAGTATCGTCAAATTTGGGATCACAAAGATTAAAAAATATATTTATTTTCGTAAATATGTCACTATATAATGTTAATATTAATTTTACTAATGGTTTTGTAAATGCGTTGAAAAATTAATAAATCTAAAAAATATTTACACCACTGTAAATGGATATACCTGAATATTACTATATTTTAAAACATTGGAGCAAGAGGATACAAGTATACGCACCCAAAGAAATAGCGAAAGAAGAAGAAAATGATACTTTGTATACAAATGTAAACAACGCTAGTAACCAAGCACACAAAACTTTTATAATAATGGGCGACCTAAATGCAAAAATAGGCCAACCCAGACAAGACGAATACTTAGCTACGACATCAAACGGGTATGAAGAAAGAAACCAGAGAGGGCAGAAATTAACACTTTGGAGGAGGCCTTCACCCGAAGAGGGGTTCTTACAAACTAATAACATACCATTGTTCAATTACAAACATTATCTTATAGTATTATATACAAAAAAAAAAAAAAATCTTAATATATATTTTGTATTAAGTATACAAAAAATATCAAAAAAAAAAAAAAAAAATAATTAATATTATATAAACTAGAAAATAAGTAGATAATACAACCATAGATAGATATATATATATAATAGATATATTCATAGGTTATATATATTATATTCATTAGATATAGTCATTTAACTGTCTTTTACTTCTGTTTGTAAGAAATAAAAAGGCTTTTTACTAATGGTTTTGTAAATGTGTTTAAAAATTAATAAATCTAAAAAATATTAACACCACTGCACATGGATGTACCGACATATTACTATATTTTAAAACATTAGAGCGAGAGGTTTAAAAGAATACTATTTTATGTAATAAAAATACTTTATGCAGTCATCAAATGTTTAAAATAAATATATAGGATAATAAGGCTATAAAATGATTAAAATAGATTATCTACAACGTTTAATGAATGTCCAGGATCATGCTTTGAAAATAGCATACAAGCTCTATTTTTAGAATAAGGTTAAGTCTTAAATTACTTACTGTTCAATTGTTGCACGTGTAATAAAGGGGATTGTTAACTACGTAAGCACTTCTAACCTCGAATATGGACGTATGTTTTTCAGTAATTGTAAAATTATAAATTAGATTTTTGTAGTTGACAATTTTCGAACATATCTCCAACAGTCTAAAAGCAAAAGGTATAGTTTTTTTTTTAATTTTTTATAATAGGTAATAATTAAAGAGAGTGGCCATTGTTCGGCAAAATGAAGCCGGTTTTATCGCATATAACCCACAGAAGAATCTCAATTAATCTCATTATTATTAACGTAACTATGAAACGTTATACCACCATGTAGCTTCTCAGTATGGCTCCCAAATTTAAACACATTACTAAATTAACTAAAAATAATTGCCACTAACTTTATATTAAAATTTAACACAAAAATAATAAATTTCAGCAAGACGTCCTCGCCGTTTTTAAATTAATGTAATCATTCAAATCAATATTTACCGATGATGTTTACATAAAATATTTAATTCAGCCGTAGAAATTCTATAGTCTAATGCATATTGCGGAGATATAAGCGTGTCTTGGTACCGACTAGGGAATCCAATCCCGAGCCAAAATTCCGATCCCGGGATTTCGGGATTACAATTTGACAATCCCGGGATCCCGGGATTGACATTTTTTTCCATTGTTAATATAAAATTTTTATATTTACAAATAACATTGATAAAATCGGTCAAAAATAAATCTAGTATAATTTATACTATTTAAGACATTTATTGTTAATATTGTATACGTTCAATCTTGGACGTACATAAGTTTAATGGAGTAAATAATATTGTAATATAAATAATAATGTGAATTTAATATGAGATTGCTGTTTCTGATAGTAAAGACATAATGAATGGATTAGCGAAATTTAAAATAGTGAAGCAAATAATCATGGCGTACTTATGGCCTTTCCGCTTCATAAATCTAATTAGTCAGCCAAATATGAAACTGCCGTAAAACGTATGATATCATGGTGGAATTACTTTTTTTAAAGTGCGAAGCATTGTTTTGTTCCAATCTTTCTCAGTATTAATAATTTATGTGAAAAAAATAAAATGAATCGGCAACCTACACATGGGTATAAATCAAACTTCATTCAAACTCAGTTTATTTCTAATGTAGTTATTTTTTATTAAAAGTATTTTTTCTGTTTTATTTTCGCTTTTATTTTATTTTTCATAAAAATTGATAAAAAAATCAATCCCGAAATCCCGGGATTAGGTTTATCAATCCCGGGATTCATAGTTATCAAAAATAGCTCGGGATCCCTAGTACCGACATATCGATTATCGATTAAAGTGCGAAGCATTGTTTTGTTCCAATCTTTCTCAGTATTAATAATTTATGTGAAAAAAATAAAATGAATCGGCAACCTACACATGGGTATAAATCAAACTTCATTCAAACTCAGTTTATTTCTAATGTAGTTATTTTTTATTAAAAGTATTTTTTCTGTTATATTTTCGCTTTTATTTTATTTTCCATAAAAATTGATAAAAAAATCAATCCCGAAATCCCGGGATTAGGTTTATCAATCCCGGGATTCATAGTTATCAAAAATAGCTCGGGATCCCTAGTACCGACATATCGATTATTTTAATTCACTAGCTTTACTTGAAAAGTATTTATGTTAAATCAATTCATATTTAAATGTCACAATGGCAGATGCCCACTCAGCCAAAAGCCTAATACGAATGAATATTCTCATTTTATTCTCTTTTAATGTACAATTATTGTATCTAGGTTTGTATTCAATATTTTGATTATATATATATATATACACTCATCATCATCAGCCGGGGTCAATCCACTGCTGAATGAAGGCCTCCCCAAGCTTCTTCCAACTCTCTCGGTCCTGTATCGTTCGCTGCCACCTATTTCCGCCGAACTTTATCAGTTCGTCAATCCAGCGGCTTTTAGGGCGACCCTGTGGCTGTTTCGTGTCCCTTGGGTACCATTGGATGACGGCATTTGTCCAGCGGCCGTCCTTTCGGCGAGCAATGTGCCCCGCCCATCTACATTTCAGCTGTTTGGCAACGTCTATTACATCGCGTAATCCTGTCTGCATCCTAACCTATTCGTTTGTCTTACGGTCCTTTCGCTAACTTAAAATAAAAGCCGATTCGAAACAACATTTGACATATCTATGTAACACCGTTTAAGTGTATAAAACCATCGTGCGTACTTTAGTTACAGATAAAAGCTTACAATAATTTACAATTTGCATAGGTGTCGATAGGGTAATCATAAAAAAATCACTGGCGATTCAAAATAGTATTAGGTATACCTAGCTACAGTATAATATCTAAGGTTCTTCAGCTGACCAAATCATCGACATTGTAACACATTGCACAAGAATATATTTTAATTATTTACAAGTAGAATTTAGCTGTACCTACACTTTAATTAGGTAATACTTATATTACTTAATAAGACTCGGTGCAATATTATTTCGGCGGTAGATTCGATTTCGATCGCTCAATTATTATCACAGCCGAAATACAATTTAATGTTGACCTATGAGCAAACGTATATTTTCACGTCTGTCAATCTACCTACTCATTAATTGGCCTTTGTGGCAACCAGGTCGGACGGCTTGATGGGCCAGACAGCTGGATGGACCGACTGGATTTTTTTTCCCTCTCGGAGCATATTCCCAGCCATTCCGAGATGATGAGGTTTGCAACCGGTTTTTCTTCACTATAAAAAGGACAGAACAAAGTTTTGTATTATTGTGTAGATACCTAATTGGAATGTGTAATGTTTAAAAGCACACCGAGAAGTATTAAACATGGATTTTAGTAGGCGAAATTAAGATTATAGTGTTTCCAAAACGTGAATAAATGACGGGGAATCGCCTACTGTTCCTACGAGTACATAACTTAATTCAAACATAAATATTATGTTAAAACACGTGGGTTGCAATAAAGTTAGGAAAAGAAATAAGATAATCTCCGTATTAAAATAGTTTGGGGAAAAAACGCTAGGTAGGTAGGAACTTATGTATTATTGAAATAAATGCTTTGATTGTGTGTCTCATGTTATAATTAAAACAAAAACATATTACATAAAATGCATATTTTCTAGAACAATATTGTTTATTTTTCTATAAATATCTTTTATTTCACAAAAAATAGGTAGTGATACCAAAAACAACCCCTCGCGAAGAGACGTCGCCGACCCCATATCAGGAACCTTACATAAAACAACGACTACCGTCTCGTGAAATCACTATATGCCCAGCAAGTTTGCAACCCCTGATGAAAGTTTACCAGCTCTGCCTCACAAACAATATGGCAAAAGCAATCTTTTCGAAGGTCGAGCCCCAGGTACAGAGCATACCTACCGGTTAGTTGCCGGTCGAGCAAACCAAAGAAACAGAAGTTTTGTAGGCTCGCTCCGCTTACAGTTTGTTAATTTCCCCTTCGCCCTTCACCAGAATCTTCCTCCAAGGGTTGTGCTGAGTTTTGTGAAAACAAGCAGTTAGCAGATCCCATCCCTACAGCGAAAAGACGGACCGATTTGGTTTCTAAGTCACGGGTCAAATCTACCGAAATAAAATGAAACGAAAGAGTGATACAGTGTAATTCCAATTAAAGTGAACCGATCCATCAACGATATAGCGTAACCCCAATTAATGTTAATCCGCCCATCAGTGACATGTGACAAGTGTAACTATAATAATCGCCCATCCCTTATGTTTAATTATCTAATCTTTATAATATACCCGTAAAATCAATGCTTGTGTAACTGCAACGTTTCGAATAAATAAACCCAACTCTGCGCGGAGCGTTATCAAATTAAATAATTGTGTTCTTACTATGCCTTTGCCTAATATTATGTGACATCAAAACATATAAACACACAATGCGTAACACGAATCCTTGATGCCTCTCTCTGATCCCCAAAATACCAGACTTCACTCATGACACCACCTGAGTTCGTCGTTCCCAAGGTATTAGTAGGTACCATGGCCCCTACAAGGGGAAGGGGGCTGACAGGGCTTTAGCCTGGGAGCCCGGACTCAGGAGGGGCCTAGCGTGGCGACTCGACCAGATAAGTGAGATAAACACACATCACAAATTTGCTCTCATAGTGAAAAAAAGTCGCCTGCGGTGTTATTATCCTTCGATAATGTTATTATTAAAATGTATGTGCTTGTACGATACAATTTTTAATTATGTATCGATAACTCCACAATTCAAATATATATATTATAAAATACAAAAAAACACTAAATATACACATTAATATTACCGCGTACACCATTTGGAAAACGCTACTGTAGAGCATTACAGTGCCTTAATCCATAGCGATAGGTAGGGGGGCCCGCCAAAAATCCTAACCTGGGGGCCCGCTTCAGGATGTGGGGGGCATGGTAGGTACCTACTAACAATAATAAATTATCTAAAATTATTCTTTGGGAAAAAAATCAGTGAACTGCCAGCAAAGTATTCAAATATAATTGATATTATATTGTCGAACAAGAACCTCTTGCTCACGTGTTAAGACTATGAACTAACAATCTCTCCCAGTGCAGCTAATCACACTTCCGTTTTCAAATTCAAGAGGTGCCCTCAAATTTAACATTTTATTTTACGCTCCAGTTATGTTAGAATTATTATATTACCTATATTGTTCATTCTTAGTTTATTGCTATTAGTAAAAGAATTCGCATCTAAATAGAGAGCCGATACATTATTTAACACGCCTCTAGCACGCGTTGCCACCATGACTTGTACGTCACTGAGAAGTCTCCTATATGCAACTACAGCGACGGCCTGTTATCGCCGATTTCTTGCTGTCGGACAGTAATCAAGCCGAGCAAGATAGTGAAGATATACATACACAGAAATAATAAATATAAAAATAGAATATTAATAATTATGAGTCAGTTATGTAACTAAGTTGTCTATATATTAACATAGATACATCGGAAATGTTATGGAAATGAAATGTACTAGTGTAAGAGAGAATTGTTAAGAGAAAATTAAAATAATAAAAATACAATACAAAACAAAAAGTGGCACATTTAAAGGAATGTATTAAAAGTAGGGAAATACCTAACAATATAAATTGTTATAAAAGTGAGTAACGAGCATAGGTCGTAAGAAACTTTCAGTCTGTCAATTGCAATGACTGGCAAAGACCAATGGCTGGTATTGTTATGTTAATTCAGTTCTAGGAAATTAAAAATTATTTCGTGGGATTTTTGTGTAGTAACAATTATAACCCCCAGGTACTTGAAGCTGTCGAAGTTCTCGATGTTTTGTCCCTCGCTAATCAGAGGGAAATCTGGATTAGTACAGGTGCTATTACACAAAACGTTGGTTTTCTTCGCGTTGATTTTCCAACCAACGCGAGATGAGCTGTTATGCAACCTGTCGACTGTCTCTGAGTCTCTGTCTGGACAGCGTCATCGGCGTTTTCCAGGTTGCATAGCTTCACCGTGGGGGTAACAAGTATGCCTCGGTTGGGTGGTATTGAATTCCGGAGTATGAAGTCAAAGAGGATGATGAAACGGAACGGTGCAAGGACACAATCCTGTCTGGTTCCAGTCGTGACCACGAACCATTCCGTGACAGTGTCTCCAATTCTGACACAGCATTCGCTATTCTAGTGCAGGCATTTGATTATGACTTGGGAGGGATCCCGTATGTTTCCAGTATCCTCCAGAGGGAGTGGCGGTGCGGACTGTCGAAAGCCTCTCATAATCCACAAAGCAGTAATCCATCGTACTGTTCAGCTCATGGCTCTGCTGGAGAAGACATTGAAGGTTGTGGATTTGGTCTGCACACACTACGAGGTAGAAACCCGTCCTGATTTTTCCTGAGGACGTGTATTATTGGGTCTCTTATTCTCATCAAGAGGGTGTTTGCCAAAATCTTTACCGCAACACGGAGTAGCGTAATGTCTCAGTAAATGTCGCAGCTAAAAGGGTCACCTTTTTGTGAAGTATGATGATTTCACCGATCACCCAGTCCCTTGGACATCGCTTTCTTCCTACACTTTTGTCATCAGGCGAAACATAGGGTACAGGATTGCGCTTAGGCTGTAATTGAGGAATTCCGTATTTCCTCGTTCTTTTCCGTTCTTGAGCCTTTTCACAGTTGATTTTTCTCTGTGTGTGTGGGCGAGCAATCGAAAATCTCAGTCGCTCGGGGAATGTCCAAAAGTAAAGCTCCCGCAGATATGTCGAAGGGATCAAAATGACGTGGGCGGGTCAGCACTCCGCAGAAATGATTCTTCCAAATCTTCTTGATGCATTTTGCGTCAGACTCTATTGCTCCACTGGGGCCACGAATGTTTCCGGGAGTCGGTGGTCGCCTGCAGCAGACTTCACGGGTGATTCGGAAAAGTTTCCTGATGAAATTTCTACTCGCTGCCTCCTTTGCCGCTTCAATTTGCCGGTTCATAAAATTGCGCTTGTCCAACCGCACGGATCGTTTGACTACTCTGTCATGGGTCTGGTAGTCAGTCCGCAGTCCTCGGTTCGGTCGAGGTTTGTCTCCTCGTCTCTCAAGGCTTTAAGCCTGGCTCGTTTTCCAATATCAACCCATGTTTCGTCAGACATTCACTTTGGCTGCTCACTTCTTCTGGTACCAAGGACGGTACGGGCCGACGACATAATCGCACTCTTTATTAGACTCCAGTCCGCCTTATTGAGGTCGGGTTCAAATGTGTGCCACTCGTAGATACGATCTACACTATCTCGAAGTCGATCTGAATTTTGCGGCGTCAGAGCTTCTCAACGTCAATACGTTCGCGCTTTGGAGGCCTCTCCTTGCGACTGAGTTTTACTCAGATATTTCCAATGAGTAACTCATGGTCGCTATGGATATCGGCTTCTCTGTAAGTACGCACGTCGAGAAGTTCCTTACGGTGCTTTAAACTGTGCAAGAAGAAGTCAATCTGCATCTATCAGGAGACGTCCACGTGTATATGTGAATGTCTTTGTGCGGAAAACGGTGCCTACAATGGCGAGCACGTTCAGAGTAGTGAATTCTACAAGCAGCTCACCATTGTCGTTGGGGTCACCGAGGCCGTGTCTAACCATCACCGTGGGTTTACGGGCGACATCACGGGAGGTGGCATTTTGCAGAAAGAGCTCGCTATCCGAATGGGAAAGGCTGGAGCAACATTCAACTGGTTCAAAAATGAATAAAACTTGAGGAATGTCTGGGACTAACGATTGTACATGGTCAAAACCAATTGCCTCCTATTTGACGCTTGCATTCTGACGGTGCTGCTTTACGGTAGCGAATCATGGCACCTTACGAAGTCTCAGAGCGAACATACACTGAGCTTCGAAAACAGATGTTTGCGACGGATACTGGGTGTGCGGTGACTTTAGGGGCAACGAGGAGATAAGAGAACGCACCAAGCAGCCTCTCATCACGCTTATCACGCTGAGAGTGAGAGTGAAGAGAACTCCAACCTGGCTTGCCTGTTCTTCAAGCCGACCGGATTCTGGCGTCCTGGAAGGCCCCTGAATATTATCTATAGAGTGTATACGGCCGAGCTACGGAATGCTGGTTTGACGTGGAACGAAGCAAGAAGACTGGCAAGCGACAGGGCTTCTTGGAAGCTCCACGTGGTGTCCATATGCTCCAATTAAGGGGTGGATATGGGCAAAGACAATTCTAATAATTTTTGATTAATAGGCAAGTCGTTAACCTGTGTTTATGTAGAAATAATGTCCATGTATTAAGTAACGCCACGCACCATGCATATCATTTTCTATAATTTAACGATAAAAATATTTATCGATATGAGAATACAAGACAGGAAAAAAAAACGAAGAATCCAAGGCATCCTACACTATTTTTAAAAACAAACATTTATTATCATGTGACAATCGATTAAGGATAATATCTCACAACAGTAGGGCCATACAAATAAAACATAATATTACGAAGTGTCCTGATGTTTTTTAAATGTGCTTTTGGTCACACGATGATAAATGATAGATAACTCAATTGATGACATTTCTTCTTCTTATTGTGCCATCCCCTAGCGGAGATCGGCCCCCATCAAGGCGATCTTATCTTTGTCGTCTGCTACCCGGACCAGTTCAGTGGAGCTGCACTCGTAATAATCACGGAGGTGGTTAAGCCACGAAATGCGGCGCCGTCCTCTGCTACGTTTCACATTGATCTTTTCTTGAATGACAAGTTGGGGAATGGTGTATTTTTGTCCTCTCATTATGTGGCCGAGGTTGTGTAGTTTCCGGTTTTGATACTACGTAGAACTTCTCGGTCCTTCCCCATTCGATTGAAAACTTCAACATTTGTCACCCGGTCAGTCCACGGAATTTTGAGGATGCGTCTATACAGCCACATCTCGAAAGCTTCAAGTCTCCGTGACATCTCTTGGTTTAACGTCCATACTTCCATACTATAGAAAAAAATTGAGAGCACATAACAACGTACCATACACAGTCTCAGACCTAGGTTAAGATCTCGATTGCTAAGGAGGCGTCTCATGTTGAGAAAGACGCTTCTTGCGATCTCAATTCTAGTTTTTATTTCCTAAGACTGGTCCCATTTCTCATTGACCCATGCACCTAAATATTTATAATGGGTCACACGTTCGATTGGTTCGCTGTTAATGACAAAATTTGTGTTGGTGTCTGGTGTCGCTATTTTTGATACTTGTAATAGTTTCGCTTTCTTGAGGTTCATTTTTAAACAATGACTTTTACATCGTATTATTATTATAAACATATTGCCGGATAATTTCTCACACATTGGTAAGAAAGTTTATAATATTCATACCATAATTATTAATGCAGTACATTTTTTATTCGCTTTAAATTTCTTGCTAACGCTATTAAATAATATAATGTCTTCATCAATGACTTATAAAATATGAAACAAGATAATTATTACGATTAAAAAAGGTCAGCGTGATTTTATATGCGAATTGTGTTGGTACGAAATTGTGGTTCTGTTCGGTTATCAGGAATACAGCGTTTCAGCGTAATACAACACATTTTGAAAATAACCGATAAACTGGATTATTTGTTAGATTAACCTAACCAAAACTAATCTAACTTAACCTAACCCAACCTAACCTAACCCAAACTAACAAATAATCCAGTATATCGGGTATTTTCAAAATGTGTTTTCCGCTGTATTCCTGATAACCGAACAGTGTATATTGCATAGTAACATTCAAAATGATTACAATATATTATTACGAACGTGAGTTGTTTTGTGTTTTTTCAGTATACCAGATGTCCTACAAGAGAAATTACATTGGTCACATTTGAATGGCTTTTCACCAGAATGAGTCATTTTGTGTATTTTTAAAACACTAGATATACTACAAGAGTACTTGCATTGGTCGCATTGAAATGGCTTTTCACCAGAATGAGTCATTTTGTGTGTTTTCATAGAACCGGATTGATTACAAGAGTAATTACATTGGTCACATTTGAATGGCTTTTCACCAGAATGATTCATTTTGTGTAATTTTAAAACACTAGATATACTACAAGAGTACTTGCATTGGTCGCATTTAAATGGCTTTTCGCCAGAATGAGTCATTTTGTGTGTTTTCATAGAACCAGATTGATTACAAGAGTAATTACATTGGTCACATTTGAATGGCTTTTCACCAGAATGAGTCATTTTGTGTATTTTTAAAACACTAGATACACTACAAGAGTACTTGCATTGGTCGCATTGAAATGGCTTTTCACCAGAATGAGTCATTTTGTGCCTGTTCATATCACTAAATCTTATACATGAGTAATTACAATGGTCGCATTGAAATGGTTTTTCACCAGAATGAGTCATTTTGTGCATTTTCAAAGCACTAGATCTAAGACATGAGTATTCACAATTGTCACATTTCAGTGGTTTTTCACCAGAATGAGTCATTTTGTGCCTGTTCATAACACTAAATCTTATACATGAGTAATTACAATGGTCACATTTAAAAGGCTTTTCACCAGAATGAGTCATTTTGTGTAGTTTCAAAGCACTAGATTGTATGCAAGAGTATTCACAATTGTTACATTTAAGTGGCTTTACACCAGAATGAGTCATTTTGTGTATATTCATACAAACAGGTTGATTACCAGAATGAGTCATTTTGTGTGTTTTCATATAACGATATTGAATACAAGAGTAATTGCATTGGTCACATTTAAAAGGCTTTTCATCAGAATGGGTCATTTTGTGTACTTTCAAAGCACTAGATTGTATGCAAGAGTATGCACAATTGTCACATTTAAGTGGTTTTACACCAGAATGAATCATTTTGTGTTTATTCATACAACCAGGTTGATTACAAGAGTAATTACATTGGTCACATTTAAGTGGCTTTTCACCTGAATGAGTCATTTTGTGCCTGATCATATCAATAAATCTTATACATGAGTAATTACAATGGTCGCATTGAAAAGGCTTTTCACCAGAATGAGTCATTTTGTGTGTTTTCATATAACGAGATTGATTACAAGAGTAATTACATTGGTCACATTTTAGTGGCTTTTCACCAGAATGAGTCGTTTTGTGCCTGATCATATCATTAAATCTTATACATGAGTAATTACAATGGTCGCATTGAAAAGGCTTTTCACCAGAATGAGTCATTTTGTGTGTTTTCATATAACAAGATTGATAACAAGAGTAATTACATTGGTTACATTTAAAAGGCTTGTCATCAGAATGAGTCATTTTGTGTACTTTCAAAGCACTAGGTCTTATGCATGAGTAATTACAATGGTCACATTTATATTGCATTTCTTCAGAATTTCTCAGATTCTTGAAATCTGATCGAATGCTTTTGTAATTTTCCATTTTATCCGCTATTGATATTTCATGACACGTTTTGTGAAACTTTAATATAGACAGCGAAGCAAAAAAATCAAAACAAAAACTGCACACAAAGTTTTTGTTATAAAATGATTTTTTCTCCAACTTTATAACAGCTACTAATATTTCGGGATCTGTGACGTTGGATTGTATAATATGATTACGTTTAACAGTGCGACTGACTATATTAGTAATCGCTTCATATAGCCCCAATTCTTTTTTAATGTCTTGATAGTCAACCTGTATTTCATCGCATGGCTCTTGTACTTCTCTCTCTAATATTCCGAGGCTACCGGAAAAGGTCATGGCAGTGGTTGCAGGACTCAACTATAAGAAGGCAATATAGGCAAATGACATATGTATATTACAGAATATTATTTAAAAATCTTAAAGATATGTGGGAATCTTATCTTGCAGGGCGGATAGAATTTAGAAGAAGAAGAGTGGATATTTGTATAAGTAATATAACTATGTGTTCTTATGGATTTAAACTGTGTACTATTCCATTTAAGTCGTTTTTTGCGACCCGGGTTTTGCCTTTCGGCATCTTCAGTCGTCGTGTACACTCACCAAAGGTAAACACACACTGACAACGAGCACTTTTAACTCTAGCTTATAAAATAAATCAATACAATAAAGTAGGTAAAAACTCCATTACCTACCTATCAAGTCAAAGGTCACTAAAAATACAATGAACAAATTATGAATCGTTGAAGTATCAGTAAAAAACCTAATTAGTAAAATCCCTATCTTAGGTTCGTTTCTTTCAACATGAACGAAACAAATCAAATTAAACCATAGACAATATACATACAAATTGTAGTTGACCGGAAATGGTTTGAGATTTGACGTTTGGTTCAGTGTATCATTGAAAATCAAACCGTTCTCGGACCATCAGAAATGGTTTGACATGAAACGTCAAACCAATTCGGACGATCCATAGACTAATGGCAATCTGTCAAAGTGTATTGGCATTTCGGCATTTATATATCGTGAGGTGTTCATATTAATATGTTAGATATTTACACCATAGGAGTTCACTTGAATTATATGTATTATAGATTAATAATCAATACCTATTATTCATAAGTAACCATACGCGAACAAGATGCCGCTTTTGGTGTTATTATCTCAAAATCCAGCACTATTTTCTATGCAAGTTCGATTTAATATCATTACCATAATTATTATGTCAGACAAAGAATTTATTTTCATTTTATTTATATTTTGTAACGGAGATTCTAAACTACAAACTGCGTTAAATCAACCCGGAATGATCTTTATATTACCCAGCGAATTTAATATGTTCGATTGTCGTCTAAGTCACAATATCATACTGTCGACATGAACAAGTGGTCAATTATGAAAAGCTCTAATCAAAAGTAATTTTTAAAAACTCGTCATACCTATAAATCTTATAAATTAACTAAATGGCTACCTATTTATGAAGCATTCTTTATATATTGTATATTTAAAATGAATGAATACGACAGTTTGTTAAATTTGTATTATAGTAGACCACGATAGGAGGTTAGAATTCCATAACAAGTTGACGTTTCAAATATGTTTCTGTTTTAGAGACTAATATATTATGAATTAATTTTAAGTACTGGCAACACTAATTAGTTGTCAGAAAAGCGTTTCCGTGGACATTCTACCAAACGGTTCCAAATCAAATAAATCCAACGGTGCCATTTGATTCGTTCAGTTCAGGTTCAATGATACGAACTTCTTATTAATAACAAAACACTCGATAGCATATTATAATAAATCGTCAAAACCTAATAATACATAGTTACTCTTTATAAACAATAAAAATACTACACTCAAGAGGTGTAAATCGTCAATTCTAAGAAAAATAGTTAATGGAGTTAACTAATGAGATATTAATCTTTAATAATACTTTTATATGGTACCTACTTTTTTATAACATTATTTAAAAAAAAAAAAACTTTGCATATAAACTCGCCTAATATAATATATATAAACTCACCTAATATAATATATATGTATAAACACACATATTCATACCTAAATCCTCATCCATGCATTCTCATATATACAAATATGAAAATTACGAAAGGTGAAACCCAGGTCGCAAAAAACAACTTAAATGGAATAGTACAGAGCTTGAATCCATTAGAATTTAAATTCAAATTCCATCAAGTACCTTCAGCCGATAGTATTAATATTACTATGTGTCTTTCGTTTTAGGTTATTTTAAATGAAGAGTTTGCTATATACCTGATTTCCTGGGTTGCATTCGGAATAAGAGCAAGATGGTTGAGAGTAATCATAGTTGCTTTGCTCTACATCTTCTTGAACAATCTCATTCTCTGACTCAAACCGCTCTAAATCAGTCTCTAATTTTACAGAAGTAGAGTATTTTGAGGGTATCTATAAAAAATACATTAATTGTATTAATAAAAAAGGAGATAAGTGTATTCTTATGGTGAAATAATAATATAGTGTGCTGAAACGAATTCGGCGAGGTTCTGCAATATTATGCCTTACGATATTGGCTGGATTTATGCCTACCGGATTCAATAATGTTGCCATCATGGTGGAGAAGCGGAAGATCGAGAAGAATGGAAAGTCTTCGTCGCTCAAATGATGGCAAAATTTAAAAATGGACACGATCCTTAGTCATTAGCACACGACCAAAAAAAGATGGTGAAATTTTAACCCTAAATATTCGCAGATGCAAATGTACCAGCACACACTTGGTTTTCTCTCAGCCACCTGCCATGCCTCCATACCCGTTCTGCAAACGTATACCATAGAGTAACGAGCGTTAAGCGCCCTTTAATGTCGTGCTGAGTGTCCTAGAAGCGACTTTTTAAGACCGCGTGAACTGGTGTGCAGTCGCAGTGCAGATCGCCCATAGCTTACCTACCTAAAGCATTATGGTTTGGTGTGGTGGGGCTTAATTAAATATTTAAAACTAACGAGAACAATCTGTAAATTGTATTCTAAGTTCAATGGAAAAAAGTATGACTGACAATGTTTAGTGTACACCATTTATGTCTAATCTAAACTGACTACCTCCACCCTTCGCCACTAGTTACTGCGTAGTCTGCGTGATTAGTAGAACGTCAATCCTTGATGAGAAAAGACAATGCTCGTCGTATAATTTTCTTATAATAAAGTGATATTTCGATAATCACCTAAGTTTATTAAAATAAGTAGATATTGGATTGTATTATGCAGAATTCATAGCAATAATATTCCATTCGGTCAACTTAAGGGCCCACATGCTCAGCATGGGTCTAAATGGAGCTTTTATGGTATTTTCAGAGCATAACCCTGGACATTCCTTAAACGTTGTAGATAATCTATTTACATAATTTTGAAGCCTTATTATCCTTTATATTTATTTTAAATATTTGATGACTGCATAAAATATTTTTATTAGATAAAATAGTATTCTTTTAAACATCTCGCCCTAATGTTTTCGAATATAATCATATTTCAGTTCATACATGTGCAGCGGTGTTAAGATTTTTTAGGTTCATTAATTTTTATACGCATTTACATAACCATTAGTAAAATTAATGTTAACATTATATAGTGACATATTTACGATAAAAAAATATATTTTATAATCTTTGTGATCCCAAATTTGACAGGAATTAGGCATTTTATTATTCAAGAAATGGGCACGATTAACACAGTTTTTAAAGATAATGATTATAAGCTATGTCCTTGGCCATTTAAATGTGATAAACATTTTACGAATAATGATTGGTTTATAATAATTGTATAAAGATATGATATATTGACTCACTCCGGTAGTACGTCACAATGATGTCATATGACGTCATGTCGCCGGGCGACTTCAACTCACAAGTTACAACATAAGGTCCCAGGGAGGAGATTGTTGTATAACGGACATCTTTTTTTGACAAAATTGTATCAATACGCTGATCATTCTCAAACATCCATTAGCTATGTTATGTAGATTAGGTAATAATGTCCTCAGGGGCGGCTTTAGCTTAAGGGTTCGTAGAGACCATCCCCACATATTTATCATGTCAAAAATACACATCTGATATTTTTATCATTGTCATAATATACCTACTTAATTACATGATTAAAATGAACTATTTATTTTATTTTATCCATCTAAACCCATCGCAATTTTATAGAGATAGGTATCTCTTATTATTATACAAATAATAAATAAAGCAATGATTGTAGTTTATTATGTAATAACATGATATAATAAATAATTAAATTAAATACGGTTTATTTGACGCTGACACAAATTGAGAAAGTTATTGCGTTTATTTTTCGTTGACCGGGGATCACTCAGTCCCATCCCGTCGCCGTGGTACAAATCTCGTTCTACAAAGGATGTGAATGCATTAGCGAAGTAACGTCCCTAGTCAAAATGCCGCCCCTAGGCAGTGCCAAAATGCCCCACATTTTTTTTTATACAGTGGGTACTTTATCATCTATGCATGATTCCAATATCTAATAAATGTATTGTATGGATACATTACAATATGTCTTTCACTAAATCTAATATAAATCCCATATCTCCTTCAATAGACAATAAATTGCGTGTATACGGTTCCAAATAGGTACATTTAAAAATATACATGACAACTTCCAAAACTCGCGAGTGACTGGCAAACATATTTGGATACATTTTAAATTACCTATGAACTTGTCAATGCTGTTCACCAAGAACGGATGTCTAAGGATAACGGAAGTAAACTAGACATCGTGAAACCGACAAAAAATCCTCTTTTATAGTACGTAAATAATACATTTGTTTCCAACCAGCGAGCCGAATTTTTTAATGAATTTTTCTATTTATTAAATACCTAGTGATTCTCCCCGATTTGCCGCCCATTGGGTAACTGCCGCCCCCAAGCGACGCTCAATCTGCCTTCCCCTACGGGACGTCACTGCATTAGCGTTAGTATACATATACTAGGGAGCGAATAAAATAACCTCTAGGTGAATAAAAACGCTCGCTGTATGTCGTTGTTTAAAACTGATAATGGTAAAAATTAATTATTATAATTAATAAAGTTATCATTTTTAAGCACGCTTTTTAGATGTGATTAAGTAACGACTCAGATAATCATATTATTTATTCTGAAAAATTACTCATTTCCTCATTAAACAAAACATATTATTATAATTAGCTTGGTACATAATTTATAATATGAACAAGTATGTAGGTATATATATTTAATAATTAATGGATAAACCCCTCCACGTGGAAAGTCGTCGAGCCGCCACTGAATGTCCTCTAAGCGGACGAAACCGGACGTAGCTCAATTATGTGGACCCAGTAAATTACTACCTCTCTATATTGTTTTAACTTTAATAATAAGAATATAATGTTATTTGAGGCTTACACGGTTGTTTTTTATCGTAGTAGATTTTTGGGTTTACACCGTGTGTCCTTCATCCTTCTTAGTGAAGAAGGAACAAGGACCAATCCTGAAGCGTGCCCCCCTACCTATCACTAAGGGTAAAGGCAGTGTGACGCGCCACATTAGCATTTTCCATGGAGTACGAGGTCAAATTAAGGTGTATTTTTAGCGATTTTTTGTATTTTTAATTTATGTACATCCATCTGAATTATGGAGTTGTCGAGTATCGGCAGACAGTTAAAAATTGCATCGTACAATCAGATATTTGAATTATTAATAATTATGGAAGTAAAATAGCGCCGCAGGCGACTTTTTTTTACAATTAGAGCAAATTTGTGGTCTGTGTTTATCTCACTCATCTGATCGACTCGGCCGGGCCCTTCCTGAGCTTGGGCCCCTAGGCTAGAGCCCTGTCAGCTCCCCCCTTCTGTGGGGGCCATGAGAAGGACACACGGTGGAAACCCAAAAATCTACTAGGTACGATAATGACAATGTTAATTCAAAACGAACGTTGCAGACTTACCTTATTTAAATCATTAGGTTTTACCATTACTGGCGACTCATTTAGAGTAATTACAATGGGTGAAATTGTTAAATTGTTTCCTTCCACGGCTATAGAAAAATTTCCAATTCGATTTCCGAAATGACCACATATTTCTTTCGGAGATACACTTTTCTCCTGTTCACTTATATCGTTGGCGTCATTTGTTGATTGTTTCTGAGAATGTTTATCCTAAGAAAGATCACAATACAATGTATTACAACAATATTATCGATAAAAAAACAAACGCTAATTGATCAGGCATGTTTTTTATAATCAATAACCTTCGAAAAACTAACCTCGGCATCGTCAGCATACTCTTGTTTGATGTAAGTATTTGACTTTGTGTTATTTCCTTGTAAAGACATATCGAACAAATGTTGCTTATCTCCATCAGGTTCAAAGTCAATTGCATCGCGATTTACGTCCATTTTATGGATTATCGTGTCACAATAAATCAATAATTCTGAGCAATCCTGACAGACATTTAGCAAAACTGGCAGCCGTGATTATAGACGATGATTGCTTATACCATAGACAAAAGAGAGTACCTAATAAATTATTGCCACATCGGATGTAGGTACCTACTTACATACATTTTGCGTAATAGGTAGGACATTGCATATTTTTTTGCATTGTATCATTAATGCTACTGATCAACGAACGAATAAAAAAGTAGACCTGTCAAAAGTTGCGATTATCGTAGGTAATGTCTTCCGATAATCCTATAATTTTGTGTTATTTATATGTAGACTTGCATAAAATAATATAGTAGTGAAAACAACACAAGTTTTACGTTTTATTTTATGAATATCATAAATACAAATAAAAAAATAATTGGTAAATCTCTCATTTTCTAATGTGTAAATTAATAAATTAATCAATTAAAATCATTAAAACAATTACAGATTTTTTTCAGTCCGAATGATTGCGTATTATTTGTTTAATATCGACGGACGAAATCTGGCAACTCGGAGAGTAATATCAAACATGATTGAAATCCAAAGAATCCTTGTCTGCGGATTAAAAAGTCCGTAGATCTGGGGTGCTCCACGCGAAAAAAAAAGTCCGAAGACTGGAAATCGTCTGACTTGCGTGCCAATGGAGTGCCGGCATAAAGGTTTACATTAAAAATATCGAGTTTTTAGAAGGTTTATTTCTATACACATGTATACACAAACATGATGGTCCAATCGAGTGCGTTTTTTTTCATAATACTTACTTAAATAATTTTTCAAAAATAAATGTCACACGCCAAAAATACTCACTGATTAACCAAACGCGCTAAAAGAAGTATAACTTCAAAAAATACATAAAAAATGTACAGCAGTTCCCGAAAAAATGAATCCAATATTAGACGCCCAGATTGCGCTTCATCAAGGACAACCGCGGTGCCCATCTATTTCCCAAATCATTTTAAAATGTATGTTTGCCTTGATGTATTGATCTATTGAATAATAAATGAAAGGAGTTTTACCTACCAATAAAACTCTTATTATTCATGTTGACTTTGAAGTCCTTGAGATAGGGTTTGCTCTTTCTTCTTCGCGTGAGGATATATTCTACTAATTTCTATTTGTTATCACCTGGTGTTGGGTATGCCAAATTCCTGTATGTGACAATGATTCATTGACGAGGTAAAAGACCATCGTGACTTTCCATGTATATGGTTGAATAGAGAAGTTAATGGGTTCTTTTCCCCTTCTGATGGTGGTGTATCCATCGTTCTCTGGTAGTTGTCGTGAAATGTTGACTCACTACCCCAGATACCTCTCTTTAAGATTATCATTGGGTATATGTACAGTTTAAGGAAGTCACCACTGAGCGGATACTGCCTGGTGGTTCTTGTACCCCTGCTTCCAACAGTACTGACCTTATCCAATTCCCTATAACTGTCCTGGTGGCTGGTTTTGGTGATCCTCTTGAAGATATAAATAATTCCGAAATATCCCTACCTTCCCCTCTCCTAGGGTTTGACATGCAGACGAGTTTCCGTAACCAGAATAATACTGGGTCGATGTTTTGACACGTGGAAGCGCTTAGCTTCCATTCCGATTGACGATGCTTGGCGGTATTTGTATTTGCGCCAAACATTGGCCATACAATTATGTAGTCACGTTTTTCCACCAATCCACTGTCTACTATTAGTAGTGTGAGGCCATGAACCCTTCGTCCCGATGCGAGAAGCAGCCGAGTAGGTAGCTGTCCTGCGAGAGGTTTCGAATAGGTTGTACTCCACCGGTGTTGTTTTCCTAAGATGATCTACCACTCGTCCTGGATCCCAAACTGGTGGTTTGACGGGTTTCGTTTTATGTACCGAAATTGCCTGTAACATATTGTGTTGTACTACCACGTTGATGCTGATATCTACAATGATAATCGGTTTGCAAAAAGTGGTTATGGCTGACTTATGCACCAGGATGGTGTTGTACGACAAACCCTCTTTGTTGTGCATGTTGCCTAGGTATCTGGCCAATTCCATTCGTTGAGGGCTATTATGATCCATTAGGTTCTTGTTACTCATGTCATTGTCTTCCATTTGTTCCAAGCTGGTTAGAGTCGAAGGCCGCCATCTGAAAGTAAGGAGTGCCCTTTCTTCCACCATTCAATTTGATGTTATTTCCACCCGACCCGAAATTAGCCATAGTTAAAGGAACAGGCCCTGGGTCCTTGGAGGTGGACGGTTGGTCTCCATACCTACTAGTGTCGTATCGTCGCTATAGGATTTGTTTCCCGAATAGACCAAATGTCAATTTTTCAGGAGACGAAAAACAAATTTCATTGTCGTATATTGAAATATCAGTAGATGTATCAATCATTCTTTCTACACTGTATGATTGCAACATTATCTAAGAATAGATTCCAAGAATAATATACTGGTATAAATCAGTAAATGCACAGAAAATGCGTTTTATTTACAAGTACTCGTTGTGGATATTCGGGAAATTTTTAGCGCTCTCTCAGAATAATGGATATTCGGGACAATACATGGACGTTCGGGACTTAAGACCGTAGCGTATTGCTGCACGGCCCACGGATTACTGAGTGGTTAAAAAGTAAGCACCTCAAATGTTATATTTATTTACACGATAATTGGTAATGATTACTTTTACTATTTAAATACCTAATGATCGTAATAACCCAAGTTCGTAGGTAATAATAACATGCGGCATTCGCTTTTTTCGGTTTTTTTCGTAATAAGTAATAAAATAGTTTTTAATAATCTTTTTTTTTATTCAACCAATAATTCACAAGATTTAAGAATGTACCATTCTAATTATTGAACATACATAATTTTGAAAATCACTTCTGAGAAAATATATTAAAACCAATAGAAAAAATCTTTTTGAAAAAAGTAAGACACCCGGCAGGAATCGTCCCTGCATCTCCTGGGTTTACGACCAAGTCCACGAATTATCCACTATGCTACGAGGTGACATACTTATGACGACAAACTTTAACTATTGGCCTGTTAATACCTGCTCATCAGTATTCTTTAAAATCATGCGACTATTGGCGATCGGTTTTTGTTTATTAAATAAAAGTAGGTATCTACTACTTCAATTACTAACCGACGTCACGGATTTCTCCAATATTTTATGATGGTACTTACTCGTACTTGCTAACAATTTTATATTAATTCTTTTTCAAAAAAAAAAAAAAAACTATGTATATATATCTGTATATTATTATACCTATATATTTCTATAATTAACAATTAAACTTATTACAAACCACCAAATAAATATTATATATTTACTATTGGAATGACAACACAAAATAATAGCATCTATAAATTAATTACCATTGGCTGCTAATATTAGGTAGGTACCAATATCCTAAGTATATAATATTCACCAAATAAATAGTTACTAACATACATATTAAATTAAATTAACTATCAGCGCATTCAAAAATAAATCATAGCATCGCCTTTATTTTCATAGAAATACCCAGATTAAAAGTAAAATAAAGACAAACAATGTTTAATTAATAATAATTATTTTTTACGTCATAGTAGTTGCCGGGTCACACTGTAGAATTCATATAACCGTTGGGATTTTGTGTCATTTATCAAAACAAAATGCAGTTATTTAGGTTAAAATACTCACTTCCATAACTTTACTATAAGTTTAGGGCGAACTGGTGATGTATCAGCTATAAATAATCTCTTCAAATTTGATGAATTCACTATTAAAACAATAGTAACTTTAAAAACAATATCAATAAGACGAAATTTGAAAGAGCATTCCGGACAGCCGAAAAATATGAAAGTGGGCGTGATTGTTTTAGAGCTGGACAGCGTGAATGTGGGAGCGAGATGCACGGCGTCAACGCGGTTTGATTGGCTAAAAGTCATATTCGGGAAATAAAAACTCAGCCAGAGATTTATTTCGACCGAAATTAACTTGGATATTCAGGTACGAATAGTTGGACATTCGGGAGAACAACACGGAGTAATTGTAACTTAACATGGCGTATTCGGGTTTTTCAAAAAAATATCTCTGTTCCTAGATAAAAAAAATATTTTTTTTATAAATGATTTCGGTAGAGTTCGATAAAAGAAAGTGAACTGCATTAAAATGTCGATTTCGACAAAAATGGATATTCGGGAAACAAATCCTATAGCGACGGTATGTAGGTGCGGCATTGTATAAGGAGGTACTATCGCCCTTTTTCGTAAGTCCACTCCCCAAAAGCATTATTTCCAGCTCGGTGCCACTAGTAAGTACTTCCCCTTTTCTGAGTTCAGGTGCGCTAGGACTCGTGAAATTAAGTTTGGTGGGGGAAATATTCACGCCAATCTGAAGTCATACACTCGGCTGAAGGCGTCGTGAAACAGCGCGCCACTGTCTGTAACGTCTCGTGACACATACGTTGCAATGACATGTGCTGTTTCGCTTGCGAATAAATCCACCTCGGGAACAGAAACAGGGGGGTGGTTGCGGTGTTGATTAGGTGCCATTCGGGAATGAGTTGTCTGCGGGAGAGATGATCTGCCACGCAGTTGTGTATAATGTAGTAAACATGATGTTGGCTAGACTGGTAAATACTAGTGTCTGTCGGCATAGGTTTAGGAGGGTGACAGATTTTGTGCCGCCCTCGTTGTTGATGTATGGCACCACTGTTTTGTTGTCTGTCTGCAGAAGCAGATCTGATCCTATGATTGATTGTACCTGAGATTGAATTGCAAACATTTCCTTCCTGTTGGAATGCCATGCCATGGTAACTGGTCTTGTTCCCACGTACCTGATAGGTGGTGTTCATTCAGTTGGGCTCCCTAGCCTGTGTCAGCTGCGTCTGTCATCAGGAAGTGATTGATGTGTGTCAACTCTGAGGAGCCTATCACCTGGAGCCACCACATGATGTCCTGTTAGGCCTGTGGTGGGATTGTCGTCTATTGGCGAGAATGGGACCTCGACAATATTAATGACTGGAGCTTTGTAGCCGTCGGCAATGCAACCTTCCTCGTGGAGGTAGGATGCGAAGTTAAGTCGCCCCAGAAGGGATTGAACATGTGTCTGCCTGAGGGACCAACTGCCTTTTTGTACCCGCGTTGTGTCAAATCTGAGGATCCTTTCGCCTAGGGCCACCACATGATGTCCTGTTGGGCCTGTGGTGGGATTGTCATCAATTAGCGAGGATGGGACCTCGGCCATATTGATGACTGGAGCGTTGTAGCCGTCGGCAATACAACCTTCCTCGTGGAGGTAGGATGTGAAGTTGAGTCGCCCCAGAAGGGATTGGATATGTGCCTGTCTGAGGGACCAACTGCCTTTTTGTACCTGCGTTATGTCAACTCTGAGGATCCTATCGCCTAGAGCCACCGCGTGATGTCCCGTTGGGCCTGTGGTGGGATTGTCATCAATTGGCGAGGATGGGACCTCGGCCATATTGATGACTAGAGCGTTGTAGCCGTCGGCAATGCAACCTTCCTCGTGGAGGTAGGATGTGAAGTTGAGTCGCCCCAGAAGGGATTGGATATGTGCCTGTCTGAGGGACCAACTGCCTTTTTGTACCTGCGTTATGTCAACTCTGAGGATCCTATCGCCTAGAGCCACCGCGTGATGTCCCGTTGGGCCTGTGGTGGGATTGTCATCAATTGGCGAGGATGGGACCTCGGCCATATTGATGACTGGAGCGTTGTAGCCGTCGGCAATGCAACCTTCCTCGTGGAGGTAGGATGTGAAGTTGAGTCGCCCCAGAAGGGATTGGATATGTGCCTGTCTGAGGGACCAACTGCCTTTTTGTACCTGCATTAGCAGATGGTGACGGAGTGCTACACAATTCTCCGGCGACAGGAACCTCCGCTTGGTGTGTGTGTCCTACGTGATGTCCAGGGACCCTCATTGTTGGCTTGGGTTCAGACAGGATCTTTTAATATTTATTAACCACCCTAAAGACTGTAGGAAGGTTATCCTGTATTCCACCTGAACCGAGACTGTTTCTCGTATTGGTTGGCTACTAAGAAGTCGTCTAGGTAAGTGAATATTCTCAGCCATTCTTTCGTAGGCGTTCGGCGACCCAATTGGTCAGGGATGCCAACATAATCGGAGCGGTTGGCAGCACGAACGGGAGTGACGTGAATTGTAGGAGCTCCCCTTGATAGGCTAGTCGAACAAATCGACGATGTTGAGAAGCCATTGGTACCTGGAGGGACGCCTGGCTTAGATCTATTATTACTAGCCAGTCTTCTGTTTGTAAGACGGCTGCAACCTCGCAATGGTGAATTAGTTTGAATGGCTTTGGCTGTAGGAACGCATTCAAACGCTTTCGGTTGAAAACAGGGCATAGAGCCCCGTCTTTTTTCTTGATCAGAAACAGGGTTGAGAGAAAAACTGGGGGTTTGACCCGCTTCTTCTAGAACCCCTGAGTTCTTTAAGTCCTCGATCTCGAGAGTGACCTCTGCTGATTGTTGCGTTTTAAAATCTTTCCGTAAAAGTAAAGAAGGACTTACCAATAGTGGTATCCGCACAAAAGGTATGCGGGCTACGGCTATTATTTTTTACCAATGTTGGGGGGGGGGGGTACACTAAGCCATCCAGACTCCCCGAAAGTCTCTTAGGCGGTCCCCAATGTTATTGGTCGTCCAGATGCGGTCACCTTCGCTTAGAGTACGGATCCCTGGTGGAGCCCGTACCTCCGATGGAGAACTCCCTTCCCACAGGACGTCGCCCCTTGGGAGTACCCCGGCCATAATTTGAGTTCGAGGGCCTTCCGCGACTTTAAGCTCGGAGTAATCCTTGATAGTGCCTCCCGAGTGAAGGTATCCTTCCGGTAAGGATCTGAGTCATGTTCTCGCAAATTTTATTATGTGTTGTCCCCAAAACACCCTTCGATTTTTTGGTACAGGCTCATCGCTGTTATGATTTTTTGAGGATTGGTTGCCCAATCCACTAACCCTTGCATACGCTTTCAGAAGCTGTCCCGATGGGAAAACATCGCATTCTGGAGGGCTGCGATGGTCCTCTTCGTCAGATGGTTAGCTGATGACGAGTGGTCGCACCGACGCAACTTGTCATTTAGACCTAACTCTACGACCGTAGGGGCAAGAATTGTTTTTTGGGCGTTGTGACACTCCTTGCTGGTCCCCCTGCTGAAATAAGGTACGTAACGAGGATACCTCAAACATTAGCATCTTAATCGACGCTCGTACCTACGTTGAACTTTTCCTCCTGTAGCAGTTCTGCTTCGCCGTCTGTTGTCCATTGCTTTTAGAATATCCTCCTCACGGTAATTCAGATGTTGCGCCATAATCACTGATCACTTAACGTTCACTTAACTATCACTTAACGTTCGTCCAAGATAATTTTTTTGATAATTAGAAACGTCAAATCATAGGCTACATCTGAAACTGTCAAAAGGCAAATCCATGGCAAAATGAAGACAAAAGAATCCCAAATTACATACATAAAAAATTTACGCGTGGGTATGACCAGTAAATAAAAACAGGAACGACGGAAAAAGGAAAATAAATTAGTTGAATATAAAATTATATCCTCACGCGAAGAAGAAAGAGCAAACCCTATCTCAAGGACTTCAAAGTCAAATTCGAATAATAAAGGTTACCTACCTAAAAGTTTATTTTTTCTTGCTACATATTTTTTACGATTGAAAGTTTAATCGAGCTTAAAAAAAACAGCCTTCATATTCGTAGTAAGTAGGTATATAACTATAATGCCAGCGCTCCATTGGCGAGCCAAAAGTCCGACGACAATAAGTCTTCAGATTTTTCTACGTTCTGCTACTGGCCAACAGACGTTCAACGAAACGAGTATATAATTAATTTGACGAGTAAAACAGTCGACTTTGACAGCATAGATAATATACGTATATCTGACAGTTAAATCGTGATCAGTGTTGCCAACCGTACTATAATTATAGTATTTGTACTATAATTTTGGTCCGCGTACTATGTACGATATAAAATAGGTATAGTACGCCCAAAATACTATAATTTTGATAATCGTACTATAATTTTATATAAAAGTACTATAATTCTGCATTTGCCATTTCGCAATCGAGTGGTCTTCGAAAATTTGGAAATCTGCGGCCCGCGGCGAAATATTTTTCCCAAAAAAAACAAGCCGACCACGAAAAATCGGGAACCTGCGGCTCGCGACGAAAATTTTTCCTAAAAAAAAACAAGCCGACCACGAAAAATCGGGAACCTGCGGCCCGCGGCGAAATATTTTTCCTAATAAAAACGAGCCGACTATGAAAAATTGGGAAAATTTTCATTTTCAACAGATGACAACGCGTACTATATTTTATCTCCAAATACTATAATTTTGGAGGCTCTGTACTATAATTCCACTTTCAAAATATGGCAACACTGATCGTGATGGCGTTAAATGATACCGACGTTTTATGTTTTTTGGGTTATTGGGTGGCAGATAATGTAATAACGAAGCAAAGGGTACACAAATACAGGGTGAAACATTGGATAAGGAAATGAACGACATTATCCCACACAAATTTAATACGAGAATTGCGTTTGCAACCGAGCGATTTCCGCAATTATTTGCGAATGTCGGAGGATGTATACACAGAACTGTATAATTTGGTCTCCCCATTTATTAAAAAAAAAAAATACTATGATGAGGGAAGCTATTTCTCCTCATGATAGATTATGTGCAACCCTGCGATTTTTGGCTGCCGGCGGAACATTCACTGACTTGCATTATAGAACTGCGATTGGAAGACAAACTCTGGGCAAGATAATTCCCGAAACTTGCCAAGTCATCATTGACGTTTTGAAAGGAGAATATTTCAAGGTGTGTATTATATTATACGTCATCTAATAAAGTTGGGCAAATTTACAAATATATCATTAACAAGTAGACATTGGTTGGTCTTATAAAGTGAACGTTTAGTGGATTGTTTTACCTATATAAATCATAGACGGCAACATCATAAGAATGGCAGACAAGATGCATTTGAGATAGATATATATATAGTCACAAATAAGGCCATCGTTGACATGCTAAATATTCAATAGACCACTAGAATGCTGTACCTAGCCAGGACTCTCCATATAGGCTGTAAGCAAGCTGCTTAATTATTCCTGTTGAATGTATTGTAATACTAGTCATATTCTTCGAAAAGCAAGCATGGAATTTGATTTCTAAATGAGGCCACATAATAATATAGGTTTGCTAACATAGCTCAAATACTTACCATTTGTTGTATCGCTTAAGCTAAGGTTTATAGGCATAAAAACAAACAAAAAAACAAATATTTTTACAAGATATTTATTCATACAAAAAACATTAATTTATTATACCGGCTTTTGTACATTTTTGCTTAATATACGATAAACTGGTTGAGTATGAACAGTAGTTGCTGGCATTATTTTGTCACTTTGTCCCATAAAGGCAACTTCATGCATCAGCTTCTCGGCCAGCAATCTTTGTCCCTGTGACATCGATCGTAGTTTCATGGCCATCATTTTGCCAAAAACATCAAATTCATCTTCAGTCTTGCTTAGTTTGTCGGTGATTAATTCTAACACTTTGTTGGCGCTATCATTCGATTTTTTTCGTTTGAACGATGGGGGTTCTGGTGCTCTATTGAGATTCGACCTTGGAGTAGTCGACAACGTGGATGTTGAAGGCGAATATTCTATCTGTAAATAAAATGTTGATTATTTTTTGTTGCAGTTCCCTGATACGCACGAAGAAATGGAGACGATTGCAGAAGAATTTAATAGTAAATGGTAATTTCCAAATTGCCTGGGCGCAGTTGATGGGAAACACATTGCAATCGTGCCACCTGCAGGCGCCGGCTCCCACTTTTATAATTACAAACATTTCCACAGCATTGTTTTGATGGCGATTGCAAATGCTAATTATGAATTTATTTATGTTGATGTTGGAACAAATGGACGTATTTCTGATGGGAGGCGTACTGAGAAAATCTGATGTTTTCAAACGTTTAGACGAAGGCAGATTAAAAATACCTGCACCAAAAAAACCTACTGCTAATTCTGATGCACTGCCATTTGTTTATATTGGCGATGAAGCCTTTGCATTACGTAACGATTTCATAAAGCCGTATTCACAAAGGCAATTAAATCACAGTAAAAGAATATATAATTATCGGACATGCAGAGCCAGGCGAATTATAGAAAATGTTTTTGGCATTTTAGCTGCTAGATTCCGCATTTTTCAAGCTCCAATAAACATGAAAATTGAAAATATCAATACAGTTGTATTAACTTGCTGTGTGCTGCACAACTTTCTTCGTCGCAAATCAACACATACTTATACTCCTTCTCATGACCTTGATAGGGAAAATCCTGAGACAGGTTTAATAGAGCTCGGACTGAGGTCACAGGACACCTTAGCGCCTTTGGAAGCAACGACTAATCGGAACTCGACTGCCAATGCTAAGAAAGCGCGAGGAGATTTCGAAAAATATTTTAATACTACCGGGGCTGTCACATGGCAAGAAAGTATGATAAGCAATAGATAAATTAAACCAATGTAACAATTTAGTTAAAATGTTTTACCTCAATACAATCTTCGTTGTTTAACGAGTTGGAGTAACTCTCATCAGGAGACATGTTTTCCAAATCGTCCACCATGCTGGATATTGAGCTCGATTCTGTAAAACAAAATGTAAATTGTTAAAATACAACATAATACTCAAACTTGTTTTTTATTATCTCTCCCCTAAGTACCCATTCCTTCATACGGTTAATATTGATATTGGTATAATTGGTGTAATCCAGTATATCGGGTATTTTCAAAATGTGTTTTCCGCTGTATTCCTCATAACCAAACTGTACCATTAATTTTGATTGATGATTGACGATTTATTGATTGTCTCTGAAGGAACCTAACTCGAGCGATTTTTGATTTTATGATCATTTCTTTTCTTCTTCTTTCGACCATGTCCGATCATAATATGGACCTCCACGGAGTGGAGGTTTGTATTGACAGATTTTGTTTTTACGAGAAATGGATGTCAGCCACTTGCTCAACATATTAGGTCCATACTCTGACTCATACACAAATTGAAATTCAATGTGTACTTGTCAGACCCAGGATTTGAACCTGGGACCCGACCACGACTCAATAAGCCGCGCTTCCACCGCCATGATCGTACCTATATATTATTATTTCTTACCTACCTCAGCAAAGAATAAATAATTTTATTGTGACTAGAAATGATTCATAGCTGTATGTTTTAATTGCTTAATAGTAGCTAATCTAATGCGATGTCACTTTCAGAGATACGACAATGTCATAGTCTGCACGTGTATAATAAATAGCTTTAAAGCATTCCCTCGTACCTATATATTATTATTATTTATTACCTACCTCGGCAAAGAATAAGAAATTTTATTGTGACTAGAAATGATTCATAGCTGTATGTTTTAATTGCTTAATAGTAGCTAATCTAATGTGATGTCACTTTCAGAGCTAGGTACGACAATTTCATAATCTGCAAGTGTATAATAAATAGCTTTAAAGCATTCCTACGTACCTTCCAATAGGTCGTTCAAGAACTCCAAATTTTTATAGTACCACAGTTTGGGTAGATAAACTGCGTCTGTGCCGGCTCCGCTTCGATATGATGTCCTTACTTTATTTCTCTCCTTTCTGTAACCCGACCTCAATGTCTGTATTTTCTTTTTAACATCGTCGACCCTTGCCTGCGGCTCCACCTTGATTAAAATCTCCAAAAGTTCCGCATACGCCAAGGACTTGGCATCACGATTCTTGTATAGTGGGCTGGTCGTCTTCCACAACGATGGGTTGTCTTTAAAACAACTAATAAAATCTTCCAAGAAACTTTTCGAATGCACTCGTAGATCTACCATTGTTGTTATCGATGTGAGATGTCCGAACACTTTGAATGACAGTAAAATAATGATGGCGCTGTCGTCCGTCGGCATAGATATAAATAATGTGACGGTAAAGCGTGGTGAACGTACGAATTTCAGCGGCTCGGCGAGTAAAATATCAAACATGTTTGAAATCCAACGAGCCTGGTCTGCGGATTAAAAAGTCCGCAGACCTGGGGTGCTCCACGCGAAAAAAAAGTCCGAAGACTGTAAATCGTCTGACTTGCGTGCCAATGGAGCGCCGGCATAATAAGTAAGTAATATATTACTAAAAATATTTATAGAGAAAAGTTGTTCATTTTGTTTATTTATCACCGTTTCGTGTACACTTGCATGTTTTATGTTATGACAAATAAATCACCTTCAGGGTGTACAAAAAATAGGTAAGTCGAGTTTTTAATTACCTAGGTAGGTAGGTACTTACTGAATATACCTACTTATTTCATTAGATTTTATGTATATTGGAAACCTCGTTTTTGACAGTAAGAGGCTCTTTCTTTTCTTCCTCAGAGTTCCTTTATTTTAATAATTTTGTGGAAGAGTGATACCTAACTAGGTAATGTACTTACCTGTAATTCATTTAGAATTCTTCAGGAACCTAGTTATTTTTTCAGTTTAATAATACCTATGTATTAACAATATTGAGACATTTTGCATGTTATTACTGCCAGAGCTCGAAATGGAATATTTTACGCAGTGACGTCCCTAGACAAAATGCCGCCCCTAAGCAGCGCCAATATGCCGCCCCATTTTTATACAGTATTTTTTACCATCATTTCATGACTAATTTAAATGCCATATCTACTTCAGTAGATAATATTGCGGGTCCACGGTTTCAGATACAACATTTCAAATACAACATTTAAAACTCGCGAATGACTGGAAAAAATATTTGGATAAATTTATTAGGTTATTATGTACCTACCTATAATTAAAATATAATTCGTAAATCTGCACGTGTCATTGCTGGTCATCAAGGACGTGACGTCCAAAAACAACGAAAGTAAACTAGAAATCGCAAACTCGACAAAAAAATTACATTCCTGTTAAACCTTTCATGTTAATTAATACATTTTGCTTCCTACCAGTGAGCTCATTTTTTTAATGAAAAGATATTCCCGTTATTACTAAGTTTAGGTACCTATTTCTACAGTATATACCTAATGATTCTCCTCGATTTGCCGCCCTTGGAGCAACTGCCGCCCACAAGCGACGCTCGATCTGCCTACCCCCACGGGACGTCACAGATTTTACGAACCGGAGCGCTCGTTAATTTTACATAGTTGCCTAATTGTATGTGTATTTTATAAAAATAAGTGTGTTAGATTATTTATTATATGGTACCTATATCTAGTTAAGATGGTCATATTATGAACGATAAAATCAATTGATAGTTAGTTAATTGGGTACTTTTAAGAAAGCTAGAATAATCGGAAATAGGTTATTTTGACATTTTTAAATTCCTCATACAACTCATTTCGCGAGGCGCGAATCGAACAGATTCGCCTAGAAAGTGTAAGGTGACCAATGACATTAATATGGACGAAGCATCTAGAAAATAAAATGACACTCACTTTGTGTCGGGTCTGCCGGATGGCGAAATTCATATTTTAATATCGGTATCCTACGCTTAAATGAACATTCTGCTTGCAAGCGGTCTGGCGACACCGCTGGGTCTGCCCATACAAAATTTCTGACTGTCAGGTTTCGACTCCACCGTTATTATTGTGTTACAAAATGCCAATGTGCCTAGTTAAAAATTGTAAAAAAATCTACTAAACACTCCAAGAAAGATGGGATATCACTTTTCATGTGTTAGTATTATTTATTATTTATAAAATGCCATTTTAAGATATTGATGAATGTTTATTCAATGCAATTGAATGACAGGAACCATTGAACAGTCAGTCGCCTGTGATTTGCTGGGCTCACTTGCGTCTAATCTCCGAGAAGTCGTAAGTAACCGAGAATCTGTTTCTAACGCAATGAGTCATGACACTAATACGCCATTAGAATAAAGGTTATATTACTATAAACTCTCGAAGCTTGTATCGCATAATGGAAACGGTACGTCATATGGTCACGTGACATCTACCTATACATCTGTGAATGACTTTCACGCACAATTTCTCGTGCGCGCCGGGTATGAAGTGAGTTGTCCATTTAATATGTCATTGAAGGTGACACGTTGTATGGATTATATATTACCTCTCAAACTATTACAATTTGTTAGTAAAGCTTATAAGGAAACTTAATTATTACATTCTAATAACATAAACAATGTTCATTTTACATTAAAGTTTATATACTTAAATCAATAATCGCATCTCAAAAATTGATATAAAAAGATTTATTCCTTTAGTTAGTTCTATATTTTATGATTGTGAAATTGTCTCGTTCACCGTGCGAGATCTGACTATAGAGAATCTGTCGAATTTTCTGTTTCTTACGCATTAAGCTTTATGCATCGAACAAAATGTGTGAAAGAAAATACATGAAGAGCACTGTCTCTATTTCACATAAAGGGTTATATAGTATTTACTTGAGAAAGAAGACGCGTGATATCATTTGTGTGAATTTACAAGAGAATAATATTTTATATGAAAGCGCAGTTTTTTCGTATGATTCTATACATTGGAAATAACATCTTAAATTTGATCAGCGATTTAAATTGATAACATTATAAAATAATTAAAATACATATTGACTCGGAGTATGCGAGTGACACTTGTGATATTACAAAAAATACACTTATGCGATACCTTTTATATTACTTACTTATAGTTTGTTCATGACCTTTTCAGGTCGACTTTTATCATTCACAGCTCACTCTGAAAAGTCAGCAGACCGATCAGGGTGAACTGCGGGACTTAATATAGGGATTTTGTGTCAGTTTTGTTGTGGGAGGTTAACGTCATTTCAAACTATGATAGGATTGATTACAAGGCGGAAACATTGCAGTTATGTCGTCACGATTTTACTACTACAAACATCAACTGAAGATCAATGCATTTATGTTAATGTCATAAACCTAGTTACAGTATAATATGTAAGGTTCTTCAGCTGACCAAATCAAGGGCATTGTAGCACATTGCATAAGAATATATTTTAATTTATTATTTACAAGTCGAATTTAGCTGTACCTACATTTTATTTAATAAGACCCGATGCAATATTGTTTCAGCAGTAGATTCGATTCCGATCGCTCAATTATTATCACAGTCGAAATACAATTTAATGTTGACCTATAAGCAAACGTATATTTTTACGTCTGTCAATCTACCTAGGTACTCATTAATTGGCCTTTGTGGCAATCAGGTCTGCCGGCCCGATGGGCCCAACATCTGGATGGACCGACTGGAGTAATTTTTCCCTCTCGGAGGATATTCTCGGACATTCCGAGAGGATGAGGTTTGCAACCTGTTTTTCTTCGCTATAAAAAGGACAGAACAAAGTGTTGTATTATTGTGTAGATACCTACCTAAATGGAATGTGTAATGTTTAAAAGCACACCGAGAAGTATTTAACATGGATTTTGATAGGCGAAATTAAGATTATAGCGTCACCAAAACATGAATAAATGACGATGAATCGCCTACAGTTCCTAAATAACTCAATTATTCAAACATAAATATTATGTTAAAACACGTTGGTCGCAATAAAATTATTTAAAGAAATAAAATAATCTCCGTATTAAAATAGTGTCGAAAAGAAACGCTACGTAGGTAGGAACTTATGTATTATTTAAATAAAATGTTTTGATTGTGTGTCGCATTTTATAATTAAAACAAAAACATATTACATAAAATGCATATTTTCTAGAACAATATTGTTTATTTTTTTTATAAAAATCTTTAATTTCACAAAAAATAAGTAGTGATAACAAATACAACCCCTGGCGAAGAGACGTCGCCGATCCCATATCAGGCACCTTACATTAAACAATGACTACCGTCTCGTAAAATCACTATATGCCTATCAGGTTTACAACAACTGATGAAAGTTTACCAGCTCTGCTTCACAAACAATATTGCGAAAGCAATCTTTACGAAGGCCGAGCCCCAGGTACAGAGCATACCTACCGGTTAGTTGCCGGTCGAGCAAACCCAAGAAACAGAACTCCTGTTGGCTCACCCCGCTTGCAGTTTGTTAAATTACCCCTTAGCCCCTCACCCGCATCTTCCTTCAATGGTGGTGATTGAATTTTGAGAAAACAGGCAGTTAGCAAACCATCCCTTCAGCGAAAAGACGGACCGATTTGGTTCATGAGTCACGCATCGCTCCGCGGGGAGTGACGCGATCATTAAAAAAATCTACCGAAATAAAAACAACGAAAGAGTGATACAGTTTAACTCCAATTAAAGTGAACCAATTCATCAGCGATATAGCTTTCCCCAGTTAATGTTAATCTGCCCATTAGTGACATGTGACAAGTGTATCTATAATAATCGCCCACCCCTTATGTTTAATTTTCTAATCTTTATAATATACCCGTAAAATCAATGCTTGTGTATAAAACGTTTTGATTAAAGAAACCCAGCTCTGCGCGGGGCGTTAACAAATTTAATAATTGTGTTCTTACTATGCCTTTGCCAATATTATGTGACATCATACCTATAAACACACACAATGCGTAACACGAATCCTCGATGCCTCTCTCTCATCCCCAAAGTACCAGGATTTCACTAATTAAATGACACCACCTGAGTTCGTCATTCCCAAGGTAAAAGTAGGTACCATAGCCCCCACAAGGGGGGGGGGGGGGCTACAGGGCTCTGGCCTGGGAGCCCGGACTCAGGAGGGGCCCGGCGTGGCGACTAGACCAGATAAGGGAGATAAACACACATCACAAATTTGCTCTCATAGTGAAAAAAAGTCGCCTGCGGTGTTATTTTCTTTCGATAATGTTGTGCTTGTACGATACAATTTTTAACTATGTATCGATACTCGACAACTCTACAATTCAAATATATATATTATAAGATACAAAAGAACACTAAATATACACATCAATATTACCGCGTACACCAGTGCCTTTATCCTTAGCAATAGGTAGGGGGGCCTGCCAAAGATCCTAGCCTTGGAGCCCGCTTCAGGATGTGGCGGGCATGGTAGGTACCTACTAACATTAATAATAAATTATCTAAAATTATTCTTTGGGAAATAAATCAGTGAAGTACCTGCAAAGTATTCGAATATAATTGATATTATATGTTCGAACAAGGACATCTTGCTCACGTGTTAAAACTATGAACTAACATTCTCTCCCAGTGCAGCTAATCACACTTCCGTTTTCAAATTCAAGAGGCGCCCCCAAATTTATCATTTTATTTTACGCTCCAGTGATGTTAGAATAATTATATTATATTGTTCATTCTTAGTTTATTGCCTAGAATAAAAGCAGTCGCACCTACAAAGAGAGCCGATACATTATTTAACACCCTTCTAGCACGCGTTGCCACCATGACAGGTACGTCACTGAGAAGTCTTCTATATGCAACTACAGCGACGTCCTGTTATCACCGATTTCTTGTTGTCGGAAAGTCATCAAGCCGGGCAAGATAGTAAAGATATACATACACAGAAATATTAAATATAAAAATAGAATATTAATAATTATGAGTCAGTTATGTAACTAAGTTGTCTACATATTAACATAGATACATCGGAAACGTTATGGAAATGAAATGTAGGTACTAGTGTAAGAGGGAATTATTAAGAGAAAATGAGAATAATAAAAATTCAATACAAAACAACATTATAGAAGTGGCACATTTAAAGGAAGAGTGTAGAATGTATTAAAAGTAGGGAAATACCCAACAATTTAAGTTGTTTAAAAAGTGAGTAGCGAGCATAGGTCGTAAGACAACAAAGAAACTTTTAGTCTGTCAATTGCAATGACTTGCAAAGACCAATGGCTAGTATTGTTATGTAAATTCAGTTCTAGGAAATAAAAAAATATTTCGTAGGATTTTTGTGTAGTAACAATTCTAACCCCCAGGTACTTGAATCTGTCGACGCTCTCGATGTTTTGTCCGTCACGCTGAGAGTGAAGAGGCGACGTTGGACCTGGCTCAGCTACGTGCCACGGATGCCAGAAGAGAACCCCAACCTGGCTTGCCAGTTCTCCAAGCCGACCGGATTCCGGCATCCTGGAAGGCCCCTAAATACTATCTATAGAGCTTATACGGCCGAGCTACGGGATGCTGGTTTGACGTGGAACGAAGCAAGAAGACTGGCGAGCGACAGGGGTTCTTGGAAGCGCCACGTGGTGTCCATATACTCCAATTAAAGTGCGGATAATATGGGCAAAGACAATAAAATTCTAATAATTTTTGATTAATAGCTACTGCTCATCATCTGCTACTCAGAACAGTTCAGTGGAGCTGCACTCGTACTAATCACGGAGGTGGTTAAGCCACGAAATGCGGTGCCGTCCTCTGCTACGCTTCACATTGATCTTTCCTTGAATGACAAGTTGGGGAATGGTGTATTTTTGTCCTCTCATAATGTGGCCGGGGTACTGTAGTTTCCTGGTTTTGATACTACGTAGAACTTCTCGGTCCTTCCCCATTCGATTGAGAGCTTCAACATTTGTCACCCGGTCAGTCCACGGAATTTTGAGGATGCGTCTATACAGCCACATCTCGAAAGCTTCAAGTCTCCGTGACATCTCTTAGTTTAGCGTCCATACTTCCATACTATAGAAAAGAATTGGGAGCACATAATAACCTACCATACGCAGTCTCAGAGGTTAAGATCTCGATTGCTAAGGAGGCGTCTCATTTTGAGAAATGCGCTCCTTTCGGTCTCACTTCTAGTTTTTATTTCCTGAGACTGGTCCCATTTCTCATTGACCCATGGGTACCTAAATATTTATAATGGGTCACACGTTCGATTGGGTCGCTGTTAATGACAAAATTTGTGTTGGTGTCTGGTGTCGCTATTTTTTATACAAGTAATAGTTTCGTTTTCTTGAGGTTCATTTTTAAACAATGACATTTACATCGTATTATTATTATAAAAATATTGCTGGATAATTTCTCAAACATTGGTAAGAAAGTTTAAAATATTCCTACGACAATTAATGCAGTACATTTTGTATTGGCTTTAAATTTCTTGCTAACGCTATTAAATAATAATATTATATTATAATGTCTTAATCAATGACCCATAAAAAATGAAGAAGATTAATAAAATTTTATTAATACGATTGAAAAAGGTCAGCGTGACTATATGTGTGAATTGTATTGGTACCTACGAAATTGTGGTTCTGTTCTGTTATCAGGAATATAGCGTAAAACACATTTTGAAAATAGCCGATAAACTGGATTATTTGTAAGGTAAACCTAACCAAACCTAATTTAACCTAACCTTATGACGTGACCCCGGTCCCGGAATAATCCCAAAGGCACTTTATCTTCAACCGGTCCAGCCCTTAGACCGATTGAGCACCTTCGCTTAGCTAGCTCAGCTCTATTTGGGAGGAGGTAGTCAGTTCGACACTATTTGAATACACCATAACAATATTATTTAACTTTTTATTGTTTAAAGAACCGCCACCTAGTGATAGGCTGGCGTTCGGATAGTTAATTATTATATTAACCTCCAAATTAAATTTACTTTCGTAAATACGAGTATATACGCAATCACCAATGACGGCTGACCTCCTGTCACTTTTCCCTTAAGTCAGATGTTTTCCGTAGACATCGCAAGTTATTTAAAAAAAAAAAAAAACTTCTTCGATAATAATGATTTAATTATTTATTTAAATTAATTTCAGTAAATAAATTTATTATATTTAAATGTCCATTAACAATTACACAATTTATTTTAATAGCAAATAATTACTTAGTTATTTTATAAACTTATTTAACTTATTTATTACATAAAGTTAACTAATTATAATTATTTTTATATTTATTTAATATACGGTTGCACACTTATATGCTATGAGCCGCCGACTATAAACTTTAGGAAGCTATGCACCTTTTTTAAAAAAAAATAGATCGTGACTTGATGACGCGACGCTGTGACGATATGTTGTTTACAACACCAACTGACAGCTCAAATCACCACGTCACCCGTTGTGACGTCTTGACTGATGACGCGACGAAGTATTTCGCGAATGAAAATATCGCGAGAATATTTTAAAACTACACGAATTTGCTCTACACTTGAGCACGACCTTACGGGCCTATTAGAAAATCAACGACTGACGACTCTGAAAATGTATGGTCTTTTATATCCTCCAGAAAGGGACCCCCCGAGATTTGACGTCACAGGTGCAAGTTTCCCCCACTCTGAATTTACGTTTTCTTTGAATAACTTTACTAAAGAATTACTCATATCTTTAATCAAGAGATTACGTTCACGTATAGAGGTTCTAATACTAAACTTGTCATTGAAATATGGATTTTATTAACTTTAAATACTGAAAAGGGTCAAGAAAGGTCTTACATGAATTTTCTGGGCGTGTTCACACGCAAAAAGCGAGCCAATGGGGCAGTTTTTCTACCTCTTCCATCAGACCAAGAGTCAAAGTCAAAGCTGTTTATTTTCCGGCTTTTCCGGAAAATTATGATCATTTAATTAGATAAAAATAAGCAATTTATAAATACCTATAAGTGTTACAAGTTTAGTGACAATCGTAAAAGTCCCTATGGTATTTTTAACACAGATTGGACAAATATCTCGTCGCTATAGGATTGGTTTCCCGAATAGACCAAATGTTCAGGCGACTAAAAAGAAATTTCATAATCCTATATTTAAATACATGGAGATATTTAAACTGTTATTTTTACATCATATGAATAATGTATTCATTATCATTACAAAGTAATTTAAAGAAAGGGATGGTTCTAGTCCAATTAGATACAAAAAACATTCTGGATTAAAAGGTCGATTTCGACAAAAACGGATATTCGGGAAACCAATACTATAGCGACGATCTATCAATTCATTTATCGGGTTCGCGGTAAAAATAAAAATGTATCCGTACAAAACGATGCGTAACATGAATATGAATGATAAAAATTACCGCTCGAACGTATTAATGCGAATAGAATGGCGCAAAATTAAATTCAGCCGTTTCTTTTATACCAAAACTTCGCGCGCTAATTGTCGTTAGCTGGAAGTACGTACAACCAAAATTTATTTAATTATGTTTATAAAACACTTCAACTTAGAAGAATAACTTTAGATCTAATCTAGATTTCTACGACAAGTATTTATTTATAAGGTTTAAAAGTTACCTATTTAGGGTAAATTTTTAAAATTTAAAATTGATCTGTCGGGGTTAATTGACAGATCTAAAGAACAATTTCTATTTGTAAATTAGGAAAGCAATCGAGTCCTTGGACTTACATTGTTAGAATTTCTATTTCCGAAATTCCTTCATCTATCTTTTATAAAGGTAGGTACTTAAAATTCGTACACCACTCATTATAATTAAAAGTGAGCGTATGCAATCAGTACTTACAAAATGTAATCATTAGATTTTAATTACGACAATATATGATATCATAATTAAATTATTTAAGATATTTTATTTTGGCTACCGGAAAATACTTTGTAACCAAATTTGAAAAATAAAATTAATTTTTATATAATCCAAAATTAGATTAAATATGAATGAACATCTGTTAACAATGCTAAGCAAATGATATCACATATGTCGTTTACAATTTATTATCTTTTTTTAACCTTAATTCTATACATTTTAATTACTTACAATTTACCTTATAAGACCGTTCGGCCTTATTGAAAGAAAACTCATCCATAGTTCATTCTGAGTGGCTATAAGTCACTCAGATTGTACTATGGAACTCATTACATAATTGTTATAGCTTTGTTTAGAGGTAGGCCGCGTAATTTTAAACCAAAATCGATATTTAAGGTCGGACCGAAAAGTTGTTACGTCACAAATTTTATGAAAAGAATGTCAGCTGAAGGCGTATATTTTATGGCCGTGTCACTAACCTAACATAACCCAAACTAACAAATAATCCAGTATATCGGGTATTTTCAAAATGTGTTTTCCGCTGTATTCCTGATAACCGAACAGTATATCGTGCATAGTAGCATCCAATATGATTACAATATATTATTACGAACGTGAGTTGTTTTGTGTTTTTTTAGTATACGAGATGTCCTACAAGAGTAATTACATTGGTCACATTTGAATGGCTTTTCACCAGAATGAGTCATTTTGTGTATTTTTAAAACATTAGATACACGACAGGAGTACTTGCATTGGTCGCATTGAAATGGCTTTTCATCAGAATGAGTCATTTTGTGTACTTTCAAAGCACTAGAATGTATGCAAGAGTATTCACAATTGTCACATTTAAGTGGCTTTACACCAGAATGAGTCATTTTGTGTCTATTCATATAACCAGATGTTTTACAAGAGTAATTACATTGGTCACATTTGAATGGCTTTTCACCAGAATGAGTCATTTTGTGTATTTTTAAGACATTAGATACACTACAAGAGTACTTGCATTGGTCGCATTGAAATGGCTTTTCACCAGAATGAGTCATTTTGTGTGTTTTCATATAACGATATTGATTACAAGAGTAATTACATAGGTCACATTTAAAAGGCTTTTCATCAGAATGAGTCATTTTGTGTATTTTCAAAGCACTAGATTGTATGCAAGAGTATTCACAATTGTCACATTTATGTGGCTTTTCACCAGAATGAGTCATTTTGTGCCTGATCATATCAATAAATCTTAAACATGAGTAGTTACAATGGTCGCATTGAAAAGGCTTTTCACCAGAATGAGTCATTTTGTGCGTTTTCATATAACGAGACTGATTACAAGAGTAATTACATCGGTCACATTTGAATGGCTTTTCACCAGAATGAGTCATTTTGTGTATTTTTAAAACACTAGATACACTACAAGAGTATTTGCATTGGTCGCATTGAAATGGCTTTTCACCAGAATGAGTCATTTTGTGTATTTTTAAAACACTAGATACACTACAAGAGTACTTGCATTGGTCGCATTGAAATGGCTTTTCACCAGAATGAGTCTTTTTGTGTTTTTTCATATAACGAGATTGATTACAAGAGTAATTACAAAGGTCACATTTAAAAGGCTTTTCATCAGAATGAGTCAGTTTGTGTATTTTCAAAGCACTTGCTTGTATGCAAGAGTATTCACAATTGTCACATTTATGTGGCTTTTCACCAGAATGAGTCATTTTGTGCCTGATCATATTAATAAATCTTATACATGAGTAATTACAATGGTCGCATTTAAAGGGCTTTTCATCAGAATGAGTCGTTTTGTGTACTTTCAAAGCACTAGGTCTTATGCATAAGTAATTACAATGGTCACATTTATATTGCATTTCTTCAGAATTTCTCAGATTCGTGAAATCAGATCGAGTGCTTTTGTAATTTTCCATTTTATCCGCTATCGATATTTCATGACACATTTTGTGAAGCTTCAATAAAGACAGCGACGCAAAAAAATCAAAACAAAAACTGCACACAAAGTTTTTGTTATAAAATGATTTTCTCTCCAACTTTATAACAGCTACTAATATTTCGGGATCTGTGACGTTGGATTGTATAATATGATTACGTTTAACAGTGCGACTGACTATATTAGTAATCGCTTCATATAGTCCCAATTCTTTTTTAATGTCTTGATAGTCAATCTGTATTTCATCGTATGGCTCTTGTATTTCTCTCTCTAATAATCCGAGACTACCAGAAAACGTCACGACAGTGGTTGCAGGGCTCAACTATAAGAAGGCAAAGAATCGCATGAACATAATATAGGTAAACGACATAGGTCAATTAGAGAATATTTGAAAAAAAATGTGGGAACTTTATCATGCAGGGCGGATAGAATTCAGAAGAAGAAGAGTGGATATGTGGATAAGTAATATAACTATGTGTTCCAATGGATTCAAGTTCTGTACTATTCGATTTAAGTCGTTTTTTGCGACCTGGGTTTTGCCTTTCGGCATCTTTAGGCATCGTGTACACTCACCAAAGGCAAACACACACTGACAACGAACACTCTTAACTATATAAAGTAGGTAAAAACTCCATTACCTACCTATCAAGTCAAAGGTCACAAAAAATACAATAAACAAATTATGAATAGTTGAAGTGCCAGTAAAAAACCTAATTAGTAAAAACCCTATCTTATTAATAACAATACACCCGATCGCATTTTATAATATATCGGCAAAATCTAATAATAGACCATTAATTTTATTAAAAAAAAAACTACACTCAAGAGGTGTAAATCGTCAATTCTAAGAAAAATATTTAATGGAGTTAACTAATGAGATATTAGTCTTTAATAATACTCTTACATGGTACTTACTTTTTTATAACATTATTTAAAAAAAACTATACATATAAACTCGCCTATTATAATATATATAAACTCACCTAATATAATATATATTTATATACACACATATACATACCAAAATCCTCATCCATGCATTCTCATACATACATATATGAAAATGCCGAAAGGAGAAACCCAGGTCGCAAAAGACGACTTAAATGGAATAGTACAGAGCTTGAATCCATTAGAATTTAAATTCAAATTCGATCAAGTACCTTAAGCCGATAGTATTATTATTACTGTGTCTTTCGTTTTAGGTTATTTTAAATGAAGGGTTTCCTATATACCTGATTTCCTGGGTTGCATTCGGAATAAGAGCAAGATGGTTGAGAGTAATCATAATTGCTTTGCTCTACATCCTCTTGAACAATCTCATTCTCTGACTCAACCCGCTCTAAATCAGTCTCCACTTTTACAGTGGTGGAGTATTTTGAGGGTATCTATAAAAATACATTAATTTTATTATTAAAAAAGGAGATTAGTGTATTCTTATGGTGAAATGATAATATAGTGTGCTGAAACGAAATCGGCGAGGTTTTGCAACATTATGCCGTATGATATTGGCTGGATTTATGCCCACCGGATTCAATTATGTTGCGTTTATAGTGGAGAAGCAGAAGATCAAGAAGGATGGAAAGTCTTCGTCGCTCAAATGATGGCAAAATTTAAAAGATTTTTTAGGTTTATTAATTTTTAAACGCATTTACAAAACCGATATTTTTTTAAAACGGTACATATTCAATCACGCGCGTTAACATGATCTTACTCTCTACTTCATTTATAGTTTGCCAATTTATGGCGACGGCCGTATGTTGTATCTTAACCAGGTCAATAGTTATTATAAAGCAATCATTATTCGTAGGATGTTTATCACATTTGAATGGTCAAAGAGATAGCTTATAATCAATCTTTAGAATTATCTTCAAATGTGTTATTCGTGCCCATTTTTTGAATAATGAAATGCATAATTCTTGTCAAATTTAGGATCACAAAGATTATAAATATATTTTCTATCGTAAATGTCACTATATAATGTTAATATTAATTTTACTCCTGTTTTTTTTGTAAATGCGTTTGAAAATAATTACTTAAATATAAAAAATCTTAACACCACCGCACATGGATCTACTGAAACATGACTTATTTAAAAACTTTAGAGCTAGAGGTTTAAAAGAATACCATTTTATATAATAAAAATTACAGAAGAAATCAACAAGAGAATCATGTCTGCGGATAAATGATATTTTGGCCTGTTAAGACATTTTACGTCCCGCATACTACGAGTATCTCGCCGAACTAAAAGCACTCTTTACAAGACGCTTGTTAGGGCAGTGCTCACCTACGCATCGTAAACCTGGACATTAACTCTGCGAAATGAACGAGCCCTGAATATCTTTAAAAGAAAAATTCTCCGCCGTATATATGGACCGAACAGGGACGGCACCAATTGGAGGAGAATATATAATGCTGAGCTTTACGGGCTGTACATTGCAGCGCAGTTCAATCAATTAAGATTGGGACACTGCGATGGCTAGGTCATGTGCACCGTATGAACGACAATGAACCGGCAAAGAGAGTGATGTCCAGCAATCCAATAGGGCATAGAAGAAGAGGAAGGCCAAAGATTCGTTGGTTGGATGGAGCTGCCAGTGACTGCCGTTTTCTGGGGGTACCGATTTGGAAAGCGGCCACAATGGATAGGGACAGGTGGAGGGAGCTGTTGGAGGAAGCCAAAACCCACACCGGGTTGTCGCGCCCCTGATGATGATGATGATGATGATGAAGTTTGAGGCTTTCACGCTTGTTTTTTTCTCCTTTGTTCCTTCTTTACTAAGAAGAAAGAAGGACACTTGGTGGAAACCCAAAAATCTACTACGATAATAACAAAGTTAATTCAAAACGAACGTTCCAAACTTACCTTATTTAAATCAATCGGTTTTACCATTACTGGCGACTCATTTAGAGTAGCTATAATGGGTGAAATTGTTAAAAAGTTTCCTTCCACGTCTATTGAAAAATTTCCAATTCGATTTCCGAAATGACCCCATATTTCTTTCGGGGAAACACTTTTTTCCTGTTTACTTATGTCGTTGGCGTCTTTTGTTGATTGTTTCTGAGAATGTTTATCCTAAGAAAGATCACAATACAATGTATTACATAAATATTATCGATTAAAAAATAAACGCTAATTGATCAGGTATGTCTTTTATAATAAATAACCTTCGAAAAACTAACCTCGGCATCGTCGGCATACTCTTGTTTGATGTAAGTATTTGACTTTGTGTTATTTCCTTGTAAAGACATATCCAACAAATGTTGCTCATCTCCATCAGGTTCAAAGTCAATTGCATCGCGATTTACGTCCATTTTATGCACCGAAAGCGTTCTCGAAGATTATCTAGTCACAATAAATCAATTGTAAGCAATCCTGACAGACAGTAATTAGCAATTCTGGCAGCCGTGATAATAGACGATGATTACTTACGCCATAGACAAAAGATAGTGCCTAATGTTGCCACATTGGATAAGGTACCTACATACATACATTTTGCCGAGTGGACATTGCATATTTTTTTGTATTATGTCATTGATGCTACTGATCAACGAACGAATAAAAAGTAATTTTGTGTTATTTATAATATGTAGATTGTTTACCTACTCACCGAACGACATTCCAGCCAAGTCCATTTAATTTTCCTAACGCATTTTATCAGAATCTTGCGTTCACCTTATCAAACAATTGCACATTGCATGCCTTAATGCAATATACACAACTATTTGCATTTCCCTATTTTCAATGCGATTATCCAGTGACGTCCCAAGACAAAACCGCCCCATTTTTTTTAATAGTACCTATTTTTTATCATCCTTTCATGACTCTAATATCTAAAATATGCGTTGTGAGGATACATTACTAACTAAAAACATACCAGTAAAACATTCAAAATTAAATTTAGATAAGAAATATAAAAAGCGAATAATTTATATATTTTTTTTTCACGACCATGTCTGATCCTAATATGATCATATGGGTCTCCACAGAGTAGAGGTTTGTATTAACAGATTTTGGTCTTAAGAGAAATGGATGTCAGCCACTTGCTCAAACTATAAGGTCCATACCCTGACTCACACACAAATTGAAAAACAATATGTGTACTTGCCAGACCCGGGATCGAACCAAAGACCCACGGCGTTATAGTCCAACACGCCACCGTGTGTGTGAATATAATATGTATAGGTAAATAAATTAGACACCCTATACACCAGAGTTTGAAGTTTTATTTGAATGATATTTCTGACACATTTAGTTTGTATCATTATAGCATTTTTGCTATGCTATTATTGTACAAATACCTTAATTAGTATAATTAAAATTTGGCTATTTATATTTCTATATAATCCAAATATTGATTCTTTCAGCGCCTTTCGAGTAACTGCCGCCCCCAAGCGACGCACAATCTGCCTACCCCCACGGGACGTCACTGCGATTATCGCATAAGCGTAATCACCGCTTTATTATAGCATTAAGGGTCAATTACATTGAGCTACTTTACGAGCTGTTTGTTGGCGAATTTAATAGCGGGCGATTCAACTATGGCGATTGTGATGATAGATGACACACAAAACTTTCCATTCAATGAGAAGCCAAAAAGCTAGCGACTATTTTGAGAGAACGTAGTTGGTTTTTTACCGGGAAATCGCTACTACACTCTACTGCGCCGGCGTCTAGCGTGTAAAGTTGGCCGGCTTTCAACTTATCTCGGTAGATTGTTTACAATCTGCTTGTTAGCTTGGTCGATGATGACACTGTGCGACTTTACAGGCAGATTGTAAATAGGCCAACAAGCAGCTCTTAAAGTAGCTCATTGTCATTGACAATTAGGTAGTTGTACAAGTAATCTAAAAATAATATTGCAATATATTAAATAAAGTTAATAGTCTATGATCTGTAAATTGTAAATGATGGCAACATTTGATTCGAGTGGCTGTCAAAATATTTGATGTGACAACGTTGCGAATAGGTCCAGCTAATAATTCGTCCGATATTCATCCATTAAAGACCAAAATTTTGAAAATGGACATTAAAATCGAGCCAGGAGACTTCGAATACAATACAGAAACACCACTCAGTGGTGTCTCCGGGTTATTCAACTCTCCCAACATTCCTGAAGATCATATTTTGCAATCGCCAGTCAAGCAAGAACATGTGGAGACAATTGAGTGCACTTTTGAGGTGGGTACCTCTTTTATTTTGCAATAATTTGAACTAGTAAGTATTATGTTTAGTATATAGTAGTTTAATTCTGATTCTTTAATTCCAACGTAATTACTATATTAAACGTATGTACGTAAATGAAATACTTAGAGCAGTTATCACCTGTAATGTGACAATCAAACGCAATGTTCAGTTCTAAATGAATAGGTATATAATCAAGCCTTTGTAACACTGTTTAATGAACTTAGTCGAAACCTAGCCACAATATATTATTATGTATTATAATGTTTCATGCAGTGCCTTTCAGATAATTAACTGTTTCTGTTCATTTTTACAACGTTTTTATTAGATCGTATTCTTATTTGTCCGTTGGTTGTTTGCCCAGTACAAATCTTGCAATCGATTTTTAACTAAATTCCCGACTAGCTACACATTCGAAACTTTTAGAATATATCAGAACACGATGCCAATGCATTATTTTAATACTTTTAACCAGAATTGAATTCATTTTTAGCTTATTCTTTTTGTATAAAAATTTATTTCGGAAGAAACCCATAATCCAAACCACTATTATTGGTTACTAGGGGTCTGGGGTCCTAGTAACGAAATTATTAATATATACGTGCGTTACTATGAAAATCAATATGAAATGTCAAAATGACACTTCAGTATTATTTCTATCAAGTACAAATTGTTTTAATCTTTTAAGCTAGTCAAGTCAAGTTTATATGATTCAACAGAAAATATAAAAACGTTGTATATAAAACGTTCTTTTTATCTTGTAGTGATTATTTTATTGTTTTGATTTTAGGTTGACATCAAACCTGAAATATACGAAACATCTGAAGTCGATCGCATATCTCAACAAACCCACAATGACAACAGCTGTCTTGTCCTAAAAAGTGAAAACGATTCGCATGTAAGTTTATATCGCTACCCACAAATGTTTAAAACCAATCATCATCCCTTTAGGTACCTTTTTCATGTATCTAAAATCCGCTACGAACCTTGCCCCCACAGAACAGATAATAACTAGAATTCCTATCGGCTATATGCAATAATATGCTACATTTTGATGCATGGTTTTGAATGTGTCAATGTCCTGCTAAAATGAAACACGAATTATGCACGTGCAATAATGTGTCAGTGAACAGTGGCGGCTCGTGGATAAGATATCTGGGGGTGCTGCGGTTGATTAAAAATAAAAAAATGTTTATTTTTTATTATATTTAACTATTAACATCAAAATTAAATGTAAATTGTTAATTATATTAATAAGTAATAAAAATAAAGAACTTTGCATAAATTACTTGCAAATAAACTTTACCAATGCCAATAAATCATTGAAGCTATATTTCTTTCCTCCGCTGTCGCGCGCCTGCTCACGTACTGTCACGTGCTACTCATATACTGGCGGGCCGGATGTACCGATCAAGCTCCCAGCTGCGTGCCCCGCTCCCCGCACCCCTCCTACGCCTATTCGAGCATATTTGTTTGAAAACGGTACTGCAGTTCCGCGGTGTATGATAATTATTGAATATATCGGTGCGCGGGTGAGCTTAATTCACGTTTAAATAATATCGATACTTTCATATAATAAATTTATGTTTATTATAATATTCCATGTTTCTCGATTTGCTTGGGGATGCTGCAGTTCCGTAGTGCATATAGACGAGCCGCCATTGGTAATACATCAATATTAAATGAGCGTCAATGCATAAACCGAGAGTAGGTGTCAGTATTCGACGTATGACGTATTCTTTACACATGTTTAAGCTTATCAGTTACCTGCTACTTCTCACCCGTTAGGTATTTGAGTTCCGATTGTTTTTGAGTTTTCTGCTTGCCCCCGATGTTTGGAGTCAAATTTCCTAGTAATTTAAACATTTTTGTATAAATTACTAATTTTTTAAACAGCCCACACATAAGGAACCAGAAAACATTATTTTTGTCTACTTCACCATCTTTCAGTGAAGGTTTATCGTACAAGAGAAACTGGTCTGCCCCATCAAATTCTTATAGTATATAGGTCTGTTACCGAACGTTGAGGCGATTACAGATACAAAAGATTCTGTGTATTATTTTACAGGCTGATCCTTTTTGGATTACTTTTAGATTAGATTTTTTTCCTAAATCAAAACAAAGAATTCCAAAGGTCGATTTAAAAATTTGAAACTTCCTGTTTGTAAACAATGCATCTGTGTGAGTTCTGCCCGCCTCGATTCCGGTTGTGCTACCTATACCTACCTATTTATTATATTTCACAACAGAAAGTCGCTCGTTTATGTCAACAAGCCCATTATGGGAACTGCTTAGAACCAAAAATTGAAAACGATTCGCATGTAACATTACATTGCTACAAACAGATGTTTAAAATTAATCATCTCTCCGTTGTAAAGCTTGCCGTGGATGTCTGGAGTCAGATATCCATCTATTTTAAAATCATATATTCAATTCATCACGGATTACAGCCGATTTTAATCGAAAGTTGTTTAGTAGGTATCAGTGGCGCACCCAGGATTTAATATTGGGTGGGGCCCAAGGAAAAGAATGTCAATTAGTACATAGGCTCGTTTTCTTCTTCATATAATTATTTTTACATATTTTCACAATACACGGGGGTATATTTGTACAGTTTCTTCTAGTTTTTATTAAATTGGAGGAATAACGGCGGTAATCGTTGAGCGTGTCATCAGCGACTGGCGGATTGGAATTGACTAACAGTGACCATGCTGGACGTGTGCGCCTAGTATGCTAAAACATAACTCAAATATTGTCGGCTGTGCTACCCGCTTGGTCTAGACTCTAGAGAGCTACAATACGTATGCTGAATTGCACTGAAAAAAAAATTCTTTTGACTTACACTACCACCGACTAGTGGGTGTAGTCGTTCTTTTCGCCGAATGTTTATCGTCTATATTTGGTTTTTTAATATTAAAGTTCCAAAATATTAATTGAAAATGGACAAAAAAAGTATTAGTGCATTTAAATTATACGAAAACCTACTCAACACAGCATAATTTCTCGTTTATCGGTCTTTTGTCTATTGCACTCAGTGTACTTACACCATGGTCCCCACATCCTGAAACGGGCCCTCAGGCTAGGGTATTTGGGGGGGCCCTTACCGCAAAGATTAAAGGCGGTGTGAAATACTACATTAACGTTTTTCAAATTGTGTTTTAGTTCAAATTACACATATATGTATGAATAATACAGTGAATTATTGGAGATTTTTAATACATCTACTTTAATAATAGAGCTGTCAAGTATCGACACATAATCATCAGAAAATATATTGTACAATTATATAATCTAAAATGTTCATGGCGGAGTATAGTAGCGCCTTTTTTTACTATTAAAGTTAATTTATGATGTGTGTTTATCTGGTCAACCCGACACGCCGGGCCCCCAGGCATGACCTACACAACTTATTCTTAGGTCAATAATTATTGTAAAGCAAACATTATTTGTAGAATGTTTATCTCATTTGAATGTTTAAAGACAGCTTATAATCAGTATCTTTAGAATTATATTTAAATTTGTAAATCTTGCCTATTTTTTGAATAATAAAATGCCTAATTCTTCTCAAATTTGCGATCACAGAGATTATCAAAATATTTTTTTATCGTAAATATTTCACTATAATAATTTCAACATAAATTTTACTAATGGTTTTATAAATCAATAAATATAACAAAATCTTAACACCACTGCACATGGATGTACTGAAATATGACTATATTCTAAAATCTAAAACATTAGAGCGAAAGGTTTAAAAGAATACTATTTTATGTAATAAAAATACTTTATGCAGTCATCAACTGTTTAAAATAAATATAAAGGATAATAAGGCTTCAGAATTATATAAATAGATTATCTATAACGTTTAAGGAATGTTCAGGGTTATGCTCTGAAAATAGCATAAAACTCCATTTTGACCTACGCTATGTGGGCCGTCAATGTAAGATTATTTTTATTATTAATGATATACATTTATTACCCTAGCTATTATGACATTGACCTTACGTTATTATTTTGCAGATGCTTAACCACACACGTGGATCGGATCATAATTGGGATGGGAGTCTACCGGGTGATAACAAGTTAAACGCTGCCATATATAAATTCGAAAATAATCCTGACGATTTCACTAACCCCCCGGGTTCTGCACCTGATGAATCCCGTCACGTGGTACAGTCTCCTAAGATAATTATAAACATACCGAACATCAAACGGGAAGCCCATTTACACAATATAACAAAAGAGGTTCAAATTAGGTTGAGAAGACTGGATCATTTCCCTCGTAACTTTGTTTGCAGTATTTGTTGGGCAATTTTTGGATCCCTTAAAGATCTAAATGGACACAAGATTTTTCACATTGGGACGATTAACGATCAGTCAAATGTAAACGTTTCTGATAGTAATACTCACTTATGTGTCATTTGTTCATATAAATGTATTTCATCAAGCGAATTGAAGATACATCAAATGTCTCATCCAGGTAAAAGCCAAGAAAATTATCACACGTGTGATAGTTGTTCTTACAAAAGTATTTCAAAAAGTAAAATTAGAATACACCAAATGATTCATACAGGTGAAAAGCCATTTGAATGTGACGTATGCCAGTATAAATGCTCAACCAATTGTCATCTCACTACACATAAACTTACCCATACAGGTGAAAAGCCATATACATGTGATGTGTGCTCTTATAAATCATCGAATAAAAGTAGTCTCACCAGACATAAGCTTACACATTCAGGTGAAAAGTTATTTAAATGTGATATATGTCCATACGAATCTTCGGCTAAATATAATCTTCGCATGCATAAACGTTCCCACACCGGTGAGAAACCTTTTGAATGTGATATATGCTCATATAAAAGCTCGATGAAGAATAGAGTCACCAGACATAAACTTACACATACAATTGATAAGTTATATAAATGTGAATCGTGCACATATCAATGTTCATCTAAAAGAAATCTTTCTAGACATTATCTTACCCATACCGGTGAAAAGCCATTTGAATGCGATTTATGCCAATTTAAATGTTCGACTAATAGTTATCTTTCTATACATAAACTTATACATAACAATGCAGAGCCATATCGGTGTGATGCATGCTCATACAAATCCTTGTTTAAAAGTCATTTCGATAGACATAAACACACTCATACAGGTGAAAAACCGTATCAATGTAATATTTGTTCATATAAATGCCTAACAAATAGTAGCCTCAAACAACATAAACTTACCCATACAGGTGAAAAACCTTTTAAATGTAATATGTGTGCATACAGAAGCTCGTGTAAAAGTAATCTAACAATGCATAATTTAACTCATTCAGGAGAAAAGCCATTTGAATGTGATATTTGCTCTTTTAAAAGCTCGACTAACAGTGGTCTTCGTCGACATAAAAATATCCATACGGGCGAAAAATTATTTAAATGTGACGTATGTTCATATAAATGTTTAACAAATCGTTATCTCACACAACATAAGCTTATTCACACAGGTGAAAAGCCTTATAAATGTGATTTATGCCAATATAGATGCTCGTGCAAGAGTAATCTAATCGTACATAAATTAAAGCACACAGGTGAAAAGCCATTTGAATGTGATATATGTTCATTTAAATGCTCGACTAAATTTGGCTTACGGCGACATAAAAATTCCCATAATGGTGAAAAACCATATGAATGTGATGAATGCTCGTATAAATGCTTGACTAAATGTAACCTCGACAAACATAAACTCACCCATACGCAGGGCTTGAAATAGACCGGAGCACCGTTCCGGTTAATGAAATCCCCAATACTATCGTTCCGAGTCGTGGAACAATTTATTTAACCGTCTGAGCTAAGCAAGCCATATAAGAAAAAAATCTCAATCATTTCCATAGAAAAACACATATAAGATTAAATAACTATTTTAATATTTTCGTAAAATTTTCTATTTTGAGCGCTGCCCATACGGTTGAATCACCTTAGACGCCACCCATTGCATTGCTAAATGAAGCTGCGTGCTGTGCGTTTGGTTTGTGGATGAGCGAACGCATTTGTATACTAATATTTGAGATCATAGACCATTTCGCTGGTGTTCGCCCAAAGTGCTCGCACTAGACGCTCAGAATTAAACTATAATTTTCTATTTTTTTTACGTTATATAGTATTTTTAAGCGGTCAAAATGCAACCATTAGGTAAAAATATCCATAATTTAAGTTATTTTAATGAAAAACGGTCACTTGATATTAAAATATATAATAATATACAAATAAATTATCACGAACATGTATCAACTTACCTATGAAACGTAATACCATCTTCTTGCTTATCAGTACGGCTACCACATTTTAATACAACACACAGAACCATCTTTTCTACTTAATTAACTATAAATATTTAACACTGACTTTATGTTTTACACAAAAAAAAGCAATTTTAGTAATACGCGCTCGCAGGTTATCGACGCTTAGTTAAGCAACAAACTAAGATTTGGCGGCGACACCATAGCAAATCATCTGACACATCTGTAAACCTTTTATCTTACTCTAGCGCGTGTCGCAGAGATTATAAGGGTGCCGAATACTTTCTGACTCGCACTTGTGCATCGTTTTTGTTCAGGCCTTGTATTTTTCATATTTTTTAACCTAAATAATTATTTATATACCTAGTGAGTTGTTCAGATGACGTTATCTGAATGTGTGTGTTATCGATTGATCAAATATATAACCACTTATTCTCGTTATAATGTGTCCATGACTTAGTAGAACTGATAAGCCAATATAATAAGACCTATTCTAATAATCTGCAAAAATGCATGCTCTATTTACCATGTATGTATATTCTTGGGCCATGGCCAATATTATGTAGTAAGTTGTAAACGATTATTCTTGAAGAGCAGGGAATCCAATCCCGAGCCAAAATTCTGATCCCGGGATTTCGGGATTACAATTTGACAGTCCCGGGATTGGCATTTTTTCCATTGTTAATATAAAATTTTTATATTGACAAATAATATTGATAAAATAGATCAAAAATAAATCTAGTATATTTTATACTATTTAAGACATTTATTGTTAATATTTTATACGTTCAATCTTGGAAATGCATAAGTTTAATGTAGTAAATAATGTTGTAATATAAATAATAATGTGAATTTAACCCATATCTTACGGGCCGCACAAAATTGTGTTTTTGCTAATTACTTTTCAAATGCAAATTAACACGTTAATTACAAAATTAATTAAAAGGGCCCGTAAGCATTGTGTATGAGATTGATGTTTCTGATAGTAAAGACGTAATTAATGGGTTACCGAGATTTAAAATAGTAAAGCAAATCATGGTGTAGCGTTTACACATTATAGATATTATATGAGATTGCTATTTCTGATAGTAAAGACGTAATGAATGGGTTAGCGAGATTTAAAATAAGTAAATAATCATGGCTTATGACCTTTCCGCTTCATAAGTCTAATAAGTCAGCCAAATATGAAACTGCCGTAAAACGTATGAGATCATGGTGGAATTACTATGTTAATAGTGCGAAGCATTGTTTTTTCCAATCTTTCTCATTATTTAAATTCAGTTTATTTCTAATGGATTATTTGTTATTAAAAGTATATTTTCGTTTTTATTTTATTTTCCATAAAAAATGATGAATAAATCAATCCCGAAAGTTTCGGGATTGTGTTTATCAATCCCGGATTTTATAGGTATCGAAAATAGCTCGGAATCCCTAGTCCCAAGGTCCTACTTTGGAACATAGTGGTACTATATGAATATTGTAGTTTTTATGATGTGAAAATGAACCAGAATTTCATTAATAAATGTTTTTATTAGGTACCTAGATAATAATATGTTACATTTTTATTGTATCTTAATTAAATGTGGAAATCAATGTTGAAGGAATGAAACCCGCGTCGTATTGTTGGAGTTGGCAATAATTATATTACTGCGACCAACGACGATGTTGTCAACATTGGGGAATACAAAATGGGTCCTTTGCTATATTAGGAATTTCACAGTACACTGGGTAACCCAATGTAAAACCAGAATAGCGTCTCAAAGTCAGTGACGTCCGTAGGCAAAATGCCGCCCCTAGGCAGTGCCAAAAAGCCGCCCCATTTTTTATACAGTATTTTTATCACCCTTTCATGACTCCAGTATCTAAGAAATGTGTTGTATCGATACATTACTAACAAAATACACACCAATAAAGCATACAAAATTAAATTTAATTATAAAAAGCGAATAAATGTAATTAAGTTAGACACTTAACCAAATCATCAAAGTCTGATGTCGTATTTGGTTGATATTTCTGACACATTTGGTTTGTATCATTTAGATTTGTTATTTCCACACCATTTTTACAAAGCTATTTCTATAAGTAGTTATACCAAATCTCGATTTGCCGCCCCCAAGCGACGCTCAATCTGCCTACCCCTACGGGACGTCACTGCTCAAGGTACAACCATGCGTACCTTTGATAAAGTAAATTTAATTTTCTAAGCAATATAGAAATACTAATTATTTGATAGATTGCTTACATAAACATTGCTGCGTTAGCACTACCTACATAAGAAAATATCGTTAATAATTATAATCTCATTGTTTTTGTACATTTAGGAAATGATAGCTAAATTTTATTTTGAATGTACCTAGCACAAAAGTCAATAATTCAGACTTGATGCTTCAAAGGTTAACTGAAACTAAAATGAAGTAGAGAACATAGTTGCCAACATAATGTGTAACTCTTCTATCGCCGCTATAGTGGCTGAATTTCTAGAGCAAGAAGTGTCCCAATTTACAACCCCCTACTAAAATATTAGCAATAAGTGTAAAAAAAAAAGTCAATGGTATACTAGGTAGCCCAAGCGATCCCATTGGAATGTTTGCAAAATGTGGTTAAAATATTGAATGTAAAACAATTCATCTGGGTTACATATATGTAAATTGTACGTAAAACATTTCACCGTGGCACAGTTCGCCGTGAGACATTAATTCAATTTTCATTGTTGATTTTGGCAATATTCATAAATTCAAGAATGAAAACCTAACCTAACCTAACAAATAATTCAGTTTTCGGCTATTTCAAAATTTGTTTACTGCTGGCTTCCTGTAAAGTGCAAACCGACAAGAACCGTGTTTTATTTAGACGTGAATTCTCTGTCACTACTATATGACCCAAAGAGGTTGGATGGTCTTTAATATACGGCATATATTATTTCCGATACAACATTTCACGGTGAAGTGTGATACGGCGAACTGCATGCGTACAAGTTTCCGGACATGATTCATCTGGTGTCCCACAGTTAAGTCCCATCAAAAAAGATTTTTTTTTCTAGTGCCTAGGTACCCTCTTATAACTTAGGTTTTTTAAATTATGTGTATGTTTAAGAATAATAAATTCTCAAATATTGTGAATTATTTAATGAATAAAATAAATAGTTTACTTTTAAATTAGTATATTGTGTTTATTTGTTTCCTGTCAACTTTTACATTATTTTTCTATGGCAAATCAACCGCCCGTGGAGTTTATAAAAATGCATTTCAAGTTATTAATTGCCTACTGAAAACTAGCAAGGTGTAAGCATGGCCCCCACAAGGGGGGGGGCTGACAGAGCTCTAGCCTAGGGGCTCGGGCTCAGGATGGGCCCGGCGAGGCGAGTTGACCAGATAAGTGAGATAAATACACATCACAAATTATCTTTGATATAAAAAAAGTCGCCGCCTAGATACTAGCCTGGGTGTCCGCTTCAAGATGTGGGGGCCATGAGTGTAAGTCAAGGCTGTAATTATTCTATGAGGACCATAAATGTCTATTGTTTTTGCGCCATACTACATATTATGCTCCTGTATGGCTGAGACAACGCATTTTGCAGAGCTTCAAGGATCTCGAGTTATGAACTTTGAGAATCGATGTCTCCGCCAAATCTTCGACTACATTGGTACTACCTATCGTGGCCATACGTCCTGTTTTGAACGGGACCGTTTTCAGAAAGAGAGCAACCCATGGTAATAATTTAAAAAAAGGCGCGAATAATAACAAAAACGATAAACATAGTTGCAAGTCGCAGTTCAAGACGTTACTTCAGTGAAACAGCAAATAATTTTCAACTATAGGTGTAACGAAATTTTGGACTCGCTGGCAATCGAAGGCGAGCTGTGAACACGTCAATTTGTTTCGTGATGGTGACGGGGGTATTAATTCTTAAATCGTGTAAAGACGACTAAAAACGTTACCCATTTACTTGAAAAACAAACATGTCAATAAATATATTATTATTGTTACTAATAGAACAATAAAAAGAACATTAAATTTACGCATGTTGGATTTATATGACAAATTATATTTCGTTCGGTATACGTCATTTGCACAATCCGCACATCGCCTAGCCACGATCTTTTTAGAACATGCCTCAACTGAGGTATAGCCTTAAAGCAATGTTTATTACCAAAAGTAAATTATAAGAAATCATGCCAAGAATTTTATTTATATTTGAAATCAAAACCAAATATACCTAGGTACTTAAGAAAAATATAAATTGATTATTGTAAAATAATTATTATTGTTTTCACGTGTTCATTTCTATTCTTTTCATTAATAAATAAAAACTATGAAGTTCTATATGCGTTTTCTTGAATACATACACTACTTATTACCTAAAAATTATTAGATGTCCCGTTTTGAGGAAACAAATAAAAGGTTACTAAGGTTAACTTTCAAAATATAAAAGATTGGGTCCGCCCGCCATCAGAGCGTGTTATACCTAGCAGTGGCGAAGGGTGGAGGTAAGCTGTTAAGATCCGCCATAAATAGTGCACACAAAACTTTGTCAGTCATACGTATTTGTTTTCATTTAAATGAGACTATAATTTACAGATGGTGTTGGTTAGTTTTTAAAATTCAAGTAAACCCTGCGAAAAACAAGCGATAATAGATAATAGTCAAAAAATACTCGTCTATCTATTAAATATCTACAATTATACAATTAAATCATGCATAGCTTTGGATATTTTATAGATATAATATTGCTTTTATCTATTGTAGTTTGGTATAGGCAGGGCTTAATGAATTTAAAAAAATGAACCAACAATATGTGTAATATGTATTCTTAATCCAACGAAAACAAATAAGTATGAATGAAAAAGTGTGCACAAGTTTGTCATGTCGCCCGAAACTATTATGGTTTGGTTAGGCAGGGTTTAATTGATTTTTAAAAACTAACCAATACCATCTATAAATTGTAGTCTTAGTTCAATAAAAACAAAATATACGTACGACTAATAAAGTTTAATGTGCACTATTTATGGCGGATGTCAACAGCCTACCTCCACCCTTCGCTACTGATACCTAGGTACTTCAGAAAAATATAAGACCACATAAATTATTATTGTTTTCACGTGTTTTAAAATAAAAGGTTACTAAGTAACACACCCTTAATAGCACAACACAAATCCGACTAGCTCACTTCTTAGTGCACGTACCATAGGGTGGTTATAAATGTTTATAGTGCTTTTTGAAAATTTATACAATGTGAATTAAACTCTTGAAGAAGGTATTAAAATCTGTTTATTTATTTTTTTTGTTATAGTCACGATTTTTATCATTTGAAACATTACAGTGTTTATTACATTTAATTTTTAACTCTATATACAACGGTGGATTAGGTATTTATTTAGGAATTTATTTTTAAAATACAATTGGTAATTTTACTTGTTTAGTTTCTATCTTACACGCCATAGGAGCGTGGGTTTTATACTAATTTATTAGAGAAGCAGAATCGAACTGACCATAGACTAATATACTTTTGAACTGACGCACTCCTTTATTTCGGGATAGGACCTCCTTTTTAAAGCCTCCCCCCCTCCACAGAGGCACCACCTGATTAAAGATCTACCATCGTAAGTTGGCAGCCGGTCGAATTTGAAACTAAAATTGTCTATCGAGGATAAATTTGTTACAAATGCCATTTAATTTTACAACATGTTTCTCGAATTATGGATTGCATAATATTTGTACAGAAATCTACTACCAATAAAAAATTATAAATTACCATTTTTTTGTTAGTTATGGTAATATTCTCAATGTCATACTAGCGCCCTCGCTGAAATGCCAATTTATGATGGTAGATCTATAGCAGTGCGTCGCGCGTCATTATTCATTAACATTTAATTTATTATACAATCTTATTCTAATCTATAAACAACTAGGTAAAATTATTTAAAGCATAATTACGGAAGAAAGCTACGCAGGAAGTTAAGTATTTAAGAAGTTATTACAATTTACAAATTATAAAAACATTGCGAAGAAAAAATGGATAAGGCCTTCCCAGCCGATTCGTTCAAGCCGTATCGGTATGAACAGTGCACACATACTATCAAAATAATCATCCGACTCACGCATATATATGCAGTATACAGTGATTTATAGGATAAGGCAGTGCAGTACGTGTATTATTTTAAATTATAAAATGAAGCCACTGAATTTAATTATACAAAACAAAACAAAACTACTGAGTTTAATAGTAACCCTCTTCAGTAATTTTGCTATACATGTTATTATATTTTAATGAATGCTTACATTTATTTATCTCAATTCTCATTTTCTCCGGCATTCATCTCCTTTATAGTATAACAATTTTACATCTTCCTCGCATACCAGTATACATAATTATTATTTAGATATTTCTTTATTTAAAACTTACGTGCTAGGTACATACCATATTATCCGGAAACATAATTAAACAATTTAAATATTTACTTAATCTATTGACTCCATTCGTCACCTCGCATACTTGTTTCTTTTACCAAATTCTTCCCGCCTCGTGTACACCAGTGCATACACAGGACGAGGACTTAAACTGAAATAGAAAGATAGTTTGACGATTTTCCAAGGGATTTTAGTTAGGAGTTTTATAAAGCCGCCGGGGTAAAGATTAGGTGACAATGTTTGGGTCATCAAATATATATATCCGTGGTGTTTGGGCATAACCTGATAACTGCAATATATTGAATTTTCAGGAGAGCAATTTTAAAGTTTGAATCGCCCGCATAAATCCCGGTTTGATTTTTAGTCTAACATTCAAAATACATTTGTAAATAAATGGAGAAGAATATAACATGAATTAGATTTTTAATTATTTCACTAATTAAGGAAATAATGTCACTTATCAGGAGTTGATCAAATAATAATTGTAAGACCTATCTTTGAAAGTATGCACTTACCAGGGTTTGACCACAAAGTCACCGAATTTCCAAGTAATAAAACGCATTCAAGAACTTTTTATTACACTTTATTAAAATGAATACATTATAGATTTAAACATTAAACACAAAATACAAAATAAGTATTTCTGAATAGTATATAGATTAATAAAAGCAGAATTATAATATAATGTCAGGAAGAACATGCACCCACATAATCGCTACACACATAACTAAGAGAACTAAAAATATTATTCCTCATAAATAACATCACTATCAGTATCTTCATCAGGAACAGAGATGGAATTGTTAGTCAAATTTATGTAAAAATTATGGTACACTGGGTCTAAAAATTGTAACAAAGATATCAGATCGTTGTATTTTTTTTTTGTCAATACACAGCGGTCCTGAATAAGCTTGTGGCAATGAAATTGACGACACATCACTGGGCCGTCCTCTTCTATTGAGTGAACATATTCGGAAAGGTTCATCGTTCAAACTGTATTTAAATTTTATACATCCAAGTCCATCACTTTTAGTCACTTGGATCCAAAATATTTTTGTCCAGTTGAACGATGCTCTTTCAGAATAGACAGTTTTCTTCATCAATATCGTTTCTAAAAAGTTAGAAAAGTTAATGAAATCTGATTGGTTCATGTGTGTAACTATATAATTCGGACTTGCTAGGCGAATTAGAGTAATCCAATCATGAGGAATTGTCAGGATAACGTTCTCACGCTGCTTTCTAAATCTCTCAATCAACGCATGGTCTGAATCACATTCAAGGTGAGTGTACCCAGGAACTAAAAATTTATGATTTATTTCAGTCAGGTTTGGCTTCATCTGAACTGCGACTGAAAACATTACTGGTAAAATTGTATTTCGGTTTTGGCCAGGACACGGATACATAGAGGATAAGTTTTTCAGTTGGTTCAGGCAATTCCATAATAAACTTATAGAGGCATGAAGCAATTTCGTTTCCCCCTCTCTTTGCTGTACCCTCATGCCACATAAAGCAAGATGTTTTACGGGTGTTGCAGTTGCGTACTGTGAGGTTGAAGGTCCAAAGTTTCCTCTTATAGAAAGCAATACTGGATGTAATATGAGGAGTTTCCAGACATTTTTGGAGATCAAACATGGCAACTACTACTTTTTCATTTGATCTCGAAGCAATATCTTTATCTTTTCGCTTGCTTTCATAGTGGAAATCTGCTGTGGTTTGGTGTTCAATCTGCTTTTCTATTAAAGAATTTTTGTGCATTTCGTCCATGGTAGCTTTGATTTGTATGTCCATTATATCGCAAGTTTTGCATGTATCCTTCTGAGGCTTCTTGAACCTTAAATTGTGCGTTTAAAAATGTTTCTATAAACACTTAAGCTAACTGGTAAACAATTGCTTGATCGACTGCTTTCTACATATAAATCATACATTTTTCTCATATTTAACTCTTGCGATAAATATTTTTTCTGTATATCCCGTCGTGTGTAATGACTTTCGTATGCTGGAAAACTATAAATGTGGTCGTTAACTAATTGTATATCCATTTCAGATCTTTTGTTAGCTGGACTTGACTTCCCTCTTTGTCTGTATTTATTATTGGATTATCTGACTTTTTTTTCTTCTTGATAATTTCATCTAAATATCCTCTTTTTCCCGAAAAATATTCAGGAAACAAGTTTTACAGACCTGAATAAAACCCCATCTTGATCAATGTTATAAATAGAAGTCATTAAACGATTCTTCGTTACACTATTTTTGGTTTCTCTGGCTTTTGGTTTCAACAAAATCAGACCAGACAAGTATTGCCTCTGGGCATCTCGAGTCAAAAGTGACATGTAACTCGCATATAGTCCGTTAAGGTAATCCTGGTTTAACTTAGTTTTGCATTTTAATTTGCAATCCAGTGGTTTAATTTGTCCTTTAGCTTCAACAGTGTTGCCTTTGCTGTTTACGTAAGACAAACCTAATATCAAATTATTAGAGTGTTCTTTACGTAGCTTCCTTTGCATAGGGCCTTGGCCACGCTTACGTTTCTTCTTTATAATCATTGGTGTCTAGAGTATTTCTACTTGTGGATCTTCTTCCTCGGATGTATTTGATGTACAAAGTTGGTCTTCCAAAGGAGCCCATTCATCTGAAGAGCATTCGAAAGCATCACTTTCAGTACCACTTTCTACGGCTTGCACCTGAAAAACATTAATCATTAATTCAATAACACTAACATAAGAATATGTTAATAAGTACATTTAAGTACAAGTAGGTACTTGTGTCTCTATGTGAGGCATCTATACAATTTCTACTCACCACAATTTCATCCAAATGAAGTGTTTCAATTTCAGATGATGTATGACAATTATTAATACTTCCAGTAGTAGTTGGCATCATAATATTATTATCATTCGGCAGTAGGGGTGAAGTCTGTAACTTAATTTTTAATACGTATTAACTTGGAAATATGATATGAAATATGTTTGAATATTACTGTAAAATTTGAAATTATACGTTTAAACTTTAAAACAATGCGAAACATAACCTCTACTTCATTTAAAATTAAAACATGCCATAACTTACATCATGAGCAAGTTTTCCATTCTCTTTATTGAGACACATTTGAACCATGGTTTTTCCACGCGAAGACATGTTTTTTAATGTAATATGTACGCTTTAATTAAGAAAAAAAGTATTTAACAACAGCACACGCTAGATCATTACCCGGTAACTGTGTTAACTGACACTAGACACAGTGTTGCCAAGTCAAAATTTAAAATTTCAGTAGATTTTGACAAAAAATACAGTAGATTTCATAAAATATCAGTAGATTTTGTAAAATGTAGTATATTAGATATAATTTAAGACTAATAAGGATAAAAATAACTAATAATATAAATTTATTGTAAACAATGATGATATTAATGGGTAAAATGGCGCTCTTGGGTAGAGTTACAATGCTTTCTTCGTCAATTTAGAAGTCTAACACATTAAAAAAGATCGTGCGTAAATCATTTCAAGTTTATTATTAAAATGATCATCAGTAAACTTACAATTATGGAGAAACACAAATATCAGTAGATTTCTTGAATTTCGAAAAAAAATAAAAAATTCAGTATATTGGCAAAAAATATCAGTAGATCTATTGAAATTTCAGTAGACATGGCAACGCTGGTCTGACACCTGTCAAACAACAAGATCCATAGACAATTTGGTCCAAAGCTGATAAGTGAGCAGATATCATAATATTATATTATGTACCTTAGCGCTTGGCCGTAGTCATGGGGCGTGTAATACGCGGAATAGGCGCGAGGACGGGCACGGGTAGAGTGTCCGTAGTAGCCCGCGCGCGTCCGGTCGTGTTCAGCGTCAAATCAGGGATAGGAAACCATAACACAGAAAAGTTTTTGCTGGAAAACTACAATTTGAAATGGCAAAACTTTGCAGCAAAATATGGGAACACTGAAATCAATATGGAAAGCACTTTAACAGAAGAATTTTATAACTTATACAAGAAACTGCGGGAACAACCAGACAAATTTTTCTAATAAGAGTAACATGAGAAAATATTTGATTAAGTATATTCTAATTGACTGAAGGTTTTTACTATTCTTTTTGAGCCATTTTTTGCGATCCGAATATCGCCTTTCGGCATCTTCAAACACTACCAATGGTGAATACACACTGTCATCTAATATGGTTAATTCCTGTTTATTTGTTAAATTTATATTTTTATTAATTTAAATTTAAATTCCATCAAGTACCCTTGGTTGATATTATATTTTGATAATATATTGGATAATATAATTATAAGGAAACTTAGTTTAAAAATGACTTTTGGGTTCTTAAGGTGTGAATGAATGTAGGTGTAGAGTATACGCTTCATAACTTTGCACCCCGGCTCTAGGATGGAAATGACGTACCTACTTAATATATTTAATTTTTATTGTGTTTATATTTTTTTTATTAAGGAAAACAAACATTTACATAGATTACAAATATGTATAAAATAGACTAGAAAAAAGATATTGCAACCAGCAAAGTTTCCATATAAATTATAATATAGTTAAGCCTAACAATATATAAAGCAAGAAGAACATAAAATACAGAGAAATTAGATAAAGAGATAAATGAGAAAGAATATTGAATAATTATATACAAAAAAAATATCATTTTTTAAGTACCTTTATAAATATAAGTAAGATAAGTATACAATATTATAAGTATGTGTGTTTAGAATTATTGTAAATTAAACATATTATTTTTACATATACTTAATATTATTTATAGGGGCAAGTTGTGTTCCTCTGGACAATCTCCAGTTTTAAGCTTTCCTGATTTTTTTTCTCAAAAACTATAAAAAAATTAGAAAAAAAGATTAAATTATTTCGAGCTCAGATAAATGATGCATCACTTTTTATTTTTTGTTTCAGTGAATGTTTTTCAATAAGCGAGATATAGACACTTTTATAAAAACCTCTAAATTGTCCAGAGGAACATACCCATGTATGTTCCTTTGGACATAGGGTCATGTTCTTCTGGTCAGTGTTGTTCCTCTGGACAACACAAAATCAATCATTTTTAACCTTGGAATAACCTATAATATATAAAACGATATTTAGGTATTACTCAAAATATTTTTATTTAAATTGACAATAAAAATGATACATTTTTGTTATACATAAGTAGGTACTATTTAATGAGACAAACATAGTCAAATTTGATGTCTTTGTAAGTACATCTGCAATTATTGATACTCACTACTAAAAGATTTGTCCGATTCATTATTTCAAATATTACACTTTTCACACACAATAAAACCTTCACGTCACTCCCTGGTATATTTTCTCTGTGATTCTTAGCAATACATGACCTATGAACGTATTACTGGCATGTATCAATCACATTTTACTAGGTACGTTAGGTTCAGTACACAACCTTTTACAAATGCTACAAGTAACCATTAACTCATTACTTAAGATCTCTCGATGCATGTTTTGTGGCATTTGGCTGATACCGAGATCGACAGAATCAATAATTGTATCCCTTTTTCAGATTAAGTTTTAGCTTAATATATCCCGTATAATTTTGTTTTTAGATTCCTTTTTTATGCTTCTTTTCAATGTCACTGATATTAATGCATTTTTCTCTGGTGTGTTAGTATTGACTAACACACCGATATTGATCCGGGATTTTCCTGGTTTACTTCCACTTACGATTTTCTTTGGGGGTGCTTTTAGGTAAGGACTAACTATTTCAGGTAATTTGCTTGTATGCACCATTTTCCTGCAACTCGAGGTAAGAATAAAATGTCTCGTGCACCTGCTCAGTTGGCATCTGAGCAACTTTGATTGACTCAGAATTCTTTGTTTCTATGACTGAAATCGAGCCATCCTCCTGTTGGTTTATTATAATTGGTTCAAGATTTTGCGGAGGATCTTTAACGTATGCTGATAAAAAATCATCTTCTTTAAAAATAGCATCGTTGAGAGGAGCGTTACCTGTTACTTAAAATTGCTTACGACATATTGTCAGTAAGTTATGATCCACGAGGTGATCCCGTGTCTTTCCAAGTTTGCTGCGTGACACTTTAATATGAACTGGGTAGAGATTAAGTTACTTTGTTCATAAAAATATGATGCATTGTTCCTCTGGACACGTCCAGAGGAACAATCAAATATTTGTCCAGAGGAACATGACATGGCTATTTTTAACGGTTTTTAATGTTATACTTTTTGGAGTTAAGTTATCAAAGAGGTAATGAGCTCTAAAGCATTCTAAAACAATACACTATTATGTGACATTAAATAGTGCCATACACAAGGCTTCTTTACAATAAAAAAGTCACTTGATAATAAACAAAAATACTTACTTTTTCATTGAAAAAAAGACAAACACTATGATTGTCTTTCACTTTGAGACATGAGACTAAACGTCAGGACAGTTTTGCCTGGTGTAAAAATGTGCATTCGAATGTGTTGAAAGAAGAAAAATATGATTACCCGTTTACGAGAAAACACCACTGTCCAGAGGAACAATCGTCCAGAGGAACACAACTTGCCCCTATAGTAAAAAGTGCAAAATTATAATATACCTATTTTACATCACGCACTATCTATGCTTTGCGAAGCTAATACCACAAATGCACCTGACGCGCGCGGTATGGGAAGAGCCCGCCGCATGTACGATCTTGTCTGCGCCAAGCTACACGCGCCAAAACAACACGCGCGAACACCCGTCCCCGCGCATTGTCTACGGACACGTCGAGACGTGTACATACGTTTGAGTTGCCCGCACCGCCGCCGCCCCGTGCCCGCCAATCCACCACGTCCGAGCACAGTTACTACTCGTAGTAAGATCAATATATTATGATAAGATCCTTTGTCGTGTTTTGACCAGCGCTCGAAATGGAAAATTTTACGAACCGGAGCGCTCGACAAATTTTCTGAAGATATTTACATAGTCATCAAATCGTATGTGTATTTTATGAAAATAAGTGTGTCAGATTTTCTATTCTATGGCCTATCTAGCTCAGACGGTCAACATATTTTTTCCACGAGACAGCGATAATTTTACAAATTTCACGAGCCGGAACGGCGCTCCGGTGCGTTCCGTTCCATTTCGAGCCCTGGTTTTGACCAAACTAACTGTTGTGTTTGTTCACATATCATGATAATTATCAACGCGTTTGAGGCATTTCGAATTGAAATGCAGATATCATGTTATTACCAAATGAAAGAACATACAATACTGAAAAACTTTTTACTCTTAACATAAAATAGCCAAAAAGGCAGTTATCAGGTTATGCCCAAACAAAACGGATATATTATTATCATAGATATTTAGCGGTATTTTATGTTGGTGTTATAAGGTTAAGTTTCAAAATATAAAAGATTGGGTCCGCCCGCAACCAGAGCGTGTTATCTATCGGGGGGCATGGGGTCCGCGTCCCACAACGATCTAGTACGCGGAAGGGGTTCCCTTAAGTGGTACCGATCGCCAACACAGATTGACGCGGCAGTCGGAACCGCGGCGACAACCCTTAATTAAAGTGATGGGGGACGTTTACCCATACCAAGGAAGCCGATAGATGAACATTGCGCCCACCAACCTAAACCTCCGAGAAGCCGGATTACAGGAGATGCCAAGCTCCCGGTGAACTACATGACAAAATCAGCTTATTTAACAAAGCTATACCAGATCGAATCTCGATACGAAGGAATTTTTTTTAAAGTTAAATAAATGTAATCATAGATGGCACTAACATCTTATTATTTTAGAACATCTGTAAAAACTTTTAATAATTATCGCCAGAGTCTGCGAATATAATTATTATTGTAACGTTTCTAATAATAATTGATTTATTATTTTGTAACAAAATAAAATTGTTTACCTTGGTACCAACGGTGATGGGTGGATGTAGGCTGTTAAGATCCGCTATAAATATTGCACACTAAGCTTTGTTGGTTGGTATTTGTTTAATTTACAAGATGGTGTTCGTTTGCATCAATAATCGTCAAAAAATACTCTAAATATATAATATAATACTAAAATTATGCAATTAAATAATACATCGCTTTGGATATTTTATAGATAGAATAATATTTTGATTTTTTTGGCAAAATGATTTTATTATATTCGTTACAAGCATAGTCATCTGTCTGTATTTTTAGAATATTTTTACCGATCGTTTTTACGTCGGGAAATAAAAAAACAGGACCTATTTTTGTATGCAGTGGGTAGTATTTTGACAGTGCGATCGTGTGATGGTCATAGACTAGGTATGGTTCTCTTTGGGCGTCAACATCTATAAAAGTTTATTTTTTACATTAAAAATTAAACCTTTAGCCCAATACTGAAGCTCGATATAAATAATAAGGATTTCACGTTTTACCTACACATTTGTTTATGGAAAAACCTTCGAAAAAGTTCGAGAGAATAATAATTTATCAAACATTACTATAATAATATTCTAATGATAAAGAAAACCATCAAATTAATATAACGTTGCGATAACAATAATAAATTATGAATTTTCACACATTTTTATACTTACTTAGTACAGTACAAAAGGCGCTGGCCTTTCATTCAGGAGCTACCCGCTCGATCCGGTGATGACACAATAAAATAGTTAAGTGATTATCTCCAAGCCTCGGTGTTTGTGATTGTTCCACTTCTATTGCTAATATATATGTAGGTTCCAGTGGCGCACCCAGGATTTAATATTGGGGGGGGGGGGCAAGGAGGAGAATGTAAATTAGTCCCATAGGCTCTTTTTCTTCTTCATATCCTAAATTCTCGTTTATCGGTATTTTGTCTATTGCACTCGGTGTACCTACACCATGGTCCCAATATCCTTCAACGGGCCCTCAGCCTAGGATATTTGGCGGGCCCCATACCTACCGCTAAGATTAAAGACAGTGTGAAACACTACATTAACATTTTTCAAATTTTGTTTTAGTTCAAATTAAGGGTATTTATACAGTGAATTATTGGCGATTTTTAATACATCTACTCTAATAATGGAGCTGTTGAGTATCGACACTTATTATGTCATAATAAGACACCCAGTATTTTTTTACAGTTCCATTAGGGATTGGGTTTCTAAGAAAACCTGACATTAATTAGTGTTTTGAAATTTTTGTGTTAGAATTAAAATCTAAGAAATTTTTCTAAAATGGGTGCTGGAGAATTACAATTCATTTTTTTGTCAGGTTTTTCTTTGTCTAAGCCCAAAGGTATAGTTTATTGGCTTTCAATTTCAGTGTTCTGATAATTTCTGATTCTGTTCATTCTGATAATTTTCATGTTTGGGGGGTGCCAGGGCCCCTTGCCCCTCTCTGGGTGCGCCACTGGTAGGTACAACTGTTTCACTACATTACTGTCATTAGGTCGTTAGGTTAAAAATATTATATTACCTACCTACTTATATAAATATATAAGTACCTACGACAATATATAATTTTTTTTTTATTATTACTATTAAGACAGTTTTTTATACCCAATATATTGGTACGAATCAGGGAACTCAGAAATAATGGGAACTGAAATACCTAACGGGTAAGGAGACGCAGGAAACCGATCTCGAGTAAGGAAGAACCGAGATAAACTTAAATCGAGAATACGTCGAATACTAACTGACAACTGCTCCCGGTTTATGCATTGACGCTCATTGAATAATGATGTATTGCAAACACTATTGCACGTGCATAATGCGTGTTTCATTTTCGTAGAACACAGACATTCAAAACCCTGCATCAAAATTTAGCGTATGGAAAATAGCTTCTAAGAATTCTATTTATTATTGTGGTAGGTATTAGGTATCAATAGGCAGGTAAGAAGGTAGGCATTGAGAAATCCGTAACTATAGTAATTAATCAATTTGTACAATTTATAATTTAATGTGTATATTATAATATATATTAAGTATAGGTCTATACATATTTTAATTAAAATACTAAAATCATTTTAAGTTATTCTTTCTGTGAATTTCCTTATTAGTTTTGAAATACAATTCACACTGAAGACATTTATGTTTTGTTAAGTATCTTCGCATTGTTTTTTATCAACCTTATAGGTTCCTACCTTGTTACAAAATATTATCCGATTTGGATTGTTCTAACAATCTTCTTCTTTTGACCATGTCCGATCCTAATAGGACCATAATATGGGCCTCCACAAAGTGGAGGTTTGTATAAACAGATTTTTTTACGAGAAATGGATGTCAGCCACTTGCTCAACATATCTGTACCTCAGAGGCAGACGGATGCAAATCCAAATACTCAATTGTTCAGGAGAGCCAAAAAACAATTTTTATTTTAAACGAATCCTCACAACTTCTAAGAAAATATACATAGAATGATCATTATTTTTTTTATTCTAATTCAATTAAAGTACTTCTGGAATATGTAAGAAAAGAATAAATATAATACAATTTTATATCTAAAAAAAATAAAATAAAAAACGTAGTGTGGATTTGCATCCTTCTGCCTCTAAAGATATTTTGTTAATGTGGATTTGTATCTTATTTACCTAGCCAAAATAAAACAATTTATAAGTTAAAAAAAATTATAGGTATAAATATTACAAAGCAAAACACATTTTTTTTTAAATTTTTATTATTTCATCATCATCATCACCAGCCTGAATCTATTCACTGCTGGATGAAGGCCTCGCTAATCTCCAAGCTGATTCCACTTCTCTCGTTCTTGTGCGTTGTGTTGCCAAGTTTTTCCGCAGAACTTTATCATTTCATCGATCCAGCGGCCTCTAGGTCTACCTTGCGGATGTTTTTTACCTCTTGGATATACCACTGGATGACTAAATTTGTCCAACGATTGTCCTTTCTTCGAGCCATGTTCCACCCCATTTCCATTTGAGGTTTTTAGCAAACTCTATCACATCATTAATCCTTGTCTGTTCCCTTATTCACTCATTCCTTTTTTTGTCTTTTTGCGTTATGCCCAGCATGCACATTTCCATACCACGTTGTGCTACTCTAAGTTTCTGGATCTCTCTTTTACTTAGGCTCAATGTTTCACACGCATGTGGTTACGGGAAGTACACACTGGTTGAACACTTTGCACTTTAGGCATTTTCGAAGAAATTATTCAGGCGGCCAAAAGCACTCCAGCCTAGCTTTACTCTGCGAACAATTTCATCAAATATACATCCATCTATATACACTTATTGTGCCAGATAGATGTAGTTTTTCACCTGTTCGAGCTGAATGCCATTGATGAGGATCTCTTTTTGGCCCGCAAAGCAGTTTAACATGACTTTATTCTTTGATACATTTATTTTCAAGCCTACTTTGTTGCTTACTCCAGCGAGTGCATTCTGCTTTGGAGGCCTTCTGAGTCTTGCAAACTACTATTTATTGTTATCGGCAAAGCGTAGATGACTCACGTATTCTCCATTTATGGGGACCCGTGTCATTCCAATCAAGTTGTCTAAATAAATCTTTAAATGTAGCTGTAAATAGTTTAGGTGAGATTGTATCACCTTGTCGGACTCCTTTGCTGATAGGAAATGCGCGATGGTTTATGGAGATGTTGTTGCGCTACTGTATATATTATTTAAAATATTTATATAGCGCCCGGGGATTCCTCGATTTCTGAGTGCATCGAGTATTGAAAATTTCTTTATGGAATCGAACCCTTTCTCATAGTCTATAAAACCCATGGATAGCGGCAGCTTGTATTCCTGTTACCGCTCTGATTTCTCTGATGACTTGGATAATATAGTCCATAGTGCTGTATCCTCCTCTAAAGCTCGTTCTCCTGGCTGGTTCTCGTCTAGTACATATTGCAGACGGTTTGAGAGAATTTTATCTTAGTGGATTATTGGATTTGCATCCTTCTGCCTCTAAGGTAGGTATGGCACTTGCATCTTTATTCTATGCATATCTTGGACTAGGACTTTCATCTCTCTGCCACTAATAGATAAAGCCTTTAGCATGACGATTCTTAAAAAAACTCATTTTCCCCAAAAACGGAGTTGCATCCGTCTGCCTCTGAGGTACAGATATTAGGTCCATACTCTGACTCATACACAAATTGAAAAACAATATGTGTACTTGCCAAACCCAGGATTCGAACCTGGGACCCTCGACATTATAGACCGGTGCTTAAGCCACGTGGCCATCGTGGGTGTATCTAACAATAGTAATAGTTAATTATTATGAATGATGATAGCCAACAGTTTAGCCAGTGGCGTCTAGACAAAGTGCCGCTATTATGCAGACTTGAATGATGTCCCATTTCATTTTCATTCTTAACACCTTCAGTCCGGCAGGTTTTTAATAATCTAGCCCTATTCCCGGACAAATTTGAGTTAAATTGGTATTTTGTAGTAAATAATGTAATCTTAGTTTATTGGGTTATTTATGGGAATATTTAAATGAAACTTTCAATAACAATAGAAAACAGTTTAATAATTTCGAATAGTGTGATATTTTTGCCAATAACCTACTTTGGACAGGGGCATCACACTCTTTACACGTGTACCGAGTCTCGCCTCCCTTCTTCATCTTGGCACATTCCTTACATAAATTAACCTTGACGGGTATGCCTTCTTCTGTGTTGTTGGAATCGTCTGTAAGGTATGTCCAGATAATCTGCCAGGCGAATCCAGCATCACATTACACCTCGGAACCAGGGGACAGTAATAAAGTCACAACAGATTCGGGCTTTCTTTAAACACTTACTTCTGTAATTGAAACCATAATCTATCATGTCATCATAATAGATGATGTCATCGTCACTCTGCGCTTATCTCTCAAAGAATGTGTATTTTATAAAAATAAATGTGTAAGATTTTGTGTTACATTATAGAGACGGATTGATACTATTTCTGATTTCAAGACCCGGATGGTTCAACCAGCTGTTGGGGCCATCGGACCGTCCGACCTGGTCACCACAGAGGCCAATAATTTTGTTGCATTTCGAAAATTTGTGACCTCATAATATTGCCAAAGTGAGGATCTCTACTTACTACAATTTTATATTTTGATTCTACGTGCTCGTCTCACCCATGCGTAATTTAAACATACAGTCATGTAAATTGTGTCAAAGCACATAGTGTATGGTGACCTCAGTCTTGGCTATCTACTCCTGAGATATTCCAAGTTATAAAAAAGTGATGCTTCACACCAAATGTAGGGTCTCGTGAGTCGTGACACGCCCGATTAAGACCAAATGTGGTTTGGTGGGGCCATTAACTTAAACCTTAAGTAAGTTCAGTGACCAGGTAGAAGTTTATTGGCTCTAGTGTCTATCGATTCAGGCGATATGCGACTGTATTTAAGGCGAATCCTCCAACTACCAGACACCTCGCGGAAAAATATGAAGCTTGGAAATTAAGACATTATTTTTGATAATTTACAATTTAAAGTGTATTAAGTAATCAGTGACGTCCCGTGGGGTGGGCAAATTGAGCGTCGCTTGAGGGCGGCAGTTACCCGAAGGGCGACAAATCGAGGAGAATCATTATTTATATATTAAATAAATAGCTACCCAAACGTTTGACGGAAATATATTTCCATTAAAAAATTTAGCTCGCTGGTTGTAAACAAAATGTATTAATTATTACTATAAAAGTTTTAAAAGAACTTTATTTTTTTTGTCGGGTTTGCGATGTCTTTTTTACTTCCATTGTCCTTGGACGTCACGTCCTTAGTGAAAAGCAATGACACGTGTAGATTTGCAAATAACATTTGAATTGTAGGTAGGTACATACTTACATTAATTTAAAATGTATCCAAATATGTTTGCTAGTTATACATTTTAGAAGTTGTCAGGCGTATTTTTAAATCTACATACCTGAAATCGTCGATTCGCAATATTGTCTATTGCAGAAATGGCATTTAAATTAGATTAATTACTGATATTGTTAGTATTGTATCCATACAACACATTTCTTAGATATTGGAGTCATGAAAGGATGATAAAAAGTACTGTAAGTATAAAAAAATGTGGCGGCATTTCGGCACTGCCTAGGGGCGGCATTTTTTCTAGGGGCGTCACTGTAAGTAATTAATAAATATGTAGGTAGTGACATCTCCTGTCAAGTGCAAAAAAATGCATCTTCCTTCGTTGCTCTGTTTTGCTGGTTGCTGGTCATCGTCTATTATTTGGGACATAGGAGTAAACAAATAAACACCTCGGAATGGTTGTAAACGGCTATTTTTATTTGACTTATACTCTTGGTTCTTATTACATTTTTATCAATTTTGCGGAGCGCAGAATTTACATTAATTGCAATCTTTGGAAGCATCTACGTGACAAAATCTTTTTTGCGCTTTCGAGATGCAAGCAACTCACCCAAGAAAAGCGGTGTACAAAAATGCAGCGTTGCCTTTTTTAAATGGCATTCGGACAAATAGCGTTGCTGTGTATTTTTTTCTCGTAATCGACCATTACTGAGTTAACTAGAAAATGGTTCCGACCACACTAGACTCCCAGAGGAGACTTCCCACAATTGGTGCCAATTTTGGGGTGTGACAGTAGGTACCTACATCACTTCAAACATAAATAATAATGATACTAAAGTATTTGTGTATCAATTGATTCTGATTAAGGGTAGTTTTTTTTTTAAATTGACGTGTTCTATCGAATGGAGAATTATTATGGATTAATCAAAAACTCCCTTATTTGTGCAAAGTACATATTTTAATATTTTGTCATTGAATAAAATTTGGCGACCCGCCATATCAGTGCATAAATTTATATAAGCAAACTCGTGCCTTGATGTGTAATTTCATGTATTTTTATGACTCGAGCGGTTTTACATGAAAAACTACAAACATTGCATTTATAAGGCTGTTCACCTGTGTGGGTAAGCTTATGTCTAATAAGGTTACGTTTAGTTAGGCATTTATATGAGCAACCATCACATTTATATGGCTTTTCGTCTGTATGAGTAAGTTGATGTCGGCGAAGACCAAGTTTAGTTGAGCATTTAAAAGAGCACACATCACACTTATTTAGCTTTTCACCTGAGTGTGTAAGTTTATGTGTAGTCAGATTACTTTGACACGAGGAAATGTATGGGCATACATCACATTTATAAGACTTCTCGCCTGTGTGGATAAATTTATGTTTTTTTAGATCCCAGTGGGTTAAACTTTTATATGGGCAAATATTACAAGTATATGGCCGTTCACCTGTATGTGTTCGTTTATGTCTCATTAAATTAGTTTTAAACAAACACTTATATGAGCACACATCACACCTGTATGGCTCTGCATCAATGTGGATAAGTTTGTGTATGGAAAGATAACTATTAGTCGAACATTCAAATGGGCACACATTACATTTGAATGGCTTTTCACCGGTGTGGGTTAGTTTATGTCGACTGAGATTTCTTTTAAAATGACATTCATATGGACACACATCGCATTTATATGACTTTTCACCTGTATGCAGAAGTTTATGTCTGGTGAGACTACTTTTAATCGAGCACTTATACGAACATACATCACATTCAAATGGCTTTTCACTAGTATGAATGAGCTTATGTGCGGTGAGATGACTTTTTTTCGAGCTTTTATACGGGCATACATCACATTGAAATGGCTTTTCTTTTGTATCGATCTTTTGTTGTATTCTCACCATAGTTTTTGAAATGGTTTTGTACGAAACATTATTATCAGCGACTTTTACGTTTGATTGATCGTCAATCGTTCCGATGTGAAAAATCTTGTGATTATTAAGATCTTGAAGGGATCCAAAAACATCCCAACAAACACTGCAAATAAAATTATGAGGAAAATGATCCAGTCTTCTTAACCTAATTTGAACCTCTTTTGTTATATTGAGTAAAATAATTTCCTGTTTAATGTTCGGTTTGCTTATAATTATCTCTGGATAATGAACTACGTGTCGGGATTCATCAGGTGCAGCATCCGAGGGCTTAGTGTTTGAATTGTTACCAGTCTGATGACTCCCATCTGTGTTGTGATCTCGTCCATGTTGCTGGTTAATCATCTGCAAAATTTTACGTCGGTTCAACATAAATGTGCATCATAACATGGACAATATATAAAAAAAATCTTGGAACCTAAGATAAATAAGATTATCTTTCTGATTATTCGTGATAAAGTATGGTTTTGAAACCTAACATTAATTGTATTTTATCCCAACGTGTTTACGGTGCAGTTTATATACACAATGTCACATGTGGCCTCCACAGATATGAGGTTTGTATTAACAGATTTTTTTACGAGAAATGGATGTCGCCACTTGTTCAACCAATTAGGTCCATACTCTAACTCAAACACAAATTGTAAAACAATATTATGTACCTATTTGCCTGATACAGGATTTGGACATGGGACCCAGGCCGACACTTAAGCCGCTCGGCCATCTAGGGTGTTAACTTTTTGATTACTCCGTATAAAGAACGAGCATTATTTGAGACTTTTAATTTATTGGGTTGTTATCGCATGTTATTTCTTCTTCTTTCATTGAAATTCCGGATTCGGACTAACAGGTCATTATCAAGAGATGTTCTGTGCAAAAAGGCCGAAAGGATGAAGGAAAATGAAAAAGAGCACAGTGAGCCAAAATGTAATACGATTAGCATCATACTTAACTAAGGAGGTTAACTATATTAACTCAATAAAAAATATATACATCATTGTTTACCACATCCGACAAAACTATTGGAATAAAACTTCAAGAACTAGACATTAGCAAAAGCTTATTTAATCGCCTAACATAATTTTATGATAACCGAACGTATGGCCACCACATCCTAAAGCGGGCCCCCAGGCTATAATCTTTGGCGGCCCCCCCTACCTGTCGCTAAAGGTAAAGGCAGTGTGACTATCTACAGTTGTATATTCCAAATAGTGTTCGAGATAAAAATTAGGGTATTTTTAGCGATTTTTTTGTATTTCTGATCCACCCACTTGAATTATGGAGTTATCGACTATTAACAAACAATAATCAAAAATTGCATCGCAAACCATGCTTTTAATTTTGCTTTAAGTGAAATAGCACCGCAGGCGACATTTTTTTACTATTAGTGCAATTTTGTGATGTGTGTTTATCTCACTTGGCTGGTCAATTTGCCAGGCCAGGCCCCCCTTCAGTGACGTCCCGTGGGGGTAGGCAGATTGAGCGTCGCTTGGGGGCGGCAGTTACTCGAAAGGCGGCAAATCGAGGAGAATCATTTGGATTATATATAAATATGATACTTACATTATATAAATAGCTAAAATTATTTTGTTTTCATGTTGTACAATAATAGCATAGTAAAAATGATATGAACATAATAACTCTGTGTATGCTAAATGGTACAAATCAAATGTGTCAGAAATATCAACGAAATAAAACATCTGACTTTGGTGATTTGGGTGTCTAACTTAATTAAGTACATATATTATATTTATTAGCTTTTTATACTTATCTAAATTTAATTTGGAATGTTTTAGTGGTATATATATTTTGTCAGTAATGTATCCATACGAGACGTTTCTTAGATATTGGAGTCATGAAAGGATGATAAAGATACTATAAGTATATAAAAAATGTGGCGGCATTTTGACGCTGCCTAGGGGCGGCATTTTGTCTAGGGACGTCACTGCCCCCCTTAAGCCAGGGCCTCCTGGCTGGAGCCCTGTCAGCCCCCCCCCCCTTGTGGGGGCCATGAGCGAACGTTTTCATAACGTCAAATGTTTCCTATTTTGATTCCAACCTTGGTTTCACGTTGACATGGGCAGATTTGGAATAGATGAATCTACGCAGTCGAGTTAGTATATGACTCTGAACTAGATGTTTCACTGGATGCCGCCACTGATATTCCAGATATCACGGATTTCACCACTGGCTACTCGAGCAACTTTGAGGACGACTTCAACGGTTTCATTACCCGCGTTGCAGTGATAGATGAAACGAATATGGAGTAAGGAGAAACACTTGAGGATACACTTCCTGGCATATCTCAGCGCTGGAAAGAGGAAGTAGAGTTGGTCGCTCCAAGGGCAGCCGAGGAGGACATGCGAGGTGCAGTACTCATATGACTGAACCGTTTTCAATAACGGACTATACTCCAGCACCAGCCTTGTTTACTACTGACCCAGGTTATTGAAGGGTTGATTTTTCAAGGTTAATAACAGATTTTAGATGCCTACACGATAAAGATAAATAGATGTTAAATCATTTTAAACACTTATGGGTACTTAGCGAAATAAACTTACATGCAAATCGTTTTCAATTTTTGGCGCAAAACAGATGTCATTATGGGTTTGTTGACCTTCAGATGTTTCGTATATTTCAGGTTTGATGTTAACCTAAAATCAAAACAACATCATTCAATAAAAAAGAAGAAAACTTGCTGATGGCATATATATTATGTATGGTGACTAGGCCTTGACTAAGCCATGTATATTTTTATAAATACACTTATTAGACAGTTTTGCAAAAGTTTGATTATATTGTCATTTAGCACTAAACGTCGGATTGGTTGATCCAGCGCCATCTTTAGATTAATAAAAGCCTGAGCATATCTTTTTGATCTTTCAGATCACAGATTGCTTGACATATTGATTCGCCCTTTCTCGTCTCAAATTGAATTATAAAAAAATCTCAAATCAAATATATAAACTATCAGTGTTAAGTGTTTACAAATAATATACATTCCTGTTATTCATCAGCTGTCAAAGTCAGACTAGTCTTCACACAAAAACCGGTGGGTGGTAATATCGATTTACAAAAAATATGTAGCATTACATTATTGTAGAAGGTGTGTTAATGCTAGCGTATTATTTATCATGTAACTCATCTATTCAAATCAAACCATTCCCAGTGTGAACACTACAGACGCGTCAGTATGTGCACTCTATATAACAATGACTGGTAATGACAGGTCATCCATAGAAAACAATGGAGGGGGCGGAAAGGTAGGATCAGTCGTTGTGAATGTATCGGCTTTCTACTTGAGTCGGCAATGGTTGATCACATTATAGATACCTAACCGCTGTTTTTCTTTAATTCAATTCAATTTAATTATATGTAGGTATAATATGAGGCACCAAGGCCAAACGGCTTTTTATCCTCGTCATCTGTAGATCTAGTACTCGCATTTGTATACCTATTAGCGAAGAGCGTATGGTTTTTCGTCGTGGGTCTGAAGGAAAAAATTGAAAAAGAAAAATAACTTTGACAAATAGGGTTAATACAGAGGGAGACGAAACCAAATGGCCTCTTTTTCATCTCCTACTGTAGGGAAAAAAATACAGACTAAGAAGACTTTAAGAGCAGTATTAATGCTCGTGATCTCGAAAATTCGGTGGTGATGGCTGGATCGTAATTGTTTAGATCTTTGATCGACTAGTTTGGGAAGTCTGCTATCATGGTGCTGTAGAATTTTTTTGAAAGTTTCAAGACGTGGTCGTAAATGGTTTTGTAGGTTCAAGTCACTATGAAGAGTGGTATTGCGCACAAACCATGGAGCATCTATGATTGTTCTAAAGCAGTGGTACACAAGCTTTTTAAAGAAGGGCCAATTTATCCATTTTCTAATTTTTCACGGGCCGCAAAGGGTAAACGTGTTGATATATTATACTAGATCAGATATACATTTTATTTTTAATTTAATAGTAGTTACATAATTTTATCAGCAACTTCAATGACTCTTCACTCCGCATTGCGTGCATATTTTTTAATATCGACTCAGAAACGTCGTGCACTGACAAAATTCCTGGAGAACTAACACTAAAATGCGCGTTTTGAAAACAATAATCTAAAAATAGACTGCACCTGCACCACAGACGTTGTGACTCATTGTAAAAAGATAAATTTCGGTCGCAAATCTATACCCGTGAAAATATAATCATATTAAAATAATAAAAAATAGCATTGGGTTTTATATCAGTGACGATTCAGATTATATGCCGTTGCTATTGCATAATTTGTCCACATACCGAACAGATTTTTGTCATATTTAATGAAAAATTTGGTGATGAAGTACTTGTTATTTTAGGCCGCAATAAATGCCATTTAGGGCCGCGTTTGTGCACCACTGGTCTAAAGTATTTGTTTTGTATAGTCTGTAGCGTTTTAAAATGTTTTGGAGGATTAGTATAGCGCCAGACGGGGGCAGCATATGACATAATATTTATATATACAGACTGTTTATATACGTTCAGTATGCTTTGGAACATAGGTACAAGATTATACCTACCTCAAAAGTGCACTCAATAGTCTCCACATGTTCTTGCTTGATGGGCGATTGTAAAGTTTGACCTTCCGGGCTGTGAGGATAGTTGATGGACTCAAAGACACTACTGAGTGGTGTTTTTGTATCATTTTCGTGGTCTTCTGGTTCAATTTTAATGTCCATTTTCAAAATTAATGTTATGAATGCAGGTATTACTGATGAATAGTAGCAGGACGGATGTGTACGTCAACTCAAAAATGACAGCGACTGCATTCGAGTGTTGCCATCATTTAGGATAGTTACAAATTACAAAGAAAATAATCTACCTATTCAATTATTATTCCCTACCTACTAATAATATTAGCCTAGCATGAATGCCTAGTTAGTTGCTATTACTAATGTATTATAAATTAAATCAATTCTAATTGAAGGCGTCCCCCGAAAAGGGGTCTTCAAATTATATTTCGTTCGGCATGCGTCATTTGCACCCGGGACCTGCAATCCGCCCATCGCCTAGCCTAGACCATGCCTCAACTGAGGTATAGCCATAACAATATCAAAGTTTATTATAAATTTTTCGGCAGAGGTACCTAGGTTTAAGTATTATTTCAAATAGAATAATATATTGTAATATTTAAATATTATAACAATAATTATTATTATTAACATTAATATTGGTTACCTACCTAACTACATTGAAGGTACCTATATAAAATAACTTAATTATTTCATTCGCAAAGGAATTTACCAATACCAATCTAAGTCAGCATCGTTTTTATTATGGCAACACTTGATCGTTGTTGCTCAGATTATTGCCGTCAATTTTAGTTTGACGTGGCTTCGTCCGTCAAGAAATACCTTCATTATTAATTGTTATATTTGTGAAAATGGACATTAAAATCGAGCCGATAGATTTTGAATCCGATTCAGGAACTCCACTCAGTGGACCTTCAAACTGTTTGCACAACACGGACCGCATCAAGCAAGAACATGATGTCGTTGATGCTACTTTTGAGGTTAGTTCTCAATGTTTATTAAATCGATTGGAACAACAATTGGGGTCAGTACATGTATGGACTATTAGTATTATTTGGAATATAATCAACCGACATTCATAATGATAAGTAGATAGAATATAATCAATCTAATAATGACATTGCTGCAATGTCAACGTCATGCCCCCCACAAAGGGCTAGGTGGTACTTTTTAATTTAACGTATCTTTTAAATATCGCCTCCCACAGCTCCCTCTACTATTCTCAGTCCCTAGTATTTATGACCTCCCCTATCCAGCTAGTTTTGGGGCGTTCAATGCCCCTTGGATACCACTGTATGACAGAATTTATTCAGTGGCTCTGCACTCGCTGAACGATATGCCCATTGCCATTTCATCTGCTTCTGCGTCGATGACATTGAGCTACTTTACAAGCCAGGGCTCGAAATGGACCGGAGCGCAGTTCTGGTTCGTAAAATTGATAAACTTATCGCTCTGTCTCGTGGAAAAATAATTTGACCGTCTGAACGAGATTGGTCATACAACAAAAATCTAACAAACTTATTTTTATAAAATACACAGAATTTGATAACTATGTTAATATCTTCAGAAAATTGGCGAGCGCTCCGGTTCGTAAACATTTCCATTTCGAGCGCTGTTACAAGCTACAAGCCAGCGAATTTAAATCTGTTTGTAAACTCGCCCAGCGTCATCATCGAACTAGCTAACAACAAGCAGATTGTAAACAATCTACCGAAAAAAGTTGAAAGCCGGGCTTCTTTACACGCTACACGCTGGCGTGTGGGCCAATTCGCGTCTGCGCAGTAGAGCGATAGTGGCGATCTCACGGTAAAAAAAACAAATAAATACGTTCTGTCAAAATAGTACAAAAATGAAATGGCTTCTGAGCGAGTGGAAAGTTTTATATCATCACAATCGCACTAGCTGACTCGCTCACTTTTAAAATTGCTGAAAAGCAGCTTGTAAAGTAGCTCAATGTCATCGAGGCCTTAGCGACCTCTATCATATCACTTTTGTCCTTAAAGAAACCTCTATAGTAAATGCGAGGTATCCATAAAGGCATCTAGAAAAAAAAACACTTGTCCGCTACTTTAACTTTTGTTTTCTTTTGTGATCCTTCACCTTCCCATGATACGTTGCGCTCGCTACTCGTAATTTTTGGTTTTCTCTTATATTAATATACCATGATTCACATGCATGATTGAATGCTGGTAGCACACATTGGTAAGTCACTTTTGAAGATACTATTCAGCCGCCTAAATGCACCCAATGTCAATTTTATTCTGTGGGTAGTTTCGTCATGCATCCCACCGTCAACTATTGAAAGTATTATTAATAGTTGCGATTTATCTATATTACAATATTAAATTAATACTTATTTATTGGTGGCGCTCTTCGCAAGTGGACTGTATAATTTGAAGGATGATGTGGATTCCGGATCTAAGGGTGGGGACGATCTAACAGAATGCCAGACACTGACCTTTATGATGATTTATGACGGCTCCGTGGTCTGGTTGCACTGTCACTCGCGCGGTACTTGACGGTACACAGTTTATGTATGATAATGAGGTTGATAAATGATGTTGGTTTGTATGATTGAAGAGGATATGCATGTCCGTAGGATTGAATTAATCAATATTTGTGGTTTAGCGTAAACAGGCACACACACACACACACACACACACACACACACACCGGTGTTTTGAACTAACTCTTGAATCACTCTGTTTCGCTGTGCGGCAACACGCACCAGTGAAGTAACTTGAGGTAGCGTGAAGTAGCTGCCTCACCCGCGACGGTGTTTTTAAAGTCACTCTTTTTGAGTCACGCTGTTGGTAGGAGGCGACGGTGAAGTATAACAACTTGCAACACGACCGCTTACTGTATGTCATTCGAGCTAACTACCCGCGACGGCTGTCTTTAAGTGACTCTTGTCTTTCTCACCTACGACCGATTAGTGACTAGTAACTGCCGGTCACTTGGTCTTGTGGCAATAATACTGGATTTCGGGGTAGGTGGGAAATAAGGATAACAATCGGCGTAAACATTGATATATTATCTATATTATTATTCTCCTATGTTTTAAGTAACCGTCCACATATGACGCCACACGATGTTGGCTAGTTTTTATTAACCATTGTCACATAACCTTTCACCCTCTGTCTATGTTACGTCACATTTTACTATTTATAAAAAACGTTTTTTTTATGTTAGTATTTATCCTTAAATCTCTGACCCCAATATTGTGTTTTCAGATCCTTATATTATATTTTTTATGTACATTGTGACTACCCCCTCCACCTAGAGCGTGACGTCATATATGGACGCCCCCTAAGTACTTCGTATTTTTAACTGGCCATCTATAAATTATTATATTAGCTGCAAGTATGGCCCCACAAAAGTGGGGCTAACAGGGCTATAGCCTGGGGGCCCGGGCTCAGAAAGGGCCCGGCGTGGTGAGTCGACCAGATAAGTGATATAAATACACATCGCAAATACTCCCTAATAGTAAAAAAAGTCGTCCGCGCTAGTTTCTATAGGAAAATAGCTAGGCGCTATTTTCTTCAGTGATATTGTAATTCGGAATTATGTGTTTGTACGATACAATTTTTATTTGTGTATCAATACTCGACAACTCCATAATTGAAATGGATGTATAATATTAAAAAAAAAACACTAAAAATATACACATTAATTTTTCCGCGTACACCATTTGGAAAACGCTACTGCGGAGCATCACACTGTATTTATCCTTAGCGATAGGTAAGGGGGCCCGCCAAAGATCCTAGCCTGGGAGTCCGTTTCAGGATGTGGAGGCCATGGCTGCAAGTACCTAGTATGTTCCAGACATTAGCAAATTTTTTAATGATATTGTTTTGTTTTTAGATTGACATCAAACCTGAAACGTATATAAAGTCAGAATACGATCTCATGCTTAGACACACTACTGACAATAACTACCATGCATCGAGGGTGCAAAATGATTCAAAGGTATGTAGATAAAATGCTTTTGACTCAAGGATCAACAATTACCGGAATAATATTTTAAAAAAATTGATACTACCCATGTCTCGAAATATATATGTATAACAGGTCAGTCGGTCAATCCACGCAATAGGAGCGTACATAAGTGAAACGGCAAATAATTTTCAACTGTATGTGGAACGAAATTTCGGCCGCGTTGCCATTCGAAGAGCAATAGTCGACCTGTTTGCATGTCAATTGGTTTTGTGATGGCGTCGGAGGAATATATTCTTACAGGATACAAGAGCCAAATTTGACTTTGAAACCAAGATATTGGTTCGGAATAAAGGATATTTCGCACGATTGGTAAAGGAGGCCGTTGAAATCCATAGACACCCTGAAATATTAATAGGGATGATGGATTACGGTTAAAAACGTCATGGCTTCCGGCACTATCAGCAAAATCCAATATTCAAGCCGGTATCCCTGGTCGTAACGATTGACAGATTATTCTGAGCAACGTTTGCTCTTAGCTTATCGGATTCCTTTTAACATTCTTAGAGCAACGTTTACATTCAAATACATACCCACACTACATTTTCATCATAAAACATATCATCTCTTGATAATGGCCTCTGCAACGAGCCCGAAACGTCGAGTAAAGAATGACGAAGGACACACGGTGGAAACCCAAAAATCTACTACGATAATATATTCTTAAATCGTGTAAAGATGACTAAAAAACGTTCTGCATGTACTTGAAAAAGATAACATGTTAATGAATATACTATTATTATTACGAATATAATAATAAACATAACATAAAAAATACGCATGTTGAATTTTTATGACAAATTATATTTCGTTCGGCTTGCGTCATTTGTACAATCCGCGCATTCCCTAGTCACGAACTTTTTAGACCATGCCTCAGCTGAGGAGCCTTAAGTTGGATAGAGTCCACAATAGATTTCTCCACTTAAAGACATACGGATTGTTTCCTTATGATAATGATAATAAAATGAATTTTCGACTAGTTTTCTTCTTGGTATGCTATCAATCAGTGGCGAAGGCTCCATAGTAGGCGATTATTTAATGCCTACATTCTAAGAAAAATAGATCTTCAAGTAAATAATTTAATTTAAAAAAATAAATAAGCACACTGAAAAATTCAAGACAATTCAGAGTCATCTATCGTCAGAATTTAGAAGTACATAGTATTATTTTATTTAGTGAGGTTTACAACCATAACTATCGCGAGTAGCGCCGCTTGCAATTTGAGTTTTTTTTTTTGATAATTTACAATTTCAACTGTACTAATTAATTAATAAACAAGTATCTGAAAACATCAAAAAGATTTTTTTTAAGTCAAAGTTAAACATACAATTGTCACATATTTGGTATATTATAGCTTTCGTTATTATTACATTATTTTTATTATAATACATATATTTCAATTCTAATGGATTCAAGCTCTGTACTATTCCATTTTAGTCGGTTTTTTCGACCCGAGTTTCGCCTTTCGGCATCTTACCTTCATTACCTACCTAGGTAATAGAGTTTTTACCTACTTTATTGCATTGATTTATTATATAAGCTAAGGTTAAGAGTGTTCGTTGTCAGTGTGTGTTTACCTTTGGTGAGTGTACACGGTGCCTGAAGATGCCGAAAGGCGAAACCCGGGTCGCAAAAAACGACTTAAATGGAATAGTACAGAGCTTGAATCCATTAGAATTTAACTTCAAATTCCATCAAGTACCTTCAGTCGATAGTATTAATACATATATTTCAATTAAATTTTATTGATGTTTTGCAGGTATTTACCCGACAACGTCCATCAGGAAGTCATATTACGGATGGAAGTAAACTGGTTGGCAATACTATTTCAAACGCTATACACAAAAAGTCAAATGATCCAGACAATCTAACCAAACCCCTGGACACTTCAACTAATGAAACTGGAGACGACATAATACACTCTCGTGAGATTACTTTAGAAGAAAATAATGTTAAGAAGGAAATCTTAGTACTCAGTGTTCCAAAAGAGGTTAGAATTAAGTTGAAAAGAGTACAACATTTCCCGCGTAATTTTATTTGCAATTGTTGTAACTCAGTGTTTGTATCCGTAAAAGCTTTAAACAAACACAAAATTATTCATATTGTAGCCAACGGTGACCAAGCGAATCTGATCTCTAAGAAAAGTCAACATATTTGTGATATTTGTTTGTGCAATTGCTTTACTTCGGGCAAATTAAAACTACATAAAATGATTCATACAGGTGAAAAACCATTCGAATGTGATATTTGCTCAATGAAATTTACACGCCTTGGTAATCTGAACCAACATAAAGTGATTCATTCAAATGACAAACCATTTGAGTGTGACGTGTGCTCTTATAAATCTGCAGATTACCAGAGTCTCAAAAGACATAAAATTAAGCATGTCGATGAAAAGCCGTATGAATGCGCTGTTTGCTCATATAAATGTTCACGAATATCTTATCTAAAAAAACATAAGCTTATGCATTCTGTAGAAATGCCATTTAAATGTGATCTATGTTCTTATACGTGCAGACGCAGCATTAATCTCAAACAACATAAAATGAATCACACTGGCGAAAAGCCATTTGAATGCGATGTATGTAGTTTTTCATTCAAATCTGCACAATACTTGAAAGTACATAAATTTACTCACAGCAATCAAAAACCCTTTGAATGTGATGTATGTTCATATAAGTGCTCACGTATCGGCAATCTAAATGCACATAAGATGATTCATACTGGGCACAAACCTTTTCAATGCGATATATGTAGTTTTTCATGTAGAACCACTCAAAATTTAAATTCACATAAAATAATTCATACCGAACAAAGACCTTATAAATGCGATTTTTGCGGTTTTACATTTAGAACCGCCCAAAATTTAAATGCACATAAAAAAATACATCCTAACGATACGTTTACTCATGTAAATGAACCGATAACAGAATGATTCCCCAGTTTGCCCTTATTTATTATAATAATTATTATATCCTTAGTATGATGTGTTTTGTGTACTATTAGATAGCTTTGAATGTGTAGAGTGATATCCTCACCACTGTTTTCCTGTAAGAGGTGGCCAATTATATATACTAGATTATCCAGTTAATAAAACAATTTGAAAACATCTCGTGCATATAGGTACTAATACCTGGAGGACGACGAACTCAGGTGGTGTGAAGATTGAAGTCCTGGTATCTTGGGGGATGGAGAGAGGCATCGAGGGTGGTCACATTATATTAGGGAAAAATTTATAACACGGATGTTTGATTTGATAACGCTCCGCGCAGAGCTTGACTTATTTACACTAAAGCATAGACAAGCATTGGTAATATTACATTAGGATAAACATTGATTTTTAAAACGGTTTGCCGAGAACTTTCACTTCGCACGGCACTAGTATTTCAAGGGTGGATTTATTTTTGTCACATATCACAGTATTCACTTTTTGCTTATTGCGCCGTTGCGTGATAGGGGTTATAAGAATATTTATTAACACGGGAATACTACAAGGAATATACTGATTTGAGAAATCGAGACGGGTGGAGTTTACTTGTTTCGAGGCGCCCCCCGCGAAAACAAAAAAGGGGGGCGCGTGAGACGTATCTCCTGTCTTTGCGAGCGAAATCGGACTGATTGAATTGAATTATTTTCGTCTACGCCCTCGTAAGATGCCGGAGAGGGGCTTGCGGGTGCTTCATAAATTTCGGATAAAAAATATAAACCGCCTTTCTCTCGGTAAGGGGCGATATGAGAGGGGTGCGGGGCGGGTTACTTGTTGAAGCTTCGAAACCTTAACTGTAAATTTAGCTCGGTGCCTACAGGCCGGAGAACCCTTCTGAGAAATTCTAGGTTTAGAAGCGTATTGAAATGAATGTGCGTCGTCTAACTCTGACAAATGCGTTTTGCGATAATAATATTATTTTACAATAACTATCGGGAATATGTGTATGTTGTTTTTAAATATGTGGTTAGATTACTAATTTAGAATTTGAAACGTTTTCGTGCTAGGGGTTTCGTTTGGTAATAGTACATACTAGAAAAAAAATCGTTTTTGCAGAAAAAAATACGACGCCCGACGGGACTTCAACTAGTATAAAGAATGTTACATTCAGTAATCCTGAGTCTTGTTCGTTGAATAAAAAAATAGTTTATTAACAAAAAAACAATTCTTAAATTCTCTAGAATATTGCATACTGGAATAATGTTTTGTATTGTTCAAGTGGAAATATAAAATGTTTTATGTTTGATCGTTATGAATTACTTTTTTTATCGCAACTACATTTAAACACAACCATAGTAAACGTAGGTACAATGTTTTATAATTATATCCTAAATTAGTCGCTCTCGAGTTCATTTGGTATAATTACTTGTATAGATAGTTTTAATTATGTAGGTACCTTACTTACCGAAAGATATTTATTTATTCTGTTCCATATCCGCAAAAACTTTATCATCGCTCTATTTACGCAAAGTAATCTAAACTTCTGAGAAGGTGTTTGAGCCCTCTGTCATGTATGTCGTCTCTGAGTACATAGGTTTACCAGATGGAAAAAGTGAACGGAGAAAATTGTTTGATTTTAAAAGAAACAGCTCTTCAGAAATGCTATTGTGGCCAGAAATACCTTCCTGTACATTGGTGGCTAATAAATGATTTCAAATAGCGGACGTAGGCCGTTTCTAAAATTCATTGAAAACATTATTTTTCAAATGAAAATAAGGACGTGACTCCATTTTGGATATCATCTGGGAATCTTATCTCTGAGAGACCCCGTTGTAGTGCTTACTTGTCTGTTACTGTGACAGTTTTTGTGTGAATATTTCTATGCAATGAATGAATTTCTCTGTAACACAGTGTTCTAATATTGTTTTATGAAATTATTTTTGTAAGGCTTCGGCTACATATGTAGGTGCTGAGCTAGGTGCTATGTTTGTCTACTAAAAACACTACTGCCACATTGCACGCTACAGTGCGAAAACTTTACGGTGATGGGCGGCGGCTTGAAGAACTAGATCCCCTCCTCTCGCGTTTCAGCACTTACAATAATTCGAAATCGAAAACCATAGACAAGATACGACACACACGAGCGCCGCCACCAGGCCTCACGTTAAAGATTTTGGTCTCTACGTGCTTAGGTACAAATTCATTTGACATTTCGGAGCGCTCAAGTCAACAACGATGTTCTCACAGAGAATTTACGTTTAAAATTTCGAAAGTCTCAGATGCGAATTTGTTGGGTGCATAATGTCAATTCATCCCATACATCATTATTCATAACCTCAAAATATACGGTGTTTGATGTTTGTCGTACTGAAGAAACATCCGCCATCTTACAAAATCACTAGGCGACACAATAAAAATAACCAACACGTTTGTTTGCCGGGAGACTGGTCACTATGACACTAATAATCACGTAGCGAGGCGCGAAGTGTGCAGTGTGGCCATTAGGATAATATAGTGTGCGTTCGTTCGCTAGGATATTTCACCTAGCACGTAACCACCAAGCAATGCACCTGCCTATGTGGCCTTAGCCTAAATGTATTTCGTCTTGTGTAACCTTTGTTATATACATATAAATACATTTTCATGTGTGTAGAATAAAACATTTGTTGCTACAATAATGTTGAATTTTATTACTTATATACCTACGTAATCATATCTCTATGTTATATACTTGTTACATATATGTTGGAGTATATGTCAGAGGGTTACTTTTGACTAATCAAAACCACTGTTTGGGGAATTGAATACTAGATCGTTTGCCAGGGATTGTAAATGCTTTTGATTATTATCATAAGGAAGAATTTCTGTATTGTAGTCTCGATCTTACTTCATTATCTGGACGGACCTGAGGACTCCAAATAATAATGCCAAATTTGAGAACACTCAACGCAGATGATACATAGAACTCTACTCTTTAATGATCTTGGAACCTTCATAATAAAACCAAGCATTTACCAGCTCTAGTACTGATGTCAAAACTATGTTGATTGAATTTAGACGATACTTCAGTGAAACGGCAAATAATTTTCAAATATAGGCGCGACGAAATTTTGGACTCGCTGGCATTCGGAGAGCGAACGTAAAGGTGTGAATACGTCAATTTGTTTCGTGATGGCCACGGGGATATTAATTCTTAAATCGTGTAAAGATAAAAAGAAAAACGTTACCCATTCACTTGAAAAAGAAATCATGTCAATGAATATATTATTATTGTTACTAATAGAACAATAAACAGAACATTAAATGGACGCATGTTGGATTTATATGACAATTTATATTTCGTTCGGCATGCGTCAATTGCACCCGTGCATCGCCAAGCCACAATCTTTTTAGACCACGCCTCAACTGAGGTATAGCCTTAAGCCTGACATTATACGATACATCCAAATCCTTTACATCACTAACTTATACTCAATATCAAATATCTAATGGAAAATAGCCAATTAGATATGTGATAGTTCGATATTAAGTAGATAAGTATAAATAAATTGATAAGTGAAAGATGAGGTTAACTTGTTAATAAAAACTATTTTCCATGTTACTTACTAGTCCAATATCAAATTTATTTACACATATATTATTTACAATTGCAAACAATAATGTTACCTATATATTATAATATTCATACTAGTTCTCCTATGACATCGCTCGAAATAGTAAATTAAATTTAATGAATGAGACATCGGTGTCCAGACACTGTAAATTAAATTTATTTAATGTAAGTAGGTAGGTAAATTACCATATTCGATTTTATTGGAGCATATTTTGGGTCTCCATAGAGTGAAGACTGTATTAACAGCTTTTTGTTTTTACAAGAAATAGTTGTAGGTAGGTAAGTAACTTGTTTAACCTATTAGTTCCATACTCTGTGTAATACCAAATATGAGTACCTTTTCAAAACACAACATTCGAATTTTTAAGACATAGGATTCGAACCCGTGACTAACTGTCTTATAAGTCCAATGGAGGAAATATACCAAATAGATATAACAATTTTATTAATTTAATTATTACAATTATAATATTTACTGGCTACAATACTTAAAAATCTTCTCAATACTCGTTATAAACATGAATCGGTTTATTAGGTATGGAATTGAGGTTCAGTACAGAGTGGCTTTGTCGTAAATTCTACAGACACCAAAGTGCCTAGTGTCCTGTCTGAAACAACTCTACTTTTTGAAGACAGAAATGTTTAAATTATGTACATACATTAAATTTAATGGACAAATACAATATTAGAACAATCTACTTTGAGATTAATTGAGGTAAGTTATGATATTACTTAGTAAGTAAATCATTCAGCTTAAAAGCAGACATTTTACTTAAAAAACAGAGCGACGACGTGAATTCAAGATGGCGGCGGCCTCAGATATTGATAATAAAATCATTTATAATTCCTTTTAAAGATGACGTATGTCAATTTCAAACTCAACCTATTTTATTCACATTAAAAAAAATAAACCAAAATGGTAAATTGACTTTTACCTTTAAAGCAGTGTTGCCATCTTTTCAAAGTGGAACTATAGTACAGAGCCTCCAAAATTATAGTATTCGGGGAAAAACTATAGTACGCGTTGTCATCAGCTGTTGAAAAATGTACAGGTTTTTTGTTTCTCGGAAAAAAAATAACGGAGAATTTGAGAAACCCTTTTTATTTAGGTACCTCTTCCGACCAAAAATGCTTACCGAACAATTCAAGATATTTCATTTTAAGCCAAAGTCAAGGATTTTTTTTTCGTTTTTCGAACAATTTTTTTCCAAGTTCTCCAAATCGTCTTATATTGCGAAATTATAGTACTTTATACCAATTTATCGAACGAAAATATCGACATTTTAGTACTTTTTACAAGTTTTTTCGATATTCAAAATTATAGTACTTTGGGCGTACTATACCGGTTTTATATCATACATAGTACGCGGAACAAAATTATAGTACAAATATTATAATTATAGTACGGTTGGCAACACTGCTTTAAAGAGTTATTTTCAAACACGTGTAAGAAACACCTCTATTGACCAGTATGATTTTTTTTATGTTTATTGTAATTTCCGATGCTGATTGTAACAAAAGAACATACATCACATTTAAATAGTTTTTCACCACCAGTATGTATTCTCTTGTGTTTTTTTAAATTCCTGATATCTGAAGATTTGTAAGAGCACACCTCACATTTATATGGCTTTTCGCCTGCATGGTTCATACGATGTGTTCTCAATGCTTGAGAGTTTCTACATGAAAAATCACATAACTTGCATTTATACGGTTTTTCACCAGTGTGAGTTGTTATATGATTTTTAAGATTTTTGTTATCCGAGGATTCGTACGGACATTTATCACATTTATATGGCTTTTCACCTGTGTGGATTAATTTATGTACTTTAAGTTTGTATAATATTCTATATGACATATCACAGACATCGCATTTGAATGGTTTTTCGCCAGTGTGAACCATTTTATGAGTTTTTAACATATACGCCGTTTTAGATGAATGACTACAAATATCGCATTTATAAGGCTTTTCTCCAGTATGATTCATTTTATGTACTTTAAGTTTACTGATGTTTCTGCATTTATATGAACAAGCATCACATTTATATCGCATTTCACCTGTATGAATCATTTTATGAATTTTAAGACTTTCAATCCGTGAGAATTTATACTCACATTCGTCACATTCATGTGGCTTTTCAACTGAATGTGTAAATGAATGTTTTTTAACGGCATCACTTGTATGGCCCGTATATGAACACATATTACATGCATATGGCTTAACACCAGTGTGAATCCTTTTGTGGGTCACGAGATGGCTCTTTTCCCAGGATTTATATGAGCACACGTCACATTCATATGGCTTTTTAGCTTTGTGTATCATTAATTTGTGTATTCTCAATTTGTTCGAGTTGATACACTCGTACGAACAAATGTCGCAAATGTGTTGACTTTTTTTAGCGATTTTTGTGTTCGATTGATTGACAATCGTGTCACTATGAACAGTTTGGTAATTGATTTCTCGTTTGACGTCTAGTTCATCAACGACTATCTCTAAATACTGTGGTATATCTTCGTCATGGGATACATCGGTTGTTGGGTCCAGGGGATGTTTAGTAGGATTCTGTTCTATTTTTGTCATTGAGTCCATTGTAATGTTTGATAAGCTGCTCACCGGTTGATTATCAAGTATCTTAGAATTATCCATGATACATCGCTGGATAGATGTCTGCAAAGTAATTACCTTATGTTAATTTATTACAATATATATTTTTCATTTATCTGTCTGGCTGTAATGCGAGAGAGAGAAAAATCATATACATAACTGTGCGGCAGAGAATGAGAGATACGTGTCGTAAACGTATTGAATAAAGAGATAAAAAATACGGAAATGTGAGAAAGCAAGATGGTAGAAGAAACATTGGAAGAGGTCAGGTGTATGTGTGAGAGGGAGAAAGAAAGAAATAAATTTCATCTGTATAACCATTGCCCACTGAAGAAGGAAGCCGATACATTACACGACTGGTCCTACTTTTCGCCCGTCCCGTTGTCTATGGATGACCTGTCATTGTCTATAGAGTGCTCGTACTGACGCGTCTGTCGTGTTTACTTGTCGAAGTATTCTTAGTTCAGATTTCTTTTAGATTATTTTAACATATTTTGGAGATCTTGGAGTTTATCTGATTTAGTAGTTATGTGTTATTGATAATTGGAAGTGACGATCAAAGTAAGTAAACTTATTCTGTGTATAATAATATTATAATAAGCTAGGACGTTTGTCATTGTGACAGTCGATTCTAAACGATATTAACTAATAACTTATTTATACTCTTCAGTCATTATAGAATACCAAACTCTGCTTGCAAGTACGGTATCAATAAATAGTATGGCAGTGGACCACTCGTTGCTTGTGCAAAAAGTTATGCTCAGGCTTTATTAATCTAAAGATAGCGGTGGTATAACTAACCCAAATTCAAGAATGTTTACAGCTGACACTGCTGTATGTTAATTTGTTATTTATTAATATATAATATCAATCATTACAACAGCAAGAAACGCATTTTGTGCAAGAAATAAATTTAAAAAAGACATTAAAATCACAGATAACTTTTGTGCGACTAATACAAGAGTCATTGAAGATATTGTTAATTACACGTTTTCTATGTCCTGCTACATCAATAAGTCAGAGACATTCAATCCATTTTGTCGTAGGTATCTCTCAGGACTCTTAACTTCAGGACTTTTAAATGTTATGATGATATTTTTCGCTGATGACTTTGAAACTCCTTTTGGTCACCTCGGATGATTGTCGTCAAATCCAACTTGATAATATAACTAATGCGTCAATTACATTGAGCTACTTTACGAGCTGCTTGTTGGCGAATTTACAATCTGCCTGTAAAGTCGCCCAGTGTCATCATCGAACAAGCAGATTATAACCACTCTAACGAGAAAAGTTGAACGCCGGTCAACTTTACACGCTACACGCCGGCGTGTGGGCCTACTGCGTCTGCGCAGTAGCAACCTTCCGGTAAAAAAACGAACTACGTTCTGTCAAAATAGTCGCTGGCTTTTGGGTTCACAGCGAATGGAAAGTTTTGTGTGTCATCATCACAATCGCAGTACCTAGCTGAATCGCCCGCTATTAAACAGCTTGTAAAGTAGCTCAATGTAATTGACGCATAAGTAATATATTAGATTGGGGCACAAGTAATAGACTATACATTATTATTTATAAATAAAATATTTGAGTAATTTTCCAATTTGATATATTATGTCAGTGGCGAATATAATCTGTATCGGAGATCTTGGCATTACGTTTGACAGTAAACTAACGTTTAGTAGTCATATGTTTAAGATTTGTAACAAGATGCTACAAATGTAAGGATACACATTATAGTTTTTCTTTTTTATTTACCTACGAAGTCATTATAATAAATTAATTTACGTACCTCAGGATTATACGAAGATGTTGATGCTTTACCAAACTCTTTAAACGAGTAACAGCTTTCATAAGTGGCTTGAAGTTCTGGTAATTCAGGTTTTACGTCCCCGTCACGTGCGATGTTAGTCTAAAATTACATTCACATTAAAATTAATTCTGACCATGTCCGATCCTAATAGGATCATATTATGGGCCTCCACCAATGATATTATAATGGACAACGCACTCAATACAGTGCTAGGAAGTAAATTCGCGCATAGCGATATTCGTACATGTATATAGGTAGACGTCACGCAATTTCCATTATGCGATATCACGCATCAAGAATTTATCAAATCAAATTTAAATCAAATTTATTTATTTTACATATAATGAACAAAACAAATTATAAATTCAAAACGTTCACGACACGACATAAAATAAGTGTTAATAATTTGTAAAAATAAAAATACAGAGAAGTGTGAGTTAATAATGCAATAAGTAATAAAATAAGAAAAGAAATAAAGTAAATTAGATGGAAGCACACAGAGTGAACTTTGATAGACTCTTTCTTAAAAACTTATAAAACAACGTCCACCTAAATTCACCCTCGCGTAAGTGGAATATATCAATATCCAAAGCGATTTCATTAAACATGGTTACTGCCTTCCCAATTGGCAATTTATAGCAATTTTATAGCAATATCACCTTTATTGTAATGGCGTTAGAACAGTGTTTCTAGTGTCAATGTTCATTTGAGCGAACCCGTTCGAACCGAACCATTCGGCAGACCAGACAAAAAGCATCGAGAATTTATAGGAATATCACCTTTATTGTAATGGCGTTAGAACAGATTATGCCATTCGGTAAACCCGACAAAAAAGTGAGTGTCATTTTTTTTCCAGATGCTTCGTCCATAATAATGTCATAGGCCTCCACTGAGTGGAGGTTTGCATTAGCATATTTTGTTTTTACGAGAAATGGGTGTCAGCCACTTGCTCAAACTATAATGTCCATACTCTGACAGCAAACACAATTTAAAAACAATATGTGTATTTGCCACACACAGGATTCGAACCTGGGATCCTCAACGCTGTAGGCCACCACTTAAGTCGCGCGGCTATCGTAGGTGTTAAAGTAATGGGTACACCTTTCCCGCACTACACTCGGTATTAATCGGGCCTATCATTTAATATTGTGAAGCATCGGTATTGTTAATGACTGAGAATGTCTCAGCAGCAGTTATCCAAGAATGAGGTCACCATATACTTAAGTGTGCTTTTACGGAATTTATATGTGTTCATGGGAGAGGTAAGCAGACCAAAGCAAAACAAAACTACCGTACGACCTAAGAAAAGAGATCTTCACGTTGTCAATTAGGCGTTGCAGTTTTTATAAACCTTTGTGAGGATCAGGTAGGAAGGGCTCAACAGTTGGTTGAACCGCTTGAGAAGCTATTCCCTTTCTGTACATCTTTTATGACATTCCCAGCTAAATAATTCACAAGACTATTATAGTATACATACACACTGTTTATAATAACACCTCTCCTGAGTAGTTGTTTTGTTACGCCGAATGTGCGAAATTGACTATTACATTAAATGGGAAAAATTTTGCCTAAATCATGAAAAATATAAGCCCGTTGCCTAATTCGTGAATTAGGCAAAACATCTGCCAAGTGCCTGAATTCGGCAGTAATTTTTCTGCCCAGTTCATGCATTGGGAAAATTAGGTAATAGCGCTACGATGGTGTTTTTTGCACTAATCAAACTAACCAAATGTGTCAAATGTCATTGATTATATAAAAATATACCAATCAATAACTACAATGACGTTCATATCCATTTACTATGCCCAAAAAAAATCTAGAACTATAATATGATAACGGAAGAATTTTATTAAAAGGAATTTTTGCGATTTGATTCGTGCTTGGGTATCAATCGTGCAATGGTCGATTGTTTGTTTGTGATAGTATGATTTGATAGTTTGTTGACACTTGTTACCTAACCTCGAAATGGACATTCAGTTGAATTCAGAATTACTAAACATAACCTAATAATAATAATATTATATTATGTCCAATTATAACTAATAAAACCATCCGTATTAAATTTACTTTTTCTACTGTCATGTTGACAGTTGAATTCCATACCCTGGCGAATTCACTCACTCGGCAGATAATTTACGTAATTCATGAATAAGGCAACTGGCTTGACTATTACATGAATTAGTCAAAATTTTGCCCATTTCATGTAATGTCAATTTCGCACATTCGGCGTAACATATATATATATATATTACAAACTTACATGACGGGATTGTAAATCATTTTCAATTTCCGGTGCAAAGCAGTTGTCATCGTGGGTTCGCTTACATACGAATTCAGCTTCAGATATTTCATATATTTCAGGTTTGATGTCAACCTAAAAACAAAACAGTGTTGTAGGTAGGTAGTTAAAATAAAAATCAAAAAGATTTCCAATCGAAGCCTTAGGGTTGGTTATTGCTCTAGTGTCAGCGGCCACTAGAATGTTTGGACGTTAGCGACGATTTTCTTTAACGCGGATGACGCAATCAATTCGTCAGAAGATTTTAAAAGGCGCCTCGAAACGGATCAAACTTTCCAAAACAATAATTAAATTATGCGTAGGTATTTAACAAAATCACTTCAATTAACCCACAGGTCGAAGCATAACCACTCAAACAGATAGGTACGTACTTGTACATAAAATAATACACATAGGAACAGTTGTACGTATCAAATACATGGATATAATATTATGGGATGTATGGAAATTATCACATTAAGAAGAAAAAAACCTCAAATTTGATAGAAGTGGCACCAACACATTCCTGTTTGACAGACGATTGAAAAGTGTGACCCTCCGGTTTATGAGGACAGTTAAGTGACTCACGGAGGGGTGTTTTATTGCATTCGACATCTTCTAGTTCGATTTTAATATCCATTTTCAACATTAACAGTAGGAAAAAAACACTTAGCACAAAAGTGACAGATAGCAATTAAGTGTTACCATTTACAAATTGGGGAATGCAGAAAATTGGATGCCATACCAAAAACAATTAAAATCCAAACCCTCCTGATGTAATGTTCAATTACCTACCTACCTAAGTATAATATTTGTATATAGAATAATAATTTCGTAGGTCCAAAGTAGTGTTACTTAACAGTTTAGTGTGTTAGTGTTAAGAGTTTTGAGTGTTACGTATAATATTTTTGTCCGTGTACTGTGACATATTGTATGATAAAATAAGTAACAAAAAACTTATAGTTCACCCAAAATTTTGATTATCGGAAAAAAAACTTTTATTCTCTTATAGATTTAATTTCTACTTATTTTAAGAATACACAAAAATCATCAAAAATTTGGTAATAATAAGGAAAATTTGAAAAAAATATCTGGGAAAAAAAAAATGTTTGAGAGGTAAAAAAAGTCTTCAAAACAAAACAGACCTCTTCTCAAATTGTATACTTACCCTATGGTTATTTAAGTACGTTGGCAGGTACTTATAAATAGATAAACGAATTTATGAGTATTATTATCTACTATGGCTTGAATTAATCAGGTTTTATTCAATTTTAAAATATTCTATTATTAATCACTATCTAAACATTGTAGTCTTAGCTCAATAAAACAAATAGGTACGTTTTACTGACCAAAATTAGTGTGCATTATTTCGGTCGGTTGTTGACAGTCCAACTGCATCCTTCGCCACTGCTGTAACGCAAACTCTAAAAATAATATATGGGATGAATTATCTTATAATTTATTTATAGCACCAGGGCCATTCTAATGTATCACTTTACTCCAAATCAAAAAAATATTTATAAAGAATATTATACTGTATGACTGTTAATTTATTATAGGTCCATTTACCTGGAACACCCAATGTTAAAACTCCAAATTTGTTGCGTGCGTTTGTTTGTGCATCGTTAGTGCACGTTTGTGCACGATTTTTTTTCGTTTGTGCACCTATAATAACCGAAAAATTCCAATTTCAAATTGGGTGTTCCAGCTAAACGTTGGGTCACCCAATGTTGAAATTTCAACTTTTTTCGAGTGCATTCGTTTGTGCATCGTTAGTGCACGTTTGTGCACGCGTTTTTTTCGTTTGTGCACGCACATTAAGGGGGTTATTCGCATTTCAATTTGGGTGACCCAGCTAAATGCTGGATACTTGTGTCACTAAACATGTGTTTTTCCTTAAATTTAAATTGTAAACACTTGTGCGTTGGTAGTGAACGTTAGTGCACGATTTTGTTTTGCTTTGTCACTTATATTCAGCGCGCTATTTAATTTTAAAGTTTGTATGCAAAACCTGACTGGGTGGGCTTAAAAAAATATTTTGTAGTTAAATCTCTTGTTGCATAGCTAGTGCGCAATTCTTTATACTTTTTTATTTTTTTTCTCATATAGTGCGTGAGTTATTCGATATGAAATATTTAATTAACGTTAAGTAGAACCACCCAACAAACTTTTTTAACTTTTTATTAAGTCATCAATTTGTCTATTATTGGCTTACGTTTGTGCACGTGCTTTTTTGTTTTATCGATTATATCGTGAGAGATATTATTTTTTAAAATTTAGTGACTTGATACTTGAACCATTAAATTTGCCTTAAAATTTTTTTGTTTAGTGCATCCAATTAAGTTAATTTATGTAAACTTTTAGCACGTATTTTATCTCTTATATTAAGCTAGTAATTAGATTTTGAGTGGCCGTCAAGTTTTAAAACCAAACATTTTTTATCCACATTTTTTAAATGCACACCTTTGAGTAATTTAATTACATGATTTTTCATGAAATTTTTATTGCCCTTCCATTTAAATTACGCGAAAAATTCGCATTTTTCCATTTTCACTAAGTACCCCGTCAAAATGTCCTGAACAAAAACGATCGCATCCGTTTGGAACATCCAGTCAAAAGAGTCTCCTCAAAATAGCCAAAACGGTATAAGGCTCACTAAATATGTCGGTTTATAATAGACTACCTCAAAATTGACAATTTGATTACACAAAAGTGTCAAAATTACAAAATCATTCAACTTGCTTAACATTAATCTATTTATTTATGATTTTGAATGGATCAATGTCAGTTTCATAAGGAAAAATGCAGTAAATTATATAATTATACTTACCTACTGTTTTTTAAAATGATCTGTAATAAAAATAAATACCGTTAAGTTATTAGAATACAATTAGTTATGCATACTTTTGAAAAATGCAATAGGTATGATTTTATGCAACGATATTTTCTTTAAAAGATAATATTGGAATGACATTTATATTTTTTTTATATAAAGGGGTTAACTTGCAGGCACTTAACTCTTCCTAATAATATTTGCATCTTCTTTTTCTCTGTTTCTCCATGTGGTGCAACGTATGCTTGTAGTTCTGGTAGGTGTTATGTTAGGAGAGAAGTGTTAGTCACTTCATAGTATGCTATTCAGAATCGATATCAAATAAAGTTTTGTAGGTTCTTTAAAAAGTTATTGCCTCTGACGGCTTCGACAATTGTTTCACGCAAATGGTTTTCTTTTGAATGTGTGTGTTTATTAGTTCTTAAACAACGTACCTACTTACATGTCTGTTTACATTTATATTTAAACTCATCACGATTATGAGTTTTTAAATGACATATTTGTTTAGGTACTACTTTCAAAATAAAATTCATCACACGCAAATGGTTTTTCTCCTGTTTCGTTTTATGAGCGTTAAGATAATTTTGTGCCGAGCCTCCGTATAAGTAGTCAATTTATTTAAAAGGTTATTCACCATTTTGTATCTTTACATATGTTTGAAGATTACTCCGTCGCGAGCATCCAAATGAACATACATTGCATTTATAAGATTTTTCACGAGTATGTTCTATATAATATGTACATATTCATTTCATGTCTTTTCAGACAACAAAGTCGTACGCATTTATATGAATATACATCGAATTTTAAAGGTTTTTCACCAGAATTTGTCATTTGTTAGTTTTTAAGATGACTTAGTTGCGAGCATCTATGTGAACATACATTGCATTTATAAGGTTTTTCACCATCCACCAAAAATGGCCGTGCGGCTTAAGCGTTGGCATATTGCGTCAAGTGTCCCTAGTTCCAATCCTCGGTCCGGCAAGTACGCATATTATTCGCGAAAATCTATATGAACATACATTGCATTTATTAGATTTTTCATCGGAATGTGTCATTTTGTGTCTTTTAAAACTTTAATTTGCGAGCATCTATATGAACATAAATCGCATTCGTTAGTGTGTTCACCAGTATTGTCATTCCACATGTTTTAAGACTACTAGGTTTTTTAAATGACATATTTGATTACATTTCAAAGTCATCACTCATTACACGCAACTGGTTTTTCTCCTGAATGTGTAAGTTTATGAGTTCTTAAACAACGTATTCGATACGATGCTGCCAAAAGTTGGTAAGTTGATAGTTTAGGTATTTTGAGTTTATCACGGATAAGATGTCTATACTTATATACGTTTGCTATATAAAAATATCAAGTTCATCCGATTTTTAAAACATAGTTTCTTTAGCAGCTATTCATTATGTTAAAAATACGTAACTCTTGATCCTTCAATTTACCAACATCAGAAGACTGTAAAGATGTTTACAGTTTTAATTTAGATAAGAATCTAACTAATGAAACGCAGTGGTAAAATCTTTGTAATACTATTACCTAACATTTTTATTATTTTTCAATAGATGAGCTAAAATAATATAGGACTTCCGAAATAAGTTTGTAAATATTATGGTAAAATGGCATAGAAATTACATTATTTTCAACAGAAGGTATATTATGGAAGAATTATCAGAAACATATTCAAATAACATGAACTTATTCAATGAAAGAACTTATGAACTTACACATTCAGGAGAAAAACCATTTGCGTGTGATGAATGTGATTTCCAATATAATCAAATATGTAATTTAAAAATACCTAGTGAGGTTAAAACATATGCAATGGCAATACTGATAAAAACCTTATAAATGCGATGAAAGTTCATATAGATGCTCGCAAATTAGTTGTCTTCTCCTCTCTCCTTGGTTGTATACTCATGGCTGAGGATCTTGACCACTTTTAAATTTTGTCATCCTTTGAGCGACCAAGACTTTAAAGCCTTCTCGACCTTCAGCTTCTCGCAGAGCATAATGAATGGTGCCAGCAATAATCGTAAAAAACATGAAATAACACATTGTGACGAAGAACCTAAATGTGATCAGTGTACATATAGATGCTCTTAGTTTAAAAATACATAAGATGACAAAAAAAAGTGTTCAAAAACCTTATAAATGCAAGATATGGTTATAAGGATGCTCGCAACCAAGAAACCTTAAAATTTATAAAAAAAAACATAACGTTATGTTTTTTTTTATAAATTTTAAGGTTTCTTGGTTGCGAGCATCCTTATAACCATATCTTGCATTTATAAGGTTTTTGAACACTTTTTTTTGTTATCTTATGTATTTTTAAACTACGAGCATCTATATGTACACTGATCACATTTAGGTTCTTCGTCACAATGTGTTATTTCATGTTTTTTACGATTATTGCTGGCACCATTCATTATGCTCTGCGAGAAGCTGAAGGTCGAGAAGGCTTTAAAGTCTTGGTCGCTCAAAGGATGACAAAATTTAAAAGTGGTCAAGATCCTCAGCCATGAGTATACAACCAAGGAGAGAGGAGAAGACAACTAATTTGCGAGCATCTATATGAACTTTCATCGCATTTATAAGGTTTTTATCAGTATTGCCATTCCATATGTTTTAAGTTTACTAGGTATTTTTAAATTACATATTTGATTATATTGGAAATCACATTCATCACACGCAAATGGTTTCGTTGAATAAGTTCATGTTATTTGAATATGTTTCTGATAATTCTTCCATAATATACCTTCTGTTGAAAATAATGTAATTTCTATGCCATTTTACCATAATATTTACAAACTTATTTCGGAAGTCCTATATTATTTTAGCTCATCTATTGAAAAATAATAAAAATGTTAGGTAATAGTATTACAAAGATTTTACCACTGCGTTTCATTAGTTAGATTCTTATCTAAATTAAAACTGTAAACATCTTTACAGTCTTCTGATGTTGGTAAATTGAAGGATCAAGAGTTACGTATTTTTAACATAATGAATAGCTGCTAAAGAAACTATGTTTTAAAAATCGGATGAACTTGATATTTTTATATAGCAAACGTATATAAGTATAGACATCTTATCCGTGATAAACTCAAAATACCTAAACTATCAACTTACCAACTTTTGGCAGCATCGTATCGAATACGTTGTTTAAGAACTCATAAACTTACACATTCAGGAGAAAAACCAGTTGCGTGTAATGAGTGATGACTTTGAAATGTAATCAAATATGTCATTTAAAAAACCTAGTAGTCTTAAAACATGTGGAATGACAATACTGGTGAACACACTAACGAATGCGATTTATGTTCATATAGATGCTCGCAAATTAAAGTTTTAAAAGACACAAAATGACACATTCCGATGAAAAATCTAATAAATGCAATGTATGTTCATATAGATTTTCGCGAATAATATGCGTACTTGCCGGACCGAGGATTGGAACTAGGGACCCTTGACGCAATATGCCAACGCTTAAGCCGCGCGGCCATTTTTGGTGGATGGTGAAAAACCTTATAAATGCAATGTATGTTCACATAGATGCTCGCAACTAAGTCATCTTAAAAACTAACAAATGACAAATTCTGGTGAAAAACCTTTAAAATTCGATGTATATTCATATAAATGCGTACGACTTTGTTGTCTGAAAAGACATGAAATGAATATGTACATATTATATAGAACATACTCGTGAAAAATCTTATAAATGCAATGTATGTTCATTTGGATGCTCGCGACGGAGTAATCTTCAAACATATGTAAAGATACAAAATGGTGAATAACCTTTTAAATAAATTGACTACTTATACGGAGGCTCGGCACAAAATTATCGTAACGCTCATAAAACGAAACAGGAGAAAAACCATTTGCGTGTGATGAATTTTATTTTGAAAGTAGTACCTAAACAAATATGTCATTTAAAAACTCATAATTGTGATGAGTTTAAATATAAATGTAAACAGACATGTAAGTAGGTACGTTGTTTAAGAACTAATAAACACACACATTCAAAAGAAAACCATTTGCGTGAAACAATTGTCGAAGCCGTCAGAGGCAATAACTTTTTAAAGAACCTACAAAACTTTATTTGATATCGATTCTGTATAGCATACTATGAAGTGACTAACACTTCTCTCCTAACATAACACCTACCAGAACTACAAGCATACGTTGCACCACATGGAGAAACAGAGAAAAAGAAGATGCAAATATTATTAGGAAGAGTTAAGTGCCTGCAAGTTAACCCCTTTATATAAAAAAAATATAAATGTCATTCCAATATTATCTTTTAAAGAAAATATCGTTGCATAAAATCATACCTATTGCATTTTTCAAAAGTATGCATAACTAATTGTATTCTAATAACTTAACGGTATTTATTTTTATTACAGATCATTTTAAAAAACAGTAGGTAAGTATAATTATATAATTTACTGCATTTTTCCTTATGAAACTGACATTGATCCATTCAAAATCATAAATAAATAGATTAATGTTAAGAAAGTTGAATGATTTTGTAATTTTGACACTTTTGTGTAATCAAATTGTCAATTTTGAGGTAGTCTATTATAAACCGACATATTTAGTGAGCCTTATACCGTTTTGGCTATTTTGAGGAGACTCTTTTGACTGGATGTTCCAAACGGATGCGATCGTTTTTGTTCAGGACATTTTGACGGGGTACTTAGTGAAAATGGAAAAATGCGAATTTTTCGCGTAATTTAAATGGAAAGGCAATAAAAATTTCATGAAAAATCATGTAATTAAATTACTCAAAGGTGTGCATTTAAAAAATGTGGATAAAAAATGTTTGGTTTTAAAACTTGACGGCCACTCAAAATCTAATTACTAGCTTAATATAAGAGATAAATTACGTGCTAAAAGTTTACATAAATTAACTTAATTGGATGCACTAAACAAAAAAATTTTAAGGCAAATTTAACGGTTCAAGTATCAAGTCACTAAATTTTAAAAAATAATATCTCTCACGATATAATCGATAAAACAAAAAAAGCACGTGCACAAACGTAAGCCAATAATAGACAAATTGATGACTTAATAAAAAGTTAAAAAAGTTTGTTGGGTGATTCTACTTAACGTTAATTAAATATTTCATATAGAATAACTCACGCACAATATGAGAAAAAAAATAAAAAAGTATAAAGAATTGCGCACTAGCTATGCAACAAGAGATTTAACTACAAAATATTTTTTTAAGCCCACCCAGTCAGGTTTTGCATACAAACTTTAAAATTAAATAGCGCGCTGAATATAGGTGAAAAAGCAAAACAAAATCGCGCACTAACGTTCACTACCAACGCACAAGTGTTTACAATTTAAATTTAAGGAAAAACACATGTTTAGTGACACAAGTATCCAGCATTTAGCTGGGTCACCCAAATTGAAATGCGAATAACCCCCTTAATGTGCGTGCACAAACGAAAAAAACGGGTGCACAAACGTGCACTAACGATGCACAAACGAATGCACTCGAAAAAAGTTGAAATTTCAACATTGGGTGACCCAACGTTTAGCTGGAACACCCAATTTGAAATTGGAATTTTTCGGTTATTATAGGTGCACAAACGAAAAAAAATCGTACACAAACGTGCACTAACGATGCACAAACAAATGCACGCAAAAAAAATTGGAGTTTTATCATTGGGTGTTCCAGGTAAATGGACCTATTTATTATCCCGGGATGTGAACCGTCTCGACGGATCTATGGGACGCTAGTTTGACTGGCAGCGGTGAAAGAAGGCTGGCAAGTAATAGGGATTCTTGGAGGACACCTCGTGGTGTCCATATGATTCAACTAAGGGGCGGATATGGCCGAAGAAGAAGAAGAATGAACTGAAGCTTTTAACACGGCTGCTCATGACCGTTAGCCAGTGACGTCCATAAGCAAAGTATGACTTTTAAGCAAACTTAGAATGACGTTTTCTTTTTTTTTTTATTTGTTGGGTCGGTACCTACTTCCCTATCTTAATATTTATTTTCAGCTATTTTTAACAGACAATCACAGTAGGAGATAGGTACTCGTCTATGAATTAGATCATTTCCATGAAACCTACTCTCTAAAAGTAATGGATTTAGGTATATAGAAGTCTGTGGTGCTGGCAGGTTTGGAGTCACCCTTCTAAACCACCCTAAATCACCATTACTATGGTGGTGATACTTTTTAATGAAGCGACCGCATCAGCTGCTTTGTGAGAAACCGCCAATTCACAAAAAAGTTGTAATAGGTACTTGTATTCGTTCGTAATACGTTCTTACACTCTCCGCCCAATTAATGTCTCTCCCATATACAATGCATGACATACCTACCCTCAAGGGACGTTACTGATGTCATTACAGTTATGAGCGAGATAGAGTACAATAAATTTGATGAACGATTTTTATGTAGGTAGGTACCTATCTCAAGTTACCGCAATCAACCGCGATTTACTGTTAGTGTCGTCGAGTAGGTACCAAGTTCTGCAATATTGTTTCAGAATATTTGAGGGCGTTGGTATCAAAACTCATAATCTCCAGCATATACCAAAAATGAGTTATGAATATGTGCTCATACCTACCATTCAAAGTATAAATTACTTTTCTAAGCTGACAATCTCCCATACAAAATGAATGTGAAATCTGTGTTTATTTACAAAGCTTATATTCTCCAATGCCCTATGATTTTCTAAACTAAGAATTTCTATTCCAGAGAAGGCAGCATTGAACTCTCATGGTCGACAGTATTTGTTTATCTATCAAAGTGTAAGCATCTGTTCCCCAGTTTTATTCAAGTTTTACTTAATTAATATACTTAGTTAATACATAAAATAGAATTATATTTATATTATAATATAAGTACCTATTTAATTAATAAAATGTAACTCATAATATCCTTATGGCGTAATTTCTAAACTAATAATCTCCATAGACTCACACCAAAACTAAGAATCTCCAAGTTTAAATTGAAGATATCTTGAATGTTTGACAAACATCTGTATTTACTACAGGCAAATTCTTTTGCGATCCACCATCTAATAAAACTATAATCAAACTGTTTATTCTTAACTGTAGCATGAAAACAGTTTTTTTTTGATTTGCCAAAAACACACATTGATGGAGTTATGATACTAAGTCCCTCATTTATTATGTCAAATATAACTTCTGAATTCCAAATGCGTCGCATTAGAATTAATTAGGGCGAAATAGGTGTGCTAATAATTATTGCCCTGTATACGGAATTTTCCCGGGTGATATTCGTGTTATTTTTGATCAAGAAATATAACTGAAACGTGTTACCTACCTAGTTAGAATTAATAGCCCTGCAGATATTCAATTAGTATTAAAAGGGGTAACGACTAATCAATATATTTTTATAGTAAATTAATCCTTTATTCAGAAAAGCGGTCAATTTACATCCTAATACTAATAATAATATGTCTATTTTGTGAATAAAATTGTTGTGTGGATCAACATATTATAACATTCACGATTCTATTATAAATCAAACATACATATTATTGTAATGCATGTTTTTTCAAGTGTTTCAGCCACATAAACTTTACTTAATAATACAACAAAACATGTACCTATAATTTGTTTCCAGTTTGAATTAATTTATATCAAATCAAATCAAATTTACTTATTTTACATATAATGAACATAACAAATTATAAATTCAAAGCGTTCACGACATGACGGAAAATAAGTGTTAATAATTTTTAAAAATAAAAATACAGAGAAGTGTGAGTTAATAATACAATAAGTAATAAAATAAGAAATACAATAAGAAAAGAAATAAAGTAAATTAGATGGAAGCACACAGAGTGTACTTTGATAGACCCTATCTTAAAAACTTATAAAACATCCACCTAAGTTCACCTTCACGTAAGTGGAATATATCAATATCCGAAGCGATTTCATTAAACATGGTTATTGCCCTCCCAATTGGCAATATGACGTAAAATATGACGACCTGACCTGCAAGTAGGTATTACTAAGGATATTCACCTGGGTACCAGTTAATGCGAGCTGTCGTATCTACATAATATGGTCATTGAATGAATACACATGGCTTAACGGACATAATTATTAAGAAAGTTAGTGTCTGGCTGTGTCGTTCGCGCTGTCTTGTCTTTTAGAGATGTCACATCGTAATGTTAAAGCATTAATATTGGATGCACCAGATAGTTGCACGTTGCACCATTTGATGAGTACCTTGTAGGGTCTTTTAGTGGCCACAGATCCTGCGTGTCGTAAACAATGTCAATATAAGTGGGGCTAACCCCTACAGAGGCTGGACCAAATCATCCGGATCAAGATCCTTAGTCAAGAGGTCCAGACGAAGAATAACATGTACTATTTCATTTACATTTTTAATTTAATTTTGAATTCGTAATGTGGTCCTATATTTCTTTTAGCCTCAATTGGATGGGATCATCCCGTGAGATAATAATTCAATGTATTTTTTTAAATTTAACTGATTCTTTAGAATAAAATATAATATAAGTAATTATACATATAATTTGAGCCAAGGAAAAGTCGAGTAAACCAACCGACATTTTTGAAAAAAATGATTTAGGTGTGTTATGGTATTCTACTTGTCATAAATTATCATAAAAGTGAAGTGAGCTAAGTAAATACATACTGAAATAGTGTTTTATTGTTAAAATAAAAATATTCATTGTATTATATTGTCAAATGGTGAAGTAAGCCAAGTCATTAGCTCACTTCACCGTTCTCACCAACTGGTTACCGCGTTGTTATCCTATAGAAGCTAACACGGCTAACACGCATGTTGCTATGGTAACATGCTTGTCAGCTGTGTTCACTTCTATGCAATAATGCAAGTTTCCTACGTAATGGTGCACATGACTGACATGACTAACTTATCAAAAAGTGAGCCAAGTACTATTAGTATGTAGAGGTGAACTCGACAATATAGGCTAAAGTGAGCCAAGTGACATTAATAATTAATAATAAGTAAAGGTGAATTACAATCAATATTATCCATAAATACTTTTTTCCATTTGTTTATGTAATAAACTTCCATTTAATATAAAAAAATAATACAGCTCTATACAAAAAAAATATGTAAAATGTTCATTAAACTAAAACCTTCAATAAGAAAGTTTCACCATTTTGTCACTTGGCCTACTTCACTTCTTGAGGGCTCATTTTATACGTCATTTTAAAAACACTACAATGATGCATATTAAAAAATATCCTAAGAAAAATAAATATTTATATAAAAATCGAAGTCGTGTGCCATTCTTTAACAAACTAAATAGGTACATTGATTGAAATTATTTGGCATTATGATATTTTATTTCCTATGACAAAATTAATGTCGCATATAATAACATCATATCATATCATATCATATCTACGTAGCATACATAAATAATTATTGAAGACGAAGCAAGTTTAAGTATGCCATTTGCGTTGTATTGACAATGACATTGAAATTCCTAGACGTCGGTTAGTAATCGTTGTAATAGTAAAATAACTACCTACTTTGATTTAATAAACAAAAATCGATTGCCGAAGTAACATGATTTCGAAGAGCGCTGAGTGGTAGGTATTTAATACCCAATAGCTTAAATATTTGTCGTTATTAGTATGTCTTCCGTAGCATAATGGCTGAATGCGATGAGTTTGGGGCGTTTACCCGTTGGAGATGCCGGGTTCGATTCCCGACCGGTTGGCTTACTTTTTTCAAAAAAGTTTTTTCTATTGGTTGTGATATACTCTCTCAGTGTTTTTCTAAATTATATAATGTTCAATAAAAAGAACTTTTTAAGTAAAATGTTTTTAAATTTTCTGTTGAATCATATAAACTTGATTTGACTAGCTTAAACGATCAAAAAAAATTGTACTTGATAGAAATAATATTGAAATGTCATTTTGACATTTCATATTGATTTCCATAGTAACGCACGTATATATTAATAATTTAGTTGCTAGGACCCCAGGCCCCTAGCAACCAATAAAAGTGGATTGGATTACGGATTTCTTCCGAAATGACTTAACTGAAAATAAATTCAATTCCACTTAAAGATAGCTAAAAGTATTAAAAATGTATTGGCATCGTGTTCTGATATATTATAAAAGTTTCAAATGTCTAGCTAGTCGGGAAGTTAGTTCAAAATTGATTGCAAGATTTGTACTGAATAAGCAACCACCGGATAAATAAGAATACGACCTAATAAAAACGTTGCAATAAGACGATGATATCTTTATTACGTTGTCAACTCAGATTTAATGGCTGATTATTCCGAAGAACTTTTGTATAAAATACTACTACATAATATGGGTTATTAACCAGTATGGATTATTTTATGTGCATTGAATCTGCCAATGCGTGAGGATATAAATGGGCATACATCACACTTAAATAATTTTTCCCCTCCGGTATGAACCTTTTTATGTCTTTTTAGATTCTTGTTGTCCGATGATTTATATGAGCATACATCACATTCATATGGCTTCTCACCTGCATGGTTCATTTTATGTGTTTTTAACTGTTGTGAGTTTCTGGATGAAAAATTACACACATCGCACTTATACGGTTTTTCACCAGTATGGGTTGTTTTGTGTCTTTTGAGACTAGTGTGATCCGCGGATTTATACGAGCAAATATCACATTCATATGGCTTTTCACCTGTGTGTGTCATTGTATGTGTCTTTAGGTTGTTAGGGACTCTACATGAAAAGTCACAATAATCGCATTTATATGGTTTTTCACCCGTGTGAATCATTTTATGCGTTTTTAAGATGTGGGCGGTTTTGCATGAATAACTACAAACATCGCATTTATGCGGCTTTTCTCCAGTGTGAATCATTTTATGTGCATTAAGATTGCCGAGGCTTCTGCATTTATATAAACACACATCACACTCGAATCGCTTTTCGCCTGTATGAATCATTTTATGCTCTTTGAGACTATCAATGCGCGAGCATCGATATGAACATATATCACATTCGTATGGCTTTTCGCCTGTATGGGTAATCTTATGTTGTCTCAGAGACCCTAGCAGGGAACATGTATATGAGCACAGATTACACGCATATGGCTTTTCACCCGTGTGACTCCTTTTGTGTATTACAAGATGACTTTTTTTCCGGCATACATATGAGCATACGTCACATTCAAATGGTTTTTTATTTTCGTGTACCATTAATTTATGTATTTTTAATTTGCTCGAAGTATCACAGATATGCGAACATATGTCACATATATGATAACTTTCATCGGAGGTTTTTGTATTCAATTTATTGACAATTGTTTCAGTATGAACTATTTTGGTACTGACGTCTAGTTTGAAGTCTTGTTTGTTTACGGAAATCCCTGGATATTTAATGCCATCACTGAGTGTTTCTGTTGTATTTTCCAAAGTATATTCTGAGAAACGTTGCTGAGTATAAATCTGTAAAATAATTAGATACAAATGTAAACAATTGACAGTTAAACGTTTAAAACAAACGAATTTATAAATTCCTTATTTCCTAGATGTGTATAAAAGAAAAAAGAAATGGCGACAGCCTATTGTTACCAGACAAAAGAAAAGGGAAGACCCTGGTGCCCGACAGTTTCAAATTCCAAATCCACAATTTAATCAAAGCCAGGAGGGCCCCGGCCAAAGATTTGAATTCTCTGCCGTGCGAGATGGCGTTTCCGCTTCACCGACGACTTCTAAGAAGGGCCAATTCGCACCCAAAATTTACAGTTCAAAGCTGCGACAAACAACCCGCCCGCACCCCTCGGATATCGCGCCTTCAGGGCGTGAAAGTACCCCTCGCCACTAACATTTTTTAGATATTTTTTTGAAAGTCAGCATCAGTTCCGATTTAGCAGTGAAGCTGACAAAAACATTCCCCCGTCCGCCCGCGGTGCGGCGGACACCCGTAAGACGTGTTTCAGTTAGGATCCTCGCGTTAAAAATAATCAATCAAAAGTTATCATATCTTAGAAAAAGTGACATCCCTTTTCCCGTTATTGTGTTAATAATAATTCATATAACCACCCTTAAAACGAATCGCGTGTCCGATAAAGTGTTTCGGTGTTAATTCCCCGCAATGTGCCTAAATATATCAATTCGCCCCAGTGTCGGCGTCGAATAAATTAAAGGTGTTACGATAATGGCCCGTAATGATAATGTGTATTCTCTGTTGTAACCTACAATGTAACCAATAATGTAACGCTACCAATGCTTGTATAATTTAGTGTAAATAAATCCAGCCTGCGCACGCTGTTAAATCAAAATAATATGTGTTATCTATAATTATACCCCGCGATGTCCACATACCCCTAACCGAAATGACGCTGACGAAGAATGCTGCCAGTCTACATGTGAGTCCATAAATTCTTCTTGGTATCACTATATACCTACTAAATATACAATACATCACCATTTTTGATCCTAATTTGGGCGTGCACAGAAAGTGGATTATTAATAGATTTTTAAATTCTAATCGATTCAAGATCTGTACTATTACATTTAACTCGTTTTTTGCGACCCGGGTTTCGCCTTTCGGCATCTTCATGCGTCGTGTATACTCACAAAAGGCAAACACACACTGACAACGAACACTCTTAACTCTACCTTATATATTAAATCAATACAATAAAGTAGGTTAAAACTCCATTACCTATATTATTGTATTGAAGATGCCGACAGGCGAAACCCGGGTCGCAAAAAACGACTTAAATAGAATAGTACAGAGCTTGAATCCATTAGAATTTAAATTCAAATTCCATCAAGTACCTTCGGTCGATAGTACTAATATTATAATAGATTTTTGTTTTTTAACAATAAATATAATATTTTGGCTACAGTGACCAACTTAATAGGTCCATACTCTTGATCCAACGATACATCGAAAACATATGAATTTGCTAGAGCTGGGATTCAAGCCCGGGACCCACGACACTATAGTTACCGCTCGGATAAAGTGAGCGTACTTAAGAATTCATATTGCAATATATAAATACAACGGCTGCAGTTTCAAATTCTGTCAAAGAAAGTACAACTGGTTTGTTAGTTATATTCTATATTTCCAGGATTTTAAATTATGTTTATTTTCGAAGTTTTAATATCAATATAAATTAAAAAATAAATCAAGTGATTTGCGTGAAATACCTGTGATAATACGTATTCTAGTGTTCCGTGGCGTAATAAGGATTTGGAATCACTAACATAAGCTACCTATGTCTATATTTTTGATCACTTCATTTTCCACCGGTTTTGCACATTCAAACCAAAAAATATGCCCGAATGTATCGAGAATGGCCCCCACAAGGGGGGGGGCTGACAGGGCTCTAGCCTGGGGGCCCGGGTTCAGGAAGAGCCCGGTGAGGCGAGTCGACCCCATAAATGAGATAAATACAATAATACAATAAATTAATAATAATTTTAGTTAAAAAGAAACAATGATGCGGTCCGTCGATTGTATAATGTACGTACGTAATGTATCTACGTATGAATACGCAGTCATCGACTGCCAGGCATTTATCACGGCTCCCGATACGCACGCACACTATCGACTGACTGAATTATTGTTTCGTTTTTACTGTAAGTTCATATCTATTAAAAATACAAAAAAACGCTAAAAAGACACCTTAATTTTACCGCCATTTTGGTAAACAATACTGCAGCGCGTCACACTACCTTTACCCTCAGCGATATATAGGACACCAACCATCCTAGCATGGGGGCCCTCTTCAGGATGTGGGGGCCATGGTACCGAGAAAGGGGTTTTACATAGTGTTTGGTTTATAAATCTAATTGTTACATGATATACTTACTTGTGTATCATTAGCGGATGTTGACGATTCGCCAAGCTCTCTAAATGAGTGACAGCTTCCATAGGCCGAATGGAATTGTGGATTCTCAGATTTTACTTCCATCTGAAATTGCAACACAACAATTAATATTTCAGTGATAAAATTCGTAATTCAATGAATACTGAAGTAAAGAAGTAAAAGTGATCAAATCAAAGGAACTCAACTCGAGCAGGTCAATATTTACAACTACCTACCATGGTCAAAAACTGTCCATATTAAGGCTGAAACGCCTCAGACAGAATGTGCTGTCCAGAATTCAATGGTGCTGAACAAATTTGTGAATCAGCAAGTCAATTTAAAAAAATACAGAGTATAATTTTATATAAGAGAAACATGTCTGCGAATAAATGCTACTTTGGCACCAAAAGTCGCAACAAAGTTAGATATTGGTGCATACAAGTTTGATACAGTCGGCAGTTTCATATACCTTGGATCTCTTGTAACTCGATATAATGATATTATAGAAGAAATCAACAAGAGAATCATGTCTGCGAATAAATGCTACTTTGGCCTGTTAAGACATTTTAAGTCCCGCATACTATCTCGCCGAACTAAAAGCACTCTTTACAAGACACTTGTAAAGCCAGTGCTCACCTACGCATTGGAAACCTGGACATTAACTCTGCGAAATGAACGAGCCCTGAACATCTTTGAGAGAAAAATTATCCACCGTATATATGGACCGATCAAGGACGGTACCAATTGGAGGAAAAGATATAATGCTGAGCTCTACGGGTTGTACGAATACTGCAGCGCAATTCAATCAATTAAGATTGGGAGACTGCGATGGCTAGGTCATGTGCACCGTATGAATGACAATGAACCAGCAAAGAGAGTGATGTCCAGCAATCCAAAAGAGCGTAGATGAATAGACAGGTCAAAGATTTGCTGGTTGTATGGAGCTGCCAGTGACTGCCGTATTCTGGGGGCACCGAATTGGAAAGCGGCCACACTGGATAGGGACAGGTGGAGGGAGCTGTTGGAGAAGGCCAGGACCCACACCGGGTTGTCGCGCCCCTGATGATGATAATGATAATTTTATATGTCACGTTTATATTATCACTAAGATTTCCAAACATCTCCCAAAAGAACGATATGAATCTCGAACTCGCCAACAGGCTGAAGAGAGGAAATGCAGCAGTTTTCACACTGAAGAGTCTACCTATTTAGGTCCAAGCTTATGTCCACAAAGACAAAATTCCGGGTAAACAACTTGAAACCAATCGCTCTCTAGGGTGTGAAACCTGCAGCCTAACGGAGAAACAATACAAAGCTTTCCAAATATTCGAATTGATAATTCTATGAAAAGTAAGTCAAATATAGTCAATGTCTTGAAGAGGCAAAGACCTAGATAGACCGATCACGGTGATAGGTGCGATCAATGACATTATTAATGGACAACGCACTCAATACAGTAGCTAGCAAGTAAATTCGCGCATAGCGATATTCGCACATATATAGGTAGACGTCAAGCAATTTCCATTATGCGATATCACGCATCGGGAATTTATAGCAATATCACCTTTATTGTAATGACGTTAGAATAATGTTTCTAGCAGTGGCGAAGGGTGGAGGTAGGCTGTTAAGATTCGCTATAAATAGTTCACACTAAACTTTTTTAGTCATATGTATTTGTTTTTATTGAACTAAGACTACAATTTACAGACGGTGTTAGTTAGTTTTTAAAAATCAATTAAACCATGCCTAAATGAAACCATAATAGTTTTGGTCTAATTTGGGCAATACGACTAAATTGTGCACACTTTTTCTTTCATAGTTATTTGTTTTCGTTGGATTAAAAATACATATTACACATATTGTTGGTTATTTTTTTAAATTCATTAAGCCCTGGCTAAACCAAACTATAATAAATAAAAAATATTATTCTATATAATATAACATATTGAAAGTTATGTATGATTTAATTGTATAATGTTAGATATTTTATAGATAGACATGTATTTTTTGACTATTATCTATTATGGCTTGGTTTCTCAGGGTTTATTAAATTTTAAAAACTAACCAACACTATCTGTAAAATGTAGTCTTATTTCAATGAAAACAAATATGTATGTCTGAAAAAGTTTAATGTGCACTGTTTATGACGGATCTTAACAGCCTACCTCCACCCTTCGCCACTGGTTTCTAGTGTCAATGTTCATTTGAGCGAACCCGTTCGAATCGAACCATTCGGCAGACCCGACAAAAAGTATCGAGAATTTATAGCAATATCACCTTTATTGTAATGGCGTTAGAACAGATTATGGCATTCGGCAGACCCGACAAAAAAGTGAGTGTCATTTTTTTTCCAGATGCTTCGTCCATATTAATGTCATTGGGTGCGATGGATAATATGAAGGATCCCCTGTACTTCGGAGATGGTGGATAACGTCAAAAAGGATGCAGAGTAGCTGAGTGTAGCCGACTGGAGAGAGAGAAAGATCGGGATAGAGATTCGTAGATGACTGTTGTCGGAAATACATCTGAATGGTCTATAGCACCAGCTCGAATAAGTAAGTAATTTATTTATCATATCCGACATATAGGTGTTGCTAAGTGTGTCTACAATATTTTAACTTCAGGGCTCGAAACCGGACCGCCTTTCCGGTTCGTGGAATTGGTAAAATTATCACTCCATCTCGTGGAAAAAATAAGTTGACCTTCTGAGCAAGATAGGCCATATAATAGAAAATCTAACACGCTTATTTTAATAAAATACACATACAATTTGATAACTATGTAAATATCTTCAAAAAATTGTTGAACTTTTCCATTTCGAGCGCTGTTTAACTTACATGTGAATCACTTTGACTCATGGGCGAATGGGTGATTTTTTCGTTGTCAAGTTGTCTCCGTAATAAATCGACATCGGGTTTTGTATCCATTTCAATTTTGATGTCGACCTAAAATTAAAACAAAAAATATCCAATTTAAGTGTGATGGCTGTTATTTTTTTATTTTAAAAATGATACCTGAAACCTATTATAACAATACGTCTAAATTTATATCATAGAAATAAAATCACCTTTAAGGGCCCACATGCTCAGCGTAGGTCAATATGGAGCTTTTATGGTATTTTAAGAGCATAACCCTGGACAGTCCTTAAACGTTGTAGATGATCTATTTATATAATTTTGAAGCCTTATTATCCTTTATATTTATTTTAAACATTTGATGAGTTTTATTACATAAAATAGTAGTCTTTTCATCCTCTCGCTCTAATGTTTTAGAATATAGTCATATTTCAGTACAACCATGTACAACAGTGGTGTAAGGATTTTTAGATTTATTACTTTTTAAACGCATTTAGTAAATTAATGTTAACATTATATAGTGACATATTTACGATAAAAAAATATATTTTATAATCTTTGTGATTCCGAATTAGGCATTTTATTAATCAAAAAATTGGCACGATTAACACATTTGAAGATAATCCTAAATACACTAATTATAAGCTATGTCTTTGACCATTCAAATTTGATAAACATCCTACGAATAATGATTGCTTTATAATAATTATTGACCTAAGAATAAGGTAGTATTTTTTTGAAATACGCCATTTCTATTGGCATTTCCCAGTGGCTAAGCTACAAAATACGGCCATAAAAGCACCATTTTGACCTACGCTGAGCATGTGGGCCGTTAATAATAAGTTTTAATACAGCTTTTCATATTTACCTTTGAATCATTTTGGTTCGGGAACGTAGTATGGTAGTTTTTATTGTGTGTTTGTCTACATAAGAGATCGTCTTCAGATGTTTCATTTATTTCAGGTTTAATCTCAATCTAAAAACAAAACAATATATATAGCTACAACTATACGAACAGTATTATTGTCAGAAAGTGGCAAAGGGTGGAGCTAGGCTGCAGAGATTCGACATAAATAGATAGTGAACAATCCAATTTGTTAGTCATATTTCATTGGTTTCAATGAATACTACAAATTAGATATGGTACTGGTTAATTTTTCAAACTAAAGTAAACCCCGCCTAATCCAAACCCTAATAGTAGAGGTAGGCTGTGAAGATCCAACAAAAATAATGCACACTTTGTCAGTCATATCTATGTATTTTCATTGAATTTAGAATACCAATTGCATATGGTTTTTATAATTCGCTTAAACCCTGCATAACCAAACGATACTTAATATATGAAATCATTTAATTGATTTATTTGAAATCATTTAAGGCTAAACCTCAGTTGAGGCATGGTCTAAAAAGATCGTGGCTAAGCGATAAGCGGATTGTGTAAATGACGCGTGCCGAACGAAATATAATTTGTCACATAAATCCAACAGGCGGCCATTTAAGTTTCTGTTTATTGTTCTATTAGTAACAATAATAATATATTCATTGACATGTTTTCTTTTTCAAGTAAATGGGTAACGTTTCTTAGTCATCTTTATACGATTTGAGAATAAATACCCCCTTCGCTATCACGAAACAAATTGACGTGTTCACACCTCAACTTTCGCTCTCCGATTGTCTCTTCAAAAATTTCGTCGCACCTATAGTTGAAGTTTATATCCTGTTTCACTGAAGTATGCTCTTAACTATCCCTAATAATAAAATTGTTTAGTAAGTATAAGCATGTGCCAAAATATTTAACCATTCATTTAGGTACCTACCATATAGGATAGGACTTTAGCTAAATTCGCATAGGTAGATTTGATGCATACCTACACATTTTCTAATAGTTCCTAAGAGCCATTTATTGGTCGGTGTATAATAATTATTAAATGATACGCAGCCAATGAGGTGTTGACTAAATAGTATGGAGTGATTTCCAGCGAATGAGATAATATTATTACCTATATAGGGTTTGCCCGAACTGAAAGTGGGCAATGCACGAGTTCAGTTAGTAGGAACGTTTCTATGAGCGCAGCGAAAGAAATCAAATGTCATTGAACCACACCTTAGTGAAATTCGATATACATACTAATTAATATACATAAGTGGAAATGAATATAGATGTATTGGTACTGTTCGGTTATGAGGAATACAGCGGAAAAAACATTTTGAAAATAGCCGATATAAATACTGAATTATTTGTTAGTTTAACCTAATCAAATCTAACCTAAAATAATGCAAACTAACAAATAATCCAGTATATCGGGTATTTTCAAAATGTGTTTTCCGCTGTATTCCTCATAATCGAACTGTACCGATGTATTATATATATATAGATATAGATGGATGTAACACCAAATAATTACAAGATAAAAAGAACTTTTTATATACAACGTTTTTAAATTTTCTGTTGAATTATTATGCTCAAACTTGTACTTGATATGAAGTAAATAAAAAACAAACAAATATAGAATACTGAAACGTAATTTTGATTTCCATAGTAACTCACGTATATATTAACTCTTTAGTGCCAGACTCAAATGCTCACGTTAGTGTCACCCGTGTCCATATGGACACGCAATTATTGTAGTACAGTTTACTTTGCCTAATTGTTATTTTAAAATAATAATTTTGTTTATAAACGTTAGTCAGTTGAAATAAGTACACTGCTTCAATTGTTCGTCATTTGAATGATCTAGCTGACATAATAAAGTTAATATCAAGTGTCAAAGTGGCCATTCATTTTATAATCAAAAAATGATGGACTTATGTTAAAGTTAACCGTGGTTTTCTGATTATATTGTTTCAAAGAATAATATTTCTGTCATTGAATGCATTATAAACGTGTTCACTTTCATGATATGTAATTACGAAATGGAATTATTTTTGTTCATGTGGTGTTATTGCACAATGAATTAATGAGTGTCCATATGGACACGCGTGCCACTTAACACTACAAATTTAAATTATGATTTGTTATCAGTGTTATCACTATATTTTTTATAAATTTATTATTCTCATTTTGTCAAATTATTTAGTTTCTGGGATATGTCTTAAGGTTCAAATAGACTATATGACGATCGGGCACATATATGCTAAGAGCGTTTTAGTGTCTATGATCAAATCTATGCCATTCCGACATTTATACATACATATTGTATGACAGCTATGACATCGTATTTACACTCTGTGACACCCTATGACACAGGACGCCAACATAAGAAACAGGTTTTTCGACATATATATGACCGATCGTCATAGAGTGTATTTGAAGCATAAGATTGAAGAAAGAGAAATGCTGGTAAATAATGCATTGAATGCACTTTATGAAGGTAGTGATGATGATAATGTCGACGAATATAATATTATTATTTATCTCACCACCGACCAGATCCTGCGGTTTTAACAGATGAGAATGGTGGTGGAACAATCGATAATTTAAATCATAGACAATTAAAAGCAGATACACAAGTGAAATCTCGGAATGCAAGAACATAGATAGACCAATCTGATATTTTATACTGCAACTGGAGATTCTACACGCAATTACACCTAGCTGCACAAAATATCAATTTTTCGGGGAAAATGTGGAAAATAAGAACGCTGATGGATCTTGATAGGATGGATATTCAAAACTATGTACATCAAAATCAATGAGTCTAGCAGATATTCGATTTAATGGGTTAAATTATTTTATTCAAAAAAATAGAAAAAATCGACGCTGTGACTGATTTTTTGAAAGAAAAAGAAACATCTGAAATCAGAACGCAGTGAAGAAAATGCAATATTAGCTTGTGAGTAATGTGTATTGAAAACTATAATACTTTATAATAATACTACTAATAAACCATACAATCCACAATAAAAATTGATAACATAAGTGTCACGCGTGTCCATATGGACACGGCTATTATCTCAAAACTTAACGTTATGAAAATTTTATTTTCACTATTCATTCTCTGTTATATTACAGATACATAAAAAATGTAAATAAACAATTTTTAAAACAAATAAAAATTCATGTCACACCATCAACAAAATTGATGTGTCCATATGGACACCTGTGCCACTAATGAGTTAATAATTTAGTTGCTAGGACCACACCCTTAGCATCCAATAATAGTTGATTACGGATTTCTTCCGAAATAACCTTTCATACAAAACAGAATTAACTGAAAATGAATTCAATTCTGCTTAAAGATAGCTAAAAGTATTAAAAGAATGCATTGGCATCGTGTTCTGATATATTCTTAATGTTTCAAATGTCTAGCTAGTCGGGAAGTTAAAAAGGTAGTTAAAAACGATTGCAAGATATGTACTGGACAAACAACCAGCGGACAAACAAGAATACGAGCTAATAAAAACGTTGTAAAATAACCTGCAAACCGGAACCATCGTCATATTCCTGCTTGACGTATGATCGTAATGTATGGTCTTCAGGGCTGAGCGAATAGTTAATTGTCTTTGTGGTACCACTAGACAATGTTCCTATATCCGATTCAAAGTCTGTTGGTTCGATTTTAATGTCCATTTTGAACATGAAATGAATAATACGCGCATGTGCGATGTTATATGGGAGGACAATATTTACACGCTACAGAAATGTGACAGCCAGAATGGGTGCGTGAACTTGCAGCCAGTGTTGCCAAGTCAAAATTTAAAATTTCAGTAGTTTTGACAAAAAATTCAGTAGTTTTCATAAAATATCAGTAGATTTTGAAAAATGTTGTATATTAGATATGATTTAAAACTAATAAGAATAACAATAACTAATAATATTAATTTATTGTAAACAATGATGATATTAATGGGTAAAATGGCGCTCTTGGGTAGAGTTACAATGCTTTTTATGTCAATTTAGAAGTGTATAACATCAAAAAAGGTCATGCGTAAATCATTTCAAGTTTATTATTAAAAGAATCATCGGTTAATTTTCCATTATGGAGAAACACAAATATCAGTAGATTTCTTGAATTTCGAAAAAAAATCAAAAATTTGGAAATCGGCAAAAAATATCTTTTGAATTACTGAAATTTCAGTAGACAAGGCAACACTGGTACTATGTACTACAGTGTTGCCAACTAAAATTTTCAAAATTCAGTAGATTTCTTCAAAATATCGTTAGAATGACAAACATGTATGAAATTCAACGATTGCGTTTGGTGACAGCGTGTATATTGACATAATCTCACAAGTTTCTTTTAAAAAATCATGTAAAAATGACTTTTATTCATCACAAATCCTATCATATCTTCTTTTTTTCCTGGCCAAAATTTCAGTAGATCTACTGAAATTTCAGTAGACATGGCGACACTGATGTACTGAGTGTACCATAAACATCAGGACTTCGATAACAATTTTTAATTGTCTATGCTCTGGGGTAAATAAAAAGGGGTTCGACGGAATGGTTATGGGGAAAATGAACGGAGTTTTACTTACCATTAAAACTCTTATTATTCTTGTTGACTCTGAAGTCCCTTGAGATGTTGATCGTATTTTTTGCCTTGTGTTCTTCTGTGCTGGCCCCTTTTTACCCCTTTTTCTTCTCGATTATTCACCTCTCTGGTTGCTTATCTTGTTTTACCGGCTGGCAGGACTGACGCTTGTATCGTAGCGTGCTTTGTCTTTGGTTATTCAATTGATATGTCTCAAGGAAACCAGGTAGGTGTTCTCTGGACTTCAGAGTCAACAAGAATAATAAGAGTTTTAATGGTAGGTAAAACTCCTTTCATTATTCGCTATTGACTCTGAAGTCCATTGAGATATCTGTTTGTTATCACCTGGTAAAGCGAGATAGATCCTGCAAGATAAGGTGGATGAACCTAACATGAGAATTAGGTATGGCATCTCCTTGCTTTTAGGCTCAGTGCACCGGGCTGAACAAAGAGGTCAACATATCTTGGCGCCAATTACCTCTCTGCAGGATGTCATCTATGGGGTAGTTCTCTAACCAATTTAGAGAGGCGACTGCTAATCGAGTACTGCCTAGTGATTCCTGTACCCCTGCATCAGCGAGTACTGACTTCACCCAATTTCCAATAACTGATCGAGTCGTCTGTTTTGAGGGGCCTCGTGACGAGATAAATAATGCCGGAATATTACCACCCTCTTCTCTTCTCTCATTGGAAACGCAGATAAGTTTTCGTAGCCAAAATACTGGATCGATGTTTTGGCAACTGGAAGCGCTTAATTTCCATCCAGATTGGCGGTGCTTTGATGTGTCCGTCTTGGAACCAAACACTGGCCATAGAATTATATGGTCGCCATTATCATCTAGGCCATTATCCGCTACGCTGAGTAGGGTAAGGTCATAAACCCGTCGTCCCGATGCGAGTAATAATAGTATAGCTGTTCTGCGTGAAACTTCATACAGGTTGTATACTAGTGGTGTTGTTTTCTTGAGGTAGTCCACGATTATTCTTGGATCCCAAATCGGTGGTTTTGTAGGTCTAGTCTTGCGGGTGGATATGGCTTTTAAGATATGACGCACTACTATGTTACTGCTGATGTCTTTACTGATCATTGGTTTGCAAAAAGTAGCTATGGCTGACTTATGTACAAGGATAGTGTTATATGAAAGACCTTCCTTATTGTATAATCTAGCCACTTCAATCGGCTCGGGGGTATTATAGCTTATCGTGTTGTCTATGCACCATGTCTTCCATTTGTCTCATGCAGGTATATAAGTCTTCAAAGTGGATGGTCGCCAGCCGGAAGTGAGAAGTGATTTGTCCTCTATCGACCAGCTATAAACTAACTCTGCCCACCCAAAATTATCCATAACTGGAGTGATAGGTCCCGGACTTGTGGAGGTAGATGGTTTGTCACCGTATCTACTAGAAATGACTCCAATTGCGGGATCAGGTAGGGGGGTTCCAATGATCTCTGCTGTAGGTCTGCGCTCCAAAAACACTTCTTCCACCATGGGGAGACTAGTAAATATTTTCCCCTTGCCATGTTCAGGTGTGCCAATACTTGTGGAGTTAGATTCGGTGGCGAGAATATCCAGGATAGTTTGAAGTCCCACTGTCGACTGAAGGGATCGTGGAACAGTGCAAGGGCATCGTTCGGATTTCGTGAGGCATACGTTGCGACAACATAGGCTGTGTTGAACGCGAACAGGTCTACGTCTGGGAGTCCCCATATTTGAAATAGGGGAGCTGTAGCCGCCATAACTAGGTGCCATTCTGGAATAATTTTGCTGCGTGAAAGATGGTCTGCAACGCAGTTGTATTTTCCTGGAAGGTATTGTGCAGTCAATGATATTATACTGGCCTGGTTGGCGATTTCCAGGATCTGTCGGCAAAGACTTAGTAGGGTTGCAGACTTTGTGCCCCCTTCGTTGTTGATTTAGGCCACCACTGTTTTGTTGTCGGTTTGTAGGAGTAATTATGATCCCCTGAGCGTTGGCTCCCGGAGTTTTATGGCTGAGAGTACTGCATACAGCTCTTTTCGGTTCGAGTGCCACGTGGATTGGCGTTTTGTCCATATACCTGATAGGTGGCACTCGTCTAACTGCGCTCCCCAGCCTGAATCGGCTGCGTCTGTGGTGAGGAAATGATTGTAGGTTGCCCTGTGAATCTTTCCTGAGGAGCCCACCGCTCGGATCCACCACACGGTGTCCTCTCGAGCTTGTGGTGGAATCGATGTTGAGTTGTGAGGGTGGCTCCTTGATAATTGAGCGCTCGTACGTTGTAGACGTCGGCAATGCTACCTCCCCTGTGGAGTGACGAAGGTTGCAAAATTGAGTCGCTCGAGGAGGCGTTGGGCCTGCCTGAGCGACCAACTGCCTTTTTGGATCTGCAATTGCAGATGGTGACGAAGTGATGTGCACTTCTCTGTTGATAGATATTTCCGATTGTTGTGAGTATCCCACGTGATACCCAAGAACTCCCGCTGTTGGCATGGAATCAGACAAGATTTTTTCTTGTTGATTATCCAGCCTAGTAAGTGCCTGCATGAAATCCATCATATATGTCAGTTGCAACAGAAGAATCTCTCTGGACTGATTTGCCATCAGAAAGTCGTCTAAGTAAGTAACGATTCTCATACCCTTTCCCCGGAGGTGTTCGGCCATCCAGTTTGTTAATGAGGCAAACAAGTCTTGGTGCGGCCGACAGTCCGAACGGAAGGCACGTGAATTGAAGGAGTTCTCCTTGGTAAACTAGCCGAAGAAATCGGCGATGTTGTAAAGCTATAGGTGCATGTAGGTACGCTTGGCTTAGGTCTATTTTTACTAACCAGTCTTCCCTTTGCAGGAATATTGGGACCTTGAAATGGTGGAACAGTTTAAACGGCCTTGGTTGTAGGAAACCGTTTAGGCGTTTTAGGTTGAAAACGGGTCGTTGACTGCCGTCTTGCTTCCTTACTAGGAACAGGGTTGAGAGAAAGCTCGGAGATGGCTCTGCCATTTCCAATACTCCCGATTTCTTCAGTTCCGTGATTTGTGAAGTGATCTCCGGCAATTGTCGCGTTTGGAAATCCTTCTGGAATTGTATGGAAAGCATTATTAGAGGAGGTTTCTTTATAAACGGAATACGGGTTCTCGTTATTATTTTTAATAATGGTGGTGGTGCACCCTTGGCATGCCAGATTTCCTGGAAATGCTGGAGGCGTCCCCCTTTGAACGTGGTGAGGGACCCCCGGTCACCTGCGTCTAGGGTAAATGCCCCTCGCACCACCTCGGTTATCTCTGGGAAAACCTCGGTTGGATGGGCGTGGGCCTCTCGGCAAGCCACCCCTAACCTGGTCTGGTATCCTCCTCGTATATCCCTGCCTCCGAAAGGTGTCCTTGTGTCCACCTGACGAAGTGCTAGGTTGACTCTCCCTGCCCTGGTCAACCACTTTAGTGGTCTGATCGAAAACCTTCTCACGACCCCCACCTCTTTCTAGGAACCCCGCCAGTTTATGTTTATGTTCGGCGCTAGGTGGGATCTTGTTAAGAGCCTCTCGAGTGAAGGTGTCTTTTATACCGGAGAGGATTTCTTCCGCCTCGTCTGAACCAACTCTGCCCGTTTTCCACAAAGGATTCGGGTGACGTCCTCAGACACTTTGTTTAGTGCTGTAGAGGGCCCGAACTCCTTTACGACCGTCTCAAAAAGAGCCGTACCGATGGTGTGGTCGCTGACAGAGTCGACCACTCGCTGTAACGCGTCCCGAATACACTCCTTTTGAGCGAGCATCGCATTTTGGAGGCCGGCGATCGTACGCTCCATTAGATGTATCGTTTGCGATGAACGATCGTAGGGGCGTAACTCATCGTTGGGTCCCAACTCAACGAAAGACGGGGCCGCCAAATATTGTTTTTGGGCTTCAGCGTAGCGAACCCCCGCCCAATTATCTGTGTCGAACAGTTGGAGCCTGGTAAGTTCCGCTACCCGAGCTTTGTCTGGCGTCGGAAAAGCAGGCTCCTGAACTATGACGCTAAATACAGGCAACGGAATCCTGTTGGGTTTTTCCGCTGTTTCAGGCCTTGCGGGTGGCCGTAAAAAACTTACCGGAGAGTCGATGTTTACCGTCGGCCTCTGCGGAATAGGCACCACTGCAGGCAGACCCTGTTGGGTCAAGATTGAAAAAATCTGTGATACCTTGTTGTCAAGAGACATTACGGTTGCCCTCAGTTCACCCACTGGATTGTCCAACAGCAATTCCGACTCATTCGAGTCGGTCTCCATCGCTAGTCCCTCCGCGACGTTGCTGGCTTCATTACGCTCCATTGTTGCACAAATTTCACAATTTAACTGCACTTAAAGGTTTCGTCGCTATAGGATTTGTTTCCCGAATAGACCAAATGTCAATTTTTCAGGAGACGAAAAACAAATTTCATTGTCGTATATTGAAATATCAGTAGATGTATCAATCATTCTTTCTACACTGTATGATTGCAACATTATCTAAGAATAGATTCCAAGAATAATATACTGGTATAAATCAGTAAATGCACAGAAAATGCGTTTTATTTACAAGTACTCGTTGTGGATATTCGGGAAATTTTTAGCGCTCTCTCAGAATAATGGATATTCGGGACAAAACATGGACGTTCGGGACTTAAGACCGTAGCGTATTGCTGCACGGCCCACGGATTACTGAGTGGTTAAAAAGTACGCACCTCAAATGTTATATTTATTTACACGATAATTGGTAATGATTACTTTTACTATTTAAATACCTAATGATCGTAATAACCCAAGTTCGTAGGTAATAATAACATGCGGCATTCGCTTTTTTCGGGTTTTTTCGTAATAAGTAATAAAATAGTTTTTAATATTCTTTTTTTTTTATTCAACGAATAATTCACAAGATTTAAGAATGTACCATTCTAATTATTGAACATACATAATTTTAAAAATCACTTCTGAGAAAATATATTAAAACCAATAGAAAAAATCTTTTTGAAAAAAGTAAGACACCCGGCAGGAATCGTCCCTGCATCTCCTGGGTTTACGACCAAGTCCACGAATTATCCACTATGCTACGAGGTGACATACTTATGACGACAAAATTTAACTATTGGCCTGTTAATACCTGCTCATCAGTATTCTTCAAAATCAAGCGACTATTGGCTATCGGTTTTTGTTTAATAAATAAAAGTAGGTATCTACTACTTCAATTACTAACCGACGTCACGGATTTCTCCAATATTTTTTGATGGTACTTACTCGTACTTGCTAACAATTTTATATTATTACTTTTTCAAAAAAAAAAAAAAAACTATGTATATATATCTGTATATTATTATACCTATATATTTCTATAATTAACAATTAAACTTATTACAAACCACCAAATAAATATTATATATTTACTATTGGAATGACAACACAAAATAATAGCATCTATAAATTAATTACCATTGGCTGCTAATATTAGGTAGGTACCAATATCCTAAGTATATAATATTCACCAAATAAATAGTTACTAACATACATATTAAATTAAATTAACTATCAGCGCATTCAAAAATAAATCATAGCATCGCCTTTATGTTTGATTAATAATAATTTGAAATAATAATTATTTTTTACGTCATAGTAGTTGCCGGGTCATACTGTAGAATTCATATAACCGTTGGGATTTTGTGTCATTTATCAAGACAAAATGCAGTTATTTAGGTTAAAATACTCACTTTCATAACTTTACTATAAGTTCAGGGCAAACTGGTGATGTATAAACAATCTCTTCAAATTAGATGAATTCACTATAAAAACAATAGTAACTTTAAAAACAATATCAATAAGATGAAATTTGAAAGAGGATTCCAGACGGCCGAAAAATATGAAAGTGGGCGTGATTGTTTTAGAGCTAGACAGCGTGAATGCGGGAGCGAGATGCACGGCGTCAGCGCGGTTTGATTGACTTAAAGTCATATTCGGGAAATAAAAACTCAGCCAGAGATTTATTTCGACCGAAATTAACTTGGATATTCAGGTACGAATAGTTGGACATTCGGGAGAACAACACGGAGTAATTGTAACTTAACATGGCGTATTCGGGTTTTTCAAAAAAATATCTCTGTTCCTAGATAAAAAAATATTTCTTTATAAATGATTTCGGTAGAGTTCGATAAAAGAAATTGAACTGCATTAAAATGTCGATTTCGACAAAAATGGATATTCGGGAAACAAATCCTATAGCGACGAGTTTGACAAATTTTTTTCGCTTCGAACAAAGGAAATACAATCAAACAATTAAATAACCAAAGACAAAGCACGCTACGATACAAGCGTCAGTCCTGCCAGCCGGTAAAACAAGATGAGCAACCAGAGAGATGAATAATCGAGAAGAAAAGGGGGTAAAAAGAGGCCAGCACAGAAGAACACAAGGCAAAAAATACGATCAACATCTCAAGGGACTTCAGAGTCAATAGCGAATAATACAATATTCTTTGACTGTTACATCCATATTATTCTAAAACATTTGTTGGTTCTTGTAAATTTACAGGAAGCCAAAGAAATTTTGAAAATAACCGATTAGGTATACTGCATTATTTGCTAGGTTAGGTTAGGTTGGGTTTGGTTTCCATTCTTTAATATAATAATATTTATTTTTGCCCTATACCTACCTTATGCTTCAAATACACTCTATGACGATCGATCACAATATATATGTTGAAAAATCCGTTTCTAACTCTGAATACCGTGAATACACATAAAATAATTTTGTTTTAGGTACTCTACCTACCAATTTATAACATTGGGAAAAAGTCGAATAATGTAATGCAACATTTTCTCTATTAAGTAAGGTTTCTAGATATTTATAAAATAGGTAGGTTCCCTTTTCATATATAGAATAGATTCTGTTTATATCAAGACATTATTATACATAAACAACCTTAATATAACGAAATAAGGTAATTAATATTTTCGATACTGGTAATACTGAATTTTATAATATTAACTTAGCTGTCAATATTTGCATTTCTTGATGCGTACCTATTATAATAGATTATATAATAAAGTGAGTAAACACGAAAAATGGATATAAAACGCCAACCGAATGAAGAAGAATGTAGTGCAGAAAGACAAATGCCGAGTCTCATTTGGTTTAATGTTCCATTGCCCAGTGGAGTGGACATAAAAAGCGAACCAGGTGAAGGTGAATCTAGCACAGACGGAATGCCGGATCTGGCCTGGTTTGATGTACCAATACAACCTTCAAATAACCAAGATGGCCGTACGTGTGTCAAACAAGAAACTGTAGATGAATCTAATTGCAGTTTCGAGGTTTGTTTTTGTTTTCACAGTATGGTTTGCTAACTAGGTACCTACCTAGCAACGTTTGTATAGGTTTCAAGTGTTTGCGAGTTAGTGCATCATAATTATTATTATAACGTATTTACTTCTTCTACCGAGTCCAATACTTATGTAAAGCATATTGACACCACACGGTGCCTACATGAATTCCAGTCGTGTCATTCCAGGTCATGCCAGAATTCTATAGTTCTCTTTGCAAAATGACATCTCCTGTGATGTCTACATATTGATATTATATTGTAAATATTTTCCGGTGGCGTATTCTTTACCGAATTTATTTCAATACTACGGAGGTGGCCACGTTGTCCAGTACTTAGCCCACTGACCTTTCATCCGGGGGTTCCGGTACTTATCGACTCGGTGAGGTCACAATATATTTTATGTAATTTTCACAAAGCCTGGCTGTTTGTGATTGTTTCACTTATATTACAAACCACATAGCTGCCATTGGGATTCATTGCCTATGTGGTGTTATATATAAGTATATTGGTATAATATTTATATATTACAGTGACGAAGGTGGGCTGGTAGGCTGTTAATAGGGCACACTAAACTTTTCCAGTCATACGTATTTGTTTTCATTGAACTAAGACTAAAATTTACAGGTGAAGACTGATGATGGTAGGGTATTTTTTTAATTCAATTAAACCCTGCGAAACCAAGCCATACTAGATAATACTGAAAAAATATTCTTCTATCTATAAAATATCTAAAACTATGCCATTAAATTTTAAGTACATAATTTTGGATATTTTATAGATGGAATATTATTTTTTATCTATGGTGGTTTGGTTGGGCAAGGCTTAATGAATTAAAAAAAAATAACCAACATCGTGTGTAATAATATGAAGTATTCCTAATCCAACGAAAACAAATAAGAAAGAATGAAAGAGTGTGCAATATTTTGTCGGACCACCTATAACATACGAACGCTGTTAAGGTTTGCTTTGGCCGGGTTTAATTGATTTTTAAAAACTAACCATCATCTTCTGTAAATTGTAGTCTCAGTTCAATAAAAACAAATGCGCAAATGACAAAGTTTAGTGTGCATTTTTTATGTCGGATCTTAACAGCCTACCTCCACCCTTCGCCACTGGTATATTATAACATTATCCAGTGATGTCACTGGTTAAACTGACGCCCTGAGGTAGTCTTCGAATGCTTTTCATTTTTAGTCTCAAATGTTACACAAGATTGTTAAGTTCACCTAGGTACTTATTTTATTATTTTAAACTGACATATTCAACAAAAATATAAAAAAAAACGTACCCATCATCCACTGAAGGTTGGAGTATTTCTAACAAACGTACTCTCAAACAGGGATGGTTTTAAGTAATATGTAGATGTCTGCCCCCTTGTGGCTTTTTAAAACTAATATGTCGGTACTTTCTAACGAAGTGATGGCATTGTCAGCACACTTCTTACAAAACCTGCAATGATAGAATTTATGGGGATAAAGAACTCAATTCGTGTCAGCATATTGATCGACGATATTAAATACATTACCGCAATTATAAATTCCTTAATATCTATTTCCCGTAACGTCCAATTATGGCAAACTCAGTGAATAGCTTACTGCAATTATAATAATTATTTCCTAAATATTATTAAGTATCTCAGTCTGCATCGCTCCGTGTAACATCTCATTATACCATGACTCAGACCTTGGAATCGTAACATAAGTATTGCAACTTAACTACTATGACATACTCTCGTCCCGACTGTTTACGTTTCATATAAACTCGCTCCTCTATTCATTGGAACAACCACCAAATCGCGACTTTTTTATCCACAACACTATACGATGAACATCCACAGTGGATTGCACAAGCTAATTACTGATTTTACCATAATTGGACACTACGGGAAATGGATATTAAAGAATGTGTAATTGCGTTGTTGTATTTAATATCGCCGATCAATATGCTGACACGGATTGAGTTGTTTATCCCCATAAATTTATTACTGAATTTGCTGCCCTTTATAATTTACTGCATCAATGTAACACATGATCTGTCTATCCCCACGGGACGTCATTGGTCCCTCCCTATTATTTATTTTGATTTTGTTACAAAGTTGTCACTTCCCTCCAACAGACATTCTTTGATTCGATCAATCGATCACATGGTAGTGCTGAAAATTTGAGGCTGTTTACCGATGAGATTTGTCTTAAAGACGTCACAAATCAATTTCATTTTGGTATGCATTGTAAAAGTTTAAATAAGAAATGTATATACCTACTCACATGTTTTTTTTAGATTGACATCAAACCTGACGTCGAACTGATATCTGAAACCGATCCTCTGCGTACACAAGCAGTCGATAATAACTGTCAATCGTTTGAAGAACCCAGCCAATGCTCGAATGACCCAATGCTGCCGAAGGATTTACAGGTATAAACATACGCATAGGTAAGATAGCTTTGCCACGTAATTGGTCATAGTCAGAGCAGAGTAATGAATAAAAGGGATTTCAGTAAGTGGAGCATAGTAACCGTAATAATAATCACAATAGCCGTTCCTAATTGGTGCACAAGAAGAAATTTCGTCTCTGCATTCTCATGATGTATCTGTGGGGAGTCACCACTGTGGGAGTCATGGTGTTGTGGATGAAGAGGTCGTCATAAGGAGAGATGAGAAGTTGAAATTTGGTGGTTGCTTCGATGGATGGAGGAGCGAGTTTTACTTGCACAGTAAACAGTCGGTAAGAGAGTATTTAACAGTGGTTATATTACAATACTTATGATACTGTTCTGAGGTCCGATCTCGGTAGATGAGATGTTGTGCGGAGCGATTCTAAGACAGATACTAACAGACCGGAACTTATATTCGAGTGACATGTCCAATGAATTATGATTCGCTATTTATTGTACTCACAATCAAAATAATATCTTGAAAAGAATATTTAAGAAATAGTTATTGTAATTGAGTTAGCTACTATATTATGGAGTTTGCGTCGTCGGATAAAGATGACTATGTCGAAAAATAGATATCGCGGTAACAATCTGCAGTAAACTATTTACTGAATTGACAATAATTGGACACTACGGTAAATGGATATAATTAGAGAATTTGTAGGTAACATTTATTTAATATCGTCGGTCAATATTCTGACATGGATAGAGTTATTTATCACTGATCTATTGTTTACTATACATATTGACATCGAAAAGTTTATATTGAGAGAAAGTTTGTTTTAACGGTAATAAAACCCCAGATTCGATCAATTGAATATTAGATATATTTTACTAACAGGTACCTACATTTCGGGACCTCCTAAAAAATAGCATATTTTAAAAGTATTTTATATAATAATTAGAAACCACAGTATGCAAAATATTTGTGTTTGAAATATGTACATGCAATATTACATAGCAAAAAACCAAATTTTTGGTTTTTGCTATGTAATATTGCATGTATATATTTCAAACACAAATATTTTGCATATTGTGGTTTCTGATATAAAAATGATTTATTTATAGGAAAATTTCTTCGCCGCTTGCTATGCTTAATATGTTAATCTTTTCTTGGATGACAATTTGTGGATTACTGTAATTTTGTCCCCATAATATGGCCAAGTTAGTTTTTTTTGATACTACACAGAACTTCTTATTCCTTTCTATTTGATTTTTGCTTCGACATTAATACTATCACCCGGTCAGTCCTAGGAATTTTGAAGATACGTCTATACTCTATATATAGGGTCACAGTAGATTTCAATCAGTCAATTCATGAATCAGGAAACACATTCTTCATAGTAGAAAGGTCTATTAATTAATTAATTAATAACAATGGACGAATATGTTTATTTTTTCGTAGGTTTTTACACAACGATGTTTCGATGGAAGTCAAGGTACAAGTGGCAGACTACAAAGCAACCAAGGCATATTAATACAGTCTTCAGATCCAACAATAGACGAAGAAAACATCAAAAAGGAATTCTTATTTACAAATTCTCCAAAAATGTTAAATAAAAAGTCTCGTACCAGTAAAAAACTTGAATGCGATGAGTGTACTTTCACATGCAAATCGTCTCTACACTTAACAACACATAAAATGAAACATTCTGGTGAAAAACCATTTAAATGCGATGAATGCTCATATGTATGCTCGCAGTCTTTTAGTCTAAGAAGACATAAAAAAACACACACTAATGAAAAAATACACAAATGCAATGTGTGTACATACACGAGCAAAACGCTTCAAACATTAAAAACGCATTTAATTATGCATAGTGATGAAATACCATTTACATGTGAAGTATGCACATTTACATGTAAAAAAAAATGTCAATTGAAAATACACAAGATGACACATACTGGTGAAAAGCCATTCAAATGCGACGTGTGCTCGTATAGTTGCAGACAATATAAAGATTTAAAATCACATAAATTGAGACACATTGACGATAAACCATTTAAATGTGAAGAATGTTCGTATACGTGTACAACGACTCGCCGGTTAAAAGTACACAATATGACACATACTGGTGAAAAGCCATTGAAATGTGATATCTGTTCTTACACTTGCAGGCAATTGGAACACTTAAAATCACATAAAATGAAACACAATCAAGAAACACCGTATATATGCGATGTGTGCTCTTTTACGTGTACTAGGTCTCAGCATTTAAGAATGCACAAAATGATACATTCTGGTGAAAAACCGTATAAATGCAGTATTTGTTCATATCAATCATCGCGACTAGGTAATTTAAAATTACATAAAATGCGACATACCGATAAAAAAACACATTTATGCTATGTGTGTTCTTATTCATGTATTCGGTCTCAAGATATGAAATCACACAAACTGACACATGCTGGTGAAATAGAGAATGTCTGAATTTGTTGCCGTAGAAAGAAGAAGTTGCCAAAAAAACGTAACCAATCATTTGTTTATACATTCTGATAGCTTTTATCTATCAGCACTCCTAAAGAAGAATAGAGAGAGCATAGTGGCGATATATACCTTATTCAAGTCATAATTCGAAGTCAACTTTACGGTTTGTGTTTATTTTTACATATTGATGTTACAAGATATTTAATAGTATATCATTGTAAACAGTCTTCCGCAGTACACTCTTCAAAAGTTTGACAACGACAACTTTAACTAATACCCCGTTTACACATGCATAGATATACTGCTGACAGTACGTATTATTGTGGCCTTAATAATAAAATTCACGCGTAAACACGTTATATCTTGGAAGTTGCAAGGTTCTATGCATTGATCAAAAAAATCAGCTGTTTTTAAATTTACACGTAATTATTTAAACTTGCATAGCGGATGCGCGTGCTCAGTAGAACGATAGTGGCATACCTATCGGAAATAGTATGAACTACACCACGCAGAACATTTTTTAAGTTAACAATTTTTCACAACCTATCAAATAGCACCATACAATGACTTACGCTTGAAGACTGATTGGTGAGACAGTCAGCACTTTTGCGCGATAATTTAAAATACACACTATCGGTGTCAGTGAAACCATGCACGTGTCCATGCGCTAATAGGGTGAAGTGATTTTCGATTTTAATATTCGATACAATATACTCACAATGCGACACTAGCAGCAACGCCACGTCTCAAGTTTTTGTGTTTTTAGTAATATTGTGAAAAAACTTTATTAGCAGTTTTGGAAACTATACCACGTGAGAGCAGAGAAAAATACTTTAAGATCATAATTGACGTACGAGCTTCGAGAGAATAAAATGCGAGCATGCCTTGAAGAAAAGTTTGTCGGGAAATACTCGTTTGAGAAACTGTTAAAAATAAATGTATTTATTTACATTAAAATAAAGATATCGAAGAAATTTCTTCTGAACACTCTCTAAAACAAGCTTATAGGAAACCTCATAAGGACTCCAAGTTTTTACTGCCAAAAGTTGGTAAGTATCGAAATCATGTTATGGAGCAGTGTTTCCTAAGCTTTCTACATCTGCAGACCGGTGAAAATATGACAAACATGTCGTGGACCGTTATTTCAAAAATAAATCTAGTATTTATATATGAATGACGTGTTTAATAGTTTTTAAATCTTGTATTTATAACTGATGGATATAACAGACATTTTAAAGTCAGATAGAAAAAATATTAAGAAACCTGTTTGTAAATAATTTTTAATGATAGTGGGAAATTTGCTGCAGCATCTTTACTAGAATAGTTTACGAATTACTGTATTGACATCAGTTACTCTATTTAATTTTAATTACTGACATGCCTGATAAAGTCTTATAATATCAATCTGTAAATGAAACTTGGGACAATAATTTAAGTGATTTTAGTGATATCAAAAACTGATTCGTATGTTTAATTTTTTAATGACAATTTGCTTGTGGTTTTTGGTATAATACAGTTTGTAGAAATTATATTTGATATACTAATGTTACTCTAGAGTAGGTACTTGATTTATACATGTCTAAATTTATTGAATTAATGATTTGTAATTTTATGTCAAATTAAGAAAATAAAATAATAATAAAAACTGAAAAAATTCTAGACAATTCATTGTACCCAAACGTACAATTATTCTTGTGTTTGTAGTTTTTCTCTAGTCAAAGGAAGCTCATTATATTAAATTAGGCAAGGATTAATTGAATATTAATAACTTAAAAAATACTAGGTACCTATCTACATATTGAAGTCTTAGTTCAATGAAAACAAATAGGTACTTAAAATTTAGGGTGTTTCATTTATCACAGATGTTGACAGCCTACCTCCACTCTTCGCATCCGGTTAATGATAATAATTAATATAATGAGATTACGATATAATAACGTCATGTTTGAGTCCAGTAAATAAATGCAAAGCTTTTTATCTACCTAGTAAAATGAACCTCAATAGTAACAAGTCATCATTTTCTTATTTTACATAAAAATTGCCGTCTGAACTTCTTGCGCGCTGTAGGGGTACATCGTGCCAAACTGGGATAAGCGGATATTCTGCTAAACCAATCCTCCAAAGCTATTACGGTGTGGTCGGGCAGGGATTAATTGATTTTTAAAAACTAACCAATACCATCTCTAAATAAATCTGTTATGTTCAATAAAAACAAATACGTATGGCCAACAAAGTTGAATGTGCACTATTTATGGCAGATCTTAACAGCCTCCCTTCACCCTTCTATGCTGCTTTATATAAAGTATTCAACGGCCTTCCAGGACGTTAGAATTCGGTCGGCTTGAAGATCAGGCAAGCCAAGTTTCATGAATATTATATAAGTCTGTCTTTGTTACGATTTAATGTAGGTATTGTCCCAGGTTACAAAAATTGACAACGATTTTCTACAATGAATGTAATATTTTAATAAACAAAAATCGATTGCCGAAGTAACATGATTTCGAAGAGCGCTGAGTGGTAGGTATTTAATAGCCAATAGCTTAAATATTTGTCGTCATTAGTATGTCTTCCGTAGCATAATGGCTGAATACGACGAGTTTGGGGCGTTTACCCGTTGGAGATGCCGGGTTCGATTCCCGACCGGTTGGCTTACTTTTTTCAAAAAAGTTTTTTCTATTGGTTGTGATATACTCTCTCAGTTAGTGTTTTTCTAAATTATATAATGTTCAATAATCAGAATGATATATTCTTAAATCTTGTGAATTATTCGTTTGAATAAAAGAAATAGTTAATTAGTAATATTTTAAGTTCATAGAAGCTGCATTACATTCAAAAATGTAATTTTGATGTCAATTGATTCAATCTCCATTAGATTCCTAGGTCTCGGGTAATAATAACATTATATTATGGGCCTCCACAGGGTGGAGGTTTGTATTAACATTTTTTTTTGTTTTCACGAGAAATGGAAGTTAACCACTTGCTCAATTAGAGCATACTCACAAATTGAGTACATACTCACAAATTTGAAAAACAATATGTTTATTTGCAAGACCCAGGATTCAAACCTGGGAACCACAACGTTTTAAGCTGATCGGCCATCGTGGGTATATAATTTATATGCTAATATAGTAGGTACTGTTATATCCCGGGACCTGTGGCTAGCTCGGGATGTTGGTGGGACCCGGGATTCACAAAAAATTAAAAACTAAATTGGTATTTTACTCGAGTTTTATTTGTGTCACTCTGAGTCGTGAGAGTCAGAATATGTCAACCCTTTGGCTCGCTACCATTGACTGACTAGCAGTGTTGCCATCCTCTCCTCACATACTCCTTATTATTAATTAAATACAATAATTCTTACGTGCTAAGTACATGTTGAATATTTTGACCGTTAATCAAGGAATAATGGACGTACGTACGCCCATTGTTGACTAGGAGGTCAGGTGACATGGTTATACCTAATAATTAATTTTATCTATCGGGAGAGGCCCAATGATCATGGGTATGACAGTACTTACTTTAGTTGTGCACTGAAATGTGTCGTTCTATGTCGTTTGAGATTACTAAGCTGTGAGCATTTATGTGAGCAAACGTCGCAATGATATGGTTTTTCGCCGGTATGTGTTAGGTGATGTATATTGAGAAGACGAAGACGCGAGCATTTATATGCGCATATATTGCATTGGTAAGGTTTTTCATCAGAATGTGTTATTTTGTGAGTTTTGAGATGAGAAATATAAGAAGTTTTGAAAGAACATACATCGCACTGATAAGGTTTTTCACCGCTATGAGTCAATTTATGTGTTTTTAGATTGCCAAGCCGTGAGGATTTAAACGAACAAACATCGCATTTGTGTGGCTTTTCACCACTGTGAACCATTTCATGTTTTTTTAAATCCCATATTTTTGCGCATTTATATGAACACAGGTCGCATTGAAATCGTTTTCTAATGGAATGTGTTATTTTACCTGATTTTAGGGCTGTAAACTCCACGCATGAATTTTCGTGATTTTCTAGATTCTTTAGTGACCCAAAGAATGCGTAACAAATACTACAAGTAAAATAATGTGGAAAATATTTCACTTTTCTCAGCTTAATTCGAACCTCCTTTGGCAAGTGAGGTATATGTACTTCATGTTTGATGCTTTTTTCGTCTACTGTTACTTCGGCATGCTCAATATTCCCATCTTGGATTTTTTTGGTTCCAGAATCTATGTGTTCGATGACATCATCCCGCCTGTCTACTGTGTTCTTCCTAATAATGCCCAGTGGAGTATCATACTTGGCGTGACGTTGCTGTGTGGTGATCTACAAAAACATTTATTCAAAAGAATTACACTAAAATGCCTACTGTTTACCCGTCTTGGATAGGCATTTTAATAATCAGTGACGTCAGGTGAGAGTAGGCGGGTCATGCGTTCCATAGGGGCACATTATAAAGGTAGGCAGATGAAGGAACATAAACATATTACAATAATCTGTGGCCCTCATGGTGCAGTGCGAATGACGTTGGCCTTTTATCCGGAAGCTCAGTATTCAGGATGAGTACACAATATATCTATGTGATTTTGTCATACCCTGGGTGTTTGTGTTTGTTTCACTTCTATTACTAAATATTAAACTGTTAAACTAGGTACACTACTGTCATTTTTGCCTCTAGGTATGTTGGAGTAGTAGTGTAGCTTTCATTGTGGGCAGTGGGGGTTATAAAAATATTTTAACAAGTATAAATAAAGATAGATTTAACTACAGTAAGTTGTTTTACAATGATTTATTCTGCCAAACATAGAGAAAGTTAGACATAAAGTATTTTGTAAGTAATTATTATTATATGCTTTAACTTGCTGTAATTCTGCTTTATAAATTTTATTATTCGAAATTTTACTACTAACAGAGATACAAAAGTGGGCGGTAGATATAAAAAGGGTGACTGAGAGCAGTGGCGTTTTTCCTTGAAGCAGACGATGCGCTTACTTAATTAGTCCAGTCAAATTAGACCGAAAAATACGTTTTGGTTGCAAAAGGTGGGGTAGAAGATTTTTTTTCCTACTTGTATATATGATAGTAAATAAGAAAAGAACGAGTTTGCCAATTTGGATGACTTCGGCACAAGTTAGTAACCGAACTCGCATTATTTATATTACGACACCAACAGTAAATATGTCAACAATTTTCAGATGGTTTAAAGTGACTTTTGATTGCCAACTATTTTTCTTTGTGTAGATTAATGGCTTTAGAATGACTTGGTACCTACCTATATTGAATTCTAAAATGACAAAATTGCAAAATGTGACTCACAAATTCTAATTATGGTTTATCAGCGCCTAAAACCTAAACGTACCTATACTATGAGTAATTTATATGGAGATTGCACAACTCTCTTTTTGGCAAAATTCATGAAATCAAGAATGAAAACATAACCTAGCATAATGACACGGCCACAAAATGCTGGCTAGTCGGCATTTTTGTAGAACTATTTTGACGACACAACTATTTCGGTCTAGTCTCTGTAGTCGATTCCTTCACTAACATATGGACGTCTACCCCACGGAGAAGCTAAATAAATATGTAATGAGTCCCATAGTTTAGTCTGATCAGCTTACAGCTACTCAGCATGAACTGTGAATATTCCTAAAGGTTGACCAAAAAGGTCGTTATTAAGTAAAATTTAAGTACCAGAGATTTAGTATGAAAGATTAATTATTTTTATGTAAACAATTTATCTGCTGTCATTGTTAACAATAGCTAAACTCATTTGAATATAAAATAATTAAGTAATTAATTTAATTTTTGCATTGTATAAAGATAGATCGCGGAATGTTCAAATACGCCTTAAGTACCTTCAATGAACGGTGTTGTTCTAATACTAAGTGGCTTTTATAAACTAATATAGTGAGTGCTACCATTACTGCTATTAATCAACTGAGAACCCTTATTTGACCTCCCCCGTCCACCCCTTGTCTGAGCAAGTCACGAGCAGGGGTTCTCAACCTGGTTTGGAACAGGACCGGTTCGGAATTATAGCGCTCCACCAGGACCGGGGTGTCGTCAATAACTTAACAAATAATCCAGTATAAGGGCTGTTTTCAAAAACTGTTAGCTGCTGGCTTCCTGTAAAGAACCGTTTTTTATTTAGACATGAATTTTGTCAGTACTATATATTACCCACAGAGGTTGGACGGTGTTTAATATACGGCCATATATTTCCGATACAACATTTCACGGTGAAGTATGATACGGCGAACTGAATACGTACAAGTTTCCGGACACGAAATATGAAAAACTACCTTCGATATCCACCTTATGCATAAATAGCTCTGCTGGTGTGGTTTGGTGAGGCATTAACTTCAATGTTGATAGTCCACTGTTTTAAATAAAATGGAGGTAGGTATAATATACTTTTGATAAGCTGGAAACAACAGTATATTGTGTCCTATCCTTTGTCAGCATCATACATATTATTATCTTTTATCGCAATGTTAGTAAAATATCCAAACCACGTCTTTGTCTTTACCTTTGACACCTAGCTGATTAAAAGTCATTGGACGCTAAATACGCACTAAGCTCGTAACGATCAGGTGGCCACTCGATATAATTAGCATGCAATTTAAATGTGGTAATTAAAAATTAATTATCTAGTCAGCAGTCAATGTGTAATACGGCATGCCCAGGATATGAAAATGTTCCTACCAACTGCAAAATGGTCACCAACGTTTGATAGAAGACAACGCCAAGAGAAGCATTTACAATAATTCAACATACCTGATCCACCGGTCTGTATTCTGAATACGAACATCCAGGTTGAGGGTTGCCATCATAATAATATAATGGGTGAATTGAGTCTTCAACTATCTCCCGTTTGACATGAACTAGCTGACTGTCGGACTCAGGTTTTACATCGGTGTAATTCGTTAGAACATACTAAAATTAATAACACATTAATTAAATATAAACAATTTAATGCAAAATCAAACAATTAATGTTCTAATAAACCATTTTCATTCAACGAATAATTCACAAGATTTTAGATTGTAATACTGCATAATATTGAAAATACATAACTTGAAAACACCTCACATAATATATCCGTACAAGAAAAAAACACAATTGAAAAAATATGACGCCCGACGGGATTTTAACCCGTATTTTGACGTGGTTTCGCGTCAATATGCCTTAAAAAGTTAAAGTTAAAAAAAATTAAGCTACGGGCCTCTTACCTAAGTATGATAATTTATACTAGTAGGTTTTACATGAAATGCTTATCAAATTGTATGAACAATGACTATCGGTATTTGACGACTTCGACGACGACGCCCGGCTCTCGCCAAATATTTAGTTACTACGTCTACTTGAACTTCCTAACAATTTTTAATAAACCATTTCTTTTATTCACCGAATAATTCACAAGATTTAAGAATATAACATTCCATATATCGAATATTCCATATTTCTAGTAGGTATATATCTGACGTGTTTTCAAGTTATGTATGTTCAATAACATGTTCGTTTGGTTACTTAATTCATTTTTAAAGGAAATGTATTGCTCTTATGGAAATATTTGTATAATAAATACCTAATAATAACAGAGTTTATTAACATGCTTTTATCCACAGAACACATTATTAATATAAATGTAAAAACCATCGCGATGGACCAAGCTTTTGTTGCAGGGTATTTTTATAGCGGTCAGGCAATAAACCACAAGTATAACAAACCGTACCGATTGCCCTTAATATTGAATGCATGTTACATTTATGGAGGGTTTTTTTTTAAAACAAAGGTGCCGGAACTCATTTCTTTCCAAACTTCTTACCTACTCAATAAAATTATATTGAAATATCATTTAAATCAACTTTTCCTATGCCACGAAGCGCATAAAAAATTAAACAAACAAATAAACAACTAAAGTTGTCAATAAAACATCACATATTTGAATAAAAGTATAATATAGCGATTTCCATGGCCCCCACATCCTGAAGCGGGGCCCCAGTCCTGGATCTTTGACGGGCCCCCTATCTATCACTAAATTTAAAGGCAGTGTGACGCTCTATAGTAGCGTTTTTCAAATGGTATTCGAGGTAAAATTAAGGGTATTCAGTGTATCAATAAACATTACCCAAAAAATGCAATTACACAGCCACATACTTAAAATCGTTAATATTCCTGAAGGAAAATAGCGCCGCAAGTAATTTTTTTTACGATTAGAGCAAATTTGTTGTGTGGGTTAATCTCGCTTATCTGGTCAATTCCCAAGGCTAGAGCCCTGTCAGCCTCCTCTCCCCCCCCCCTTTTGTGGAGGCCACGGTGATTTCCTAAGTGCGATTTTCGTCTGGCAAATCATCTCGATTCCTTTTCTTAGTGTTAGAGTTTATGGCCGAATGTCTTTCACTGAGTAACCACGAATCAACGTATTTTAAATTTTGGCATTTTGGCGCTGCCGAGGGGCGGCATTTTGTATAGGGACGTCACTGTCCAGTGTCCAGTAGGGTGAGCCAATTCCGACAAATTTTGTGTTACCTGCTTTTATCAGTAGCTATTTCACTTAATTTGGGCTATGGGTGCCATGCAAAGTTGCGTCGTTAAACATACGTTCTTAAACACGTCGCAGCAACATCGAATGCAGAGATCCGTAGGTATATTATCCAACCATGTCCGATCCTAATAGGATCATATTATTATTATGTGCCTCCACAGAATAGAGGTTTATATTAACAGATTTTGTTATTTTTACGAGAAATGGATGGCAGCCACTTGCTCAACCTATTAGGTCCATACCCTGACTCACACACAAATTGAAAAACAATATGTGCACTTGCCAGACCCAGGATGCGAACCTGGGACCCACGGCGGCAAAGTCCAACGCTTAAGACGCGCGGCCACCGTGGCCAAATATTTAAAAACTAACCTCAAAATTGCAAATGGAATCATCGGCATTCTCTTGCTTTATTTGAGTGCCGGCTTCCGGGCTGTCATGTTTCTTAATAATTAGCGGTACATCAAACCAAGGTTGCCCAGCTCCATCAGATTGCCCCCCACAATCGCGCTTTAAATCCATGTTTCTGATGGCATTGTCTAACAATTAGGCACTTTTTTTGACAGAAGTTCCCGCAATGTAGGTACATAATATTATTCCATACGTAGTTTGTATCATTAGACTTAGATCATGGAAACAAGAATCAACTGACAAACCGTTTATCCACACCAATGCTTTTAGCGGTTATGTTTAGATGACACAGGTAGTTAATTAATTCTTGCAGCTGCCACAAAGTATTGCCATAATATAAAATTCAGATATTTAAGGATAGGCAATATATTAAACAAAGAAATTTGGACGGTAGGTACAGACCTACAAACTTATTTGGAGAATCGCCAAAAATTGTACTACGAACCACCATAGGAGGACATATTTAAAAACGTCATTGGAATGTTAGATTTTACCAGTTTCGAGTCGTGATTGGGTAGTTTTCGACAGTGGCTCTCCTATCTCATTCTCCAGATAAGTTCGTAGGCAATGACATTATTAATGGACAACGCACTCAATACAATAGCTAGCAAGTAAATTCGCGCATAGTGACATTCGCACATGTGTAGGTAGACGTCACGCAATTTCCATTATGCGATAATATCACGCATCGGGAATTTATAGCAATAATACCACCTTTATTGTAATCGCGTTAGAACAGTGTGTCTAGTATCAAAATGTTCATTCGAGAGTAGCCGTCGAACCGAACCATTTGGCAGACCCGACAAAAAGCATTGAGAATTTATAGCAGTTTTAACTTAATGTAATGACGTTAGAACAGATTATACCATTCGGCAGACTCGACAAAAAAGTGAGTGTCATTTTTTTTCCAGATGCTTCGTCCATATTAATGTCATTGTTTGTAGGTAATATGACGTTGCATACCTAAGTACTTAAGTACCTACATCATCATGCAAATTTGTTCTAATATTTCAGAATGGTAAGATATTAATGTTGTTTACAAAATTAACCTGTCATTCCTCATTTATTATTGTGCTCTTTCGATGATCGTCCGTTGACCAGTAGCAGAGAAAAGATAAATCGTATGACTTATTAATTGTCTACAAAATTTTGACTCGTCCATAAAATACGTTCACAATCTTAATAATAACTCCAAAATAGTTGAATTATTAAATAAAAACCCAGATATAGAACAATTTGTGTCGTAGATAATTTCCAAATAAATATAACGTAACTAAACAAACGAAATGGAATAAGGAAATTGTTATTTTTTCATTTACCAATGGCAATGTCGTCGATTATTGAATTATTGTCTCTGATTAAAATATGTCTGTTGTTCGCGTCACGACATGTCAGTCTATATTCTATAATATAAGCAACAAGTAAATTCGCAAAATGGATATAAAGCATGAACCGGATGATGACAAATACGACACACAACAACAGCAATGGTTTGATGTTCCCATTACGCGCTCAGACGGTCCTGACTCAGTATATATAAAGCAAGAAAATGTCGACTATGGTAATTCTATTATTGAGGTTAGTTTTTCTTTTTTATCAAACTAAACCTTTAGCCTGTAGATGTCCACTGGTAGACATACTATAGGGCTCTCCAATTTGTACATTGCGTCAGGACCTGTGTCTTCCTCATTCAATCTGTTAAAAGTCTTTTGATGTCATGAACCATTCTTAATTTGGTAAAGGTACAGTACCTACCTACCTAATTCATATCGTCAGAAAACCTTGACAGCGAGCCTTTTATCCACATTCTTAAATGTATAAATAGGTATGCACCTCATGGCCCCCACATACTGAACTGGTTCCTCATGCTAAGGATCTTTGGCGGGCCCCCCTACTTATCTCTAAGGATAAAGGCAGTGTGATGCTCTACAATAGCGTTTTCCAAATGGTGTATGCGGTAAAATTAGTGTGTATTTAGTGTTTTTTGTTGTATATTTTAATACATCCATTTGAATTAATGATATGTCGAGCTTCGATACACAATTAAAAATTTTATCGTATAATATAATTTTAGGTAACAACATTATTGAAGGAAAATAGCCCCCCCGCAGGCGACTTTTTTATTATTAAAGCAAATTTATGTTGTGTCTTTATCTCACTTATCTGGTCGACTAGCCTCGCTGGGCCTCCAGGCTAGAGCCCTGTCAGCCCCCCTTGTGGGGGCCATGATGTACCTACCACACCACTTTGTGCATTATAAAACAATAAAAAATATATTTCATTAAGTACCTACCAATAATACACATGATTCAATTCGAATTATCGACGACAGAACATCTTCTAATATTGAGATCTAATATACCTATTAGAAACACAATCTATTGTAACTCAGAAACAAACGAAATGGTGCATAGGGTTTTATTAATATCTGGGTTTCTTCAGTAGGTTGTGTTAGGACACTGGAGCAAAATTGGGTATAATAAACACTCAATGCAACTGGACATTGTTGTGCTTCTGTCAACGTGTGTATTTTTCAAGTAAAACAATCTTATAAGCAATAGATTTATTTAAATTGTGATAAGTACATATTATAAATATGTGTACCAGCATCCGTTTATTTTTATTTTTACAAATGTGAATTACGGACCGTTTTTCAAGTATTTTTTTGACAATACAGAGAAGTTATTATATATTTGCATTAGTTTTGTTCGCTGACCTTTATCGTCAGTGCTGACCATCTCCCTCAATAACATTTTTAACATTGGACAGTTCATTCACTCCCGTGTCACTCGTAATTTGTGTTAGTGTACGTACAGCGTTTGCCAAGTTCCTGGTTTCCAATCCTTATGTAATTACAGGAAAGACACATTGACCGAAACCCCTCGTTTTGAGGTTTAAGCAGTGTTGCCATCTTTTTCTATCTTGATTATAGTACAAAGGCGTAAAAGTTATAGTATTTCTGAAAAATATATAGTACAGGAACATTTTTCATCTTGAATTCTTTAAAATTATAGTACGAGTATATTGGTATATTAGGCGTAAAATTATAGTATTTTACATTTTTCGCGGAATTAAAATTATAGTATTGTACTATAATTATAGTACGGTTGGCATCAGTGGATTTAAGACATATATATGTGTATATAGTATTGATTATAGATTATAATTATTATATTAAAGAAACCCGCGTAGTTTTTAAAGTAGTTTTGAAGATAAATGTTTCAAAGACAAAAGTAATGATAAACTGCGATCTTCAGATCAAAACTAATCCGCATCAATGACACTCAATTCGGGTCAAAAACTACTTCTATCTCGGACGATTTGACGGTGGTATATATTATGACGAGATCGTTCGCAGAACCAAACTGGCAAGGAATGGATTTTGGCGCCTGAGCCTTACGGGTAAAATGTTATCCGATGTGTGCCGCCAAAGCGTTGAATTGAAAACTGCATGTTGGGTATAACATGAAAAAATCACAAAAGAAACCAATAAACAAGGAAGTAGACAAAAGTGTCTACGCAATGTGATAGAGATCGCTAAAAGATGAAATGACAATGGGCTTGAATGTCGCTCGACGAGTGGACTAATGTCGTCATACAACCTCAAGGGGTACTAAACGACTACAAGGATCCACTAAACCCTCTGTATATGTGAACTCACAAAGTTCGATGGATGTACGTGGCAACGAAGAACTAGGGACTGAGAAGAGTAAAGGAGCTACGGAAAACCCTTGTAGCTGTCATTATATTATTGATCAAATATATATTTTTAATGTATCAAATTATTCGACCGCAATAATAAATTCCCAGGGACTCATATGCCGGTAAACAACTGTTAACCTGTGTCAGCAAATTGATTGGTGATAGTAAATACGGTATCGCAATGGAAAATTAGTCTAATATCCATTCCCATAGTATCATATTATATTATGACTGTAATAATAAATAAAATTCACAGCTACTCGTATTTAAAACGCTGACTCGTTCAATATAATTATGTACTGGAATATAATGTTTATGTATTACTTTTGACAGTATAAATTACGAATAGTGATTTATCAAAATATCACTCGAATCTAAGTACCAACTATCTCAGTACGTAATATGTACTGTCATTGTATTTATACTATCGTACCGACCGTTACGCTGCAAATAAAACTCGCTCCTGCATACATCTTCGACTTCTTCATCATCATCCTCAACACCATAACCCGCACATCGAACACTACACCCTTACAGTGGCATTTCTTTAATATGAGTTACATATTTTTAGAAAGCTGTATGAATTCTTTGAAATTTTCGATGGTCACGAGGTCACGAAACCTTGATTGTGATTCAATTAACATAGTTCTGTTTTTTTTTGTTTTCAGAAAAAACCTATGGATATGGGCGAATTAAAATCGGAAATAATTGATTTTCAACCATTTAACATCAAAAGCGAGTGTGCTAATGACACAGCTCTTTCAATCAGCCATGATAATGATCCTATTGCAGGATGCACATATACAAAAATGACCAAACCAGTAAATGAGGTATTTATTAACTTACCTGGCAATAAAGACTACCCAATTAAGAATTCTCTCTCACTTTATTAAAACAGATTGACCCATACTGACCTTAAGCGTCAATGACATTGAGCTACTTTACGAGCTGCTTGTTGGCGAATTTACAATATGCCTGTAAAGACGCCCAGTGTCATCATAGAATAAGCTAACAAGCAGATTGTAAAAAATACACCGAGAAAAGTTGAAAGCCGGTCAACTTTACGCGCCATACGCCGGCGTGTTGACCTACTGCGTCTGCGCAGTAGAGCGTAGTAGCGACCTCCCGGTAAAAATGAACTACGTTCTGTCAAAATAGTCACTAGCTTGTTGGCTTCACAGCGAATGGAAAGTTTTGTGTGTCATCGTCACATTCGCAGTAGCTGAATTGCCCGCTTTTAAATTCGCCAACAAACAGCTCGTAAAGTAGGTCAATGTAATTGACGCATTACTGTATGCTTTTGCGCAATCTCGGTTGCACATCTTTTTACTACCATACATTCACACATAAAAACAATCACGGGTTTATAGATTGTGGGATTACCTCCACAAAATTATCAAACATCATATTGTTTGCATGGTACTATTTTTTTTAAACTTTCATTCACAATATTTTTTTACCAAGCTGTTTACCATACGATATCAAATCAAATCAAATTTATTTATTTTACGTATAATGAACATAACAAATTATAAATTCAAAGCGTTCACGACATGACATAAAATAAGTGTTAATAATTTTTAAAAATAAAAATACAGAGAATAAGTAATACAATAAGAAATAAAATAAGAAAATAAATAAAATAAGTATAGAAATAGAAGTAGAAGGAAGCACACAGAGTGAACTTTGATAGACCCTACATTAAAAACAGATAAAACAACGTCCACCTAAATTCACCCTCACGTAAGTAGAATATATCAATATCCGAAGCGATTTCGTAAACATGGTTACTGCCCTCCCAATTGGCATTACTAATGGCAGGTAAGTTCTGCACCGTGGGAGAACAAACAACGGTTGCCCTCGATTCCTAATGTAATTATCAGACACACAAGCCAACACTACCAAGAATGGCAGAGTTTACATTTACACCGCGTATAAGTCTGAAAAATATGTAGCTAAATAAAGATCCCTTCTAAATTTTAAGCTACAGTATGTAAGCATCTCTAAGAGAAAATTAGTCGGATAGAGCCACGGATAATATCCATACAGCCGAAAGTAAAGGAGTCTTACAATTTTCTTTTGGACTCTCTCCACCATAAGGCCGTACTTCAACTGATACGGGTGCCAAACGATAGACCCACTCTCAAGTCTGCTTCTAACTAAGGAGATTGTGGGCTTACCTCCACAAAATTATCAACCATCATATTGTTTGCATGGTTCTATTTTTTTTAAACTTTCATTCACAATATTTTTTTACCAAGCTGTATACCATACAATATTTTCTTCTTCATCTAATTAACTCCATGTCTACACCTTCGGCGTACGGCAATCATGTCCAACTTCAAGTTGGCTGTGTATCCACATCAAAACTGTCTGATTTGTAGAGTCTAACTACGCACCATTTTAAAGCGTGTGATTCACATATTCTATTTAACTCACTCCTGCAGCAGGCCGTGAGTGATGCAATACGGATAAGGCAATAACGCGGGCTTCTTTATGGTTAATTTGAATACGACTATCATGTAACCTGACATGAAGTCTGATCTTTAGAAGATAACGTAGGCTCCACAGAGTGAAGGTTTGTATTAACATATTTTTTTGAAAATTTGCACAAGAAATAAATCTTAGATACTTGCTCAACCTATTAGGTTCATACTCTGATTCCAAACACACTTTGAAAAACAATATGTTTATTTGCCAGACACAAGATTAGAACCTGGGTCACACAACATTATAAGCCGACGCGTTAGCCGCTCACAAATACAAATAGGACTACTTAATGATTCCCTTTTGGTTTTTAATAAAATCACATTTTATAACGACAAAATTTACACGCACGACCAAAATCCATGACGTGATTGACATGCCTGATTTACAGTACAAGTTTTTTTTTTCAGATTGTATCTCGTAAATGTTCTACAGGACTTCATAATGCAGATGCAATCCCAATGGCTTCCACGTCTTTCGATAAGTCAAATACTAAAGACGATCCCATAAAATTCATATCAAAAACTGATGTAATACAAGATGGAATATTGGAGTATTCAGATGTAACAATAGATGAAGGAAACATCAAACGAGAAACCCAATCTTTTCATACTACAAGGGCAGTTCCAATTAAGTTAATTAATGAAAGTTCCCAAAGTCTGGAAGAAATACATAATAAGACCCATGCTGAAAAGCCATATAAGTGTGACGCTTGTTCATATAAATGTATGACAATTAAACGCTTGAAAGAACACATATGCCTTGGCGAAAAACCGTATAAATGCGACGTTTGTTCCTTTTCATGCGTAAAGTCTCACAACTTAAAAACACACCAAATGACCCATACTGGTGAAAAACCATATAAATGCGATATCTGTCCGTATACATGTAAACGGCCTCAGCATTTAAAATCGCATAAAATGACACACAGCGATGAAAATCCATTTAAATGCGAAATATGCTCTTACACGTGCAAGCAGTCACAACACCTAAAAAATCACAAAATGTCACATACAGGTGAAAAGCCGTATAAATGTGACGTGTGCTCTTATACATGCAAGTGGTCTCAACATTTAAAATCACACAAAATGACACATAGTGATGAAAAACCACATAAATGTGATCTATGTTCTTATGCATGTACACAAGCGCAACAGTTAAAATCGCATAAAAGAATACACACTGGAGATAAGCCATATAAATGTGACATATGCTCATTTCAATGCTCTCATCTTTGTAGTCTAAAAACACACAAAATGACTCATTCAAATGAAAAACGTTATAATTGTGATATATGTTCATATACATGTATAACGATTCAGCAATTAAAAACTCACAAAAGAAGACATACCGGCGAAAAGCCGTATGAATGTAATGTTTGTTCATATAAATGCTCGCACAAGTGTAGTCTGAAAAAACATCTTACGACACACGCGGCTCCCTCTACGGAGACTTTCGACGCGACTCCAACTTGAATTCCACTCAGAAACCCATTCAATATTGATTTTCCGGAGAGAGGTGTGAAGTCAACTTGCAAGGGCTTTTGTCCATTAGTGAATAGATTTAGCAGATAATGATAAGTAATAATTATATATCTACGGCTGGTTTCCATTATTACTTCTGTGAAGAGGTGCATAGCTGTTAAATCAGTATATATAGGAGTTGGTGAAAACCGTGTAAAACATGGACAACATGGCATTGAAAGATGCATGTTCGGCATAACGTGGAAAGATCACAGAAGAATCCAATTTATAAGGAGGCAGACAAAAGTACGCGACGTGATAGAGGTCACTAAAAAGGTGAAGTGACAATGGCTAGACAAATACTTTCATACAGTGGTACCCAAGGGAGACTATAACTTCCTGAAATCCTTTGAATTGACTAACTCATAAAGTGGAAGATGTATATGGCAGCGACAAACTAGAGACCAAGATGAGTGGATGGAGTCAGTGAAGGCCTTCATCAAGCGGATGATCGATACCGGATGATGATTATAACTAATGCATTTGAGCAATTCTTGCGACTTGGGTTTCGTCTTTTGACAGGCACACTCGCCATGGAAAAATGTACGCTGTCACAATATAGTTAGCTCTCGCTCATATATGAAATTAATGCCTACATCACACAGCAAATTATTATTAAATATAATTCCGATAGGCTATTACCCAATACACTACATTTTAACGCATGTTTTGAATGTGAGTTTATTCTGTTTTTGTGTGAATTTTTCGTTGGTGCAGGAAAATGCCAACTGATGAAGGTCAGGTTCCAAAAATGTCTCAAATGGAATAGTACAACACATAAGTTAGGTAATTGGAATTGAAATTAAAATTCCATCAAGTACCGTCTGTAATATTAATTTATTTTTAAATTACCTCATAGGTATATCTTATATTTATAGGTCTCATATAATTACATAGGTGCTTATTGTACATACTTAAGTGAATAATAATATAATTGACAGTGTATATAATACAATATTCTTTAAATATTTCAAACTAGGTACCTATTGCACTCTTTATTAGAACATTTTTAAATATATTGTAACAAAGAAAAAATTTAAGCATTAGTGAGTTATTAATTAAACTGACTCTTATTTGGTAGAACTCCATTATGAGAGTTTTAAAAATACGTTGCCCTTACAGAGTTAGATAGTTCTGTAGTATGTTAAATCTAACTGCACAGACCTACAAACTTATCTGAAGAAGTGATGGGAAGCCACAGTTGAAAACTACCCAATCAAGACTCGCAAATGGTCAGAATCTGACATTCGAATGATATTTTCAATATGATAGTTCGTAGTTCCATTTTTGACCGTTCTCCAGATAATTTTGTATCAATTTGTACATACGAAAATTTTATTAATCTATTTTTTCTTCGTTTTTAATATTATTTCACTGAAAAGATTTACTTATACAGAAATATAATATATTTGAGTTAAAACAGTTTTCAACAATTTTATTAATCTTCCGTCATAAGTTTAAGTGAATGACCATTGTCACATAAATGCACAGGTATATATTATATGCAAAACAAATTATTAATTGACAAGGTGGTACTTATGTATGACAAAATTACTCGCAGAACCAAACTGGCATGAAGTGCATTTGGGCGCCTGAATAGTATCTTCAAAAGTGACCTTCCATTGAGTCAGAGCGTAAAGTGTTATCAATGTGTTCCACTGACGCTCATGTATGCATGTGAAACATTTACTCTTATAGTAGGTAAACACGCATGTTCTTGCTCGATGGTTTTACGCTGATTCCAACATGTCTCAACGTGTGTACCATCTGGCTCGATGGTTTTTTGTTCGACATCGAACAAATTGCGCTATCCGAAAAAGATTGAAGGTCCGTAATTCTTGCGTGATATAATTTGAGTGATGGAGTGAGAACGCACCTGCAAGGCTAGTGTGACCTCGCTCTCATTCCTAGTCGAAGTCGTGGCGGTGCGATGGTGGCCTCACAGCGTGTTGTGTCGAGTTGCTCGACTGTGTGGGCGCAACGACGAGCATGCTTCCAAGTCAACATGCTCAATCGAGCAAGAACGTATATGGGTACTAGGCTTTAATGTAATTGAAATCAAAAAATGACAAGGAGCGTAACATGGCATGGAAATGTGCATGTTGGGCATAACGCGTAAAGATAACAAAAAAATAATGAATAAGAAAGCAGAAAAGAGTACACGATGTGATAGAGGTCGATAAGCAGATTAAATACCAATGGGCCGGACATGTCGCTCGTTGAATAGACAAATGCCGGCATACAGTTTTAAATAAGGGGCACTAAACGCCCACAGGGACGCTCTAAAACCTGCTCGATAGACAAGCTTGTAAAGTTAAGTAAATGTACGTGGCGGCAAAGAACTAATGATCAAGAAGAGTGGAGAGAGCTAGAGGAGACCCTCATCTATCATCTTCCCTTCCCCGGTTGCTGATGATGATAATATATTACTTGCCTATGAATTGAATCCAAAAAATGACCGCTCCCTTATTAATATTGGTCATCGCGAATTGTGAATTCTATCAATGTACTGTCCAACAATAAGACTTAGGCACAAGCCGGAAGGCGCTGTCATCGACTAAATGGAAGGAGCTTGTTATTTCACAGTGTTAACACGTATCCAAGAAGTTCTTGTTACACAGTATTAATATTGGACGACATTTGACGACACAAACATGCGGTCTGACCGATTTAGTTAAGCCTCCTACTAAAATAAAGTACGCCGACCGCTTGGCAAAGCGAAAATAATCATGTACCAAAGTCCTACAGTTTATCCTGAATGATCCAAACGACCTCTCAGGGTGAACTGTAGATGATATAGGTCGACCGAAATGTTCATAGAAATGTATGGGTAATAAAGTAAAATATGATAAAAAATAACAAAAATATTAAAAGACTTTATAGTATAAAAATTATAAGATTACTTAGGTATTTTCATAACATATCGTAATGCAATATCATGTTAGGGGTTGTCTTCTTTGTGTAGTTCCATTGATTGGATATAGTACCTACCGAAGCAATACTTTCAACCATTTTTCTGAGTTGAACTCTTCAGCTTGTTGACTATGTGACACATTGGAGAAACTGCTCAAAACAGTCAGCGTGGTAGTCATTTATTAAAGTAATTTGAAAAACCTTGGGTTGCAATCAACTCATTTAGTGCTGACATTGCGACTGGCGCGTTTGTCTTACTTGGCCATTAGATATAATTAACATATTTAAATGTGGTAATTAAAAATAATTAACAGGTCAAAAGTGATTGTGACTTTCTAATGGAGACTTTTTTCTGTAAAGCTTCTTGCATTTTAGGTTGATTTATAAGAAAAAATAAGAATAATCTCATTCTTTGAAAATATTTTGGTCACAAGAGAAAGTCATGTGCAAAACGAAAGAATTTATTTTTCACTTGATATATATTTTTTATAATCGATTATAATCTTCACGATGGCCGCGCAGCTTAAGCGTTGGTCTATAGCGTCGTGGGTCCCAGTTTCAAATCCTGGGTCTGGCAAATACACATATTGTTTTTCAACTTGTATTTGAGTCAGGGTATGGACCTGATACGTTGAGCAAGTGGCTGATATCCATTTCTCGTAAAAATAAAATCTGTTTATACAAACATCCACTCTGTGGAGGCCCGTATTATAATCTTATTTAGGATAGAAAATAATTTAAGGTCATCCGATATATAGAAAATGCGCACAAAGAAATTATTATTATGCCTGATTTTAAAAGACATGTCAAACTTCAAATTGCAATTAGGTACTGCATAACATGATTTCGAGACTTACCTACTTTTAGCAGTGACCCCATAATATAATATTTAACCGTGCCGCCAATTTTGGCTGGTATCCATCATTTTATGTTGTCATAATATGATCATTTCGCGTGCATATATTATTTGAACAATTGACACATTTAAAAGGGTTTTTACGTATGTGTGTCATTTTATGTATTTTTAAATGAGCAAGTCTCGTGCACGTGTATAAACAATTACTACATTTATACGGTTTGTCTCCAGAATGCGTCATTTGGTGTTGTTTGAGCTGGTTAGAGGTGATACAAGTAAATAAGCAAACATTACATTTAAATGGTTTTTCGCCTGTATGTGTCATGTTATGTTTCTTAAGATCACTAATCTGAGTGGATGTATACGAACAATCATTGCATTTATATGGTTTGTTTCCGGTATGTATCACTGTGTGCCGTTTCAGTTGATAATTACGTGAGCATGTATAAGAGCAAAAACTGCATTTGTATGGCTTTTCTCCGGTATGTGACATCTTGTGTATTTTTAAGTGCTGAGACGATTTGCATGTAAATGAGCAAAGATCGCATTTAAATGGTCTTTCATTGGTATGCGACATGCTATGTCTTTTTAATTGTTGAGGTGTTTTACTTGTAAAAGAACACAGATTACATTGATGCGGCTTTTCACCAGTATGTGTCATTTTATGCGTTTTGAGACTGTTTCTTTCCGAGCATGTATATGAGCATACATTGCATTTATGTGGTTTTTCATCGGTATGTGTTATTTTATGTCTTTTTAAGTTTTGAATCCTTTTACTCACATAACTGCATACCTCGCATTTGTGTAATTTTTCACTGGTATTTGTGCTATTAAACAGTTTTAAATTTACAAAGTGTCTTTTACCAACAATTTCCACGTAAGATAGATTATTTAAAATTTTATTATTATTGTGAGAAAATTTGTGAGTTTTAAGATCACTTACGCATTCAAATACTGAGTAACAAACACTGCAAATGAAATTTTGTGGATAATATATAACGTTTTTTAACACAATTCGAACCTCTTTTGAAAAATCGGGTAATGGCACTTCTTGTTTGATATTTTGTTCATCTATAGTTATGTCAGAATATTGTTTCAATCCATCTTCGAATTTATTGGTTGTGAAAGTCAAATTGTTGTCATGAGTATCCAGGTTGTTGTAACTACGTTGTGGTGGAGACACCTATAAAAAAGAAATATTTCCTGTGAATATATGCAGGCCGTCTTAGGGCGATGGACCGATTGGTACCATTCGGGCTTCGTGGCGTAAGTGAATTTAGCCGTTTTTTTTATATATCTTAAAATAAGTACACCAATCAAAACATAAAGCAATTGTGCATAGAAATCTTGGGAAACTCTCAAATCATAATTCAAGAACATATTCTACATGTCTCTACTAAAGATCATCAGAAAATACTAGTATCTGCTGGATTCGCGCCAGTATGCTTTTCCAATTAAGCTACGGGTATCTTACTAAATTACAACGATTTTAACTAGTAGTAGTCAAATTGCGTTAAAACGTTTCGAAGTATTTATGTTTAATATGTAGAATGTTGCATTATCAAGTCTTGTGTCTTATTCGTTGAATAAAAGAAATAGTTTTTTAGGTTTTCACCTTAAAAAAATTAATGAAGTGGACACATATTTTGAATAAGAAACAATCGCTCGATAAATATCAATGGCGTGGTAGGAAATTTAGTAGTAGAAAAAATATATCTAGACAAATAATACAAACCAAGTGCCTGGAAGATATGAAATCAGTTTGGAGAGGCTTTCATTTAATGGTAGATGGATCCACGCTAATGATAATCCGGAATAAACTGGGTGTATATAGAAAACGAATAAAATTCCTTACTTGATCTATACCGATGCTTTCAGAATGCGAGCAACCGGGTAAGGAATCTTTATGATCACATGATGAGCCTCTGGTATCCTCAAGCATCTCGCGTTTGCATTTTATATCCAACACTAAATTATTACTATCTGGATTTACACACGACGTGGTGCCTAAAATAATATCTTTCTGAAAATAGATAATTACAGTAATGTTAATGGACTTGTATTATTTCATGAGTTTTAAGGGCCACTGCCCATGGATATCTGTAATTTTTTATTTTACCACGTTTTTCTTAGCTCGTATTCTTGTTTGTCCGGTGGTTGTTTATCCAGTTCAAAACCTGCAATCGATTTTACCTAACTTCCCGACTAGCTAGACATTTGAAACTTTTAGAATATATCAGAACACGCCAATGCATTTTTTTAATACTTTTAGCCATCTTTAAGTAGAATTGAATTCATTTTCAGTTAATTCTGTTTTGTATGAAAAGTTATTTCGGAAGAAATCCGTAATCCAATCCATTATTATTGGTTGCTAAGGGGGTGGTCCTAGCAACTAAATTATTAATATATACGTGCGTTACTATGGAAATCAAAATGACATGTCAGTAGGTATTCTATATTTGTTTGTTTGTTTGTTTGTTGCAAAATAGCAAAAAAATGATTTGTTGACAATTGCCTTATTTGCCCTAAGTTATTAATACATAGAATTGTCAAGTTTATATGATTCAACAGAAAATTTCGTCACTGTTCTGGCAGAAGACACTAATTCGAAAAAATGACATATTGAGTTAGTTATACCAAAATGTTCGTTATTTCAAACTTTACTGTCTGGAAACCTTTTTAATAAATAAACAGTCTTTATTTTAAAGTCATCCTTTTTATGATTTTTATGATAGACAATTTCAAACATTTTAACAACTTCAAAGTCAAATTACTCAAAACTAGTATTCTCCAGTTAGTTTGTTCTGCCAGAACAGAGACGATTTATAAACGTGGTATATAAAAAGTTATTTTTATCTTGTAATTATTTATTATTATTCTCTAGTTACGCAGCTCTATCTCATCTTTCACAGAATGACCTCGATATTACCTACGCTGTAGATAGAAAAGAAACATTTCAAATTATCATCACTTTAACCCAATATCTCTCTACCCTTCTCTCTGCTGCAACATTCCCATTCTATCTTAGTTTTTATACCCAGTTGATATTTCTACATAAATTTAGGTATTCTAATTTCTCCTTTCCGTCATATTGAAGAACAGTCTTGTTTGTTTGAGTGTATTGCACGACTATGCATACATTATAGTAATATTATAATAAGCGAAATATAATATTGAACGTGTATTATTTTTAAAACTAACCTGACAAGTATAACTGTCATTGATGGCATTCTCCTGCTTTATGGTGATGTTTGCGCCCGGGCTAATTGGATTCGAAATCATTGGTACATCAAACCAATTATTCTGATCATCTTCTTCAGCTTTCTCTCCAACTGGTTCGAGTTTGATAACCATTATGCGTACACAGACACATTTAAATGACAATAAATATATATTGGTACCTATTCTGTCAAAATTCAGTGACGTTTACCAAAGACAATGAAATATTGTGTCGCATACAACATAATATCGTAGTTATTTTGGGAAACTACTTTCCTACTTGATATTTTTTATTAAGGTAAATAATATAAATACTAACTATTCAGTTCCTTTACTCAAAACACATCGTCAATAATAAATATTAAATTGGTAGGTTAAAACCAAAGGCTGTCTTCTCCATTGATTACACAATGACATGATATGATATAGGTACAAAAACAATTTTATAATCAACAATATAATTAATTATACCAACCTACTAATAATTTGATTTGATTTTAATGTAGGTAGGTACATATTATACAACACATAACAGGTTAATAAATAGAAATGTAAAAGCCATCGAAATGGACCAAGTATTTGAAGCAGGGTATTTTATTACAGTCAGGCCAGTCAATCCTAATATTATAGCAAACAATGCCGACTGCTCTCAATATTGAATGCACGTTATATTTACGTGACAAACTTTAATGCATAGGTGGTATTATTTCACCAATGCATAAACCAGTTCCCATTCGTTTTGTATTCATATACCTAGTAGGTAAGTACCTACTATTCAGATTATATTATTGAGGTAGGTACCTACATTGACAATTGATTAAATTAAAAATAACTTATCTAGGTAGGTACCTAGAACATTTCAGAGAGACGTGGTCAAATATATAATGAATGAAGCCCTTTTTCTTTTAACCTACCTACCTACTCAATAACTAATACCTAGATACTACAAATTTAATAAAATACGTACATAATATTCATGGACGATAATTTAGGTAGGTATATTGATTATTCATAAATTATTAATTGGCTTTTGTGTATATTTCGTAGGGGTTTGTTTTATTTTATTACCTCCACACTTTTTTATTATTTTATTGTCTCTAACTATATTAGTATATTATTGTCTATGCTTACGACTTGTCAAACTCCACTTTCTTCTAAACGTATCTTGCAAAATATGAACCTAAACAAGAGAAGGAAGTGTTCTAACGAACAACAAGAAATGCTGGTGACATACATGGAAGGTACGCAGCACTAGAATCGCATGCGTTTATTAATATACCCATAATATTATAAACTTGCTTATTAGGTTGTCATAGTGGCGACATGGTTTTTAATGCCTTGTTTTTAGTACATCATGACAACAATCAGCGCCATATTTAGATTAATAGTCGGCAATGCAATAATTTATCCGTTCATTGTCCACTGAAGAAGGAAGCCGATACATTACACGACTGCTACTACTTTTCGCCCCTCCCGTTGTCTATAGATGACCTGCCATTGCCTATAGAGTGTTCATAATGACGCGTCTGTCGTGTTCACTTGTCGGAGTATTCTTAGTTTCAGATTTCTTTCCGATTATTTTAACGTATTTTGGAGACCTTGGAATTCATCTGATTTAGTGGTTATGTGTTATTAATAATCAGAAGTGACGATCAAAGTAAGTAAACTTCTTATATGTATAATAATATCATAATACACTAGGACGTTTGTCAATGTGACAGTCGATTCTAAACGACAACAACCAATAACTTATTTATACTCTTCAGTCATTATAGAATACCAAACTCTGCTTGCAAGTACATTATCAATAAATAGTATGGCAGTGGACTACTCGTTGCTTGTGCAAAAAGTTATGCTCAGGCTATATTAATCTAAAAATGGCGGTGGTCTGGTTCAAGTGTTCTAGTAATCGTAATTCATTGAACTAGTCAGCTATCATCGTAACGAACACCAAACTCATTCATTAAATGTGAGCATCCACGAAAAATATAACTTTTACAACTAATGAGAAACTTTTATTATTATATTATAAATAGTAGGCACATTGAGGCACATAGTATTATTGCCCAAACATAGGTAGGTACCTACCAACCAAAGACTGTTTAAAAATTGACAATAGTTTTGTATGTCTAATGTCAAAATATTCAAGTAGATAAGTTCTTTAATTGTTATACAACTGTCGTATTAATTATATAATTAATAACCCTCCTAACTGACATTCCCTATGTTAAATAAATATGTGGAGATAAATATTAGATCATTCGTCATTGGAAAATACGATGTTATTCTATAATTTGAAAGGAAATAGATAGGTTAGGTCAGGGGTCGGCAAACTCTTGAACCAAAAGAGCTAAATATGAGTGGCACAACGGTTAAAAAATATTTCGAGAGCCACACGTATATTGTTAAAAATATGATTTGTTTAAATGAATTAATTACATTTTATGATTGTTTATTAATTATTAAGTTAAGAAGATTTCCCGAATAAAACTAACGTAAATACTTAATATTATATAATGTTTTTAGTGTTGACATTATAAATATAATTTTTACAGAATATGAATTACATACAATTTTGACGCATTCCTTAAAACTAATGTGAACAATGAATGACCTTCCTTGCATTTCTTTGGAGAGTGTGTATGTTTGGTATGTAACTTGTAGTTTTTAATTTCAGGCGCGACTCCAAAAAATTCTCATCGGTTATTTGGATTTTCTAAATGCGATTTATATTGTTCATGTTTGAAAATGATTGTTCACATACATATTATTATGTAGACTTGAATATGAGTTCGGAAAGCTATTCCATAATATGTATTAAACATCTTAGTATCTACCTTATGTAGATCTTTTAAATTGATCCACATGTGTTGTGAAATTAAATTGCATTTTTCTCTCTGCAAATCCTCAATTTCGGTGGCAAGACCTACGAAATTTTGAGCTCCATAACTATTTGCTTGTTAAATCCACCAATAAAATTGTATTTCAAAAGTGCTCGTGTCAATATCAAATGGAGAAAATTTTGATTTGTCGACTTTTGCAATGGGCGGATTTAAAACAACAACAATCAAACCTTTTTGCATCAACCATCACGGTGGAAAAATTAGGCTCGCGATAATGTCATTATATAATATAATAAGTGTTCAAATCAATGACAAAAAATAAAAATTGTGAATTTTGCAAAAGTTTTTGTAAAAATTGGGAATTTAGCAAAGAGCCGCACGCCAATACCCAGAGCCGCGGCTTGTAAGCCGCGGTTTGCCGACCCCTGGGTTAGGTTATGTGAAATTACACAATTACATTGAAGCGTAAATAATTTCTTACATGGCCCCACATTCTCAGATCAAGATTGTTAATGCCCTCCAAACCATCTAGCGCTAAGGGGGCAGTTCGAATCTCTACATGTTTCCTAAATTGTTTTCTGCGGTACCCAGGTTGTCTACTGTTCGAGATAATTTGTGATCTGTATACCTGACTTAGATGGTCGACGCACTACGCCTGGCCCCTCCTAACCCCGGGACCCTAAGGCTTAAACCCAGTCAGCTCCCTCCTCCCTCGTGATGGCCATGATTTCTTATAATAATAAACCTGTTATACATTTATGGGAGGTCAATCGGTGAATTGATTTAACTCATTTAGCGCTGACAACGCGACTGGCGCGTGGCCATTAGATACTATTAGCATGATAATTAAATGTGGTAATTAACTAGGCACCTAGTAATTAACTGGACGTTGCGATTTTCAGATAATCCAGTGTTGGTGGGAAGCGTTCCGACCAAGCCGTTCGGCTTGGAAGACCTGATGAAGCTATGGGTGAAGCTTGGTAAGAAGTTAAATGCCTGCGAGAACGGGGCGCAGAGAACAGCACACTCTTGGCGTAAGGTGATTATAAACATGCGTCTATTAAAACAAAATTTACCTACTCCATAATTATATAAGGAGGCAAATGGAGGAATGCATACGATTATTACAACTTTTGAAAACAGTGGTAAATGAGACTTCCAAAATTTCGGTTGCATTTGTTTTAGATTATAAAATATGCCAACTGTCGTTGACAAAAACATGCCAGACGGGTTATAAAAACTACCTATTTGGCAGGAAAAAAACGCTTTACCTACTTTTTTTTTTTTTAAAAATCAAGTAAACTTACTTATTTTACCAAGAACGAAGTAAATACATTTGCTTTCGCGTACCAAAAAAAGTGGAAACATCGAAAAAAAATTGATAGTGTAAAAACCACACATTTTAACAGAAATATATTTCAAAATTGAAAATAAATATTGGGCCAACGGCGTTCAAGTTTAGTTGTAAGTTTGAAGACGAGAGCGTCTTTCTTGTAGGAAAGATATAGAGAATTAAAGAATATACCTTTTAGATGAACACTAATTTTTATACACGCAGAGTTACGAAAATATTAATTTAAGCATGAGATTGTTTCATCGTGTTTTATTTATTACTAAAATAGATGGATCTACATACATCAAGTATCTGATAGTCATAAATTTGATGCGCATGAAAAAAATAAACTTAATATCCAGCGTTTTTTCAACACATTTAAAGCTTAAAGTTGGAGGCATTAAAAACCGCTAGTAAAAACGCCACAAGCCAGATACATTTTTTTGCAAGCTATATGCCTATCGAAAAATGTTAGATCTGGCAAGGCTGTTTTCACCTAACAACTTTACATAGGTACAATTTGAGATTAAAAATAATTACAAGATAAATATAACTTTTTATATACAACGTTTAACATTTTCTGTTGAATTATTATGCTCAATATGCTCAAACTTGTACTTGTTAATATGAAGTAAATAAAAAACAAACAAACAAAATAATATAGAATATGTACCTACTGAAATGTCATTTAGACATTTCATTTTGATTTCCATAGTAACGCACGTATATATTAATAATTTAGTTGATAGGATTACCCCCTTAGCAACCAATAATAGTCTTTTACTTTTTACGGATTTTTCTGAAATAACTTTCCATACAAAACAGAATTAATTGAAAATGAATTCAATCCTGATTAAAGATGGCTAATATTAAAATAATGCATTGGCATCGTGTTCCGATATATTCTAAAAGTTTCAAATGTCTAGATAGTCAGGAAGTTAGTGAAAAATCGATTGCAAGATTTGTACTGGACAAACAACCACCGGACAAACAAGAATACGAGCTAATAAAAACGTTGTAATAATAATTTAAAAAATTGGACACCTTTCTAAGTCTGCTTAAATCATTCGCTGCTGAGTAGATAATGATGATTTAATTGCCTCCTTTAAAATGCACGTTAATTACATCGATCGGCCGCCTGGTCATTACGCGCCGGGTGCGTCTTCCGCGTCCAAAGTATTAAGGGCGGCACTTTGGCTAGAGGCGTATCTGTTTGGGGATTTAATGGATTGATTACTCCGGAATCGATGAGTTACTCGATGTATTTTAAATAAATTACATGTTTATCGTAGTAGAATTTTGGGTTTTCACCGTGTGTCCTTCTTCCTTCTTTACTAGACGTTTCGAGAAACCCTGAAAATATTAATAGGGATGATGGATTACGGTTAAAAACGTCACGGCTTCCGGCACTATCAGCAAAATCCAATATTCAAGCCGATATCCCTGGTCGTAACGATTGACAGATTACTCTGAGCAACGTTTGCTCTTAGCTAATCGGATGCCTTTTGACATTCTTAGAGCAACGTTTACATTTACATACCTACACTACATTTTCATCATAAAACAAATCATCTCTTTATAATGGCCTCTGCAACGAGACCGAAACGCCGAGTAAAGAAGAAAGAAGGACACACGGTGGAAACCCAAAAATCTATGATAAAAACAACCGTGAAAGCCTCAAACATTATAAATTACGTGTTTGTTTCAGACGTGGCACGATTTACGGCAGTCAACCAGAAAAGTGGTGCTAAGAAACGAAAGAGCTGCCTTGGATAATACAAGCTTAACAAATTTAACGCAATTGCAGGAAAGGATTTTGGTGCTAATCCACCCGTCTCCGATGCGTGCACATATCATAGAAGACCCGAGCCTTAAACCTGCTGTAAGTCTATTTTTCTGCTTGTTTACTTTAGGCGTGTATTTTGAAGTAAGTATTAATCATAGAGGTATTAAATGAAGAGAGGGGCAAGGAACCTTTCTAATACAACTGAATGAAGCAAGCAAACAATAGCCGAAGACATACGAGAAATAGCGACGCGATAAAAAAAATGAAGGGCATCATAGAGGTTGTGAGTGTGAGGCTGTCTTCCTCGTTTTTAATTTGAAAACAACTCTCAAGTAATCTGATGACTCCAAACACAAATTGAAAAATAATATGTGAATCTGCCTGAGCCAGGATTCGATCCTGGGACCCACGACAAACCGGGTAAACCGCTCGGCCATCGTGGACTAACCGTTATAGTAGTATTATCCATAAAATATTGAAATATTTTTTAAATTACATACTTATAATAGTAAATATAATGAAACTGCAAATAATAAAATAAATAATTAGTATAAATTAGTTGTTCATAATATAACATGCAATAACTTCACAATTTCTTTATCAGTGACAACTGACATATTAAATAAATGCACGCACAGTGAAATTAGTAATAATAAAATTATTAAAACATATTTTTTATTTATTATTAAAATGGCAACACCTCTCCGTGTTCATTAATCCATAGAGGTATTAAATAAAAAGAGGGGTAATGAATCGGCTTTCTCATACCACAGAATGAAGCAGGCCAACAATATAGCCGACAATTTACGAGAAATAATAGGGACGCGGAAAAAAATGCAGGGCGTCACGGAGGATTTACTTTGGTCATTATAACGTACCCATATAATATAATCTTAACATGGAAATTTTGCCGAAAATTGATTACCAACCTGCCTCACCATACTTGCCTGCTTCACCATACTTGCGTGCTTCACCATACTTTCATATAACCTGCCGCAATAGCTATTAATAGACAATTTTGAAAAGTTTTTAAATTTCAACTGTCAAAATTTTTACCCATTTCTGATCGTCCGAGAACGGTTTGATTTTCAATGATACACTGAACCAAACGTCAATAATCTCAAACCATTTCCGGTAGGTATACTTTCTACTCATACAATTTGTACCTATATTGTGTATGGTTAGGTTTGTTTATTTGTTTGATTCGGTTTCAATGATACGAACCTTTTACATGGGATGCATTAGAATTTATTATTCATACTCGCACGTAAAAGATATTTCGCGAGCCTAATACTACAAGGTTCTAAGTGTTCGTCCAAAAAACTCAAACTCTAAACTCAACAATGAAGTAGTATCCTAAGCTGCCACATTGTTACTTTTGTTTAGTCAAGGACAAACACTTAGTACCTTGTAGTTCTCCACTCGCGATAAGTCTATGTTCGCATGCCAAATTCATGAATATTCGATAAAAATAACCAATCTCGTTGAAATAACCATTATTGTGATAATAGAAAGAACACCAACTCAGAAGTATCGAAAGTGGAGCAAAATATTTTTTATTACCTATATTATTTGAATACTTGCTATTTCAAAACAGGTATTCTATTATTTATCGATACCGAATTACCGGTTTCATAAATGCAAAATAGCGGTATTTTTGGTATTAAAAAACCATACACGTTTATGTTTTTCGAAAATGAATTTAATGTTATCTTTTCATTACTTATTGTTGTATAAGTTTTACACTGCCAAAACGAAAATATTATATTGTCTGAAACCAATAAAAGTGAAATAATATTAGAACAAAATCCCTCAAATATACTTCGGTATATACACATTTCGAAAAAGAAAATATGCGTGCAAATCATTATATAAATATTGATCCAACATTGATAGTACATCCAACAAACGCTGTATTTGAGAGAGATTTTCCTATACCCAGACCAATGACATTATTAATGGACAACGCACTCAGTACAGTAGCTAGCAAGTAAATTCGCGCATAGTGACATTCGCACATGTAGGTATAGGTAGACGTCACTCAATTTCCATTATGCGATATCACGCATCGGGAATTTATAGCAATATCACCTTTATTGTAATGGCTTTAGAACAGATTATGCCATTCGGCAGACCCGACAAAAAAGTGAGTGTCATTTTTTTTCCAGATGCATCTTCCATATTTATGTCATTGACCCAGATTTATAGTGTTTCTAAAATATTTCCACAGGACATCAGAAATTTGAACATAGTCTGTTCTGTAAACTCTAAATCAAAATTATTTTTCATTAAAAATTTACATTTATGAAGAATACCCATATTTTTTATACCTCGGTATTATTTAATAATTGTATGACTGGTTTGGAGGCCCCCTTTAATTTTTATAACGAATCAGTTGCGTAATTTGCGTCAATGAAAATCGCCGCTGCATTTGACAAAAGAGTTTTCTAACATTTTTACAACTGAAATCAAAATTATTACACTTCGTCGTTTTTGCAGGTTCCGGAAAGTTTGGCCAATCCCGTAAACCCTGCGACCGGTGAGGAGACACCGATGGACGAATCACACGATAGTGAGGTAAAAGGGGTAGAATTTTATTACCTACCCACTGTTAAAGGGCTTAGCAAAGGTTCTGGACTAAGCTAGGTTATGCTTCACCACGTGTCAGGACACTGCTACATAAAGACATCTCCCATGTCCCTCCACCCTACTAGTTCCTAGGTAGTCTTATGCCGGCGCTCCATTAGCACGCAAGTTAGACAATTTACAGTCTTCGGACTTATTTTTCGTGTGGAGCACCCCCGATCTGCGGCCTTTTTGATCCACAGACCAGGCTCGTTGGATTTCAAACATGTTTGATATTTTACTCTCCGAGTTGCCAGACTTCGTTCATCGATCACTACGTAAAATTGATTTGACAATCATACGCAATCATTCCGACTGAAAAAAATCTGTAATTGTTTTAAACATTTTCATTGATTAATTTGTTAATTTATACATTAGAAAATGAGAGATTTATCAATTATTTTTTTATTTCTATTTATGAAATTCATAAAATAAAACGTAAAACTTATGTTGTTTGTACTTCTCTAACATTATATTGCTCTCTTTCCTTACAGCATTAACAATCTATAAATTATATTTTCGATTCAATGTACAATAGATAAATATTAGTGCAGACGCTTTATGATTTATTAGTCCCCACTCATATACACATAATATAACAGTGGTGAAGGGTGGAGGTAGGCTGTTAATATTCGACATAAATAGTGCACACTAAACTTTAACACCCACGGTGGCCGCGCGGCTTAAGCGTTCGACTATAACGCCGTGGGTCCCAGGTTCGAATCCTGGGTCTGGCAAGTACACATATTGTTTTCCAATTTGTGTGTGTCAGGATATGGACCTAATAGATTGAGCAAGTGGCTGACATCCATTTCTCGTAAAAAACAAAATCTGTCAATACAAACCTCTACTCTGTGGAGGCCCATAATATGATCCTATTAGGATCGGACGTGGTCGAAAGAAAAGAAAACTTTGTCAGTCATACTTATTTGTTTTCGTTGAATTAAGAATACATATTATTACAGATGGTGTAGGTTAGTTTATTTTAATCCATTACGTCCTGCCTAACCAAACAGTAATCAATAAAAAAATATTCTTTTATCTATAAAATATCTAAAATAATGTATGGTTTAATAGTAAAAATTTAAATATTTTATAGATAAACGAATATTTTTTGACTGTTATCAACTATGGCTTGAATCAGGCAGGGTTTCAATGAATTTAAAAAACTAAGAAACACTATCTACACATTAATTATTTTTTCTAGATGCCTTTATGAATACCTCGCGTTTACTATCGAGGTTTCTTAAGGACTTTGACACGCAAACTACTCTACTTGATGGTAGTCAATTGAAAATTGTGCCGGCTGAGAGAATATGCCTTATTGAAAACTATTTTTCTACCCGCATCGGGTATTGCTAATTTGAATTCGGCTAGGGCCTACTATCTACACATTGGGCGTAGCTTAGTTACATTAAAACAAATACGTTTGACTGACAAAGTTTAGTGTGCGTTATTTATGTCACATCTTAACAGGGTACCTCAACCATTTGCTACTGCCTTCTATATTTTTTTTATTAAAATACATTTATTTGGTTTGGTTTTATTCTTATAGATTCCTGATATCGATCCGTTAGGCAGCCCTTCAAGTCCAGCAGCTGACGATGAAATATTAATGGAAATAACAGTCCCCGCCTGCGTACCTATTGAGCCATCCACCGAGCTGACAAGTAGACTCCGGTCACCTATTACAGTCGACTCAACTAATGTTCCCAACGCTACATCAAACGTACCCAAGAGGCCCAAACCATCCAACGGAAACGTATCATCTCTTTTGGACGTATTGACAAGAACAAAAACTGATCTTAGCATCACCAAAAAGAGTATTCGTAACATAAAGAACAGTTTGAATGGCTCTGGCATATCAAATAACAGTTTGGGAGTATCTAGAGAGGACATAGGTGCCATTACCGATAGTATAAAGTTGTTAATGGAACAAATGAACGCTACAATGGAGCAAAATACATTAATTATGGAGCAAAATAAAGCGATTATGGAGCAAAACAAAGCAATTACCAAACTTCAAATGGAGATTATCAATAAAAAACTTTAAATCAAATAAATTATCATTGTTTAACAACTGATTTAATTAATTCAAAACTGATAATGATTATGTAATACGTATTTACCTAATCAAATCATCAAAATATTTCATGGAAATTTATGTTAAGACTATATTTAAAAAAATATATATAAATATTTGAAACGAGATTATGACAGCTGCAACAAACGTCGACAGCATTTGGTTACCACCGCTGACTGTCTTAGAGAGACCGCCATGTGATCAAAACTGGACACTTCATGCAACTTTCTTTCGTGCGTATAGGCAAGGTCATGTCGGGACGGTGACGTCACACGGCAAGCCTAAGTGCGACATTTCGGGTTTATACTTACGCTACATGTCAGCTGTTTTTAAAAACTGTCACGCTGCTACATGCGATGTGCGGCGGTACATTTAGTAACATGTGTTTTGTAAATGCCAGCAAAATGATATCGGCCATTGCCGACTCAAGTAGAAAGCCGATACATTCACAACGACTGGTCCTACTTTTTCCGCCCCTCCCGTTGTTGTCTATGGATGACCTGTCATTGTTCTATAGAATGCTCATTTTGACGCATCTGTCGTGTTCACACAGGGAATGGTTTGATTTGGATAGATGAGTTTCATGATAAATAAAACACTAGCGTTAACATACATTCTACCAATATAATGCATAGATATTGATCTACATATTTTTTGGAAAACGATATTACCACCGGTTTTTTGTGTGAAGGACTAGTCTGACTTTGATAGCTGATGAATAACATGAATGTATGTTATTTATTAATAACACTGATAGTTAATATATTTGATTTGAGAATTTTTTATAATTCAATTTGAAACGAGAAAGGGCGTCAAGCAATCTGGGCTCTGATTTTGACAGCTGAACGGTGGACCACTCGTTGCTTGTGCAAAAAGATATGCTCGGGCTTTATTTAGATAGATTCGACGTGTAGCAGTCGGACGAGATTAGACGTGCGAAAGGCTAAAAGCCCTTTCAAACTACCTATTTATATAACAATGGTATGAATTGTCAAAAGTATTAAAACGTGTTATATTACCTATTAAAATATTCATAGACATGACAAAAAATTCGTATATATCTTACCAAGGTGGCATTATGAGTTTTCGTGTGTCAGCAACATTGATTATAACATAATATGACGAATTGGATATTAGTAATTATTATTGTTTAGTGATGCGTACACATTCTATGCATCTCTGCTTAAGGCTATACCTCAGTTGAGGCATTGTGTAAAAAGATCGTGGCTAGGCGATGCGCGGATTGCGGGTGCAAATGACGCATACCGAACGAAATATAATTTGTCATATAAATCCAACAAGCATCCATTTAATGTTCTATTAGTAACAATAATAATACATTCATTAACATGTTTTCTTTTTAAAGTAAATGGGTAAAGTTTTTAGTCAACTTTACACGATTTAAGAATTAATACCCCCGTCGCCATCACGAAACAAATTGACGTATTCACACCTCGACGTTCTCTCTCCGAATGCCAGCAAATCCAAAATTTCGTCGCGCCTATAGTTGAAAATTATTTGCCGTTTCATTGAAGTATCGCCTAAGTCAGTACGTTGAAGGATTCATGTGATTTTTTACATTACAAATTAGTATAAGTTCTTATTTTAATAAGTAACAAGCATAATAATAATTGTATTAATGTATTTATTTGTATTTATTATAAGGGAAATAAATGAATTAAAAATACATTTTTATTTAAAACTACAAATACATATTTGTTTTAAACCACTACTTTACGCTTTATTTTTTATTTCACGAAAAACATTGCTAAAAGTGCATTCAAATTCTTATTTTTAAATGAGTTAACTTACATGCTAAAATTTTCACTGCATAATTCTATCAAATACCTAACATAAAATAAAATACATGAGGTGACAAAATAATAATTCCACATCTTCCTATAACCACGAATATAATTCTGATGTACCCAGGGAACACGAAGCCTGGGCCAACCAGGCCGGAGAGTGCTTCGTGCACAGCCGTGTCAGCACTATAATGGTTGAATGCGTGTGCGGAAACTTGTACGTATGTCAAATGTTGTATCATAAATATATGGCCGTATATTAAAGACCGTCCAACATCTCTGGGTCGTATAGTGGGTCTGATAGTATCGTCATTTATCACAACATTGATTTATCTCTGCCACAGAACAGATTAATAAATGTAATTTCGATAGGCTACACTACATTTTGATGATTTTTTCACACATACACGTGCAATAGTGTGTGTTGCAACCTTCAAATACACTAATATTAATTGAGTGTCAGTGCATAAACCTAGAGCAGTTGCCAGAACGAAGAACAAGCGTATTCTTGACATGTATTTAAGTTTATCCCATATTCCTCCACATTTGAGATCGGTTGCTTGTTCCTATACATCCGTTAGGTATTTCAGTTCCCATTATTTCTGAAATCCCTGAAGTATACGACTCACATCAAGAGACGGGATCGTTCCTCTCTGCCACTGCAGGAACTATTATTTTGGAATAATTGTGGAAACCGTATTGGCTTAGTGAACTTTACAAATTTAATATTGTATGGATTGCTTTAATATTATGAGTCTTGAAACCCTTAAACAAAAAAAATTGTAAATCATTCAATTAAAATCACTCTAGGTAGGTACAAGGAAATTATGAAAATGTACTGACATACTAAATTGGTATACTGAGACTGACATAAAATTCATGCATAAACAAAACACGGTTCTTGTCATCATTGAATCTAATACAATTGGAGACCGTATAGTACATTACGGAAGTTTCGAAGGGTGAAGGTAGGCTGTAAAGATCCGCCATAAATGGTACACACTAAACTTTGTCACTAATATGTATTTGTTTTGATTGAAATAAGACTACGATGTACAGATGGTGTTGGTTAGTTTTTAAAATTCAAATAAAGCCTGCGAAACCAAGCCATAATAAATAATAGTGAAAAAATACTCGTCTATCTATAAAATATCTAAAATTATGCAATTAAACCATACATAACTTTAATATTTTATTGATAGAATAATAGTTTTTATCTAATATAGTTGGTTTTAGGCAGGGCTTAATGAATTTTAAAAAAATAGCCAACAATATGTGTTATAATATGTATTCCTAATCCAACGAAAACAAATAAGTATGAATGAAAAAATGTGCACAATTTTGTCGTATCGCTCAAAATATTCCAAAATTATTATAGTTTGGTTTAGGCAAGGTTTAATTGATTTTTAAAAACTAACCAGCACCATCTGTAAATTGTAGTCTTATTTCAATAAAAACAAATGCGTATGACTAAAAAAAATTAATGTTCACTATGTATGGCGGATCTTAACAGCTTACCTCCACTCTTCGCTACTGGTATACGGTCATCTCATTCCGATAAGAAAACTCACGGTGAAATGTTTTACATACACTTTAAATGTAACCGGTTGAATGGCGTGATGTAGGATGCCCGAGCGATTTGAATTAGGTCCTAAAAGAATTCTTCATTTCGTGAGACCATCAGCTAAGTCTTTCTTTTTGTGCGCATTCTCATGCTTTTTTAAATTACTCAATACATTGCATTTATAAGGACATTGACTGCAAACGTACGGAAACTCTTTGCTATGTGTAACCATATGTACCGTGAGGTGACTATTTTGGCTCGTTTCAAAAGGGCATTTATCACATTTGAATGGCTTTTCGCCAGTATGTGTTCTCATGTGGTCATTGAGGGCGGTTAAATGTTTGGCTTGATAAGCGCACACTTCACACAGGTATTGCTTCTCTTTACTGTGCACAACGCTATGTTTCGTCAAATATTTGAGATATGGAGTTTCGTACGGGCACAATTTACATGCAAAGATTTTTGGTTTGTGTACCAGCTCGTGTTGTTTTAAGGACTCAACACTTTTGGTTTTGTAATAACAAATATTACACTCGAGCAGCTTTGCTATGCTATGGTAACAAGAAATATGTTTTTCTAACTCTATTTTCTGCAATGTCTTATATTTACATATGTCACACTCTAAAATTATAGGTCTATGCGTCTTGGTATGCTGGATCAACTCGCGTTTACTTGTGAATTTTAAATTGCATATATTACACCTAATCTCTGGTTTATCTTTATCATGCGTTAAGTTGTGAGCGATTAATTCTTGCCTCGTTGCAAAAGTCGCATTGCAGACTTTACAAATAAAAGAATTTTGACCCGTATGCACAGTATTGTGCTCCATAAGTTGGTATTTCAACTCGCTTTGGAAGGTACATGTCTTACAACTAAAGATTTTTCCTTTATTTCGATTTACTATTGTCTCTTTAGTGTCTAAATTCGAATAGTGGACAATCTTATGTGTTTCTAACTTATCGGTCTGGTCAAAAACTTTAAAGCACACATTACAGACGAAATTTCTTCTAGAATATGAAACTCTTTTTAAAGCAACACGTGCATCTGTATAGCTTTTCAAAACGGATGTATTTATACGACACTCTTTTTGTTTGCGGAATACAGTTAACGCTAGTGATTGGGATCCGGTAACGAAAGAAGTGGAGGATGCTTGCCGAGTGCTTTGTTCAGTATTAGAAGAAGAAGAGGCTTGCCAGCCATCGATCACTTGGGACGCCTCTCTTCCAAGAACCAAAGCAAGTTCTTGTTTTATATCTTTCTCGTCAATTGTAATATCGTTCTTATACTCTTGAATTGTTATATTGGAATGTGATAATGTTTGTTTTTCTTCTTTTTGCGAATATCCTGGGCCTGAAGAGTTGTCTGCAATGTCAGTTTCGGCAAATAGACCAGAAGACATGCGAAGTCCTTTGAAATTACTTTTGCCATACATATTGTGATCGTCTTCAGAAGAACTGTCATTGGTGGAGTCACACATCTTCATATTTTGAAGGTAGTCGAGTTATCAATCTAAAAAATAATAAAAACAATATTGATATAATATCAACTGAAAATTGTTACACTTTCATATGGGGATTCGACTCAGTAAGATCACAAGATATTTACCTAGATATGTGAATTTCTCAAAACCTGGATGTTTGTGGTTGTTTCTCTACTAACTAACTACACTACTGTTACTGGGTCTCATGATCTGTTGTAGTGTTAAAAAGAATATATACATACTTAAAATACATGTATATATTAAAAAAAAAAAAAAAACCAAAATTAAACTAAAAAAACCGCCTGCGGTGGTCAATTCATATTAGTGGTAACAAGTCCGCTTATGTAGTCGTGGGACTCGGGTTCGACTACTGGCAGTGACGTCCCGTGGGGGTAGGCAGATTAAGCGCCGTTTGGGGGCGACAGTTATCCAAAGGGCGGCAAATCGAGGAGAATCACTGAGTATAATAATATATAGAAATACGTAGGTATATAAGTATTAACGGAAATTCTTTCCATTAAAAAAATCAGCTCACTGGTTGGAAACAAAATGTAATAATTAGATACTATAAGAGTTTTAACAGGATTTCTTTGTCGGGTTAGCGATGTCTAGTTTACTTCCGTTGTCCTTGGAAGTCACGTTATTGGTAAACAGCAATAACGCGTGCAAACCTAATTAAGTGTATTTTTAAAAGTACCTATCTGAAACCGTAGACTCAAAATATTGTATATTGAAGCAGAGATGGCATTTAAATTAGATTTAGTGGAATAATATATCTTGTTAGTAATGTATCGATTCAACAGATTTATTAGATATTGGAGTAATGAAAGGATGGTAAAAAGTACTGTATAAAAAAATGTGTCGGCATTTTGGCACTGCCTAGGGGCGGCATTTTGTCTAGGGACGTCGCTGATTACCGGGTATAGTCTAAAGTCTGAGGTCCGTGATAAATATTACAATGAAAAAGAAATTTTAATTACCGAAGTACATAGTCTACCTTTATCTAGACTCACATGTAAGTAAAAGTAGGCACCTATTATGAAAAATAACACATAGGGATGATAATATTATTAGTACCTATATTCTATTGTGAGAACTTTAATTGTGATGTGAAAATGTGAGAAAATTACTGAGAACTCACAGAGCTGCTACACTGGGTAGAGGTAGAGAGTCGCTAATACGGCCTCTTTATTAGTAGGAATAAGACCAAGTTAATGGTTGTTGATCGGGCCAACCTTCTACCAACACCAAGTACACTCCAAAACCTCGAAACAGTCGACGAGTTTGTATATCTTGGATCGACCATCAGTGGAAAGGGCGGATGCGAATAAGAAGGCGCACACAGATTGCAAAAAATGCGATGACACGCCTTACCACTATATTATGGAAGGGATCGGGGAATTTCGATTGCCACAAAAATGATGCTTGTGCAAACATTAGTGTTCTCGATATTTCTATACGGAGTCGAGTCGTGGACCCTGAAGGCAAGAGAACGGAAGGCAATTGATGCCTTTGAGATGTGGTGTTGGCGCCGAATGCTTCGCATTTCTTGGACGGAGCACAGGACGAACCAGTCAATCATCCAGAGACTGAAGATAAAGCTCTCGAAGATATGTCTGAGAAGGATTCTGCAGTTTTTTGGACATATTGTCAGGTGCGGAACGGACAACTTGGAGAGACTGGTAGTTTTGGGTAGCCTTCAGGGAATGTGAAGCAGAGGAAGAGCGTTTGCGCGATGGAGCGACCAAGTGAAAGAGCTGACTGGGGGCACCATCCATTCTGCCCTGAGAGAAGCGGAAGATCGAGAAGGATGGAAAGTCTTGGTCGCTCAAAGGATGGCGAAATTTAAATGTGGTCACGATCCTCAGCCATGAGTGCACGACCATGAAGAAGAGATTCTATTATGTACCTACACTGTACAAGTACGTATCTGCTATAATCTTTTTGATATTTTAGTTGCAGGGATTTTGTTGTGCTTTGGGTAATACATTGTACTCAATCACCGCCATCTTTAGATTAATATCTTCTTAATTATTATCTTATAATTCTTTAGTGGGCAATGACTCAATACTTAAAACACACACACACCTCTTGACATTCTCAGAAAAAATCTCTTTCTGAGGCGGTCAAATTCTTAAAAATAAATGGAAAACTGCTTGCCAAATTATTAAATAAATTAAAAATTAAACAAAGCATGAGGATCCAAGTTCAATAGAGAGTTATCTAGGAAGCAGATGACGTTCATTATAAAGTACATACGAATACAGTTTACCTCTACTAAGGTTAAGGGCAATGTTATGCTCTACACCTAGAGTAGTGTTTCCCAAATTCTACACCGGAGTCCGGAATTTTTATTTAAGTAGGTACCAATAGCAATTATCATATCATACCAAATTGCAACCCACAACTACATATTTAAAACATTGAACAACCCCGCAGGTGATTTTTTTATACTAATAGGTACCGATAGTAAATTTGTGATGTGTTATTAGCTGGTCGACCCGTCATGCCAGACCCTCAGGTTAGAGGCCTGTCAGCCACTTTGTGGGGGGCATGTACAAGTATGATAAAATGCGTACATTTCTCGACCTCAGTGTTAATAATTACAAGATAAAAAGAACGTTTTATATACAACGTTTTTAAATTTTCTGTTGAATTGTATAAACTTGACTTGACTAGCTAAAACAATCAAAAAAATTTGTACTTGATAGAAATACTGAATAATGAAATGTCATTTCATATTGATTTCCATAGTAACACACGTATATATTATTTATTAATAATTTAGTTGCTTGCGGGTCTATTCATTACTTATCGACCGCTAAAGTGATAAATATTATTAAACTTAGGGTAGGTTTGTATCAAAGTATTAGTACTTATTGTAACAATTATAATCGGGTCATATTTATCACTTTATCACTTTAGCGGTCGATAAGTATAGAATAGACCCCTACGACCCCCTAGCAACCAATAACGGTATCGAAATAAATTTTCATACAAAACAGAATTAACTAAAAATGAATTCAATTCTACTTAAAGATGGTTAAAAGTATTAAAAAATGCATTGGCATCGTGTTCTGATATATTCTAAAAGTTTCAAATGTCTAGCTAGTCGGGAAGTTAGTTAAAAATCGATTGCAAAATTTGTACCGGACAAATTTAATAAGAATACAACCTAAGAAAAACGTTGTAAAAAATCAATCAATTAGTGTAAAGACCCGGTTAAATTACTTATTTATAATCAAAATTATATAAGTACATTTCGATTTTGACAGCTTCAAAATAGAATCACCGAGTTTGTATGTCAAAAATTGTGATCGCCAGTTTTTTTTTGGTTGACTGAAAGAAACGTCAGATCAATAATAATTATAGTCACGTCAGCCTATCAAGTCACGTGATGAACACAAATACGATTGTCGCTTTCCCTCCACGGATTATTTAATTTAATATATGGACAAAACAATAGGTTTTACGTTGTTTAAAAGCACATAGAGTATTTTACAGGGAACTCAGAATTGTTCTGTGGTATTTTACTATGTATAGATGCTCTCATCAATAACTGAGATACCTAGGACATTCGTTTCGGCAAGTGACATGCTACCTACCTATACAAATTTGACTATAGATAAGTACTTACAATGGCGAATTCGAGCGAAAGGTTGCAATAGGTCGAATACTTAGATGAATATTGAATTACTTACCTGTTTATTGATGTGATACGTTGAATTTGTAGTTAAATGTTGTGTGTACCATCTGGGTACAAAATAAACTTGACAAGGTTAAAACTGTTAGTTTAAAATTACTCGAAGCTAATTTAAACGATGCAAAACGGCCGGTTACTGTCAACCATGTGAGTCGTGTGACAGGTGACAGCCGCGGAGGCGTGTTCATTTTATTAAATAGACAATAATTATTATTAGAGAACAAAAAAATATATAAAATTAGTGCTGCCATGTGTAAAAAGATTTATTATTACTTTATGTATTTTATTCAGAGTTGTATAAATTACCTAAAATAAAACTAGTTAGTATAAATAATTATTATTCATCTGTGTATATATAGATTTTCTTATTTAATTTTAGTAACATACCTGTATATTATGGAGAATTATTCATTTATCAGGTACTTACCTATTTTTCTTGGCTATAAACTTTTATACATAAAAATCAATAAAGTTAGCCTTATACTCGTTATCAGGTTTTTTCATTTGATATCAAATTTCATAATTTCTGTAATATTTAGGTATATTAAGGCTTAAAACCGTTTTTTTTGTTTCGGTTTTCGTCCGGTTCAAGTATAAAAACATATTAGGTATATCGGTTTGGTTCCGATTTTTCTGGTTATCGGTTTTCCATTCAGCTTAGAATGATAAATTTTGAAAGTTTTGGAAGACACAAAACGTAAGACGTGTTAGCTCTACAATAACTGACGTGGCGTACTAAGTAAAGCCACGTTGACACGATCCGAGTACACTCGGACCGAGCACACTCGTAGGATACAGTTTAATTATTATTACTCCTATACGAGCTAGCTCGAAAGAGAAGAACGTGGTCCGACGCGGCTTTAGATCATATTGTTAACGCGTGTGTTTGAATATCCACATATCGAACCGAAAAAACCGATATTTTTTTCCGGTTCAGAGCTCTGATTAATATCAAATAATATACACATAAAACGTTTGTGCACGCATCTACCTAATGGGTATTTATAAACATTGGTTGATGAGACATAGGGTTCAAATATACTATATGGCGATCGGGCACATATATGCTTAGAGCGTGTTAGTGTCTATGATCAAATCTATGCCATTCCGACATATTATACATACATATTGTATGGGAGCTATGACATCGTATTTACACTCTGTGACTCCCTGTGACACAGGACGCCAACATAAGAAACGGTTTTTTCGACATATATATGACCGATCGTCATAGAGTGTATTTGAAGCATTAGTACTGTGACGGAAGACAATTATTAGGTACTATTATTAATTAATTTTTAAAAGCAGACGATAATAATTAAATTTCTTCCACATGGCAGCACATCATTTCTGTGAACTGTCATAATTTTGTATTATTATCTATGATCATAATCTCAGTGTTGGGTTTTATGTCTTCAAGTATTTATATGAACTTAGCTCGAGATTAAGCCAACAATGGAGATTAAAAGCGAACCACTGGACGTTAAATTCTTCCCAATACTTCCAACTGTCTTAACCCATAGCCCAGGTTCATACAGTATGGAAGATCATAATGTAAAATCTGATATTAAGAAAGAACACAACGAGGATGTAGCTGTCATCTTGGAGGTAATATTTTAAGAAATCTATTCACTATTATTCTCAAGTGACATTGCAAAAATACAAACGCAGCGTAACTACAATTCGGTGATTGTATCAATTTTTTAATAATATAATGGTTGCTTCACTTCCACACAATTTGAATTGGAAGAAATAAAATGCTTTGTTTTGGTACCTAACAAAATTAACAACGGTATACCTACCCAATTGTCATTGCAAAATATAGACATCATTGTTCGAAATCGTTTTTACCTATTTCAGTATATGAGGCATTGGATTATGAATAGTGCTGGTTATTGATTAAGTCGGCGCCATCATCGCCACATCCAAATGTGTTTTATGGATACATTACTAACAAAATATATACCACTAAATCTAATTATTTTAACGCCATCTCTACTTCAACAGACAATATTGCGAGTCCACGGCTTCAGATCAATTTAAAAATACACCTGATAACTTTCAAAATTCGCGAGTGACTTGCAAACATATTTGGATTAATTAATTATGTAACTATGTACCTACCTATAAAATTCAAATATAATTCAGAAATCTGCACGTGTCATTGCTGGCCATCAATGACATGATATCCAAGGACAACGGAAGTAAACTACACATCGCGAACCCGACAAAAAATTACAGTCTTGTTAAACCTTTTATGTTAATTAATATATTTTGTTTCCAACCAGTGAGCTGAATTTTTTAGTGGCAAAATATTTTCGTTATTATCCTATCTATGTCTGTGTACCTACGTCCTAATGATTCTTATCGATTTGCCGCCCTTTGCGTAACTGCCGCCCCCAAGCGATGCTCAATCTGCCTACCCCCACGGGACGTCACTGAAGCCTGAGCATATTATCTTTTTGCACAAGCAACGAGTGGTCCACTGTTCAGCTGTCAAATTCAGATCCCAGATCGCTTCACATATTGATTTGCCATTTCTCGTGTCGAATTGAATTATAAAAAAATTCTCAAATAAAATATATTAACTATCATTGTTATCTATTAATAATATAGGTACTGTGACACCCCCGTATGGCCCCGATTTGGGGATGTCTTTGTGTATCTTGAGAGGCCCGAATCGGTATCGAAGCCAACAAATAATAACGGCTGATTGCGAAAATAATTGAACAATGTTTAATACCACTAATAAATATCTGACCGGCAACATTGTCCAAAAAAAAAAATACGAATGGCAACGTCGCATTTGGCACGGCTCAGAAAGGTAACCGTTTTTGTTTGAGCGGGAGAAGCTTCCTGCTGGGCAAATCGCGGACACGTCGATTGCGTCCTCCGCAAAATTAAATTATAAAAATGTAACGATTATAATATTAACGTAAATAAACTCGCCGCTTTCCATCATAATTCCGGTGTGTCAATTATCTACCTCCAAATCCTAAAACGCAGACGATAAACCAGAAACTAAAAAAATAAAAGTAAAAGTTGAGAAATTCACACTCAAAATGGAGGGAAGTGATAGTACCTATATTCCTGTTATTCATCAGCTGTGAAAGTCAGATTAGTCCTTCACACAAAACTGGTGGTTTAATCGATTTCCAAAAAAAATGTAGCATTGATCTATGCATTACTTGAGTCGGCAATGATTAAGTATATTATTAATTTAGTACATAACCTGTTCGCAATAAGTAAATGAATATGTTCTAATATATCGAGTGTGGAAGAATATGCGACAAATTTAAACGCGTGTGAAGAATACGCTTGTATTTCGTTCTGACAACTGCTCTCGATTTATGCACTGACGCTCATTCAATATTGGCTGCAACACACACTATTGCACGTATATAATGGGTGGCTCATTTTCTTAGGACACTCACACATTCAAAACCCTGCGTCAAAGTGCAGTGTATTGGGATATAGCTTACCGAAATTATGATTATTAATCTGTTCTGTGTTATCAATATTAATAAACGTTGAATTATTTTTAGGTTGACCCTTTAGAAACGAAAATTAATATAAAACAAGAATATCCTTCAATTGCAAGAATAGACGATGTACACTATCATCCGTTTGAAACAACTGAAGTATGCTCTACGTTTCATCTCGAAAATCAGGTAGGCAATATAATAATTTTGAATTCAGTTGCTATTTTTGCTACAATATGTGTATTAGTAAAGTATTTCTTAACCACCGTGTCACCTCCGAAATGATTGGGGGGGGGGGGGGTTGTTGATTGCACTGTACCCCCCCCCCCCCCCATGATGAAGTGGCTATGGTTTATCGTCTGCTTCCTTCTCTCTCGAGAACAAGCCATATTGATTGACAACGCAGATTGGCAAGAATGGAACAGTGCATTTTATTCACGAAATACATTTACAGTTTACAGAACAGAGTATAAAATTTATATATTTTATAAAATAAGTAAATTTGGCTGGGACATTGGTCCGAGCAGTTGACGCCGCGAAGGGTCTCAGACCAGTGTTGCCATATTTACAAAGTGGAAAACATGACAAAAATGACGGTTTCAACTCGCTACCTTGTTAGCTTCTGAGCGAGTGGAAAGTTTTGTGTGTCATCATCACAATCGCACTAGCTGACTCGCCCGCTTTTAAACTCGTCGACAAGCAACTTGTAAAGTAGCTCAATGTCATCTAGCTATTAATTAACGTCACCTTTTTATAGATGTAGACAAAATTTCAAAAGCTAGGTATTTTAGTTCTCCGGAGCAGATTGAGAGCAATTTATTATCTATTGCCAACTTTTTTCCGAAATTTGAAAATTATTGTATGTTGGTCGTACTATACCTGTTAAATCGTACATAGTACGCAAACGAAAATTATAGTACAAATACTATAATTATAGAACGGTTGGCAACACCGTCTCAGACCGACTGCTGGCAACTACGCGAGAGGCCTCGGTCAAAGCTCTCGAAACAACAAAAATAATGATACAATGTGCAAAATTCTGTCGCTGGAAACGACAAGAAGGCACCCTTCGTCCCAACCCTTCGCACGCCACGATTGTGTCGGCGAGCCAAGTACCTGAAATGGGGTCTTTCGCTGGAAACCTCAGGTAGAATGAATGTTTCATACGGAGTACCGTACCTTCCTAATTTGTTCAACTGACGAATTTCTTTGTTAGGTGATTATTATTACCTACCGATTAAATACTCGTACTAAGAGCGGAATGCAGAAACATTTGTCATAACTAAAATTTTCTTAGCAGAAAACACTGTGCAGAAACATTGTTCTTAAGTTAAGATCAATTCTATTGAAAATAATACCATTTTTAAATATTCTCGTTAGGTAAATTATTTTATAATTGTTAAATGATGACAAAAATATGACAACTGCATTTTATAAATGCAATAACTATAAACACATATTAATATTAAATTATAATACTCTTATGTTTCCGTTATAAGTCATTATACGTGATTCCACAGGCACCGCAAGATATTTTTGTAACATGGTAACACTAGCGTTAAGCGTTATTCTTCACCTGGTATTTTGTATTTCTGCGGGTTGGCGTATAAAAGTAAAATAATATTCTACAAGTACATGCCAAAAGAATTAACACTATCAATATCCATATTGAGATACATTGTTAAATGAATTTGAGTGTATGGACTGTGTTATAGAGATGCGAATTTATTTTGACAGCAGCTGTCAGTAGTAAATGGTAATACAGAAGGAGGCGTGTTCATAACAAAAGTAGTCTATGGTTAAGGATTCCTTAACTCTATACTCAGGATTGTCTATAGTTAAGTCATGCTTTTCGGCGACTTATCCTTAGGAACGAAATCTTAGATTGTGCATTCCGCTCTAAGACCATTGATATACTACTAGATGAGCAGTTCCCATACAAGTGTCATTTTAAAAATGTACCACAAAAGATATTACGAATATCGTCTTATAATATTTCCTTGTAGGTATAATGCGTTAAGACCGTTAACATGTATTCCCGAATTTCACCCGTATTGCCCTGGCTGTAAAACTAAATTTGCGTTCTTGGGATAGTGAACCTAAGGGTGGCTGCAACGCAAAACAGACAGAGCAAGTCGTCATGCGCTGACTATTAGTTAGAGTAAGATGCAAGCTAGATCGGGCTTACTCAGTAAGTTTTAACAAAGGCCGACTCGCTGATAATCGGGCGTCATTTTAAGAAGCATATGATTCATCCAGTAGTATATCAATGACTAAGACACATATTTTTTTAAAATCCTAACATAACCTAACCTAACATCCTACATAATTAAAAAAAAAACTAAACACATTATAAATAATCTAAACACATTATACGAGGGTGGGTCAATAAGTCCTTAGAAAAGCCGACAGGTGGCGCGACTAGTACTGTAAGCGGTTTGTTTTCATGCAGCGGCACTACCGATTCAGTATGCTGCGAAGTTTCAATCAGATTGGTCGGGTTGTTGTGTGTTTCTCGTACATTTAAAAAAAAAATTTGCTTGTGGAAAATGGAGAAAATTGAGTTTAGAGCTGTTATTAAACATTTTAATATAAAAGGGTTAACAGCAAAGGAAATAAAAAATGAGTTGGATTTAGTTCACGGCATATCTGCTCCTTCACTTGCAACTATTTATAACTGGTTAAATGAATTTAAACGTGGTCGTACATAAACAAAGGATGAACCACGCTCAGGACGTCCTGTAGAGGTGACTACACCAGAAATGATCAATAAAATCCACGATATGGTGTTAAGTGACCGAAGATTAAAGTTGAGTGAGATAATTGAGGTTACAGGGATCTCAAAAGGTAGCGTCATTTCTATTTTACATGACAAATTGGGCATGAAAAAAATTTCTGCAAGATGGGTGCCGCGTTTGCTCACAGTCGACAATAAACGCAATAGGGTGGTGGCCTCTAAAGTCCTGTTGTCGCTCATGCAACGCAATCCGGATGAATTTTTTCGTCGCTTTGTGACTGTAGATGAAACATGGATACACCACTATACTCCCGAGACGAAAGAACAGTCAAAGCAGTGGATTGCGAAAGGCGAACCATGTCCAAAGAAGGCGAAAACCGTAAAATCAGCTGGTAAGGTTATGGCTACTGTATTTTGGGATGCACGTGGAATTATTGTCGTTGACTATTTGGAAAAAGAAAAAACAATAACAGGGGATTATTATGCATCTTTATTGGACCAGCTAAAAAACAAAATTGAAGAAAAACGGCCTCATTTAAACAGGAAAAAAATCCTCTTTCATCAGGACAATGCCCGTGTTTACACATGTTTACGATCAATGGCTAAAATTGAAGAATTGAAGTTCGAATTGGTCGACCACCCACCGTATTCGCCAGATTTAGCCCCCAGTGACTTTTTCCTTTTCCCAAACTTAAAAAAATGGCTAAGTGGACAACGTTTTTTTTCAAATGAAGAAGTCATCGATCGGACAAATGCTTATTTTGAGGACCTTCCGAAAACTTATTTTTCTGACGGTTTAAAAAAAATTGAGAAACGTCTTACCAAGTGTATTGAGCTCCAAGGAGATTATGTTGAGAAATAAAAAAAAAATACAAAAATAAAAACTGTTTTAATGCTTTTTTCTAAAGAATTATTGACCCACCCTCGTACAATAGTCATGGATGGGAATTAGTTTGTCTCTAATATAAGGATTTTATTATTTTTCGACGTATGCTGAAGGCTGATTATTATTAATAATTAGTGAATACTATTAATTACCTTATCTAATCCATTGCGGTATCTTATTCTATTTTTCTACGGTTTTGTGCTGACGGTTAAGCATTTTTGAATTTGAATTATAGAATTTCTGATGACGCTAGGCTTATGGTTGCTTCTTGAATTAATTAATGTAGGTATAAAAAAATGGAGGATTTTATTTTATATTAATAGGTACTTTGCTAAAGTGCTTCTATTCAAGATTGTTGGTTGTAGAAAAAGGTGACTAAAAAAATCGCTTATTAGAAATTGCGACGTCTCGTAATCGACAGCTTTCATGTTTCCATGAATCCGCCCGATGATGGTTCAGGCCTCATGGCGTTGGATTCCCAATTTTACCATATTACCAATATTAATTGTAAAAATCTGTTGTAAAAGCAGTGACACCCCTAGGCAAAGTGCTGCCCTCAGACAGTCGAAAAATGCCGTCCCCTTTCATTTTTAGTCTCAAATTGTATGCAAAATTTTTAGATGCATATATCCACCTATGTTATCACTTTAAACTAAATAGAAAATGCAACAAAAAAAACTTGCACATAATCCACTGAGGATTAGATGATTTCTACGAAACGTCCTTCCAAACAGCGGTGGTTTTAGGTACGTGGTGGTCTCAATCACTGACGAGTATGGAGGCACCCTTGTGATGTTTTAAAACTAAGATGTCGGTACTTTCTAACGAAGTGACCGCATCTTCTGCCTAATAAAAAACTGCCACTGTTTTCAATGGCGGGAAAATGATATTTTTGGACGGTGTGGAGTGGAGTCATACTATCAAGCCCTCCGCATGAGCCGATTTTAGTGAGTAATGTTTTACCAAGTGCATAGCCAACACGCCAGTGTTGCCATAATATAATTTATAAAAACATCGCTTGTAAAATTATTACATTGGAATAAATATTCGATATCTGGCAACACTACGACACGCACTCTGTCACACATATTTTCGAATAACCCAGGAATTGGTCGCGGAGGAAGCGTGAAGGGGGCGAGGCAAGTGCGTGAAAAAGTTCGTCATGTTTTGAAGGACAAACACTTGCAATAGCTCTATCTATATTTTTCTATAATCTAAGCATAATATACTCCGAGGCCAAGGGGTGGAAGGGAATTGATGCCTGTATTTGTTTATTACAATATGTCACCCAACCTGGAAATTTATGTAATATTGTATTTTTTTTATATTGTAGATACCCGAGTCCAAATACCTTCTGAATGTGAAGAAATTCGACTCCGTCAGCGACAGCTCTTATGGAGACCAAAATGAAACATGTGGCAGAACATATTTCGGAGAGACTGGTACGTCTACTATTAAATCCGATGTAAATATTGCGAACAACTATCCAGGCCCATCTTATTCCCAAAATGAACATAAACCAACACTACACGATAACAGTATAACGATAGAAATCAAGGATATTAAAGAAGAAGTAAAAATAGTTGATAATAGAGAGACTTATCAAGTGACATACGGCTCTCAAGCTTCTTCTTCTTCTAATGGCGAACAAGTTAACGCATTGAGTGTATTCCAAAATCAAAATGAAAGCAGTATTGATACTTCAGTACCGAAAAGTTATAAAGTTGTAGAGAAAGAAATATGTTTAAATTTCGTATGCGATCTTTGCCGGATGGTTTTTGATAACGCGGTCAAGTTGAAGGAACACAGGATTGTTCACGTTTCGAAACCTAACACTTCGTTGAAGCAATATAAAGGAAAATCTTTTAGTTGTAAAATATGTAAATTTCAAAGTAGGTATAATTACCAACTTTTGCAGCATAATACACTTCATACGGGTGAAAATTCTTTTATATGTAAAGTCTGCCATGTAACTTTTGCAATGAGAGCTGAGTTGATCGCACATAATTTGACACACCCTGAATATAACCTGAATCGCTTGGTGTGTGAGTTTTGTGAATTGAAATTTAAGTGTCCTAGTGATCTGATCCAGCATAACATGACGCACAAAGGTATTGTCCTAGAGTGTGATATATGTAAATTTAAAACTTGGCGCAAGCGTGCTTTGGTTTTGCACTTTTTAAATATGCATAATGAAAAAAAGCAGTTCGAATGCGGTGAGTGTCATTGCAAATTTAATCGGCCAGACGCGTTGAAAGATCACGCTAAAAAACATAGACCGAAAAAGTTTGCCTGCAAGGAGTGCGCTTTCAAAACGTCCTTTCGGAATGAACTTACACGTCACAGTACTGTCCACACTGGTGAGAAGAATTACCTGTGTGAGGTGTGTGCTTTCCAATCTAGAGGACTAAGTAATCTATTGACACACGCCAGAAAGCACACGGGTGATAAACCATTCCAGTGCGATAAATGCCCTTACAAAGCAAAGCAGTTGACACACCTCAAGATACACATGGCGGTGCACAGCAGTGCGTTCCCGTTTGTATGCAAGAGGTGTCCTTTTAAATGCAAGACTTCGAATAATTTAAAAAAGCATGAGAATGTTCATAGAACCAGAGATTTAGCTGATGGTAAATAATGACTGAGGATCATAGCGCACACTGAGATCTATAGGGTCATAACTGGAAAATCGAAGAAGTTCGATAGAGAAAAAAAATCTATTTTTAATGCTATATGGCATTAACTGCTACTTGGAAGCAGTGGCCTCTTACACAATTGTATCCATGGTTATTTTATATTTAAATTTTTAATTTAGAGCTATATAGAGGCATTATCTTACATGAGTCCCTTTTGCCTAAAAAATATTTCATCTTTGGTACAAAAATATTTATTATGCTAGACCGCCGTATTTTTCAGCAGTCTACTGCAATTACTTAAATTGTAGTTAATTATTTAACATTCAAAATCAAATTACTCAAGATCATGTTATTGCAGTTATGACCCTATAGACCTCAGTGTGCAATATATTACATATAACATTTTAAAACTAAGTAGTTATAAAATTAATTGATGAATTCTGTCATACACGTTTGTGTTAGTTCATGGAAAAATCATCAGTGTAGAAAAGTATGCTTCACACATATTTAGTGACATTAGTTTATTATACACAAGTAGCAAAGGGTGGAGGTAGGCTGTTAAGATCCGTCATACATGGTGCACATTAAACTTTGTCAGTATGACCCCCACAAGGGGGGGGGCTGACAGGTCTCTAGCCTGGGGACCCGAGCTCAGAAAGGGCCTGGCGTGACGAGTCGACCAGATAAGTAAGATAAACATAGATCACAAATTTGCTCTAATAGTAGAAAAAGTCGCCTGCGGCGCTATTTTACTACATTGATATTAACAATTAAACATATTTGGTTGTACGATGCAATCTTTAACTGCAATTTAATGGATGTACATACTAAAAATACAGAAAATCGCTAAAAATACACTTTAATTTTACCACGTACACCATTTAGAAAACGCTACTGCAGCGCGTCACGCTGCCTTTACCCTTAGCGATAGGTAGGGGGGCCCGCTTCAGAATGTGGAGGCCATGTTGTCAGTCATATCTACGTATTTGTTCATATTGAACTAAGACTAGTACAATAATTATTAACAGGTAGTGTTGGTTAGTTTTTTTAAAAATCAATTAAACCCTGCCCAACCAAACCATGTTTGGGTATACTTTGGGTGATACGACAAAGCAGTGTGCACTTTTTCATTTGTTTTCGTTGGATTAAGAATACATATTACACATATTGTCGGCTATTTTTTTTTAATTCAGTAAGCACTGCCTTAACCAAATTATAATAGATAAAAAAATTACTCTATCTATAAAATATCCAAAGTTATGTATAATTAAATTTAATTGCATAATTTTAGATAGTTTTTATGATAATACGAGAATTTTTTTACTATTATCTATTATGGCTTAGTTTTCGCAAGGTTTAATTGAATTTTAAAAACTAACCAATACCATCTGTAAATAAAATTGTAGTCTTATTTTAATGAAAAAAAAATACTTTTACTGTGCACTATCTCTGGCGGATCTTAAGAGCCTACCTCCACCCTTCGCCGCTGTTATACACTCGTCATATAGTGCTACCAAAGGTGGACTAAAGGACCATTAGAATGGCCTAAAACCCGCTGAATGTACTTAGCAGTAAGGAACTGGTGACCGACAAGAGTGGAAGGAGCTAGGGAAGGCATACACCTAACATTGGCTATGCGAAGGTTACATGTAAATTGTACGTATTACATTTCACCGTGGCACAGTTTGCAGTGAGCTTTCTTATCGGAAAGAAATGACCGTATACTATACGGACATCTTTAGAGCACCGAAGAGAAAAAAATACGCGTTGTTCGTGGAGCATTGCAGACAATAATCTTTAAATTTTATTCACCCAGTATATCGGCTATTTTCAAATTTTGTTTGCCGATGAATTTCTGTAAACTGACAAGAACCGTGTTTTATTTAGACATTAATTTTAGGCCAGTACTATACGACCCAAAAAGGTTGGACGGTCTTTGATATGCGACCATATAATTTCCGACACAACATTTCGAAGTGAAGTGTGATACGGCGAACTGCAGACGTACACATTTCCGGAAACGTCCATTTCCGACCTTCTAGCTCCACGCAAAGCCACGATATAAGTTTCACTAAGCCGCTGACAAAGACCGCTCGATTAACGCTTCCCATTCCCCTTACAATCTGGAATATTCTATGAATTTCCTGGTAATATTATTTTTGACGTCTTCGACGAATTTGCTGTAGATTTTGAATGAGGGGAAAGATTGCGATAATCTAGAATCCAGTGCCAAAGTTCACGTATGTAGAAATAAATATTATTTTATCTACCACTTAAACTCTAAAATAAGGCTATACATAATAATATAGTAAGTACCTAATACAAATTATTTATATAAGTGGCCATATGAGTAGTTAGTCGTCAATTTTTTAGATAGTGCTAAAGTTTAAATAGGTGGCAATCCTGACGGACAGAATAATCCATGAACACGGAGAGGTGTTGCCATTTTAATAATAAGTAAAAAAATATATTATAATAATTATTACTGATTCCACTGTGCGTGTATTTATTTAATATGTCACTGATAAAGGAATAATTGTGAAATTATTGAATAAGTATTATATTACAAACAACTAATTTATACTAATTATTTATTTTATTATGTGCAGTTTTATTATATTTACCATTGTAAGTATGTAAATTAAAAAATATTTGAATATGTTACGGATAATACTACTGTAATGCCGGCGCTCCATTTGCACGCAAGTCAGACGATTTGCAGTCTTCGGACTTTTTTTGCGTGGAGCACCCCGGATCTGATTTTGAATCCGCAGACCAAGTTCGTTGGATTTCAAACATGTTTGATATTTTATTCTCCGAGTTGCCAGACTTCGTCCGTCGATCACTATGAAAATTCGATTTGACATTAGTTAATACGCGATCGTTCGGACCGAAAAAAAATCTGTAAGTAATTGTTTTTTCATTGATTATTTTTTATTTGTATTTATGAAATTCATAAAACGTAAAACTTGTGTTGTTTTTACTGATATATTATTTTATGCAAGTCTACATATAAATAAAACAAAATTATAGGATTATCGGAAGACATTACGATAATCGCAATTTTTCACTTTTGACAGTTTGACTTTTTTATTCGATCGTTGATCAGTAGCAGAGCATAGACAAATCGGACGATTTATTGTCCTCGGACTTTTGGCTCGCCAATGGAGCGCTGGCATAACGGTTAGTCCATGATGGCCGAGCGGTTTGCCCGTCGGCTTTTAATGTCGTGGGTCCCAGGATCGAATCCTGGTTCTGGCAAATTCACATATTATTTTTCAATTTGTGTTTGGAGTCCGAGTATGTACCTAATAGGTTGAACAAATGGCTAACATCTATTTCTAGTAAAAACAAAAATCTGTTAATATAAACCAACACTCTGTGGAGGCTCATAAATGATCTTATTAGGACTGAACATGTCAAAATAAAAAAGAAATTACTGTTAAATAATATTATCTGTGCATATGGATCGTAACAGTTTGCGTGCTTTACTCGTTTTTTTTTATTTTTTACTTCCACGTCGGCATAGTTAGTAGAGTGATCATAATATTTGTATAAATATTCTAATGCTCCATTTTGCGGGTTTGAACTCGTGGCTGATCAAAAAATAAATCGTTTTTTCAACCTGCGGTTGACTCAGTGGAATGACCCAATGAACTGGGCAACTGGCCAACAACTATTTCTCGTAAAAAGGGTATGTTAATATTTTAGCTCCCCCCTGTGAAGGCACATTATTTTATATATTAAGTAAACGAAGGTATTTTAAATGCCAAAGAAACACAATTTACGTTAAAAAAAATAATAGTACTTTTTTTCGTTGGTAGTGTAAACCAAATTTATAAATGTGTTTTTTTGTTCATAAATAAATTTTTCTTCCACCAAAGTTTCTTCCAAAACTTCTTTTTATTATTTTTTGCCTATTAATTCTGTTTTTATGTTCCGCTGCAAAATGCAATTACTTACTATATTTCGGGAACTTTTCAAATACGTATTTGAAAAATGTTTTAACCATATTTATGGCACAGCACGTTTACTCGCAACACTGACGTCCCGTGGGGGTAGGCAGATTGAGCGTCGCTTGGGGGCGGCAGTAACTAGAAGGGCGGCAAATCGAGAATAATAATTTCGAATATAATATAGCTACCTTAACTGAATAGGTAACGAAAATATTTTTATAACAATTCAGCTCACTGGTTTTGTCGGGTTCGCGATATCTAGTTTACTTCCATTGCTATTCGACGTCCTTGGAGACCAGAAACAACATGTGCAGATTTGTGAATAATTAGTCTGATATTTTGTTAGTTACGTATCCATACAACACATTTCTTAGATATTAGACTCATGAAAGGATGATAAAAATACTGTATAAAAAAATGAGGCGGCATTTTGGCGCTACCTAAGGGCGGCATTTTATCTAGGGACGTCACTGACTCGCAATACAATAAATTCCGTGCGCACAAGGCCTGTCATAGAAAATGAGCGTATATACACTATACTTTACATTAATCACACTAACCCCGCACCGGTCAATCGTTTTAAATAATTTAATATTTATTATACATACACTGCTATTTCTTATGACGAAATACTTAACCGAAATACAAGTCTTTATGATATAGTTTTAATATATTTACAGAACAGAAGAGCGATAATATGTTACAATTTGGAAAATATACATAGAAAAAAGTGAGACTCGAACTTGCGTCTTTATATTTCCGGGTGAGTACTTTGGCGTATAAGCTATCAATCTGTCTATGATTGACGTGAATTATTTCTTTTATTTTCGTTTAAACTGAAGTAAGTATATAACTACTTCAAACTATTCCACCAATCAGAAATTTGAAGTACCTATTAAATAAAAAATATTTAGTAGGAGCCGCACAGCTTAGATGTTTCACCAGATAGATCTCCACAGTCTACCCCAAAGCATGCTGCATGATACACGACACAAGCTTACCGTGAGCTCACATGACGTGACGCGATCATTATAAATTTTCAGCTCGACACAGGTAGGTACTTCACAGTTCGTGGTTAATCTAGTACTGTCATACCTACTTAATAATACCTTAGAGAAGCTGGATGATGAGAATCTGATACTCTGGAGTCATCGTTTTGGTAGATGAAGGCGGCATAGGTGAAGTAATATTTAAATAAATAAAATGAAAAGCCATTCTTTTTTTATAATAGCGAATTATATTACCACACAAATTCAAATACAGGTTTATATATCTGTTATATTATATTAGGTTAGGTTACGCGTGGAAAGAGTTTATAAAGAACTACGTAGGGTTAATTTCTCAGAGTAATAATATAAAGAGAGTGGGTATTATTCGGCAAAATAAAGCCGTGCTTCTTGCGTATAACGCACAGTAGAACCTCAATTTTATTATTATTAACTTAACTATGAAACGTTATACCATCATGTTTCTCAGTATGCCTTCCAAATTTAAGCACAACACATTAAATTTTACCATCGTTTCTACTAGATTAACTACAATAATTACCACTAATTGTATATTTAAATTCAGCAAAACGTGTTTAAATGACTAGTCATTTAAATCAATATATACCGGCGACGTGTACAAAAAATATTTAATTCAGCCGTAGAAATTATATCTTACTCTATCGAACGCATATTGCGAAGATATAAGCGTGCCGAATGCTTTCCCATGGCTCGTTTTTGTTCAGGTATTGGTTAATTTATTTTTTACTGATTACTGTGTTTAATGCGGCATTTGTTTATCTATTCATTGTGATAGGGGTCGTTTTATTAATATCACTGTCTTATTAATTAGAACTGTCAGAAATTTTAAAATAAACTTGGGGGGTTACTTGGTGCGAAAACCGATTTGAAAAAAATTTTCAAATACTTGGTCCACGGTTCAGGTAATTTTCTAACTGCCAGTTGAATATTTTTAAAAACATGAAATTTCGGAAGGGGTAAGGAACTTGCAAGGGGAAAGTCTAAGAGGGTTAGACTTCAAGCATATCCATCGGCAAAGAAATGGTCGATTTTTGTCGTCCGTACACTGCGGAAAATGAGCTTGTTTTTGAGGTCACATTCATTCAGTGGTCAGGGGTTGTAAACTTACAGAGTAGGACATTGTGATTTTATATTATTTAGATATTATATCTTACATTTTCGTTATCGGATTGAAACATTTTATAGGGAAATTTTTGAGGTACTACTTAATCTTGTCAATAATATTTCTGAAAACGACGCACAGATACCACCAGATTCCAGTGGAAAAGGGTGGAGGTAGACTGTTAAGATCCGCCATAAATAGTGCATACTAAGTCAGTTCTTGTCAGTTTTTCACATTTGTTTTCATTGAAATAAGACTATTCTTTGCAGTGATGGTGTTGATTAGTTTTTAAAATGCAATTAAATCCTGCGAAAACCAAGGCATAAGAGATAATAGTAAAAAAATACTCATCTATCTATAAAATATCTAAAATTATGCAATTAAATCACACATAGCATAAGATAGATTATTATGTATCTATTATAATTTTGTTCTGGTATGGCTTAATGAATTTTTAAAAAATGAACCTGCAGTATGTTTAATATGTATTCTTAATCCAATGAAAACTAAGTATGAAAAAAAAGTGTGCACAATTTTGTCGTGTCGCCTAAAAGTATACCAAAACTATTATGATTAGGTTAGGCAGGTTTAATTAATTTTTAAAAACTCTAGTCTTAGTTCAATAAAAAGAAATACGTATGACTAACAAAGTTTAATGCCGGGTCCACATTGGCAACATTTCGCGCGACAACCTCGTTAAATTTTACGATAATTATCATAATTGCTTAAGAAATTTTACGATAATTATTATACTTATCGTAAATTTTAACGAGGTTGTCGCGCGACATGTTGCCAATGTGAACCCGGCATAACATACACTGTGTATATGGAATATCAACAGCCAACCTCCACCCTTCGCTACTGCCACATTCTGACATTTAATTATTCCACGTGATTCTTTTTATGTCTTGTAAGATCAGACATATATGCATAACTTTTTCGACATATATCACATTTGTACGGTTGATCATATAAGTGTTGATTTTTAATATGCCTTCTTAAAGTAGAATGTTTTAAGTATTCAACTGGACAAAGTTTACATCTAAATATTTTATCAGCCGTCGTATGAACTCGACGATGTGAAACCAGAGCACTCGTTGTTCTGTATGTTTTCTCGCAATCGGAACATTTATGTGGTTTTTCACCAGTATGAGTCAATCTATGCCTTTTTAAATCTCCCAGTTTGTTGCAATTATACGAGCAAATATTACATTGGAGTTTTTTAATACCTGTGTGATTGGTTTTGTGAAATTTAAGACGTTCGACGTATGCACTCTTATATGGGCAAATATCACATGCATACGGTTTTTCATCTGAATGGCACTTTTTATGTACTTTCAAGTAAAGATCCGATTTGAATATTTTCGGGCATTCGTCACATGCATACAATTTTTCATCTGAATGGCACTTTTTATGTACTTTCAGGCAAGAATACGATTTATATGTTTTCAGGCACACGTCACATTTAAATTTTTCAGTTGTGTGCCGCCTGTTGTGTTTTTTAAAAACACGCAGGTTGTCACACGTATAAGAACACACGTCACACAAATACGTTTCTGCAGCTTTCGTATCATTTTTAAGTTCATTGTGTGACTCATAAGTTTGACAAGGATTTTCATCATAAACTATTCTATAATATTTAGTTTTATCTTCTGTAATAATTGTATTATGAACCATTTTGTGATCATCCAAATCACCTTTGCATTCGAATACAGCATTGCATATGGAGCAAACGAAATTCTGTGAACGATATTGGGACAATATTTTTAATTTAAGACTGGTTATTTTAAAACAACTGTTAAACGATTTTTCCTGTGTAACATTTCGTTCTTCGTTAGATATATCTACTTGACATTCGAAAGTTGCAGCTTCAAGATGTTCTGTAAAAACTTCGTCCTTTTCCGAGTTGGCCATTGAAACTATATCCGTATTCGAGTTTTTCTTCAGTTCAAAACTCGATGTGAAAGAGTTCAATTCTGATGGACGGACCAGATCATGACTACTACGGGTTTTCCACTGACTAAATGCTGAAGGGCGTGAGGCCAAGTCGTGGAGAGGGCTGATTGACAGTTGTGTCATCTGAGCCACCATTCTCTTCCATACATCCTTCTCAAATGTACTGTTCGTTGGGTCTCTATGACTGTGTACCAAAGTACGTGGTTCCAGGCCATCGAGAGGACTTGGCATTGGCTGTATCATTTGGGCTACAACTCCCTTCCACAAGTTTCCGGCGAAGAGAGAGCAGGTCAGATTTTTATGAGAGTCCATCTATAAATTGATACATATATATTAGACAGGCACATACGAGTTCAATAAATATAGATGAAAAAATTAGAATTTAGATTTTTAAAAAAGTAGATTTAACGTAACGTTTCGACTTTGACGCACAGGTAGTGACACCCGAAGAGGATTGTCATTATGGTCCACATCAGATCTGGTATAAGAGTGTTGCTATTGCGCACGATTAATTTAAAAAACACGCATAATTTTTAAAATCTCAAAAATGTTTTGTAAAAAAGGGGGGGTTTCATGATTATTTTCGTCACACCAGTAGTGATGCGGCCCGCGTTATTTTACAAATATATGTATTTGTCCCGAAGAAAAAAAAGGTTGAGTATCATTGTTTTGGGGGGTTAGGTCGCAACCAGCTTTCAGTCTCACAACCAGGAGTTTTTTTTTTTTTTTTTTTTTAAATATAGTTAAGTATTACATCCTTAAATATATTAACCCTTAATAATGCATAGTTCGGTAGGGGGGGTTGGATTAGATAAATTTGTTAGATTGTTTGAATATTATAAAGCCATTATCATGTATCTTAAATAAGCACTGTATCCGTCAGACGTTGACTCAGGGCCATGTCCCATAGACGTATTGCGTGGTCGTGATAGAACATTCGGAACATTTCTAGGAATAGCAGTTCCAGTACGATCGTCAATAAACTTCTTGAAAATGACCCATACGTAATTCACATATGTTTTAAATGTGGAAAACACAGTTAACAGATACCTACCACACCAGTATATTATTACTTATGCAGGATACAACTATAATCATTATTATATACTTATAATAAACATGATTAAATATGACCTATCGATGACAGAACCAAAATGAGACAATCGAGATCTAAAACGTAACACAATATTACATAAACCCAGAAAGAAAAAGGTACAATTGACTTTCCATATCTACTTTAGGTTTTCATTGTTTCAGGGTATCTTCAGTGTTAGGTCAATTCAGCAAGTATATGGAAAAATCCATCTCCTGCCAACGGCCATTTTACATTTCATTTTGCTTCTGTTATCATGCTTAGTTTTTATGAAATACAATTATTGTATGATTTTTAATTGTTTACATAGTACCTACGAATAATTTGGTGTGGCGTAGGTTAACTGTGATTTCTACGTTTAAACATATGAATTATGGGCCTTTTATCGAGTATTCCGACGATATGAAGTATTGTAGCTTTCCTTGATTATGTAGGTATACCTACAGTAGAATTGACATGGGTATTATTACCTACTACTGTAGATTAGAGTAGGTACTTACATATTATTTTGCTACTTTAATAATCATTATTCATTAAGAATTATAATATTATATTATCGAATCAAGAACAACTTACCCCTCAGCACATTACATTAGCTTTAATTATTCGATAGGGCAACGCAGTAGCACTGGTTTTGTTGAGAAATGTAATATATCGACGGTGAAACGTTGACTTATTGTAAACTAACCTCAAAATTTGTTGACGTCTCACTACGATGAGCGAAGTGTTGCATGTTGTTCGTCCATGTTTGATTTCTTGAGATGTTTACCAATTCTGAAGTTGTAGTTAAGTCGTCTGAATCCATCTCAAGCTCTTCAAGATCGGATTCCATCGCTTACAGTAAAGTTGTAATTATTAATCCTCCCGAGTAGGTAACTATAAATTATATAGGTATGTTGTCTATGTAGGTATAACGAAATATTGACAATCGACAGCTCTGACCATAGACACTAAAACGATCGATAGACAAAGTTGTGTAGGTACACACCACCGTAAATGCTTCAAATACCTACACTCTATGATATTTGTCGAAAAACCCGTTTATTTTGGCGTCCTGTGTCACAGAGTGTAAATACGATGTCATAGACTGTCACATATATGTCAAACGATCTATGACAGCCTTCTATGTCATAGATTTTCGAGTCAGTGTAAACACATCGGTAATTTTGTGTGACACTCGTTCCATGTCTGTGACATCTATGCCAAACATGTTGTCTTATATTATTGTTTATGTTTCATAGATCGCGCGAGAAGTGTTTTTCTGTCTTTTATTTCAAACGCCATCTTGACAATCTTGAGTCTTGACTATAATAACGAAACAGAATACCTAGTACAAAAAATGGAGAATGAAGTCGCAAATCGTGTTGGAGTGGACGGATGAAGCCTGACCTGAAACTTAAACAGTTAAAACTGTAACTGTTGGCATCATTTTGTTAAATACTGTTAGCATTCCGTATGTTCAAAACAATTTTAGATTCACTTTTTATTAAATGTTATTTCCCAAAATAAACACTGAAACTCTAGTTTATTATGAATGGATGGTGAATCATTGCGGTTATTAAGCTGATTACTAACAGTCACGTAAAATTACAAAAACTGTACCAAAGCAGGTATACAATGCAATAAAAAGAAAAAAACGAAAAAAAACAATTTGACTTATTTGTAAGTAATTATATGCCGAGATGCGCTGTTCTCGTTATGATTGAGGAAATGCTGAAGATCATTTTCGTACCATTGTTTTGTTTAGACAATAAGTGTGTATTTTTATTACCAAAAAGATAGTTTCCCGAAAAATACCTTTCAGTATTGCGGCAACACTTTTCTAACATTACCTTGAAAACAGTGTTGCCAACCGTACTATAATTATAGTATTCGTACTATAATTTTGGTCCGCGTACTATGTACGATATAAAATATGTATAGTACGCCCAAAATACTATAATTTTGAAAATCGTACTATAATTTCATATAAAAGTACTATAATTTTGCATTTGCCATTTCGCAATCGAGTGGTCTCCGAAAATTTGAAAATCTGCGGCCCGCGAAGAAATATTTTTCCACTTTCAAAATATGGCAACACTGCTTGAAAAGAACCTGTCATTCCTGTCTGTCACGTAACACGTTGCTTTTGAAATATATACCCATAACATGGATGTAAAGCAAGAATGTGACAGAGAACACTTTGATACAGAAGGCAAGCCTTTGTTTGACACACAGACTAGCCGTCCAAAGAGGCCGGACGTTCGCACTCATGTAAAGCAGGAGAATGCCGACATTTCAAGTTGCAATTTCGAGGTTAGTTTTTGGAAACTAAATTCTTTTACAATCAATTTAGATTGAGAATAACAACGATTAGTTTAATATTATAAACTGTGACTTTTTTACAAACTATGTAGGAACATAAAGTGATATTATACTTCGTTTCAAAAAATTACTTGATTATACTATTTGACAGCTACGATACTTCTGTGACATTATAGGTTAGGTTATCTACTAATTCATGTTACATAATATAATTATTTTACATTGTTATATGGATGTTACGTGAACTGAAACTGGTTTTACCGTGTTTACAAAATATAATAATGCTTCTTTCAGTACCTTATGGCTGACTTCTCTAATATAAAATCTGAGACAGAATCTGATGATCAACAAGCCATCGTCAAGCGTGAGATTATTGAAGATGTTTCACACCCGTTATATGATGAAGATCCTCAACCGGGTTGTTCGTATTCAGATCACAGGCAAATTGTAAGTAGATATAATGTGTACTTTCTTATATAGAAGGTTGGAATTTGCAAATGCATCTTTGAAACTCATTTCACCATTATTAAATTCGCTCAAACGTTTCATTTACCTAGTGGTTTTAGTTCACACTAATATTTCAATTCGCGATTTCATTTCGCGATTCAATATGCAAGCGACTGCTCGCAGGTCGCGCGGTTTTTCTTTATTTATTTTTTACATCGCGTGACAACGCTTACGACTCTCTCAGTAAAATTGACATGTACGCATTGCATTCAAGAATATTTGCCGATAGACAGGGATATAATTATTTAGGTATATAATGCACCATTTGTTGAGTTAATTTTGTTTGTCGGCATGCATTATCTCAAATGCGGGTAAATATCAAAACAAACACCTGAAACCTAATGTCATAAAACTCATAAATACATAAATGTATTTTGTTGCGTTTCTTCAAAAAAGACATGAGTGCTTACTACGTATAGACGGCGATAAAGATTGTAAATCACAAAAGACGAAAAGGTCGGTATGATGAAAGGAATAATTGTGTTGTGCCTAATAAAATAATTAATTTTAGTTGCATGACAAAACTAAGGTCATTATTTTATAAAGTCTCTTTTTCTTCTGTATTCATCTTATTGAGCTGGTCGCCACACCGGGTTCCCCTAAGCCCGGTCCTCCAGACTAAAGCCCTATCAGCCCCCCCTTGTGGGGACCATGGGCAGGATGCTAGACTCCAATGATAAGATAGATTGGTGGGTGATAAAATTTTGAAACCTACTCGGTTTATTACCCTCGCCATCAAAACTACTACAGGCAACGTTAATAAAAATGACAATCTAAATGATGAGATGATTTTCTAGAAATTAACACCGCTATGGACAGAGATGCTACGTTGAGAGAGAATTTAATTATACTTACTGTATTGAGTGGGCGTTGTCCAGCCAGTTTAAATAGTATACTGGAACAAAGAAGTCGCTTTCGAGGTACAGAGCAATGAGTGCTATTTAATTACTTTGATTGTCTTGATACACACTCTCTCTGAGGTCAAGTATTGCCAACCGATAAATGCAATAATTATAAGTTGCGTGGATCAACGACATATTTTCAAATTAATTTTAACAATTTGGTAGTCTGTCGTGAAAAGTGAGGACAGTTTCACTGATCAGTTTGACAGTTAACCCTTACGTACGTTCTATTTAAGTAAAGAATTTCATTTATTATTTATAACAAATAACTGTCAAATAAATTAAATTTATGCAACTTTAGGGTACATTATGAAATTTTATTTATTTTAATATAATGAATTTAATATATACCAAGTCCATTCTTTTTGTAGGGTTCAACCCAGCAATGTGTCACATATAAACAACTATACATCGTGAGGAAAGATACAGTTGACGATAACCTGGCCAACATCAACATGGCAGAAGCAACCGATAACATCAAAAATATGATACAGCATTCAGAAATAACTATAGATGAACAAAACATTAAACAGGAAGTTCGGAAATCATACTTGCCAAAAGTGGTTCGAATTGTGTTGAAAAGAGTTGCACATTTTCCACGTTACTTTATTTGCAATAATTGTTATGGAGTATTTCAATCTGTAAATCATCTAAATAGTCACTACATCTCATGCACTAAGTCTCAGCATCTTAAGTTATACAAAACACATATTGGTAAAAAACCACATCAATGCGATGTGTGCTTAAAGAATTTCCAGCGAATGGATGTTCTCAAAATACATAAAATGACACACACTGGTGAAAAAGCACATCAGTGCGATGTGTGTTTAAGAAAATTTACTCAAATCAGTTATCTCAATAAACATAAAATGACGCATATTGGTGAAAAACCACATCAATGTGATGTGTGTTCTAAACATTTCTCTCGTATTGCTCATCTTAAAGATCATATAATGACCCATACAGGTGAAAAACCACATCAATGCAATGTTTGTTTAAAAAAATTCCAGCGAATTGGTAATCTCAAATTACATAAAATGATACATACTGGTGAAAAACCACATCAATGCGATGTTTGTTTAAAGAATTTCCTGGGAATTAGTAATCTAAATAAACATAAAATGACACATACTGGTGAAAAACCACATCAATGCGATGTTTGTTTAAAAAAATTCCAGGGATTTGGTCATCTCAAAATACATAAAATGACACATACTGGTGAAAAACCATATCAATGCGATGTGTGTCTAAAAACATTTACTCAAATCAGTCATGTCAATGCACATAAAATGACACATACTGGTGAAAAATCACATCAATGCGATGTTTGTTTAAAGTATTTCCAGCAAATTGGTAGTCTCAAAATACATAAAATGACACATACTGGTGAAAAACCACATCAATGCGATGTGTGCCTAAAGAATTTCACTCAAATCAGTCATGTCAATGCACATAAAATGACACATACTCGTGAAAAACCACATCAATGCGATGTTTGTTTAAAGAATTTCCGGGGATTTGGTTTTCTCAAAATACATAAAAAGACACATACTGATGAAAAACCACGTCGTAAGACTTGCTTCCAATCCAGTTTACAACATAATACCTAACTACCAATATATTGAGAAATTTAAAACTAACAGGATACGTAGCTATAATAATTAAAATGTCACATAACCCTCATCCTCACTGATGATTCTACAAGCGAGTCAAAAAGTACCGCATGAAAAATAAAAAAGTAATATTCCATAAAAAAAAATCTGATGCAAATCTGCATGCAAGTTTTAATTTTAAAAAATCTCGCACAAAGGTCCGAAGATGCCGTGCTCATCCAAATAATCTAAGACCGCGATGCAGAACCATATTTAAGCGCGTACGTCCTTAAGATACGCGCCTAACTTTATGGGTCTAATTTCGACTACTTAAGTTCAGTGAGAAAAACATATAGTATTCTTATTAGAATGCCTAAGTGGAAGACGGAAAGGAAATTTGTCATGTTTTTCATGTTAAAGCGGCTGCTTGACGTCTTATATGAACGCTTTTTATAAACTTATTAATTTAGTACCTATTATAAACGTATTTAGAAAGAATGTTTATGTATTATATTTGATTGACAGATTGTTGGTTTTAAATTCACTGACCAACCCACCGCCATACCATTAAAATTGGAAATAAATGTAGCAGTAAAATACCTTTTAATTTTTAGTACTATGGCTACGGCCGTCTGTTGTAGCTTAGCCACTGGGGAATGCCAAAAGAAATGGCGTATTTCAAAAAAACACTACCTTATTCTTAGGTCAATACTTATTATAAAGCAATCATTATTCGTAAGATGTTTATCACACTTGAATGGTCAAAGATTATCTTCAAACGTGTTGATCTTGCCCATTTTTTGAATAATAAAATGCCTAATTCTTGTCAAATTTGGGATCACAGAGATTATCAATATAATTTTTTATCGTAAATATTTCTAATTCTATTCTAAATTATACTAATGGTTTTATAAATGCGTTTTAAAATTGATAAATATAAAAAATCTTAACACTACTTCACATGGACGTACTGAAATATGACTATATTCTAAAACATTAGAGCGAGAGGGGGTTTAAAAGAATACCATTTTATTTAATAAAAATACTTTATGCAGTCATCAAATGTTTAAAATAAATATAAAAGATAATAAGGCTTCAAAATTATGTAAATAGATTATCTACAACGTTTAAGGAATGTCCAGGATCATGATTTCAATATAGCATAAAAGCTCCATTTTGACGTATGCTGAGCATGTCCGCCCTTTGTGTTTTTAGATGATTCATTTTAGTACATTTTATAGGCAAGCATCGCCTTCCAATGACTTTTCACCGGTGTATATAATTTTCAGAGATTCTTAAGTACGACAATTATACGTGCATTTATATGCGCTAGCTGACCCGGCCAACGTTGTTCTGCCATATAAATTATTTCAAGTGAATATTTTGGTTGTTTAATAAAAAATAATGAATGTATTGTAAGTGTGTGGGGATGGGATCTATGACAGGACGAAGAATAGAGCGGTGTAGACGATGGCCGCCGATAGAAAGAAAAAAAACACCAACCATTCATTTTCTCAATTCAATGTATTTCATTAAAGTAACAGACATATACATTGTTTGATCTCATAAAAGTTAAATGTAAAGTGAAAAAAAGTAATATATTTGTTATCCTAAAGTAGGAAAATGAAATAAAGAAAATCAATATTAATTTCGGAGAGCAATTGAGTATACAATATTTTTTGTGATTCCGTCTTTAGTCAACACAAATAAGCTTGATGGTTTGCCCATGTGAGAACATGCCACGTATAATTGTCCGTGTGAAAAACATGGTGTGCCCAAATCTAATCCGCAAACAGACATCGTTTGGCCTTATGACTTATTGATTGTCATTGTAAATGTCAATCTAATAGGAAATTGAACGCACTTTCAATTGGCACGTCTGTGAGAATCATTGGAATTCGTGGCAGCAAAACGTTTTCGGCTCGGAATTTGCCATTCAAAATGGTGGCTTCGATAATGTTTTTATAAATTTTTAAATGACCAATCGCGTGCCATTGCACAGCCGTGGTGGGTTCAAATTCCGAAGTAAAATAACCGGAGATCCAATTTACAGTCGTAGAAGGTGTGTTGACATGCCTGGCAAATCCAGTGAGTTCAAAAACTCTGTTGGATAATTTACAGCTTCGTTGGCATCGCAAACTGTATCGATCGATTTGTATGATACCAAGTCGCCTGGCAACGACTGCTGTATCTTGAAGTTTAAATCGTCGCAGTACACATTTTTTGCTGCCAAAATGGCTCTTTCTGCCAGCCTAGCATGATTTATGTATTGTGTGTGTACATCGGAAATGTGCGGTAAATGAGAGCATTTTGCGAATCAACGATTGTGCAGAAATTAATGGGCAATTTTATGCATCCAGTATTTCCATAGACAGAAACTTTTCCATCGCCGATATCTAACAATTGGTTAGCTAACGTATTGAATTATTTTAAACATACAAATATGTTGAACAGACAACGACATATATTGGAAATAACAATAATTGAAATTGAAATAACAACAATGATAAAAACAATAATTGAAACAGAATTGGTTTTTACCACTTGAAATGTACACTTTTTTTTTTTTACAATAAAATTCACGGCTTGCAAGGTACCGCCATCACCTACCGGCAGTAAAAAGGTTAAGTTTAAATTTTTTTATAAAAAGTAAGTGAATTTAATCAGAGCGTTGGAGCAGACCCGTTTTTGGGTTGCTCCGCTCCGTGACATAATACTTGCTCCGGCTCCGCTCCAGGGTCTGCTCCGCTCCGGGTAAAAAGTTTTAATAAGTATTATAATGTATACAAATGTTAGAAAATACATAAGTAGTTTTAAAATAATCGTCATTCTCATTTTTAATTGATTATATTTATCAAAATTACCGACAGCAAATCGTCTGTCATTATTTGCCTCTTCTGTTTAAAATAAGTGTGGTTATTTATCACTCGGCAGTGTTGCCATATTTCAAATTATTCCAGTGTTGCAAAGTTTCAAAATATATTATTTTCATTGGATTTTAGGACGAAAATTTAATAATAAAAAAACATCCGGCGCAGTGGAGCACTACAAATTTTCGGTGCTCCGGGTAAAATTCCATTGCTTCCATTTTAATATTTATTAAAAAACTGGGACGGCAGATTTATTTTTTTACATGAAGGGAAGGTGCCATTCGCCAATCGCTACTTTGATTACACCCAACAAACAAAGCCCATATAATACGACAATACAGCAAAAACGACAGCTGGAGATATTTCTTATTTTTTTGATTTCTTCTTCGAAAGATTCCAATCGGAGAAGAGGAACCTACAAAAAAAATATAAATTAACCGTTTCAAATAATGAATAATAATACAACTTACTAACAATTAGTGTTTTAAAGACAGTGGTTTAAAGATGCACAACATATTTACCAAAATAATTCGCAAAAAAAAATAATAAACGTCATGTTTAAGGCGAAAACTCCTCCTACCAGAGGCTCCTAGCGAATTAAAACGAAGCTTGCAATTTGATACATTTTTTTAAATATTTTTACATTTTAAAGTTTTTTAATTGATAAAACAATATTTTTCATTTTACGTCATCGATTGTAACCATACTGAAATATGATTTGATATGAATATAAAGGAATTGAAATTAAACAAACCGGACACGGTATCTAGGTACGGCATTGGACAATGAAATAATATGTTTTTTTATCACCGTAAAAATATATGGAACCCTAGTCGTGTGAAATACGTCTCTGTTTTGCATAGCTATCACAATTTCCAAAGCGAAATTTTGTGTACAAACGTCAAATAAACAATCGAACATAACAATTTATTTTTAAAGTCGTGAAATCCGTGTTATTTTGCATTAAAAAAAATAACGCGAAAGTATAGTTAGAATAGCCACGTACGCCTGACAGGAATGATGTATTTCGAAAATGTTACAAGTCACTATTTTGTTTTAGTGAAAATAGGGTACTGTTCGGTTATACCGGAGCCAGCGGAAAACGCATTTTGAAAATAGCCGATAAACTGGATTATTTGTTAGGTTAACCTAACCAAACCTAACCTAACCTAACCTAACCTAACCCAACCTAACCGAACCTAAACTAACCCAAACTAACAAATAATCCAGTTTATCGGCTATTTTCAAAATGCGTTTTCCGCTGGCTCCGGTATAACCGAACAGTACCGAAAATAGTGAAAGATTAAAAAAAATAGTAAAAGTTTTTCTGTAAAATATATTATTTCATACTAAGTGTTGTCTTCAAAAAACCACAAATAAACTTACCTTACATTTGTGTATTTAGGTACTTACCTACCTACCAAATTTATGAAGATCTTTGCAACTTATGTCACTCTTTCGAAATACAGCATTTTATCTCGGGATAATATTCGACCTTGTTTAGGAAAAAGGGCGTAACCCTCACAGAACAAATTTTACAGGAGCGGCAAAAAACCTTTTTTGAATGATTTTGGTTCAATATTAATAAAAAAAATAGGCACTGACATTGGGTGTAAGATGATTGATTTGGTGTTAAGTAGGTATATCTTTTTGATCTAATAATAATTAAAGAAATTATTACAGAAAAATCATTAAAATTACGGGTAAATACTTTTTTCCTTAAATGAAAACTTAATTAAGGCTCCATTAAAACCTGAATTTAGTTAATAATTCGGCTTTTGCGGCTTACTTCCTTTTTACAGAACACATATTTAGTTGTATACATTGTTAATATCTAATAAAAGCTCGTTTCGAAAAATCGAGGGTTACGCCCTTTTTCCTAAATATGGTCGAATATTATAACTAGGGCCCGAATTTATATGCAAGTGCATGTTTTGTTAGGGTTTATGCACAGAAATCCGTTTCAAAAGACGCAGAATCCAAAAATTAAATTTTATTGTCCATATAAATGCATATTTGCGACGTTAGAGCATATTATTTGAGATAGTAGTGCAAATTTCATTAATAAATGCATATTTTAGGGCTTTTGCATTTATAATTTTATCGTAACATTACTAAATTAGGTATATGCACTTGCATTTTTAATGCAATCCCCGAGCATTTCATTAATTTATCAGAAAAAGTGAAGTCAACTCGGGCACCTTTATTTACATTTTGCGCTATCACATGTGTGGACGTTGAAAGATCATTTTCTGCATATAAACATAATACTGACAGATATGCGGAAAATTAATTGCCAGAGAATATTGAAAAAAATATTGTAGGTAACTTATTTTTTCGGACAAAAAAACAGCAAATAGTATTTAGATTTAGGAATAGTTAAGTGTGTCGTTTTTGGTTTTAAGTTGCGCTTAGTTTCCATAGTTAACATTTACATTTTCCATTTCTTGTTCAATTATTTGTACCTACCTACCTACTTGTAAACAAATTATTTTGAAAATTGTAATTGATTAACTTTATATTGATAACCTATTTGTGTTTTTATGTTATTGTTTTATATTGCTTAAGATTATTAATGTGTTATTCGATTTTTTATCGGTAATATTGGGTGAAGTGGGTATTTACAATATTTTTATAAATTTAATAATTCATAATAATTTTTAACTGCATATTTCTTTGGTTTTAGTGTATATTTCAATGATTTTAAGTGCATATGTGCATGCATATTATAATTATGTTTTTTGTTGCATATAAATCGGCTCCCTAATTATAACTGTCTGAATACGATGCAGCATTTTTATCACTTCATTTTATTGCTTTTGGAGTTAAGTGAATAATGTTGGAATAGTCCTGCAGGTAAGTCCATATGAGGCGCTGAGTCGCTAAAGTGGCTCCTGAGGGTTTTTTGAGTATTGAGTAAATCACGAAAAACTGTTATGGACAGTGTGTTAACTTTATGTGTACCTAATTCAAGTGGTTTTGTATCTTCTAGGCCAATATTAAAAGTGAAATAAAACCTCAAATTCAATTTATATGCGGCAATATTCCAAATAAATCCATTTTAATTGTCCGGAGAGAGGACTTGAGTCACTCGCTGTCGCAAGGAGCAAAATTTGTTACTCACATTTTGACATTCCATGTCAATAGAGTCGAATTTGGCACTTGCGGGAACATGGTCGGCCGGAAATGACAGCTCAGTATATTTCGTAGCCATACCTACCTACTAGCTGGTAGGTCTTTTTTTACATTGCATCTATTTAGCTTTTAAAGTGGTATACATACACACATACATACATACATAAAAAAGCATTTTTTCGGAATAATGAATCGTTGTTTATCAAGAAGCAGCAAGCAAGAAATTACAAAGTATACAAAATAAAAGAATAAGTGATTTCTGGGGATGATTGGAAATAAGTTGATTAAATAAAATATTAGTACAGTATAATCTCGTTAAGGAGGGGTCCCTAAAAATTTGATTTCGAATAAAAGATAATCGCCATATATACAAAATTTTTCGAAAAATTTTGTTTTTTTGTAACTTGTGGGGACTATTAAGTATGAAGTAGGTAACGAAAAATAATTTTAATCAGTGTTTGCTGGAGTAAAGCCAAAAAACGAATTCGATGATGTAAGTCGAAACATGTGTCTACTTTTAACTAATTAAATACATCTCAAAAAGTATGTTTTTAAACCAAACGCAATCCTATGAGTAATCATATCAACATGTAAGTCATTTCCCATGACTTATTGAAATTATCAGAGTTGGTCTATGGCATTAACCAATATTAGGGTAGCGCAGTGCCCAACCAAACCCATACCTACACGGGTTATCACCATTTAATATAGATATGTAAATATATATATAAAGACCTTTAAGGCGGTTATGTTAATTAATTTATCATAATTATGGATTCGCTTATAAAGTCGTCAAATGATTCAAAAATGTTCAATTAATAAGGGTCCCAATAATAATATTTTTTGACACAAACTAAAATTATGTTAAAAACTTTTATTTATAAATCTTAATTACATCACGCTTAATATCCAATATTTACGGCATACTTAAAAAAAACGCATACGAAACTAAAAATTAATATGCGACACCACTGGATTATTCAAACAACTATAGCAAAAATTAATGTTTGGAATGCCCATTTTCAAATACTTTTCCTGGCGTAACGCATTACATCTGCAGCCAGCTGGATTTCTTAAACGCTTCCTTGATTCTTCTGGTTGAGATTCCTTTACACTAACTAATGAAACATCCGTTATTAATTAATAAAAACAATCAAATAGACGAAGCAAAATCATGACTTTTTCACTGTACACACGTGACCAGTTTGACACGATTGTAGAGAGAATTTAAAGTAGGTTTAAAATCAGCATTTGAATGGCGGCGTCTGATTGGTCGGTTATGAAGAGACAATTTAGCGACTCATTATTTTTTCAAAGAGCGCGCTTGGCAACTCACGTCAATATTTATTTTGATTTTTTGACGAAATTGGAAGGAATTTGAAACTCTTAAATGGAAAAGTTAGTATCTAGTTAGTTAGTCTAGTTTATCAAAAAATCACCAGGAGCCAGTTTAGCGACTTAGCGCCTCATATTTTATGTAGGTAGGTAATTGTATATGATTAATAATAATTATTTTCTTTTATTGTGTTCACTATCAATTTTTATTCATGACTGCATTGTATTATTGATTCATTTAAAATATTATGTGTTGATGATATTGTAATGAAATCAGTGGCGTATCGTGGGGGTAGGCAGATTGAGCGTCGCTTGGGGGCGGCAGTTACCCGAAGGGCGACTAATCGAGAAGAATCATTAGGTATAGGTATAGCTAAAATAAATAATAAAGGAAATTTCTTTTCATTAAAAAATCAGCTCACTGGTTGGAAAAAAAGTGTATCAATTACTATTAAAGATAAAAACAGGACTGTATTTTTTTTGTCGGGTTCGCGATGTCTAGTTTACTTCCGTTGTCCTTGGACGTCACGTCCTTGGTGATCAACCATGACATGCGCAGGTTTGCGAATTACATTTGAATTATAGGTAGGTACATACGTACCTAATTTAAAATTTATCAAAATATTTTTACCAGTCCCTCGCGAGTTTTGGAAGTTGTTACATGTATTTTAAAATGTACCTATCTGAAACCGTGGACTCGCAATATTTGTCTATTGAAGCAGAGATGGCATTTAAATTAGGTTTAGTGGTACTTATAGGTATTGTTAGTAATGTATCCATACAACACATTTCTTAGATATTGGTGTCATTAAAGGATGATAAAAACACGGTATAAACAATGGGGCGGTATTTTGGTGCTGCCTAGGGGCGGCATTTTGTCTTGGGACGTCACTGAATGAAATAGTGATGTTATCCAATTTTATAACAATTTTAATTTTATTGTTAGGTATTGACAAAGAATTATTGGACAGATAATGCAATGCACCTATTGGTAGAATATTTGTGTCGCCTTTTGAATTTGTTTGGTAAATACCTGTATTATAAATATTTTTCAGTTGAAAACGTCCCTTTGAGGCGGACGAAACCGGTCGAAATTTATTTATTAAAAGTGGAATAACTAGGTACCAAAAAAAAAATTGCGTTTTAATTACCTTGACCACCAACTCGCTGGCATCTTTAGAATCTTCCCTAATGTTAAAGCTTTCAATTTCATCATGGGCGGCGATCTACAATCAGGCATTATACATTGTTAACAGATATAAAAAGGCTAAAAATATTTTTTATGATAACTATTATAAATATCCTCGAAAGTGCTTCAATACAATATTATTTTCCTGTTTGGTGAATGTTTGTAAAACAGAGTGGTTGGTATAATATAATTGGTATTCTCTCAGGAGCAATAATTATCAAAGACGTCACCATGCACCAGTGACGAAGGGTGGAGGTAGGCTGTTAAGATCCACCATAAATAGATACAGGCCAATACATCAGGTCATGGCCCCCACATCCGGAAGCGGGTCCCCATACCTATCGCTAATGTGAAGGGCAGTGTGATATTTTACATTAGTGTTCCCTAAATGGTATTCCACGGAACACCAATGTTCTTTTAGGTCAAATTAAGGGTGTTTCATGTATTTTTAGCGATTTTCGTAATTTTAATTAAATAAGTTGTAGGCACTCAGCATCATAAATTATAATGCACTAATTGCTACCCCCTGTGTGATGGTTAAGTAACCCTTCGACATATTGGATAAATAGCCATTTTTATAGTCAGGAAACACACTAAAAATAATTATAAAATAAAACTCTACAAATTAATTATCATTTAACTTTATTAATCTTCATTATATCATATCAAATTTATTTTAATATTATGTAAAAATTCTTTATATACCTAACAGCGCCGCGCGCGACTTTTTCACTATTAAAGCAAATTTTATATGTATGTATATGTCACTTAACTGGCCACGCCGGGCCCCCTCTAAGCCCTGTCAGCCCCCCCCTTTGTGGGGGCCATGGTGTTGATTCAAGTGAGTAGATAGGTATATTAAAACTAAAAATAAACTGAAAGCCCTAATTTATACCTCTAACACAATTTTTAAAACGCTTCTGTTGTGCGTCACACATGCCATCATACTTAGCGATAGGTAGGGGGCCCGCTTTAGGATGTGGGGGCCATGATCAACACAATAGGTACAATAAAAAATTGTATCTTACAAACTCATATTTTAAATGATAATTACCCCCCGTGAAGTAGCGCCGCAGACGACTTTTTTTTACTATTAGAGAAAATTCGTTATCTGTGTATAACTCACACATCTGGTTGTACCAACCAGCCTGAGCAGCTCTTCCATTTCCGTACAAATTTTATGATATTTCCAGAGTATTTATATTGCGAACAACACAAACATAAACCCTCAAAATCAACCCACCCCGCACCACACTCGGTTTTCATGGGCGTATCAGAAGGCACTACGTTTTGGTGTTAAACATCAGCAGTATTTTTACGACTGGGTATGTCGCAGGAGCAAATACGACTGAGTCAGCACGCACCCAAGTGTGTTTTGACTGAGTTGACAGAGATTTTCTAATGAACATTTCCTATGGGAGAGAGTAGCACAATGAGCTTTCAAAAATCAATGATTAAATTTATTAATAAATTCTTCTTATTTTAACCATGTCCGAACCGAATTTGATAATACCAAGGGCCTCCGCGGAGTGGAAGTTTGTGGGTATTATCAGATTTTTGATTTTTTTTTTACGAGAAATTGATATAAGCCAATTATTCAACATATTAGGTCCATCCTCTGACTCAAAACACACATTGAAATAATTACAAGATAAAAAGAACTTTTTATATACAACGTTTTAAAATTTTCTGTTAAATCATATTATAAACTTGACTCGATAGCTTAAACGATCAAAAAAAATTGTACTTGATAGAAATAATACTGACATGTCATTTTGATTTCCATAGTAACGCACGTATATATTAATAATTTAGTTGCTACGACCCCAGCCCCTAGCAACCAATAATAGTGGATTGGATTACGGATTTCTTCCAAAATAACTTTTCATACAAAACAGATTCAACTGAAAATGAATTCAATTCTACTTAGAGATGGCTATAAGTATTAAAAAATGCATTGGCATCGTGTTCTGATATAAGTATTCTAAAAGTTTCAAATGTCTAGCTAGTCGGGAAGTTAGTTAAAAATCGATTGCAAGATTTGTACCGGACAAACAACCACCGGACAAATAAGAATACAAGATAGTAAAACGTTGTAGAATAATATTTGTATTTGTCAGACTCAGGATTCGAACCTGTGACCCACGACATTCTAAGCCGCTCGGCCATCGTGCAAAACACAACGCCAAAACAATACGGATATTATACAAAACTATGTGAACTTCTTCACGTCCGTACAAGTTAAGAACAGGTTCAGGAATAGGATCAGGCATTGCATTCTATTGTAGGTAATCAATAACTAGAAGGGAATGGGACAATTGGACGCCGCACAGTCGTAGACACGTATACAGAACGTAGAAGAGGAATTTTAATCAGTTTCTATCTACCACTTAGTAGTTTTAATTCATTTTACTCATAACATAATGTTTTTTATTGCGGATTGAGAATTGCCTAAGGCTTTATATAAAAATAAAATACTCTTTTTTCGTTGGAACTTAAACATAATGCCCGATTAAAATATTATTTACGTGTGCATATTTAAATTCTCACCAACTATTAAATCATAATATAATAATTTAAATATAAACAATTATATTAAATATTTTTTATAGATCCAACTAGAACTACCATCGTAATTGCCTACAAATTCAGTGGATGGACTTGAGATAATATTTATCAGGTAGTAGGTACCTATATACTTGTAAATCATTAATTTTTTTTTATCAAGACTTACCAAATTGGTGCTGTAGTCGGCATCTTCAATTATTGTGTTGCTCAATGTGGTTGTTTTGTATGTTGGATAACATTCAGTTTTATTTCTTACGATAGGTTCGATGACACTCTACAAAGTAAACAAAAACATAATCTTATAAGCAATAAACTGAAATAAAACTAACCCTCCAAACCAACCCACCCACACCACACTCAGTCATAATCGAGCGATCACGAGACCCCACATTTGTGTGAAGCATCAACAGTTTTTAGCCTGGGACGATACCCAAGACTTAGTACCTAGCCATCACATAACAGATTAATAAAATATAATTCCGATAGGCTGTGTCCCAATACACTACATTTTTACGCAGGGTTTTGAATGTGTGAGTGTCCTACGAAAATGAATAACGCATTGTTGAATGAGCGTCAGTACATAAAACGAAAGCAGTTGTCAGAACGAAATACAAGCGTGTTCTTCACATTTTCTCGTTTTCCGATATTCTTCCACACCCGTTAGGTTAGGTTGGGTTAGGTTCTCATTATTTCCCTGGTCGCTATACCTCAGTTGAGGCATGGTCTAAAAAGATCGTGGCTAGGCGATGCGCGGATTGCGGGTCGCGGGTGCAAATGACGCATGCCGAACGAAATATAATTTGTCGTATAAATCCAACATGCGTCAATTTAATGTTCTGTTTATTGTTCTATTAGTAACAATAATAATATATTCATTGACTTGTTTTGTTTTTCAAGTACTAAATTGATAACGTTTTTAGTCATCTTTACACGGTTTAAGAATTAATACCCCCGTCGCCATCACGAAACAAATTGACGTGTTCCCAGCTCAACGTTATCTCTCCGAATGCCAGCGAGTCCAAAATATCGTCGCGCCTATAGTTGAAAATTATTTTCAGTTTCACTGAAGTATCGTCTTAAGTATGTTTTGACTGAGTTTACAGATAATTTCTAATGAAAAATGACAATCTCCTACAAAGAATGTAGATAGATAGCTATATCCAATATTTTACTTTTAATACAACAATAATTATGGTAAAACACATATTATTGTTCTTTAATATAATAAAACGCAATTTATTGATTAAAAGTGAAAGAAGTACTTACTACAAAAAAAGTTGCGTTTTATTTAATTAAACAACAATACAATGCAGTTCCACCATGAATTGACAGTTAACAAAATAAAAGTAATTAAAAAACATATTCTTGAAATGAAACTAACCTTTTTAGTTTTTTCGATTGGGCGATCCAATTTTTTTTCATCGACGAATGATATCGACGTTTGACCCTCCGGACATTGAGACGGTGTGCCTCCGTCGGTTTGGTTTTCAGCTGGTCCATTTATAATATTCTTTGTGAAGATAACCCCCATTTTTCTGATATTATATTGTGAGAAATGAGTAAACAATACAAAGGAGCGATTGTACGGAGTTGACTGAAAATGGGACCTCTTGCATCAAAGGGGTAGGGGGTCTCTATAATGACGTATTGATTTATTACGTTGCAGTTAGGGAGGGGTATTATAAAATATGACTTCACATTCCCTACTGTGTTTCTAACCGATACCCAGCCATTGGTATCCATAATTAATATTGATTTAAAAATACATTCTCTACAATTAAATTTAAAAAAATGTTAGGTACCTACTAACAATTATTTAATTTAAAATATCATTCTTCCTATTTTTTACAATGATAGGTAACTTCATCCAAAATCTTTTCGGTAATAATATGCGTCTGATCCATTGATGATTCAAAAGTTAGCGGTAAAAAAGTAGGTCGATTTTACCGACAAGCACACCTGAGGTTTGCGGTCTGAAATTGTCGGTGGCGGGTCGACTAGCTAAGTAACTAGCTAACACATTAAAAATTGGTTCAAAATATAAAAAAAAAACTCTCGAAGCAATTATTTTACTTAAGGTTGTACCTCAGTTGAGGCACGGTCTAAAAAGATCGTGGCTAGGCGATGCACGGATTGCGGGTCGCGGGTGCAAATCACGCATGCCAAGCGAAATATAATTTTATGTTCTGTTTATTGTTCTATTAGTAACAATAATAATATATTCATTGACATGTTTTGTTTTTAAAGTAAATGGGTAACGTTTTTAGTCATCTTTACACGATTTAAGAATTAATACGCCCGTCGCCATCACGAAACAAAGTGACGTGTTTCCAGCTCAACGTTCTCTCTCAGAATGCGAGCGAGTCCAAAATTTCGTCACCTATAGTTGAAAATTATTTGGCGTTTCACTGATGTATCACCTTAATATAATATGCGGCTGTGCAGTGCAATTTAATCTGATATCGTAATGATTAACTGTGTCGTCCCGTGGGGGTAGGCAGATTGAGCATCACTTGGTGGCGGCAGTTACTCGAAGGGCGGCAAATCGAGTAGAATCATTAGGCATATACAGAAATATGTACATAAACTTAGTTATAACAGAAATATCTTTCTATTAAAAATTTCACCTTACTGGTTGGAAACAAAATATATTAATAATTATTAGCATACAAGGTTTAAACAAGAATGTTTTTTTTGTCGAGGTTGCGATGTCTAGTTTACTTCCGTTGTCCTTGGACATAATGTCCTTGATGGCCTGGAATGACACATGCAGAATGGCGATTTATATTTTTATTATATGTAGATACATACATACCTAATTAATTTATCCGAATATTTTTGCCAGTCACTCATGAGTTTTGAATATTGTCAGGAGTATTTTTTAATATATCTGAAACCGTGGACTATTGTCCTGTTAGTAATGTAACAACACATTTAGTAGTGTAACAACACATTTCTTAGATATCGGTTTCATGACATTATGGTAAAAAATACTGTATAAAAAAATGGGGCGGCATTTTGTCTATAGACGTCACTTATGATTAATATACATGCTAAATAAATGATAAATCGCAAGTACAATATTATTTTTAATTTTTTTATAGTCACCTACGTTTTGCAGACGACGTTGTTATCTTTGCTGTCGACTCCGAAAACCTTCAGAACAGGATGCTGGAGCTTGCACAAAGCAAGGTTAAATACAAAATGTTTCTAAGTCACAAGTAATGATAAACTGCTATGCTGAACCAAAAACGATTCGCATCAATGGCACTCAAATCGAGCTGATCAGCAACGTCGTTAATGATATATTAAGTTTATTGTCCAAGATAGAAGTATCTTGGACAATATACTAATATCAATTAGCGGCGGGCTCTCTGACGAGATTGCTATTAGAACCACCTGGCATGGGGTGCATTTGGGCGCCTGAATCATAGCTTCTACAGTGACCTCCCATTGTGTCTTAAGCATGACTCCCACATCTTGAAGTGGGCCCCTAGACCAGGATCTTTGGCGCCCCCCCTACCTATCGCTAGGGTTAAAGGCTGTGGAACTTTTTACAGAATCGTTTTCCAGATGTTGTTTCAGGTAAAATTTAATGTATTCCGTGTATTTTTAGCGATAGTTTTGTATTGTTGAATAAATCCATTTAAATCATAGAGTTGTCGACACACAAAAATCAAAAATTGCATCACACTACTCGACATTTTTACAATGTTAAAACTTAATAAAAAAAATAGCGCGCATGCGACTTTTTTCCACATTAGGGCAAATTTGGGATGTGTGTTTATCTCAATTATCAGGTCAACCCACCACGCCAGGCCCCCAGGAGGCTAGAGCCCTGTCAGCCCCCCTTTGTGAAGGCCATGGTCTTAAGCTGTGTTCAATCAATGCGTCCCACCAATGCTCACGAATATATTGTGTGAATCATGGACTCTTAATGTAAAAGAAATCGAAAAGTCACGAGTAGCGCAACGTGGCATGGAAAGATGCATGATGTGTACCAATGCAAGAGTGATGGACGTATATTATTAAATTAAATACGTATATGTATAAATACCTACCGCGTTTGTACGGTTTGTACCGTTATGCACCATTTTATGTCTTTTGAGAGTATTAAGAAGCTAACATTTATATGATCAAACATCGTATTCTGATGTTTTTTCACCGTTATGTGTCATTTAATGTGATTTTGAATCATGCGACTGTTTGAATGTAAAGGAACACACATCATTCGCATTCAGGCACACGCGCATCAGAAAACCACATAAATATTTTGTGTCCTCACCATGTTGAAACCGGAACTCCTGGAGCACGAGAGCTGTTAAATAAGTAGGTAGTTACTGTCTCCCAAAAGCAACCGAGAAATTGCACTAAGAATATTTTTTTATGATAAATTGACTTTGGGAAAACACAAAACGTTATGAATATGGTTTGGTTTAGGTATATATAAATAAAACACGTGAATGGGTATTTTATATCCCGGAGTAGGTATGTATATTTTATTGAACAGTAAACATCGACACAATAAAAATAACAGTAGGTACAACATACAATATATTTTTGGATGTTACAGTTACAGGTAGATTATAAGATAAAAACTGAAGGACCGCATGGATTTTTTTTTAGATTGCACTATTAATTAATATTACACTAAATAATTCTGTATTACAATGTTCACAATAAGTAAATATTTAGCTGATATTCTTAGTACATACATATTACATACTACCTACATTTTAATAATTACATTTTAAAACAATAATTTGGTGTATACATTTTGGCCATAGAGAGAGTCTGTAGATAGGGACTAGAACAATTTTATTATGTAGGTATGAAGGGACACCGGGAAAAAACGCAGTATTGAGGGCCCCATTATAATATATTAAGATTAAGCTGTTTTTTTTTTACAAAATATTAAATAACATTTTAATACATATTATGTTTTTATAAAATTACACTCCTTGCAAGTAAAATGATTGATATTTACGTGTCATGACTTTGAACACCACAAAAGTGCATTAACAAACACAATCTGTCATTAGGTGTGGCTGAGAAAATGTGCGATTCTGGGGATAAACCTCAACACGTGTTAGGGAATATTATGACGTAGGTAATTAATTTTCCATTTTTTTACTTTCCAAAGAAATTATCAATATCCTCAAATATCAGAAATATTGATTGCGCGTTTCGTTTGTTAAAAATGACATATTTACATTTATATTATTCATACATGTTTGAATTTATCCCACATTTCTTCACCAATCGTCCACACAGAAGAACGGTTAGAATATAAAGGTTCCACAAAAAAACACTGGCAGGTGTTACTGTCTTCCAAATTTACTCTGCTTACTATTTTTCGCTTATTTTAAAGTACATTCCCCATACCTAGATACTCCGTAGATCTACGCGATAAAAACCTGACCTGAAGGAACAAACACTAAACGCGTTCACCCACGAGTGGCTTAAGAATGCGCATGGTTTTACATAATATCACTGTTGGCCAGATGTTTATATTATAAACATCTTTTATTAAGATATTTTTTTTTAAGTTTCTGGGTATGAAGAATGCACGGTATTCGATGGTTGAAGCGATGAGATAATATTTTTTTGCCACGCCCATTAACGTCGTCTTAAAAAATAATAAAATTTTTATATATATTTTTTTTATAGACCATCCAAACAATTTTTCTATATGCGCACCTGATAATGATGGATTTGTTTTAAATTCAGAATTATTTAAAAATGCGTAGGTATTGGGTTATTTGATTAGGAATTAGGTGGATTAAAATATAGTAGATATTTACATATTATTAATTGGTAACAATAGGTACCTATACAGTAGGTATTACAAAAAAAACAAAGATATTTATGAGATGTTTAGCTGCAAGACCGTCAGTCGAATAATGACACAAGAATGCGTAGGTATGTGTCTTGTATAATATTATATAGGAAGTACGTAATAATTCGATTGATATGGGTACCTTATAATATTATAGCTAGTTCGGTTGATCACTAAATTTGTAGGTAGGTATATTAGCATAACATAGATTATACATTTAAAATAAGAATGTATGTATTCCGCAAAGTTATATTAATACCGTGGTTTCCATTGTACGATAATTGAACTAGAAACTAGTGATTCTCAACCTTTTCTTTTAGGCGGAATAGATATGTACTTGAAACATTTTCTAAGACCTCGAGGAAACTCTAATAATTGTATGACATATTAAGTGCCAGTGTTTAAAATTACAAACTGTACATAATAAATTATTATGAACCGTGACGTCCCTAGAAAAAATGCCGCCCCATTTTTTATACATTTTTTTTATCACCCGTGCTCGTGTCGTTTCTGGTCACCAAGGACGTCAAAGGGCAACAAAACTAAACTAGAAACCACAAACCCGACAAAAAATTAAAGTCCTGTTGAACCTTTTGTGCTAATTAATACATTTTTTCCGAGCCAGTGAGCTGAGTTTTTGAAAGGAAAGATATTTTCGTTATTAAGTATTCACTTTAGGTAGTTATTTATATAATATACCAAACGATTCTACTCTGTTTAACACCCTTCATGTAACTGCCGCCCCCAAGCGATGCTGAATCTGCCTACCCCCACGGGACGTCACTGATTATGAAACAGTCAACATACTAAATTGAAGCGTCTAATTGCCCTATTGAAGCGATTTTAGACAGTTCTGAGAAAAATGAGAAAAACTATTTTAGGTAGTTTTGAAAAAAATGATAAAAACTCATATCTATTAAATCTGTGAACTTTATGTATTTACCTATTATTTAATACGTACATTCGAAAGAGTATTTTGGCTTATCAATTTTATTTGTATTTGAAAAGCACACCCAACCATTTTAGCGGGTTTTGAAACTTACCTTAATTTTTGATCATACGTATTGACGGTGTTTGGCGTTTTTTAAAGTTCAATCTTTGACCATCATATAGGTAGCACAAATATCCATCTAAATACATATTGACACTAATTCAAAAAAATGACATATCGAGTTAGTACCAAAATGTTCTTTATTTCAAACTTAACCGTCTGGAAACCTTCTTAATAAATAAACAGTCTTTATTTTAAAGTCATCTTTTTTACGATTACTTAATTAACTCACATGATAGACCATTATTTCAAACATTTTAACAACTTCAAAGTCAAATTACTCAAAACTAGTATTCTCCAGTTAGTGTGTTCTGCCAGAACAGAGACGTTATTATCTAACATAAAAAAATCAAAAACCGTTTTAGGGGCTTTTGAAACTAGGTGCTTCAATAATATGTAGTAGGTATATGTCATACCATTTTATTTTAAATCTTATTTCCAACACGTTGTTTCATAGTATTAATGTACGTTTTGTTGGCGAGCTCGAGTGATTTTTTACGAAACCTCTGACCCACTGGGATCTGAAACTTATGTTGAATCCTGGCTGGGAATCATTTTTTTTGATAAAATAAGATCAAAGAGAGATGTTACCAAAACTTTACTGTACATTGACTAATTTGGAGGAAGAAGGTTCTCGGTAGGTACCAATAATAATTATTTTACCTCACTGTAACAACATTTAAGTTGTATGACTATTGTCCAAAAAGAAAGATAGAAATTGCACCACATGCGCATGATTTGTAAAAATTCATCAGATAAGAATGTTTCAGAAGGATTTAATTGCCGTCTACCCGTGTCTCTTTTGGAAAATTCTGCGATGGCTCCCTTAGTCGAAACCTACAAAAAATGTTAGTAGATAAGCTTAGATTATAGAAACATATAGATAGAGCTATTGCATGTGTTTGTCCTTCAAAACATGACGAACTTTTTCACGCACTTGCCTCGCCCCCTTCACGCTTCCTCCGCGACCCTTTCCAGGGTAATTCGAAAATATGTGTAACAGTGTGCGTGTCGTAGTGTTGCCAGATATCGAATATTTATTCCAATGTTATAAATTTACAAGCTATGGTTTATAAATTAAAATATGGCAACACTGGCGTGCTGGCTATGCACTTGGTAAAACATTACTTACTATAATCGGCTCATGCGTAGGGCTTGTAGGTAAGTAACCATTTCAAAAAATAATATACATAATAATATCAACTGGTTAACAAGACAGTGTTTTAGTGTAGCTAGGTACTAGAGTTTACAAAAAAACAAATAAACGCTATGTTAAATAAGTAAAGCGAATAAAGCGCGAATCAAATTGAGGTGCATGTCGCCTACTGTCACGGCGACAAATTTAGTCTATGGTTTTGTCATTTTGCAGAATATTTTGAACAACCACTATCTCTGTAAATTCACTGAAGAATAACACTGATGAAGAGTGCCAACTATAATGTATTAGTAATTTAAAAAATATATATAAAAAGTAGAGCTGTCTATAAGAACGAAAACTTAGCATGTGTATACAAATATCTCGCATTCGAGCTACTCGCGAAAAGCATGTTTTCATTATTTCATATTAGGTACCTACTTAGGCCTATTCAATCACATTAATGCAGCGATTTGCAAACTGGGAGGCGCGGAGTATTGCAAAGGTAGACGCGAACAGTTAAACACAATTAATCATCCACAGGTTTTCAGTTTGCAAATGCATAGTTTATATAACGGCAGCTAGTTATAAACTACATAAAAAAAAACAGTCATATAAAAGGTTGATTGCAAACATGTCTGAAAATATGGAGACTAGTTTTGTAATACCCCACTTCTACACTATTGTGAAGCGCGCTGGCTATCTCGTGAAAAAATGAAATAAAATGGTCAAATCATAATGATGAAATTTGAGGCAAATTCGTTTAGAAACGAAAATTTTGTTGTTAAACTTGTCTATTTGGTTGAAATTAAAAAAAAAAAGTTAGTGAATAAATCAATGCAAGGACCACTAATGCATTCACTGATTTAAAATGTCAAAGTGAAGGAATTCATAAAAATTGGAGCTTCGGAAATCAAAATTAGAAGAAAAAAAAAATTCGCCATGTTTCCACCTTTAAATGATTTCTGCGCCAGATACCTATACGAAGCAAACAAAAATAGATTTACTTAGTTCTTGGTTAGTTTGCTAATGCAATTTTTACAATATTTTATTGATGGTAAAAAAAGGTTGTTAAATACTTAAATTATTTGGTTGTGCGGTGCAATTTGATGTGATACCTATATGATTTATTGATATACTGAAATGATAACTCCGGTGTATAATTTAGGGAACACTATATTAGAGCACCACACTGCCTATAACATCAGCGATAGGTAGGTGGGCCCGCTTCAGGATGTGGGACGCATGATAGAATCCATTTGTCAATAAACGATGATAAGTTTGGATTGACTAGTATTGAAATTGATATAAACAAGCACATTCATTTTTGTATTATTAGTACATTGTTGACTATTTAAAAAGGTGTGTGTATTATTTAACGAAATAAATGGGGGAGGCTCCAAGATTAGATTTTTTTTAAAGAGAGGCGTAGTAACATATAGTTTGGAAACCACTGCATTAATGCATTTTTAAAGCGTAATATTCGTGTTATTTTGCATTGAGAAAAATAACAGAATGGTGATACCTACCTACCGTGTTAACCAATCAGAATAGCCCTGCAAGTAGGTACATACCTAATAATAATATTATTATGAATTTGTAAATCGATGATTATTAAAATACCCTCACCAAATTGGATAAATCTTTAGAATCTTCCAGCATATTAATGTTCAGGCTGTCAATTTTATCTACGAGTTGTACATCGTCTTCAATATATTTTATTTTGACGATAGGTTTCACGATGACCTGCAAACAGAAATTATACGTTTTTATTAATACCAATGACATTTATATGGACGAAGCATCTGGAAAAAAATGACACTTACTTTTTTGTCGGGTCTGCCGAATGGCATAATCTGTTCTAACGCTATTACAATAAAGGTGATATTGCTATAAATTCCCAATGCTTTTTGTCGGATCTGCCGAATGGTTCGGTTGGAACGGGTTCGCTCAATTGAACATTGACACTAGAAACACTGTTTTAACACCACTACAATAAAGGTGATATTGCTATAAATTCCCGATGCGTGATATCGCATAATGGAAATTGCGTGACGTCTACCTGTACATGTGTGAATGTCGCTATGCGCAAATTTACTTCCCAGCTAATTATATCTTATAATCTTTAATAAGCATAATAAACCATGTGGGCCGTTATTAATGTCATTGATTAAAACAGATTAAAGGTAAAAACATATTATATGAGAAAAAAGTCGTAATAAAAATCCCCTTGAAAGTATTAAGTATTTTTTTGTTAAGTGGATGATTATGAAACAGAATATTTGGAACCGAATTATTATCAAATTTAATATTGGTAAACAATAAGAAGATACCTACCCAAGACTGAGTCGCCACCACAAAATAGATTAATAAATAGAATTCCAATAGGTTATATCCCAATACGTCGTTCCTGGTTCGGTTGCCTGTTTCTCCACACCCGTTGGGTGTTTCAGGTCTCATTATTTCTGAGTTCCCTTGGTCGCCACGCACTCAAGTGTGTTTTGACAGAGTTTATAGATACTTTCTAATTAAAAATGTCGATCTACTTAAAGGAATGTAGATAGATAGCTAAATACAATATTACTGTTAAGGCGATACATCAGTGAAACGGCAAATAATTTTCAACGATAGGCGCGACAAAATTTTGGACTCGCTGCCATTCGGAGAGAGAACATCGAGCTGGGAACACGTCAATTTGTTTCGTGATGGCGACGGGGGTAATAATTCTTAAATCGTGTAAAGATGACTAAAAACGTTATCCATTTACTTGAAAAAGAAAACATGTCAATGAATATATTATTATTGTTACGAATAGAACAATAAACGGAACATTAAATGGACGCATGTTGGATTTATATGACATATTATATTTCGTTCGGCATGTTCGCGCATCGCCTAGTCACGATCTTTTTAGACCGTGCCTCAACTGAGGTATAGTCTTAATACACAAATAATTATGGTAAAAACACAATAACATTATGAGTAATAAGCCGAAATGAAACTAACCTTCATAGTATCTTCGATTGGGTGGTCCTTATTTTTTTCATTGACAAAATATGATTTCGACGTTTGACCCTCGGGACATTGAGATGGTGTCCCCGCACTGGTTTGATTTTCTGCTGGTTCATTTATAATATTCTTGGTAAAGATAGCCCCCATTTTTTTGATATTACCTATATTGTGAGAAATGAGTAAACAATACAAAGGAGTGATTGTACGGGGTTGACTGAAAATGGGACCTCTTGCATCAAAGGGTGAGGGGTCTTTATGGTGACGTATTGATTTATTACATTGCAGTTAAGAAGGGGTATTATAAAATATGACTTCACATATCCCGTCTGGATTCTATCCGCTTCCCGGCCATTAGAATCCAAAATAATATTGATTAAAAAAATCCATCCTCTACAATTAAATTTACAAAATTATGAAGTACTAAAAATTATTTTTAATGTTGCTCTTTCTATTTTACACAATGGAAGCTAACTTTTCGGTAATATAATAATATGGGTCTGATCCATTCATGGTTCAAAAATCAGTGGTAAAATGGTTGGCCGATTTTACTGACAAGTATAATATACCAGATTCCTGAATTTTGCAGACTGAAATTATCGGCGGCGGGTCGACTAGCTAAGTGAGATAAACACACATTATAAATAATTGGTTAACTTGTTTAATTTAATTTCTAAAAGTAAAAAAGTCTAGGGGCTCTTTTACTTAATACCTATATGAGGTTGTGCAGTGCAATTTAATCTGGTATTATGTTAATCAATATAGCAATTTGCACTCAAATCGAGCCGGTTAATTACTACATCTATCTTGGACAATATATTTATATCAATTATTAACGGTGGTATTAAAAACCAACTGGCATGTGGTACATTTGGGAGCCTGGAAAATATTATCTTCCACAGTGACCTCCCATTGTGTCTTAAGCTATATTCAATCAATATGTAACAGCAATGCTCACGTATATGTGTAAAACATAGACTCTGAATGTAAGAGAAATCGAAAAATCACGAGTAGCGCAACGCGGCATGGAAAGATGCATGTTGTGCATAACGAGTACCTAAAGATTACAAATGAACCCTATGTAGTGGGAGCGAACAAGAGTAATTAAGAGATTAAGTATTATTAGGTACTTATATTATTAAGTAAGTACGTATATGTATAAATACCTACCGCATTTGTACGGTTTGTATGCACCATTTTATGTCTTGAGAGTATTAAGAAGCAAACATTTATTCGAGCAAACATCGTATTCGAATGGGTTTTCTCCTAACGGTTTCATAACTGAGTCTTCGACGTCATACCATTAAAAGTGACCAACTGCATTTTTCGTGAAAATGCACTAAATGACTACCTACCTATCTGATATCTTACGAACGTTGCGGTTGTCTGGAGAAAAATCCCAGCTGATTTACAGCCTGGAAATGTACAAACCCGAGTTTGTAAAAATGACTATCTGCTTTAAGACACATTTTTTTAACTAGAAAAATTGAAGATCTTGGCATAAAAACAGCAAATGTCACAAAGGTCATTTTTTTCAGGAGAGGGTAAAAACATAATAATATCTTGGTTGTCAAACACATTTTTAATAATTTGACAATGAAGATTCATGGAGGATCCTTATATGCACTGTATGTATGTAAATAAAATATCAAATTGATGTTTGTTAAATAGATATTTAAAAAGAAATGAATGTGACATTTGCTGTTTTTACACAATTTTTGGACCTTTGTCGTTTTTATAACAAAATTGAAAACATGGAAAAGCAAATAGTATGAATAAAATTATAATTTTATTAAATAAAACAAAAAATATATATTTCTGTTATTTTTTAATCATAATACTACATTTAAGAAGGTTTTGACACATCATAACCAATTATTAAGCTACGTACTTACATGTTTTAAAAAAATCTTCAATTAAATATTTAAAATAAAATCAATCATGTGCATATTACTACTGATTAGTCTTTATCACTCACACCTTCACTGTCTTCTTCAACGTTATCATTTGTATCATTGTCACACGGCAAATTTTCATAAAATGATGCATTTATTGGATTTTGTAAATACTTAGTTAATTTTAAAATATCTTTTTTCTTTGCGCCTTTCAATGGAATTAAGCCATCATATGCTGGCTTAAATGCAATCGTGACTGGCATTTGATGTCTTTTCACTATATTGAATCTATCCCACAGTCCAGAGAAACTGAGATGTTTGCAAAGCACTTCTCCCTTACAATCCTTGTCTATTTTGTACATTCTAACTTGCCTAAGATGAAAATCTCTGCCGAAGGATGACTTAAAGTAAGGCTTTAACGTATCTTTAATATTTAAAAAATCTTTTTGCTCCGGTTTCTCCAGAATAAAGGGCCCAGGAGTTTTTCTGGCATCCAATACAACTTTATCCCAATCCTCTGGCACGTCTGCAAGGATTGTTTTCCTTGCACTGCTGAACAAATGAAAGTCAGCGTCATTTGGTAAAAATGTGTGCCCTCTGATAGGAAATATATGGATGACTCGTTCAATTTTTTTTAATACATGTACCACCATATACCAAAACCAAATCATAACAAAATTTTTGTTTTGTCCAGCACATCCGTCACTCAAAATATACAATGTTTTCGTGCCTGCTGGCAGATGGTGGTTTATGTAATGTAGTAACAAAGATGTTACATCATTTTGACCTCGTTTGGCGAATCCTTCATGATACGTGTACATATATACATCATTTCTGGCTAGGTCATGTATCCCAAAAATGTAATACCATAGCTGTCTGGAATAAAATACCGCATTTGTTACCATATTCGGTAAAGGCAAATTTTGCATAAAATCAAACGATATGACTGTGGTATCACTTGAACCACTTGCGAGTTCTTTTAATCTTCGCTTCGTTGTAGTAAACTGTTGTGCTTTAGCCAGGTGAAGTTGATAATCTATCTCAATCTTACGTTTTTCATCTTCAGAGAGATCGGGTAATTTCAGTTTGGTTGTAACTGAATCACAGTATGAACACGTATCGCTTCGAGGAGCTCCAAATGACAAATTATATCTAGTTGTAAATACTCTGTAGTATGTGTCATAGTTTAGTTGAAGCCTGTATTTACTTAAAAACATCTCGTGCATTTTCATAATAGTCAAATTTTCCGGAAGATACCTAACATTCTTATTTTTCGCGAAAGAATAATGACTTTGACGTGCCTTAAATGATTGTATATGAATGTGAATCAACTGAATCACTGATTCAGGCACTGCTCTTGGGCGATTTGGATGCTTTCCTCGTTTGTCCATAGGAGCCGAACCTGAAAATGTGATGTTGTCTTGAATACGTCGCAGCCGGGAATTCGTAATACCATGTATTGCCACAAATGCCTTCATACAGACTTCTTCGTTAATACCATCAGATGTAGATCGTATCTAAAGTAAATAAAGAGAAAAAATAATTAGTTTTTCAAACACATTATCATTAGGTATAATAGGTGTAATGCCTAATTTGAATGTACATTTTTTATTAATTCAATGAATACTCACTTTATATTTATATGATGCTGAATGCTTGAATATACCATGATCATTGACATCATTTATTATTATCGGAGTATTTTTTCTCGGACGTCTTCTCTTGATCGGTACTACTTCTATACATCCAGATATATAGCCATCTTGTTGATTTTTAGAATCCATTTCATAAAAATTCTCAAATATTTCTTTCCGTAAATCTTCATTTATTTTTGTAAAACAATGAAACCTCTTGCACCTGGAAACATAATAATCAATTAAGTACAATCCTACATAATATACTTTATTACAATCATACATACATTTACATAAAACAACATAGTAAATACAATGCTTTGCATTCGAAAGAAGTCATAACTTCAAAGTAATCACAGCCATTGTGAACTAAATTTAATCACACAAACTATTCAGCATGGTAAATATTTTAGTACGTATTAATAATGTATAAGTTTTTAATTGAATATATGTTATGAATACATAATTATTCCTACCTGCAATCTTCACCGATAACTTTTTTTGAGAGTCGTTTCCCAACATGATTGACATGATCACTTCCCTTTATTTTGGCGGTTTTTATTAATGTTTGCTTGGTTTTATTAACTTTTCTCTTACGAGGCGTTTCGGATGTCTGTATCCTATTACATTCCATGATAAAATATACAAACAATCGTTAAGGAACTTCATAAAATGGCAATGCCAATGACTGAACGAATGAAAGATAATTTTGACAGGTCAGGCACTAACAAGTATGGAATGTATACTAACGCCTAACGCCGCCTGGTGATAAAAGTGTGGAACTACTGGACCTTTGTTGTTTTCAAACAAAATTCCTTGGACTATTGCTGTTTTTAGAAAAGTGGCATATTTTTGAGAGCGGATTTGAGGGACTTGTAATTTTTAAAAAAAATATATCTTTGCACAGTTGTATGTAACCATACACAGGGAATATAGAAATGCAATAAAATGAAAATGGAAAAAAGTGGACATTTGATGTTTTTATGCCAAGATCTTCAATTGACTATTGGACTTGGTCCTTTTTTCATATAATATTTTACAATTTACAATACAAAATGCAAGCTCTCCGCATGAGCCGATTTTAGTGAGTAATGTTTTACCGAGTGCATAGCCAACACGCCAGTGTTGCCATAATATAATTTATAAAAACATCGCTTGTAAAATTATAACATTGGAATAAATATTCGAAATCTGGCTACACTACGACACTATGGCACACAGTCACACATATTTTCGAATAACCCATGGAAATGGTCGCGGAGGAAGCGTGAAGGAGGCGAGGCAAGTGCGTGAAAAAGTTCGTCATGTTTTGAGGGACAAACACTTGCAATAGCTCTATCTATATATTTTCTATAATGTAAGACAAAATGACCAAGTGACAGTTTGACATAAACGTTTGACGCATGAATTTTTGGCTCGCAATAAAGTCACAAAATTTGTTTATATAATGAGTCATAGATGTAGATGAATGCTGGAAATTTGTAGAAACCAAATAATATATATATATTTGTTTATTAAATTACTTTATATTTTATACATAATAATTGTTCTAAAATAGCACAACTTTTTGAGGTTATGTATTAAAAACTCAAGCATGTTATTTTTGTTTTTATTGTGAGAATTTACGCTTGTAAGTTTATATTTCTATACTAACATGTCATTCCATTGCAGAGGACAACAGTAGAAGTACCTAATAATGTTGTGGAAATCATCCCATTGACATCACAAAAAATCATAAACGTGTGCCCAGAATCACAGAATCACGGATCAGTTCAGAAGTTATTATTACCTTTACCAAAAGAATCTGTAGATGAAGCTAATAAAAACAATTCAGATCCAATTATGTACCCTATAACTGGTGGGTTTATTCAGTAATAATATACTGTCGTATGCATGAGATTCCCAAAAACCTTATAGGCTATATACTGCACGTTTGTATGCATGAGTAAAAACGTAATTAGCTGTTAAGTGACGTCACGAATGTGACATATCATGTGTCATGGTGTTCGTATTATAAAATTTCATTCCCCGATAAATAATTCAAAATTTTGAAATTGTAAATGTGTCTGAAAGTGTGCGAACGGTACCATATAAATTTGATAATTATACATGAATAATTATTATGAAATTTAAATAATTTATCAGCTATTTTATCACATGTATTTTATAATTATTCTACTGTACGAAAGGTTGTATTGCCAGTAAACTTTTCCATTTGGTGGCAACACTGAATACATTTGGTGGCAATACTGAATATTATTATGACTAACTTCACTTCAATTATTGAGATCTCAAAAGAGAATAAGAATAAATGACAGAAAATGCAAATGATTTAAGACAATAATATGTAATGATCTCTGTATAATATTATCATTTATACCAATCACCGTATGATACTATTGATGTTTCCAGTGTATTTGAGAGTTGTGCCTTGTTTATTACAGTTATCTTACAATAATTAACTAGGTAGGTAGGTGGTACCGTAATATTTTGAAGAACGCAGAATGCTTACAATTGTATATTTTAATGCCAGATACAGCAGTAGATACATATTTTTGCGGTGGTTTAGCGGAGATATTTTATCGTAATCTTACGTAAGTCCATCTTATGTCTCCATGAGAAATATTGCAAGCGAAATAGGCGAAATAAGCGAGGCATTTTATCAGTTACCTACTATCTAGATTATAGACTAGGGATCAAAATTATACGTATTTTGTAAACAGCACGACTAGGAACTGTTTTTAAAGTTCGCAAATGTTTTACAGAATCTACAAAACGAATAAGGGCCTCAACCAAATGTTTTTTGCAATGAATGCAAAATTAAAATGACATTTGAAAGTGACAGCTAGCTGAGGCAGCCATTTTTAATGGCGCGTGACGTCAGATCGCTTACGTCACAAAGAGTGTTATTAGCTATTCGATGGAAAATCGGTTAAATAGCTTATAAAGAATTTGGGAATCTCATACATACGGCCCATAGTGTGACAGCAGAAATACAGATACAATGGTGAAAATAATCACATGGAAACATAAATTATACGTCAGCTGAATGTAAAACTATTCTAAGTTACATTATTTGATATTTTTTTACGAGAGAGTTCTTTGAAACAATTACTGAAATTATTTAAGTACTATTTTTATGGATAATAATGTATGCATCGTATTTTAGTAGCGTCGATGGTAAAAAGAATGGTACATACACTCGCTTATTTATAAAGAACTGAAGTAGGCTGTTTCATAAAACACTTCTGCAAAATATTTCAAATGTGAGTTGGAATAGTTCTGCATTCGGCTGACGAAATTACATATTATTTTCAAAGGCTTATAGAATCGCCAAAAAGAAATAAATCCAGACAATAAACCCATGTTAATATGATATGATGTCAGCGACTTACGATGAAAATAACGATTTTGTTGATTCACACATATTATTTTTTTATGATCAGCTGAAGATTCACCTGAATCCGATATAGACAATTCTTATGCTAAAGATTATGTTCCAGTATGGTAAAACCATGGATGTTGATTATCTTGTTTTGATAATAATAATGCTTTGTTTTTTTGTTGCATTTTATATTACTTAATGATAACATTAAAAAAACAATGCACAATTTGTCTTGTTTCTTATGATGATGTTTACTATGAGTACCTACTTAACTAACTGCATATTTCTATATATTCTATGACAAGTAAAATTGACCAACCTGACTCTTTATTTTTTTTCTCATAAAATAAATAAATTTCTTATGTTCTAAAAATATAAATTCAATGGTCTAAATCATATCTATTTTCAAATTGTAAAAGAAAGTATTCAAGCTGTAAATTGTATTGATCATCTGATTTTAAAAAGAGACTTCTACAACTTTTTTAATTATACTTATGAAGATATTATATATAACGTTTTAACTAATACGAAAATAGGAATGGAGCTATCGCACTCCGATTCTCCCGACTTATTATTCAAGTCCAAATTTAGCAATCAAAATGTAGTCCAAATTTTTACTGATGGAAGCAAAATTCCCGATTCACCTTCCGTAGGCGTAGCAGTGTTCTTCCACCAATCCAACACGTCGGTTAGCAATAGTGTCCACAGATTCACTTCCATCTATACAGCAGAGTGCTTATGCGAAGCCACTAAAATTGCACTTAATTACAAAAATAAAAATATCAACATTTTCACTGACTCCTTAAGTTTGATTCAGTAATGATGATTCATGCCTTTCAGATCCAGTGACTGCAATCATATAAGAAAGGATAAGTATATGCTCAGAATATCAGTCCTATGCGACATTTCTTTTACCACGGGAAAAAAGTCGACCACAAATCGTAGTCCTCAGTTCCCAATGAATACGACAAAATATTCATCAGAATCACCTTCGCCTTGCGCTACTAAGAATTTTCCAGGGTTTTTGCAAGGCGGTTTCATAGGCCCTGGCCGAATTCAAATTAGCAATACCCGATGCGGGTAGAAGAACAGTTTTCAATAAGGCATATTCTCTCAGCCGGCACAATTTTCATTTGACTAGCATCAAGTAGAGTAGTTTGCGTGCCAAAGTCCTTAAGAAACCTCGATATTAAATGCGAGGTATCCATAATGGCATCTAGAAAAAAAAAGTCTGATTCACTCGCTCGAAAATCCAAATTTCAGCATCAAAACTAATACCTAACTACATTCTTAATATTAGAACCAACATTTCCAAATTTAGCAATAGTAACGAACACGGTTCAAATATACAGATATACCGGATTCCAGCACATAAAGGAATTAATGGCAATGAAATTGCTGATCAATTGGCAAAAAAATCTGTAAAATACCCATCAGAAAATATAAGAATTCCATACACAGATTTTAAAGCCCAGTTTAAACAAAAAATGAGCTAAAATAACGGTAACTATTTAGAAAATCTTGGGAAAGAAAAGGGAACACACTATTATCAAAACTATTATAATAGATGTCCTAAAACTTGGTTTAGTAAACATTGTAAAATAAAGCGAGATGTAATAATGACAATAGCTAGAAGCAGGTCAGGGCATTACAGTCTCAACGAATCATTGTACAAAATTAAAGTGGTAGATATACCTCAGTGTCAGTGTGGGCATCCCACTCAAGATCTTAACCACATTGTCTGGCAATGTAATGCATATGACCAGGAGAGAGAGGTGGTAATGAATAAATTGGGAAAATGCAGGTTATACCCTCCTTTCACGATTAATTCGTTCCTGGCTAAACCAAATTTTTCAGTTATGAAAATTGTACATGAATTTCTCCAGAAATGTAACGTAAATGTCTAGTGTATAGTGTACCAAAAATGTAATTCTGTATTATTAATAATGTAACTATTTATGTCTGTAGTTAAAAAAGTGTATGTATACTTTTGTAAACCATTGTAAAGCAGAATAGCCTTCCATTCAAAGAAGAGCTCAATTGCTTCCAAATAAAGAAAAAAAATCATATCTATTACTTACATTTAAAAAAATTAAATGTTATTATGTAAAAATGTGCATACTGTATGCATTTAAGTACCTTGCTAAACACAAAAATGGTTCTACTGTAAAATGGTGTTTTTGCAGTTGGACACTTTTAATTGTATGTAATTTTGAATCATGCGACCGATTGAATGTATAAGAACACACATCGCAATTAAATGGCTTTTCACCACTATGCGTTATTTGATGTGTTTTTCCCGGTAAGTACGTATCGTAACTGTAAGGATTTAGACTATCTTATAGTATGTCTTATAGTATGTTCTGATACAGTCAATCGGTCGTATGATTCAAAATCACAATAGATGACACAATATAGTAATGAAGAGCCGTTCGAATACGATGTTTGCTCATACACATGTTTGCTTCTTCATAGTCTCAAAAGACAAAATGATGGAAAAAAGTGTTCATGTGATGACCACCCAGGCTTTGAGAAAACCATATAAATATTTTGTGTCCACACCGGGTTGAAACTGGAGCTCCCGGATGAAAAGCCAGTACTTTGCGCACTGCACCACGAGAGCTGTGGAATACGTAGGTACTGTCTGCCAAAAGCAATCGAGAGATTGCACTATAATTTTGTATGAGAAAGAGACTTTGGGAAAACACAAAATGTTATGATTATGGTTAGGTATAATATGACGCCGCTTGAATAATGTCTTCAAAAGGGACCTTCCACTGTGCCTAAAGCGCAAAGTGTTTAACCAGTGTGTGCTTCCCGTGATCACATAATATGCGTGTGAAACATGGACCCTAAGTAAAGCCTCCCCCAAACCAAAGCGAATATTCGCAGCGAATTCGCAACGCCCTCGCTATCGCTGTCGCTACCGCTTGGATTTGATGCGAATTTCGCGTTTGGCCCCACACCAAAGCGTCAGCGACGCAGCCATAGACTAAATAATTTTATTTACGCGCCAGATTTAAAATTGTAAATATTATTAATATTTTACGCCAATTATTCTATAATTTTTATGAATTAAATATAAAAAATACACGTACACTATAGCGCTTTCAGAATTGCTACAACTTTTACCCACTTTGCGTAAAGTGTATTTTAATTATCTGAAACAAGGTGGCAGCATTGGATGCAGCCATAGACTAAATACATATACGAATGTCAAAGTGACAGTTGTGTGTTGACAAAATGTACACGTCTTCTGAATGCTTATTACACGCTGAAGATATAATGAGATGGCGTGCGACAAATTACATCGACATTTAATATAACCTTACTTTATGACAGGGCAAGATTGCCATGGCTCATAGGTAAGATAGATTTACTCAGTTTCATAACTGCACATATTATAAATAAGCATTTACCATGAAGGGTTAACAGGATTTGAAGGTAATATGCTATTGAAATAACATGTCTCCGTTATTTGAATTGTAGGTTTTGACTATTTTGCGTTTCTACGCAGAGGGAGCGTACCAAAAACGGGTAGGCCAAGTCTTCTGCGCAATGAGCCAGGCATCAGTAAGCAGATGCATAGGAAACGTGTCCGATGCTATAATAGCAGTGCTTAGTAATACTTACATACAGTCGCCATACAGCGCTGACAGTCTTTAGTGTTGTGTTGATACCCTCTGATCAATTTATACAATATTACAATGTACATGTCATGTAACTAGAGTAACTGCGCATAGACACAACAAGTAAATTACCTACTCAATAAGAATTTAACGGGAATATTATTTTGTGTCGGTAAAAATATTTTTTAATTTCAGACTTCAAGAAAGGGCAGGTTTCCCGAAAATCATTGGGTGCATTAACTGCACCCATGTGCGAATATACCCGTCATACTTGGAGACTTTCAAAAATGAGCGCAGAAAATTTTCTGTAAATGTGAAATTCGTAATAAAATCTATGTTGTTTCTGATACATTCATATTCATTACGTATAATATCATAACATGACATTTATTTTTATGCAGGTATCTGACATGTCTGACATGGACATTCTGGCAGTGAGTGCCAGATTTCCTTTGAGTGTTTATGACCAATTCATATTTAGTGGATCGTTGGTAAAAACTGAAATGAAACATCTACAGAACGACAAGAATTGGGAATTTTGTTTTATTAGGGAAGTATGTTAAACTTTACTTTACTATGGCAGTACCAGTAACAAATATTTTTGTTTGGTTTATATTCATCCGTATTTTGTACAGGTACTTCAAAGGAATCAAAATTTTGCATAGGTATGAATATGATATTTAATGAAACAGTTTTTTAATTATTTAAATCCTGATTTCTAATATTTTTACAACTTTCAGTCGAAAACATATTCAAATTAACAGACTGTGTATATTGAAATCATTCTAGTGCCACCATAGGCCAGCCAGACTCACTACACGGCTGCCCGCTGTTTGACCAGGGATGTGATTGAGTGTTTTTGGATAATGGACCACACCAGATCGCATAGCTACAGCAACAAGTGCAAGACCAACCGTGGCTATACATACAGTATACATGTATATATTAAATATAATTTATGTATATTTATTTATGGCTTATACACCGAAACAAAATATGTCACTTAACTGTACTTGAATATTTTTGCAGGATCATTCAATAAAAAATACTTGGTTTAGGTTAAGAAAGTTTTAATAATCATTTTTGCACAGAATACAAGAAAAATATTTATATAATTATTAGAATTACAATGAGCTTTAAAAGTTACACGATATTGTAATAAAATGGACAAATATGAAAAAAAATAACAATAAATTGTATATAGATAGGTAGACAGGGTTCAGATGATTCTGGCAGTGCAGGCGACTCATTTAGGTGTCAGTATTGTTACTTTCAAATGACAATAACACCATTCCAATGTGATTCGGTCGTGCCAGAAGACTCTGTCCTTCCTCTATTTAGTAACCGGGCGTTTTACAACTTTAAATGAAAATTAAGTGGGTATATAGATAGTATATTTTTTCTAGTATAATATTATTTAATTAGGTGACTTTTTATTTCTTTATTACTTGAAATGGTGTTTATATGGTAGATGGATTATAATGGTTTTGAAATATAGTTATTTTTGTTAATTCTACTTTAACTGAGTCATTTACCTTGACAGCTGTTTCGGCACATAAACTCATTTTCGGAACATTCAACAATAATTTGTGATTATAAAAGAGCTACAGGTCACGTAGCAAATTAAATACGCTTAGTTAAATAATAAATACATACCAAATATTTTACAAAATACACCACATACATCCATCTAATATGGTATATAAAATACAGATTCAAGTATCAAATAATTCTTGGATAAATAGATGTTTATGTAAGTATATGTTTTTTTAAATACTTACATGATACTGTGTTGTATAACATTTAAATTTATATTTTTGATTTTGATTTACATACTTAAATGTACCTACATAAATTTGTAATGTACAGTAGGTACTTAATTACATTTTTAACATTAGGAAATTACCATTATTCGATTCTATCCACCCGCCATGTCTATAATCACCCCAACGCTGGATAGAAAGAGACATCACACAAAATTGGCTGTTTGATAATAAATGGTAGTTGAAAAATATTTTAGAGTATGATTATGTCCATAGAAACAGGTTTTAAGTCATTCATATTTGTCCGAATAATGTGTAGCAGAAAAATAGAAATTTTAAAAAGGGTCTATTCAGTATTCACCCCATTCTACGGCAAACATTTTTCTTAATAAAAATAGGTACATCAATAGAGGAATCATAAAATGGACCTTGGCCCTCGCCCACGCCTTATTCATCCTTGTATATTATATTATCACACTTAATGTTTTGGAAAATTCATTAACATTGTGCACAAATGCCACTTTTGTTGATTGACACTTCACTTAGTTGATCTCTTTGTTCACGTGAAGTACAATAAAAGTATGTAGCAGCGAAGAACTAGAGACCGAAAATAGTAGAAGGAGCTAGAAGAGGCTTTCATCTAGCAGTGGAATGACCCCGACTGATGTTGATGATGAAATATTATTTTATTCCTGTTAATGCCGGGGGTTTCATTTTTAATTTCTTCTGGTGCTTTGTACCTACGTTGAAAGGTTGAAGATCTTTGCTAAAATTAAATTCATCACAAAGCATTAGTATATCTCCAACATCGTTCAGGTAGGTATCCATGATGATAATATAATATTATGTACTTAGAGGAGGTACCTGACCTTTATATTTACATGCACATAAAATTATTAATCTTATTGCCTAATGCAGACCAAGATATACCTACCTACATAATATTACATGAACAGAAGTTTAAGAACATCTCAATTAAGTTTAAAATGTTTGTAGGTAGGTATACAAATTAATGTGAAACAGAAAACATTGGTTATGTTAGGTAGGTACATGGAACATGTAGATATTATCTTGGTTCGCGGTCGGCACTGGGCAAAACCAGTTTATTAGCTCAATATACCTATACATAATGAAGGAAATATATACCTAGTAGGTATATAGGTACATAATATCGTTTTTGTGATTGAGGTCTCTTGAGATCAAAAAACAAACAACCTAGGTACCTATGTCCTACTGTAAATAACCCGATAGTAAGTAGTAAGGTTTTTGGTCTAAAACCTTACAAAATACCACAATGACGACATGGAGTACCTACTTATCTACCTATATGTATATTATATCTTTAGCTACAATAGAAATGCTATGCTGCATAATGTTAGATGCAAAAAAATAATCTTAGACTACCTATCTAACCTAAAAAAATATTATCAACGAATATAAAATGGGTATTTACGTGACCGATACCGAATATGATTGAAGTAGGTATTGTAAATGATACGTATCTTATCTATGAATGATACCTAATTATAACATTATTGATATGACTGCTCGAAAGTCGAAACCAAAACGTCAAACGATCGCAATAAGTTAGAACTGTCAGTGCCCTAACAATCAAAGTTATAAAGTTTCTGTTATTAAAGGCTGTGCATGACGCAAATTAATAATATGTATTTTTTAAATATCGGGACCTTAGATTAAAGTTATTTATTTATAATAGCGTATTCATCCTGTCAAAAAACTTTACATACTTTGGTTAGACAAAGATAAAAGATATTATTATGACGACCTTCATACCATTTTCAACAATTTCCCTGCCAATTTCATCCCATATCTTATCTTTCTTTCTCATGTTTTGTAGTCACTGTCAGAGAAATTATAAAGGATTGGATATTTCCGGACCAACTCGATCAGCTGCTCAATGTCTTCGCCATTTTGATTTTACTAATTCCCTTGGCGAAATTGTCCGCCGCGAATAAATTCGCTGTCGACAGAGTTCCCGAAAATCGCAGCGAATATTCGCTGCAAATTCGCACTCAAGACGCAAGGCGGTCGCGCAAGCGTGCTCTGTCCCGTAAGCCAATACGAGCTTGATTGGCGAATAATTCGCTGCGAATATTCGCCGCGAATATTCGCTTTGGTTTGGGGGAGGCTTAAAAGAGAGATTCAGAAACTTAAAGTAGCACAACGTGGTATGGAGAGGTGCATGCTGGGCATAACTCGAAAGGACAAGAACAGCAATGAGTGGATAAGGAAGCAGACAAGGGTTTGCGATGTAATAGAGTTTACTAAAAGCCTTAAATAGAGATGTGCTGGACACATCGCTCAAAGAAGAGACAATCGTTCGACAAATCTAGTTGGGTAGTTCTAGCTAGTTCTCAAGTGGAAGCAACTTGAAGAGGCCTTCATCCAGCAGTGGATAGATTTAGGCTGATGATGATGATGATGATGATGATGATGATGATAATATGACGTAATATAAATAAAAGATGTGAATGGGTATTTTATTTCCCAGAGCGGGATTATGTATATTTTATTAAACAGTCAACATCAATACAATTTTCAGTAGGTACAACATACATTATATTTTTGAGTGTTACAGGAGTATATTATATTGTCAAATCTGCCTAAGTAAGACCGGTTGGATTAGTATTTAGACCGCACCATTAATATTACACTAATATTTATTCTATATTACAACGTTTACATTAATTTAGAAGGGATCTTTATTTAGCTACATATTTTTTCAGACTTATACGCGGGTAAATGTGAACTCTGCCATTCTTGGTGCTGTTGGCTTTTGTGTCTCTGATAATTACCTTAGGGATAAAGGGCATCCGTTGTTTGTTCTCCCAAGATGATATACAGTGTGGAATCTTTACGGCGATAGGTGGCGGTTTGGAGAACTACATTCCCTCCTCTCGTTTTTCAGTACTTACAATAGGTACTTCGCAATCGAAAACCATTGACAATTTTGGACACGAGCGCCGCTAGGTCTCGCGTTAAAGGTATAGCAGTCTAGTGACCCATGTATGTACAAAAACCAATAAAAAACACACAAAAACTTCAAACAGTTAGCGGCAGAAGATAGCTGCAATATGGACGAAGAAGGTCGATCCGTGTCGTATAGCCTCTTAGAAATCTACAAAAAATCATTTTACATAATGAATAATATACTCGTAACTAACAACTGATAAGCGAGACAGTGGTTTTAAGATAAGAGAAATAATTAGATACCTAGGTTAAGTTGTTTCATAACTTTGCACTCCGACTCTAGGATAAAAATGTTGTCATATTTTAAAAATAGGTAATTATTTTACAAATATTTTACAATATATTAAATGTATCAATTTATTTATTTATTACTACATAATAAGATTATATTAAGTGTGAATATCATTTGATCTGATAATAAACCTCATGTTTAATTTTAAAGCGAATATCAAAAAATACGAAGCTTACAACTTGAGAAATAATTAACATTTTGAGGGGCTCAAATTATTAAGGTGATACATCAGTAAAAGGGCAAATAATTTTCAATTATAGGCGCAACGAAATTTTGGACTCGCTGCCATTCTGAGAGAGAACGTCGAGCTGGAAACACGTCAATTTGTTTCGTGATGGCGATCGGCGTATTAATTCTCAAATCGTGTAAAGATGACTAAAAACGTTACCCATTTATTTTAAAAAGAAAACATGTCAATGAATATATTATTATTGTTACTGATAGAACAATAAACATAACATTAAATGGATACATGTTGGATTTATATGACAAATAACATTTCGTTTGACATGCGTCATTTGCACCCGTGACCCGCAATCCGCGTATCGCCTAAGCACGATCTTTTTAGACCGTGTCTCAACTGAGGTATTTCCTTAATACTTACGTAATAATTAATGTTTTAAAATGAATATATTTACCCCCCTGGGCCCCTCAGATGATGGTTTCTTAAACCCTGACGGCTTAAATTATTAAACATGGAACATGCTTTGCCTACTGATTCTCTGAATGATGGTTGTTCTAATTCAAAGGAAAATTTATTTGTCAAAGTAGGTAACCGAATCCGAAGGATTCAAACAATTGTACTTTTCTGAAAATTATGTTAGTACAATAATAAAACTAAAGAAGTAATAATAACAGACGAACAATACGTCATACAGAATCAAGGCTACTTATCCAAATCTATGAGGCTACTGAACGTAAAATGAAGATAATCAGCGCGCGTAAATAATCGGGGTGGAGCGCGGGCTGCGCGTCCAAAGTTATTCTACGTCTATTTTTCGTAAAGTCTTTGCGTCGGAGATCATGAGTAAAACATGTTCCATGTTAAAATAACATTCAAACTATGACGTGTCAGTAGCTAGAAGAACGTTAAGCCAGCTTGTGTATACAGGCACGATAGGCTATCGATCATCCAAGTAGCTCGCATTCGAGCTACTCGCGAAAAGCATTCTATTCACTGGCATATTATAATATGTCTGAGCATATTCAATACAAATGTATTTTTAAAGCCATCATTTCCGTGTTATTTTCCAATAAGATATTATAATATTATTATTAGATTATAATATATTTATTATATATTTATTAGAATTGCCATCCAGGTAGTGGCGCACCCAGGGGGGGGGTCCATAATAGATGAATAGGAGAAAAACAGCTTTTTTTTTTAAATACACAGTCACAAGGGTGAAAGTTTATATTATTTCGAGTAGAGAATATTTAAAATGAATAAATTCCACATTTTGATAATGCAGAAATATTAGAAAGCGGTAGTTCTTCAGCAATTCACAGAAAAGTCAAAAATACCTAAAGGTGGACTTGGCGGATTTTGAAATATAGCGACACAAATGCACTAATACTTTTTTTGTCCATTTTCAATTCCAGCATAGTCGCTGTTAGTCAATTCCAATCCGCCAGTCGCTGATGACACGCTCAACGGTTACCGCCGTTATGCCTCCAATTTAATAAAAACCATGAGAAACTGCACAAATATACCGCCGTGTATTGTGAAAATATGTAAAAATAATTATATGAAGTAGAAAAGAGCCTATGGGACTAATTTACATTCTCCTCCTTGGGCCCCTCCCCAATATTAAAGCCTGGGTGCGCCACTCCCTCCAGGTGCATAGGTAATATTATGAATTTGTAAAACATTAATTATATTATAGGTATGTATATGTATTATTAAACCTCACCGAATTCAAGTATATACGTTTACATTCCTGAAACATGATCTCGTCAGCTTCATCGAAATAGTCTTCAGTATAATTTAGATTGACGATGACCTGCAAACAGACATTAAACGTTGTTATTAAAACAGATTAAAAGTAAAAACATATTTTACGAGAAATAGGTCGTAGGTAATAAAAATGAATACACAATATAAAAAAAGCACAAAGTACCGACAAGCCTAATCTGAGATACCTATATGGGTTTAATGAAATATTTGTTATTAAGAGGACGTCCGCAGACCAAATGCCGCCCTGAGCAGCATAAAAATGCCACCCTATTTTTTATAGGTACAGTATTTTTCGTTATACTTTCATGACTAAAACATCTAAGAAATGTGTTGTATGTATACATTACTGATAAAATATATACTTCTAAATCTAATTTAAATGCTATCCCTGGACTTTATTTTTTTGTCGGGTTCGCGATGTCTAGTTTACTTCCGTTGTCCTTGGACATCACGTTCTTCACAGTCACTCGCGAGTTATGGAATTTTTCAGGTGTATTTTTAAATGTACCTATCTGAAACCGTAGAATTGCAATATTGTCTATCAAAGCAGAGATGGCACCTAAGTTAGATTTAGTAGTATAGGTACCTATATCTTGTTAGTAATGTATCCATACAACTCAATTCTTAGATATTGGAGTCATGAAAGGATGATAAAAAGTACTGTATAAGAAAATGTGGCGGCATTTTGGCACTGCCTAGGAGCAGCATTTTGTCTAGGGACGTCACTGGCAGTATCTAGGCAGATACCCTGAGCACTTAGGTGTGTTTCGATTAAGTTTACAGATAATTTTATTTCTGATGAAAAATGTCGATCTTCAAACAATGTAGGTACCAATATAACTAGATACAATATTACTGTTCATACTTAAATAATTATTATTATTGTAAAACATATCATTAAGAGAAATAAACCGAGATGAAACTGACCTCTCTAGTTTTTTCAATTGGGTGGTCCATATTTTTTAAATCGACAAATGATATTATCGAGGTTCGATATTCCGGACATCAAGATGGTCTCCATCCATCAATTTGATTTTCTGCTGCTTTGTTTCTTATATTTGTAATGATAACCATAATTTTTCTGATATTATATTGTGACAAAATGACTAAACAATAATTACAAAAGAGTGATTGTGTTATTTCGGGTTGACTGAAAATGAGACTTCTTGCATCAAACCGTGAGGGGGTGTTTATAATCTAGTATTGATTTATTACAAAACAGTTAGGAAGGGGTATTATAAAATATGCCATTACATATCTCGTCTTTGTTTATAACCGCTTCCCGGCCATCAGTATCCATATTTTTATTGATTTTAAAGAAATACAATATCCTCTACAATACCTAATCAAATTAGGTGCCAATTTAATAAAAAAGTGTTACTTACATACTAATGGTATTTAAAATATTGCTCTCACTTTTCGCTTTTGCTTCTCATTCGTAGTAACGTCATCAAAAAATTTTTCGCCAATTAACATTATGTGCATCCGATCCATTGATGATTCAGTCAGCGGTAAAAGGTAGGGTGATTTTACAGTCTTAGCCGTCCCTGTGGGTCTATTCTATACTTGAATACGTGTATTAAATAAGGCTCTAAGTACCAAAAAGTAGTATTGCCTGTAGTTACAAAATACCAAGTCATTGCAGTAAAATTTCATAAAGCAGACCTTTTGAAAAATGGAGTTTTACAGTGTGAAGTAATCATGGCAGCTTCTATAATTTTAGGTATTAAGAACTCGCAAGTGTCAACACACCATCGTCAGCTATTTTATATTGAATGATGTTGACCACTGCAGTGCTACTTACACTATTATAAATAAAACACGCCAACGGACTTACAACGTCGACAGGTTTAATTATTTTGCTGTATTTTTTTGACTTGCTTGAGGCACTTAGACTATAGTTGAAGTTATTGGCGTTGGTATGTAGAACATTTTTCTATAAAAATGTCAGTTTTTATTATTTTGGTACTTAGCGCCTTAATTAATACACGTATTCACTTATCGAACACTAAAGTGATAAATAGTATCAAACTTAGGGTAGGTTTGTATCAAAATATTAGCACTTATTGTAACAATTACACGAAGCTGGTTTTTATTGTTGCGATAAGTGCTATATTTTAACAGCACCTGTCTTGCTGCTGTTAAAATATCGCACTTATTGCAACAATAAAAACCAGCTTCGTGTAAGTGTTACAATAAGTGCTAATATTTTGATACAAACCTACCCTAAGTTTGATAATATTTATCACTTTATCACTTTAGCGGTCGATAAGTATAGAATAGACCCACTGGAGTTATTAGCAAGTCTTATTGTAACAATTACAATAAGTTGGTTGGTATTGTTGCAATAAGTGCTATATTTTAACAGTGCGTCTCTTGGCTGTGATAAAATTTAAAGCGAGAGCGAGAGAGAGACAGTTTTGACTGATGATATGACTTACTAATTGTAACAATAATTATAATACCTCAATACATAATGTATGTAATAAATACTATCACTTTATCACTTTAGCGGCCTCATGTATAGAATAGACCCGCTAGGATCATAATCCGCTTCCAAGTTAGGTCATATGAACAAAATCCACCGACAGTAAAGCGTCAATTACATTGACCTACTTTACGAGCTGCTTGTTGGTGAATTTACAATCTGCCTGTAAAGTCGCCCAGTCTCATTATTGAACAAGCTAACAAGCAGATTGTAAACAATCTACCTAGAAAAGTTGAAAGCTGGTCAACTTTGCACGCTACACGCAAGCGTGTGGGCCTACTGCGTCTGCGCAGTAGAGCGCAGTAGCAACACCCGGTAAAAAAACGAACTACATTCTGTCAAAATAGTCGCTGGCTTGTGGCTTCTCAGCGAATGGAAAGTTTTGTGTGTCATCATCACAATCGTAGTAGCTGAATCGCCCGCTTTTAAATTCGCCAACAAACAGCTCGTAAAGTAGCTCAATGTAATTGACGCATTACGTGGGCGAAGTCAATGCGAACGCGATCGCGACGTGGCTTGAAGCGATATAAAGCAAAGCGATGCGAAGCGGCTAAAAACTTTTAAAAACATAATAATAATTATTGTCGGTAGAGCAATTCATTGCAATGATTTATTAGGTTCCGTCAACGCTGTCGCCGGCCGGCCAAATGAAAACAATGTGAAAAGTACCTAATAAAAGTATATGGGGTTCTGCACGATAATATTAATATTTAGGCGTTATAAATTATTTCGTGCATTGGCTTTACTCAACCAACAAAATACAATAATGATACCTACCTATTGTTTGGCTAGTACATATATTATAAAAGAAAAATTGCGTAATTAAATTGTAAAAGTGTCAAACTAAACTGGGGTACATCACTAGATATATTCTACGTTTTTTTTTAAATATGCATTAGAATTAAACAATATTTACCTATTTTTTTTAAATAATTATCTAGGTCTAACACATTAAAAATAAATACTATTCATTAATAATGTTTTTTGGATAGCACATGAAATAAAAATGTAGGTAGATAATAATATGTGTTTCAAAATCCTTCGTATGTTTAGTTCTCGTACAATTTCAGGTTAAAAGGTTATTAATCTATTTCTAAGTTTCTAAACTACTAAACTAAACTCTAAGTTTAAAAACGTCACAATATCCACCATATTGGTTGCAATACTTCCCACCAAACAGCTGATTAACATATTGAATTTAATAACATTTAAGCATATTAAAAGATACTATGTTTTGGTCACCCCATACTCGCTTAGTTAGAAAGAGTTTGTTTGTTTTAAATTTAATATAGTGACCATTACTTTTGAGGCACGTATCGGCGGCGACTTTTTAATAATACTCTAGTAGACGGACCACATATAAAAATATCATATTTTCAATTCTCAAGGGCATTTCTGTAGAGCGTCCCCATAACATTTCTACATCTGACATGATGAATGTATGATAAACGTCACTTTCGCCGCGTCCAATTCGCGCAAAAATATCAAACCAACTGTTTCTGTCCCGCCACGCTTCGCAACGCTCACCAGGCATAATCTGCACTTAGGCCACAACAGGTGGCTTTGACTGTTTGATATTTTCGTGCCGCGCCGTGTCACGTCGCATTCGCATCGACTTCGCTCACGTAAGACGCCCAGTTAATATACTTGAAGTTTGCGGTATGAAATTATCGGTGGCGGGTTGACTATCTAACTGAGATAAACACACATTACCATGGCCCCCACTAAATGACGCGGGCCCTCAGGCTAGGATGTTTGGCGGCCCCCCCTACCTATCACTAAGGGTGAAGGCAGTGTGACGCGCTACATTAGCGTTTACCATGGAGTAGGTACGCGGTAAAATTAAGGTGTATTTTTAGCGATTTTTAGTATTTTTAATATGTACATCCATTTGAACTATGGAGTTGTCGAGTATCGGCACACAGTTAAAAAATGCATCGCATAATTAAATATTTTAATTATTACTAATCACTGAAGTGAAATAGCGCCTCAGGCGACTTTTTTTTTACTATTAGAGCAAAATTGTGGTCTGTGTTTATCTCACTCATCTGGTCGGCTCGTTACGCCGGGCTAGAGCCCTGTCAGCTCCCTCCCCTTGTGGGGGTCATTCACATTACCTACAAATTTGTTTAAAAAGTGAAAAAACTCTAGAGCTATTTTACTGAAAATATGTGGTTGTGCAGTGCAATTTAATCTGATATTGTGATGAATAATAAAGTAATATAATTATATACTAAATGATAATTCATTTGTAGAATAGTACCTATGTTTTATTTTTCCAGTCACCTACGTTTCGCAGATAACATTATTGTCTTTGCTATAGACTCAGAAGACCTTCAGAACAAGATGCTGAAGCTTGCAAAATATGTAAGTCGCAGAACGAAAAGCGATTCACATCAGTGGCAATCGAATTGACCAGGTCAACAACTATGTCTATCTTGAACAATACTTAATGGCGGTATGTATGACGAGATGCGAGCAAAAACCAACTTTACTGGCATGGGGTACATTTAGGCGCCTGAATACTATCTCTTAAAAAGTGATCTCCCATTGTGTCTTAAGCAGTGGCCGAATCATCGAGTCTGGAAGGTTTTTCAAGTTTCGAGTAAATCACGAAAAACGGTTGTGCATGAAGCATTAAATGTATTCTTTTTTTGTAACTGTCTTCAAATGTGTTACTAAATGTGATACCTATAACTTTTTAATTTGTATGCAGATAACTTGTGACATAAAATATATTCGTTTAAATAATGTGCAGAATGGTTTTTGAAACTCATTGTCGAAGATAGTGGCTTTTACATCCCACCTTTAAGAACAGAGTGGTTTTTGTTACTCACTTTGCTAAAATAACACGGTGCTAAAAATCCAGTGGCGCGCCGTGTGATTTTAAAGAATATAAATTCATTTTGACTACTTCTATGCATTTTATGAAATTAAACACCAATAATATTTGAAATTTAATTTAATTATACGTTTCTTATAAGTTTCAAATTTTTAAAACATATTGTATAGAATTATTTATTTAAAAAGAACTAAATCGATGATTTTTTGGCAAAAAACGTTTGGGAGTTTTCACATAATATAATATGCTAGGCTAAATCAGGCGGGAGTAAAGGGTTTCTTTTTGTAGATCAGAAAATAACACGATAAATTAAAGTATCTAAACTTTATGAAAAAAGTATGGGACGCCTATGGATTATTCACCAAAAAAGCCGCCAAAACACGGATTAAAGTGTCAAATTGTGTTTACCTTTCTTTGCATTGCATTCTGCGTTTCCATGCATCTGGATTCCTTGAACGCTTCCTTGAGATTCCAGGAAGAGAATTCGTAACGATTGAACGGATTATACGATTGAAAACGACAAAATATCAACAGCAAACTAGAGCGTTTTACCTCACCGAGTGTAGATTCAGTACTGCGGCCATATTGCATTGTTATATGAATCGCGAGTCCTGATTGGCCGATATCACTTTAAATGCTTTTTGAAACTCAGTTCGCATACGGAGTGGTTTTTGTAAGTGAACCAAATATTTAAAATGATTTCCTGACGAGATTTAATGCAATTTGAAACTCTCACCCGGATAACTAGATAGATTTTAAGGTAGGTAATGAATTAAATGGCAACCAAAGGTCATTTTCGTAAAAAATCGTCCAGAATGGTTTTTGAAACTCGATGATTCTATTCAATCAATGTGTAGGTACCACGAATGCTCACGTAGATATGTGTGTGAAACATGGACTCATAATGTAAGATAACAGTGATCGCATTTATGTGGGGTATCAGCGGTATTTATGAATTTATGTATTTTTTTAATACAATTCGTTGTACATCTGTTGCATTATTTATATGGCTATTTTTATCGCTATGCGCAATGAGATTATTAATGGACGACGCACTCAATACAGTAGCTAGCAAGTAAATTCGCGCATTCGCATGTATAGGTAGACGTCACGCAATTTCCATTATGCGATATCACGCATCGGGAATTTATAGCAATATGACCTTTATTGTAATGGCGTTAGAGCAGTGTTTCTAATGTCAATGTTCATTTGAGCAAACCCGTTCGAATCGAACCATTCGGCAGAACCAACAAAAAGCATCAGGAATTTATAGCAATATCACCTTTATTGTAATGGCATTAGAACAGATTATGCCATTCGGCTGTCCCGACAATAAAGTGAGTGTCATTTTTTTTCCCAGATGATTCGTCTATATTAATGTCATTGGCTATGCGTCATTCTATGGCTCTTGAGACATCCAAGCAGCGACATCTATGAAAAAAATGTTGCAATCATTTGGTTTTACTCCGGAATGTGTTAATAATAAATTTGCGTTCTCTCAAATGGCTTGTCTCTCTCTGTCACAGAACATACATTACAATTAAATGGCTTTTCACCACCATGTGTCATTTGATGTGTCTTGTGATAGACTGCGAAATCTTTAACATGAGACCTAGCGGCGGCGGTCGTGTTGTATCTTGTCTATGGTTTTCGATTTCGAAGTATTGTAAGTAATGAAAAACGAGAGGATGAGATGTAGTTCTCCAAGCCGCCGCCTATCACCGTAAAGATTTCACACTGTATCATAGGCCCTCCTCCCACGGAGCAACTGAATTCCGCTGGAACTGAAACTAAAATTCCAACCAGTATCTAGCTAATGTATTTCAATGGCAGCTCGCTAAGGGCGAGACTCGAATCTCTTAGTTTCGAAACGGTCGCGAGGAGGCACGCATGCAACGCAAGTTTCCAGTCACCGTGAAACATGAGTGGTACCAATGTCAGTAGATTCGATGAAAAATCATATTATTTTCTTACCAAAATGGGTAGCACTGCGTAACAAACGTCATGCTATAAAAACCATAACAACTCAACACGTCAACAGTACAAGACAGTGGCGCACCCAGGATTTAATATTGGGGGGGGGCAAGGAGGAGAAAGTAAATTAGTCCCATTGGCTCTTTTCTTCTTCACAGCCTAATTTCTCGTTGTCTATTGCACTCGGTGTACCTACACCATGGTCCCCACATCCTGAAACGGGCCCTCAGGCTAGGATATTTGGCGGGCCCCCTACCTACCGCTAAGATTAAAGGCAGTGTGAAATATTACATTAAGGTTTTTCAAATTGTGTTTTAGTTCAAATTAAGGGTACAGTGAATTATTGGCGATTTTCAATAGGTACATCCACTTTAATAATGGAGCTGTCGAGTATCGACACATAATAATCAAAAATATATTGCACAATTATATATGTAATTGAAAATGTTCATGGCCATGAAGTATAATAGCGCCGCAGGCGACTTTTTTTACTATTAAAGCTAATTTATGATGTGTGTTTATCTCACTTATCTCGTCAACCCGACACGCTGGGTCCCCCACAGCCCGGGCCCCCAGGCTAGAACCCTGTCAGCCCTCCCCAGCCATGACCTACACCACTCCGGAATTCGGGTGGACACCGAGAATTTTTTGATAGTTCCTTTAGGGATTGGGTTTCTAAAAAAACCTGACATTAGTGTTTCGAAATTTTTGTGTTAGAAATTAAAATCTAAGAAATTGTTCTAAAAAGGGTGCTGGAGAATTACAATTAATTTTTTTAGAAATGCAAAGTTTTTTTTAAAAATGCCTGTTTTTAAAGGTCTGGATTTGATGAAATTTACCATATTGGTCTACTACAGGTTTTAGCACTGCGGTAATGTTTTCGAAACTATAGATTCCCTGTGTAAATAAAACAGTGCGTAGATATAATGTTAGGGTTTCTTGTCTTTGCGAGGGTAACAAATCCTTTAAATGAGCCTAACATTGACGGAGCACCATCCATACAAATTCCTCCATGATATTTTAGATTGTTCTAAATATGAAGAAATAGAATCAAAACATCTTGTCATGTCGTACGCTCGGTGAGTTCTTTGCAGCATAGATATTGATCCACTATTTTGTTTTCATTTATGAAACGAAAACCTGTGAGGCCAACGGTAGACGCGTACGATCGATTCGGCAACATCGAAATCACATTAGATCTTTCATCGGCTTTCATAATTTCACGAAGGGCTTTTTCGGTTTTCGCTATTTCACGGGTTTTTCTGCTTTTATCATTATTTTCGCGGTGCACTTGCAATAAGCCAGCGGTGCACCGGTTAAGAACCAATGGTCTAGAGCCACAATATTTATGCTGAATTCCACCGATAAAAATGTTTTTTTTTTTTAATTTACACCACCACTGACTGTGGTGGGCATGGCCCCCACACCATGAATGTTTGGCGGGCCCCCTTACTTATCACCAGGGTTAAGGGGAATGTGATGTTCTACAGTAGTGTCCCCAAATGGTATTCCGTGGATTTATCTATATTGTTAAATAATTCCCTTGAATTCTTGATTTGTCGGACCTCATATCATATTATCGAGCATTATCATATTTGTATTTTTCTAGAAACACTAAAAATAATTGTAATATAAAATGATGCACGTGAATTATTATCATGTAGTTACGTATATCATAATATTATTTTCATCATACTTCATATTTTTTATGTTAATTTTGATGAAGTAGTATAGCGCCACATGCGATTTTTTTTATAATATAAGAAATTTCTGGTGTGTGTTTATCTCACAATTAGACGAGCCGCCAAGCCGGGCCCTCTTAAGCCCGCCCCCCAGGCTGTAGCCCTGTCAGCCCATGGTGGTGGGTGTAGTCGTACTTTTCGCCGAATTTTTATCGTCGATTTTGGGTTTTTTAATAGTGAAGTTCCAAAATATTAATTGAAAATGGAAAAAAAGTATTATTGCATTTAACTTATAGGTACACAAACCTACCCAACAGAACACAGCCTAATTTCTCGTTTATCGGACTTTTGTCTATTACACTCGGTGTACACTACTCCGGAATTCAGGTGGACACCGAGAATTTTTTGACATTTCTATTAGAGATTGAGTTTCTAAAAAAACTCGACATTATGCCAGCGCTCCATTGGCGAGCCAAAAGTCCGACGACAATAAGTCTTCAGATTTTTCTACGTTCTGCTACTGGCCAACAGACGTTCAACGAAACGAGTATATAATTAATTTGACGAGTAAAACAGTCGACTTTGACAGCATAGATAATATACGTATATCTGACAGTTAAATCGTGATGGCGTTAAATGATACCGACGTTTTATGTTTTTTGGGTTATTGGGTGGCAGATAATGTAATAACGAAGCAAAGGGTACACAAATACTGGGTGAAACATTGGATAAGGAAACGAACGACATTATCCCACACAAATTTAATACGAGAATTGCGTTTGCAACCGAGCGATTTCCGCAATTATTTGCGAATGTCGGAGGATGTATACACAGAACTGTATAATTTGGTCTCCCCATTTATTAAAAAAAAAATACTATGATGAGGGAAGCTATTTCTCCTCATGATAGATTATGTGCAACCCTGCGATTTTTGGCTGCCGGCGGAACATTCACTGACTTGCATTATAGAACTGCGATTGGAAGACAAACTCTGGGCAAGATAATTCCCGAAACTTGCCAAGTCATCATTGACGTTTTGAAAGGAGAATATTTCAAGGTGTGTATTATATTATACGTCATCTAATAAAGTTGGGCAAATTTACAAATATATCATTAACAAGTAGACATTGGTTGGTCTTATAAAGTGAACGTTTAGTGGATTGTTTTACCTATATAAATCATAGACGGCAACATCATAAGAATGGCAGACAAGATGCATTTGAGATAGGTATATATATAGTCACAAATAAGGCCATCGTTGACATGCTAAATATTCAATAGACCATTAGAATGCTGTACCTAGCCAGGACTCTCCATATAGGCTGTAAGCAAGCTGCTTAATTATTCCTGTTGAATGTATTGTAATACTAGTCATATTCTTCGAAAAGCAAGCATGGAATTTGATTTCTAAATGAGGCCACATAATAATATAGGTTTGCTAACATAGCTCAAATACTTACCATTTGTTGTATCGCTTAAGCTAAGGTTTATAGGCATAAAAACAAACAAAAAAACAAATATTTTTACAAGATATTTATTCATACAAAAAACATTAATTTATTATACCGGCTTTTGTACATTTTTGCTTAATATACGATAAACTGGTTGAGTATGAACAGTAGTTGCTGGCATTATTTTGTCACTTTGTCCCATAAAGGCAACTTCATGCATCAGCTTCTCGGCCAGCAATCTTTGTCCCTGTGACATCGATCGTAGTTTCATGGCCATCATTTTGCCAAAAACATCAAATTCATCTTCAGTCTTGCTTAGTTTGTCGGTGATTAATTCTAACACTTTGTTGGCGCTATCATTCGATTTTTTTCGTTTGAACGATGGGGGTTCTGGTGCTCTATTGAGATTCGACCTTGGAGTAGTCGACAACGTGGATGTTGAAGGCGAATATTCTATCTGTAAATAAAATGTTGATTATTTTTTGTTGCAGTTCCCTGATACGCACGAAGAAATGGAGACGATTGCAGAAGAATTTAATAGTAAATGGCAATTTCCAAATTGCCTGGGCGCAGTTGATGGGAAACACATTGCAATCGTGCCACCTGCAGGCGCCGGCTCCCACTTTTATAATTACAAACATTTACACAGCATTGTTTTGATGGCGATTGCAAATGCTAATTATGAATTTATTTATGTTGATGTTGGAACAAATGGACGTATTTCTGATGGAGGCGTACTGAGAAAATCTGATTTTTTCAAACGTTTAGACGAAGGCAGATTAAAAATACCTGCACCAAAAAAATATTTTAATACTATTGGGGCTGTCACATGGCAAGAAAGTATGATAAGCAATAGATAAATTAAACCAATGTAACAATTTAGTTAAAATGTTTTACCTCAATACAATCTTCGTTGTTTAACGAGTTGGAGTAACTCTCATCAGGAGACATGTTTTCCAAATCGTCCACCATGCTGGATATTGAGCTCGATTCTGTAAAACAAAATGTAAATTGTTAAAATACAACATAATACTCAAACTTGTTTTTTATTATCTCTCCCCTAAGTACCCATTCCTTCATACGGTTAATATTGATATTGGTATAATTGGTGTAATCCAGTATATCGGGTATTTTCAAAATGTGTTTTCCTCTGTATTCCTCATAACCAAACTGTACCATTAATTTTGATTGATGATTGACGATTTATTGATTGTCTCTGAAGGAACCTAACTCGAGCGATTTTTGATTTTATGATCATTTCTTTTCTTCTTCTTTCGACCATGTCCGATCATAATATGGACCTCCACGGAGTGGAGGTTTGTATTGACAGATTTTGTTTTTACGAGAAATGGATGTCAGCCACTTGCTCATTATATTAGGTCCATACTCTGACTCATACACAAATTGAAATTCAATGTGTACTTGTCAGACCCAGGATTTGAACCTGGGACCCGACCACGACCCAATAAGCCGCGCTTCCACCGCCATGATCATACCTATATATTATTATTTCTTACCTACCTCAGCAAAGAATAAATAATTTTATTGTGACTAGAAATGATTCATAGCTGTATGTTTTAATTGCTTAATAGTAGCTAATCTAATACGATGTCACTTTCAGAGATACGACAATGTCATAGTCTGCACGTGTATAATAAATAGCTTTAAAGCATTCCCTCGTACCTATATATTATTATTATTTATTACCTACCTCGGCAAAGAATAAGAAATTTTATTGTGACTAGAAATGATTCATAGCTGTATGTTTTAATTGCTTAATAGTAGCTAATCTAATGCGATGTCACTTTCAGAGCTAGGTACGACAATTTCAAAATCTGCACGTGTATAATAAATAGCTTTAAAGCATTCCTACGTACCTTCCATTTGGTCGTTCAAGAACTCCAAATTTTTATAGTACCACAGTTTGGGTAGATAAACTGCGTCTGTGCCGGCTCCGCTTCGATATGATGTCCTTACTTTATTTCTCTCCTTTCTGTAACCCGACCTCAATGTCTGTATTTTCTTTTTAACATCGTCGACCCTTGCCTGCGGCTCCACCTTGATTAAAATCTCCAAAAGTTCCGCATACGCCAAGGACTTGGCATCACGATTCTTGTATAGTGGGCTGGTCGTCTTCCACAACGATGGGTTGTCTTTAAAACAACTAATAAAATCTTCCAAGAAACTTTTCGAATGCACTCGTAGATCTACCATTGTTGTTATCGATGTGAGATGTCCGAACACTTTGAATGACAGTTGATGGCGCTGTCGTCCGTCGGCATAGATATAAATAATGTGACGGTAAAGCGTGGTGAACGTACGAATTTCAGCGGCTCGGCGAGTAAAATATCAAACATGTTTGAAATCCAACGAGCCTGGTCTGCGGATTAAAAAGTCCGCAGACCTGGGGTGCTCCACGCGAAAAAAAAGTCCGAAGACTGTAAATCGTCTGACTTACGTGCCAATGGAGCGCCGGCATTAGTGTTTCGAAATTTTTGTGTTAGAAATTAAAATCTAAGAAATTTTTCTAGAGGGTGCTGGAGAATTTCAAATCATTTTTTTTGCCAGTGTTTTTATTTGTCTAATCGTTAGAGAATGTGTCAGCGGATGGATCTTGTAGCATTTGGACGCGCATGTTTATAAAAATAAAAAGCTGGACTTTATCAACATTACGCCACGGTGGCGATGATTTCAAGCAAGCGTTGATCTCATCAGCGTACGTTGAACGTGGAATGATGGGAAGTGTTTGTCTGAAATCACCTGAAAGGAGTAACAGAGTGCCGCCGAATAGTTGTCATTGTTTTTTTTTTATCTTTGAGTGTTCTGTTCAACGCCCCAAGAGAATATTTGTGAGCCATAGTGCATTCATCCCAGATGATAATTTTGCATTGTTTTAATACTGTGGCTATGGACGATTGTTTTTTTTATGTTGCACACTGCGTCTGGGTTATTTTGAATATTCAGTGGCAGCTTAAATGCTGAATGAGCTGTTCTGTCTCCATCCAATAAAGTTACTGCAATGCCAGATGATGCAACGGCCAATGCGATGCCATTATTTGATCGTATTTCGGCGAGAATTATCGAAATGAGAAATGTTTTGTCAGTTCCACCTGGTGCATCAAAAACAAAAAAATGAATCCACCTTGTCCCGGTCAGTGTCACTTTGCAATTCGTGCATGTATGATTTGAAGAATATCAATAATTCATTGTGCTCATTCAATAGGGCGTCCAGTTCGCCGACGATGCGCCTGGCATTAGGCGAATTGAGGTTATTGTAGGTAGCCGCAACGTGCATCCACACGATTGATATCCTCACCACCCATAAAGTAGATTTGTAAAAAAATATGAGGTTCGTTTGGCATTGGCAGGAATGAGCCTACTTTGTGGTAAAGGCCTAGTGCCTTGAATGGAATTATTGAACATTTGCCGCAATAATGTGAACTATTTCTGTTGCTCCGAACGAAGTCATTTGGAAGCATGAATCGAATGTGGGAATGGACTTCACGAACAGGTTTGAATCTGGATCCGTGCCGATGAGCAAGCCGTTTAATGGTTCTGGTGGTGTCTCAATATCTGGTACTTGCACTTTTCCTGATGCGCAACACATCCCGGCTGACTCATGGTCGAATTTGAGCGCATGACACTGGGTACATTCTTTGTCCATAGCACCAATCAGCACTTTCGGATGAGCGGAATATTCAATATCTGGCACGTTTTCGAATGCGAGACGAAGAAACGAAGCGAATGTAAATGCTCGATGTACTTGTTGGCGTTATCGGTCATTTGCTCTGCGTGTGTCAACTACGAACCGGCGCGCTTGTCTCCGTTCCAATTGTCGTTGTTGATTTCATTCAGCTCGTGCCTCTTGTAATTGAGATGCACGCAATTGCGACATGCTCACACGTAAATTTTCGTTATCTTGTTAGATTTGTTTGTCTGTTCTTTTTGCTCTACTATTTCGCATGTTTATTGCTTTATTCGGTCGACGGCCCAAATGGCCCCCTTGCGTCTTGCTGGGATTGTTCACTGTAATACACGCACACAAATAGATAAATAAAAATAAATCGTACAAAATTTTGCACGCGCTGCGTTGTGGTATGCCGAATGAAATGTCAAAATGACGTGACGCTTCTCGTGAATTCTTCTCAGACGTAGCGCCATATGTCATTCAACAACATAAATAATTTCGTTCTGTTTGAAATACAAACGATGGTTGAATTTGTTCATACAAAAATACTTAAATCGATATTAAAAAATGGGAGGGTCGCGATTAAAAATGGGAGAATGAAAATTTGGGGTTATGGTAGGTATTTTTGATGCCAAATACAAAAAAAAATTGTCAAAAAAATAGATTTTTTTCTGGATAGGGACACCCTTATCACCTATCGGTATAAAATATACTTTACAACCGATTCTCATACCTAAAAAATATACATAAAAAAATTCATAAAATTCGGTTGAGCCGTTTCGGAGGAGTGCGACCACAAACACCGTGACACGAGATTTTTATATATATAGAAATAAGGCACTGAAGTTATTTTTCACCAGTAGGTATGTGTCATTTTATGTTTTTTAAGAATGCTAATTTGGCTAATTTTTTAAAACACACATCGCATTGATGTCATTTTATGTCGTTTGAATCCGCGAGGTTCATCGTTCATCGAAATCATTCAAAAGCCGTTCCATACAAAGTATGAGAAAATTAATTTCCTTCATATTTTTTTGCCCCCGTGAATTGTTGCGATGTTTTAATAGATATTCGGCTATTCGCGGCTGAGACAAATGCAACAAATCAAAGATCGTAAAAATGGGTCTAGCCATTCTTGAGTAAAGTTATCCGTAATTGCGAAGAACATTCAGTCTTCCCAAGAAAACGAACGGGTGGGTGATGCCGCGCCACGTTATACCGATTCAAAAGTTACTCCAAGACAGCCGTCACGCGGGAGTTAGCTCAAGTAATATCCAGAAAGCGGACGTGGTCAAGTTTGTTATAACTTTACCGTCGCCACATACAGCGTGACTCATATAAAAACGCACCTATCTCTTCGACTTTCCTTGCACTAAGTCGGTTACGATTTGAGTGAACGTCGTATCCATCAATCATTCAACTTATTAACAGTATTCATCAACGTCATATTAACATCCATCAAAGTGTATCGTGCGTTTACTAGTGCGCGAGTGCGTGAACAACATGCCGGCCCGTCCCAGCGCGCGCCAATCCTCTCTACATAAAGATCAGTTTCTGGCATCCTGATTAAGCCCCCTCTCTATATCCATAATCCACCATCACCTTAAGAATACAGTCCACTGCCAAAAAGCGCCACCAACTCTTGTTGAATTCATTAATTGTCTTCCATTTGTTATTTCCTTTCCTGTTACATATTTCTGTTTCTCGTGACAGGGTGGCGCCCCTTATTTAGCATTTCTTATACTTATTCTTATATCGTAGCACACGATACCTTGCCGGTCACGCTAACTTCGACGTTGGGACGGATGTGGTTTGAGAAACAGGCAATCCACGTCCCTATTAATAGTCCATGTTCTATCCCTACGCTATGCTATCCGGCCCTTAATCCTATATTCCATCCGTAACCGTATATCGTAGCATTTTATAAGCCACACAGCTTAGATCAGGGGCGGGCAAACTTTTTGGATGGAGGGCCAAATTCAAGAATTCAAAATGAGCGGCGGGCCGCAAGTAAAATACCATTTTTAGATATACACTATTTATTATCACGAAAAATAAACATTACCAAAAAACAAATAAGAAGAATGAAAATATTGTACATTTTTTCAAATGTAGGTGTTAATTTTGTAGTTGATATTTTCAAAACTGCTTGTAAATGGGCATCGGAGATATTTGATTGCAAATAATTTTTATTGAGGTTCATGATCGAAAATGTTTGTTCACATATATAGGTTGATCCAAAAAACATTTTTCTTGCATAATCTTTAAGTTGGTCGAATTTGTCTGAATTAAGGGCATTGTAAAATTTGGACATTTCTTCATGACGATATAATTCTCTTAAATCAGTGTCACACTGCAGATCAATAATCTCAAGTTGTAGCTGTCAGTACACTATCAATATCTATTGAAAATGGATCGCGTACTATTGCTAAACTTGTCTCAATTTTTCTGAAGTCACCAAATCTTTGTGAAAAATCGTCATTCAGAGCTTTGATTATTTTACCATATTCTTCAAATTTATATTCTGGTATATTCAGCAACTTCAAAGTTGGAAAGTGGTCCACGTTGTTATTTGATATTTGTCGAAGGAATAACTTGAGTTTTAATTGAAATCCATTCAAACTTTTTACCATATCATGGGCATATATTTTTTTCCTTGCAACGCAGAGTTAAAAGTATTTAAATGTGTCACGATGTTCAACATAGAAAATAGTGGTTACATAGTGCGAGATGAGACGCAAGGAAGACGTACTGAGATTATGAGAGAACAACAAATTCTTCAAATTTTAATCTGTCAATATTTTTTAAAAAATATGTAAAAAAGTTATTCGTAATCAGAAGTACAATTAATGATGGCGGGCCGCAAAAAAATACCCGGCGGGCCACATGCGGCCCGCGGGCCGCAGTTTGCCCTCCCCTGGCTTAGATGGTCCTTACAGATGGATCTCCACAGTCTACCTCCATCCTTCGCTACTAAAATACCAAGTAAAACAATATTGCACACTTCTACCAGCATGCGTGCACTCACGTAATATGATGCGGCCATTATATTTTTCCAGCTCATTACAGGTACTTTACAATTCGTGGTTAATGCAGCGGTGCCATGTCTACTTATACCCCAGAGAGGCTCGACGATGAGGATCTCATGTTCTGGAGTCATCATTTTGGAGGGAGGCGGCACAGGTGAATTGATATTAAAGAAACCAAATTAAAACCCATTCCTTTTTATAACAGCGTATTGTATTACCACATGTTTCATATGTAGGTTTACATAAATATTAAATAGTATTAGGCTAGGTTACACGTGGAAAGAGTTTAAAATAACTACAAAGGGTTTATTTCTTATTTTGCAATTCGCACGGCTAACTTCTAGAATTATTTTAAACATAAAAAAGCGGCTTAGGCAGCTGTGTACAGCTATATTTTATTGGGAATATACCTTGTATACTATCATAAATCTATTTTATTTTTACTCAAAATATTTGGGATCGGAAAAGTTTTCAAAATATCCGCGAAGAAATGGTGTATTTTTGTTAGTTGTGACATCAATTCAATGCTAAAGTACTAAATTACTATCAACATCGCAACGTTCATGGGGATGTATTGTATTATATTTGACTGTAGAAGTTATATCAGCAGATCATCAGCCGGGGTCTATCCACTGCCGGATGAAGGCATCCCTCATCATGCTCCATTTTTCTCGGTCATTTCGTAAAACGGTAATATGGTCGGTAGGTACTGTTACGATAATATGTTTTATTTTTGTTTCAGTTCATGTGTAAATCTAAGAAAAAGAGCTGTCCATGTGCTTATTGTAGTACGGGTAGAGAGCCAAAACGCATATCTTATTTTTGTAAGCAATGTAACGTACCGCTTTTCATACTAGTCAGTACATTTCCAGTGAGACAGGGGATGCAAACTTACAGAGTGGAACATTGTGATTTTATATTATTTAGATAATATATCTTACATTTTCGTTAACAGATTGAAACATTTTATAGGGAAAGGTATATTTTGATGTTACTACTTAATCTTGTCAATAATATTTCTGAAAACGATGTACAAAAATAACACCAGTTCCAGCGGCGAAGGGTGGAGGTAGACTGTTAAGATCTGCCACGAATATTGCATCCTTAACTTTGTCAGTTTTTCACATTAGTTTTCATTGAAATAAGACTATACTTTGCAGACAGTGTTGATTAGTTTTTAAAATTCAATTAAATCCTGCGAAAACCAAGGCATAAGAGATGATAGTAAAAAAATACTCACCTATCTATAAAATATCTAAAATTATGCAGTTAAATCAAACAACTTTGGATATTTTATAGATAGATTATTATTAATCTATGATAGTTTGGTTTTGGCAGGGCATAATGAATTTAAAAAAAAAATGAACTTAAAATAATATGTTTAAGGGGGGACATGCTCGGCGTAGGTCAAAATGGAGCTTTTATTGCATTTTCAAACCATGTTCAAACACGCGCGTTAATATCATTTTACTCCCTACTTCAATTATAGTTTGTCAATTTATGGCTACGGCCGTATGTTGTAGCTTAACCACTCAGGAATGACAAAAGAAATGGCGTATTTCAAAAAAACACTACCTTATTCTTAGGTCAATAATTATTATAAAGTAATCATTATTCGTAAGATGTTTATCACACTTGAATGGTCAAAGACATAGCTTATAACAAGTATCTTTAGAATCATCTTCAAATGTATTAATCTTGCCGATTTTTTAATAAAATGCCCAATTCTAGTCAAATTTGGGATCACAGAGATTATCAATATAATTTTTTATCGTAAATATTTCACTATAATAATGTCGATATAAATTATACTGATCGTTTTATAAATGCGTTTAAAAATTAATAAATGTAAAAAATCTTAACACCACTGCACATTTATGTACTGAAATATGACTATATTCTAAAACATTAGAGCGAGAGGTTTAAAAGAATACTATTTTATGTAACAAAAATACTTTATGCAGTCATCAAATGTTTAAAATAAATATAAAGGATAATAAGGCTTCAAAATTATATAAATAGATTATCTACACAGTTTAGGGAATGTCCAGGATCATGGTTTTAAAATGCAATAAAAACTCAATTTTGACCTACGATGGGCATGTGGGCCGTTAATATGTATTCTTAAACCAAAGAAAACAAATACGTATGAAAGAAAAAGTGTGCACAATTTTGTCGTATCGCCTAAAAGTATACCAAAATTATTTACAATTCCCCAATTTACTCAATTAAAAACAAATACGTATGACTAACAAAGTTTAACATACACTGTGTATATCGAATATTAACAGCCAACCTCCACCCTTCGCTACTGCCACATTCTGACATTTACTTATTCCACGTGATGTTTTTTATGTCTTGTAAGATCAGACATATGTGCATAACTTTTTCGACATATATCATCATATTTGTACGGTTGATCAATTATAAGTGTCGATTTTTAATATGCCTTCTTAAATTATAACGGTTTATGTATTGAAAGGGACAAAGTTTACATCTGTATATTTTATAATCCATCGTATGAACTCGACGATGTGTAACCAGAGCACTCGCTGTTCTGTATGTTTTCTCGCAATCGGAACATTTATGTGGTTTTTCACCAGTATGAGTCAATCGATGCCTTTTTAAATCCCCCAGAAGGTTGCACTTATACGAGCAAATATCACATTGGTTTTTTTTAATACCTGTGTGATTGGTTTTGTGAAATTTAAGACGTTCGGCGTATGCACTCCTATATGGGCAAATATCACATGCATACGGTTTTTCATCTGAATGGCACTTTTTATGTACTTTCAAGTAAAGATCCGATTTGAATATTTTCGGGCATTCGTCACATGCATACGATTTTTCATCTGAATGGCACTTTTTATGTACTTTCAGGCAAGAATACGATTTATATGTTTTCAGGCACACGTCACATTTAAATTTTTCAGTTGTGTGCCGCCTGTTGTGTTTTTTAAAAACACGCAGGTTATCACACGTATAAGAACACACGTCACACAAATACGTTTCTGCAGCTTTCGTATAATTTTTTATTTCATTGTTTGGCTCATAAATTTGACAAGGATTTTCATCATAAACTATTCTATAATATTTAGTTTTATCTTCTGTTATAATTGTATTATGAATCATTTTGTGTTCATCCGAATCACCTTTGCATTCGAATACAGCATTGCATATGGAGCAAACGAAATTCTGTGAACGATATTGGGACAATATTTTTAATTTAAGGCTGCTAAACGATTTTTCTTGTGTAACATTTCGTTCCTTATTAGATATATCTACTTGAGATTCGAAAGTTGCAGCTTCAAGGTGTTCTGTAAAATCTTCGTCGTTTTCCGAGTTAGCCATTGAAACTATATCCGTATTCGAGTTTTTCTTCAGTTCAAAACAAGATGTGAAAGAGCTCAATTCTGATGGACGGACCAGATCATGACTACTACGGGTTTTCCACTGACTAAATGCTGAAGGGCGTGAAGTCAAGTCGTGGAGAGGGCTGAGTGACAGTTGTGTCATCTGAGCCACCATTCTCTTCCATAAAGTCCCCTCAAATGTACTGTTCGTTGGGTCTCTATGACTGTGCACCAAGGTGGGTGGTTCCAGGCCATCGAGAGTACTATTTGGCAATGGCTGTATCATCTGGGCTACAACTCCCTTCCATAAGTTTCCGGCGAAGAGAGAGTTGTTCAGATTTTTATGAGAGTCCATCTATAAATAGATACATATATATTAGACAGGCACATACGAGATCAATAAATATTTATGTAAAAAATAAGTGGATTGAACGACTGAGTGGGAAGCAGAAAATAAACACAATATGAAATAATTAATGAAGTCATCAATCTGACAGGAAGTTCTGACAAATAATTTCCATGGTGGAAGTGCATTACTATTATTATTATTACATAATTATGTCCTCATAAATTTATGTTGTTATTCAAAATTTGTCAATACGATTATCATTGCAATAAAATGTACCTATCTGAATTGAAATATCGACTTTTATTAATTTTTGTCACAATTTGGTTTTTATAATTATAAATACTTTTTTGGGTTCGGATATATGGTTCTGTCATAGTCAAATTTCTAGTCACGCCAAAAGATGGTGCCAATTATAGGAAGCATCTTCTTGTATGGAACTTACGAATCTATATATATATAATATATATGTATATATACGTCTGTTATCTATGCCACCAACCCACCTACGCACCCTTGTGGACTCAAAAAAATACACTGCTCATGTATCTACCCTCTTAGATTGCTTAATTCTTTAATATATTAACATGTAGGGACTAAATGAGCACTTACTGCCCACTGACCATACAAAAAAAACGCAAAAACTATAAAATAATAGCCGGTCCAATACGGAAGACGTCCGCTCGCTAACATAGCTTTAACTATTCGATTGGGAAACACAGTAGCATAAGTTTTGTTGAGAAATTATATAGGTACTTATATCGACGGTGAAACGTTGACATTTGTAAACTAACCTCAAAATTTGTCGAAGTCTCACTACGATGAGCGAAGTGTTGCGTGTTATTCGTCCATGTTTGATTTCTTGAGATGTTTACCAATTCTGAAGTTGTAGTAAAGTCGTCTGAATCCATGTCAAGCTCTTCAAGATCGGATTCCATCGCTTACAGCTGTAATAATTAATCTTTTTGAGAAAGAAATAGCGACAGCTCTGACCATAGACACTAAAACGATCAATAGACTAAAATGTAAATTACACTGTCCAACCTCTTTGTATTTTATTATGTATTATGGCACAATGACCATTACCTGTCTCTTTATAAATGAATAGCTAAACAAAATTAGCAGAATAATAATTAATAGGTAGCTTATTTGCGTTATTACAGAAGGCTTTCGACTGTGTAAGAAGAACTCTAAACGTTGAAGGTAGGTATTTCTGGAAATAAGGTTCCAGCACACCTTCTTCTTCGATTGCGCTACAGCTCAAGTTGAGCCCTGGCCTCCTCCACGGCGTCCTCAAGCCGGAACGGTCCTCAGCACGTCTTTTCCAGTTCAAGATTTTTAGCAGCTGGTTGGCATCTTTTGTAATGTTGTCACCACATCGTGTGGGGTGGCTTTCCCACTGGCCTTTTCCCCTCTGGATTTCCTTCGAGGATCTTCTTCGGTATCCGTGACTCAGGCATACGCTAGAAATGACCTGCCCAGTTCAGCCTCTGGAGTTTTATGAAGGTGAAGAGTTTTGAATCCAGCTCACCTTACCTGTCTGAATTAAAAACCTATGGCGATAGTAAGAGTTTTAGATTTAAAAAGATTCTGAAAGGGTTTGTTTAATCTCCCTAGTTATTTAATAGGTATTATAATATTGAAAGCATTATAATGCGGAGAGCCCTAGATCATTGGCAAGATGAAATACCTAACAATTTTGTATTGGTGGCCAGGCTCATTCACTGCTGACTAGATAGTGATTTTTTAATTGCCACCTTTAAAATGCACGTTAATTACACCAACCGGCCGCCTGGTCATTACGCGCCAGGTGCGTCTTCAGCGTCCAAAGTATTAATATTCGCAGATCATACTACGCTAATGGGTGCTGATGAAAGAAAACTCATTGGGCTGTTACACCGTGTAAAGGAAGAGAGTCACAAGCCGAATAGGAATAAGACCAAGTGATTGGTTAACGATCGAGCTAACCTTCTACCAGAAGAAATTAATAATCTCTAAAACTTAGAAAACAGTGAACGAATTTGTATATATGGGATCAACCTTAAGTGGAAAAGGCGGATGTGGGCGGGCAAAGATCAAGAAGACGCACACAGATTGCGAAAAATGCAATGACACGTCTTACCACTGTATGGAAGGATCGGGGATTTATATTATTGCCACAAAAATTATGCTTGTGCAAACATTAGTGATCTCTATATTTATTTCCTAGGTGCCTACTGTGTCGAGTCATGGACCCTGAAGGCAAGAGAGCAGAAGGCAATAATAAATTAATGCCTGAATAAGATCTGGTGTTGGCGCCGAATACTTCGTATTTCATGGATAGGGTATAGGGTGAACCAATCAATCATCCAGAGTTCAGATAAAGGAACGGCTCTCGACAATAAATTTTCGTAACGCATTCTGCATTTTTTTGGACAATCTAGAGAGACTTTTGGTTTTGGGTGGCCTCCAGGCGAGGCAGAGGAAGGGCATCAGCGCGCTTGAGCGTCTAATGCGTCAATGACATTGAGCTACTTTACGAACTGCTTCTGGCGAATTTACAATCTGCCTGTAAAGTCGCCCAGTGTCATCATCGAACAAGCTAACAAGCAGATTGTAAACAATATAACGAGAACAGTTGAAAGCCGGTCAACTTTACACGCTACACACCGGCGTGTGAGCATACTGCGTCTGCGCAGTAGAGCGTAGTAATGACCTCCCGGTGAAAAACGAATTACGTTGTGTAAAATAGTCCTAGCTTGTTGGCTTCTCAGCGAATGGAAAGTTTTGTGTGTCATCATCACAATCGCAGTAGCTGAATCGCCCGCTTTTAAATTCGCCAACACACAGCTCGTAAAGTAGCTCAATGTAATTGACGCATAAGTGAAGAAGTTGACTGGAGCAGCATTCACGATACCTTGAGAGAAGCAGAAAATCGAGATGGATAAAAAATCTTTTTCGCTCAAAAAAGATGACACAATTTAAAGATGGCGTCGATCCTCAGCCATTACGGACTACAAAGAAAATGAGAAAAAGGCCTTTTTTCGATTATGTAATCACTGGATCTCTATCATTGTCTATGGATTGTGCAACAAACATTTACTGACATATCGTATATATCGGTCTCTTGACAGAAAAGGCAAGATGGACATTAAACAAGAACCAGACGAAAACAAAATAGATTTAGACAGAAATCCATCCACAGATATTTGGTTTGACGTGCCAATCCAGCATTCAAGAAGTCTAGACGGCCATACTTATGTAAAACAAGAAAATGTCTACGATCTTCCTATGGAGGTTAGTTTTACTTTACGTTTTAACAAGTATATAGGTAATGCGTCAATTACATTGAGTTACTTTACGAGCTGCTTGTTGGCGAATTTACAATCTGCCTGTAAGTCGCCCAGTGTCATCATTGAACAAGCTCACAAGCAGATTGTAAACAATCTACCGAGAAAAGTTGAAAGCCGGTCAACTTTACACGCTACACGCCTTCGTGTGGGCCTACTGGGTCTGCGCAGTAGAGCGTAGTAGCGACCTCCCGGTAAAAAACGAAACACGTTCTGTCAAAATAGTCGCTAGTTTGTTGGCTTCTCAGCGAATGGAAAGTTTTGAGTGTCATCATCACAATCGCAGTAGCTGAATCGCCCGCTTTTAAATTCGCCAACAAACAGCTCGTAAAGTAGCTAGCTCAATGTAATTGACGCATAACCACCTACTGACTTATTGTTGTTTTAATTTAATAAAACGCATTTTTTTTTATTGTACTTATTCCACTTTTAAACAATATATTAGACCGGTTTCTTCCGCCTCAGAGGGACATTATCAACTACTGACTTATTGTCATAATTAGGTAGGTACCTACTAAACTATTTATAACCCCATTTCTATCCTGCTGTATGGGAAACTTAACTCTTAATATATTATTATAATGTGACGTAAGTAGGTACCGTCAGTGACTTTACCAGGTAAACGGATTTAATAACTGATGGAAAACCCATTCTATCACGTCTCCGTTTCAGTTTCAGTCGGCCGCTTCAGTTTTGCATTTACACATCAATTTAACTGACATTTCGACTGAAACGGAGACTGATCGAACAACAAAACTGATTGTGTTTAAAAGCACCATTACAGTATGCGACAAAAATAATAACGAAAGGATACGGAAAAAAATGTTGTTTCAATTACATGTATGTAAAAAAAATGAATAATAGGTACAAGTCGGCTTATGGGAAGCCAGGCGGGAACCTCGCTAATTTTCATTGGTTCCTGATTTTGTCAAAATTCATGAATTCAAGAATGAATACCTAACCTAACCTAACAAATAATTACAAGATAAATAGAACTTTTTATATACTTACCACGTTTTTAAATTTTCTGTTGAATCATATAAACTTGACAATTCTATGTAGGTATTAATAATTTAGAACAAATAAGGCAATTGTCAACAAATCATTTTTTTGCTCTTTTGCAACAAACAAACAAATAATATAGAATACTGAAATGTCATTTTGATTCCCATAGTTACGCACGTATATATTAATAATTTATTTGCTATGACCACCATCTTAGCAACCAATAATAGTGGATTGGATTTCATACAAAACAGAATTAACTGAAAATGAATTCAATTGTACTTAAAGATGGCTAAAAGTATTAAAAAAAATGCATTGGCATCGTGTTCTGATATGTGTCGCTGAGTTTCAAAATCCGCTATAACACTTTTTCCTTATGTTGAGAAAATCAATAAAAACTTTTTGAACTAAAAAGGTTTTTGAATATTTTAGTAGTGTTATAGCGGGTATTGATTGACGCATTTATTTTGTTTCATAAATAACAGTTAATCGTAGCAGATTTTGAAAGAAGCGATAAAATTTTCATGTAGAGATTTTAATAACGAATCCATCGATATACCTATATATCTTAGTTATTTCAAAAAAGTGTTATAGCGGGTTTTGAAACTCAGCGACACATATTCTTAAAGTTTCAAATGTCTAGCTAGTCGGGAAGTTAGTTAAACATCGATCGCACGATTTGTACTGGATATACAACCACCGGATAAATAAGAATACGAGCTAAGAAAAACGTGGTAATAATCTAGTGTATCAGCTATTTTCATAATTTGTTTGTCGCTGGCTTCCATTAAACCGGCAAAAACCGAATAATATTATAGATTCAACTGTGAGAGTTGTAAGTTGAGAAAGAGATTTAGTAGAAATAAGAACCCCTCCCCATAAGCTTTGCCTACCATGATCTTCGTTTGAAATGTAGTTTAAAGACTGTTATTGCATCCGTAGTATTATAAATATATAAATTCTTATTAAAGTATATAAATTCGTATTGCATTTCCAGGGTAGGTATGTATACATTCACTTTTCGTTGTATGATGTATTATACCTATAAAATTATCTATTTCAGAATACTTCATTCCACGCAGTCGATATGTATATAGGTACATAAAACATATCACCGTGGGCCGTGGCACAGTTCGCGGTGAGCTTTCTTATCGGAAAGAGCTGATGACCGTCTACTATACGGTTCAACAGTTTCAACATGAACATTAATTCAATTTTCATAGCTGAATTTGGCGAAATTCATGAATTCAAGAATGACAACCTAACCTAACGTAACGTAACAAATAGTCCAGTATATCGGCTATTTTCAAAATTTGTTTGCCGCTGGCTTCCCTTAAACCGATAAGAACCGAATATTACTAGGTATAGATTCAACTTTGAGAGTTGTAAGTTGAGAAAGAGATTTAGTAGAAATCAGAACCCCCAACAAGCTTTGCCTACCAAGATCTTTAGTTGAAATGTAGGTAATTTAAAGACTGTTATTGCATTTTATTTTCAGTGTAGGTAGCAATGACATCCCAAGACAAATTACCGCCCCTAGGCAGCGCCAAAATGCCGCCCTATTTTTTTATCATCCTTTCATGACTCCAGTATCTAAGAAATGTGTTGTATGGATACATTATTAACAAAATATAAACCACTATTTAAATGCCTTCTCCTCTTCAATAGACAATCTTGCGATTCACGGTTTCAGATAAGTACATATAAAATACACCCGACAACTTCCAAAACTCGCGAGTGATATAGTGCAAAAATGTTTGGATACATTTTAAATTAGATAAGTAGACATCTGCTCTTGTTATTGCTGCTCATCAAAGGCGTGTAGTTCAAGGACAACGGAAGGAAACTAGACATCGCGAACCCAACAAAAAATACAGTCCTGTTAATAAGCCTTTTATGTTAATTAATACATTTTGTTTCCAACCAGTGAGCTGATTTTTTTAATGGAAAGATATTTCCGTCATTACTAAGTTTAGGTAGCTATTTCTATATGAACCTAATGATTCTCCACAATTTGCCGCCCTTCCAGTAACTACCGCCCCTAAGCGACGCTCAATCTGCCTACCACCACGGGACGTCACTGGTAGGTAGGTATACATTCACTCGTCGTTTTATGATGTATTATACCTATATAATTATCAATTTCAGAATACTCCATTCCACGCAGTCGATATAAAACAAGAAACTGTATTACAAGCATACAGCTGTGAAGATAACTTCAATGAAACTAGATTACTTCCATTAAAGTACGAAGATCCCGAACCCGGATGCTCATATTCCCAATGCAAGACAGAAAATCAGGTAATTCTAGTATTTTCCATTCTTTATTATTTACATTATATGACTATGCCATTTTGATACCTAACTGCCGTATATGTTTGGGAACACTCTGAAAACATTTGCGTTTGTTACAAACTTTATTATACTTTTACAAGTGTCACCAGATTTTTAAATCAGCCAAGTCCATAATAGACTAATAGGAGAAAAACAGCTTTTTGTTTTCTCAATTACAAAGTCACAAGGGTGAAAATTTATATTATTTCGAGTATATAATATATTATTTATAATTAATAAATTCCACATTTTGATAATGCAGAAATGTTAGAAAGCAGTAGTTCTTCAGCAATTCACAAAAAAGTCAAAAATACCCAAAGGTGGACTTGGCTGATTTTGAAATGTAGCAACACATGTATGGGTTAGAGATTGTTTTGTTATAAAACAGCCTACGTAGTTGCAAGCTCTATCCAATGGCCAATGACATTAATATGGACGAAGCATCTGGAAAAAAAAATGACACTCACTCAACAACAAAAACAACGAAGTATAATAATTTTGATTTCAGTTGTAAAAATGTTAGAAAACTCTTTTGTTAAATGCAGCGGCGATTTTCTTTGACGCAAATTACGCAACTGCTTCGTCATAAAAATTAAGGGGGGCCTCCAAACCAGTTATACAATTATTAAATAATACCAATGTATAAAAAATATGGGTATATTCTTCATAAAAGTACATTTTTAATGAAAAATAATATTGATTTAGAGTTTACAGAACAGACTATGTTCAAATTGCTGATGTCCTGTGGGAGTATTTTACAAACACTATAAGTCTGGGTCAATGACATTAATATGGACGAAGCATCTGGAAAAAAATGACACTCACTTTTTTGTCGGGTCTGCCGAATGGTATAATCTGTTCTAACGCCATTAAAATAAAAGTGATATTGCTTTAAATTCCCCATCTTTTTGTCGGGTCTGCCGAATGGTTCGGTTCGAACGGGTTCGCTCAAATGAACATTGACACTAGAAACACTGCTCTAACGCCATTACAATAAAGGTGATATTGCTATAAATTCCCGATGCGTGATATCGCATAATAGAAATTGCGAAATTTTGTCACGTGACGTCTACCTATATATGTGCGAATGTCGCTATGCGCGAATTTACTTGCTAGCTACTGTACTGAGTGCGTTGTCCATTAATAATGTCATTGCCAATGGCATATATAATTAATTTTTGACCAAATATAGAAACTGCCACTTTTGTTTGTAAGTACACCTCTCAGATTTATTATTTAAAAAGTGTGGAAGATATGGCCTTATTTATATATTGAGATCCTTTAAAAATATAAAAAATACACACATGTTATATAAATAGTAAGTTATATAGCATCAGATAATAAAAAAATAGATTTATTAGATATTTCGTACTATCCACAGTATGCGTTTTTGCCTACTAGCATTGCCGACTGAAGTAGAAAGCCGATACATTAACAATGACTGGTCCTACTTTTTCTGCCCTTCCCGTTGTTGTCTATGGATGACATGTCATTGTTCTATAGAGTGCTCATACTGACGCGTCTGTCGTGTTCACACAGGGAATGGTTTGATTTGAATAGATGAGATGAGTTACCTACATGATAAATAATACACTAGCATTAACACACCTTCTACAAATGTAATGCATAGATCAATGCTACATATTTTTTGGAAGTTGATTTTACCACCGGTTTTTATGTAAAAGATTAGTCTGACTTTCACAGTTGATGAATAATATGAATGTATATTATTTAAAAATAACACTGATAGTTAATGTATTTGATTTGTGAATTTTTGTAATTCAATTTGAAACGAGAAAGGGCGTATCAATATGTCAAGCAATCTGGGATCTGATTTTGACAGCTAAACAGTGGACCACTCGTTGCTTGTGCAAATAGTTATGTTCAGGCTTTATTAATCTAAAGATGACGCTGCTACTAGGCATTGCCTGGTCTCCCTTGTTTCCGTGATCTCAGTGACGTCCCGTGGGGGTAGGCAGATTGAGCGTCGCTTGGGGGCGGCAGTCACTTGAAAGGCGAGAAATCGAGGAAAATCATTTGGAATATATAGAAATAGCTAACTACCTTAACTTAGTAACAACAAAAATATCTTTCCATTAAAAATTCAGGTCAGTCGTTTTGTTGGGTTCGCGATATCTAGTTTAATCCCGTTGCCCTTCGACGTCCTTGGTGATCAGAAACGACACGTGGAGATTTGCGAATAATAAAATTCGGATATTTGGTTAGTAATGTATCCACACTACACATTTCTTAGATATTGGACTCATGGAAGGATGATAAAAATAATTTATGAACAAATGAGGCGGCATTTTGGCGCTGCCTAGGGGCGGCATTTTATCTAGGGACGTCACTGCTTGATCTATTTCCAGGAAAAACTCTCCTTAAATCAATCAATAAGTTTGTTGTCAAAACTTTTTCATAAAAAAGATAGAAATTTTTATTTGTTTATCTCTAAACTAACTTTCACGGAGATTGATCTTTCTTCCCCCCTATCCTTCATGTGTTTTGTGAATACCAACAAAATTACATCAAAGTTGATCAGTCTCGTCGTCATGAAGTGAGTAAATGCAATTTGAATGTTTGACATGGCCTCTAAAATCAGGCATTATGATAATTTCTTTGTGCATTATGTGTATGTTCTATATATCGTATGACCTTGATTTTTTTTGTAAAATATATATTTATATATACTTACACACATAATCCGTTGTTAAATCTAAATACCTAAATTAACGACTTACCAACTTTTGGCAGCAACGACACGTATTATTCAATGTATAGCAGTCGAACGAGTTTAGAAATACGCCCGGCTTAATCGTCTAAGTCTCTTGTTTAACATATTGTTATAAAACTTTGTGTTACTTTATATTATATCTCTGTCTGATTATAAAAAAAATTAAAAGATATAAAGAACTTTTTATATACAACGTTTTTAAATTTTCTGTTGAATTATTATGCTTAATATGCTCAAACTTGTACTTGATAATATGAAGTTAATAAAAAATAAACAAACAATCAAAATATAGAATACTGAAATGTCATTTTGACATTTAATTTTGATTTCCATAGTAACGCACGTATATATTAATAATTTAGTTGCTAGGACCACCCCCTAGCAACCAATAATAGTGCAATGGATTACGGATTTCTTCCGAAATAACTGTTCTTACAAAACAAAATTAACTGAAAATTAATTCAATTCTGCTTAAAGAAGGCTAAAAGTATTAAAAAATGCATTGGCATCGTGTTCTGATATATTCTAACAGTTTTAAATATATAGCTAGTCGGGAAGTTAGTTAAAAATCGATTGCAATATTTGTACTGGACAGACAACCGCCGGACAAATAAGAATACAAGCTAATAAAAACGTTGTAATAAAAAATCTCTGTAAATGTAAAAAATATGCAGAAAACATTTTTTTATTATTAAATGAGCTTAAGCGTCAATTACATTGAGCTACTTTACGAGCTGTTTGTTGGCGAATTTAATAGCGGGTGATTCAGCTACTGCGATTATGATGATGACACACCAAACTTTCCATTCGCTGAAAAGCCACAATCCAGCGATTACTTTGACAGAACGTAGTTTGTTTTTTTACCGGGAGGTTGCTACTGCGCTCTACTGCGCAGACGCAGCAGGCCCACACGCCGGCGTGTAGCGTGTAAAGTTGACGGGCTTTCAACTTTTCTCGGTAGAGTGTTTACAATCTGCTTGTTAGCTTGTTCGATGATTACACTGGGCGACTTTACAGGTAGATTGCAAATTCGCCAACAAACAGCTCGTAAAGTAGCTCAATGTAATTGACGCTTTAAGAATATAGTATGTTTCTAGATTTCAACCCAGCAAAGTTTAACCGGTGATTACGGCACAGTAAAGAGTCAACCATCGACAGCAGATGAAGATAAAAACGGATTGATACAGCAGTCGGAAACTGTATATGAAAATGACATGAAGCAGATTTTATTACTCAATTCACCAAAAGTAGTTAGAATTAAATTGAAAAAAGTAATATGCCTTCCACGTAATTTTATTTGCAAAATTTGTGATGCAATTTTTGAATGCCGAAGTGAATTAGAAAGTCACAGAAGTTCTCACACTGACATAAGTATCAACAAAACTAAACTATTGAATCCGAAAGATAATGCTGAAAAGCTACTACATAAATGTGAGTTTTGCTCTAAAACGTTCCCGCATCTTCGCAATTTGAGTATACATAAAATGACACATACTGGTGAAAAACCATACAAATGCGACGTATGTCCATACACGTGCATACAATTTCATCACCTAAAAAATCACAAAATGACACACACTGGTGAAAAGCCGTTTAATTGCAATCTATGTTCGTTTACCTGTATAATTTCTCAGAACTTAAAAATACATAAGATGACACACACTGGCGAAAAACCATACAAATGCAATGAATGCTCATATACATCATCTCGACTTACTACTTTAAAAAAACATAAAATGACACACACTGGTGTAAAACCTTTTAAATGCGATATCTGTTCGCTTACATTTGTAACTCCGCATCGTCTAAAATTGCATAAAATGACACACACGGGTGAAAAACCATATAAATGCGATATTTGTTCTTTTACGTTTATAACTTCTCAGCATTTAAATACACACAAGTTGAGACATACTGGTGAAAAACCATACAAATGCAATGAATGTTCATATACATGCACGCAACCTAATCGGCTGAATACACATAAAATGACACATACCGGTGAAAGACCATATAAATGTGATATCTGCTCTTTTACCTGCATAACTTCTCATCACCTAAAAACGCACAGCATGACGCACACTGGTGAAAAGCCATTCGAATGCGATGAATGCTCAAAAACATTTCCTAGTATTAGTAGGCTGAAACAACATAAAAAAACACATCTCGATGAAAAACCATTTAAGTGTGATGTATGCTCTTACGCATGCAAATGGTCTCAGTGCTTAAAATTACACCAACTGACACATACTCGCAAAAAAAATATTAAATAAATCCAGAAGTGCTTGTTCATGTTATACATAAATACAATATGTTAATATATTGTGTAGTAAGTAATACATAAATAGACAAAAATAATATGTGTATTTTTTTTTTTAGAATATATTCTTACATCATTTTCATCCTAGAGCCTGAGAGCCGAATGCACAATCTAAGATTTCAATCCTAAGGATAAGTCACCGAAAAACATGACTTAACTATAGACAATCCTGAGTATGGAGTTAAGGAATCCTTAACCATAGACTACTTGTGTTATGAACATGCCCCCTTCTGTATTACCATTTACCGCTGACAGCTGCTCTCAAAATAAATTCGCATATCTATAAAACAGTCCATACACTCAAATTCATTTAACAATGTATCTCAATATGGATATTGATAATGTTAATTCGTTTGGAATGTACTTGCAGAATATTATTTTACTTTTATACGCCAGCCCGCAGAAATACAAGATGCCAGGTGATAGAATGACACTTGACGCTAGTGTTACCATGTTAAAAAAATATCTTGCGGTTCCTGTGGAATCACGTATAATGACTTATAACGGAAACATAAGAGTATTATGGTTAAATATTAATATGTATTTATAGTTATTGCATTTATAAAATGCAGTTGTCATATTTTTGTCATCGTTTAACATTTATAAAATAATTTACCTAAACTATAGAAAAGAGAATTTTTAAATATGGCATTATTTTCAATAGAAATGACCTTAACTAAGGACAATGTTTCTGCATAGTGTTTTCTGCTGAGAAAATTTTAGTTATGACAAATGTTTCTGCATTCCGCTCTGGGTAGAAAGTTATGAAGCATATTATAAGCTCTAGTCACTTGTAACTTCATGCTGTTCTAAAAGGATGTACCTACACAAATTTTACAGGATTTTTCAACTAAATAATAATGCTGAAGTGTAGATTATGAGTCGGATTATTATTGAATATGCCCTGCCACCGCCATCTTTAGATTAATATAGCCTGAGCATAACTTTTTGCACAAGCTGTGGTCCACTGCCATGCTATTTATTGATAACGTACTTGGAAGCAGAGTTTGGTAAGTTTTCTATAATGACTGAAGAGTATAAATAAGTTTTTAGTTATTGTCGTTCAGAATCGACTGTTAAATTGACTAACGTCCTAGTGCAGGGGCGGGCAAACTTTTTGGATGGAGGGCCAAATTCAAGAATTCAAAATGAGCGGCGGGCCGCAAGTAAAATACCATTTTTAGATATACACTATTTATTATCACGAAAAATAAACATTACAAAAAAACAATGAGAAGAATGAAACTGTTGTACATTTTTGAAGATTTTTTTAAATTTAGGTGAATTTTGTAGTTGATATTCTCAAAACTGCTAGTAAATGGGCATCGGAGATATTTGATCGTAAAGATTTTTTATTGAGGTTCATGATCGAAAATGTTTGTTCACATATATAGATTGATCCAAAAATAACGAACATTTTTCTTGCATACCTACTCTTTAAGTTGGTCGAATTTGTCTGAATTAAGAGCATTGTAAAATTTGAAGATTTCTTCACAACGATGCAATTCTCTTAAATCAGTGTCACACTGCAGATTAATAATCTCAAGTTGTAGCTCTGTCGGTACACTATCAATATCTATTGAAATCGATGTTCAACGTAGAAAATCGTGGTTACATAGTGTGAGACGAGACGCAAGGAATACGTACTGAGATAATACATTTACGAAACAACAAATTCTTCAAATTATGATCTATTATCAATATTTTTTTAAAAATTATAAAAAAGTTATCCGTAATCACAAGTACAATTATCGATGGCGGGCCTCGAAAAAATACCCGGCGGGCCACATGCGGCCCGCGGGCCGCAGTTTGCCCTCCCCTGTCCTAGTGTATTACGATATTTTTATACACAGAAGAAGTTTACTTACTTTGATCGTCACTTCCAATTATTAATAACACAGAACCACTAAATCAGATGAACTCCAAGATACGTTAAAATAATCTGAAACTAAGAATACTCCAAAAAGTGAACACGACAGACGCGTCAGTATGAGCACTCTATAGACAATGACAGGTCATCCATAGACAACGGAAGGGGCGAAAAGTAGGACCAGTCGTGTAATGTATCGGCTTCCTTCTTCAGTTGGCAATGGCCCTGCAAATTGGCAATTAATAATTTCATAGCAGTAGTGTGATGTTCTCTGCAGTCTGAATCTAATGAATCAGTGGTCATTTTCAGCTTCCTTCAATTTCACAATCGTTGGCCGCGACCTGTCAACTAAGAAGCTCTAGGGCCTAGGGTGAGACAATATCTTACACCACTAGGTACTATACTACTTATCAATGGTAATAAGGTTACATGTAAATTGTACGTAAAACATTTCACCGTGGCACAGTTCGCGGTGAGATTTCTTATCGGAAAGAGATGACTGTCTACTATACGGTTCAACAGATTCAACATGAACATTAATTCAATTTTCATAGCTGATTTTGTCAAAATTCATGAATTCAACAATAACAATCTAACCTAACGTAATAAATAATCCAGTATATCGGCTATTTTCAAAATTTGTTTGCTGCCGGCTTCCTGTAAAGTATAAACCGACAAGAACCGTCTTTTATTTAGACATGAATTTTATGTCAGTACCTACCTACTATACAGTCCATAGAAGTACGGTCTTGAATATACGGCGATATATTTTCGATACAACATTACACGGTGAAGTGTGATACGGCGAACAGCATATGTACAAGTTCTGGAGACGTGGTAATAAAAGAGAATCTTCGATAAGCATTTCATGAAGGTAACAGCTACTAGTTAAACTCGTCATAGGTAGGTAATTAAATTATGTAGCCCGTAGCTTAATTGTAAAAGCATATTGGCGCGAATCCAGCGGATACAGGTTCAACTCCCGACGGGTGTCTTTTCTAGAGTGTATATGCACGAGATGTTTTCAAATTATGTATGTTCAAAGAGAACCATGAAAAGGAGACGTGAACGAAAAATAATCACAATTACTTAATTTATATATAATTTTATTCACGGAAAAATACACTTTGAATCAATATAATATTTCGTCTTAAGCGTCAATTACATTGAGCTACTTTACGAGCTGTTTGTTGGCGAATTTACAATCTGCCTGTAAAGTCACCCAGTATCATCATTTAACAAGCAAACACGCAGATTGTAAACAATCTACAGAGAAAAGTTGAAAGCCGGTCAACTTTACACGCTACACGCCGGCGTGTGGGTTTACTGCGTCTGCGCAGTAGAGCGCAGTAGCAACCTCCCGGTAAAAAAACGAACTACGTTCTGTCAAAAGAGTCGCTGGCTTGTGGCTTTTCAGCGAATGGAAAGTTTTGTTTGTCATTATCACAATCGCAGTAGCTGAATCGCCCGCTTTTAAAATCGCCCACAAACAGCTCGTAAAGTAGCTCAATGTAATTGATGCATTAGTTATTTTATACTAAAATTTGAAAGAAGTAAAAACCGCCTGTAAAGTAATGAACTGAACATAATATGTATTATCAGTGTGGTATTAGTTTAGAAATTTACACACATCGAAGACATTAATTAATTTAGAAATCAAAATGCACCTACTTGAAGGGTTTCCTCATATAGGTATTATAATAAAACAATAACATCACAAAAGGATTATATTATAACAGTGGCGAGGGATTTAGGTAATCAGATTTGAAATAAATAGTGCACACTAAGCTTTGTCAGTCAAACGTATTTTTTTATTGAACTAAGACCATAATGTGTAGTGTAGGTACTGATAGTGTTTGTTAGTTTCTAAAATTCAATTAAACCCTGCCTAAAGCAAACCATAATTTAGTTAAGCTGTGCTATGGGCGATCCGATAAAAATAGTCCATACTTATTTGTTTTCGCTGAATTAAAAATACATATTATAACAGATGGTTAGTTTTTTAAAATTCGTTAAAATCTGCCTTCTCTTATTCGATATTAATATGAAAAAAACTGTTTTTTTAGTTCAATGAAAACAAATTAATATGACTGATATAGTTTAGTGTGCAATATTTATGTCGAATATAAACAGTTTACCTCCACCGTTCATCACTGTTATAGTATATAAACAAAAATAATAAACTAGGTAACTAGGACATAGGTAACCAACTTACAAGCTATTTTAATAAGCGTAATAAAACTGCGATTCCATGAGTCAATGCAAATTGATGGAAACCATAAGTTGTCGAATACCAAACAATGTTACAAATAAAGCAGACTTTACAGCGCTCGAAATGGAAAATTTTACAAAACGGAGCGCTAGATAGTTTTACAAAAATAGTAAACTTGTAAATACACAATTATCTGATTTTATGTATTTTGTAAAAATAAATGTGTTATAGGCCATCCATGGACCGAAACCGTATGCGGTTTCGAACGGTGTGCTGTGTTTCTGGTCATGGAAATATATTTTCACAGAGTATATTATAAGCACCTGATCGTATCCGTTCATACCATACACTTACACCTATTACACAATTACAAAAATTTAGTGAAAATATATTTTCATGATCAAAAATCATAAGTTTAGTATGGAAAACGGATATAAACCGCATATGGTTTCAGTCCATGGATGGTCTTTTAGATTCTTTGTTATATTATGGCTTATCTACCTCAGGCGGGTAAGTTATTTTTTACACAAGACGGAGCGATAATTTTGGGAATTTTATGAACCGGAACGGCGCTCCGGTGCTCTCTCCTGTCCATTTCGAGCCCTTAGTCTTTAATTGGACAGCCCATTTATTAAGTCTCGGTTTTTGTGAACGTTCTCGTGCTTTTTAAAGTTATTCGAAGTCTTGCAAACAAAAGGACATCGTTTGCAAACGAACGGGAACGCGTTGCTATGTACAGCCATGTGTATCTTTAGATGAGCCCTGATTTTGGCTTTATACGGGCACTTTTCACATTTGAATGGTTTTTCGCCAGTATGGTTCCTAGTGTGGGTCTTTAAATTATTTCTCTCTCTGCATTGATAACCGCATACCTCGCACAGGTATTTCTTCTCTCCAGTGTGGACAGTACTATGAATATTAAAATTTTTCTTAAAAGAAGATTTGTACGGACATAGGTTGCAAGCAAATTTTTTCGGCTGGTGCTGCAAAACGTGAGCCTTCAAAGCGGCGTCAGTATTTCCTTTGTAGTTACATTCAACACACTTAAACTGTTTTGTTTCTGTGTGGAAATTAAATACGTGTGAATCTAAATCTTTTTTATTCCAAGTTTTGTGTTGGCATATATCACACTCGAAAAATATACCTTTGTGAGTCATGTTATGTTGAATCAAATCACTAATATATTTGAATTTTATCTCACAGAGATCGCACACTGGCTCACTCAGCGAATATTCATCATGCGTCAAATTGTGAGCGTCCAACTGTGCTTTCATTTTGAAGCTCAAATCGCAAAATTTACAATAAAATGAAAATTCGCCAGTATGGGTCGTATTATGCTCCAAAAGTTTAAAATGGTATCTATGCGAGAAGTTACACTTTGTACAAAAATGTCGGTTTTTTTTTCTTCGTTTTACCGTGGTATTTGATTTCGAGATGTGAACCGTTCTGTGTTCTTTCAACTTGTCGTCTTTATCAAAAATTAAATAGCAAACGTCGCAAACAAAATGTTTACCATAATAAAATTCCCTTTTTACAACAATACGCACATCTTTAAAACATTTCAAAGCAGAATTATCAACACTACAATCGTTAAAATTCCGGAGTAAAGTCAACGACGGTGATTGAAGTTCAGTTTTAAGATAACTTGATGTTCCTTGGCGAATATTTTGTTCAGCATTAGAAGATAATGAGACTGGAGAATGATCTATCACTTGAAATAATATATCTGTGCTGTGAACCATCCTGTGTTCCTCCAACTTGTCGTCTTTATCAAAAATTAAATAGCAAACGTCGCAAACAAAATGTTTACCAGAATAAAGTTCCCTTTTGACAACAATACGCACATCTTTATAACTTTTCAAACATTCGTTAAAATTCCGGAGTGTCAACGACGGTGATTGAAGTTCAGTTTTAAGATAACTTGAAGATCCTTGGCGAATATTTTGTTCAGCATTAGAATATAATGAGACTGGAGAATGATCTATCACTTGAGATATATTAGTATCAAATTCTTTTTTTACATTTGTCACATCTGTAGATAATATAGTCGTGTCTTGCAGTGTGCCATTATAGTTGTTTGTTATATTGAAATCAAATTTATCTGTGGGCGTATTATTTCTTTCAAAGTGTTTTCGTTCATATGCATCATTGGATTTCTTCACATTTAAAAGGTACTTCGGGGTTGTAATCTACAAAATAAAAAAAATCCATTAGACCTTAACCTGTTACATACCTGCCCAAATATTATAGGTTTAGAGCAGTGATCGCCAAACTGTCAGTCGCGTCGCAGCAGCATTTTAGGTAGCTTGTTTAGGATATTGTATCATAAGTATCATACTTAATATGAGGCGTCTAATTACAAAAAGCGACAAGTTCACAATTCAATATTTTCGGGAAACAACGTTTTTATGTTTCAAGCTTCAATTATTTGTTTTAACGTAAGATTATTTTTTCCGGTGTATTCTATGTCAAAATTAGAACCAAATGGCAATTTGTTTCAGCAGATAAACTCTTAAATGTAATAAATACAGGCATAATAAAATTGGACCTAGCACTACTTGTACCTCACTTTTTAATTTATTCCGCATAAGGCACATATTTCCGTGGCACTGTCATGAGTTTACCAGATGCTACAGCATTGGAGACGCCCTTTTCAATATTGAATGTTCCCTTATTGGTTGACTTAAACACGCGCGAAATCAACCAAGCTTTAAATAATATGAAACACGGACTTGGCGCTTTTTGTAATAAATCAAGACTTAAAATATATTTTTTCGTAGGGTTATGTCGCGTTTTGGAATTTATAGTTTAATACATATTGTGTAAAATTATACAAAGAATACGTGCGTATTTTTTTTCGATTTTGACCAAATGTGGACTTATCGCTTTTTGGAATTAGACGCCACATATGTGATCACATCCTTATTGAGTTTGGAGACCACTGGTTTAGAGCTAATCTACATGGCACGTTTTGACTCGCGCGTAACAAATTGCGCATTCTCCAGGTATGTGTGACATTATTGAACCATCCACAAGCACTCGCGTCGTGACGACTGTCACGCGACAATCGCCCGCGATCGCTTGACTCTGAAGAATCGCGGCGTTTACAGCCATTCCAAAATGAATTACGACCGCCAGGCGCTCGACCGCGACAGTTTCTATCGTTACTCCAAGATAAATTACGTAATCTAGCTTGTAAAGTGTCGAGAATACATATTGAAAGTTATCACAAAATACAAAATCTCATAGAAACCGAATAACACAATTGAGTTGTCGAGCTTCTTTCTACACTCGCGTTTATTTTTTATATTGATTCAAAAAATAATTACGTCACCTAGCTGGTTCACTGCCAAATTAAACGCGTTATTTAGATGGAAGACATTTTCGATAGTCGAGCGTAAGTCGCGGCGGGACTCGCGCCATATGGACAAGCTCTGAATGAATGTTTTCGTCAAAGCTCGAAATGGAATGGTTTACGAACCGGAGCACTCGACAATTTTCTGAATAACATATTTATCAAATTTTATGTATATTTTATAAAAATCAGTGTTAGATTTTTAATTATATTGCAATTATCTAGCTCAGACGGTCAAATTAATTTTTTACACGAGACGGAGCGATAACATTGCCGATTTCACGAACTGGAACGGCGCTCCGGTTCATTTTGAGCCCTGGTTTTCATCAAGTTGTAAAAAAAAATACAAAAGCAACTAAATAACTCGCATGGCTTAAAAATTAAACATACTAAACGAAATCATTAATAGTAGGTAGGTACGTAAAATAAATGGCTATATTAAACACAAGTTTGTCTCTACTCCCGACGGTAGTATGAAAAGCCTGGGTAAATCTACATATAATTGTGCCGCTGAATTTCCAAAACCCGCTATAACACTTTTTTTTTTAAATAATTAAGATATATATATATATCGTTGTATTCGTTATTAAAATCTCAACATGACAATTTTATCGCGTATTTCAAAAGCCGCTACGATTAACTGTCATTTATGAAACAAAATCAATGTGTCTATTAAATCCCGATATAATTATATCGAATGGTTACCTAATCGTTACGGGCGCGTCTTTAGCGTCCAATGTATTAAAAACAATATGATGATTGAAATATGTACCTGTTTTTCGGGAAGGCACGTTGAACGTGTATCAATTGAGTCGAATGAGCGGTTGCTTACATCGCCTGTTGACGTAGGTAACTGATATTCTTGTTTAATTTTCATATGGACTTCTGAAGGGTCAACCTAAAAACCAAATAAGTATTTTATTAAACAGACACAATAGAATATAAAAAAATATTGAACACCCCTTTTTCTGTGCGATTTCCATTAATCCAAGTATCCCTATCACAAAACATTTAAAATTATGAATAATAATTTTATGGCATAATTTTAGATATTTTATAGATAAACGGATATTTTTTTACTATTATCTACTACGGCTTTGATTAGGCAGGGTATAATTGAATTTTAAAAACTAACAAATACTATTCACGCGTCATTGTAGTCTTAGTTCAATGAAATCAAAAACGTTTGACTGACAAAGTTTAGTGTGCTATATTTATGTCGTATCTTAATAGCCTTACTCCACACTTTTCCATTGAATTGAAGTTATTACAATCGTAGTTATTTAATTGTTTATTTAAAATAAGAAGTTGGCCGTTGCGTTTAAATCAGTGGTTTCCAAACTTTGTGTTACTGGGGCTCCCTTCAAAAAAATTTAATCTTGGCGCCTATTAAATAATACAGGCACTTTTTAAATAGTCAACAATGTACTAATACAAAAATGAAAAAAATAAATATATAAAAATAAACAAGGTTTTACTACTTTATATTATATTAATTTTTAAATTAATTTCTTTTCATGCGATGGATGTGCTACAAGCTACACTCACAACAGCACAATCAATTTCAATAGTATTCAAATCAAATGAATTCACCATCGTTCATTGACAAATGGATTCTAACATGGACCCCACATCCGGAAGCGGGCTCCCAGGCCAGGATCTTTTGCGGGCTCACCTACCTATCGCTGAGGTTAAGGGTAGTGTGTTGCTCTAATGTAGTATATCTTAAATTGTACACGGGAGTTATCATTTAAGTATATCAATCATCATATAGGTATCACATCAAATTGCAATTCACAACCACATACATATTTAAAATATTTAATAGCCTTGAAACAAAGCAGAGCCGCAGGCGACTTTTTTTCTTCTTTCTTTCCACCACGGCAAACTTTTTTTTTTGTAATTCATATTTCCAAAGCTCCAATTTTTTATGAATGCCTTCACTTTGTTTTTTAAATCAGTAAATGCATTAGTAATCCTTGCATTGATTTATTCACTCATTTTTATTTAAATTTCAACCAAATAGACAATTTTAACAACAAAATTATCGTTCCTAAACAAATTTGCCTAAATTTCAACATTATGATTAAATTTGACCTTTTAATTTCATTTTTCACGAGATAGCCAGCTTCACAATAGTATAGAAGTGAGGTTGGTATTATAAAATTAGTCTCCATATTTTCAAACAGGTTTGTAAACAACTTTTTATAGGACTGTTTTTATGTAGTTTATAACTAGCGGCCGTTTTATAAACTATGGTTTTGCAAACTGCAAACCTGTGGCTACATTAATTGTGTTAAACTTTTCGCGCCTCCCTTTGCAACACTACGTGCCTCCCAGTTTGGAAATCGCTGGTCTAAATAATTGATTTATTGCGAGCAAAACGTGGTTCCTCAGGATGAGGTTTCAAATATGATATTATAGTTTTGATGATGGCAACACTTTGCGGAAGATATTACACTTAAAAAATATTAAAAAAAACGTACCACCAACATTTCACACAGCTTACATCCATTGGTCAATTTTATCGTGTCCGGACTTGTACGTATGCAGTTCGCCGTAACACACTTCACCGTGAAATTGCTGTATCAGAAATATATGGTCGTATTTATTAAAGACCGTCCAACCTCTTTGGGTCGTATAGTACTGAGATAAATTTAATGTCTAAATAAAACACAGTTAATACTATCGACCGAAGGTACCTACTTGATGGAATTTGAATTTAAATTCTAACGGATTTAAGTTTTGTACTATTCCATTTGAGTCGTTATTTGCGACCCGGGTTTCGCCTTTCAGCATCTTCAGGCGTAGTGTACACTCACCAAAGGCAAACTGTGTGCCTTTGGTGAGTGTACACTGCGCCTGAAGATGCCGAAAGGCGAAACCCGGGTCGCAAATAACGACTCAAATGGAATAGTACAAAACTTAAATCCATTAGAATTTAAAACACAGTTCTTGTCGGTTTACTTATAGGAAGCCAGCGGCAAACAAATTTTGAAAATAGACGATATACTGGATTATTAAATTTGTTAGGTAAGGTTAGGTTTTCATTCTTGTCCAAAATCGGCTATGAAAATTGGCGCGGTTCCTGCCTGGCTTTGTGTAAATCGACTTGTACCTAAAACACTACCGAAATGCAAGGGAAAGACAAAAGAAAATAGGCATGTAATTAAATTAGAAATACAGAACAACGCGTAATTCCTCAGTGTTATTTGATAATGATGAGGAACTGTTTTTCGGACCCGGCGATTATCTGCATTAATGGACCCCAACTCGAGCAAGTCAGCAGCTACTCGGACAGCAGGTGCCCATAGACGGAAGCATGCACGATGAAATTGCTCGCAGAATAAAGCTAGGATGGAGTGCTTTCGGACGTCTGAATAGTATCTTCAAGAGTGACCTACCATTATGTCTTAAGCGTAGGGTGTTCAGCCAATGTGTGCTACCCGTGCTCACGTATGGCTGCAAGACGTGGACCCTCAACACGAGAGATGTCCAAAGGCTAAGTGTCACAGCGAGGCATGGGGAGGTGTATGTTGGGCATCACGCGTAAGAGAAACGAATATACGCGATGTAATAGAGGTTGCAAACAGCTGAAATGGAGATGGGCGGGGCACATTGCTCGCCGAAAGGACGGCCGCTGGACAAATGCAGCCATCCAGCGGTACCCAAGGGGCACGAAAAAGCCACAAGGTTGACCTAAAAGCCGCTGGATTGACGAACTGGCAAAGTTCGGCGGAAATACGTGTCAGCGAACGACACATGACCGAGAGTTGGTAAAAGCTTGGAGAGGCCTTCATCCAGCAGTGGATTGTCCCCGGCTGATGATGATGATTTGATAATAAAGCCTACGGCGAACTGCGATACGGTGAAATGTTATACGTACAATTTACATGTAACCCAATTTTGTAAGTAATATGAAACACCTTCATTCAATTTTACTGTTAAAAGGTTGATACAATCTTCTTCTTATTGTGCCATCCCCTAGCGGAGGTCGGCCACCATCAAGGCGATCTTATCTTTGTCGTTAGTTACCCGGAACAGTTCGGTGGAGCTGCACTCGTACCAATCACGGAGGTTCTTAAGCCACGAAATGCGGCGCCGTCCTCTGCTACGCTTCCCATTGATCTTTCCTTGAATGACAAGTTGGGGAATGCTGTATTTTTGTCATCTCATAATGTGGCCGAGGTATTGTAGTTTCCTGGTTTTGATACTACGTAGAACTTCTCGGTCCTTCCCCATTCGATTGAGAACTTCAACATTTGTCACCCGGTCAGTCCAAGGAATTTTGAGGATGCGTCTATACAGCCACATCTCGAAAGCTTCAAGTCTCCGTGACATCTCTTGTGACATAATTATATTTACATTAGGTTTGTAGGCCGTGAGCGCCTTATGTATGGTTAAAACACTGATAATCTTACCTCGAATATGTCAAGTACGTCGTGATTATTGTGTTCTTGCTTTATTGTACGAGATTTCAAAGCAGTGTCTTCTGAACTGTATGAGCACCTGTTTGGAATATAGCTTAAAGCATTTGGAAACACTGGACAGCATTTAACGTCTAGTGGTTCACGTTTAATCTCCATGTTTATTTTATTCCAGTATAAACTAACGCAACCGACCGAAAGATACTCCCAACACGTGACAGTTCGTGGTGGTGTAAAATATAATAGATAATTTTGTCCCTGCAACAGTCAAAATAAATAATTAAGGGTTCGTACCATAGACAATAAAATTGTCATTATTATGCTAGCGATCCATTGGTGAGTCAAAAGTATGTCAGATGGAAACTTGCGTGAGTATAGTTGTGTTTATAATAATACCTATACTTTGTTAATAGCCAACAGTCGTTAAACATCGAGTGAAATAGTAATTGACATGAGTAATAGGTACCTACTGAAATATAGGGATACAGCTTAGAATACCTAATAATATAAATAAATAACATGGCAGTAAAAACAATACTAATATTCTGGGTGAAATGTCATTTTAATTTATCCAAGCTCTACTTTTATAACTAACGGAAGTCAAACGAGCCATTAAAATAGCCAGTATTTGATAATAAATTTGGAAAATACAATTATTATAATATGTTTATACCTATCATCATCTCAAATCAAGGCGCACCATTGACTTGTCGGTGAAGGTACCTACCAACTGAATTGAGGCGTTAGATGGTACTCATCAGCAACATCTTCTTGGCTACGTGTCAAAACTGTGCACTAACATGATCCGCCCATTTTTAACTGCAATTCCATCATAAACTAACAAGCTCCTCCCATTTATGCGTCAATTACATTAAGCTACTTTACGAGCTGTTTGTTGGCGAATTTAAAATCTGCCTGTAAAGTCGCCCAGTGTCATTATCGAACAAGCTAACAAGCAGATTGTAAACAATCTACCGAGAAAAGTTGAAAGCCGGTCAACTTTACACGCTACACGCCGGCGTGTGGGCCTACTGCGTCTGCGCAGTAGAGCGTAGTAGCGACCTCACGGTAAAAACGAACTACGTTCTGTCAAAAAAGTCGCTAGTTTGTTGGCTTCTCAGCGAATGAAAAGTTTTGTGTGTCATCATCACAATCGCAGTAGCTGAATCGCCCGCTTTTAAATTCGCCAACAAACAGCTGGTAAAGTAACTCAATGTAATTGACGCATTAGTAGTCAACAGCGCCTAGAAGCGTAGCCAAAAAGATGTTACAGAAGATTAGTAGGTAGGACTCGATATTGAATATATTTATGGATGCAATCAGGAAGGTATGTAATCTTTTTGCAGTAAATAAAGATTTTCGATTGATGATAATAATAATATTAATTTTATTAAAATCAATAAAACGTTTTACCATGATTGTATATTTACTGCAAGCAAAGAAAGTATGTACCTACTTACCGTATTATTGTAGGTAGGTACCTTCAAGTAATGGTGAAGTATGAACAAACTTTAATTTTATAACTTTACTCACAACGATAAAAGAATATACCTAATACCTACCTATTAGTATTTTTATTCCTGGTCATCCTAATAGGTAGAGTTTTACCATTTTTAATCTTAATAGGTACATAAATACTCTGTATTACCTACTTATTAATAATTTAATGTGGGTAGACATTGCGTTATAAATTTAATAATGTAATTATGAAAATAATAAATGTAGGTAGGTAGATAAAATAATACCATTAAAATACATAAATTTAATATTTATCACCGTATGACGTAGATGCGATTGGTGTTGAAAGTGAGTAAAGTTGATTTAGTACCTAATGATAATTATTATCATAGTGCATTATTATCCTGGTAAAACATTATTTTAGGACTATTAGGTACATACCTAATAATTATTATTTTCCAATTAAGATTACACATAATATCACGTTAGTCAAAATTCACATCAACAAAATATAGGTAGGTAGGTAGGAAGTCAAACACATTATTTAGTAAGTAAATGTTTTCACATAAACTAATAGGTAGGTACCTACTTACCTTTAATTATTATGGTCGGCTATGGTCACGTTATTGTGTGAGAGGTCGTAATAATAATATAGTAGGTATAAGTATGATTTTGTAGAAAACGACGTTTTAACAATTAATTGGTACCTAGGTAGGTACTATTAATTATTAATACTTTTACTCTTGTTATATTACATAATATTATTTTTTTATTACACAATAATTTAATAAACTATTGCTTCACACTGTAAAACTATATTTTTCAAACGGTCTGCTTCATGAAATTTTACTGCATTGACTCGGTTTTTTGTAACTACAGGCAATACTACTTGTTGGTACTAACCTTATTTAATACACGTATTCAATTTTTGTTTGTTAGGTACAATAATCTATTTCCATAGTGAAAATCTACCATTTGACAGTTGTCGATCATTAATAATTAAATTATTGTGAATTGGTCCATTTCCGATGTGAATTTCATGTTTTACAATATTGTCGGAACTATGTGAACACTGTCTATTTAATTGTAAAAATATAATGCTACCTATATTCCCCATATTAGGTATGTTATACCTACATTTTGATATCACCAAAGTTTGGCTGAAAAATGAAAGATCCAATTGATATAATAGGTAGGTACCCACAATATTAAATTCCGGCACTGTTATTTTATTAAATAAATTTCAATTTCAATAATAATTAGTACTTTATATCTACATAACATTATTAATAACAAGGTTATGATATAGATACCTAATATTTATTTTAGGTTTCTACATTAATACGGTAGTATTATGGTAAATATGCAAGTTCTCGTTCATTGACAGCTGATGTTCAGTAGAGCGTGGATAAATCTGATGACTTCTGCGTACGTTTAGCTTGTCAGTGGATCAGGTCCGCAAACTAGACAATAAACTTGCGATACCTAGCGGAAACTCAAGGGTTGATAAAGACGACATTGTCTATGGTAATTCTGCACCCGCATGTCGGCGTCGCGCGTTTACCCACCCTTGTGGATGTTTCATTAAAACAGTGAATTAAAGTGAAAACAAAATGAATACTAGCAACGAACGAGAAGAAGAATGCGTATCAGACGTTGAAATGGAGGGCTTGTTGAATATACCCATAAGATGTCCGAGCACCCTTGACACCTACATCATACAAGACGACATCGACGATGACAGCGACAGTTTGGAGGTTAGTTTTTCAAAACGTGTTACATAATCCAATATGAGTTTTATCTTATTGAATGTCGTTTCGTCATACTATTGTCATATAATATTATTTATCCTATTATTAAACTAAACAATTCTGCTGTTGTTTCAGAATCAAAATAGACATAACCCTCAATCTGTATGTTTATATTATGACAAGAAGTGTAAGAGGCCATGTGCGTATATTATATTTGTCAAAACAATGTTTCCTTTTATAAATTAATAGTAGGTAAGAAAACGTTGCGAACTTAGCGTTTCCCTTGTCAGCTCTAGTATTTTTGACTAGTTTTCGATATTTGTAACCTGGCGCATGGTGTTAAATTTAGTGTTTTTCGACAACGCGCGTCAAATATCTCTCAAAAACTAGAATATTACACGAGGTTAACTTGAAAATGAATGTGTCCGGCTTTTGTTTCTTTTTGTCAAACAATATTCATCACGGATTAAGTATATTGTTTGCTTTGTATTTATATCGGTCATGTCGGTTATGGGGAAGCCAGCGGCAAGCACATTTTGAAAATAGCTGATAATACTAGATTATTTGTTAGGTTGGGTTAGTTTAGGTTAGGTGAAGTCCTTTTTATCTACCATGTCTTATTTAACTGTGCTATCTGCCATATTATTGTAAATACCAATTGGGAAACTATAATACGTAGTGCGTTCACGATGGAAGAGTGGTCAGTGACCTTCGTGGGGGATTGGCAGGTCATTCGTTGCATAGGGGCGGCGAGTGAGGGAACGAATACAAACATTATAAGATTTGAGAGCAGTGACGGTTTTCTATGAAGCAGATGACGCTGTAGCATCATTATAACAAATCAATATCTCATTTAAAAAATAATCGAAGCATAAAACCCTGATAATATAATTATTATTGTACTGTAATTGATACCCACTGTAATATATATTTTAGGTGTTGGCTTATCACCCAAGATAGCCGAGCGGCTTAAGCGTCGACTTATCATGTGTATCGTGGGTCCCAGGTTCGACTCCTTGGTCTGTCAAACACACATGTTGTTTTTCAATTTGTGTTTGGAGTTAGAGTATGAACCTAATAGGTTGAGCAAGTGGCTAAAATCTATTTTTCATAAAAAATCTGTTGATACAACCTCCACTCTGAGGAGGGCCATATTATGATCCTTTTCCGTTCGAACATGGTGAAGTGGTAGTAGCTATCACACAAGCAGCTTTTTAACAAGGTTGCCTCCAAACCTGTCAGCGCCACGAACGTCCACGTACCTAAAATTACCAGCGTTTGAGAGTAGATTTCGTGGAATGCTCCAATTCTCAATTGGTGTGTATGTATTTGTCAGTTTAATATAGCCGAAAATATATAATGCTATAAGTAGGTACCTACCTAAAGAATTTACTGATAATTTGTAACTTATAATGTAAGGCCATTTAAGGGCGGCACAGTGCCTATGGACGTCACAACGAGTGGTAGTGGGTTGCGGGCTAGAATCCTGCGTCTGTCAAATTCACATGTTTTTTCTATTGTTTGTTCGGACAAATCATGAACAATGGTTGACCATAATAATGGTTAATAACAATTGAGTCGCCTAGCGCTAAAACTCACATTTGACAATTTTGTCATTTTAAGTTAAATATAAAGGCATTAATCGATATAAAGGAAAATAGTTGGCTATCAAAAGTCACCTTAAACTATGTGTAAATTGTTGACAGTGTTGGCTGTCAGTGTCAAGTTTAGATACTAATTACTCGCCGGACTAAATTACTCGACTAATCCGAACCGGCCTTTAGGTACGAATGTGGTGCCGACAGGCTCGCAGGCACACTACTTGTGAAAATACGGTGGAATGGCCAGATCGTAATTGTTAAAACTATTGATTGACTGGTTTGGGAAGTCTGCTATCATGGAGTTGATTTTTTTAGACAGTTTCAAGACGTGGTTGTATATTATGGTTTCCTTGTTCAAGTATCTATGAATAGTGGTATTGCGAATGAACCGTGTGCAGTGACGTCTCCAGATAAAATGCTGCCCCTAGCCAGCGCTGAAATGCTGCCTCATTTTTTTTAACAGTATTTTTATCATCCTTTCATGAGTCCAATATCTAAGAAATGTGTTGTAAATAATACATTACTAATACAATATCAGACTAATTATTCGAAAATCTGCACGTGTCGTTTCTGGTCACCAAGGACGTCGAAGGGCAGCGGAAGTAAACTAGATATCGCGAACCCGATAAAACCAGTGAGCTGATTTTTTTAATGGAGAGATATTTTCGATATACCTACGATGCCCGCTCGACTTAAGCGTCAGCCTATAGCGACGTAGGTCTCAGGTTCGAATCCTGAGTTTGGCAAGTAAACATATTGTTTTTCAATTTGTGTATGAGTCAGAGTATGGTCCTAATAGGTTAAGCATGTGGCTGACATCCATTTCTCGTAAAAACAAAATCTGTTAATACAAACCTCCACTCTGTGAAGGCCCATAATTATGATCTTATTAGGATCGGACATGGTCGAAAAAAATCGTTAGTAAGTACTAAGTTTAGGTAGCTTTTTCTATTTTTTTCTAATGATTCTCCTCGATTTGTCGCCCTTCGAGTAACTGCCGCCCCCAAGCGACGCTCAATCTGCCTACCCCCGCTGGACGTCGCTGACCGTGGGGCATCTGTGATCATTCTTAGACAATTTTATGTATAATCTGAAACGTTTCAAAATGTTTACAAGATAAACGACTTATCGACGCTTAAGTATGAAAGACAAAAAATGAGACGAAAATGATCTCTCTCTCTCTCACTCTATGACTATTCAATGATAGTATAAGGGAACACAGAATTAATGAAAACTGAAATACCTAACGGGTGTGGAGTAACAGGTAACCGATCCCAAGTGTGGAAGATTATGGGATATACTTAAACACGTGTCAAGAATACGTCATTCGTTCTGATATCATCGGTTTATGGGCATTTTCGCCAAAGTTTATACATGTTTGAAATTTGGGTAATATTATTTTTTCACGCAGTTTAACCATTTTTATTTAGCTAGCAGATTCCTTGTTCTATTGCTGAATTGGTGATAGCAATTTTTCAGCAAAATATTGATTAATACAATATTTATATCAGTTTTATTATGAAATTGGGCATAATAAGTTTCCGTTCCGTGACTACGAAACTAAGCTTATAAAACATGAATGAGACACTTTTTATCACTTAAAAGAGCTCTATTAGATTAAAAAAACCATACACTTAAAAATAAAACTACAAATAGTCAAAAAATATAATTGGATTTTAATTCTTGGGCACATTTCGTTCCACTCCGTTACCCTATGTCTATAATGGCAGAGCATTTTTCCTTTAGTATTTGAAAAAACCAATCAATGTTCGTTCTGCTATTTTTTTAAAGACAGTAATTACTTTTACTAAATTTTATTGGAAAAATACATAAGTTTCGTTTTTTAATAATCAAATGAAAAATAGTTAACGTTCAACTTTTTTGGGGACATTTTCGGAATGGAACGAAATGGTAATGGAATGTAATTTGTAAAGCTAAAGTTACATGCTACCATAAAAACAAATTTTTGTTTTATGAAATTTATTTGAAATTTTTGATAGTCAGATATATATTCAACGTGCGTCACAATAACAAAACAAATCAAACCTAATCACTAAAATAGACATATTTTAACATAAATTTCACAATACTAGTAAAATAAGGTAAGTAATAATTTTGACACACTATATATTACCTAAACTTTTATTTGGCATTTATATTATTTGTAACTCAGGTAAAAAATATTTTAAAGCAAATTAACAATATATGAAAAAAATTAAATCAGCAAGGGATTCGGACGCGAGTTCCTAGCGCGGCACGGAGTATATAACTTTTACGAAAATAATTACAGTCGAACTCGGTTATTACGATCTCGGACATAGCGAGATCTCGGATGTAATAAGGAAACATTTGGTTTATGATTTTCGCCATATATTTAATTTATTCACTGTTATAACGAGCAACTTATCGGATATTCCGAGCTAAAATACTGCTAATGTGTCGATCGTTTTAAAACATTTCGACCCTAAGCAATAAAATCCGATTGGACAGGATGTTGCTGGGGTCGGATTACGTTTATGACACTAGTAAAGTGTCTAAGTACCTACCTTATTGGTGTTTTGCCGACAATAATAAAAAAGTATCCACGCGTATGGTTGAAAAATCCAAGGTTTGTGAAGTCCGTAGGTACCTACCAGCGTTCATTACAATAAACAATTTCTTTTGTAGTTTATGAATGCCATGCTAGTTTTGCGGATTTTTACGATGGTTTCCAATTTTTTTATTTTCGACTTTTTGTGTAATGTGACATGCTCATTTAAAAATACATATTTTCTGATATAACGAGTAACACTTATAACAAGCAAATTCAGTCGGTCCCATCTTCCTCGTAATAACCAAGTTCGACTGTATGTTGTCTTGAAATTGACTTGTATTCATCAACATAAAATGTAGCTATACAGGTTGATTGTAATCAAGACGTACTTTTCTGACATTTCGCGAATACCTACAGTTCCAGGTATTAAATCTAATATGGTACACATTTCTGTTAAACGTGACAAAAAAAATACTTTTTCATACATTTTTATAAATTTCTATGCCTAAAATGTATGGAGAGTTTTAAATTTTGGGTGGCTTATAACAGAAAGAGTATGACAGAGCCAGTGCCTGTCTCACAATTATTTCAGTCTTGTGTTTTTTCTTTTCCTTCTGTTGTTTTTTTTATCTTTCCATACTTTTATCTGCGCTAGTTTTGCGTATTCAGAAATATCACATACTTTTTTAATCTTTATTATATAGTCAGGTTATTTTCTATATTTTTTAATGAAAATATTTTTGTTTTTCATACAAACAGACAAAATAAAACTTTTTATAATCTATGAAGAACTAAACACACAATGTAAACCCAACTTTATGCATTCCATTTCGTTACTTTTACATTCCACATATACGCTACTACCAAAAAATTTCGGAATGGAAGTAACGGATTCTGTTTCAGAAGTGTTTGAAGCCAAAATTTAGCTTAGTTTTATTGTGAAACCTGCGAAATGTTTTATTATATCTGTAGTATGAAAGATAAGCTCCATATGTATAGTATGTGAAATAGAAATATGTGATTCTTACCTTAAAAATCGTGGTAACAGTAGTGGAACTTCTTAAATGACCAACCCAGAAAGCAACCTGTTCCGATAGCGATACCGACACACACAAACATTTTAAATTGTAAATGGCGATCAGTGTTATACAAAAGTGTTGCTACATTAAAAAAAACATATTTATAGTGGAAATTTTTCGCCTTCATGCTAAAATCGTTATAACGGAATGTGGAATTCCACTTTTTCAAATATCCTGGGACACACTTTAAACGTGATTTTTTTCAATATTCGTCCAAATTTACGGAAAACTATATAATTTCCAAAAATATATAATGTAAGCTGTTGAAGACACTACGAGTTTAATTTTACACACTCAAAATTAATGACGAAATCAGACTTTGTTTATTTGAATTTAGGGGTGGGACATGGTAAAAACACACTACATTTCGATCTAAATAATCAATTAAAAATATATACAGGTCAGACAGTTGTATTTAACTGATCGAATAAAGTAAATAATAAATTTACATGTTAAAAATACATAACTTTCCAATATTTTATAATATAATAACTATGAAAAAATCAATCAAAGTCATGGGACATGCCAAAAACGCAATGTACAAACTTTGGCGAAAATGCCCTTATGCAGTTACTCTCATTCAATATTGGCAACGCACACTATTGCATGTCTATAATGTGTATTTCCATTTTCGTAGGACACTCACACATTCAAAACCCTGTTTCAAAATGTAGTGTATTGGGGTATAGCCTATCGGAATTATATTTATTTATCTGTTCTGTGGATAATACCTTCTTACTTGAAAACCGCATTTGTTTACTTTTCTGCAGGCCATTATGGATTGTTTCCGTGAATCTGAATCACTTTATGCCATAATAGCGCCTGTACACGTGCATGGATTTACTGTCGGCAATAGTGCATATTTTAAACTAACGTGACAATAACTGTTTACACGTAAAAGTGCTCACTCTCTCCAATCTTATTCTTCAAGAATAAGTGAGACACGATGTTCTCATTTTATACTACTATTTTACAGGACGTATTGAAAATCGGTTAACTTCAAAGCAGATCTTACTTGCGCATAGAAAATCAGAACAATTCAGAAGCTTCCAAACTTGTTTGATTCACGCACGCAATCTTGCCAACTGCAGGATAATACCTACGTTTCCCCATACATTTTATTATTGTGCACAGTAAATCCATGCAAGTGTAAACGGGGTATAATGCCGGCGCTCCATTGGCACTCAAGTCAGACGATAATTTACAATTTTTTTTTCGCGTGGAGCACCTCAGATCTGAGGACTTTTCAATCCGCAGACCAGACTCGTTGGATTTCAAACATGTTTGATATTTTACTCTCCTAGTTGCCAGTCTTCGTCTGTCGATCACTATACAAATTCGATTTGACACTTATACGCGAATTTCGGACCGAAAAAATTTGTAATTGTTTTAAACATTTTCATTGAATAATTTGTTGATTTACACAATAGAAAATGAGAGATTTATCAATTATTTTTTAATTTGTATTTATGAAATCCATAAAAGAAAACGTAAAACTTGTGTTGTTTTCACTGCTATATTATTTTATGCAAGTCTACATATAAATAACACAAAATTATAGGAATATCGGAAGACATTACGATAATCGCAACTTTTGACTTTTAACAGTTCGAATTTTTTATTCGTTCGTTGATCAGTAGCAGAGTCTAGATAAATCGGACGATTCCTCGGATTTTTGGCTCGCCAATGGAGCGCTGGCATAAGCAATTACCTTTATAAATAATGCACATGAACAAATAGGATCCGCTTGACATTGTTATATATTCTAATGGATTCAAGCTCTGTACTATTCCATTTAAGTCGTTTTTTGCGACCCGGGTTTCGGTTTTCTTAGAATTAACGATTTACACCTCTTGAATGCAGTATTTTTATTGTTCATAAAGACTAATGATCTATTGTTATGTTTTGACGATTTATTATAATATGCTATCGAGTGTATTGTAATTAATAAGATAGGGTTTTTACTAATTAGGTTTTTTACTGACACTTCAACTATTCATAATATGTTTATTGTATTTTTTGTAACCTTTGACTTGATAGGTAGGTAATGGAGTACCTGCTTTATTGTATTGATTTATTATATAAGCTAGAGTAAAGAGAGTTCGTTGTTTGTGTGTGTTTACCTTTGGTGAGTGTACACGGCGCCTGAAGATTCCCAAAGGCGAAACCCGGGTCGCAAAAAACGACTGGAATAGTACAGAGCTTGAATCCATTAGAATTTAAATTCAAATTCCATCAAGTACCTTCATTAGATAGTATTAATATTGTTATATATTTTGAATTTCATCTTTGTTTCTCTGGAATAAATATATTTTTTTTCCTTTTTACAGTTGTCCTTCATAGACTGCAACAAGGTTCCAAATGAAAGCCCTGACGGTCGTTTGCGTCAAAATATTGACAACAACAATCATTATCAGACCAGACTACTTGATATATCTAAGATAGAGACAACGGCGCCGCACTTCGAAATCGAAATCGACGAACGTGTTATTAAAAGGGAAGTATCTCTGACACCAGAAAAAAAACTCGACTTGAAGATAAAAAGAACTTCATTTAATAAAGAGAATTTTGTATGTGGCGTCTGTTTTGAAATTTTCTTAGATAAAAATATTCTAACAGAGCACATAATCGCACACGGTTCGTCTTTGTCTGGTAATAAGGACAATGAAGGTGACACCAAGCGATTTGATTGCAATAAATGCGATTTTACTGGGACTTCAGCTTGTCAGTTGGACACACACAAACTAATCCATAAGGAAGAAAAACGATACAATTGTGATAAGTGTGATTACACATCTAAACAAGCAGCTAATTTAAGAATACATGCATGGTATCACATTGGTGAAAAACCATTCATGTGCGATTATTGTTATAAAAAATTTACTTCAACCGCTCACTTAAAAGTACACGAAAGGCAGCATACTGGAGAAACTTTCATAAAATGCGATAATTGCAATTTTAAATGTAAAAAGAAAACCGGTTTAGAAAAACATATGCTGTTACATAGTACAGAAAGAAAGTTTGCGTGTGATGAATGCAATTACAAATTCATTGATAGGAGTACTTTGCAAAGACACAAATTGGTTCATAAAGATGAAAAACGCTTCAAGTGTAACTTGTGTGATTACAAATGTAACAACGCCACTCACTTGAAAAGACATCAAACAATTCATACGGATGAAACACCCTTTGTTTGTGATGTATGTGAATACAAATTTAAACACCCAGATTACCTTAAATCGCATAAGACCAAATGCCATGGGATAACAACTGAAAAAAGTGGTGTACAAGTGACAACAGCTATTTTAATTGAGTAAATTTTTGTTAACTCATTTGCGACATGGCAAAACTGTATCGAATAAATTTCGATTATTTATGGTAACATTAAAAATATTAGTATATGTTTATATTATAGATATATTACTATATTAGTCAAAATATCCAAACCTGTTTCGACATTTTTTTTAGTATTCACTATTAAATAAATTGTGCCTGTCTTAGGGCCGTATGTTTGAGATTCCGAAATTCTTTATAAGCTATTTAACCGATTTTCCACCATATAGCGTATAGCACTGTTTGTGACGTAAGCAATCTGACGTCACAAACATGTCATTCAAAATGGTTGTTTTATATGTCACTTTCAAATATTTTAATAATGCATTCATTACAACAAACGTTTGCTTGAGGCCCTCGTTCATTTTGTAGACTCTGTAAAACATTAGCGAACTTTAAAAACCGTTCCTAGTCGTGCTGTATATTCATTTCATTCATTCATTTATTCTTATTCCGTTTTGACATCTCATATTAGAAGTGATTGAAGTGGAGTTAGTCATAATATAACTGTATGTATTGCCACCAAATGGAAATGTTTACTGGTAATACTCTATCCTTTCGTACAGTAGAATTATAAAATAACTGATAAATTATTTAAAGTTCATAATAATTATGAAATTTATATGGTACCGTTCGCACACCTTCAGACACCTTCAGACACATTTACAATTTCAAATTATTAAATTAATGATCGGGGAATGAAGTATGCCATTATATTAACCAACGGATTACATTTGCACTCATGCATACAAATGAGCAGTATTTAGCCTATAAAGTATTTGGTAATCTCATGCATACGACACATAGTATTGCAATTTAAAGCTATGTTCCGAATGCAAGGTACAATGTATCCGCGGTGCGCATTCAAATAAACGACCGATAATACAAATAATAAATCAGGTTCGAATCCTGCTGTATTTTCTTTTTAAAAAGAATTTTTCTATTGGTTTTATATTTCTCAGAAGTATTTTCAAATTATGTATAAAAAAATGTTACATTCTAAAATCTTGTAAATTTTTCTTTGAATAAAAAACATAGTTAATTAAATTATTAGTGAGTTCAGGTAAGTTACAATAAAAAATATTGGAGTGGTCGATGACGTCGGTTAGTAATTAAGGTAATTAATACATACTTTGATTTAAAATACAAAAGCCGATTGCCAATAGTAACTCAATTTAGAAAGCGTTGTAAGAGCCATTAGTTCCAATTTGGCGTAATTAGATGGGGTGTCTATAGCATTGTGGTCGATGTGCGTGAGCGCGATTCCTGAGAGATGTAAATTCAAATCCTGCTGGATATCGTAATTTTTTTCAAAATGATTTTTTCTATTGATTATATTTATCAGAAGTGTTTTCTTATTATTTATGTTCGATAAAAATAATGTAACATTCTTAATTCTTGTGAATTATTCGTTAAATAAAAACATAGTTAATCAAATAGTAAATGATTATTTTAAACTTAATATTAACTATTCATATTTGATTAGTATATTAAATGTTGTGGAACATGTGATATTTTTTAAATGGCAATACTCGATCGTAAAAAACGATGTCTTTTTATGTTATGTTTGGCTTATTTTGTTATAATTAGTATATTATGTGTCAACTTTACTTTACAATGATTTCATAATAATATAGTTAGGTTAATATAAAAATGTTTACAACTTCGCACCTGGCACAAACACTGTTCTGTTGCAAATATCGTTTAGATATTATTTAGTTAGATGTTAGAATCACTTAAAGAAATAAGTGGGGACTGTATGATTATATTAATTCCAGGGACATTAGAGGTTCTTACGCGTCTAAAAAGTCCAGTAAGAACCGTATTTATGTCCTTTTGATGTATTTAGTATCCTCTGTCATTATATGAATAAAGATTTGATGATCATTAATATGTACCTATAAATAATGAAATTGTATTGTTTTAAATTTTAGAGTACCTAGGTTAATATTATTATATAATACCATTTGTATTTCTGACTGAATGACATAATAATATGTCATTTCATAATTGTATTTCTAATTATCGTAGCTATATGATTGGTTTATCGAATATCCGTTTTTGTTGAAATCGACCTTTTAATGAAGAATGATTTTTTGTATCTAAATGGACAAGAAACACCCTTTTCTTTAAATTGATTTGTATTAATAAACAACAATTTAAATACCTTCGTGTTTTAAATATAGGATTATTAAATTTGTTTTTCGTCTCCTGAACATTTGACATTTGGTCTTTTCGACAAACCAATCTACAGCGACGTTATGTCAACTTGTGCTTCACTAGTGCAATATTTTATAATATCATACATGTCTGATGTGTCGATCGTGGGACAATTTTTTGTCGTTCGCATAATAGGCATTAGAAATTGAATTGGGAAAATATAAATTTCGTTTACATTTAGTTGTAATATTATAATATGATTTTACTGACGTTTTGAAGTGGAAGCATTACATATTCCTATTTTACAACGTTTTTCTTAGCTCTTATTCTTATTTGTCCGGTGGTACAAATTTTTCAAACGATTTTTAACTAACTTCCCGACTAGCTAGACATTTGAAACTTTTAGAATATATCAGAACACGATGCCAATGCACTTTTTTAATACTTTTAGCTATCTTTAAGTGGAATTGAATTCATTTTCAGTTAATTCTGTTTTGTATGAAAAATTATTTCGACATCATTATTGGTTGCTAGGGGTCTGGGGTCCTAGCAACTAAATTTTTAATATATACGTGCATTACTATGAAAATGAATATGATTGTCAAAATTACATTTCAGTATTATTTCTATCAAGTACAAATGTTTTTGATCGTTTAAGCTATTCAAGTCAAGTTTATATGATTCAACAGAAAATTTAAAAAACGTTGTATATAAAAAGTTCTTTTTATCTTGTAATTATTTATACATCTAATCAGCTGATGTAAAAATCGTAGACATTAAAATTACCACGAGGAAACCTACGTGACCTCATCGTATTGCATCACTCACGGCCAACTGCAGGAGTAGGAGAAAGGAAATATGTGAATCCTTACGCTGTTTAGACTAAGGCGTAGTTTCTTCTGACAGTCGCGCAGTAGAGTCTTTGCATCGTTAGATAATAGCTGGAAGAATGCATAAAAGAAGATCAAAACTTATTATCTTCATCATGAATGTGAAATTGAGTGTTTATTTGTAATGGTGAAAGTGAAGTGTTTTTGTTTAATTATTAACATAGCAAGTGTAGTAGATTACTGCTTATTTAAAATGCCTAGATACTTAATAGTATTGTAGTTTGTCATTAATTCGTAATTATGAAGAAAAATGAAGATTCTGCGACGGACTGTGGTGTAATATAATATTCAGTGACGTCCCTAGACAAAATGCCGCCCCTAAACTTTTAAAGTGTTAAACTTTTTGTGCCTCCCTTTGCGACACTCCGCGCCTCCCAGTTTGGAAATCGCTGCATTAAAACATTGTTATATTATATTGTATACACCTGGTCTGTACCTATTTATAATCATATTTTTTTTAATACGTATAAACCATTGGCGAAGAGTGGGCAAGATATTATGTGTCATGGCCCGGCATGCATAATATTATATTATAGATCAGTGGCAAAGGGTGGAGGTAGGCTGTTAATATCCAACATAAATAGTGCACACAAAACTTTGTCAGTCGAACCTATTCGTTTTCATTTAACTAAAAACTACAATGTGTAGATAGTGTGTCAGTTTTTAAAATGAAAGAAAATCTTGCCAAATCCAAGCCATAGTATATAATAGTAAAAAAAATCGTTTATCTATAAAATATTTTTTATCGATTATGGTTTGGCAAAGGCAGGTCTTAATGAATTGAATGAATGAATCTACAAACTGTATTCTTAGTTCAATGAAAACAAATAAGTATGCTGAGAAAGTGTAGTGTGCAATATTTATGTCGTATCTTAACACGCTACCTCCACCCTTCGCCATTGCTAGATAATAAACATTGTTATAATATTATTTTATACACCTGGTTTGTACCTACGAATACTCATGTATTTTTTTACATATGTAAAACAACCAACAAGAATCATTAAAATTCTGTTTTATTATTTTGATTCTGCATACTAATAATACCTATACAAGAGATTCTAGAGCTATTTTTTTTTTTATTGAAAATGTATAATTTTGATTAAGTACAATAATTTTACCCTGAACCCAAGTGGATTTGAGCTCACATCTATGACTGCTGAGTGAGTGCACTTATCATTTGGCTTCCGATCTGTCTATGATTAATATACTTAAATTAATTTTTAAACTGTGTTAACAGAGTTTTTTTTAATTTAAATGTTCTTATATTCTCGTCCATGATGGCCAAACGGTTTATAATGTGGATCTGGGAAATTCATATGTTGTTTTTCATTTCTCGAAAAAACAAAAATATCTCAATGCAAACCTTTACCCTGTGGAAGTCCATATGATCCTATTTGGATCGGGCATGATAAAAAAAATAAATTGTGTTATTAGTATATAGTTGTATTGTGTATTTTACCAGTATGTTATTGTATTTTCCTCTGTCTTTTTCTGTAACACATATTATATTATGTATGTGTATGTATTTAACATGATACCTTTGGAATACTCGCTTTCTATGGATTAATAAATATCATTTTAATTAAATTTATTGCTGTATTCATTTTTTAGCACAATTTTCACTTTCTCTTTTACCAACTGCCCCTTTCCATGACATACGTAGGTACTGTATTCATCATTGGACGTCGGCGATTTTTCGAGCAACTTTCCCTATTTAATGTGTGGTTGCTTTAGAAGGTAAATATGCACAATTGATTATAAAGCAGTCTGAAATAATTCTTTGTTCGATGACGTCTTGGCATGTTGTGGCGGAAGAATACAATATGCAAACCACATTCCCTGAGAATGTCTTATTGTCTAAAATACCCTTTTCCAGCTGTTTGGGCCGTCCGACATAATCGTCATAAAGGCCAATTTAATACACTTTAAAAATTGACAGTGTCCTACTGTGAACGCGAAGATCTCTTCACATGGTATATTAACTTTTTTTGTGTAACTTTTGTGATACATATTATTGTTTATAATTCTTATTTTTGTTATTAAAGAAGACAGTATAGTTAAACTAAAACAAAAGCACATTTAAGTGATGAGATGACGCTTTACATCCAAACATGGGGTCTCATGATTCCACCGATTAACATTGATCGTGGTACGGGGCAGTTTCGTTTGGTGGGTCCATGACTGTTATACAAGGAAGTCCTTCTTTTTCCGGGGCATCGTTTACAAGAATTTTTCTTTTGAACGATAAGGGGCAGTAGGAAGCTAACGTCTATCAGAATGCTGTATGTAGGTATGTCAATTTTTTAACTTATTAATTATTTTACTAACTAATTTTGTAACTATGTCCACACACTTGATACGGAGCATACGTACGTACACCCACATTTCAAAAGCTCCAAGTGCTCTGAGTGTAATCTTTTCATTAAGTGGTCTCCACTTTATATAGCAATACCGAAAAGACAGCAATATACACTTAACTTTCTGATTGCCAAGATAATATTGTCATGGATCCATATCAGCAGGCAAACATAATCATTTAATACCTTAGAATATTTAGACATCGTGGTAAATACATCTTCCTGCAAACTAAGTATACAATAATAATTGTTTATAAATCATGGCCATGGGGGCCATAAAGCGTGCCTTCAGACAAGGATCTTGGGCCACCCTACCTATGGCTAACTTTAAGATTAGGGAAATGCTCTACAAATCTTCAGAATCGTTCTCCAACTGGAGGTAAAATTAACACTCTCTGTCTATTTCAAATGTCAAATGTCTATTTTGAACGACTTTATGTATTGTTTTTTTTTTAATTAATCCACTCGAAATATTGAGTTGTTGGCACTCGGTATCGATTAAAACATTGCTTGTCAACCATTTTTATGTCACGACCTCCTTTTGCAGCAAACCTGTGACCATGCCACATTAAAATAAAAAAGGATTTTTGCAAAAAGAATTATAAAATAAAATGTTACAATTTCATTATATAAATATAATCTTCATTTACTTTGTCGATGTATACAATTAGGTATGTTTATTTAGCATTCATCACATTTTACAACCATAATGTCGTTAAACCACTTTTCTTTCTTTCAGAGACCTAAAATTTGCCTTTAATAGCAAAAATTATGGTAGTTCACGATTACGTCGCTGTAGGATTGGTTTGTCGAATAGACCAAATGGCAAATGTTCAGGAGACGAAAAGCAAATTTCACTATCCTATATTTGAATACATGGAGGTATTTAAATTGTTATTTTTACAGCTTATGAATGCTGTATTCATTACAAACCAATTTAACGGAAATGATCTTTCTGGTCCATTTATATACAAAAAATCATTCTGCATTAAAAGGTCGATTTCGACAAAAACGGATATTCGACAAACTAGCCCTACAGCGACGATTAGGTACAGCACTAAATATTTCGTATAGATAAAGCATTTGAGAGCATCTTTACATTTTTTTGAATTTCGAACATTATACAGTTATAAAACATTAATTTGTACACCTACAGTGGCCGCAAGGCTTAAGCGTTGGACTATCACGCCGTGGGTCTCAGGTTCGAATCCTGGGCCTGGCAAGTAGACATAAGGTTTTCAATTTGTGTGTGAGTCAGGGTATGGACCTAATAGGTTGAGCAAGTGGCTGACATCCATTTCTCGTAAAAAACAAAATCTGTTAATACAAACATCTACTTTGTGGAGGCCCACATGATCCTATTAGGATCGGACATGGTCAAAAAAAAAAATTGTACACAAAAAAGGAAGAAAAACACTCATATTTGTGTATTTATTTTTGAAATCATTTATTTAGCCATTATGTGCACACAATTATTTATTACAATAAAAATAACTATTAATAATATACTTAATATTATTATACATACTTACCATAAAAACTAAACATATTATAAATATATTAAAATAATGGATTATAAAGCCCGTGCAAGTCTTGTGATCGATGACATTAATATGGACGAAGCATCTGGAAAAAAAATGACACTCACTTTTTTGTCGGGTCTGCCGAATGGCATAATCTGTTCTAACGCCATTACAATAAAGGTGATATTGCTATAAATACCCGATGCTTTTTGTCGAGTCTGCCGAATGTTTCGGTCAAATGAATATTGATACTAGAAACACTGTTCTAACGACATTACAATAAAGGTGATATTGCTATAAATTCCCGAGTGATTATTCAGATTCAGAGTAAAATTAAAGGTGATATTGCGTGACGTCTACCTATGCACGTGCGAATGTCGCTATGCGTGAATTTACTTGCTTGCTACTGTACTGAATGCGTCGTCCATTAATAATGTCATTGCTTGTGATAGATACAATATGCGTTAAAGCCGTCCCACAGAACCAGATTAAAATGTAATACACCCACCAAATTATCTACAAATACCATATTATTGATATCTTTGGATTCTTTGTTTGCTGTGCTGCTAAACGTCTCCAAGAAAGGTTTAACCAAACCGTCTTTAGTCAAATTAACATTATTTTGATCAGCGAAATTAATACCTAGTCAAACTGGCTAAATGAATGTCCTATACATTAGTCTTGACAGTTACTTTTGAATTAAATTCTTCGGGAACAACGGTTAAGAGCGTACTTCAGTGAAACGGCAGATAATTTTCAACAGTAGGTGCGACGAAATTTCTCACTAGTCGCCAATCGGAGACCGACAGTCGAGGTGTCTGCACGTCGATTTGTTTTGTCATGGCGTCGGATGAAAATATTTTTAATCGCGTAAAGATGACTAAAAAACTTTACGTATGTAATTAAAAAAGAAAACATGTAAATGAAAATACTATTATTATTAGTAATATAATAATAAACATAGCATTAAATGGACGCATGTTGGATTTTTATGACAAATTATATTTCGTTCGGCACACGTTATTTGCACAATTCGCACATCGCCTAGCCACGATTTTTTTAGACCATGCCTATACTGAAGTATAGCCTTAACTGATGGGGACCAATGGGTGCGTAAGAGGCACAGCTGCCAATTCGATTCGTTGAATGATTAAATAAACAACACAAACATAAACACCTCCAAACCAAGCCGCCCTGCACTATACTTAGTCTTAATCGAGCGTATCACTGGAACATACGTTTGAGTCTGAAGCATCAGTACTTATCAGCAGATACCCAAGACTGAGGTCGTCACTCACTCATGTGTACTTTGACTGAGTTTGGTTAGACTTTCTAATAACAAGTGGTAATGAGTGAGAGAAGCACGGTGGACTAAGACTAATTAATAAATATATGGTACAAAAAATAACACGGACATACAAAACTATTTCAAGAGATCTTTACGTTCGCAATCAGATGGCGTTAAATTTTTAAACGTATTGGAATATTAGGTAAAGTTTTGCTTGCTATATTTAGACAGTAGACGTGAAGAAAAAAAAACAACTGATTGAACGTCGTGTCAATATATTATGTCCATTTAAGGTGCAGGCACGCTGGTAGATGATGCACCATGAGTCGAATTATGAGTTTTCATATCACGTTTCTTTCTACACCGATACGGACATAGTTCACATTTAAGTGGGGTCTCAGTACTGTGTATTTGCTTGTGCAATTTTAGATGCCCAACACGCGTGAATTTTGATTCACATTGATCACACTTGAACATTTTCGGCTTACAATTGTTCGCCTTGTGATTCTCCAATCGTACCGAAGAGCTGAATTTTGAGTTGCAGATGTCACACTCGAATGGCTTTTCGTGCGTCAGGATCTTATGGCGATTCAAATTTCCCTCAGAAGCGAAACACAAACCGCACATATCGCATTTTACAATCTCATTTGCGTCCACGTGCATGGCTAACTTGTGTGCTTTCAAATGTACTATTTGCCTGAATTTTGCATCACAATCCTTACACTCGAACAGTGTCACTGTTTTGTTTATATTTTTATGAGTGATCTCATGTCGCTTGTGATCTCCGGCGCGTCTAAATTTTAAAGGACAAAGGTCACAGTTAAAAGGGAACAAATCCTCATGTATCATCTCGTGTGACCTCAAATGGCACAGTTGTCTGAAGACCGAAGGGCATTTTTCGCAATGGTAAGGGCGTTCATTCTTGTGACACATTTTATGTCTTTTTAAGTTACTCGAGTTTCTGAACTGCAAAGGGCACTCATCGCAACCGAACGGTGTGACTTTGCTATGAATCAATTTGTGCGATTTGAGATGGCACGCTTGCCTGAATTCCGATGAGCATACTTCACACTTGAAAGGTTTCGTAGTGCTGTGAATAATTTTGTGCCGAGTCAACGAATTGTTCGCTTTACATTTGAATGAACATAAGTCACATTCAAATATTTTTTCAATTACACCAAATTGATTATTGATGATTTTTTTCGTTTGATCTTCCGGCATAATGACATCATTTCTGACATTAAATTCACCGAATTTGTAGTGTCCAAATACGATTTTATGATCCTTTAGTAATTTCTGTGTATTGAAAACAGAGCAGCAATTTGTGCATACAAAATTCTGAGGGAAATTTTTCACCTTATTCAACTTAATGCACGCAACTTTATCGGAATCCAAAATTATTTGCCTGATACTTTTCCCCATAAAAGTTAATTCATTATAGGGGATTTTATTTTCTGTGCTGTCCACACCGGATAAACCGTTCGCACTATAGTCAAACAAATCAATTGCTGGATTCTCTGTTACGGAATAACTACTATTTCCTGTTATATTATATGTGTTCTCTTCATGAATATCTCTTTTGATCCATATTGCACTGGCGATGTTCTATAAAATAATAATACATAATATAATCATATTAGTGTACAAAGAATTTCGGGAGGGAACGTTTATATTTCAGAAAGCATTATAAAATAATATAATATGTCCAAATTTTATTTAGTGTGGGGATAGTTTTGTCATATTGGTTAATAATTCCCCGTCAGAGAAGTCGTTGCGTACCGTGTCCGGAAACTTGTACGTATGCAGTTCGTCGAATCATACTTCACCGTGAAATATTGTATCGGAATATATGGCCGTATATTAAAGACCGTCCAACCTCTTTGGATCGTATGGTACTGACATAAAATTCATGTCTAAATAAAACACGGTTTTTTTCGGTTTACACTTTACAGGAAGCCAGCAGCAAACAAATTTTGAAATTAGCAAATATAGTGGATTATTTGTTAGGTTAGGTTAGGTTTTCATTCTTGAAGTCATGAATTTTGCCAAAATCAGCTATGGAAATTGAATTATTGTTCGTATTGAATCTAATAAAATTGGAGACCGTATCTCTTTCCGATAAAAGAGCTCACGGCGAACTGAGCCACGGTGAAATGTTTTACGTACAATTTACACGTAAGCGTTGCATTTACACAGCTCTAGTACACAGTAACAATATAATAGGTATACCAAAAGAATTTTAATTTATTCAAGTGACGATTGTATGAAGACACTTTCATTTTGAATACAGCTGTTTGAGTGTTAGCTATAAAACGTCCTGCGAAATGTATTGAAGACGTATTGTCTGCATTTTTTAATGTTTACAAAATAAAACCACATGAAAATCTTTAAACAGTTCCAGCAAAGATCCCACTACCAACATACCATGCAACCATCAATTGAAAAAGGAATTATAGTCGGTGGTGGATTTTAGGAGACTATTACCGAAGTGAGAAGAGAATAAGGCCCGTTTCACACAGGACACCGGTATAAAGACACCGAAGTATCTAGCCATTCGATATTATAGTGGCTACTGCAGATTTCCTTTATTGTTTTATTTATATGAACGCCTCAGTAGCGAATGAATCAACGCATATTTTCGCGTCATAAATTAGAAATACAAACAATAGAAACATAAAAACTGGCTGCGGTATTAAAAAAGTGTCGGAACAGAGTCTCCACGGTGCGACACACGAGTGTTTCCGTCTGATCGCGCATTTATGTATAAATGCAGCCTCTCGACACACCAGTGTCTCATGTGAAACGGCTCTAACACAATAACATAAATAATATCAATTAAGTACCTGTAGATTCGTATGTGTGCCAGCGTTCGAGCACTCTCCCAATTCTGCATTTTTGTCGTCGTCTACGCCATCATAGAAATTCTCTTTGTATTGAGACCATTCTGCGTCAGATACTTCGGTCTTTACTGCCACTTCCTCCTTAATAAGAACCTGAGAATAATTCACAATGCCTGTTAACCATTATTGTGACAAACCGAACATATTTTGGCGGTGGATCACCTAGAGTTGTGACGACTAGAGGTTTTCGATTTTTAAGATTTTTTATACTTACCACCCAATGACGATATAAATGGACGAAACATCTGGAAAAAAAATGACACTCCCTTTTTTGCCGGGTCTGCCGAATGGCATACTCTGTTCTAACGCCATTACACTAATGGTGATATTGCTATAAATTCCCGACGCTGATTTTCGGGTCTGCCGAATAGTTCGGTTCGAACGGGTTCTCTCAAATGAACATTGATACTAGAAACACTGTTCTAACGCCATTACAATAAAGGTCATATTGCTATAAATTCCCGATGCGTGATATCGCACAATGGAATTTGCGTGACGTCCACATATACATGTGCGAATGTCGTTATGCGCGAATTTACTTGCTAGCTACTGTATTGAGTGCGTTGTCTATTAATAATGTCATTATTACTACCAGTATAAAAAAATACTTAGTATCGAAACTTGTTCCAAATTACTTACTAGTATTTGGGATATTATGTAGAGCGATTGGCGTACTTGACTTTTTAGAAGCCATTTTAACACAAATTGTTTATATATCTATTTATTTATTATCCATTTACACAATCCCGCACAAATTTGAATTCAGTTTATAAGTTCCAATTATAACACTGAAAAATCGAGAAACTCGACATGACGAAACCAAATAAGCTCGTAAATACTAATTATCAAAACTCGAGCACTAGTACCTAGTCCGGGACACGAGATTCGATATACTAAGTCTCATAGTCAACTGGAACTAAAACTAACTCCAAATTATTACTATAAAATGAACATGTCACTATGTCTGTCTTTCACTATACAAACTTTACAACTGGGGAGAAGGGAGAGCAATGACAGTTGAGTATATCACGGCTAGATATACTTATATTATGCTATCTCGCTCACGCGCATTAAATGTCGATAGTATTGAAAGACTACCAGCAGTACCAACTGGCGAGCCGTGGCGATGATCTCATCGCATGCGTTCGAAATTCGAACAAGTTTATTGGGCCACACGTTTTGAGTATGGGTAGAGGTAAATCGTTTTACAGTGGCACCATGGGTACGGCAAATGCGGCTTGCAGTTGTAGTGGTATTGTTTGCTAGCATTGTAATAGGCATTGTCGCAAGTAATTCAATACACGCGTGAATCGCCTATGGTGCCACTGTAGAATGATTTACCTATAGTATATGACTAGACTTGAGTACGCAAACTGGTGACAGTATTTATAACTCACCTCTAGTGACGACCCGTGATGGTAGGCAGGTCATGCGTTCTAGAGGAGCGGTAAATTATAAAGGACGTCGAATGAAGGAATGAATATAATTATTGAAAGCAGTGGCGGTTTCCCATTAAGCAAACGGAACTGTCACATCATTATAAAGTACATATCTATCGATATGTTAGTAATATATATAGAAATAATCAATGCATAGAACATTCTGACAAAATAACTAATATTTTATTGTCACAAATAGTGTAATGTGTTTCGCAAGGGTGCCTACAAGCCTGTCACTGGTACATACTAAAACCACCACTGTTTGTGCATATGTATCGTGGAAATGATCTAATTCTCAGTAGATGGTGTCTATGTTAATTAATAAGTTTTTGGTGTATTTGGTAAAGGTAGCGGACAGCGCCCGAAATAGATAATTTTCCAAAAATATTAACATAGTTGTCTAATTTTATGTATATTTTATAAAAATAAATGTAACCGGAATGCCACTCCGGTCCATTTCGAACCCTGGTAGCGGAAATAAAAGATAAAGATGTATACAGGTCAATACATAACGAATTTGCTTAAAGATAAAAAGAACTTTTTATATACAACGTTTTTAAATTTTGTGTTGAATTATTATGCTCAATATGCTCAAACTTGTACTTGATATGAAGTAAATAAAAAAACAAACAAACAAATATAGAATACTGAAATGTCATTTTGATTTCCATATTAACGCACGTATATATTAATAATTTAGTTGCTAGGACCAACCCCTTAGCAACCAATAATAGTCTCTTACTTTTTACGGATTTTTCTGAAATAACTTTCCATACAAAATAGAATTAACTGAAAATGTATTCAATTCTGCTTAAAGATGGCTAAAAGTATTAGAAGAATGCATTGGCATCGTGTTTTGAGATATTCTAAAAGTTTCAAATGTCTAGCTAGTCGGGAAGTTAGTTAAAAATCGATTGCAAGATTTTTGTACTAGACAAACAAACACAGGACAAACAAGAATACGAGCTAATAAAAACGTTGTAAAAAATAAAAGGAGACAGCGTTCCAAGTCTATTTAGGGGTGGCACTTAGGAACGTCAGCAGATATTTCCAAAATATACCTTGAGTAGGTACTTAAATTCATAGTACCTACCTAGTGCATATTGTATAGTTAAAATTGACTTTAATTTGACATTAACTGCATCTCACATATTGCCATATCAAATTAGAGATTTGATTATATAACTTAGCTGTAATTATCTGCGGAAAGATAACGACGTAAAATACCGATAGACGCGAACGCAATGATGCAAACAAAGCAACAGCCTATCTCCACCCTTCGCCAGTAGTATTTGAAATATTGAAGTATGAAATAGGTGATAATAATAGCAAGATGTTTTACATTGAGATCATGGCGTTTAACTGAATATTAGGAATAAAATTCGTATAACTTTTTTATAAAAAGATGCAATGGAATCTTTTTTTACAGTTTAAACGTACACAGATATGTAGAAACGTATTCTAAGTTGTGTATTACTGCCTCGATAATCAAGCAAAACTCACATCACAATAGTTTCCTAAAACATCACGTGTCTCCAAGCAATGCCTGTTTTCGGTGTCTTCTTGGGTCGGCAATTCTTCCATTGGGACATTACTAAAACTTGAAGCAAGATACTGTATGCCAGTGGCATACGAATCGTCTTCTGGTTCACATTTGATATCCATTTTTGGAAAATTAACTGGAACGCAGTTGATGTTTGACGTTTCGGCACTATACCATAGACAATAGAGAAGCGTAAGCAGTGTTGTCATCCTTAAGCGTGGAAAATTGCAAAATCAGAAAATTATGATTGGTAATAGGTAGGTAACTACCTACGAAAGTATAAAAGCATGCCAAACAAAATTATTATTAACCAATAAAATATAACGATTTTATTGAAAAACAGAACAATCATGTTTACGTCAAAATGAAAAACGAACGTCTTTTCATACAATTATTATTATGTTTTCATATTGTTTTGTATTCCGACATATTGGATAGAAAATGGGTAGGTATCTTTTTGTTACTCATGGCAAAGAAGCAATAATTAGCTTTGAATGTACTATCCACATTTTATTTGAATACTTATTATATTTGTATCATTATTATTATTGTGCTTGTCACGTAAACGATACCTACGCTTATTCAATAGTGGTAATCTTTTAACATACTCGAAGCGCTTTATGTAATACATTTGATTTTTCCTCCATCTCGTTACGCAGGCGTATATTGTGGCGTAACAAACGTTAGGCGTCCTTCATAGTTGTGCCGAGAGTGTCCCAGGAGTAATTTCTTAAAACCTTGATTGGTGTGCACGATTCCTGCTTTAAAATGGTAATTTAAATTTGTCAATAATAATTTATCGATAAGAAAATTTAGACCTTACTCGCCGTAAAATGCCGCAAACTTTTTGATAGCTGAGAAATTGACAATATGTAATATAGGTACACAAAGACGTAATACACTTTCGGGCTTCAAAACTTAGTCCACGGCGACAGGCTTTTACATTTCTGTCTTATTAATCTTCTCTGTGTCTATGTGGATGTTGAACGTGTTGTTCAAGATCCAAATCCATAGGTATCGAAAGAACTCGTTAGTTTGATAAACGCTGGACTCGATCGAACCCGTGAACTCTTTTGTTGTGCTCATTTTCCCTACACTATCGCACACCTCAGATCACATTTTTTTATTTCAAAATATATGGCCTTTAGGTGCGGTTAAAACTTATGCATTTTATAGGTCTGTACTTTTTAATGATTTACCAAAAACCTGCTGTCGGAAATTTTGCAAATTAAATTCATTTTTTTTTCAGTCAATGCCAAAGATTCGCAAGCCACAAATACCGGAAAAGATGGACGTTGCCATTCGCTCTAAAGATATAGGTATCGAGAAACAGCGCTCCAACAACGAATTCCTTCGTTTCTCCCTTTACATCTCGACTGTGTATGAAAGCGTAAAAGGTCTCTATAACAATCAAAAGTAAAAATAAAATTCTTCTTCGACAGGTATTAAAAATCAGTAATTTAGGTACCTACCTATTATATTAATCAAGAATTATAAAAAAGGGAAATATTCTTCGTGAAGGCATTGAAGAATTATTATTGTGTTCAATAAACGTTCTTAGCAAAGTTTTTTAATTATAATATTAATACTTTCGACCGATGGTACTTGATGTGAATTTGAATTTAAATTCTGATGGATTCAAGCTCTGTACTATTCCATTTAAGTCGTTATTTGCGACCCGGGTTTCGCCTTTCGGCATCTTCATGCGTCGTGTACACTCACCAAAGGCAAACACACAATGACAACGAACACCCTTAACTCTACCTGATATAGTAAATCAATACAACAAAGTAGGTAAAAACTCCATTACCCACCTATTTAGTCAGAGGTTACAACAAAAATACAATAAACAAAATATGAATAGCTGAAGTGTCGACTAATATCTCATTAGTTAACTCGATTAATTATTTTTCTTAGAATTGACGATTTACACCTCTTGAGTGTAGTATTTTTATTGTTATAAAGAATTTTGACCTATTATTAGGTTTGACGATTTATTATAATAATATGCTGTCCAGTGTATTGTTATTAATAAGATAGGTTTTTTACTAATTAGGTTTTTTTTACTGACACTTCAGTCTGCTATTCATAATTTATTTTGTTTATTGTATTTTTGTTGTAATATCTGACTAAATAGGTGAGTAATGGAGTTTTTACCTACTTTGCTGTATTGTTTTACTATATAAGGTAGAGTTAAGGGTGTTCGTTGTCAGTGTGTGTTTACCTTTGGTGAGTGTACACGACGCCTGAAGATGCCGAAAGGCGAAACCCGGGTCGCAAATAACGACTTAAATGGAATAGCACAGAGCTTGAATCCATTAGAATTTTTAAATTATATTATGGTGTAGGTAGGTAGAAACCAAGTTTTCCTGGCGGACTCACTTCTCGGTTCAGAAACTCAGAAAATACGCTATATTTTACTCTCACCTCTGCTTGCATAATGCATTAGTATTTTGTTTACGTTCACTGATCAATAGTTTCATCTAGTACATATTCCTTTTAAATATATCGTTTAAAGTAGGTAATGTTTTTTTGTTTAAAAAAAATCTTATTAAAAATCGTGAAATAGTGAAAAACTGGACAATCATCATAAAACTTCTTGGAAGGAACTTCTTGCATCATCAGTGAATAATGTATAGGTAGGTACTTTACGCCGAATGTGTGAAATTGCGTATTACATAAAATCGGCAAAATTTTGCCTATTTCATGAAAAATACAAGCCTGTTGCCTTATTTATGAATTCGGCAAAATATCTTCCGAGTGCGTGAATTCGGCATTAGGCAAATTATATAGTAGCGCTACGGTGGTGTTTTTTGCAACTACCTAATCAAACTAACCAAATGTGTCAAATAATGTTATTGATTATAAATAAAAATATACCAATCAATAACTACAATGACGTTCATATCCATTTATTATGCCCAAAAAAATCTAGAACAATAATATGATAACGGAAGAATTTTATTAAAAGGTATTTTCGCGATTTGATTCGTGCTTTCGTGCAATGTGCAATGGTCGATTGTTTGTTTGTATAGTATGATTTGATAGTTTGTTGACACTTCTTGTTAGCTAACATCAAAATGGACATTCAGTTGAATTTAGAATTACGAAACCTAACCTAATAATAATAATAATATTATATTATGTCCAATAAAACCATCCGTATTAAATTTACTTTTTCTACCGTAATGTTGACAGTTTAAGAATTTCATACCCTGACAAATTCACGTACTCGGCAGATAAATTGCCTAATTCATGAATAATGCAAGCCCGTTGCCTTATTCATGAATAAGTCAAAATATTGCCGATTTCGTGTAATACGCAGTTTCACACATTCGGTGTAACATATACAATAGGACATGATAATATTCATCTCGGATAACAGTTTCAACATAAGCTTGAGGTTCACCAGATATGATTGACTCTATTTCCTCCACATGAATCACCCCTTGGATTTAATTAATATTGAATTCTTGTTATTCTCTCAAGAATCTCGAAGTGCTTAGCCAGAATGAACGTGCGGGCAGCGGCGCATGAAACGAAAACATATATAGGTGTAAGTACCTATATAAATAATATAAAATATAAAAAGCCTTTTTATTTCTTACAAACAAAAGTAAATGACAGTTAAATGACCATATCTAATGAATATAATATATTTTATTATATCCTATGAATATATCTATTATGTATATCTATTATGTATATATATATATATATATATTTATAAATCTATGGTTATTTTTATGGTCATTTTTATAAATTGAACAATGGTAAGTATGTAATTAGTTTTTTTGGTTTGTAAGAACCCCTCTTCGGGTGAAGGCCTCCTTCAAAGTTTTAATCTCTGCCCTCTCTGGTTTCTTTCTCCATACCCGTTTGATTTCGTAGCTAAGTATTCGTCTTGTCTGGGTTGGCCTATTTTTGCATTTAGGTCGCCCATTATTCTAAAAGTTTTGTGTGCTTAGTTAATAGCTTTGTTTATATTTGTATGAAAAGTATCATTTTCTTCTTCTTTCTCTATTTATGTGAGTGCGTATACTTGTATGAGAGATAATTCGTTTCCTTGTATTTTTAAATTCAATAGTGCTACTCTATCTGTTATAGGTACCTATGAAGTTTTCTATGTTGTTCTGTTGAGTTTTTATGTATTATGAATCCGACGCCATACTTTCCAGGTGTAAGTCCTATGTGACATAGAATATGATTGTCATATTCCTCTAACTTTGTTCCTTGGCGTCTCGCTTCAGATATTCCGATTATGACGATTTTTTTATCTTTTATTGCCTCTCTCAATTCAATTAAGCGTTTGTTCGATGACAGTAATCTTATTTTGTAGGTTAGTATGTAGAGCTTGCTTAGTGCCCATACGCACTTGCGGTAGGCCGCCGTGGCTAGCCGCGAGGCGGCCTGCTGCAAGTGCGTATGGGCACTTAGTGAGATATATGTAAGGTTTGTTAGCGACGTTGTATTTTTCTTTGGAGGGTTTTGGTCGTGATCTTCCTCGGTGACCGACCGTATTGGAAGGTGGTTTTTGTTTTTTGTTATAGTATGTTCATGTATGAGATCTTCGTGGGAGGGGTGGGTTGGTTGCTATGTGTCCTTGCTTGGTTGTTTGTTATAGTGTTGGTATTTTTGTTGACCAATAAGTTTAGCCTACCCGATTTTGGGGCTCCTTCTGATAAGCTACTTAATCTTCGAAATTATGTCTGTGGTTGGAGCGTTTTGTTCTTTTTGGTGGCTTGAATGTTTCTATCGTTCTGTAGTAGGGGGTTATTTTTAGGTGTTGTAGGGAGTGTTCTTTTATTGTTAGGTTTTACTATGATCAATTTATCATATTTTATTCTGACTGTATTGCCTTTCTCTTTCTCTAGGATCATTTGCTGTTGTAATTCTTTTCTTATTTCTAAAATGTACTGTGGATAGTCCTCCTTCATATAATATTGAGTGTCTTTCAGCGCTCTCTTTTGTTTAAATATGCTAATCTTGAGACCGAGAGTAGTGAGAGTTAATATTATTGGGCAAGGTCTTTCACCTTTTCTTCCAATTCTCTTTACCTCTTGAATGTATTTATGGTTTAATCTAATAGAAAAGCTGTATGACCGTGTATGAATGACACTCTACGGATATTTCACAATATACGGTTACACACTCGAGTTGCAAACACCGACCCCTCGACCACTGTGTTCTACCACTAACAGTTTCTATATTAGGTACTGCCATCTACAAAATATGTTGTACCTAACTTAAAAGATTGAAGTGTTTAAAGAAAAATCTTCTTTTGTCGATGAAGTAGTTAACCGAAAATATCAGATGCTGTGGGTTCAGTTTTTCGAGCATAGCCCTCAATTTGGTATGTAGATTCAATGATAGATAATATATTCAAAATAATAAATACTACATAAAATTAATGTGTTTGAATTATTTAATTATCATGTTATAATATTGTTGGTGTTCGATGTCCCACTCGGGGTCACCACTGTAGTGTTCGATGTGTGGGTTATCACTTTGGGAGTCGTCGATGTGTCGTAGGTTATGGTGTTTAGGATAATGATGAAGAAGTCTAAGATGTATGCAGGAGCGAGTTTTATTAGGCGTCACGGTTGGTACAATAGTATGTTACAGCAGTTATGTTATAATACTAAACTTATGATCGGTACAATCAGATGTTGGGTGAAGCGATATAGAGACTGCGATGGTAACAGACTGGAAACATATATTCGAGTAACATTTTGATAAATCATTATTCGTAATGTATAGAGTCAAAAATAATACCTAAACCTTATATTCCACTACATATTATATTGAACGAGTCAGCGGCTTAAATACGAGTAGCTGTGAATTTTATTTATTATTACAGTCATGATATAATAATATGATACTATGGGATTGGATATTAGACTAATTTTCCATTGCGATACCGTATTTAATATCGCCAATCAATCTGCTGACACACGTAATAAATTGTTTACCGGAATATGAATCGGTGAGAATTTATTATTGCGGTCAAATAATATGATACATTATAAATAGATATTTGATCAATAATATACTGACAGCTACAATATTATAAATATTGACAAACATACAATAGCACATGCTAGTATCCTTTTTGCCTGGTAATTAAATTAAAGTTTGAAGATATAAGTGAGCGCATTAAGCAGCCTCCCACCTAACTTGCATATTCTTCAGGCCGACCGAATTCTGGCGTCCACGAAGGCAGCTAAATACCATCCAAATAGTACAGCAAAACTACATGACGCGGTGTCATTGAAAGATGCTAGAACATTGGCGAGCAACATGGATTCGTCGAGGTGTCGTATGCTATCTATATGCTCTAACTGAGAATGAAAAGACTGAAGAAAGTTTTTTTTTTGCGTACATTTAACATTTATTTGCGTAAGAAATGATATCACTTATATATTACAAGGAAAAATATATTGCAACTAACTTAGGTACAGATAACAAAAAAAATATAATGATTGATATCCAGTAAGTTATGTGTGCCCACGGTGGCCGCGCGGTATAAGCGTTGGACTATCATGCCGTGGGTCCCACGTTCGAATCCTGGGTCTGGCAAGTACACAATATATTGTTTTTCAATTTGTGTGTGAGTCAGGGGGTATGGACCTAATAGGTTGAGCAAGTGGCTGACATTCATTTCTCGTAAAAACAAAATCTGTTAATACAAACCTTAACTCTGTGGAGGCCCATATGATCCTGTTGGGATAGGACATGGTCGAAAAAAAAAAAAGAAAGTTATGTGTTAAAATTATTGACATGGCAAGAAATTCGTTTTTCATACAAAATGAAGCACGTCTATGTACAAAAGTAATTAGTCAACACTATTTATACTGTAATCATACGTGTTAAATACGGCGAGTCTTTCGTCTACGTTATTGTGAGTTTTCACTAATATGTGTCATTTGATGTTTTTTAAGATTAAAATTTTGTTTGAATTTTTTTAAACATAGATCGCATTGATACGGTTTTTCACCAGTATGTGTCATTTTATGTTTATTGAGATAATCAAGTAACAAGAATTTCTTAAAACATATATCGCATTGAAATGTTTTTTCACCACTATGCGTCACTTTATGTTTTGTGAGATAACGATTTGTCAAGAATTTTTTAAAACATACATCGCATTGAAGTGTTTTTTCGCTAGTATGCGTCTTTTTATGTGTGTTGAGATAACCAATTCGAGTAAATTTTATAAAACAAACATCGCATTGGTGGGGTTTTTCACCAGTATGTGTCATTTGATGTGTTTTGAGTTCAGCAATTCGTATGTATTTTTTAAAACACACATCGCATTCGTGGGGTTTTTCATCAGTATGTGTCATTTGATGTGATTTAAGATCACCAATTCGTATAAATTTTTTAAAACACACATCGCATTTGTGGGGTTTTTCACCAGTATGCGTCATTTTATGTATTTTGAGTTTAAATATTTGTCGGAAGTTTTTAAGACAAACATCGCATTGATGGAGTTTTTCACCGTTATGTATGATTTTATGTTTTTTGACATCACCAATTTGACGGAATTTTTTAAAACACACATCGCATTGATATGGTTTTTCACCAGTATGTGTCATGTGATGTCTATTGAGATCAACGATTTGTATGAATTTTTTTAAACATACATTGCATTGATGGGGTTCTTCACCAGTATGTGTCAGTTTATGTAATTTGAGAAAATGATTTCGATTGAATTTTTTGAAACATACATCACATTGATGTGGTTTTTTATTAGTATGTGTCAGTTGATGTGTTTTTAGTTCAACACTTTGTTTGAATTTTTTAAAACACACATCGCATTGGTAGGGTTTTTCACCAGTATGTGTCATTTTATGTAATTTAAGATAATGTTTACGATTAAATTTTTTTAAACATACATCGCATTGGTGTGGTTTTTCACCAGTATGTGTCATTTTATGACTTTTTAAATGACCGATTTGAATAAAATATTTAAAACACACATCGCATTGGTGGGGTTTTACTTCAATATGTGTCATTTTATGTAGTTTGAGAAGATATTTTCGATTGAATAATTTTAAACATACATCGCATTGGTGGGGTTTTTCACCGGTATGTATCATTGCATGTAATTTGAGATCATGATTTCGCTTGAATTTTTTAAAACAAACATCGCATTGATGTGGTTTTTCACTAGTGTACTTTTTGTATGACTGCTGAATCTTCATACATGAGATGTTGTGACAATTAAGATGATTTACAGATTCAAAAACTCCATAACAATCATTACAAATAAAGTTAAGTGGAAAATATGTAACTCTTGTCAACATAATTCGAACCTCTTTTGGCAAGCATAATTTCTGAAATTCATGTTTTATGTTTTGTTTATCTATAGTTATCTCTGAATTCTGTATCATGAATTTATTGGTTGATTGTGTTACAGTGTTGTTGGCCAGGTAGTCAACCATATCTTTTCTCACGATGTCCAGTGGTTTACTGTGACTTCTTGTGAAATATTGCTGGGTAGGAATCTAGAAAAAAATTGGCACCCATGATCAATTCAATAATCTTTAAATATATAAAATATGATTATATTCCTTAATGTTGCATAGATTCTATGTGTTTAATAGTTACACCCACGATGGCCGCATGGCTTAAGCCCCGGTCTATAGTGTCGAGGGTCCCAGGTTCGAATCCTGGGTCTGGCAAGTACGCATATTAATTTTCAAATTGTGTATGAGTCAGAGTATGGACCTAATAGGTTGAGCAAGTGGCTGACAACCATTTCTCGTAAAATACAATCTGTTAATACAAACCTCCACTCTGTGGAGGCCCATATGATCATATTAGGATCGGACATGGTCAAAAAAAATATTTAAATATTATGAATAAAAATGGTAAATAAACTGAGATCACTTTTTGACTAACTGTATGATTAGCAAAATCAGATAAATCATCATGGATGATTAGACCCACGCAACCAAATTGTCAAAACTTACTTCGAGCATTAGTCATTAATTCGAACAACTTGTAATATGATGTTATCGCAAAATTGCATTTAGCGATGAGGCTCACTTTTGTTAAACGGGTTTGTCAATAAATAAAATGGCCGCGTATGGAATGAATCCGATCCAGAAGAGTCATAAAAATGTACTGTTTGATGCTGTTAACAAGCTGGTGGCATCATCGGATAATATTTCATAAAAAATGAGGCCCAAATCTCACGTTACCGAACCATAATCATCGATGACATTCATCCGGACGAGATGTGGTTCAACAGGTGGCGCTATCTGCTATACGATCATTGATTTATTGAATTCATAATTTGGCGATAAGTTAATTTCGAGAAATGGTTGTTAATTGGCTTCCAAAGTCGTGCGATTTGACATCGTTGGACTATTTTATTTGATGTTCCGTAAAAACATCAGTTTATGTTGCTTAACCAGCAACCATTGACGCATTAAAAGCCAACAATGTTTGTGTTATTTGCAGTATATTATGGACAGCAGTGCTCAAAAAATACTGGTCTTAATTGGGCGTCCAGAATTTGTTGAGAACAGGTGCGGTGGCCATGTGACCGAAATAATTTTTAATTGTTAGTGCCACGAAAGTATCGATCTTTCAAATTTAAAAAAAAACTATTAAAAATTACTTGTTTCATATTTTACAATATTTAAAGATTTTTTGGGATAACAAAATAACCTAATTTGTTAAACGTACCTGTTCTAATGGCCTGTATTGTGAATTAGAGCAGCCAGGTTGCGGATTCTCATTATTGATTGCGTTTTCATCAAATTCTTCTTTGATAACGACTCCTTCATTATCATTCTCAGACATTATATTGATCAGATCGTTTTCAAGCTTCTGAAAATAACATTATTAATATTAGGTAAGACTATCATTACTATCTTCAGCTAGGGTCAACACACTGGAAGCGATACTTCCTACAGCTTTTGCTTTTGCTATCAGTGTACGCCAATTGGTGACGGCATTTGGCAAGGGAACGGGCACTGCATCACATCTGTCTCAGCAAACATATTTTTTAAAGTCTTGCATTACTGATAAAGTGCTTGGATGACATATTAAAGGTGATCAAAAACAATAGCCCTTAGTCGAGTTATAAAACAATTTGTAAAGGTTCAAATAGACTTTATGACGATCGGGCACATATATGCTAAGAGCGATTTAGTGATCATATCTATGCCATTCCGACATATTACACATATATATTGTATGACAGCTATGACATCGTATTTATACTCTGTGACACAGGAAGCCAACATAAGAAACGGAGTTTTTAGCATATATGTGACCGATCGTCATAGAGTCTATTTGAGCCATAATACTCGATTAAGATTCAGATACATATGGAGGGGATTCGAAACGATCGTTGCCGAGCACAGCTGCGAACTAATCTCTTGCATTTGCTACTAAATAACACAAAGCTATTATAAGCTAACTAAGCATACTTAATACGATGCACTGCGTCACTCAACAACTGGTTATTTTAAAAACGCAGTTAGCATTAAGTGTTTGCCAATTCGGCGTTTTTCTTGCCAAATCTAGCATTTTTGATAAGCATATAGCTTGCAAAAAACGCTTCTGGCTTGTGGCATTTTTACTAGCGTTTTACGTGATGCCTCCAACATCATTAAATGTGTTGGAAAAACGCTAAATATTTAGTTTATGTATTTTCATGCGCATCGAATTTCTGAATATCTGATACTTAATGCAAGTTTGTAGGTGCCAATTTTGGTGAGAATTAAAACACGATAAAACAATTTCATGAATTATTTAAGGTTTTTGTATATTATTCTGAATCTCCGCAAATATAAAATTATAATTTGACAAATATTTATCCAAAAGGTATGATCTCTAACTCCATATAAAAAAGAAGCTCTCGTCTTTAAGCATGAAACGAAGCCTGAACGCCATAGACACAAAATTGGTATTTCTTGTCAATTTTAAAATATATTACTGTGAAAATATGTGGTTTAAACATATTGACATTTATAATTAACTATTTCTTTCATTCAACGAATAATTCACAAGATTTAAAAATGTAAAAAGAAGAAATAATAAAGTTTGTCGCAAATAGTATGTCACTGCGTATCATAGAGGTAAATGCTAAAAATATTAAAATAAGTAAATTCACATGTAATTTTATTTTCACAAAATCTAGCGTTTTTTCCTACCAAATAGCTTATTTCATACCCCGTCTGCATGTTTTTGTCAACGACAATTGGCAACAATGTTAGTAACTATTTATTTTTACAGTACTTATTTAGTAAATACAGGTTCGTTCCATTGAAACTGAATCGAATAAATCCAACGAATCCAACCAATGGTTGGATTATGGACCATTTGGCAGAATTCCCACGGGAATACGATTTCTGACGATTAATTATTCTTGCCAGTACTTAAAATTAATCCAACAACTTATTTGTCCACAAAACAGTTACATATTTATTGAAATGTCTACTTGTTGTGAAATTCTAACCTCCTTTAGGTCGTAGTCTACAATAGCACAATTTTGGCTGTCGTATTCAATTATTTAAAATGTACAAAATATAAATAATGCTTCATCAAGCCATTTAGTTCATTAATTTATAAGGTTTGACAAAGGTTTTTAAAAATTACTTTTGCCCAAAGCTTTTCATAATCGCCCACTTGTTTAGATTGTTTTCATGTCGACAATATGATATTGTGACTTCCGACAATCAAACATAAGTTGATAATAAAATTCGTTAGATAATATCTGTACCTCAGAGGCAGACGGATGCAAATCCAAATACCCAATTGTTCAGGAGAGCCAAAAAACAATTTTTATTTTAAACGAATACTCATAACTTCTAAGAAAATATACATAGAATAATCATTATTTTTTTATATTCTAATTCAATTAAAGTACTTCTGGAATATGTAAGAAAGGAATAAATATAATACAATTTTATATCTAAAAAAAATAAAATAAAAAACGTAGTGTGGATTTGCATCCTTTCACTTTCATTTGAATCTGTTCACTGCTGGATGAAGGCCTCGCTAATCTCCAAGCTGATTCCACTTCTCTCGTTCCTGTGCGTTGCGTTGCCAAGTTTTTCCGCAGAACTTTATCATTTCATCGATCCAGCGGCCTCTAGGTCTACCTTGCGGATGTTTTTTACCTCCTGGATATACTACTGGATGACTAAATCTGTCCAACGATTGTCCTTTCTTCGAGCCATGTTCCAGCCCATTTCCATTTGAGGTTTTTGGCAAACTCTATCACATCATTAATCCTTGTCTGTTCCCTTATCCACTCATTCCTTTTTTGTCCTTTTGCGTTATGCCCAGCATGCACCTTTCCATACCACGTTGTGCTACTCTAAGTTTCTGGATCTCTCTTTTACTTAGGCTCAATGTTTCACACGCATGTCGTTACGGGAAGTACACACTGGTTGAACACTTTGCACTTTAGGCATTTTCGAAGAAATTATTCAGGCGGCCAAAAGCACTTCAGCCTAGCTTTACTCTGCGAACAATTTCATCAAATATACATCCATCTATAGACACTATATAGTGCCAGATAGATGTAGTTTTTCACCCGTTCAAGCTGAATGCCATCGATGAGGATCTCTTTTTGGCCCGCAAAACAGTTGAACATGACTTTATTCTTTGATACATTTATTTTCAAGCCTACTTTGTTGCTTACTCCAGCAAGTTACTGCATTTTGCTTTGGAGGCCTTCTGAGTCTTGCAAACGACTATTTATTGTTATCGGCAAATCGTAGATGACTCACGTATCCTCCATTTATGGGGACCCGTGTCATTCCAGTCAAGTTGTCTAAATAAGTCTTCAAATGTAGCCGTAAATAGTTTAGGTGAGATTGTATCACCTTGTCGGACTCCTTTGCTGATAGGAAATGCGCGATGGTTTATGGAGATGTTGTTGCGCTACTGTATATAGTATTGAAAATATTTATATAGCGCCCGGGGATTCCTTGATTTCTGAGTGCATCGAGTATTGAAAATTTCTTTATGGAATCGAACGCTTTCTCATAGTCTATAAAACCCATGGATAGCGGCAGCTTGTATTCCTGTTTCCGCTCTGATTTCTCTGATGACTTGGATAATATGGTCCATAGTGATGTATCCTCCTCTAAAGCTCGTTCTCGTCTAGTACATATTGCAGACGGTTTGAGAGAATTTTATCTTAGTGGATTATTGGATTTGCATCCTTCTGCCTCTAAGGTAGGTATGGCACTTGCATCTTTATTCTATGCATATCTTGGACTAGGACTTTCATCTCTCTGCCACTAATAGATAAAGCCTTTAACATGACGATTCTTAAAAAAACTCATTTTCCCCAAAAACGGAGTTGCATCCGTCTGCCTCTGAGGTACAGATATAAAACTTGATCATTCCGGGTTGATTTAACACAGTTTGTAGTTTAGAATCTCCGTTACAAAATATAAATAAAATGAAAACATTGTTGGTCTGACATGATAATGGCTGGAATTTTGGGATATTAAGACCAAAAGCGGTTTCTTGATTGCGTATGATTACATATGAATAATAGGTATTGATTATTAAGCTATAATATACATACTTCAAGTGAACTAACATGGTGTAAATGTCTATAATATTAATATGAACATCTCACGATATATAAATACCGAATGCTTGTCATCTGAATTTCCTTAATCCTAAAAATATTATAATGTTCATAGGTAACGCAATATGTCAAGAAATTGACAGATACGGAATATAGTAAAAAATGACAGTAATATTTAGGTTAGGTCCTGTCTGGGCCATCATCACTTTGACAGATCGTCATAAGTCCACATTTAGTCACTTCATCACCACTTCCTCTTCAACTTTTAAATTCTGATTTTAAACCGAGAATTTTTGTGCATGCGCAGAGGAGATGAATCCGTTTTACAGTCTACATTCGTTCATCAGAGCTTTCACTTCGTGAAGTCATATATATTAATATACCTGCGCTTCAGTTTGTTCGTATAGTCTCTATGGGTTATATCCCATTATGCGCAATGTGCCTTATACTCCTCAATAAAATTCATTGTCATCATTTCAGTCGACATTTTACAAAAAAAATCTTAATATTTCAATACTAATATGCATCCAAAATGATCAATTATTCTTAACATCGACTAGGTAGCAATAGAAACAAATAAAATATATATTTATTGACAAGCAACTGCACGAACCTCCCGAATCTTACCGAAAAAATACGAAGCTGCTGGGGTGTTGAACAGAAATCCAAGCCGGTCGGATAGCAGTGCGCTAGTACTTTCATCACAAAATGGCGGCCATTTTCAAACCGATTTGAGGGGTGATGACGCATGCCTTGTGTTCAATTCGTGAGACGTACGAAAAAGCCCCGAGTGTAGACTTGGATGTTAGTCTATGGATCGTCAGAAGTGGTTTGACGTTTTATTCCAAACCATTTCTGATGGTCCGACAATGGTTTGATTTTCAATGGAACACTGAACCAAACGTCAAATCTCAAACCGTTACCGGTTTACTTTCTACCCATACAATTTGTACGTATATTATCTATCGTTTAGTTCATTGGTTTGAATCAGTTTCAATGGAACGAACCTTAGGAAGAAAAAATCACTGTATAAACCTTTTTTTTCCCTCATATTTTAAAACAACGTGGATCAGCAATAGAATAATCGCAATTATTGTTGCTAACCTTGAAGAGTATTTTACTTCCGTATAGAAATTGACTGCGCAATTGTAAACAAAATTATGAATAACCTCGCCTAACCAAAGTAGGAATCTACTTACCTCTTTAAAGTTGACACTTTTGCTGTCGTCCTCGATATTTTCTTGTTTGACTGACACGTCAAATGGACTGTTGCTTTTGATATGTTTTATGTCTATCCATTGGTATGCACCGTCGCCCATCACTTCCGCCGTTTCATCAGGCAATATTTTATCGTTTATTTCGGTTTTCACTTCCATTTTATGCGGTATTTGATATCAAATGCTTGACGACATCAGGCGCCGTGCGAACGTGTTCACCGGCTATAATGACATGGCAGTGTTACCAAGTCAAAATTTATAATTTCAGTATATTTGACAAAAAATATCAGTACCTACCTAGATTCTATAAAATATCACTATGTATGCAAAATATTAGATATAATTTAAAATATGAAGAGAACTCGCATTGCGGAGATAACGACTTCATAATGGGGAATATATATTCGCACAATTGAATAGACTGTTTTCACAAAGCGCTGACAACATTTAAAAAGATGTTCGTCACATCGGAAATGGATGATATTCACAAATCAACTACAACACTCAAATGATCGATTTGCACTAAGGAAAAAGTAGTCTTCACGTATCAATATACTATTGTAACCAATTAATCGTAAAAGAATACAAACACTATGAAAATTAGGTTTATTGATTTTAAACAATATTTTGGCAAAACATAAGTATGTATTAGGCACCTACTTTCAGATTCAAATAATACTATAAATACCTATTTAGAAAGTGACGTTAATTAAAAGTTAGGTAATTGCGCCGCAGATGCCGTCATGAGCTTTTATGATTTTTTTTACGAAAACAGTTTATTCCAGTAGACAATTATAATAAATACCTTTTTCTGTCGGCACATAGGTTTTACGATCCAATAATTGTTAATTTAAAATTTGAAATGCTCATAGATTTTGATACTTCATTATCACAATCTAAGATTATATTATTAGGTAAGTACCTAATATTAGGTTGGGGTAGGTTAGGTTAGGTTAGGTTAGGTTATGTTAGGTTAGTGACGTTCACCCCGGTCCTGGAATAGTTTCAAAGGTACTTTATCTACAACCCGTCATGCCCTCGGACCGATTAAGAACCTTCGTTTGGCTAGCTCGGCACTATTCGGGGAGAGGGTGATCAACTAAAGTTCTTGATTGACACTTTTGGAATACACTTGATCATTATTATTTAACTTTATATTATTTAGGACCACTACCTAGCGATAGGTTAGCGCCTAGATCATTAATTGTCTGATTGTCTTTCAGATCGAACTTATTTTCGTAAATATTTACGTAAACGTCAAAGACAGCTGACTATCTGTCACTTCCCTTAGTATTAGATGTTTTTCATAAAATGTTTCGTTAGTTGTTTTTCAAAATAAAAAATGAAAACTCCTTTTGGTAATTCAATTCAAATTATTTATTAAATTATTCTCGATAAACAAATTTAATTTCTTTTTAATTAATTATAATCGACAATTATACACTTTAGTTTAATTTCGAATAATTACATAATTATTTTATAAATCTTATTTAAACTAGTTATTAAATAAAGTTAATCAATTATGATTATTTTATGTTTAATTAATGTACGATTACACACTTATAACTATGAGTCGCCGTCCGTAAACTTTAAGAAGCTTTGCTCCTTATATATATATAATAGATCGCGAATGGATGACGCGTACTATGACGATATGTTTACTATATCATCTGACAGCCCGAACCGCGTGTCGTCTACGATGACGTTTCAACTCGTGACGCGTCGGGGTAATCTTCGTGAACGAATTACTTCGCGAAAATAATTAAAACTATGTGAATTTGGTGCGCCCTCAGGCACAACCTCACGGTGATATGAGAAAATCGGCGACTGACGGTACATGAAATGCAGGACGTTATATAGACCCACAGCGGGAAAAACCCGAGATTTTGACGTCATTCGAAATATGAACCAATAGGAGATCGTTCTATCCCTCCACAGAGCTAATGGCCAAAGTTTCGGACCAATCATAGAAAAGCCGTTTATTTTCCGGCTTTTCCGGAAAATTATGATCATTCAATAGAATAAAAATATATAATTAATTAATACCTATAGGCGGTACAAGTTTGATAACAATCGTGAAAGTCCTTATAGTGCTTTTGACACAAATTGTCCAAATATCTGTTAGTTCGTTTATCGAGCTAACGGAAAGGAAAAATGAAAATATTTTCGCTAAAAATAATACGCAACAGAGGCGGGAGTTATTAAAATCACCGTCCAAGGGCGTGGATATAATAAGACTGGCAGAAATCGCAGTTGTTCCGTTTCTTTTATGCAGAACTTTTGCGGGCCAATTACGGATAGCCGGAAAGGGTTGCGATTAAAATTTATTCAATTATATTTATAGAACACTTCAACTTAAAGGTATAACATTAGTTTAAATCAAAATTTCTACGACAAGTCTTCATTTATTGAGTTTGAAAATTACCTATTTCGGGTAATTTATTATTGATCTGTCGAGGTTAATTGACAGATTTAAAGAATAATTTTTATTCGTAAATTAAGAGAGCAACCGAGTCCTTAGACTTACATTAACAGAATTCTCATTTTCTAAATTCCTTCATTTAACTTTTACAAAAGTAGGTACTTAAATTGGTACCCTTTTTATTACAATTCGAAATATTATTTTATTATTTAAATTAAGTGTGTGTAATTAGTACTTACAAAACGTAATCATTAGATTTTAATTACGACAATATTTGATATCATAATTTATTTATTTAAGTTACTTTGGTGTCGGCAAATAGATCGAGGCCAAATTTGAAAAAAAATAAAATTTATTTTTATATAATTCAAAATCAGATTAAATACAAATGGACATTTATTTACAATGTTTAGCAAATGATATCCCATAAGTCGTTTACAATTTATTATCTATTTTTAACCTTAATCCTATACATTTCAATTACTTACATTCCACCTTATAAGACCGTTTGGTCCCCTTGGAAGAAAATTCATCCGTAGTTCATTCTGAGGGGCTATAAGTCACTCAGACTGTACTACGGGACTCAATACACAATAACTATAGCTTTGTTTAGAGATTGGGCACGTATTTTCAAGTAAAATCGACATTCACGGTCGGATCGAAAAGTTGTGACGTCACTAATTTATTAAGGAAAAATGCCGGCTGAGGGCCTACATTTTGGGGCCGTGTCATTAGGTTAGGTTAGGTCAGGTCAGGTTAGGTTAAGTTGGGTTAGGTTAGGTTAAGTTATATTAGGTTAGATTACGTTAGAATAGGTTAGGTTAGGTTTAGTTCAAAAATGATACTTATACAATCTCATGACGGCATCTGCGCCACATTTACCAAAATTTATATCGATGAACCGAAAAAGATATACCTAGGTGGTGTTATTTGGTTGTAGATTTACATCAAATAATATATGAACGATAGCAGCACGAATATACACATATTTATATTACTGCGTTAAACATTAATTATATTGACACCTAAGCATCATTTTTGCGATTGCCTTCTAATAAATTGTATTGCTGCTACAATTATTAGTTTGACATTTGTGAATTTCTACCTTTTCTTTGTGATGAACAATTTTACAAATGTGTGCAGTTGTCAAAATTGAGTGAACTTATATTTACAATGAGTGATTTATGATTTTTGTTTTGTGAAACAAACTATTTTATGTGATTTCATCTATTTATTTGTGAAATCATTTAATATATGTGAAAACCACTTTCCAAATGTTAAAGTTATTTTTTTTTTGTGAATTTTGATTATTGCATTGTGCGATTAATTCCCACCCCTTCATAATAATATGCTCGTTAATAATTATGAAAAATTACAATAATAAAACTAGGTAGGTATTCAATAGACATGAGCCGTTTGTAAACATTTTAATAATGTCGCTTGTTATATAATTATTCAACTTAGTTAAATTTCATTTGTTGACATTTTTGTGATGGATTAGTATATTGTTATATTTTGTAAAACAATACCTAATAAATAACATTTTACCTATTTTATTAGGTATAAACAATGATAATGTCAGTGGGTAAAATGCAGTGGCGAAGGGTGGAGGTAGGCTGTTAAGATTCGCTATAAATAGTGCACACTAAACTTTGTTAGTCATATGTATTTGTTTTTATTGAACTAAGACTACAATTTACAGATGGTGTTAGTTAGTTTTTGAAAATCAATTAAACCCTGCCCAAACGAAACCATAATAGTTTTGGCCTAATTTGGGCGATACGACAAAATTGTGCACACTTTTTCATTCATAGTTATTTGTTTTCCTTGGGTTAAAAAATACATATTACACATATTGTTGGTTCATTTTTTTTATTTCATTAAGCCCTGCCTAAACTAAACTATAATAAATAAAAAATATTATTCTATCTATAAAATATTCAAAGTTATGTATGATTTAATTGCATAATTTTAGATATTTTATAGATATACATGTATTTTTTGACTATTATCTAATATCGCTTGGTTTCTCAGGGTTTAATTTAATTTTAAAAACTAACCAACACTTTCTGTGAATTGTAGTCTTATTTCAATGAAAAAAAATATGTATGTCTGAAAAAGTTTATTGTGCACTATTTATGGCGGATCTTAACAGCCTACCTCCACCCTTCGCCACTGGTAAAATGGTAGGTACTCTACTTTGTCTCGCAAAGCTCCACCCGGTCATTCCGGAGAAATTCGTATCTGGTACAATAGTCTCCCAGCTTCAAAATCCACTCAGGATTGTACCAGAGCACCTGCAGTCGATGACAGCCAATTAGAATGTTCAGAAAATGAATGATAATAATAACTTTATATACTATTTAAAAATTCCACCAAAATTAAGCTGGATCACCCCTCGGAAGGAATATTTTATTGGTGTATTAATGACAGAGTGATAATCCTACACTTCGAGTTCCTTTATTATGTTTTTATTTTTAATTAATTACCCAGATAAATAGTTTTATTAAACATGATTAACTGACTAATCATCACCATCCTCACCAGAGGCGCGACAACCCGGTGTGGGTCTTGGCCTCCTCCAACAGCTCCCTATCCAGTGTGGCCGCTTTCCAATTCGGTACCCCCAGAATACGGTAGTCACTCATGGCAGCTCCATCCAACCAGCGAATTTTTGGCCTGCTTCTTCTTCGCTCTCTTTTGTTTAAATACCTATGTTAATCTTGAGACCGAGAGTAGTAAAAGTTACTATTATTGGTCGAGGTCTTTCACTTTTTCTTCCAATTCTCTTTACCTATTGAATATCTTTATGGTCTATTTTAATAGAAAAGCTGTATGACCTTGTAAGAAAATGCCAAATAAATGACACTCTACGGATATTTCACAATATACGGTTACACGCTCGAGTTGCAAACACCGACCCCTCGACCACCGTGTTCTACCACTAACCGTGGCCATCTTGTTGTGGTTTGTTTTGTCTTTCAATGTTAAAGTGGGTTAATGTGGAATGTATTTTCTATATTAGGTGCTGCCATCTACAAAATATGTTGTACCTAACTAAAAAAATTGAAGTGCATATAGGAAATCTTCGGTAGTCGATTAAGTAGTTAACCGAAACTATCACATGCTGTGGGTTCAGTTATTCGAGCACAGCCTTCAATTTGGTATGTAGGTTCAATGATAGATAATATATTCAAAATAATAAATACTACATAAAATAATGTGTTTAAATAATTTAATTATCATGTTATAATATTGTTGGTGTTCGATGTCCCACTCGGGGTCACCACTATAGTGTTCGATGTGTGGGTTATCACTTTCGGAGTTGTCGATGTGTCGTAGGTTATGGTGTTGAGGATGAAGATAAAGAAATCTAAGATGTATGCAGGAGCGAGTTTCATTAGGCGTAACGGTTGTTACAATAGTATGTTACAGCAGTTATGTTACAATACTAAACTTATGATAGGTATGGATCCGAGGTTCGCATCTCGGTACAATCAGATATTGGGCAAAGCGATATAGGGACTGCGATGGTAACAGACCGGAAACGTATATGCTAGTGACATTTTAACAATAATAATTCATAATTTATGTAGTCAAAAGTAATACCTAAACATTATATTCCAGTACATAATTATATTGAACGAGTCAGCGGCTTAAATAGAGTACCTGTGAATTTTATTTATTAATACAGTCATTATATAATAATATGATACTATGGGATTGGTCAAATAATTTGATACATCAAAAATAGATATTTGATCAGTAATATAATGACAGCTACAATATTATAAATATTGACGAAAATAAAATAAAACATGCTAGTATCCTAATGCATAGTAATAAAATTACAATTTGAAGATATAAGTGAGCGCACCAAGCAGCCCCCCACCTGACTTGCCTATTCTTCGTGCCGACCGGATTCCGGCGTCCCGGAAGGCAGCTAAATAACATCCAAATAATACAGCAAAACTACATGACGCGATGACATGGAAAGATGCTAGAACATTGGAGAGCAACATGGATTCGTCGAAGTGTCGTATGCTATCTATATACTCTAACTGAGAAAGAAAAGACTGAAAAAAGTTGCACATTTATTTGTGTAAGAAATAATATCACTAATATATTACAAAGAAAAATATATTTAAAAACTTAGGTACAGATAATAAAAAAAATATAATGCTTGATATCCAGTAAGTTATGTTTTAAAATTATTGACATGGCAAGAAATTAGTTTTTCATACAAAATTAAGCATGTCTATGTACAAAAGTCATAAGTCAACACTATTTATACTGTAATCATACGTGTTAAATACGGTGTCTTTCGTCTACATTATTGTGGGTTTTCACTTATATGTGTCATTTGATGTTTTTTAAGATTAAACTTTTGTTTGAATTTTTTTAAACATAGATCGCATTGATGCGGTATTTCACCAGTATGTATCATTTTATGTTTATTGAGATAATCAAGTAACAAGAATTTCTTAAAACATATATCGCATTGAAATGTTTTTTCACCAGTATGTGTCACTTTATGTTTTGTGAGATAACGATTTGTCAAGAATTTTTTTAAACATACATCGCATTGAAGCTTTTTTTCGCTAGTATGTATTTTTTTATGCATGTTGAGATAACGAATTCGAGTAAATTTTAAAAAACAAACATCGCATTCGTGGGGTTTTTCACCAGTATGTTTCATTTGATGTATTTTGAGTTCAGAAATTCGTATGTATTTTTTAAAACACACATCGCATTCGTGGGGTTTTTCACCAGTATGTGTCATTAGATGTATTTTGAGTTCACCAATGCGTATAAATTTTTTAAAACACACATCGCATTTGTGGGGTTTTTCACCAGTATGCGTCATTTTATGTATTTTGAGTTTAAATATTTGTCGGAAGTTTTTAGGACAAACATCGCATTGATGGGGTTTTTCACCGTTATGTATGATTTTATGTTTTTTGACATCACCAATTTGACGGAATTTTTTAAAACACACATCGCATTGATGTGGTTTTTCACCAGTATGTGTCATTTTATGTAATTTGAGAGAATGATATCGATTGAATTTTTTGAAACATACATCGCATTGATGTAGTTTTTTACCAGTATGTACCAGTTGATGTGTTTTGAGTTCAACGCTTTGTTTGAATTTTTTCAAACACACATCGCATTCGTAGGGTTTTTCACCAGTATGTGTCATTTTATGTAATTTAAGATGATGTTTACGATAAAATTTTTTGAAACATACATCGCATTGATGTAGTTTTTTACCAGTATGTACCAGTTGATGTGTTTTGAGTTCAACGCTTTGTTTGAATTTTTTCAAACACACATCGCATTCGAAGGGTTTTTCACCAGTATGTGTCATTTTATGTAATTTAAGATAATGTTTACGATTAAATTTTTTTAAACATACATCGCATTGGTGGGGTTTTTCACCGGTATGTATCATTGTATGTAATTTGAGATCATGATTTCGATTGAATTTTTTTAAACAAACATCGCATTGATGTGGGTTTTCACTAGTGTACTTTTTGTATGACTGGTGAATCTTCATACATGAGATGTAGTGACATTTAAGATGATCCACAGATTCAAAAACTCCACAACAATCATTGCAAATAAAGTTACGTGGAAAATATGTAACTCTTCTCAACATAATTCGAACCTCTTTTGGCAAGCATAATTTCTGAAATTCATGTTTTATGTTTTGTTCATCTATAGTTATCTCTGAATACTGTATCATGAATTTATTGGTTGATTGTGTTACAGTGTTGTTGGCCAGGTAGTCACCCATATCTTTTCTCACGATGTCCAGTGGATTACTGTGACTTCCTGTGAAATATTGCTGGGTAGAAATCTAGAAAAAAATTGGCACCCATGATCAATTCAATAATCTTTAAATATATAAAAGATGATTATATTCCTAAATGTTGCATAGATACTGTGTTTAATAGTTACACCCACGATGGCCGCATGGCTCAAGCGCCGGTCTATAGTGTCGAGGGTCCCAGGTTCGAATCCTGGGTCTGGCAAGTACGCACATTGTTTTTCAAATTGTGTATGAGTCAGAGTATGGACATAATAGGTTGAGCAAATGGCTGAGATCCATTTCTCGTAAATATAAAATCTGTTATTACAAACCTCCACTCTGTGGAGGCCCATATAATCATATTAGGATCGGACATGGTAAAGTTAAATATTATGAATAAAAATGGTAAATAAACTGCGATCACTTTTTGACTAACTGTATGATTAGTAAACTCAGACAAATCATCATGGATGATTAGACCCACGCAACCAAATTGTCAAAACTTACTTCAAGCATTAGTCATTAATTCGAACAACTTGTTATATGATGTTATCGCAAAATTGCGTTTAGCGATGAGGCTCACTTTTGTTAAACGGGTTTGTCAATAAATAAAATGGCCGCGTATGGAATGAATCCGATCCAGAAGAGTCATACAAATGTACTGTTTGATGCTGTTAACAAGCTGGTGGCATCATCGGATAATATGTCATCAAAAATGAGGCCCAAATCTCGTTACCGAACCATAATCATCGATGACATTCATCCGGACGAGATGTGGTTCAACAGGTGGCGCTATCTGCTATACGATCATCGAGTTATTGAATTCATAATTTGGCGATAAGTTAATTTCGAGAAATGGTTGTTAATTGGCTTCCAAAGTCGTGCGATTTGACATCGTTGGACTATTTTATTTGATGTTTCGTGAAAACATCAGTTGATGTTGCTTAACCAGCAACCATTGACGCATTAAAAGCCAACATTGTTTGTGTTATTTGCAGTATATTATGGACAGCAGTGCTCAAAAAATACTGGTCCTAATTGGGCGTCCAGAATTTGTTGAGAACGGGTGCGGTGGCCATGTGACCGAAATAATTTTTAATTTTTAGTGCCACGAAGGTATCGATCTTTCAAATTAAAAAAAAAAACTATTAAAAATTACTTGTTTCATATTTTACAATATTTAAAGATTTTTTGGGATAACAAAATAACCTAATTTGTTAAACGTACCTGTTCTAATGGCCTGTATTGTGAATTAGAGCAGCCAGGTTGCGGATTCTCATTATTGATTGCGTTTTCATCAAATTCTTCTTTGATAACGACTCCTTCATTATCATTCTCAGACATTATATTGATCGGATCGTTTTCAAGCTTCTGAAAATAACATTATTAATATTAGGTAAGACTATCATTACTATCTTCAGCCAGGGTCAACACACTGGAAGCGATACTTCCTACAGCTTATGCTTTTGCTATCAGTGTGCGCCAATTGGTGACGGCATTTGGCAAGAGAACGGGCACTGCATCACATCTGTCTCAGCAAACATATTTTTTAAAGTCTTGCATTACTGATAAAGTGCTTGGATGACATATTAAAGGTGATCAAAAACAATAGCTCTTAGTCGAGTTATAAAACAATTTGTAAAGGTTCAAATAGACTTTATGACGATCGGGCACATATATGCTAAGAGCGATTTAGTGATCATATCTATGCCATTCCGACATATTACACATATATATTGTATGACAGCTATGACATCGTATTTACACTCTGTGACACAGGAAGCCAACATAAGAAACGGAGTTTTGAGCATATATGTGACCGATCGTCATAGAGTCTATTTGAGCCATAATACTCGATTAAGATTCAGATACATATGGAGGGGATTCGAAACGATCGTTGCCGAGCACAGCTGCGAACTAATCTCTTGCATTTGCTACTAAATAACACAAAGATATTATAAGCTTACTAAGCATATGACACGGCCTTAAAATGTGTGCCATCAGCCGACATTTTCATTCAATAAATTTGTGACGTCACAACTTTTCGGTCCGACCTTAAATGTCGATTTTTACTTAAAAATACGTGGCCTACCTCTAAACAAAGCTATAACAATTATGTAATGAGTCCCATAGTACAGTCTGAGCGGCTCATAGCCACTCAGAGTGAACTATGGATGATTTCTTTCAGATAGACCAAACGGTCTTGTAAGTAAAATGTAAGTAATTGAGAAGTCTAAAGTTAAAGGTTAAACATAAACCATTTCATGTAAATAACTTATGCGATATCAATAGCTAAACGCTGTAAACTAAAGCTAGTTTATAACTATAATCTTCTTTGCATTATATAAAATCATTTTACGTACATATACGTAATATTTTTAATCCGCGCGAGAGAGGATAAAAATAATCAACAACGTAATTGATCTATTTTGGGCAATGTAAAATCTTTAGTAGAATGATGACATTTTTATAGCATTCAATTGGTCGAATACGAAGACACTTTTGACCAATGGGCATCAGTATAAAATTAAACAAGAATGTCATCATCTAACTGGACTATGATTCGCCAGAAATGTTGTCATTTTCCCGATAGCGTCCAGGATCTTAATTTAAAATTTTTATTTTGAGAGTGGGAAAGAATAAGCCGCAGGGGAATGACGTGCCTTTCCTCTGCGGGGAAAAAGTTGAAAATATTCACTCGGGAAGAAAAGTCGAGATTTAATCGCGCAATCGAATGTGCATCGAGGCATTTATTTGTTTTCTGTGAGAAAGCCCTTGCCACGATTAGAGTTCGAAAGGCATTTAAAGTAAATATATCGTAATTGTGACGATTATCCCGCGTTCGATGTAAACAATTGCATCATCTTACGATGAGACCACTCATCATCAGCCGCGCATGACAACCGGTTTTCAATCTTAATAGTCGGTGCCTTAATAATACAATAAGCGCGCAGCCATACCTATAAATTAAATTAAATGTAAAAATAAATATAGATAGTTTTATATAATAAAATTAAGTAAATAAAACATAAGTTTATATAAATAATTATTGTTAATTTATTAGTAAATAAATTATAGTGTTAAGATATTTGATAAACAATTAAATATAATAAATTTATCTATTGAGATTAATTTAATAAATAATTTAAACAATATTACTGTTTTTTTATTTTGAAAATAATCTGCGAAGTATTTTACGAAAAATATCTGATACAAAAGAAAGTGACAGATAATCAGCTGTTTCTGACATTCGCGTATATATTCAAGAAAATAAATTTAAATTTGAGGTTAATTAAATAATTAACGACCTAGACGCCTACCTATTACTAGGTGGTGATTCTTTAAACATTATAAAGTTAAATAATATCGTCGTAGTGTATTCTAAAGGTGTCAGACAAGAACTTTAGTTGACCACCCTCTCCCAAATAGTACTGAGCTAGCCAAACAAAGGTTCTTAATCGGTCTGAGGGCAGGACCGGTTGAAGAAAAAGTACCTTTGGGACTATTCTGGGACTGGGTAACGTCACATACTTAATACGATGCACTGCGTCACTCAACAACTGGTTATTTAAAAACGCGGTTAGCATTAAGTGTTTGCCAATTCGGCGTTTTTCTTGCCAAATCTAGCATTTTTGATAAGCATAAAGCTTGCAAAAAACGCTTCTGGCTTGTGGCATTTTTACTAGCGTTTTACGTGATGCCTCCAACATCATTAAATGTGTTGGAAAAACGCTAAATATTTAGTTTATGTATTTTCATGCGCATCAAATTTCTGAATATCTGATACTTAAAGCCTCCCCCAAACCAAAGCGAATATTCGCAGCGAATTCGCAACGCCCTCGCTATCGCTGTCGCTACCGCTTGGATTTGATGCGAATTTCGCGTTTGGCCCCACACCAAAGCGTCAGCGACGCAGCCATAGACTAAATTATTTTATTTACGCGCCAGATTTAAAATTGTAAATATTATTAATATTTTACGCCAATTATTCTATAATTTTTATGAATTAAATATAAAAAATACACGTACACTATAGCGCTTTCAGAATTGCTACAACTTTTACCCACTTTGCGTAAAGTGTATTTTAATTATCTGAAACAAGGTGGCAGCATTGGATGCAGCCATAGACTAAATACATATACGAATGTCAAAGTGACAGTTGTGTGTTGACAAAATGTACACGTCTTCTGAATGCTTATTACACGCTGAAGATATAATGAGATGGCGTGCGACAAATTACATCGACATTTAATATAACCTTACTTTATGACAGGGCAAGATTGCCATGGCTCATAGGTAAGATAGATTTACTCAGTTTCATAACTGCACATATTATAAATAAGCATTTACCATGAAGGGTTAACAGGATTTGAAGGTAATATGCTATTGAAATAACATGTCTCCGTTATTTGAATTGTAGGTTTTGACTATTTTGCGTTTCTACGCAGAGGGAGCGTACCAAAAACGGGTAGGCCAAGTCTTCTGCGCAATGAGCCAGGCATCAGTAAGCAGATGCATAGGAAACGTGTCCGATGCTATAATAGCAGTGCTTAGTAATACTTACATACAGTCGCCATACAGCGCTGACAGTCTTTAGTGTTGTGTTGATACCCTCTGATCAATTTATACAATATTACAATGTACATGTCATGTAACTAGAGTAACTGCGCATAGACACAACAAGTAAATTACCTACTCAATAAGAATTTAACGGGAATATTATTTTGTGTCGGTAAAAATATTTTTTAATTTCAGACTTCAAGAAAGGGCAGGTTTCCCGAAAATCATTGGGTGCATTAACTGCACCCATGTGCGAATAAACCCGTCATACTTGGAGACTTTCAAAAATGAGCGCAGAAAATTTTCTGTAAATGTGAAATTCGTAATAAAATCTATGTTGTTTCTGATACATTCATATTCATTACGTATAATATCATAACATGACATTTATTTTTATGCAGGTATCTGACATGTCTGACATGGACATTCTGGCAGTGAGTGCCAGATTTCCTTTGAGTGTTTATGACCAATTCATATTTAGTGGATCGTTGGTAAAAACTGAAATGAAACATCTACAGAACGACAAGAATTGGGAATTTTGTTTTATTAGGGAAGTATGTTAAACTTTACTTTACTATGGCAGTACCAGTAACAAATATTTTTGTTTGGTTTATATTCATCCGTATTTTGTACAGGTACTTCAAAGGAATCAAAATTTTGCATAGGTATGAATATGATATTTAATGAAACAGTTTTTTAATTATTTAAATCCTGATTTCTAATATTTTTACAACTTTCAGTCGAAAACATATTCAAATTAACAGACTGTGTATATTGAAATCATTCTAGTGCCACCATAGGCCAGCCAGACTCACTACACGGCTGCCCGCTGTTTGACCAGGGATGTGATTGAGTGTTTTTGGATAATGGACCACACCAGATCGCATAGCTACAGCAACAAGTGCAAGACCAACCGTGGCTATACATACAGTATACATGTATATATTAAATATAATTTATGTATATTTATTTATGGCTTATACACCGAAACAAAATATGTCACTTAACTGTACTTGAATATTTTTGCAGGATCATTCAATAAAAAATACTTGGTTTAGGTTAAGAAAGTTTTAATAATCATTTTTGCACAGAATACAAGAAAAATATTTATATAATTATTAGAATTACAATGAGCTTTAAAAGTTACACGATATTGTAATAAAATGGACAAATATGAAAAAAAATAACAATAAATTGTATATAGATAGGAAGACAGGGTTCAGATGATTCTGGCAGTGCAGGCGACTCATTTAGGTGTCAGTATTGTTACTTTCAAATGACAATAACACCATTCCAATGTGATTCGGTCGTGCCAGAAGACTCTGTCCTTCCTCTATTTAGTAACCGGGCGTTTTACAACTTTAAATGAAAATTAAGTGGGTATATAGATAGTATATTTTTTCTAGTATAATATTATTTAATTAGGTGACTTTTTATTTCTTTATTACTTGAAATGGTGTTTATATGGTAGATGGATTATAATGGTTTTGAAATATAGTTATTTTTGTTAATTCTACTTTAACTGAGTCATTTACCTTGACAGCTGTTTCGGCACATAAACTCATTTTCGGAACATTCAACAATAATTTGTGATTATAAAAGAGCTACAGGTCACGTAGCAAATTAAATACGCTTAGTTAAATAATAAATACATACCAAATATTTTACAAAATACACCACATACATCCATCTAATATGGTATATAAAATACAGATTCAAGTATCAAATAATTCTTGGATAAATAGATGTTTATGTAAGTATATGTTTTTTTAAATACTTACATGATACTGTGTTGTATAACATTTAAATTTATATTTTTGATTTTGATTTACATACTTAAATGTACCTACATAAATTTGTAATGTACAGTAGGTACTTAATTACATTTTTAACATTAGGAAATTACCATTATTCGATTCTATCCACCCGCCATGTCTATAATCACCCCAACGCTGGATAGAAAGAGACATCACACAAAATTGGCTGTTTGATAATAAATGGTAGTTGAAAAATATTTTAGAGTATGATTATGTCCATAGAAACAGGTTTTAAGTCATTCATATTTGTCCGAATAATGTGTAGCAGAAAAATAGAAATTTTAAAAAGGGTCTATTCAGTATTCACCCCATTCTACGGCAAACATTTTTCTTAATAAAAATAGGTACATCAATAGAGGAATCATAAAATGGACCTTGGCCCTCGCCCACGCCTTATTCATCCTTGTATATTATATTATCACACTTAATGTTTTGGAAAATTCATTAACATTGTGCACAAATGCCACTTTTGTTGATTGACACTTCACTTAGTTGATCTCTTTGTTCACGTGAAGTACAATAAAAGTATGTAGCAGCGAAGAACTAGAGACCGAAAATAGTAGAAGGAGCTAGAAGAGGCTTTCATCTAGCAGTGGAATGACCCCGACTGATGTTGATGATGAAATATTATTTTATTCCTGTTAATGCCGGGGGTTTCATTTTTAATTTCTTCTGGTGCTTTGTACCTACGTTGAAAGGTTGAAGATCTTTGCTAAAATTAAATTCATCACAAAGCATTAGTATATCTCCAACATCGTTCAGGTAGGTATCCATGATGATAATATAATATTATGTACTTAGAGGAGGTACCTGACCTTTATATTTACATGCACATAAAATTATTAATCTTATTGCCTAATGCAGACCAAGATATACCTACCTACATAATATTACATGAACAGAAGTTTAAGAACATCTCAATTAAGTTTAAAATGTTTGTAGGTAGGTATACAAATTAATGTGAAACAGAAAACATTGGTTATGTTAGGTAGGTACATGGAACATGTAGATATTATCTTGGTTCGCGGTCGGCACTGGGCAAAACCAGTTTATTAGCTCAATATACCTATACATAATGAAGGAAATATATACCTAGTAGGTATATAGGTACATAATATCGTTTTTGTGATTGAGGTCTCTTGAGATCAAAAAACAAACAACCTAGGTACCTATGTCCTACTGTAAATAACCCGATAGTAAGTAGTATGTAAGGTTTTTGGTCTAAAACCTTACAAAATACCACAATGACGACATGGAGTACCTACTTATCTACCTATATGTATATTATATCTTTAGCTACAATAGAAATGCTATGCTGCATAATGTTAGATGCAAAAAAATAATCTTAGACTACCTATCTAACCTAAAAAAATATTATCAACGAATATAAAATGGGTATTTACGTGACCGATACCGAATATGATTGAAGTAGGCATTGTAAATGATACGTATCTTATCTATGAATGATACCTAATTATAACATTATTGATATGACTGCTCGAAAGTCGAAACCAAAACGTCAAACGATCGCAATAAGTTAGAACTGTCAGTGCCCTAACAATCAAAGTTATAAAGTTTCTGTTATTAAAGGCTGTGCATGACGCAAATTAATAATATGTATTTTTTAAATATCGGGACCTTAGATTAAAGTTATTTATTTATAATAGCGTATTCATCCTGTCAAAAAACTTTACATACTTTGGTTAGACAAAGATAAAAGATATTATTATGACGACCTTCATACCATTTTCAACAATTTCCCTGCCAATTTCATCCCATATCTTATCTTTCTTTCTCATGTTTTGTAGTCACTGTCAGAGAAATTATAAAGGATTGGATATTTCCGGACCAACTCGATCAGCTGCTCAATGTCTTCGCCATTTTGATTTTACTAATTCCCTTGGCGAAATTGTCCGCCGCGAATAAATTCGCTGTCGACAGAGTTCCCGAAAATCGCAGCGAATATTCGCTGCAAATTCGCACTCAAGACGCAAGGCGGTCGCGCAAGCGTGCTCTGTCCCGTAAGCCAATACGAGCTTGATTGGCGAATAATTCGCTGCGAATATTCGCCGCGAATATTCGCTTTGGTTTGGGGGAGGCTTAATGTAAGTTTGTAGGTGCCAATTTTGGTGAGAATTAAAACACGATAAAACAATTTCATTAATTATTTAAGGTTTTTGTATATTATTCTGAATCTCCGCGAATATAAAATTATAATTTGACAAATATTTATCCAAAAGGTATGATCTTTAACTCCATATAAAAAAGAAGCTCGTCTTCAAGCATGAAACGAAACCTGAACGCCATAGACACAAAATTGGTATTTCTTGTCAATTTTGAAATATATTACTATGAAAATATGTGGTTTAAACATATTGACATTTATAATTAACTATTTCTTTTATTCAACGAATAATTCACAAGATTTAAAAATGTAAAAAGAAGAAATAATGAAGTTTGTCGCAAATAGTATGTCACTGCGTATCATAGAGGTAAATGCTAAAAATATTAAAATAAGTAAATTCACATGTAATTTTATTTTCACAAAATCTAGCGTTTTTTCCTACCAAATAGCTTATTTCATACCTCGTCTGCATGTTTTTGTCAACGACAATTGGCAACAATGTTAGTAACTATTTATTTTTACAGTACTTATTTAGTAAATACAGGTTCGTTCCATTGAAACTGAATCGAATAAATCCAACGAATCCAACCAATGGTTGGATTATGGACCATTTGGCAGAATTCCCACGGGAATACGATTTCTGACGATTAATTATTCTTGCCAGTACTTAAAATTAATCCAACAACTTATTTGTCCACAAAACAGTTACATATTTATTGAAATGTCTACTTGTTGTGAAATTCTAACCTCCTTTAGGTCGTAGTCTACAATAGCACAATTTTGGCTGTCGTATTCAATTATTTAAAATGTACAAAATATAAATAATGCTTCATCAAGCCATTTAGTTCATTAATTTATAAGGTTTGACAAAGGTTTTTAAAAATTACTTTTGCCCAAAGCTTTTCATAATCGCCCACTTGTTTATATTGTTTTCATGTCGACAATATGATATTGTGACTTCCGACAATCAAACATAAGTTGATAACAAAATTCGTTAGATAATATAAAACTTGATCATTCCGGGTTGATTTAACACAGTTTGTAGCTTAGAATCTCCGTTACAAAATATAAATAAAATGAAAACATTGTTGGTCTGACAGGATAATGGCTGGAATTTTGGGATATTAAGGCCAAAAGCAGTTTCTTGATTGCGTATGATTACATATGAATAATAGGTATTGATTATTAAGCTATAATATACATACTTCAAGTGAACTAACATGGTGTAAATGTCTATAATATTAATATGAACATCTCACGATATATAAATACCGAATGCTTATCATCTGAATTTCCTTAATCCTAAAAATATTATAATGTTCATAGGTAACGCAATATGTCAAGAAATTGACAGATACGGTATATAGTAAAAAATGACATTAATATTTAGGTTAGGTCCTGTCTGGGCCATCATCACTTTGACAGATCGTCATAAGTCCACATTTAGTCACTTCATCACCACTTCCTCTTCAACTTTTAAAATCTGGTTTTAAACCGAGAATTTTTGTGCATGCGCAGAGGAGATGAATCCGTTTTACTGTCTACATTCGTTCATCAGAGCTTTCACTTCGTGAAGTCATATATATTAATATAACTGTGCTTCAGTTTGTTCGTATAGTCTCTATGGGTTATATCCCATTATGCGCAATGTGCCTTATACTCCTCAATAAAATTCATTGTCATCATTTCAGTCGACATTTTACAAAAAAATCGTAATATTTCAATACTAATATGCATTCAAAATGATCAATTATTCTTAACATCGACTAGGTAGCAATAGAAACAAATAAAATATATATTTATTGACAAGCAACTGCACGAACCTCCCGAATCTTACCGAAAAAATACGAAGCTGCTGGGGTGTTGAACAGAAATCCAAGCCGGTCGGATAGCAGTGCGCTAGTACTTTCATCACAAAATGGCGGCCATTTTCAAACCGATTTAAGGGGTGATGACTAGAGATGGGAAAACTGGTCGAATTTGAAGACTAAGTATACTTACTACCAGTATAAAAAAATACTTGGTATAGAAACTTGTTCCAAAATACTTACTAGTATTTGGAATACTATATAGACTGTTTGGCGTGCGTATGCGACAAAAGTTTCGTACTCAAGTGAAACTAAAACCAACTCCATATTAGTATTTGAAACACGTATCGGCTCAGGGAACTCAGACTATGTATAATTCTTCAATAGAATCGCTAAAAATACGCTGAGCTCCGCTTCTTGAAAAGTCCCATTAATTATAAAATTTTAAACACATTTTAAATTTATGAGTTATTTTTCTGTTAGGTTCTCTAATAAGGTTCTCTAATATTCTTGTTAACAAAAATGAATAACAATGATTTTTTTTATTGTAAACTGCGTCACCTCAGTCACCTCACCACATTTCCGAGGGAATAATATGCTGCTACAGAAAATTTATGACCTATTTGTTCACACATAAGATGATGTCATTTGCATGCATAGACTAATAAATTAAAATATAGTTGTATTTGAGTGCTACCTCGCTCGCGCGCATTTAATGTCAATAGTATTGAAAGTTTACCAACTAGCCAGCGACTCGCGATGATATCATCACAAGTTTTTTGGAATAAGTTTATTGGGCCACACATACTGAGTATGGGTAGTTTCATCCGAAACTTGAGTACACAAACTGGTGCCAGTATTTCCAACTCACCTCTAGTGATGACGCATGCCTTGTGTTCAATTCGTGAGACGTACGAAAAAGTCCCGAGTGTAGACTTGGAAATTAGTCTATGGATCGTCAGAAGTGGTTTGACGTTTTATTCCAAACCATTTCTGATGGTCCGACAATGGTTTGATTTTCAATGGAACACTGAACCAAACGTCAAATCTGAAACCGTTTCCAGTTTACTTTCTACCCATACAATTTGTACGTATATTGTCTATGGTTTAGTCTGATTGGTTTGAATCAGTTTCAATGGAACGAACCTTAATTTGTTCGCTCATATTTTAAAATTGGTTTATACTTATATACCCATGGTGGAGTAGTGGCAGGGCTGCTAAATTTCTAGGTTACAATAATTTGAATAAAGCGTCTCGAAAATCTGTTTATTGTTTTATCAAGTATAACAATTTGCTTTATATCTACCCCCACCACCTTACACACTCTTATATAAACGAGAAGCGCACTTCATATTTTTATTGAGAGCATCTTAGGAAAGATTTCCCAATAAGTACTCATTTTGTGACTAAACTGTGACTAAAATATTATAATATGTAACTCGGCATATTATTTACTGAAAATTTAATAATCATTATCCTTCGTGACAGCACAGCCGATTGGCCTAACTGAAGGTAGGAAAGATATAATATAGTTTTTCCTATTTAACTGAAATAATATAGAAACACTTACAGATAATGTGATTAGTTTTCTACGATTCTTCATACACACTTATGTAGGCCACGTTGTTAGGGCTAATCAGTAAAATCACCCATGGATGATTTGGATTGATTAAATGTGGACCAGCAATAGAATAATCGCAATTATCTTAGTTAACCTTGAAGAGTACCTAGTCTTTACTTCCATATATAAATTAACTGCGCATTTGTAAACATAATTATGAATAACCTCGCCTAAGCAACGTAGGAATCTACTTACCTCTTTAAAGTTAATACTTTTGCTGTTGTCCTCGATATTTTCCTGTTTGACTGACACGTCAAATGGACTGTGGCTTTTGATATGTTTTATGTCTATCCATTGGTATGCAGCGTCACCCATCACTTCCGCCGTTTCGTCAGGCAATATTTCATCGTTTATTTCGGTTTTTACTTCCATTTTATGCAGTATATGATATCAACTGCTACAGGCCGTGCGCACGTGTTTCACTGGCTATCAATGGCATGACAGTGTTACCAAGTCAAAATATATAATTGCAGTCATAGACTATAGATTTTGACAAAAAAAACAGTAGATTTTATAAAATATCAGTAGGTAGGTAAGTAGGTAGATTTTGGAAAATTCAAAATATTAGATATAATTTAAAATATGGAGAGTACTCGCATTGCGCAGATAACAACTTCATAATAATAATTATGCTCGTTATGAAAAATTACAACAATAAAACTAGGTAGGTATTCAGTAGACATGAGCCGTTTGTAAACATTTTAATAATGTCGCTTGTTATATTCCTTCATCAGATGTTAGCCTAATTACATCCGAAAATTGTGTGAATATGACCTGACAAAATTATGAATCCGCACCCAATTCAGTAGGTATTTTGTTATTACTGGACCGAATTGAACGAGGAAAAGGGAAGTGCAGACATTGGATCATGTATGCTAAAAATATACCTATCAGCCAGGTAAAAAAGAAAGATTTACCTACTTAAATTGTCTTGCAAAGTCCCATCCGGTCAATTCGGAGGAATTTCGTAGCTGGTACAGTTATAGTCTCCTAGCTTCAAAAACCATTCAGGATTGTATTAGAGCACCTGCAGTCGATGACAGCCAATCAGAATGTTCAGAAAATGAATGATAACAATAACTTTATAAACCATTTAAAAACTCCACCAAAATTAACCTGGGTCACGCCTCGGAAAGAATATTTTACTGGTCTATTAATATGAGTGATAATCCACTAAGTATTTTTTCTTTTCTAAATTTTCTTCGAGTTCCTTTATTATGTTTTTATTTTTAATTAATTATTATGGGCTTATGCCTACACTGCTAAATTGTTTTATTAAACATACTTAAATGATTAATCATCATCATCAGAGGCGCGACAACCCGGTGTGGGTCTTGGCCTCTTCCAACAGCTCCCTCCACCTGTCCCTATTCAGTGTGGCCGCTTTCCAATTCGGTACCCCCAGAATACGGCAGTCACTGGCAGCTCCATCCAACCAGCGAATCTTTGTCCTGCCTCTTCTTCTACGCCCTATTGGATTGCTGGAGATCACTCTCTTTGCCGGTTAAATTAAATTAAATTAAATGATTAATAAATGTTGAAAATCTATTTTAACATTGAAACAAAACTCCCCATTTTACGAATTTTTAAAAAATCTTAAAATGTGTTTTACTCAGTATCATTTTCACATCACAGATTTTAGTTGTAAGCCGACTATAATATGCTTCATAACTTTGCACTCCGGCTGTATGATAAAAATGATGTACCTAATAATAATTATTCTAAAAATATTTTGTTACAATATATATTATCTGTCTATTACTAATTACATATATTAATGAAAGTAAATATGTGGCACATAGTTTCAAAAGCCCCTAAAACGATTTTAGGTAGTTCTGAGAAAAATGAGAAAAAATCATATCTATTAAATCTGTGAACTTATTTATATATTATTTTTTAATTCGTTAATTTCTAAAGAGTATTTTGGCTTTCCATTTTAGGGGTATTTGAAAGGCATACCCAACCATTTTAGCGGGTTTTGAAATATACCCTTATTTTTGATCATACGAAGTTCAATCTTTGGCCATCATATAGGAAACAAAAATATCCATCCAAATACATATCTAACTCAAAAATTTTCAAAAACCGTTTTAGGGGCTTTTGAAACTAGGCGCTTCATATCAATTGATCTAATTTTATATGAGGTAATCGGGTAAAGAGGCGTATCAGTATAGGAAAGAGTGCAGTTATAAAACTTATACTTTACAGTCTGCATGTTTCGAATCTTTTCGCATGCATAGATAAATATTAAGTGTTGTATAAACCACTCATACCTAATCATTTGTTTAGAAATTATAAATATGACTTGTACCTACTCATTATTAATCCCCAGCACTTCAATAATATTATGCAATGTTACCTTCTCAAATCCTGTGAATTATTCGACGAATAAGAGAAACAGTTTATTAAATTGATAATATTAAAATAAAGTACCTACTTCAAGATGTTTTAATATTATTGGTACCTATAAATTTACTATTTTATAAATAAGATTATTTTTTTTTACTGATATCATGTTGACATTATCATTTACCTAACAAATTATTATGTCAATAAAGGAAAACAAGAAAATACAACAAAATTTTATGTTTTTATTTAACAGTAGGTAGGTACTCATTAATAATCCACAGCTCAGTGCCATCAAGTTTATGTGTATTCCGTCAATGACATTGAGCTATTTTAAGAGCTGCTTGTTGGCGAATTTACAATCTGTCTGTAAAGTCGGTGTCATCGTCGAACAAGCTAACAATCTACCGAGAAAAGTTGAAAGCCGGTCAACTTTACACGTTACACGCCGGAGTGTGGGCCTACTGCGTCTGCGCAGTAGAGCGTAGTTGCGACCTCCCGGTTAGAAAACGATCTACATTCTGTCAAAATAGTCGCTAGCTAGTTGGATTCTCAGCGAATGGAAAGTTTTGTGTCATCATCACAATCGCAGTAGCTGAATTGCCCGCTCTTAAATTCGCCAACAAACAGCTCGTAAAGTAGCTCAATGTAATTGACGCATATTCTGTGACTACCTATCAAATTTAATTTGGTAACTTCCATGCCCATACATCCATTCGATACTACATTGACACTTTCTTTAGATAAGCCTACTCATGATACTATATAGATGGCAACCGCCAGAAACATCAGCGAACGTTTCTATAATATTGGTTTGCAATAATTATTTGTAAATACATAGTAAGACTATTATATGAAATAAGTTTAGTAAAAATGATTCTGTATAAAACAAGAGCTTGTGATTTTACTTAAAGCTAAGCTTAATAATTTAAGCGGTTTCGTCCTACAATTGTGCAAGAGACAACACTGTGTGAAAAGAGTGGAGGTCATAATGTCGACTAACGATCGCCGTGTGTGGAGATTATAACATTCATAAGACGCTTTGATAGATAACAATAAAACCTATGGTAAACCACTATATTATTCAGTTTCAAAGAGTTAGATCTTTATAATACCAGTATAATGGCTTCTGTGTGTAACATAAAATTATAGAAACATGGTCAAACCGTTTATTCTAATAGTCTCAAAAATGCAAAGTATAAGAAATTTCCACTAAAAAATGAAAACTTTACCAAAGTAAAATTTAATAAGATTATAATTTTCTAAAAATAATCTCTGGATACACTCGACTTATATTGACTTATTCGCGATACTTTGCTCTGGGTAAGATTTCTTGGGGTTACTACTGTGGTGTTCGATGTGTGGGTTATGATGTAGAGGATAATGATGATGATGATGAAGCAGTCGAAGATGATGTATGCAGGAGCGAGTTTTATTAGCAGCGAAACGATCGATACAATAGTATAAATGCAATGAGAGTACATATTCTCTACTGAGATAGTTACGAGCCAGGTAGGTACTTAGATTCGAGTGACATTTTGATAAATTATTATTCGTTATTTATACAGTCAAAAATAATAAATAAACAGTATATTCCAGTACATAATTATATTGATCGAGCCAGCGGCTTAAATTTGAGTAGTTTGTGAATTTTATTTATTAGTACAGTCGTAATATAATATGAGACCATGGGAATTGATATTTGACTACTTTTCTATTGCGATAGCGTATTTCATATCGCTATTCAATCTGCTGATACCAATGACATTATTAATGAACGACGCACTCAATACAGTAGCTAGCAAGTAAATTCGCACATTCGCATGTATAGGTAGACGTCACGCAATTTCCATTATGCGATATCACGCATCGGGAATTTATAGCAATATGACCTTTATTGTAATGGCGTTAGAGCAGTGTTTCTAATGTCAATGTTCATTTGAGCGAACCCGTTCGAACCGAACCATTCGGCAGACCCAACAAAAAGCATCAGGAATTTATAGCAATATCACCTTTATTGTAATAGCGTTAGAACCCGGCAATAAAGTGAGGTTCATTTTCTTTTCCACATGATTCGTCCATATTAATGTCATTGGCTGGTACAGATAAAAGTTGTTTACTGGAATATGATTCGCTGGGAATATATTATTGCGGTCGAATAGTTTGATACATTAATATACTAACAGCTACAGATTTCATAATAATATTTCAGGAAATATAAATATATGATGAAAATTCTACAAACTCTATTTCAACACTCAGTGAGTTTACTTAAAATGGTGACAGGTTGGAAAATCAATTTTTTGTTGAAGGGGATCTGGAACAGTTACAATAACCTTTACTGTTATGTATCACGCAGGATTTGTTGTCTCATTATGTTTACTATGCATACTAAATTTATGTCTTCTCAACGAACACGACTGCGTACATTTGTATTCGCACAAATCGCACGCGTACGGTTTTTCACCACTGTGTACCATACTGTGTTTCTTCAAACTACTGGACTCAGTACATCTATATTCACATAATTTACACTTAAAGGGTTTTTCACCAGTATGTATCATTTTGTGAGTTTTCAACGCACTTAATTGCCTAGATTTGTAAGCACAATGATCGCATTGAAATAGTTTTTCGCCGGTGTGAATAATCAAATGTCTTTTCAGTTTATGAGCTTCTTTGCATTCATAACTACATTCAGTACATTTAAAAGGTTTTACTGTACTATGTATCATTCTGTGGTGTCTCTTTAACGTGGAGAGATGCGTGCATTCATGTTGACATATATCACATTTAAACCTCTTCTCTCCAGTGTGAGTTTTTATATGTTTCTTCATGTCAATAGAATTATTGCATTCGTAATCACATATTGAGCATTTACGAGGATTTTCGTCGACTATATGTATTTTTTGATGCCTTTTTAAATTACTTGGGTGTTTGCATCTAAAACTGCACTCATTACATGCGAGGCGTTTCTCGTTTTTATGTATCGGCATATGTTCTTTTAGATTAGCCTTGAGTTTAGATTCAAATGCACATTTATTACACTTATAAGGGTTATCGGTGACATGTACCATTTTGTGTAATTTCAAGTAATATGCTCTGGTGCATTTGTAGTCACATTCATCACAGCTGAACGCTTGTATTCCGCGTACTTTCTTCTTGTCATCAACAGAAGATGATGCGGTGCTATGTAAATCGGGAGACTGAAAATAAATATAAATCAAGAATTTAAAAAAATGATGCAAGGTTTCTAAGCAAAAGCATTATGAACGGCTCATACAAAACGCAATGTTAATTTATTTTATTTTGTTAACTGTCAATTCATGGTAAAACTGCATTGTATTGTTGTTTTAATTTAATAAAACGCAATTTTTTGTAGTACTTATTCCACTTTTAATCAATAAATTAGGACCGGGTTTTTCCGCCTCAGAGGGACATTTTCAACTTACTCAAAAAATGTCATTCTGAGGCGGACGAAACCAGTCTTAATTTTCTTATTAAAAGTGGAATACCTACTTCAAAAAAAATGCGTTTTATTAAATTAAAACAACAATATGCAATGTTAACTTACATCACAAGCTAACAGGGCATTACCAGAATGCGGACGACCAATTATATTGCTACGTGGTTATATCGATCTAAAATTTTCGCCAAACGATTCGACGGTGGTCGGTTTCTAGGTAGATGAGAATTGATTCGCGTGAATCATAGGCTGATCGATAGCTCAAAAGATAAGAGTACTCATTCAAACGATAGTCAAAGAAAAGCTCCTGTCACACGAGGTGTATTTATTTAATTTGTATTAATTTATATGAATAAAAAAATACCTCAATTACTGGATCGTTCTTCGAATTCAAGTTTTCGTCAAAAGTGTTTTCAATTTTGATTACATATTCTGGATCTTCATCTGACTCAACTTTGCATTGTATTGGCTGAAAGTTTTGAAAAATTTTGGTGACAATACTATTCTGTAAAAGAAATATAAATTATTTATTCACAATAATAATTATATTAAGTTTGTTATAAATGATAAAAGGATTCTGCATAGCAATATAAAGTGAAAGTATGACCACTTTCATGATGCAGGCGATGTCTCAAGGAACACCCAACTGCGAGATTTTCTTTACTCAGGGTCTCGCCAAAGGTGGCTGCTACCCTAAATGGTACCTAATTAAATCTTTATCCAAATATTTATATTAAACCAAAAATTTCTCTGAAAAAAATAAGGATCGGATGAAGAAAAATGTGTGCCAATGAAATTTTAAATTGTCCATGACGATAGGATCGACCAAGATGGATTACATGAACGTGTAGGTACTTTAATTTAATAAAAATGGAAATGGGGAAATATAATCGATTGCATTATTTAAAATAGATAGAGAAACTTGTGCCGAAAATTGATTTAAAATAAATTTCCATCCAATTGAAATAGAAACAATAATATCAGTTTAAGCCAATATTGTGTCAGATAAGATCTATCTTAAAAATCGGGAGCATCCGTTGTTTGTTCTATGGTGTAGAACTAACCTGCTATCGGTAATGCCGATTGGGAAAGCGATATTGGATGTTGATAATATATTACCCTTAAATGAGGGTGGATTTAGGCGGACGTTGTATTATAAGTCATAGAGTCTATCAACCTAGTTCACTCTGTGTACTTCCATAATATACTTTTATTTTTATTTTTTACTAAAATTAACCTGTATTTATCAACACTTATTTTTTCATGTCATGTCGTGAACGCTTTGGATGAATAATTTGTCATGTTCATTAAATTTAATATAAATTAATTTTAAATTAACTAGTATTGGGCAGCTTGTAACAGACAGTTTTCAAGAAATTGTGAAGCACATTTTGGAGTTAAGCACTGTATTTCAGACAATTTATTATTGTTAAATTGTAGTCAGCATTTTATTAACATATTATATTAATACTTTGGACGCTGAAGACGCACCTGGCGCTTAATGACCAGGCGGCCAATCGATGTAATTAACAAGCCGAATCATGTCATGAAAAGGTGCATATTGAGTAGGAATCACAAAATAAACCAATATATAAGGAAGCAGACGAGAGTACGCGATGTGATAGAGGTTGCCAAGAATATGAAATGACAATGGGCTGGACATGTCATTAGGCGAGTAGAAAACCGCTGGACAAATTCCGTCATACAGTAGTACCCAAGGGGCTCTAAGCGATGAATTGAATGTCGATGGATGTAAAGTTTGTGGATGTACGTGATAGGAAAGAACCCGTCACTAAGAAGAGTGTAGAGAGTTAGGGGAAGCCCTCATCCAGCAGTAGATCGACACCGACTGATTATGTTGATGATATTTTTTCAATAAATTGGTGAAAACATGTCTCTTTGCTATTTAAGTACCTAAGCTAACTACATAAATATCTCGTGTACCGATCCCTGCATCAGGCTCCTATAAAATAAACAAATTTAAATTACCTGGTCCACAGGGTTGGATTGTGGGTCAAAGGGTTCACCAAAAACCTTTTCATGTTTGATTGTATATTCCGGATCTTCAACCGATTCAACCTTGCATTGAATTGACTGGAAGTCAGTTTCAGATTTTATATTGGTTATAGTACTCTGAAAAAAAATGTCATATTGCGTGAAATAAGCATACAATTTCGAAGATACTAGAAGAAGCCTTATGATAACTTAGTATTACAGCAGTCAGGGACGTCACGTGAGGGTAGGCAGGTTAAGCGTTGCGTAGGGGCGCAATACGAATACAAAAATTACAACTTTTGAGAGCAATGGGATATTCTCATGAAGCAGACGATGTTTTATTGGAAAGTATTGGCATCTTGATTATAAAAAAAATATAAGCATAAAAACTGATAATGTTGAAATAATTGTTGTATTGTAACACCCATTACAATACACATTGCTGTCGCGGCTTATCGCACAGATATAATTTTCACAAGGGTGCCATCAAACCTGTCAGTGACAAAGACATTCACGTACCTAAAACCGCCACTGTGTGAGATTAAGTATCGTGAAAATGCTCCAATTCTAAGTTGATGGTGTGTTTGTTATTTTTTTGGTTTATTTTCTGTTAAAAATACATATTATTGCAATAGGTAAGTAGGTGGTACCTAACAAATTTGAAATTAAAAAGGACCGAGGACGGCATTTTAGGTAGGTATATTTAACAGTCAGTGGCATTTATAGTGTATTATCAAGTAAAATGCTACAAAACACCACATAACCTACTGTAAGCCAGATATAAGATTGTATTAGGTTTTTCGTTTGATTTTTTTTAGTTTTAAATATCTATCATTTGCCTCTGTCACTGTTCGGTTGAATTGAATCTTGTTTATGGTACCTAATAAAATACAATTTTTAATTAATGTATTAAGTATATTGCACAAACTTATCTGTCATATTACGTTAATTTTGCTTTTAACATTTAAAAATCGAAACCCCAGAGGGATTAACTTTCAGAGACAAGGGAACTGAATTATTTCTATAAATCTATAGCATGCTGTTGTTAAAAGACTAACCTCAAAACTATGATCGGCGTCTTTGCTATTGTTGGTACTACAAGGGTGGACGTCTGGGCTATTTGAACGCTTTATCGGTACGTCCAACCACGCAGGGCTTTGCGGCCCATCCTCCAGAATGGAATCTTCGTCATCTGGTTCTCTTTTTATGTCCATTTTACGTTTTTTGATGATAGGTATAAAAAATCCTCACCAAAGATACAAGATAGTGTCAAAACTGACAGCTAAAAATATCAATCCATAGACAATAGATTCATCACGAGAACAGTATAAAAATGTAGCCAGACTATAAATAAAATAATAAGGTTTCTCCACAATATTTAACATTAATAATAAAATATTAATTAATGATTATAATTAATACAATTATTATATAACAAATATTTTGTTTTGTATTTTTATTCGTACGAAATCAACATAGTCGCAAACAAGTTTTAATTAAATCGATTATCAATCGACATAGAATTTTACATGCAATTTAGGTAAAAAACTTTATAATGTGTAAGATAGGTAGTAACCTACCTAACCCATTTTTATTTGACAGACCAAATCAAATGCCACAATATGTTTTACATATTATTGATGAAGACACTTTCGTGGCGCCAAAAGCATGGAGGAATGGAACAAATCTGCAAAGAAGGCTGTCAAACAGTCGAAGCATTTGAATTAAAGTCCTCAATCATGAGGATGAAAAAAAAGAATAGGAACGATATTGTTTATTATTAGGTTTTTCATTAATTAAAGGGTGGGAATTAATCGCACAATGCAATAATCAAAATTCACAAAAAAAATAACTTTAACATTTGGAAAGTAGTTTTCACATAATATATTAAATGATTTCATAAATAAATAGATGAAATCACATAAAATAGTTTGTTTCACAAAACAAAAATCATAAATCACTTATTGTAAATATAAATTCACTTAATTTTGACAACTGAACACATTTGTAAAATTGTTTTCACCGACAAATAATATATTGCACAAAGAAAATATAGAAATTCACAAATGTCAAACTAATAATTTATTATAGCAACAATACAATTTATTAGAAGGCAATCGCAAAAATGATGCTTAGGTGTCAATATAATTAATGTTTAACGCAGTAATATAAATAGGTATGTATTTATATTCGTGCTGCTATCGTTCATGTATTATTCGATGTAAATCTACAACCAAATAACACCACCTAGGTACCTATATCTTTTTCGGTTCATCGATATAAATTTTGGTAAATGTGGTGCAGATGCCGTCATGAGAGTGTATAAGTATCATTTTTGAACTAAACCTAACCTAACCTATTCTAACGTAATCTAACCTAATATAACTTAACCTAACCTAACCCAACCTAACTTGACCTGACCTAACCTAACCTAACCTTTTTTTTTTTTTTTTTTTCGGCGGGGGGAAATCTTCTTAAGACACCACCAGCAGTCCGCGGCGACTGACTGATGGTAGTGTGGGATTCTTACCCACTAAAACCCCCCTCCTCTTCTCAGCTGCCCCCCCGGAATCCGCTTTTATGCATTACTTCAGGGAGGCAGCTATGTCCTTGCCTTTTGTTAGGTCACTTCTACCTGTTCTCCTCGCCGAGATCTTTCGTCTTCTTCTTTGGTCTTGAGGATGCACGATGCGAATTCTGCCCATGCTGACCATGCAGCTGTGCTTTCCAGCATTGAGGAAACCATGTTCGTCAGCGACATTGCTTCCTCGCTGACAATCCCTTTCAGGGTGTTTCTGGCTTCCTCCCAAGCTGGGCAGTCAAACAGCGTGTGCGCAGGGCTATCGTCATGGCCTCCACAGTGATAGCATTCGCGGGTCACTTCTTTCCCTATCCTGTGAAGGTAGTTGGAGAAGCATCCATGACCAGTGAGCATTTGGGTCAGGTGGTAGTTCAGCTCGCCGTGTTTCCTTTCGCACCACGCGTTTAGGTTTCCGACGAGCTGATGTGTCCACCTGCTTTTTGTGGAGGCATCCCACCTTTCTTTCCATTTTTGCATGGTCAGCTCCTTAGCGTCGACTTCTTTTTGACCGTTGTACACTGCTTGCCTTTCTTTGGCAAGCAGGTCTATGGGCGGGGTGGCAGTCAAGACGAGGATGGCGTCCTCCGACACCGTGCGGTATGCCGAAGCGACTCTGAGTGCACTTCTTCTTTGCACCCTTGCCAGAGTGAGCCTCGTGCTCTCTATTTTCGTGGCATCGGCCCATATTGGGGCGCCGTATAGGAGGACGGAGTGGACCACTTCGGAGTAGAGTTTCCGTCTCTTTTGTTTTGGTCCACCGATGTTGGGCATCAGCCTGGCAAGGTCTTCTGCAATTCTCGTTGCCTTGGACGCCGCCTTTTCTGCGTGCTCTGCAAATCGCAGCTTGTCGTCGATCTGTACTCCGAGGTACCGTAATGATCTGGAGAACGGCACCTCGAAGCCGTCGACCTCAAGTTTTGGCGGCACCAGCTTTCTGCGCCTTGTGAAAAAGACGGCTTCTGTTTTATGGACAGCGAGTTCGAGCCCTCTGCTGTCAAGCCATCTTCTGACTTTTCTTATAGTCTCCTCTGCAGCAAAGCGTAGTAGCTGGGTTGTTTTAGCTGTGACGAGGACGGCCACGTCATCGGCGAAGGCAACCAGAGTCGCTTCTTCGGGCAAGGGGATTTTAAGAAGGCCATCGTACATTACATTCCACAGAGCTGGCCCAAGGACTGAGCCCTGTGGAACACCCGCCGAAACGTTACGTTGCCACTTCTTGCCCGTGCACTCGTACTCGAGTACTCGCTCCGTGAAGTAGCTCTCGACGAGCCTGACGATGTGCACTGGTGCGCCGATTTCGACAAGCGCGTTGAGGGTTTGTTCCCAATTTGCCGTGTTGAAGGCGTTCTTGACGTCCAGTGCAATCAACACGACGTGCTTATTTGCCTTGACACTTCCTTGCCAGGCAAGTCGGATCGTCGCTACTACCTTCGCTATTGCATCGATGGTAGATCGACGAGGACGGAAACCGTGCTGGTTGTGTGACAGTCCTTTGTCTTCATCCTCCAATGACACCTGGAGTCGCTGAAGGATTAGTCTTTCTAGCAGCTTTCCGGCTCCATCGAGCATGCAGAGTGGTCGGTACGAAGATGGGCCAGGTGGCGTCCCTTTGCCCTTTGGTATGAGAACTAGTTTTTGCCTCTTCCAGGTCGAAGCGAAAGTTCCTTCCCGCAGACAACCTAACCTAACCTAACCTAACCTAACCTAACCCAACCTAACCTACCCCAACCTAATATTAGGTACCTAATAATATAATCTTAGATTGTGATAATGAAGTATCAAAATCTATGAGCATTTCAAATTTTAAATTAACAATTATTGGATCGAAAAACCTATGTGCTGACAGAAAAGGGTATTTATTATAATTGTCTACTGGAATAAACTGTTTTCGTAAAAAAAATCATAAAAGCTCATGACGGCATCTGCGGCACAATTACCTAAGTTTTAATTAACGTCGCTTTCTAAATAGGTATTTATAGTATTATTATTTGAATCTGAAAGTAGGTACCTAATACATACTTATGTTTTGTCAAAATATTGTTTAAAATCATTAAACCTAATTTTCATAGTGTTTGTATTCTTTTACGATTACATAATTGGTTACAATAGTATATTGATACGTGAAGACTACTTTTTCCTTAGTGCAAATCGATCATTTGAGTCTTGTAGTTGATTTGTGAATATCATCCATTTCCGATGTGACGAACATCTTTTTAAATGTTGTCAGCGCTTTGTGAAAACCGTCTATTTATTTGTGCTAATATATATTCCCCTTAATTGAAATATTATAAAAGTTCTAAAAGTTATTGCAAAATGATTGTATTTTTTTATTAGGTACCTACATAATGTGGTAACTATCTACTCTATGACAACATCTTCTTGGCTACGTGTTAAAACTATGAAGTAACATGCTTCTCCCATTTTTAAGCGCACTTCCATTATAAACTAACAAGCTCCTCCCATTTAGCGAGAACAGCGCCTTCCTTCACGCAGCCGAGAAGATGTTGACGTACAATACCTATAAAGCTGTGTCTATGGGCAAGTAGGTAGGTACCTAGTAAAGTGTTAATAATATTATCACAGCTGTCAATATAAATGTCACGATTCCCCGTTGGGTAAAGACATTATACTTTTGCTTCAAATACGTAAAATGAATGTGAAACGTGAACCAGATGAAATCGAAGCTAATGCAAAAGACCAGCATTGGTTTGACGTGCCAATATTGTATCCAAACAGCCCGGACGCTAATATAATATATATTAAACAAGAGTATTCGGAAGATGACGCCAACTGTGTTTCTGAGGTTAGTTTCTTTTTAAAGATAGTGAATTTTATGATATATATTTTTATTATGGCACATACAGTGGGTCTATTCTATACTTATCGACTGCTTAAGTGATAAAGTGATATATACGACGGCTCACTAGAGTGGGTTTGTATCTAAGTATTAGCACTTATTGTAACAATTAAGTACAATAAGTTGGTTGTAATTATTGTGGCAATAAGTGCTATATTTTAACAGAACCTCTCTGAGCTGTGATAAAATTTAGAGCGAGATAGACAGTTTTGACTGTTCAGACGACTAGCTTATTGCAACAATTATATTACTTCAATACAAATATGTAATAAATACCATCACTTTATCACTTTAGCGGTCGATAGTCGCCTTGTGTATAGAATAGAACCGCTGGAATCACTGTCGCTTGCGAGCCGTTGTGCGTCTTCCTTAGTCTTTCCTGATTTGTTCTAGTGGGTATTTGCATAAGATGTTTTCAGATTATGTACCTACATGTTCAAGATAATATTATGAAATGTTGCTTTCTGAAATCTTGTGAAGTATTGGTTGAATAAAAGAACTAGTTAGGTACCTACCTATACAAATTATAAATTGAATGCGTTCAAAACGTGACATTTAAAAACAAAGAAATATAATTCAGATGTAGTGTTATAAAAACATTATACCTATGGAGCAAATATCTACAAAAATTATACAGTAGAACTGATGGGTCATCATCATCATCAGGGGCGCGACAACCCGGAGTGGGTCCTGGCCTCCTCCAACAGCTCCCTCCACCTGTCCCTATCCAGTGTGGCCGCTTTCCAATTTGGTAGCCCCAGAATACGGCAGTCACTGGCAGCTCCATCCAACCAGCGAATCTTTGGCCTTCCTCTTCTTCTACGTCCTATTGGATTGCTGGACATCACTCTATTTGCCGCTTAATTGTCATTCATACGGTACACATGACCTAGCCATCGCAGTCTCCCAGTCTTAATTGATTGAACTGCGCACAGCCCGTAGAGCTCAGCATTATATCTTCTCCTCCAATTGGTGCCATCCCTGATCGGTCCATATATACGTCGGAGAATTTTTCTTTCAAAGATGTTCAGGGCTCGTTCATTTCGCAAAGTTAATGTCCAGGTTTCCGATGCGTAGGTGAGCACCGGCTTTACAAGTGTCTTGTAAAGAGTGCTTTTAGTTCGGCGAGATAGTATGCGGGACTTAAAATGTCTTAACAGGCCAAAGTAGCATTTATTCGCAGACATGATTCTCTTGTTGATTTCTTCTGTAATATCATTATGACGTCGAGTTACAAGAGATCCAAGGTATATGAAACTGTCGACCGTATCAAACTGATAGGTGTATTGATATTATTCTTACACCAAATGAGCTAAGTAGACCCTATTTTAAGAATTTATAAAACAACGCTCACCTCTTCACGAAAGTGGAATATATAATCATCCAAAGCGATTTCACCGAAAAAAGTTATTACCCTCCCAATTGGCATCATCAAAGGCAGGTTAGTTTTGTACCTTGGGAGAAAAAACAATACTGATGCTCCCTTTTTCTAAGATAGTTATCAGAGATACCCAGGTCAGTAGGTACTACCAATAATGGCTCTCAATTACACCGCGTGTATAACGGAAAAAAATACGTGGTCATATTTTGATATATTCTAGAGTTTAACCTTTAGTATGTAAGTATTCCTAAGAGAAAAACAGTTAGATAAAGCCACGGATAGTATCCATACAACCTCAAGTAAAGGAGTCGGAAGAATATCGCATGAACCCTCTCCAACATAAGGCCGTACAACAGATTCAATGCCCAAACAATATACCCAATTGCAAGGCTACTTCGAACTAAGGAAATAGAGGGAATCTTGAATACCGGTTCAACCGAAATGACCCTGGAAGTTTGCATGACGAAGCCCAACATTTGTAGCCCTTTGTTGCTTTCTTATATTCTTGAATAAAATTAAACTTAAAATGTAATATAATTACGAGAAGAACACTTCATAATTTTTAGAAATTGTCGTACAATGGTTAGTTATAATAATATATAATTACATATGTTCAGTACCGTCCCTAGACAAAATGCCGCCCCTAGGCACCAGCGCCAAAATGCCGCCCGATTTTTTTAAAAAGATTTTTTTATCATCCTTTCATGACTCCATTATCTAAGAAATCTGTTGTATGGATACATTACTAACAAAATATATACCATTAAATCTAATTTAAATGCCATCTCTACTTCAATAGACAATATTGCGAGTCCACGGTTTCAAATACATTTAAAATAACACCTGACACCTTTCAAAACTCGACTGGCAAAAATATTTGTATACTTAAATTAATTAGGTAAGTTTGTACCTTGTACCTACCTATAATTCAAATATAATTCGTAAATAAACACGTAATGACACGTGGTGATCAACAACGTGACGTCCAAGGACAACGGAAGTAAACTAGACATCGCGAACCCGACAAAAAATACAGTCCTGTTAAACCTTTTATGTTAATACATTTTGTTTCCAACCAGTGAGCTGAATTTTTTAATGGAAGTATATTTCCGTCATTACTAAGTTTAGGTACATATTTCTATATATACCTAGTGATTCTCCTTGATTTGCCGCCCTTCGAGTAACTGCCTCCCCCCAAGCGACGCTCAATCTGCCTACATATACGGGACGTCACTGCTTATGTTTTGTGTAAAATGTCATAAAAACAACATAATGTATATTTCTTTCAGAACCCCCCAACAAAACTGTCCAATGCTGGACCTGTGACTGATTTTCACAAAGTTGGCTCCAACATTGAGTTTGTGGTAGATACGGTACACCAAAGAAATTTTGAGGATCCTCAGCCTGGTTGCTCATATTCGGAGAGCGTTCCAGTAAATCAGGTAATGAATGCTCTCTGAAGCATAATCTGTTACCTGGTTTAGAGATTACTTGGTGATAACAAAATACAAGAAAATCTGTACACATTATAATTTTATTGTGAATTTAAAACAAAAATAGTAGGTATAAACCACATGTCATCAACATATTAAAACGGGATCGATTCACTACTTGATTAAGTCGTCCCATAGCTCTTTTCAATATTCTCGGTACCTAGTTAATCTCTGCGACGTACATCTGATTAACTTAATTAAGTCGCCGATCCAGCAGATTTTAAAGCATTTCTGTAAATGTTTACTGCGACGATACGCAAAACCATTATATGCTCTTCTGCAGTTCACCTAAACGTAATTTATTTCATATTAGGTAAGTATAATTATTTTATTATTAATGGTAGATGTTTCGTTTGCTTTTTAGTTCACTGCTGGAGGCAATGTAAAGGCCAGCGACAAAAATTTCAAATCATGCAGGACAACTTCTAATCACAAAACACTTCATCTGAAAACAAAGGTAAAATCCAGTAATCGGACTGTACGGCAAATTAACTGTGATGAATGTAGTTTCACATGTATAAGATACAACCGCATGAAAATACACAAGATGGCACATTCTGGTGAAAAACCCTTTAATTGTGACCAATGTAATTACTCATGTGTACAATCGAGTCATATGAGATTACACAAAATGACTCATTCTGGGGAGAAGCCATTTAAATTTGATACATGTATTTTTTCATGCTTAAAATCTAATGATATGAAAATACACAAAATGATTCATTCTGGAGAAAGACCATTTAAATGTGTTGAATGTGATTTCACATCTATAACATCCGGTAGCCTAAAAACACACATAATGACTCATTCTGGTGAGAAGCCATATACATGTGAAGAATGTAATTACTCGTGTATCACTTCTAGTAGGTTGAAAGTACACAAACGGATACATTCTGGTGAAAAACCATTAACATGTGAAATTTGTAATTACTCATGTTCGCAATCAAGTCACATGACATTGCACAAAATGATTCATTCTGGGGAAAAGCCATTTAAGTGTAATGTGTGTAATTTTTCATGTATAAAATCGTACGACATGAAAATACACAAAATGACTCATTCGGGCGAAAAACCATTAAAATGCGAAGAATGTAATTTCTCATCTTTAACGTCTGGTACTATGAAAACACATAAAATGACCCATTCTGGTGAAAAGCCTTTTGAATGTGATGAATTTAACTTCTCAACTGCAACATCTTGTAACTTGAAAAGACACAAAATTACACATTCTGGCGAAATGCCTTTTAAATGTGATAAATGTATTTTTTCGTGTAGAACATCTACAAAGATGAAGAGACATATAATAACGCAATGACAACAGATGATAACGATTATGCCTGGATTATTAATACCACAAGTAACTATTACCTACTAATATTGCTAGTGAACAATGTTTTACATAAATTCAACATTAACTAGTTAGTTGTACCTAATATAATAAAATGATTTCAAATTCCGTGTCTTTTAATATTATGTAATATAGCTTATTGATTTGTAGGTATTTGTAGATTTGATTTACATGGATATTGACACATCGTCAGACGAGTCACGAGTGCTGGAATAGAAAAAAATACTAATTATTTTAGTAAATGAAATACATACATCAACACACATAATTTTAAAACACTTACTGAGAAAATATATTATAACCAATTGAAAAAAGTAAGCTACCCCGGCAAGGATCGAACCATGCATCTCCCGGGTTCACGCCCCATCCGCGCATTGCTACGTGGTGACATACTAATTGCGACAAATTTTAAATATTGGCCACTTTTAATACCTACTCATCAACGCTCTTCTAAATCAAGCTACTTTGGTAATCGGTTTATGTTTTATTAAATCAAAGAAGATACCTATTACTTCAATTACTAACCGACGTCGTGGATTTCTCCAATGTTTTTTATGATGTGACTTACTTGAACTTACTAATAATTTATAATTAACTATTTATTTTATTCAACGAATAATCCAAGATTTAAGAATGTACCATTCTAATTATTGAATATACATCATTTTGAAAAACACTTTCTGTGATTTTGTGTTGCTTCTTTCAGAAAGTGCTTTTCGAAATTATCTATGTTCAATATTTAGAAAATTACATTCTTAAATCTTGTTAATTATTCATTGAATAAAAGAAATATTTAATTATGAAGTTTTTTTCATATGGATCTCGTGATTATAGCTCGTAGCAATGATTTTCCTGTCAAAATAGACTTTTCAACACGTTTTCCCATACCTCTCGGCATTCTAGGACACGGAAGACCGTGGCACTAATGAATTGGTGCACCCGTCTGTAGAGTCCAATGTTTTCTTAAACACTCTAATGAAGCATATTGTCTGAAAGACAAAATAGCACGGACAACACAAACAGACACTAACGATCCAAATTAGTATGACCCTTAAGCCACGCGCACCCAATATGTATACGGCAAATAATTTTCAACTATAGGCGCGATGAAATTTTGGACTCGCTGGCATTCGGAGAGAGAACGTCGAGATGGAAACACGTCAATTTTTTTCGTGATGGCGACGGGGGTATTAATTCTTAAATCTTGTAAAGATGACTAAAAACGTTACCCATTTACTTCAAAAAGAAAACATGCCAATGAATGTATTAATATTGTTACTAATAGAACAATAAACAAAACATTAAATGGACGCATGTTGGATTTATATCATCATCATCAGCCTGAATCTATCCACTGCTGGATGAAGGCCTCTTCAAGTTGCTTCCACTTCTCTCGGTCCTGTGCATTGCGTTGCCACGTACTTCCGCAGAACTTTATCATTTCATCGATCCAGCGGCCTCTAGGTCTACCTTGTGGACGTTTTGTACTTCTTGGATACCACTGGATGACTAGATTTGTCCAACGATTGTCTCTTCTTCGAGCTATGTGTCCAGCCCATCTCCATTTAAGGCTTTTAATAAACTCTATTACATCGCAAACCCTTGTCTGCTTCCTTATCCACTCATTCCTCTTTTTGTCCTTTCGCGTTATGCCCAGCATGCACCTCTCCATACCACGTTGTGCTACTCTAAGTTTCTGGATCTCTCTTTTACTTAGGGTCCATGTTTCACACGCATATGTCATCACGGGAAGCACACACTGGTTGAACACTTTGCGCTTTAGGCACAGTGGAAGGTCACTTTTGAAGACATTATTCAGGCGGCCAAAAGCACTCCAGCCTAGCTTTACTCTGCGAACAATTTCATCAAATATACATCCATCTATAGATACTTGTTGTCCCAGATAGATGTAGCTTTTCACCTGTTCGAGCTGAGTGCCATTGATGAGGATCTCTTTTTGGCCTGCAAAGCAGTTGAACATGACTTTCGTCTTTGTTACATTTATTTTCAAACCTACTTTGTTGCTTACTTCAGCGAGTTCCTGCATTCTGCTTTGGAGATCTTCTGAGTCTTGCGAGAAAATTACTATGTCATCGGCAAAGCGCAGATGACTCAGGTATTCTCCATTTATGGGGATCCCTTTGTCATTCCAGTCAAGTTGCCTGAATAAGTCTTCAAGGGTAGCTGTAAATAGTTTAGGTGAGTTTGTATCACCTTGTCGGACTCCTTTGCTGATAGGAAATCTGCGCGATGGTTTATGGAGATTTACAGATGCTGTTGCGCTACTGTATATATTATTGAAAATATTTATATAGCGTCCAGGGATTCCTTGTTTTCTGAGTGCGTCGAGTATTGAACATTTCTTTATCGAATCAAACGCCTTCTCATAGTCTATAAAACCCATGCATAGTGGCAGTTTGTATTCCTGGTACCGCTCTATGATTTCTCTGACGACTTGGATATGGTCCATAGTGCTGTATCCTCCTCTAAATCCGGCTTGTTCTCTCGGTTGGTTCTCGTCTAGTACATTTTGCAGACGGTTTGAGAGAATTTTTGTGAACGTCTTGTAGAGAATAGGGAGTAGACTTATTGGACGATAATTTGCTAGGTCTTCTCTGTCACCTTTTTTGTGAAGAATGACAATGCTGGCATTTTTCCATACCTCTGGGACATCCTCTTTGCATATGCAGGCTGTGAACAATTGTGCAAGTACTTCATTTGCATCCTTTCCTGCTTTTTTGAGGATATCTATCGTTAAACCGTCTTCCCCGGGGGCTTTCCCACTTTTCATGTAATTTAAAGCATGGGTTACTTCCCAGGATGTAATTTCGGGAGTATGGTCTTCCGAATTTCCATTTCTCTGAAGATCTAAGTCTATAGTCGTATTGTCAGTGTCATCACTGTAGAGATCGCTGTAGAACTCTTCAACTCGGCTTAACAAGTGTTCCCAATTTCTGACGATAGAACCATCTTTTGCTTTTAGTGCTGTGATTTGACGTTTTCCTATCGACAAGCATTGCTTGTTTTTGTTTAAACTTCTGCCTGCTTTCACAATTGCTTGTATGAGGTTTACATTGAATTTACGAAGGTCTTCTCTAATCTTCCTTCGGAGGGTTTTGCAAAGTGATGAAAACTCCATATCGTTTTGCGCCTGTCTATCGCTCTTGGTTTTCCTTCTCTGCTCCATAAGATTCAATGTTGCCTTCGAAAGCTTGGTGGAAGGTGTAACTTCTGAGCTTTTTACGCCTGTTTTTTCTGCACATTGTAGAATAATATTCGTTATAGGTATCCTCCGCGTTGGATAGGGAAACGGTTTCGTTCTCATCTAAGAAAGCCGATAGTGCATTTTTGAGTTCATTTTGGAATTCAGTATTGTTCTGCAGGTATACGCGAGCATTTGACTTCTTCTGCAGTTTGGATCTTTCTGATTTGACGTTCAATCTTATCTTACATCTCACCATCCGGTGATCACTGCCGGTGTTAAACTGATTGATCACCTTACAGTTTAAAAATGTATATTTTCTGTCAGTGAGGATGTAATCGATTTCGCTGGTCCTTCCTGTCGGGCTTCTCCACGTCCATTTACGTGTAGGTTTATGTTGAAAAAAGGAATTCATGATGTGAAGATTGTTGGTTTCAGCAAACTCCACAAGCATGTCCCCTCTACCATCCCTTGAGCCATGTCCGAAATGTCCGACCGCTACGTCATCTCTTTGGTATGATCCAATACGTGCATTGAAATCTCCCATTATGATGTTGAAGTGGCATTTACTTTTATTTTTCAAGGATGTTATTTCCTCGTAAAACTCTTCCACTTTTTCATCAGGATAGCTCTGTGTCGGAGCATATACTTGCAAAATCTGAATGCGGTACCTAGCATTGATTTTAAGTATCACGCTTGCGACCCTGTCAGAAATGCAGTTGAACTCGACTATGCGGTCCCTCCAGGCTTTGTTGACAACAAATCCAACACCGCTCGTGCGTCCTTCATCGGTTCCTTTGGAGTACAGCACATGTCCGCTTTGTAAAGTAATAATACTCTCACCTTTACGCCTTACTTCGCTGAGTCCGACAACATCCCAGTGGATATTCCGGAGCTCTTCTTGAAACTCTACAAGTTTGGCATCGCTGGACAATGTTCTTGCGTTATATGTAGCAATGGTCATCTGTTGGCAGCCTTTTCCGGGTCTCCGGGGATTTTTAGCACCCTCTGCCTTCCTTCGCTGATCGCTGCCGTGATCAGTATCAGGTTGGCCTCCGGAGAATGAGGGCCGGGTTCTAGAAGTTTTTGTTTTCATATGAAGGTTTTGGACATAACACACCACGCTGTCCAGACGGGTTGGTGTGTGGTTTTTCTGTCTGGGTGATCCTTCCCGTAGCCAAAGGTCTCTCGTTTTAAGGCGCCAGAGTTTCGCCTTGCACCCTTCTCTATTGGCTACAGATATTATGTTGCGTTATACAGCACATTATCTGCATTGCCCGGGGGACGCCACGCGGAGGCTAGAGATAGGATTTGCTGACTTTCTTGGACAGTGGCGTCTCAACATTTTTTAGAAGTATACCTATTGGCATCGGTATACATCATTGAGGCCATAGTCAGCCTTTGCCCACCCAGTCAGCCTTTGCCCACTTTTATATGACCAATTATATTTCGTTTGGCATGCGTCATTTGCACCCGCAATCCGCACATCACCTAGCCACGATCTTTTTATACCGTGCCTAAACTGAGGTTGACCAGGTTTTAATTGTTAAAGGAAAAGTGGAGATTGTATAAGGAATATACCCGGAAAAATATGAGGGTCAACTGGTCAGTACTAGGCGGGGTAAAAGCGGAATACCTTAGAAATCTTAAATAAACTATTATGTTTATTTTTTCGAAATGGACCCTCTATCGAAACATTTTTTTTGTGTGCACATCGTCGCATAAAAAGATGCTCAGAGTTAAGTCGCTTTAAAAGATAAGGTTTTTCTTTTATATCGTCATGCCTGAATCAGTAACACCAGCGTATCGCATTTACACACTCATCATAACAACCATCGAAAGAAGAAGACCTGCTTAACCTTTGCTGTCGAAATGAGATATGTATTACAGCGTTAGTCATTCCTCGTATATTTCGTGTTCATTGAAATATAACATTACCAATATTAAATTTCAATGTTTGAGTGTTACAGGTAAACTAACTAATGATTTATCTATGGGAGTATCTGAGTATGTGCTCCGAACGGGAGGAAATGTTCAGGTCGGTCCAAACAGCTGTTGGACCCATCGGCCCGTCCGACCTGGTTGCTACTAAGGCCAATTATCTTGCTTTCAAAAAATTTGCGGCGTCTTACTACGGGCGTGAAGATCTCTTCACATAAATTTTTGCTGCCTGTATGATTAGCTTCGTTCTTTAATTTAAAAAACAAGTAGGTTCATTTTCTTTTTAGTAATTTCCATGTGCTTTTTCTCTCCCTGGCACTTTGCATTAGAGTTAACTCAGTAAACTCAGTCAGAGCTCACTTTGAGCGTAGCAATCTAAGTCTTGGGCATCTTCTCCCAGGACACTCCCAGGCCAATTCTTAGATGCTTCACATCACCAATTGACGGGTCCCGTGATACTCTCGATTAAGACCGAGGGTGGTACGGGGCGGGTTTGGTGGAGGGACTTTAACTTCAATAATGATTTAAATATATAAATAAGCAGGTTGGTATAATAAATTTATTAAAAATACATTAAAATTACAAGTCCATAAATTCAAGACAACAATTAATTAATTTTATTGAGAAACATTGAACTGTATAATTTTAAAATAAAAAAATGACAGTTTAATGACTTTTTGTATACACAAAATGCTATTAAGACATACATATTAATATTTAACATATATTTAATCAAATTTAATTATGAAAGCAAAATTGTCAATTAGAAGATTTATATTCAGTTTGTCTGAGGCACTTACATTTGGTCAAATCTTGACATAAACCATTGCCCACTGAAGCCGATGCATTAAACAACAAGTCCGACTTTTCGCCCCTCCCGTTGTCTATGGGTGATTCGTCGTTGCTATAGAGTGCTCATACTGACGCGTCTGTCGTGTTCACTTGTCGGAGTATTCTTAGTTTCAGATTATTTTATTGTATCTTGGAGACTTTGGAGTTCATCTGATTTCGTGGTTATGTGTTAAATATTAATAATTGAAAGTGACGATCAGAGTAAGTAATCTACGTGAGTATTCTATTTTTTCCATCTGTGTTGCATATCTAACTTCACGGATATGTTAATGTATATGTGACGTCAGTGAAGAGTGTCAGCTTGTTTATAATATTAACATTAAAAAGAGCACATAATAAATTTAAATTATTCGCATGATGTTTTCTGTCGAGAATGAGTAATTTTGTGTATTTTCATCTTACCAGATTGTATACATGCGAAAGAGCATTCATCACACTTAAATGGCTTTTCACCAGAATGAGTCATTTTGTGCGATTTCATGGTACTAGATCGAATGCATGAATATTGACATTCATCACAGATAAATGGTTTCACTCCAGAATGAATCATTTTGTGTGATTTCATATTACTAGATGTTATACACGAGAAGGAACATTCATCACACTTAAATGGTTTTTCACCGAAATGGGATAATTTGTGTGACTTCATGGTGCCGGATGATATGCATGAGTAATTACAATGATCACACTTGAATGGCTTTTCGCCTGTATGGGTCATTTTATGTGATTTCATATCGCCGGATTGTATGCATGAATAATTACATTCGTCACATTTATATGGCTTGTCACCAGAATGAGTTCTTTTGTGCGTTTTCATATTACTCGACTGTATACATGCGTAATTACATTCATCACATTTGAATAGCTTTTCACCAGAATGAGTCATTTTGTGTAATTTCATTTTTCTAGAAGTTACACATGAGTAAGCACAAATGTCACAGTTAAATGGTTTTTCATCTGAATGAAGGATTTTGTGTAATTTCAAATCATTAGGGCCCACACACGAGTAAGTACACTTATCGCATTTATAAGGCTTTTCACCTGAATGAACCATTTTATGTCTCTTCATACTACCTGATTGAACACAAGTGAAATTACATTCGTTACATATAAATGGCTTTACGCCAGAATGAGTCATTTTGTGTGATTTCATGTGATCAGATCGAGTACAAGTGTAATTGCAGTTATCGCATTTAAATTGCTTTGCACCCAACCGACCACTTCTTGGAAGTGTTTTTGAATGCAAGCCTTTGTTACGCTTCAGTGACCTTCCTGTATGACAATCAGTTTCGTTTAGAGTTGTAACAGATACTAATAAGTCGGGCTTAGGTTGAACATTATCATTACCTTCACCACTGTGACTGTTTGTGTCAATATTTGATGTTTGATTATATTCCTTAGTTTCTTTTTTAATGTATGGTTTGTAAATATTTTCACTATCGCAAGGTTCTTGTAGTTCTGCCATGCACTCTGTATTTCTTGTCAATGCGGTACGTGTAACAGCAATCTGAAAAAAAATATTTGGCGATAGAAAAAAATTAAATAAGCGAAATAATAAAATCACACAACATGTCTGTAGCGATCATGTTACTCTGCATTAAATTATTAACACACTATAGTAATATGTAGGTTTTGTTATTTAAATAAAACATTAGAATAGGTAATAATTCTCAGCGTTTCCTCAGTCATAACTAAATCAGTATTGTTTGTTTTGATTGAGAATTACAATATATAATATGGTAATATATGTATTACATTCATATAAATAAGAACATTCTATGAACACACACTCAACCCATCGAGTCCGTCGCGAGACGTGCTGCTATTGTCACGAGTCTTCACTCGACATAGTACCTACATCCGTTATTTCTCTCGAATCAAGTCTCAGTGCATTCTTATAATTAATGTCTTGATCATATATCGATCTCAGCAATATATCATTACCTCACAATTGAACGTAGTTATGCAGAATGTAGCCAGTCCACAATAATGTTGTGCTGAGATAATGGCACTTTAGCAATAACATGATTATTAAAAATGTATGTAAAATGTCAAATTGTAAAAAGTATTTTATTTCAAGAATATTTTTTTTGCGGCTTGGCTATTTTCAGCAGAATGTAGAGAAAACCTTCTCGCATATAATCTATATCATATCTCATTTTTTTTATTTTTTTGGACTGGCTACTTTCTGCATAACTATCTCCAATTATAATCTCACGTTATCGTCCTTATTATTGTATTCAGCGTATTCTTGTATCAACCAATAAACAGAAATTTCAACAACAAAGTAACAACGAGTCTTCATCTATCACCACCTCATCGTACCGCTAAAAGTCTTAAACAGGACACAGTGGAACCGGCAAGCATCAATCCATTGAGGGTTCAAATTCCTCCGGTTAAGGCATACATGCTAAATGACTCCACTATGAGCTCTGTTGTCTGAATCTCATCACACTCGCAAAGAAGTGGGGACTAATTCAATCCCCAGTTATGTAGCATATAAGCACACTTGTGATGCCATTAGCGAATCCAGTTTGCACACTAGCTTGGAAGTCTAGTCTAGAGAATCGACAATTAGACCTATCCAGTCACGTCGCGAAGCATTCTCACCGTCTAAAGCAGCTTAGTACTTTTAATATATTCAGTAAGTATATTAAAATGTCCCTAGTCGAGACAATGGAATTAATCAACGTGTTGGGAATTTAATGAAATTAGCTTACGAGAAATTTTACTAAATATACTTACCAACCCACTAAATATAAAATAAATAAAACGCATATGGTGTTTTACTACTGGTTATTACAAACACTTTAAAATACAGGTAATATTGATTAAATTATTATAATATGAACAAGAATCAAAATTCATTGTAGCTTCAGACTATACCTACAGAACACATCTTTTAGAATGATTACAGTAGCCCATAGTTTGTTCAAAATAACACTCTTCACAGACACTGCAATGTAAAAACTATCTACTACCATGTCTTAAAACTTTTTAAATAATTTTATAGTTCCAAGATAGCAGATTTCCTAAACCAGTAAATCAAAGATCTTAACAATTATTACGATCCAGCCATCCCCACCGAATATTCGGGACCATAAGCAATATTGCTATTAAAGCCTTTATTACATATATATTTTTTTTTCTACAGAAGAGAGGCGCTTTAGTTATTTATCCATTTGTATAGATATAAAAATAAAATAATGTGTAGTGCTGACTCCGTCAATTCGATTGAGAAACCACTGTTTTTCCAGGTTATTTTTTCTTTCTTCCTCGGACCTTTCTCAGACCAGACCTCATGGCCCCCACACCCTGAAGCAGGCCCCCAGGATAAGATGTTTGGCGCCCCCCCTACCTATCGCTAAGGGTAAAGTCAGTGTGACGCGCTGCAGTAGCGTTATCCAAATGGTGTATTTTTTAGCGATTGTTTATATTTTTAATATGTACGGGTACATCCATTTGAATGATGGAGTTGTCGAGTATCGGCACACAGTAAAAATTGCATCGTACAACCAAATAGTTTTAATTATTAATATCATATCAAAATAGCGCCGCAGGCGACTTTTATACTATTAGACCAAATTTGTGATGTGTTTATCTCATTTATCTGGTCGGGCCCTTCCTGAGCCTGGGCCCCCAGGCTAGAGCCCTGTCAGCCCCCCCTTATGGGGGCCATGCCCACGAGCCATGAGCTTTTCATTGACAGGTATACAGACGACGACGATATACGGCCGTTTGGCTTTGATGCCTCATATTATATATGTCTGAGAAGAATTCTGCAGTTTTTTGGACATATTGTCAGGCGCGGACCGGACAACCTGGAGAGACTGGTAGTTTTGGGTAGCCTCCAGGGAAGGCGAAGCAGAGGAAGAGCGTCTGCGCGATGGAGCGACCAAGTGAAAGAGCTGACTGGGGGCACCATCCATTCTGTCCTGAGAGAAGCGGAAGATCGAGAAGGATGGAAAGTCTTGGTCGCTCAAAGGATGGCGAAATTTAAATGTGATCATGATCCTCAGTCATAAGTGCACGACCAAGAAGAAGATAGAGAATAAAGCATTCGTTGTAATTGACGAGTCGCAAAAATACTCAAATAGAATAGGACAAAACTTAAATCAATTAGAGTTTCAAGTATCTTCAGTCGCTAGTATTAATTGTTTAATGACCAACAAATGATTATCATCAATGAATCTTGAAACGAACGAATCTGGCCTTTTTGGAACATCACTCCATTATTGACAAAAGTATGAATAAATTGGGCATATGACCAAAGTGGCATTAAGGGATCCCAATAATATTTTAAGTTTTGGTGACAAAATGCATTAGGTACCTGTAATATGAGCTAAGATCATGTTCAGCGGAGGTACGAGGCAATGAATAATTGGGGATGGGAAGGGTAGAAGGCGTTAACAGAGGCAATCATATTATATTAGCCAGCCGCGTATCCGGAAATTTGTACATAAACAGTTCACCGCAGGACACTTATTCGTGCGCCACACTACGTGTAACATTTAATCAAATGACGAGTTCTTCGTTGACCATTTCACCGTGGAGTATATTATGTACTTATGCTACAAGATGTGACGAATTTTATGAGATGTCTTTACTAGGTAAGGTTAGGTTAGAGTTAATCTAATTGGAACAGTACTATTTGCAAACTATCGCCGCATTTTGTAAGATACGTACAAATGTATTCCACGGTGAAATGTTCAACGAAGAACTCGTCATTTGATAAAATGTTATACGAACTCATGTGCCACGTACTGCGGCGCACGAATAAGTGTCCCACGATGAACTGAATACGTACAACTTACATGTAAGCAGCCAGCCGCGCCTGATGATGCAAATGAAATATAATATTGTATACCTGATCTACTGACGTGCATTTCGAATAAGAGCATCCAGGTTCTGGATCCTCGTATTTGATTGGGCGTACTGTGTCATCATCAAACTCCTGCTTGATGTCAATTGGGTAAAGATCAGTCTCAGATGTAATCATAGTCAAGGCTGTTACTGGATTCTGAAAAATGATCAATTATGGTAAAAACAGTACATTTATACCAGCACTCAGTGGTGCATTCCTTTGATAGCTCGTGATTAAAGAGGTTTATTTCTTGTGGTATTCTTCCATTCTATAGTCTTTCTGCGTTATTTCCAACCAGACATGTACACAAGGGGAGGGGCGGATTCGAGTCCAGATCCCCCCCCCCAGAAACAAAAAAAAAATACAAAATATTTAGGTAAATTTAATATTGCGTCTTCCAATTCTTTGTCGGGACCTTATAACGGAGGATCGTAGAAAAATATTTGACTGTCAAACAGCCTATGGAGTATGAACCGGTTGGCTCCACTTTTCTCGGCATTCTACGACACGAAAAGCCATGTAGCCACTTGAAGACTCGTGGCGTTCATAAGTTGGCGCATATATCTGTGGCGTCCATATTTGTTTTGATATTCCAATGGTGCATGTATAAAACGAAAGTCAGCGTGGACGACATAAATGGACAGTAACGGTCCTAATAATTATGACCGTTACGCGCATTCGATAACCACCTGTGGATGCGACAGGTCGCATAGGTCAATCAATTAAATTTCGATTAAAATAATTTTTGGTCAAACAAATTTTGTTAATATTGTGAAACTTAATGAGGTTGCCAGTAACTTGATACCAGTGTGGACACGACATTTAGTTATATCTGCAGGCATGGCCCCCACAAGGGGGGGCTGACAGGGCTCTAGCCTGGGGGCCCGGGCTCAGGAAGGGCCCGGCGTCACGAGTCGATCAGATTAAGATAAATACAGAACACAAGTTTGCTCTAATGGTAAAAAAGTCGCCTGCGGCGCTATTTTACGCCAATATTATTAATGATTATAAATATTTGGTTGTACGATGCAATTTTTAACTGTGTGCCGATAATCGACAACTCCATAATTCAAATGGATTTACATATTAAAAATACAAAAATCACTAAAAATACAACTTAATTTTACCGCCTACACCATTTAGAAAACTCTACTAAAGTGCGTCACACTGCCTTTACCCTTAGCGATAGGTGGGGGGGCCGCCAAACATCCTAGCCTGGGGGCCCGCCTCAGGATGTGGCGGCCATGCCTGCAGGCCAGTGTTTGTAAAATGAGGAGTGTCTGGGTATAAGAAATGTATCTTGAAAAGTGGGTTCTTTTGCTTTGATGCGACGAGACCCTATCTGTAGTACGCCTTTGAAGTAGGTTGCAGGTATTTGTTCTCTCGTTTTGTCAAAATTATAAGAATTTGGTATAATTTTATGACTAGTTTAAACTGTCCCACGGCCCCCTTTTAAATTTTTCCAACGAATCGATTGCTTGAAAGAAGAACGCCGTTAAACACTGCGGTAATCAACAGAAAATGTCAAAAATGCGCCTCTGCTTTGAACAAAATAAGATAATGCCCCATTTATTAATTACTAAACCTTTTTTTATTCAATGAAGAATTTGACAGATTTGAGAATGCAACATTCTAAATGTTGAATATACATAACATGCAAACAGCTCAGATATATGCCTACTAGAATAAAATCACATTTTTGAAAAAAAAATACTAAGCCAGACGGGATTCGAGATTGACGGAATTTTTTTCTAGTGGGTATATATTATATATCTGAGGTGTTTACAAGTTATGTATGTACTCTTCTCCAACATCTTCTTGGCTACGCTTCTAGGAGCTGTTGTCGACTAAATGGGAGGAGCATGTTAGTTCACAGTTTTAACACGTAGCCAAGAAGATGAGGTCTAATTATTATTGGATCAACTAACTCCTTGTATAAAAATATCGATTACAGTTTAAAAAAAAAACTAACCTCAAAACTACCACTGTCATTGTCAACAGTTTCTTGTTTTATATGAGTGTAGCTGTAGGTACCATCGGAATCAATTAATGGTACATCACACCCGCTTTGTCCTTCTGCATCGTATTCTAGGTTATCTGGGTTGCGTTGCACATCCATTTTGCGTAATTCAGACGTAAATATGTTGGAACGTCTCTTCCTGACATTAACCATCGACTAACTCATAGATCATAGATTAATAATATACTCTTGACTGACTACTACTGCTATTAACTTAAGGCAGTGCTGCCATTTTTTGAATTTATTATTATTCAAACCTCTTTGCTGTTAAACTATTATTAGGTATACCTACTCTAAATTATTAATAATCATTTCTTCTGGAAAACAATTTTAAATTCTATTCGAATTAATTTGTCAAGCACAGTAATTAATTGTGTTCTTCTACTCTTGATAGGTACCAAAAAACTCACACATTTTAATGTTTCTATCTCCATCGCTGGATACAGGTCGATAATGGCTCGATGCATTGCCGACTGAAGTAGAATAGGTACCTAATCTAAAGATGGAGCTGCTCGATGACATTGAGTTACTTAACAAGCTTCAAGTCAGCGAATTTACAATCGGCTTGTAAACTCGCCCATTGTCATCATTGAACTACCTAGCTAAAATACAGATTATAATCAATCTACCAAGTAAAGTTGAAAGACGGGCTACTTTACACGCTATACGCTGACGTGTGGGCCGATATGCGTCTGCGCAGTAGAGCGATAGTGGCGACATCCACGTAAAAAAAACGAACTAGGTACCTACTCAATACGTCCTGTCAAAATAGTACCAAAAATGACGGATTCAACTCGCTAGCTTGTTGGCTTCTGAGCGAGTGGCAAGTTTTTTGTGGCCGAATAACAATCGCACTAGTTGACTCACTCGTTTTTAAACTCGCTTGCTCGCCTTTAAACTCGCCAACAAGCAGTTTGTAAAGTAACGTAATGTAACGAGGCTTATGTAAATGCAAATGTAATGGGCTTGATCATTATGTACCTACCGACCTACTAAAAGCGTACCTAGAACTAAAGATCGAAAAGAGAGGATGAAGCTCTGAGGGTGCCTTCATTCGGTTGTAGTTTCACCATTGTTTACTATATTTTATTCTCGAATTAATTTAATATCTCGGACCACGTACCTACTATATATTTCTATGATAAATAATGGCAACACTCCACGAAGCACGCTTTCTGTGACAGTAAAATCTTGACTAATCAATTCGTAACTTAAATTCGTAAGATGAACGTGAAACGCGAAATGGAAGATGGCGAATCAAAAGCAGAAAGAAAACAGTTAATGTATTCACCATTGGATCGCTCAAACAACACAAATGTTTGTGTGAAACAGGAAGTAACTGACGATGACAGTCGCAATTTTGAGGTTAGTTTACATGTCATAAATATGTATTTGAATTTTAGAGATATCTTCTTCGTCTCTAACTAATATCGGTTGCTGACTTTCTTCTTCTGTTCGTGCCATATCCGTTAGCTGACGTCGGCGATTGACTTACACATTTTTAAAGATTTTTCTCATACCTACCTTGCGTTACAGATAATTCACCACAATTGATATAAGTAGGTTCATCCCAAAGAGATTGGACTCCTCCGTTCATCCCCTTGCGACTCTTCAAATTAAAGTCACTCTGATAGTTGCCATATAAATTAACATCATGCATACGCACTTCGGTGCAAGGTTGCATCACCAGTCCCGTGCGGCTCTGCTCGGGACAAAATGGGGGCTTGAATCCTTTGATCTGGCACACGTAAGGGTTATGTTAGCCGGCCGCGTATGACGTGGCTGCATATACATAACGGGTGTGGAGGTGGGAGTTTTACACACCATATCGTGTATTACTGCCAAAATTTGGTAAGTGTCGAAATCATGTTATGGAATAATTGCAATTTGAGGTTTGACACGCCCTCTGAAATCAGGCATATTACTAATTTAATGGTGCTTTATGTGTATGTTGTATATTGTATCAGATGACCTTGAATTTTTATACATAATCCGTTGTTAACTCTAAATACATAAGTTATCGACTTACCAACTTTTGACACTGATATCACAATATATAGGTAATCTGATTTTTTGCAGAACCCTGTTTCTACGAATGTAGAATCTGCGACACACTTTCTCCAAGGTGTGTTCAGAAAGGAGATCGGCGAAGACAGATTGGGTCCATTTAAATGTGAGGATTCGCAAGCAGGGTGTTCTAATTCAGAGGACAGGCCACTAAAAAAGGTATATTGGTTTTTTTTTCTAAAACGTTCAATTAAAACAAAAGTACCTATTCATAATAGTCGTACACAAATCACTTCATTCATTCGCAGTCCTTTATAATATCCAACACATGACCTGCCTACCCCCACGGAACGTCACTGCTTCGACCATAATACTGGAATCCATAACACATACACGTATCTACAATGTTTTGAAATTGTTTTATCTCCTTTATTATAAAACGTAAATTAACACAAAAATATCATTATATTTCAAGATTATCGGAAGATGTTCTATAATTTTAATTATTATATATCTTTTTTATCACTGCAACAAAGCAAGATCTCCGATGATAGTAGTGCTGTGAAGCAGTAGTTTAGTTAGTAATAGAAGTTAAACAATGACAAACATCCAGAGAGAAAAACAGATAAATATATAGTGACCCCACTGAGTCTAACCCGGAGCCCCCGGATCAAACTCCAAACCCTTATAAACTAGACTACAAGGGGCTATATGTTGCGGAAGGTTTGACTCACAGAACAGATAATAAATAGAATACCGATAGGCTATATTTAATACGCCGCATATTGATGTAGGGTTTTGCATGTGTGAGTGTCCAACTAAAATGAAGCACGCATTATGCACGTGCAATAATGTGTGTAATACACCAACATTAAATGAGCGTAAATGCATACACCGAGAGCAGTTTTCAGTATTCGAAGTAAAACGTATTCTTGACAGGTGTGTAAGTTTAACCCGGTTTCTTCCTTATTCGAGTCGGTTACCTGCTATCGCCTTACCCATTATATATTTCAGCTCCCATTATTTCTGAGTTCCCTGGTGTGACTAAATGATTATTAAATCTTGACTTATTTCACTAACATTTGGTTCAATATAACAGCCTACAGCATAAATACCATATAATTTTTTTTGCCCACCTACGAAAATTTTTAGTTAATCTATAATTGTTTTTATTTATTTGTAGGAAACTATCATAAACTTGCAGAAGGTGTCCGATGAAAGTAATTACCAGCATAATATATTACCTCTATATAATATTGCTAATACTGTACACATTAAGGGACTGGAATACGACACTATCCACAATTGTCCACCAGTGGCTGCTACATCAAGTTCTGGATGTGAAAGAATTCTCAACACAACCGTTAAACAAGAAACACGCTTTGTATGTGGGTTTTGTAACATATGCGTTTTATCACACGAAGCTTTGGCAGAACATAATATAATTGTTCATAACTTTGTTGCCAATAGAGACATTCATTCAAATTATCCGAAAACCGATTCAAATGACATCGACTATAAAAAGATTAATCTAGATAAATTAAAAATATATAATCAAATCAAGATAGATCCCATAGAACTTAATACATATCAGAGTAAGGCATGTGAAGGATCTGAAATTCAGTCCATTCTGCCGTATATTAAAACTGAAATCCACGAACATTGCATTAAAAAAGAAATATTACTATCATTCGATAAAGAAGTCTGTCTGAAATTAAATAAAACTTCATTTTATAAAAAGAATTTTGTTTGCGACGTATGTTTTGATTTTTTCTCAGCTAAACAAATTCTAAATGAACACAGGGCTATGCATGGTTTGCCTTCATCTTATAGTGGAGAAAAATTCTTTAAATGTACAGTATGTGATTTAAACTTTCAAAGTTCACGGAAACTAAAAATACATAAATTGACACATACGGGTGAAAAACTTTTCACGTGCAACCTGTGTGATTACAAATGCAACTATTTAGGTAGCTTAGCAAACCATAAAAAGATTCATAGCGAAGAAAAACCTTTTATTTGCGATTTGTGTGATTATAAATCTTCAAGATCGTGTGACTTAAAGAAACACAAAATGGTTCACAGTGAAAAAAAACCTTTTAATTGCAAATTATGTGACTACAAATCTTCTCGACCGGATGACTTAGTAAAACATAAAATGATTCATAGTGGAAAGAAACCTTTTAATTGTAATGTTTGCGAGTACAAATGTTCTCAATCAAGTAACTTAAAAAGACATAAAATGGTTCACAGTGACGAAAAACCTTTCAAATGTTCTCAGTGTGATTACAGATGTAAATATTTAAATAGTTTAAAAGATCATGAAATGTCGCATAGCGGAGAAAAACCTTTTCATTGCAATTTATGTGATTATAAATCTTCTAGGGCAGGTGACTTAAAGAAACATAAAATTATTCACAGTGATAAAAAAACCTTTTAATGTAATTTGTTGATTACATAATGATCTACTTACTCAATCAATGTTTACTGTAACCAATGACATTAAACATTTAAATGCATGCTACGTGATTTCTAATGTAAATATTTAAATACTTACTTTAAATTGAAAGATCATCAAACGTTTCATAATAAAGGAAAACCCTTTAACTGCAATTTATGCGATTAAATATGTACTCAAAAACTAGTACTAAAAAAACAAACTGGTTAATAATTGTTAGGAAAAAGTCATAAAAGGACACATTTTATTGTAATTACATATATGTGTAAACCATCAATTAATAAACTCAACTAAAATGTGTAATTAACTATTTCTTTTATTCAACGAATAATTCACAAGATTTAAGAATGTACCATTCTAATTATTGATCATACATAATTTTGAAAAACACTTTATGAGAAAATATATTATAACCAATAGAAAAAATCCTTTTTGAAAAAAGTAAGCCACCCCGGCAGGGAATCGAGCCCTGCATCTCCCAGGTTTACGCCCCGTCCTTCGCATTTACCAATATGCTACGCAGTGACATACTAATTGCTATAAATTTTAACTATTGTCCTTTTCAATACCCAGTCAGCGTTCTTCCAAAACAAGCTACTTTGGCAATCGGTTTTTGTTTTTATTAATCAAAGTAGATACAAGGTGTCAGATAGCAATTTAATTCATTTTTGTAAATCACAGGTCCTACCAACATCCCGAGCTAGCCACAGGACCCAGGATATCTCAGTACCTACCTAGTTGCTTTCTTTTACTACCCGATTAAGAAAAACGATACCTTTATTTGCCTGTTAGTTTATTATATTATACAGTTTACAGTGTGCTTTATAACATTATCATCACCTTACCTCATTTGATACGTATCTCTGCCTACTTTATCCTACAAAATGTACACATGTTTTCTCTCCTATCTTACAAAAATATGATGTAATATTAATTTATGATATGTAATAGTAAAACGATAGATATAATGTAAGTCGTAGTGTAGGTAGTCGTAATGTAGGGGTCGAAAATTCTAGGCCGAAGAAGTAAACTTCTAATTTATAAAACGATTATAAGGCCAGTGGTCACTTATGGCTATGAATAAGCTGTCTTCGAGCGCAAAATACTCCGCAAAATCTTTGGACCCACGTTGGAAAATGGGAACTACAGAATTAAAATGAACCACGAGTTGGAAGAGCTGATTGAACAGCAAACAATCATAAGATACTGTAAGTCCCAAAGACTACGATGGGCGGGACATGTGGAGAGAATGCCTGAAGTTAGAGCGCCAAGGATCATGACGAAGTGGCTACCCCAACGGAAGAGACCCAGAGGCCGTCCAAGAAGGAGATGGGCTGACGCCTTAGAAGTGGACCGGAGTGAGTGGAGAGCGGTTGTGGAGGAGGCCAAATCCCACCCGGGATGTAGCGCCGTGGAAGAAGAAGAAGAAGATATAATGTAAAATGATAATTTACGCTCATGTTTGCAATGATGATGTATATAACTAAAAATGCAATAATAAAAACTGCAGTTGCAACTTGTGTTACTTATTTACAATTTTTAATTTTGCTTCTACATATTCCTCTTTCCTACTGGTATACTTACCTAACTTAGGTACACTTTCTTCCCTGAAAGGTATTTATAAATCTAGCCCTATTCCTGGACAAATTTGAGTGAAATTGGTTTTTTATAGTAAATAATGTAATCTTAGTTTATTGGGTTATTAAATTTTATGGGAATATTTAAATGAAACTTTCAAGAACAATAGAAAATCGTTTAATAATTTCGAATTATGTGATATTTTTGCCAACAACCTACTTTGTGCAGAGGGACATCACGCTCTTTACACGTGTACCGAGTCTCGCCTCTCTTCTTCATCTTGGCACATTCCCTACATACCGATGGTGGATTACCCCTTATTCCTTGATTCCCTTACGAGATGATGGATTACGGTCAAAAAAGTCATGGCTTCAGGCACTATCAGCAAAATCTAATATTCGAGCCGATATCCCTGGTCGTAACGATTGACAGATTACTCTGAGCAACGTTTGCTCTTAGCTAATCGGATTCCTTTTGATATTCTTAAAGCAACGTTTACATTCACATATCTACACTACATTTTCATCATAAAACATATCATCTCTTGATAATGGCCTCTGCAACGAGCAAACCGCCATAACCGAAACTTCGAGTAAAGAAGGAAGAAGGACACACGGTGGAAACCCAAAAATCTACCTACTACGATAAAAACACAACCGTGAAAGCCTCAAACATTATATCCTTACATACCCTTGACGGATATGCTTACTTCTGTGTTGCTGGAATCGTCTGTTAGTTTAGATTGTCTAGATATATCTCCAGATAATCTGACGATCTCCGAATCCAGCATCACAGTCATTACGTCTCGGAGCCGGAGAAGACGAGACATTTGGTACCAGAAGAAAGTAAAATATCGAATAATGTACTTTTTTCTTTTAATAACGTACTATCTTACGACTAGGGTTACATTTTTTTAAAATATTACAGTAGAATTGTATTGGGCACACATTAGGAGCCAAAAAAACATTTTTTTTCTTCCTCTTCACCGTATTCCGATGAAGGTTATAGTATGAGGGAAACTTGTTTGCTGGATCAACCCCTCCCATATGATTCTTATATTATTCCACAACAGATTTGGGTTTAGTTACACACCTTTTTCAGTAATTGAGGCCCAAGTCTATCTTGAAGCGTCAGGGTAAGTCGTTTGAAGAACCTATTGAGTCAACATCATCTCTGACCACCTGTACCTACCTACATAATATCTTTAACTTGCGCTAGCGCACATAGAAACGTAAATTTTCAAACGATTTCGTGTTAACTTGTAGGTACTTGGAATGCGAGACCATGCATAGTCTAGTCTAGTCAGAATATTTGCGTAGGTACTGTAATTATTTAGAAAGTTATAAAGAAAATTTGTGCAAGCCGAGAGAAAACTTTCTCGAAAGAGATTAAAAAAACCCTTGAATTTGATTGAAAATAGATTTTAATGAATTCGCCGGCAAACATTTTTGGTCAGAATTGGTCCATAAAATGCTCTCGGAATTTCTCAAAAGTTTCGTTATTTATTTGTGCGAGAAACAAAAAAACCTTTTGGTAACCTACATTTTCAACAAATATGACAACATGTACTATAATTATTGCCGAAATACTATAATTATTTCTTGGGCCGCGTACTATATTTCGTTAGGAAAAAGATGGCAACACTGGTTGGCACAGCTGTCAAAATAAATGCCAACTCCGTCACATTTGTTTGTTTTCTATACATAAGTACCTATTTAAAATGGATGTAAAACGTGAACCTGATAATTTAGAGTGTGCTGTTGTAAAGGAACATTGGTTTGATGTGCCAATATTGCATCAAATAAATCCGTATGACAACATTTATATAAAACAAGAGAGTATCGACGATGACTCTAACAAAATAATTGAGGTTAGTTTTTCAACGTGTACCTATATATCGTGAGTTCGAGTTTGTGTTTTGCAGATTTTCACCATATAAAACAATTAAGACAACAATTAAATAAGTATATAATTTCAGAGGTCGGTATTTGGGCTTTATGCGTTACATATAACCTAACCTAACCTAACCTTATCAGGCAGCGGGGGATGCCACGCCACTAACCTCTAATTTTGATCGATTTACAATACTTGAGACAACTGTAATGACAAAATGCCTCATCTGATCGAAACAATAATAATTGTGGTTTCAATTTGTGCGTAAAAAACAAAACTTATTACCTAATACAAAAAAAAATCATTTCTGCCCGAAAAAAATGACTGCACCAAATAGGAAACAAAAACTTGGTGGAGCTAGTAGTAGTAATTCTGGCAGACAGTTCTAAAATCGGTAGGCCGAAATGAATGGCTTAAATGAAAAAAGCTATAAAGCTAGACGCGTGCCGAACGAAATATAATTTGTCATAAAAATTAAAAATGCTTTCATTTAATGTTCTGTTTATTGTTTTATTAGTAACAATATAAATATATTCATCGTCATGTTTTCTTTTTCAAGTAAATGGGTAACGTTTTTAGTCATCTTTACACGATTTAAGAATTAATACCCCCGTCGCCAACACGAAACAAATTGACGCGTTCACAGCTCGACATTCGCTCTCCATTTGCTAGTGAGTCCAAAATTTTGTCGCACCTATAGTTGAAAATTATTTGCCGTTTCACTGAAGTATGCTCTTAATGAAAAACCGCCGCTGCTCACAAAAGTTGTAATATTCGTGTTGATTCTTTCATTTCCCTACCTTTATAATGTACTGCAACTAAGCAACGCATGACCTGCATACCCCAACGAGACGTCACCTCAGAGTAGTGATATATAGAGAGAGCCTATTTTAAGGCAAAATGAAGCCGTGTTTCTTGCGTACAACGCACCGTAGAACAACGATTTCATATTATCAACTTACTATGAAACCTTATACCATCGTGTTGCTTCTCAGTACGACTACCAAATTTAAACACAACATAGTTTACCATATTATGTTCTATTAAAATAACTAAAAATAATTACCACTAACTTTATATTTAATACAAAAACAATGAATTTCAGCAACACGTGCTGGCAGTTTTTAAATGCATGTAATCAGCCAAATCATTTTTTTCCGGCGACGACTTCATTTTTTTTTTAAATTCAGCCGTAGCCGTACTCTTACAGTCTAACGCATAGAGCGGAGATATAAGCGTGCTGAATGCTTACTCACTCGCACTTATGGTTCGTTTCGTTTTTGTTCTGGCATTGCCAACTCAAGAGAAAAGCGAAACATTCACGACTGGTCCTACCTTTACCGCACCTCCCGTTACCTACGGATGACCTGTCATTGCCTGTCATTGATCTATAGAGTGCTCATACTGAAGCGTCTGTCGTATTCATTTGTCAGAGTATTCTTAGTTTCAGATTATTTTAACGTATCTTGGACTCTGATTTAGTGGTTATTACAAATCGATATTTTCAGCTATCTTGACACAGGGAATGGTTTGATTTGGATAATATATGAGTTACATGATAAATATTACACTAGCATTAACACACGTTCTACAAAATGTATTGCATATATCAATGCTACATATTTTTTGGAAATCGATATTACCACCGGTTTTTGTGTGAAGGACTAGTCTGACTTTGACAGTTGATGAATAACAGGAATGTATACTATTTATAAATAACACTGATAGTCAATATATTTGCTTTGAGATTTTTTATAATTCAATTTGAAACGAGAAAAGGCGAATCAACATGTCAAGCAATCTGGGATCTCATTTTGACACTTGAACAGTGGACCACTCGTTGCTTGTGCAACAAGATATGCTCACGCTTTATTAATCTAAAGATGGCACTGGCCTTGGACGTCACAGTCGTTGCCGTATTAATAAATTATCCAAGCACAAAACGCTCAACGTGAATCATGAAAGAAGGCACTGACATGCATATTTTCTGTCTTTATGTAATGACAAATTATTTGTATTTTAGAAACCCGTGACGGATGTGTCCAATCTAAAATCTGAGACTGATTCTGAACGAACCAATTACAAGGAAGAATTTTTCGAAGACATACGCCAAATCAACAATGAAGACCCACAACCTAGTTGCTCTCGTACAGATCACAAGCCGGTGAATCAGGTAATTATATTAAAATATAATATCAATTCCGCAATGTATTTTGATCGATCACACCATATTCCCATGGGAATATCCATGCGTAATAAAAAATGTAATAACTCTCTACATTCAGTTGAATTGTAATATGGTTGTTCTTATTTTGAAGGATCAGCCATGGCCCCCACATAGGGTGGGTGACAGGGCTCCAGTCTGGGGGGCCGGGCTTAGGGTCTATGATGATTTGGCGACGGGACAACTGGACGCCACACATTTTTCAATTAAATAGACGTATTAAATAGATACTTATAGGTACTTTAAAAAAATATATTTAATAGTACTATTACACGTAAATAATGATGAATTCCAACGAAACAAGAGGTTTTTTTTATTTTATAGAAAGCCTTATTCATGGTTATTCTTAATCCGCAATAAAAAAAAACATATTAAGACTAAAATAAATTAAAACTACTAAGCAGTAGAAAGAAAGTGATTAAAATTCCTCGTCTACGGTCTGTATACGAGACTACGACAGTGCGGCGTCCAGTTGTCCCATTCCCCGGGCTTGGGGGCCCAGCGTGGCGGGTCGACTTGTTGTGAGATAAACACACCAGAAATTTGTTATATTATAATATATTAATTCACCTGTATCATTTTATATTATGATTATGTTTAGTGTTTCCTGAATAATAAAAATGACTATTTATCCAGTATAGAAGGGTCGAATGTTACTTAGCTACCACAAGAGGGGGTCGCGATCAGTTGTTGGAAAAATGATACCAAGTGCCGGCAACTCAATGATTCAAGAGAATTTATTTAAAAATATAAAAAATCGCTTAAATACACGTAATACCTGTTGGGGAATATTACTGTAGAACATCACACTACCATTAACCTCTGCGATAGGTAGGGGGGCCCGCCCTCAACATCCTGGCTTAGGGGCCCGCTTCAGGATGTGGGGTCATGGGGTCAGCAATAACATTTCTCTAATAAACTTACGTGATAGTCGCTTTTAAAGTAACCCTGACTAAACACACGTGACCTTGTAGTATCTTTTAATTCATATGACGAGAGAAAGATAATATGTGAATCCTTATGCTTTTAACTGAGGTGCGTTTTCTTTATCGTCGCGCAGTATGTTCTTTGCACAGTAGAACATTTTGAAAACTATTGCCCAAATTAAGACTAAAACTATCATGTTAGTATTTTATTTATATTTTTTTAGTTATCATTTGGAACAAAGAGTTTTTATTTTGTGTTTGCTATTTTTTTTAAATGTACCGTATTTATATATGGAAACGACACCTCGTAAGAGACATAATAACAACTTTACAGGAGAGGGAAAAAACTCGCCTGCACATATATTATAAATCAATGTTTTTGTCAACTATAGTGATTGTATGTATGTACCATTGAGGTATAAAATAAAAAGAAGGGCAAGTAATCGGCTTTCTCATACAACTGAATGAAGCAGGCCAACAATAGCCGATAACTTACGAGAAATAGCGATGCGATAAAAAAAATGCAAGGCATCATGGAGGATTTACTTTGGTCATTATAACGTACCCATATAATGTAATTTTAGCGTAGAATTTTTTCCGCAAATTGATTATCAGCCTGCTTCACCGTACATTCATAATTATAACCTTCCGCCCCTAGGTATGTACCTAGTATTAGGATTACTTAAATGCATCTGACAGGTAGCTTACGGCAAACATTATGGTGCATTTACGGCTAATCATTAGTTGAATCAGGGTTCGAAATGGACTGGAGCTCACCGGAGCGCAGTTCCGGGTCATAAAATCTCCAAAATTATGGCTCCGTCTCGTGGTAAAATTAATTTGACTATCTGAGCTAGATAAGAACATACCATAACAAAAAATCGAACACAGTATTTTTATGAAATTGTCTCTGGCATAAGACCTACATTTGCTTGAGGTCATTTTTAATGAATTTCGTGACTATCCATAGAAAATAATTTTGCACTGGACCCCCACTAAAACACACTAGGCGAAGTTAGGGAATCGTGCCGTAACTTCGTCCATATAAAAAATAGTGATTTATTGTATTATTTAGTATGAAAAGTGTGTTACTTCAATAAAAATAAACACTACTTAAAATAAACACTTGTGCATTACCTAATGGTGGGAATGAAGACTATTGGTGGATATTTTGGTGGTAAAACGACTTTCTGTTAAAAAACCGGGTGAAGTTAGGGGGTTTGACGGTAAGTACAATTAGATAACTTTACTGTGTTAATACTTTCGTTAAATTATCGAGCGCTCCGGTTCAGAAAGGTTTCTATTTCAAGCGCTGAGTTGAATAGTTCACATAGTAGAGAGGAGAGATCATTTGAAACGTTTTTAGGAGCTAAATATTTTTTTAAGGATTTTCAGTTTTCGTCGATAGATGACAATACCACCAATATATTTAATAATGCTAAAAACCTATTTTGAACAAAATGTCACTCGAGAGGTGTAGTTTCATAAACCTTGATACATTTTGCTTTTCATGTTGACATAGCTGTTATTTTTGTCGATTCTATATAAGTATATGTTTCTAGCTACATATATATAAAAAATTCTATCACATCTTGTGTATTTTTTTAGTTGGCTACTGCAAGACCCTTATTGGTGAACACTGTGAATCTCAAACCGTCATCCACGATAACTGACCTTCAAGAGCTCTCTAATATCATACAAATTGATGAACAAAATATAAAAAGGGAAATATTAGAATCTGATGAAAAACCGACAAACATCGATGTTATTTGTCATGCTAGTCAATCTAACGTGACAAATCCTTTACCATTGGTAGCTGTTATAAACATAGAAAAGAAATGTTTTTTTAATGAAAATTTTGTGTGTGGTATTTGTTTTTCTTTTTTTGGATCGTTTGGTTTACTTAATCTCCACAAGGAGTCGCATAGTAATGGTACTGCTAACATCATTAATACCGATATAATGTTATTTAAGTGTGATGAATGTAGTTTCTCCTGTATACAGTTTGAAGACATGAATTTACACAAAACTACTCATTCTGGAGAGGTATCATTTAAATGCTATCATTGTAACTATTCATGTGCACGTTTCAGTGATATAAAATTACACAGGAGGAATTGTGCTAAGAAATCATTTAAATGTGATATTTGTAGTTACTCGTGCCTAAAAGCTTGTGATATGAAATCACATAAAATGATCCATTCGGGTGAAAAGCCGTTTAAATGTGCGGAATGTAAATATTCATGCATTCGATCTTCTGACTTGAATACACATAAAATGACCCATTCAGGTGAAAAGCCATTTAAATGTGACAAATGTAATTACTCGTGCATTCGATCTTTTCAATTGAAATCACACAAAATGATCCATTCTGGTGAAATGCCATTTAAATGCGATGAATGTACCTACTCATGTTCAAGCTCCAATAGGTTAAAATTACACAAAATGACTCATTCTGGCGAAAAGCCACTGAAATGTGACAAATGTGATTTCTCATGTATACATTCAGGACACATGAAAACACACAAAATGACTCATTCAGGTGAAAAGCCATTTAAATGTGACGAATGTAGTTATTCATGCGTTCGTTCTTTTGAGCTGAAATCACACAAAAAGACGCATTCCGGTGAAATGCCATTCAAATGCGATGAATGTTCTTACGCATGTCCAAAATCTAGTATGTTGAAATTACATAAATTAACTCATTCTGGTGAAAAACCATTTAAATGTGATGAATGTAATTTTTCATGTATACAATCCGGAAATATGAAATTACACAAAATAATCCATTCTGGTGAAAAACCATTTAAGTGTGACGAGTGTAATTATTCATGTATAACATCGTATTACATGAAATTACATAAATTAACTCATTCTGGTGAAAAACCATTTAAATGTGACCAGTGCAATTTCTCATGTATAACTTCTGGTAACATGAAATCACACAGAATGACACATTCTGGTGAAAAGCCATTTAAATGCGATCAATGTAATTTCTCGTGTATACAATCTGGGAATATGAAAATACACAAACTCACTCATTCTAATGAAAAACCGTTTAAATGTGACCAATGTAGTTATTCATGTATAACATCTTGTTATATGAAATCACACAAAATGGTTCATTCTGGTGAAAAGCCATTGAAATGTGATCAGTGTAATTTCTCATGTATAACAGCTGGTCACATGAAATTACATCAGAAAATTCATTTATGAATATTGATAGTTTTATCAGATTCCTTTTTATACTGTTAACTGTGTTGAAATGGCAAATTATAACACATTCTGTTGCATATTATAAAATACAATGTAAATACTCAAAAACTGTCACGGACTCACCCTGCCTCTTTATTTATACTTTCTGTACTTATTGAATTATGTAATAAGCTTTGTAAGAATTGAATTTTTGATTTAACTAAGTTTAATCCAATAGATATGTTAAATCTGTTCCTTAAAGTAGCTGATGTTCATAAAATAAAAAAAATATTTTAGTTAAAAATTCTATGTATTTTTATTATATCAACATATAACTAGATACACACAAACAAAAAAAGTAACATACATTACATTAGTGGCAATGTTATTTAATGGACTGTATATTTGAATGCTAAGTTTGTTGGTGCTGGATGGAGAAAATGGGCTCCGGGTACTAACACATTTTTAGAGGGTTCTGTGAACATTAGTACCTTAATCCAATATTATAACTTTTTTACTATTCGACTTGGTAAATTTGGTTGCTTTAGTGGATTTCGTAGAAGTCTATTAAATTAGTATAAATAAATAGCAGAGGACGACGCCGAATTTCGTGGCTGAAAAACCTCCGCGATTGCTACGAGTGCAACTCCACTAAACTGTTCCGGATAGGATAATATGATGAGGCAGAGATCGCCCTGATGGTCGTCGTCGTCTGTTAGACGTTGGCAGGATAAAAAGAAGTATAATAAGTATTTACAAGGTGGAATTTGTACCAAACTTCATGTCTTATTTAATAATTTTTAATTTAACTTGGATTAACATTTGCTTAATTTTCCGTCAGGTTCGGTATTGAAATTTGTAATAACCCACCGGATTTTTTTAAAACTTAAACTTTATTTAAAAAAAAAAAACCCTCTATAAATAATCATATATACACGATAATATATTATGTTTCTTTTAAAGCCATACGAACTAACGATAAGAATTTCTAGAATAGAAGAATAATCGATTGGACCAAGGGGCAGAACACATTAATGATATTGAATAATATATTATTTAAGAGGTATTTTATCGTTAAAATAATAGGATACATTTATTCTACAATACATAATATGGGTATCCATTTTAAAAAAAATGGTACTTAATATAGTAGCTAATATTATTTTATACATTCATAAAGTATAATGTAGTTAACAATAATGGTAGATTTACAATGGTTTTTGTCGTGTTGTGTTTCTCAAATTTACTCAGATTTCGTAATTAAATTCAGATTTTGGATTGCAGGTTTGAAATTATCGCTTAAAAAGACTGATAAAAGGTGTTGAGTTGAATGGAATGTCGAATTTATCGTTAGATATTTTTTGGAATGTTCCTATTGTTGTATAAAACAGAGTTTAAACTAAAAACTCTTCATAAATCGGAGTAAAAGCGTCATTAACTAATCAAAAGTAATGTAGGTATGCGACCTGTTAATATTTCTAATGCACCGGCAAGACGCTCATGCTATACCACAAGCTTACCTGCGCAAACCGGCTTGTATCGGGGAGCCCGTGTGTATGGTTGGGAAACTGTACGCGCAAACCAAAAAGCGCTGTAAAAATGTTCTGTATTTTTTATACCGCACAGACAAGTCGCTGCCGCCTAGCCGGCGCATTAGCGTTTCGATTATCATTATCATCATAATTCAATTGAATTCAAATTTTTATACCGTCAAAATCCGGAAATAAAAATACCACAAACCGATTGTTTAAATGCCAACTTTTCTATTTATTCCTCAATAGTAATTAATAATAAATATTTGGTTATTTTTCGAATATGTAGTTCTATTGAGACGTACAATAATTCAAGCTATCAAGCGTTGCATTAAAACATATTTTTTTCTCGTCTGTACCAAGCTGTTTTTATAATTTTGATATACCTACTGCGTTTATTTTATTGTGTTTTTCTTTTTTATTTTAAATTTAACGATAAAACGTATTTTGATTATGTTGTATAAATTATTTATTGTAGGTCATATTATAATAATATATTGTTATAAATATAATATGTGCTCTGTTAAACTTTTGTATTCGTATTATATAAATTAATAACTACCTATGTACCAAAATATAAAATTATTATAATGAAAAACGGGTGAGTATGTTTCCTCAAAGTCTAATAATACGTATGCCTCGTTCCCTGACATAGTGCCTACCCCAAATTATTATTTGTGGAAAACTATTAAGGCTATACCTCAGTCGAGGTATGGTCTAAAAAGATCGTGGCTAGGCGATGCGCGGATTGCGGGTCGCGGGTGCAAATGACGCATGCCGACCTAAATATAATTTGTCATATAAATCCAACATGCGTCCATGTAATGTTCTGTTTATTGTTCTATTAGTAACAATAATATTATATTCATTGACATGTTTTCTTTTTCAAGTAAATGAGTAACGTTTTTAGTCATCTTTACACGATTTAAGAATTATTACCCTCGTCGCCATCACGAAACAAATTGACGTATTCACACCTCTACGTTCGCACTCCGAATGCCAGCGAGTTCAAAATTTCGTCGCGCCTATAGTTGAAAATTATTTGCCGTTTCACTGATGTACCGTCTTAAGGTCTTCAGTTTTTCGAATCGTGTTTCAATTAAAATCATCTTTTCACAAGGTATAGGTTAATCGTTTTACAGTGGCACCATGGGTACGGCAAATGCGGCTTGCAGTTGTAGTGGTATTGTTTGCTAGCATTGAAACAGGCATTGTCGCAAGCAATTCAATACACGCGCGAATCGCCTATAGTGCCACTGTAGAATGATTTACCTATAACGTGGTAAGTTTTAGTTTATGAATATAAATTCTACGTCATATACCTACTGTAAAAATTGGATTATTATGTTTGATCCTTTATCTACCGAATATCATAATTTAATGCATGGTTTAACTTTGCCCCAATAAAAAATTTCCTTTTGAAATATTTACTATCAATTTAATAAGTTAATTTACTAATGATAATACAATTTATAAAGAAGGTAATATTAAAGATTTTGAAAAACTTGGAATACTGAACGCAAATTTCATAGAATGGAACAAAATTCTCAGTAATGAGAAGTGCTAGAGTGCTAGGTGGTTGATCTATGAAAAAAATGTGAACATATTTGACTTATGGTTTATTTGATTAAACAAATTTGTTATTTTATGTACGCGAGTATGTAATGCACATACGCTGTGCCCGGATACCTGCGACGAACTGAGCTCAGGCGGCAACCTAGTTACTAGGATAGGAAAAGCATTGCTTTTATGAGGAACCAACATTAAAAAACAAAGTTTTTTCGCTGGAAGTCAAAATTAAATAGCAATTTTATTGATATCGTCTAAAAGATCTTTATAAGAAAACACCACAAAATCTCACTATTGTTTGTTGAAATAGAGGTATGCGAGAATGTCAAGATTCTTATAAACTTATTTGAAAAACGGTAGTCGTGTGGCGTTCACCTGGTTCATTTCAAACGCTTTTCTTTAATATACCTACTGTCATCAGCTATGCTTAAGAATATCATGTTGTCACCTCTGAAATGAGGGGAACGGGGGCGTAGAATGCGCTGGACCCCTCCCCCCCCCGGGATAAAGTTATGTCAAGGTGATCGTCTGCTGGCTTCTTTTGGGGTGAAATGCTTGTTGATTGACAACGCGGAATTACGGGCGAAAATAGGGCGTTTTATTTAATAACATACATTTATAGTTACAGTACAGCGTATAAAACAGTTAACAAAAAATATTTATAAAATAAATTCGCGGAGGTGCGTCGGTTCCGAGCGACCGACGCGAGAGACAAAAACCGAATGACAATCAACCTTTTTGGGAAGCAGGTCAACTCCAGGCAAGAAATAAAATAATACCTACAAATTCTGTCACTGAAAAAATGACAAAAAGGCAGCCTTCACACCCTATGTACCTAGCTTGTAGGTACTCTTGGGTCTCATATTTCTGAGAATTTCTGCTCCCAGAAACAGACCTTTTCTAGGTACATGCTTTGTAAAGGGTTGTGTATTTCTTTGCTAGGTAGGTACATATTTTGAAATATCTGAACTTGGTACAAAATTAACACAGACATATTCTTATAAATAAAATCTTATTATACATAATTTTAAACTAAATACAGTAGACATCGAATAGCTTGGAATGAATGAGTTTATAGGTATTTAATTATTATTATGTAATGACTTCAATATAAGTAGGTAAGTGCTTTAATGGATGCTATTTTTTTAATAAAGGTTTAGTTGGTTAAATGATTTTAATGTTAGGCACGAATTTAATGACAAGGCTTCTAGAATTAATGCAGGTGTAAAAAAACTGCAGGATTTTATTTATATTAAGGGCTAGAATGATTCTATTAAATTTTGTAGAACTTGCAAAAGGGTGACTATAAATTTTAATACATCTATGCATACGGTCTAAAAATTTCTGTCTCGCAGTCGATCTGATCATGTCTGCATGAATCCGCCCAATGATGATTCAGGCCTCATGGCCTTGGATCCTCGGAGGATGCCATGCTTTAGGCGGTAACAATGTATTATGAGACGTAAACTGAGTTTCATTTTGATTTCAATGCAAACGAAATAACTCACTAAGTTGACTTTTTCCTAAAATGAATCATTTTGTGGATTTTCATGTAGCTAGATTTTTTGCATGTGTAATTACACTCAACGCACTTGAACGGTTTTTCATCAGAATGTGAATAACTGTGTGATGTTAGATTGCTAGAAAAGTTAGATGAATAATTGCATTTTTCACATTTATATCTTTTTTGACTAGAATGGCTCATTTTATGTAAATTTAATTTAGTAGACGTTATGCACGAGTAATCACATTTTTCACATTGAAATGGTTTTTCACCGGAATGAATCATTTTGTGCAATTTCATATCAGGTGACCTTATACACGAGAAATCACACTCATCACATTTAAATGGCTTTTCACCAGAATGAGTCATTTTGTGTGATCTCATATTTCCAGATGTTTTACTAGAAAAATTACATTCACTGCATTTAAACGGCTTTTCGCCAGTATGGGTCATTTTGTGTGATTTCATGCTATAAGGCCGCATGCACGAGTAATTACATTCGTCACATTTAAATCGCTTTTCATCAGAATGAGTCATTTTGTGTGTTTTCATATTTCCAGATGTTTTACAAGAGAAATTACATTCACCACATTTAAGTGGCTTTTCGCCGGAATGACTCACTTTGTGTGATTTCATCTTACAAGGCCTTATGCACGAGTAATTACATTCGTCACATTTAAGCCGTATATCACCAGAATGCGTCGCTTTATGTAATAGTTTCGCCTTGCGAGAATTTACACATATTCCTTCTAACTTATTATCAATAAATAATAATTTAGGGTTAGTCGCGTCTATAGTTGTTAACGTTTTATTATATTCATCAAGATCTTTTTTAATATCTTGCTCATCAATCTGTATGTCATAGGAAGCTTCTTCAACTTCGGTTAATCTCCATGATGATTCAAGGCTTGCAACATTCGCCAATACAGTGCCTTCAGCGATAACCTTAAAAAACAAACCATTAAAAATATAAGATTAAGTTTTAATATTTCACAAAACTATATAACTTCTGTAACTATATAAATGAGACGCCTCCTTAGCAATCGAGATCTTAACCTAGGTCTGAGACTGCGTATGATACGTTGTTATGTTCTCTCAATTCTTTTCTATGGTATGGAAGTATGGACGCTAAACCAAGAGATGTCACGGAGACTTGAAGCTTTCGAGATATGACTGTATAGACGCATCCTCAAAATTCCTTGGACTGACCGGGTGACAAATGTTGAAGTTCTTAATCGAATGGGGAAGGACCGAGAAATTCTACGTAGTATCAAAACCAGGAAACTACAGTACCTCGGCTACATTATGAGAGGACAAAAATACAGCATTCTCCAACTTGCCATTCAAGGAAATATTAATGGGAAGCGTAGAAGAGGACGGCGCCGCATTTCGTGGCTTAAGAACCTCCGTGATTGGTACGAGTGCAGCTCCACTGAACTGTTCCGGGTAGCAGACGACAAAGATAAGATCGCCTTGATGGTGGCTGACCTCCGCTAGGGGATGGTACAATAAGAAGAAGATATAACTGCTCAAAATTTTATAAGGCTAGAAAGTCCTGTTCTGAGAATTTATCCATTGACCTCTTTTGCATTACAACGAGATTAAAGAAGGTTGTATGCCTCTAATAAGGATGTACGAATGAAACTTGACCTGATAGAGATAATAAATCATCCAAGACGGAGAGATATATTAGTTACGCGTGGTGTTATTGTCTGGGGAGGGGAGGGCGGTAAGCTATGTATTTTCACCCAAATGTATAGTATAATACAATAATATAATATATTATGTTAAACACATTATAATCAAAAATACCACGCCTGATGTACAAAAATAAACGGCTTTATTCATAAATTCAAGCGAAGACCTCTTACAATAAAATTAATTTACAGTACCGATCGTAACATGTTAATTTCTAACCAAAAAAATCAAATCGTAAGGACATTAATATTATTATATACGATATAATCGACGGATTGTAACAAAGTTTAAAGTCATGTTCAACTGCTTTGCGGTACAAAAAGAGATCCTCATCAATGGCACTCAGCTCGAACAGGTGGAAAGCTACATCTATCTGGGACAAGTGTCTATATATGGATGTATATTTGATGAAATTGTTCGCAGAGTAAAGCTAGGCTGGAATACTTTTGGTGCTTTTTAATTATTATTGATATTTTATAGGTAAGCGAATATTTTTAAACTATTATCTATCATGTATGGATTACGCAGAGCTTAATTGAAATTTAAAAACTAACAAATACTATCTACAAATTGTAGTCTTTATTCAATGAAAACAGATACATTTGACTGACAAAGTTTAGTGTGAACTATTTATGTCGGATATTAATAGCCTACCTTCACTCTTCACTACTGGCATACGGATTTGGTCACATTTTATGTGTGAAAGGCCTACTAAGGGTATATATCTCACAGCCAGAGTTGAGGCGACGACAAACAGGATGTTTAAAATTTTTAAATCGAATTTCACACGACCTCTCACAAACAGGAGAACTATCAAACTAATCAATAAAGGAACAGTCTGTAAAAGCGTCTGGAATATTCTAAACATCAACGTATATGCATGTTTTTGCTTTTTCGTACAAGGTAGTTGTTAGTAATTTTAAAGTATCACAAACTACCAGGATTTGAGAAAAACACATAAATATTGTGTCCTAACCGGGACCGAACCCTCTCGGGTGAAAGGCGCCCTGCACCACGAGTATACGCTTGTTGTCCTCTTTTCGCTATAAGGTGTGAGCTAGACAAACGGATGTTTCTCGTAGACGTTGTGCAATGTCCGTTGCCTTAGAAATACACCAATACTCACACTTTCGCATATAATACAAAACTATTTAAATCGGTAAAGATAATACAATTTATGATCATATTATGCAGGTACGTTTTTCAAAATAAAAAGATTAATACCTTGCTTACAGGCGCGCATTCCGTATATGAGCAACTGGGCTGCGAACTTCCATAACTGCGTATTGTGTCTTCAACAGACCCTGAATTGACTTCAACTCGTTTGGAATTATTCTCAGTTTTTATATTTACAAGGGTCGGTTCGGAGCTCTGAAAAAAACAATGCAAAACATTATCATAGCCGGCTCGCACGTCACAACTCGCCTCGTGTGCCTGACCGCCATAAATCAAAACTTGCGAGACCGGCTGGCCAGTGTTGCACGACACAACCTCGCACATCTATCTAGCGATAGTCGCGGGCAGCCTTCGAAACGTATTGATATTTCATGCGGTGATCGGCGAGCCCGTATAGGAATGACCAATTCGTAGGTGTTTCTCTGTGACTTCGACCCTCCGACTCGGAGCCCGAGAAGGATGCAACATATCGATTGCAACAGCCAGATGTTTTTTTCAGACGAAACAGTTGCATTCGATCAATATGCTAAGCTCCTTTTGACAACATGTGATTTGTTGTTTCGTTAAATAACGATGACGTCACATCGACGTAATCGACACGTTTTTAGGCGAGACGAGTTCTGATATGCGAGGCGGCATAAGCCGGAGTCGATCCAATGCTAAATGAAAGCCTCCCCTTGCTCTTTCGACTCATCGTCACTATTAGTTCTTCGCTGCCACGTACACCCACCGAAAATTATAAGTTTTTTTGGTATTTTAGTTCTTGGATATTTTGTGATTCAATTCATTGAACTTATTCCTAAGATAATCAATACAATCGACCTAAAGTACTTGATAGAATTTAAAATTAAATTCTAAAAGTTTTGTACTATTACATTTAAGTAATTTTTTTGCGATCCTGGTTTCGCATTTCGGCATCTTCAGGCACTATGTGCACTCACCAAAAGGCAAATACACACCGACAACGAATATATTTCTGAACTTACAACTGAAGTGAAGTATTTGCCTTTTGGTGAGTGCACATAGTGCCTGAGGATGACGAAAGGCGAAACCCGCGTTGCAAAAAACGGCTCAAACAGAATAGTACCTACAAAACTTAAATCCATTAGAATTTTATTCCTAAGATGTTCATTCTTTTTAATGAAATGACAATATCTGCTTCATGGAAAACCTTCACTGCTCTCAAAAGTTGTGATATTTGTGTTCGTTCCTTCAATAACCGCCCGTTGCATAGGGGTGGCACATACCACCCCTATGCAACGCCTGACCCCTACCTCCACTGAATATCACTGAGGTACATATCTAGAGTGTGGAAAAATATGAGGTAAACTTAAAACACGTGTTAAATAAAATAAATGCTATTTTCAAAACAACCGCCTGTCTCATAATATATACATATAAAGACCCGGTAACTGGAGAAGTGTGGCGAAAGACCGGAGTGAGTGGAGAACGGTTGTGGAGGAGGCCAAATCCCACCCCAGGATGTAGCGACGTGGAAGAAGAAGAAGAAGAAGCCTGTCTCATAATAGGAATGCATTAAAGTTTGCGCTTTCACTATTTGCGAACTGTCGTGTCTCTGATTTTATGGCCTAATGGGCCTGCTTCAAAACTGCTACCACACCTAGTAAGGTAAGCCAGTTCGTAGTAAGGTTATGTCTCCTGGAATATAAGCATTTTAAATGTACCAGGTCTTGCGTTCCGCAGAACAACCAGAAGGCCAAATCATTTGGGTTCTCGGCCATGACATCCTGGAGGGTAGGTATATTATAGGTATTGTTGACTGAGATAATGCCTCACCATTACGTCATATTGTGTATTTAAAGAAGTAGGGCCACTAGATTTGACAATACATAAGTAAATAGGTAAGTATATAAAACTAACCTGAAAAGTGAGACAGGCGTCGTCAGCACTCTCTTGTTTTATATAAACCTGTGCTTCCTGGCTGTCAGAATGAACTATTGGCACATCAAACCAATCCTGCCTTTTTGCACCAGATTCGAATTCATCTGGTTCGCGCTTTACCTCCATTTAGCGTGATTTCCATAAACTTAAGAGAGACGTGACGTACCTAAATAAAATTAATGGCTGTACCTTGTACCATCGACAGCTGGTATTGCCACTTGGAAATAATGTGACGTACATAATAATATTATAAATAATTATATTATAATGTAATACACATTTGCTAATTTATTACTAGGTACATAAACTTACCTGAATTGAATACTCCGGATGCCGCCAAAGAGTGCGGCACTTCGTACCCTTGTGGCACAGTGTCAAGGGTTCCGTCGCCGTGGTCGGCCCTTTCTCACCATGCAGCGGTGCTACAAAAGCGACCTATGTGCTGCAGGTCTGACATGCTGGGAGGCGCAGGAGTTGGCAATGGACCGAGGGAAGTGGCGCCAACTTGTGCTTGCCCTATGCCCCAATGTTGGGACGTGACAGTGTGAAAGAAAAGAAGAAAGAAGATACTTACCTACTGCAATATTATCAAAATAATATTTTGGCACCTACCTACTCATTATTAACCTTTAAAACCTACTGACTTTAATTAATTTATGAGCTTATAACAAAATCATATTAAAAGTAAATGGGTGGATACATCTACATAATATTCGCAATATTTTACTTTCTCGTTATTTTTCTACATTATAAGTTGTGTAAATTCATGTACGGAACTCATGCAGTTCACCGTAAGCTGTTATATCGGAAACAGATGGCCGTTTTGCATTGCGAGAAAATGTGTAGGTAGGTATATAGGTAAGAAAAAAGGTAAAATTAGAATTATTAGGTACTTAAGCCGATACATCAGTGAAACGGCAAATAATTTTCAACTATAGGCGCGACGAAATTTTGGACCCGCTGTCATTCGGAGAGAGAACGTCGAGCTGGGAACACGTCAATTTGTTCCGTGATGGCGACGGGGGTATTCGTGTAAAGATGACTAAAAACATCACCCATTTACTTTAAAAAGAAAACATGTCAGTGAATATATTATTATTGTTACTAATAGAACAATAAACCGAACATTAAATCGACGCATGTTGGATTTATATGACAAATTATATTTCGGTCGGCATGCGTCATTTGCACCCGCGACCAGCACTCCGCGCATCGCATAGCCACGATCTTTTTAGACTATGCCTCAACTGAGGTATAGCCTTAATACAACCATAATAATATGGTAAGTATATTTTTATATTGAGAAAGTGCTGAAAATGTCACAACATTACGTTAGCAAGACAATGATACCAATCAATATCAAATTATTATTGTTCTAATTTCGTTTTGATCTTAATAATTATTTGCTGTTTAACGCTAAACCAAGAGAATGTCACTGAGACTTGAAGCTTTCGAGATGTGGCTGTATAGACGCATCTTCAAAATTCCTTGGACTGACCGGGTGACAAAATAAATGTTGAAGTTCTCAATCGAATGGGGAAGGACCGAGAAGCTCTACGTAGTATCAAAACCAGGAAACTACAGTAGGTACCTCGGCCACATTATGAGAGGACAAAAGTATAATAGGTATTCCCCAACTTCTCTTTCAAGGAAAGATCAATGGTTAGCGTAGATAGTAGAGGACGGCGCCGCATTTCGTGGCTTAATAAGACCATCCGTGATTGGTACGAGTGCAGCTCCACTGAACTGTTCCGGGTAACAGACGACAAAGCTAAGATCGCCTTGATGGTGGCTGACCTCCGCTAGGGGATGGCACAACAAGAAAAAGATTGTTCTAATCAGCGTTCGAAATGGAAAATTTTACGAACCGGAGCGCTCGATAATATTACGAAAATATTAACATAGGTAGTTAATTACTTATCTAATTTTTAATTTTTTTAAATAATATTAATTTTTTTCCAAAAAAGTGTTAGATTTTTTGTATTAATATGGCATTTATCTAACTCAAACAGTCAAATTATTTTTTCCACGAGACGTAACGATAATTTGGGATTATGAACCGGAACGGCGCTCCGGTGCGCTCTAGTTCATTTCGAGCCCTGGTCCACTAGCAAAAGTCGCATCCTTAGTGCTCGTCCGTGGTGGTTTGGCGGGCGCGGGGCGGCGGCGGGGCGGGCAACTCAAACGTATCAACACGTCTCGACGTGTCCGTAGACAATGCGCGGGGACGGGTGTTCGCGCGTCTAGCTCGACGCAGGCAAGATCGTACATGCGGCGGGCTCTTCCCATACTGCGCGCATAGAGGTGTCCGCACTGAATGGACGGGCGCCGACACGGTAAACGAGCGAGTTGCGGGTGTCTCAAACCATCATGAGCTTACCGCGCGCGTCTGGTGTATTTGTGGTATTATTTTCACAAAGTGATATAAAGTAGGTATACGTTTTATAACGTTGCACTTTTTACTACACTGATACGCCTCTTTTCCTTATTACGTCGCATAAAATTATATCAAATGATATTCACTTGTATTAATATAATATGTAGTTCTAAATAAATATATATTATGTAAAATAATATCTTTAAATTTCAATAATTATTCTTAACGCACATATAATATTGTATACTTATCTTACTTATATTTATAAAGGTAGGTACATAAAAACTGTTTTTTTTGTCTATAATTATTCAATATACTTTCTCATTTACCTCTTTATCTAATTTCTCTGTATTTAAATTATAATATGATTAACTATAACTATTATAATTTATTTGGAAACTTTGCTTGTTCAATATCTTTTTCTTGTCTATTTTATACATATTTTTAGTCTATGTAACTGTTTGTTTTCCTTAATAAAAAAATATAAACATAATAAAAATAAAATATATTAAGTAGGTACATCATTTCCATCCTAGAGCCGGGGTGCAAAGTTATGAAGCGTACATTCTACACCTACATTCACACCATATGAACCGAAAAGTCTTTTTTAAACTTTAACTTACATATTATCCAATATATAATCTAATTATAAAATCGACCAAGGGTACTTGATGCAATTTGAATTTAAATTCATAAATATAAATTTACCAAATAAACATGAATTAACTGTATCAGATGACAGTGTGTATTCACCATTGGTGGTGTTTGAAGATGCCAAAAGGCGATAGTCGGATCGCAAAAAATGACTCAAAAAGAATACTAAAAAACTTAGATCAATTAGAATATACTTAATCAAATATTTTCTCATGTTACTCTTTTTCGAAAAACTTGTCTGGTTGTTCCCGCAGTTTCTTGTATAAGTTATAAAATTCTTCTGTTAAATTAGTGTTTTCCATATTGATTTCATTGGCCCCATATTTTGCTGCAAAGTTTTGCCATTTCAAATGGGAGTTTTCCAGTAAAAACTTTTCTGTGTTTATGTTTTCCTATCCCTGATTTGACGCTGAACACGACTGGACGCGCGCGGGCTACTACGGACACTCTACCCGTGCCCGTCCCCGCGCCTATTCCGCGTCGAAGACGCCCCATGACTACGGCCAAGCGCTTATAGTTTCGTAAACGTACAACTACTTACGTCACGGTCTACAGATGGCAGATGCGGACATTCGAGACCTTCCGGAGACCATGGCAAACGAGGCCGGCAGAGATGCACTTTTTAATTTCTGTATTGATGTAATAAAAAGAATAAAAATAGGTAATAAATGGTGACATGTAATGATGATTCATGCCTTTCAGATCCAGTGACTGCAGTCATATAAGATAGGATAAGTATATGCTCAGAATATCAGTCATATGCGACATTTCTTTTACCACGGGAAAAAACTCGGCTACTTAATCTCAGTCCTCAGTTCCCAATGAATACGACAAAATATTCATCAGAATCACCACCGCCTTGCGCTACAAAGAATTTTCCAGGGTATTTGCAAGGCGGTTTCATAGGCCCTGGCCGAATTCAAATTAGCAATACCCGATGCGGGTAGAAGAATAGTTTTCAATAAGGCATATTCCTCTCAGCCGGCACAATTTTCATTTGAATAGGATCAAGTAGAGTAGTTTGCGTGACAAAGTCCTAAAGAAACCTCGATAGTAAATGCGAGGTATCCATAAAGGCATCTAGAAAAAAAAAAAAAAATGCTCCAAGTACAACGACATTGTGTCCTCCCCCAACCTCTCCTTCCCATTATGCCTGGATATAAGAGTTGATTTTCTCGAGTATTAATTATTTTTCTCCTTAGTTTTCATCAGGACCTAATGACTGAGGATCGTGACTCGGGACATGATTTGTCTGTCAAACAGCATTATCGGGTTGGTTTCACTCAGAATTTTACGAGACGCAAGGCCTACTTACTTATGGCCACTGGAAGAGATGTGGCACCCATTAATCTGTGCAACTGTTTGGGGAGTGCAACGCTTGCTTTCACAATTATTATTCTGATGCGGAATGTCTTAACCCTACACTGCATAGTGATGCCATTTGGCATCATGATATTTTAATGCAAATATTACTAACTCCATCTACGAATTCGTTTTTGAATAGTTTTACTATGTTTCATTAGTAAATATACTAAGTAATTAGTAGTACAGTTAATAAGCAGATGTCTCCAAATTATTACAAAACTTCAAATAAACTCTGACGGAAGTGAAAACGGTTAAACCTGAAATTCATATGTTTCAAATATGCTTTTTAGCCAAAAAAAGTCCATTCAAGAACATAAAAAAAATATTTCGTGATACACTCAGGTATGTACTTTATGATTCTATTATCATTTTAATGCTGAATATCAAATATATAGAAATAATTCGAAAAATGTTTGTGATGCCATTTGGCATCATCATGCATTAACGTACTGCTTTTTGCGTGCACTTCAGTAATGATTTGGTTCTCAATTTCTAATTTTTTTACCAGAATGAATTTCAGAAAACGAGCATTGAATGACAAGGAGAAGACAAAATAAAAACTGTTTGAAAAATTTTCATATCTTTAAAAAATCAAAAAAATGTACTTCACCTTATTGCATGCAGATGCCATTTGGCATCATATTGTTTATTTGAATAAAAAAATACAAAAAGTTAAATTTTTTTTTTTAATATTTTTCCCATGGCTTTTATCATAATTCACAACACATATATTTTTTTCGTTAAAAAAGAAAATGTCATGCAGTGTAGGGCTAAAGACATCTTCAGTAATTATACATACAGTACCTACCTATTTAAGGACAAAATAAAAAAAAGTGTTGATAATTGAATGAAAGACTAGTTACTTATGTGAAAGAACAAAGCACTTTTTATTTAAATCAATATGAATTTAACAGGTGGTAACTTACTTATAAACTATAACCACAGTTACAATTTACATATTAATTTCACTTTGAGTTCGGTACCTATGTTAATCGAACTGTGTTAATGTTGACTAACAGTTTTTTGTGTTTTAAATTAAGGTACTTATCATTAATTGTCTAATTACTAACCGACGCGAGGATCTCTCCGAGTCTTAAGTTATAACGTACTTGCACTTGCTAGTAATTTAATAAATTATTTCCTTTATTCAACGAATTATTCACAAGATTTGAGAATATAACATGCTATACTATTAAATATACTTACATAATTTTAAAACACTTCAGCTGTACCTACTACAGAAAATCTCGTAAAAAGATTCTAATCCAGTTGTTAACGATATTCTCTTACACTCATTCGTATGTCTTTTCCCCGTATTAAAGCATCATTTAATGATGATAAACTGATGAAGATGAAGATTTGGCAGCATCTATTACCATTCAATCAACATGCCATCACCTTAGATTTATAGTAATCATTATATTTTTCAAATTGTCGCTCGGACGCAGGGGTTGGATTTTTTAATTAGGCCCGTTTCAGACGGGACACCGGTGTCGCGCTCGATATAATATAGAAGGCCTTTGTATTCGAATAAAAGGACCTTTGTATTATGTTTATGAACGCCCCAGAGCTAATGAGTGAACGCGTGTCTGGTACACTTTTCCGTCAGCCGCTACAAGCCGCCGAAACACTTGTTTTTATTACCACAGCCAGTTTTATGTTCTAATTTATAACGCGAAATTATGCGTTGACTCATTAGCTCTATTACGTTCATAAACACAACACAAAGGCCCCTTTATTCGAATACAAAGGCCTCCTATATTATATCGAGCGCGATACCGGTGTCCCGTCTGAAACAGGCCTTACTGCTTTCGGGATTTTTATTAAGTCAAACGATAATATGTATATATTGTTTGTTTAGGTATTTGATTATTTAATACAATTCTTTATCTGGTAACAATAGCTACCTACCGATACGGTAAAAGATTGTAATTAATTGATGTTTATGGTAAAACAGTGATCAAATCCTATTTACTATCTCAGAGGACTTAGTTGATTATCCGTCGTAATCGGATGGGTCTTCTCGCGTAATTATTTGTCATCCATGACCCTCATCAATTCTTGAAGACATGGTGGCTTCCCTTTCAATCCTGGTATTCTTACGCAACCATTATGACCATGCGGAGGAGTACATACAGTTTGAAAACTGCATTCTCTGACTAAGTACTGAAATGTGTACCCAAAGGTACGAGTTGCTTAAGTTGATCCAATCGACCGTTGACCTTGACTGAGCTGTCGAAGATTCCGTCATTCGACCCGTTCTTGAGCAGTAGTTTTATATCTCGACACATTCTGGCAGTGTTATCAGTTATATGATTTTTTGAACATGTGTCATTTTGTGAGATTTTAGATGTTGTGTCTGTGTGCACGTGAAAGAACATACATCGCACTTTAACGGCTTTTCACCGGAATGTATCATTTTGTGTAATTTTAGATGGTGCGACGTTATGCATTTAAATGTGCACAAATCGCATTTATATTGCTTTTCTCCAGAATGTGTCATTTTATGTAATTTTAGATGTTGTGTCTGTCTACACGTATAAGAACACACATCACAATTATACGGTTTTTCCCCTGTATGTGTCATCTTATGTAATTTTAATTGACATGACTTTTTACATGCATACGAACACACATCACATTTGAATGGTTTTTCGCCAGTATGTATCATTTTATGTAATTTAAGTTCATTTGGCTTTTTGCATGCATACGGACAAACATCGCAAGTTAATGGTTTTTCGCCAGTATGAGACATTTTATGTAATTTTAGACTGTTTGAATATTTGCTTGTATAAGAACATACATTGCAATTGTATGATTTACCATTAATATGTGTCATTTTATGTGATTTTAGGCTTTGAATATCATCGCTTGCATAAATACAAATGTGGCATTTAAATGGTTTGTCGCCATCGTCTTTTATCATCTGTATTTTAAAATCGTTTAATTGCGAACTTGCCTTTGCAGGATTTTTATCTGCAATCAAATTACTGTGTAAATTTTTGTGACATTTTAAAGTAGTTGTACACCCAAAGACGGAGTTACAAGAATTACAAATAAAATTTCTAGGAAAATGAACTACTCTTTTTAATTTGATAGCAGCCTCCTTTGGACTTTTGGCTGCTAGAACTTCCTGTTTGATTCGTTGTTCATCAATAGTTATTTCTATCAATCCGTGTTGGTTTCCATTGACCGTACCATCCGTTTTAGGGCGTCCACGCTGGATAGAAATCTGCAACAAGACAATATTATGTGTAAGTATCTCAGAAATGTTGAATAAAACTATAGATATAGCCAGGTCCTGAACTGGATGAAGAATATGTCTTGTGGGCCCTGACATTTATAAAAATACATCGTCAGTCCATCTTGTAAACCTTACTAAACGAAAACTAATTATTTTTCAATAAAGCGTCTATTATGTGGAAGTCTAAGTGCAATTTTATATAGACATCTTTTTCGACAATGTCCGATCCTAATAAGATCATATGAGGCTCCACAGAGTGGAGGTTTCTATTAACAGATTTTTTTTGTACGAGAAATGGATGTCAGCCACTTGCCCAACCTATTAGGTCCATACTTTGACACATACACACATTGAAAAAAAAATGTGTACTTGCCAGACCTAGGATTCAAACCTAGGATCCACGACGCTATAGGCCGACGCTTAAACCGCGCGGCCATCATAGGTGAGACATCTAGCGATATAAAATGAAAGCAAAAACTGAACAGAAGAAAATAAATAAATTTTAGTTGATAATCGATCATGACAACACATTCCACCAGTCGATTGAAGCACACAGTGTCCGTCCAGGATTACGTAAAACTACAAATACTATATAATATCCTAGATAACTATATTACTATCGTCTAATTATATTGCTAGTTCTCTAAATCAAATTGAAGTATGTACACGGTACACGACCATGGTATGGACCTAATAGGTTGAGCAAGTGTCTAGCACCCATTTCTCGCAAAACAGACATCTGTTAATACAACCTCCACCCTATGGAGGCTGATATTATGATCCTCTTAGGATGGAACATGGTAATTTAGGTAACTTGAAAATTGAACGAATTACATTTCACCGTATCATAGTTTACCGTGATCTATCGTACCAGAAATAATAGAATTGCAGATAGAAATGTACCGCAATACATTATATAATATGTATATCATGTTATATTTATATATATTCTGAAATGACACTTTTTACAAGAGTTGCAGGGGAAATTTTTATTTATTTTTATCAGACTGTTTTCATAGTGTTTCTTATTTTTCTTTACGCGTAATACGTAAATAGAAGCAGTTTTATTTTAAAGATGGTCGTCTTCAATTCAGTAAGTCCAGTGACGTTCCTATATAAAATGCCGCCCCTACCTAGGCAGTGCGAAAATGCCGCCACATTTTTTTATATAGTACTTTTTATCATCCTGTCATGACTCCAATATCTAAGAAATGTGTTGTATGGATACATTACTAACAACTTATAGGTATACCGCTAAATCTAATCTTTGAATTCCATCTCTGCTTCAATAGAAAATATTCTTTCTCACGAGTGATTGGCAAACATATTTCGATAAATTTTAAATTAGGTATGCACGTGTCATTGCTGTTCACCAAGAACATGACGTCCAAGGACAACGAAAGTAAACTAGAAATCCCGAACCCGAAGTCCTGTTAAAACTTTTATAGTAGATATCTACTTATCTACCTAATTAAAATATTTTGTTTCCAACCTGTGAGCTGAATTTTTTAATGGAAATATATTTCCGTTATTACAAAGTTAAGGTAGATTTCTATGTATATATATCTAATGATTCTCCTCGTTTTGCCGCCCTTTGGGAAACTGCCACCCCAAGCGACGCTCAATCTGCCTATCCCCACGGGACGTCACTGAGTAAGTCACAGGCTTAGCCTCCAAAAGCAAAATAATCAAACCGCCCCAAGCGAGGAGCGGTAGGCACGAATGTACCTTTTTGCCTCATTTGACTTAATTGACAAATATACATTTGTCATAATTATCATCATAATTGACAAAGAATGACATCACTTTTCACGAAACTGCGTAAAAACTGAATACAATCTAGCACATTCGTCTAAAAAATTACACGACTCTACATTTCGATGTGCCAAAGACAGAATACAAGACCCCACATAAGTAATATGATTATAGAAAGCACTTTGGAGATTACCAACCTATTAGAAGGCATGAGTGAAAATTTGTCGCAATTAAGTATGACGCCTTTAGCATAGTGTCTATGTGCATGAGCGCGATACCTGAGAGGTGCAGGTTCGATCCTGCGGGGTGTCTTTTTTTCTATTAGTTATAATTTATTTATAATATGTATATTTTCTCAGAAGTGTCATAGAAGTTTTACACATTGGTGTCTGGCATGATTGGGACGAAACAATTGGATAGGGTAAAAAGCACCTACCTGATTGACTGGTCTGAAATCTGAGTAAGAACCTCCAGGCTGGGGGTTTTCATTACTGATCTGGTGCGTTGTGTCTGTAAAAAACTCGTCTTTGACATCAACGCGTTCAAAAATATTCTTAGTTTTTATACGAGACACGTCGACTGGAGGGTTCTGAAAAAAAATCAATCAATATCAATTGACGAATAAAACGTTTCGCATGTTTTTTAATGCCTAGGCCTTTAATAATAGGCTATTAGACCCAATGATAGTAGTATAGTGTAGAGCCGAATTAACCAAAAGTGATTATAGCCACGGAATAAATTGTCAGGGATCCTGGAACGCAACAAATAAATTTAAATGGTGCTGTTAACATATTCTGCAATTACATACCTAGTCAAAGACATACGATTTGGGGGCGAATCAAATAATACTTATATTGAGCAGTGGCGAGGGGTTGAGATATGCTATTAAAATTCGACATAAATAATGCACACAAAACTACATGCTTATTTGTTTTCATTACCTACATACAATTTTCAGATGGCGCTGGTAAGTTTAAAAAATCAATTAAGCCCTGCCTAAAAATCTGTTAAGTATACACTACCTATGGCTTGGATCAGGCAGGGCTTAATTTAATTTTAAAAACTAACAAACGCTATCTACAGATTGTTGTCTTAGTTCAATGAAAACGTTTGAATGACAACGTTTAGTGTGCACTATTTATGTCGGATCTTAACAGCCTATCTCCACCATTAGCCACTGTAATATATCGATACCCATTAGATACTTAAGTCTTTATTCAATGCCATTTTGTTTCGATAAGTTTAAATTTGGCGAAACTTACCTCAAATATGCAGTCATTATAGGGGTTCTCCAACTTTATGTGAGTGATGGCCTCCAAGTTATTTGGATGCTCTATGGGTACATCAAACCAATGATCTCTTTCTGCATAAGATTCTACTTCTGGTTCACGTTTGACATCCATATCCATGTTATGTATTTAACACGTAGGTACTTAATGGATCTGTTACACGTTAGCTGTCAGATGTGCAGATAGGATTGCCAACATGCCAACCTGTATTGAGAAAAAACCCCATTTCGCATTTCCTTATATTATTTTATTAAGCGAAGCTTGCATTCTAATGGTGCTGTTTTACAGTACCTAGGTACCGAATCATGGCACCTACGAAGGGTCAGAACAACCACTGTGCTTCAAGAACAGTGTTGTTTGCGATAGATAGGTAGGTACTGAATGTGTAGGTAGGTACCTATAACTTACTTTAAGCGTCTGTTGGCGAATTTACAATCTGCTAGTAAAGTCGTCCAGTGTCACAAAGAACAAGCTAACAAGCAGATTGTAAAAAATCTACCGAGAAAAGTTGAAAGCCGGTCAACTTTACACGCTACACGCCGGCGTGTGGGCCTACTGCGTTCTGTCAAAATAGTCGCTAGCTTCTTGGCTTCTCAGCGAATGGAAAGTTTTGTGTGTCATCATCCCAATCGCAGTAGCTGAATCGCCCGCTTTTTAATTCGCCAACAAACAGCTCGTAAAGTAGCTCAATGTAATTATTGACGCATTAGGAGTAACGAGATTAGAGAGCGAACCATCACGGTAAGAGTGAAGGGTGGGTTGCATTAGATCCGCCGCGGCCACGTGCTGCGAATGCCAGAAGACAGCTCTTAGATTGCATGTTCTTCAAGACAACCGAATTCCGACCTCCTGGAAGGCCGCTAAATATTATTTCTAGAGTGCAGACAGTGGAGCTATTGGATGCTGATATGACCTGAAATAACGTAAGAAGACTGGCGAGCGACATGTATTCTTGGATGCACCGTTGGCTGGTCTCCATATACTTCAGCTGAGGGATGGATATAGCAGAACAAGAAGAAGAATATAATAATTAATAATTATTGAGACACCACAACATTTTATAGGTAGGTAGGTACTAATAACCTACTGAAGAACAATTGAATATTACGTCATCATAATAATAATATTACATATAAGTAAAGGTTGTTTTAATAAGATTATTAAATTTGACGGTTTTGTTTATGGATAAAAATAAATGTAAAGACGTACCTAACATGAATAGGGAATTATAATTATGTACAGTTGTATGATCATTCATAGGTCATGTTTTTTATGACTTTTACGCATAAATCCGGTTCTATATTCTAAAATATAGTGCCGCTATTATGATTGAAAAGCAGGATCGTTTCTGTTTTATTAGCGTACCTAGTGTTATAATTTGAAAAAGTTATAAGAAATAAGTCTAACGGTGTTCAATCAGATGAACACGTCACCAAAACGAGAAATATTACGACTAGCAAAAAATATTATGATTTGCAATATTCCCGGGGTACATTGACAAAGTGGTGTCAAATTGCTAAAACCATAATTATTACATTATTCATACCCCTAATAATAATTATAGTCTTTTAAAACGATGGCAACATTGCTGGCATCCACCACAAAGCTTCATCTTATTATCTATGGTTTAACAATTCATTTGACAGCGGCTGTCGGCTTGCAAATATCTGTCATATGTGTTAAAACACGGAAAATGGATATAAAGCATGAACCCGAGGAAGAAATTACTGTTCCAGAGGATCAGCCGCAAAGCCCCGCTTGGTTGGAAGTACCAATAAAGCGTTCAAACAGCCCAGACTCCCAATTATATACAGAAAACAATGATGATGACGTCAATCATTATTTTGAGGTTAGTTTCTTAACAACTGCTTGCTCTGTTTTGTAAATATAATCCAGTATACTCGGACCATATAACTTAATAATGCTTCAATGACATTGAGCTGCTTGTTGGCGAATTTACAACCTGCCTATAAAGTCGCCCAGTGTTATCATCGAACAAGCTAACAAGCAGATTGTAAACAATCTACCGAGAAAAGTTGAAAGCCAGTCACTTTACACGCTACACGCCGGCGTGTGGGCCTACTGCGTCTGCGCAGTAGAGCGTAGTAGCGACCTCCCGGTAAAAAACGAACTACGTACTGTCAAAGTAGTCGCTAGCTTGTTGGCTTCTCAGCGAATGGAAAGTTTTGTGTATCATCATCACAATCGCAGTAGCTGAATCGCCCGCTTTTAAATTCGCCAACAAACAGCTCGTAAAGTAGCTCAATGTAATTGACGCATAATGAAAGTAACTTTCATTATCTAGCTATTGCATAAAACGATTCACTCAGTGAGTGTAAACGAGTAAAACTCTTATTCAAAGCGTGTCAATAGTAATTTTAATATTTTAGTATGACCTAGTATACTATAGTATATTAGTCTATGGTCAATGTTTTGGTTACGGACGTCATAACGCTGATCTATGAATTACTAATTTACGCCACCGACCCTCGCTATAGCCCATAAAGGCCGGTTCTGATAAGTCGAGTAATTTAGTCGGTGGCGAGTAATTTAGGAACTAAACATGTTTAAACAGACACATTTAGTCGAGTAATTTAGTAAAGTCATTTAGTCGAGTCAATCCGTTCTAATTTTTCGGTCAAGTAGCCCACCACCTCTCACCAAATACCATTAAAGCCACGAGACAAGTCTGAACAGTGCTCTATTCATTTTAACACGTTACTCACTAATGTACTGTGTTCGGACCATGGCCCCCACATCCTGAAGCGGGCCCCCATGCTAGGATCTTTGACGGGCCCCCTACCTATCGCTAAAGATAAAGGCAGTGTGACGTACGTTCGTTCGTTCCAAATCGTGTACGCGGTAAAATTAATGTGTACCTATATTTAGTGTTTTTGTATATTTAAATTCATCTATTTGAATTATGGAGTTGTCGAGTATCGATACACAATTAAAAATTATATCGTACAACCACATAATTTTAAATAATACTAATATTGAAGATAAATAGCGACTTTTTTTTTACTATTCGAGAGAATTTGTGATGTGGTCGATTCGCCACGCCGGGCCCCCAGGCTAGAGCCCTGTCATCCCCCCCTATGTGGGGGCCATGGTTCGGACACATTCTAGTTACAGTGGTAGCTAAATCATTCGCCACTCTTCTAAATTACTCGACTAATCTAAACCGGCCTTAACACTGCATACAGCGCTATAAAATTGCATACACATTATGATGGTTCTAGTATAATAGCATGTACAGGGAAATCATCATAAATAGATATGGTTAACGGAAAAAATATATTCCATTCATGAGCTTTGTAAGAGCTAGGTGACGTAATTCATTTTGGAATGGCTATAAACGACGCGTTGTCGAGAGTCTCGCAATAGCTTGCGTTTGTCGCGTGAGAGATAAAACCCCGTAAATGCATGTGAACGGCTCAATTAGTCACCTGTACCTAGACAACGCGTAAATCAAATCGCGCCATCTGGACAAGGACTTATATTGAAGTTGAACCAAACTTAATCTGAACTCAATCGCGCACACAAGAAAAGCGATGTATTCCATGGAATCAATAATGATTTTCTGCGATGCAATATTAATAATGTTTCTTTTACAGGATAGTGTTGTCTCCAATATAAAATGCGAAACTGACTTCCAGCCGATGCAATGTAAACTCGAGCCTGTTGAAGATCCAGGATATCACATCAATCATGAAACCTCTCTCGGCGAATGTTCCAACCCATCTAGTCAGGTATTTTTTAATTTATTTATATTGTAATAATGGAGATAGCGCGTGACTTCGTCCGCATGAAATATGACAATAAAAAAGTGTCCTGTAGAGAGCGGTTGGTTCTAGGCACACAACCCTATACCCTCACCCACCGCAATCTTTAGCCTGAGCATAACTTTTTGCACAAGCAACGAGTGGTCCACTGCCATACTATTTATTGATAACGTACTTGCCAGCAGAGTTTGGTATTCTATAATGACTGAAGAGTTTAAATAAGTTATCAGTTATTGTCGTTTAGAATCGACTATCACATTGACAAACGTCCTAGTATATTATGATATTATTATACACAGAAGAAGTTTACTTACTTTGATCGTCACTTCCAATTATTAATAACACATAACCACTAAATCAGATCAACTCCAGGGTCTCCAAGATACGTTAAAATAATCTGAAACTAAGAATACTCCGACAAGTGAACACGACAGACGCGTCAGTATGAGCACTCCATAGACAACGGGAGGGGCGAAAAGTAGGACCAGTCGTGTAATGTATCGGCTTCCTTCTTCAGTGGGCAATGCCTCACATCACCCCACCACTTTACAGCTGCCATCTGACTACTACACCTACTCGCGATTCAATCGTATTATTAGCTTTGACTATACCCGCGTGATCGACAACGGTTGAATAGTGGCGCGCGCTCTTCTACCGGCACCCTACCTTACCAATTCACCGCTGCTATCAGACCACTTTGCCTATTCATGATAAATAATTGCAATTGAGTTATCCTTTGATTTCGGAACCTTTTCATATAATGAGATAAACGAACATTCAATTCAATATTATTTATATTATTAAAATGTCATGCCAAATGAAGAAATTCAAGGCGTTAAGGGAGGACGTTCGCCGCGTAGGTCAAAATGGAGATATTATGCTATTTTTAAAGCATGATCCTGGACATTCCTTAAACATTGTAGATAATCTATTTATATAATATTTTGAAGACTTATTATCCTTTATATTTATTTTAAACATTTGATGACTGCATAAAGTATTTTTATTACATAAAATAGTATTCTATTAAACCTCTCGATCTAATGTTTTAGAATATAGTCATATTTTAGTACATCCATGTGCAGTAGTGTTAATATTTTTTAGATTCATTAATTTTTAGCTTTATAAAACCATTAGTAAAATTTATGTTGACATTATTATAGTGAACTATTTACGATAAAAACTTATATTTTACAATCTCTGTGATCCCAAATTTGACAAGAAGTAGGCGTTTTATTTTTCAAAAAATAGCCAAGATTAACACATTTGAAGATAATTCTAAAGATACTGATTAGAAGCTATGTCTTTGACCATTCAAATGTGATAAACATTCTACGAATTATGTTTGCTTTATAATAAATATTGACCTAAGAATACGGTAGTATTTTTTTGAAATACGCCATTTCTATTGGCATTTCCCAGTGGCTAAGCTACAACATACGGCCGTAACCATAAATTTACAAACGATAAATGAAGTAGGAAGTAAGATCATGTTCGTGCGGGCACTATAATTCGCAGTTCATGACGCTCGAATATCGAATGACCAGCTTTCGAGCAGCTGGTGTTTGAAGCCAGTCAGTCATTCACAAATGCCGCATTTAATTACCCTTAACACTCTTTAGAGTTTATATAACTCATTCACATATTATGTCCAGATGTATAGATTAAATTATTTTAATTTTTTTTACAGAATATTGCTATCACTAATATACAGTGCAAAGTTGAGCCAATTGAGGTCACAAAATATCCAATAAAACACGAAAGTGATTACTATAGCTCACAGTACGATCCAGTGAATCAGGTATTGTTAATTATTTTATTTTGTAATATAATTTCTTTTATTTTGTTAACTGTGACAAGTATTAACAATGTTTCTAGACACATAGCAATAATATCAGATGTATATACTTGTAATTATTCTTCTAGAGTAACAATCAACACACTTAATTAAATATACTGACTTTCAGACAATAAAATGCAAAGCTGAGTTAGCAGAAAATCCAGAATATCCAATCACACATGATAACACTGGCGAATGCTCCAATTTGCGACCAGTGCAACAGGTAATTTTATTTTTCCCAGTATTATTAGATATTTAAATTTATTATTTAAACCCAGATTCTTTTAAATAATATGTTATCATTGTGAATGTAACCTCAGTTTCTTAGTCTACACCCGCTCCTTAGCTTGAGCAATTGAACCACATAACAGATTGATAAATATAATTCCGATAGGCAATATTCAATACACTACATTTTGACACTGGGTTTTGAATGTGTGTGTCCTACAAAAATGAACCACGCATTATAGGCGTGCAATAGTGTATGTAATACACCAAGAGCGGAATGCAGAAACATTTGTCATAACTAAAATTTCCTTAGCAGAAAACACTATGCAGAAACATTGTCCTTAGTTAAGATCATTTTGTCTATGGTTCACCTCGTCTTAAAGCTTCGTTCGTTTTTTCTATTGAAAATAATACCATATTTAAAAATTCTCTTTCCTATTGTTTAGATAAATTATTTTATAATTGTTAAACAATGACAAAAATATGACAAATGCACTTTATAAATGCAATAATTATAAATACATATTAATATTTAATTATAATACTCTTATGTTTCCGTTATAAGTCATTATACGTGATTCTACAGGCACCGCAAGATATTTTTTTAACATGGTAACACTCTCATTCTTAGTATTGTTTCTTGCGTGGTATCAGGCGAGCATAAGTTGAAACGGGTAGCAAAAACGAAGTTACACTGCATATACTTGTCTATCCATTGAAAAAGTATCGATACATGGAATGGGTATCGTATCGAAAGAAAGTATCGAAGTATCGTCCTTTAAGGAAAGGATGGCCCACACAAACTGACCGGGCCCCCACTCCCCAGGCCAGAATCTTTAAGTTTACTTAGGTTTAAAAGCAATGTGACGCTCAACATTAACGTTTTCAAAATGAATGCTGTATTTTGAAAAAATTGCAAGTCACTATTGTGTTTTAGTCAAAATAGTGAAAACAATCCTATAGGTATAAAAATAAATATGTAGGTAGATGTAAAATATATTATTTTATAGCAAATGTTGTCTTTAAAAAAACTACTAAAATTCGTGTATTTAGGTAATATGAAGATTTTTGCAACTTATGTCACTGTTTTTTTAAATGTGTCAAGCACCGTTTTCGAAATACAGCGTTCAAATGGTGTTCCAGGTAAAATTAAGAATATTCATTGTATCCTTACCCGTTAAGTATTTCAGTTCCCATTATTTCTAAGATCCCTGAATTGGGCATGGGGAGCATCCAAGAATCATTGTCATTGATCACTCATCATCACCAGCATCCCTTAAGTGTGCTGTTTATGTTTATGCGTGGTCTTTTACGACGCTTAAATCTGATTGTCTTAAGGATTTCTCAGGCCTGTTTGAGACTTTTTTGAGCCAGATCCAATGTCGATTCTCCACTTTTGACGTAATTAATTTTACACTTATGCACTTCTTATTATTGTATTAAGAGTTGAGGTTTTGGAAGGTTCTTCTGGGAAATAATATTAAATTCTTTGTATTATATTTATTTTCAGTCTACCATTTTACAAGATTACATCACGGAATCTTCTTTGCAGTCTAAAAGATCTAGAGCAAATAAGCGAGTCAAAAAACCTTCACAACAAGGCATCGCATCTTCATCTGGCGATAGCAGCACGGAGGTGCCAATCGTAAAGAAACTATTCAAATGCGAGCAATGTGACTACAAGTGTGCCAAAGCCTGGTACTTGAAGGTACATCAAATCGTCCACAGCAGCGACAAGCCCTTCAAATGTACCGAATGTGAGTTTGTATGCAAACGCTTGGCACACCTCAAGGAACATCTTTTAATTCACAAAAACGAAAAACTATTCAAATGCAACGAATGCAGTTATAAATGCATACAACTAAGCAATTTAAAAAGACATAAATTAGTACATAGCGGTGAAAAACCATGCAAATGCAACTTATGCGAGTATCAATGCATCAGTAAAAATGATTTAAAAATACATTTAATGAATCATAACGGTGTCAAACCGTTTAAATGTAATTTATGTGAATATGAATGTACACGTCAATCTCAGTTGAAAAGGCATAATATGATTCACATTGACTTAAAACCATTTAATTGTAAAGAATGCAGTTACCAATGTAAAGAAGCCAGCAAGCTAAAGAGACATCAAATGGTTCATAGTGGGGAAAAACTCTTTGAATGTGATCTATGCGCATATAAATGTACGCAGTCCAGTGCATTGCGTTCTCACAAAATGGTACACTTCGGTGAAAAGCCCTTCAAATGTAACTTATGTGAATACAGATGTACAGAATCAAGTAATTTAAAAAAGCACAATATGATCCATAGTGGTGAAAAGCCCTACGCGTGCGATTTATGCGACTACAAATGTACGCAATCTAGTTCTTTGAAGAGACACAGACTAGGTTTGCATATTTTAAACAAAGCTAAAAACGGTACAGAACAATGTAACTCGGAAATTCCACCTAATATTTTGGAACCGGAGCTTTTGATTCCGGAATTTGATAATACTGAGCCGGTAACTTGGAATCATGAAAGCAACATAAATATTTTGGAACCCGTGGTTCCCAAAGTCGAGAATCCTGAACCGGAACCGTGAGAATTGCCTACATTTTATAAAAAAACGGAATTCTTGATTCCGAAACGTGAAAATCTCTTATCGAAAGCTGTTTTGTTTTTGACCATGTCCGAACGTAAAAGTCCCATATGGGTCTACCCAGAGTGGAGGTTTGTATTAACATTTTTTTTGTTTTTACGAAAAATAAATGTTAGCTACTTGTTCAACCTATTATTAAGTCCATACTCTGACTCTAAACACATATTGAAAAACAATATGTGTATTTTCCAGACCCAGAATTCGAACATGGGACCCACAAGATTATACGCCGCCCTGCCATTGTGGGTGTACTTTCGGAAACTTTGTATATCCGTAAAATTTTTGTCATTAATTTATTTATATTAATTTTGAATGTAAGTAAAGTTTTCATCGATGAAAGGTTTTTAGGGAAATGATAAAAATTTTTAATTATTGTTTTATAGTACCTAATATTTAGAGTACATCAAATACTTTTACTATATAATGTTTGAGGCTTTCACGGTTGTTTTTTTATCATAGTAGATTTTTGGGTTTACACCGTGTGTCCTTCCTTCTTTACTCGACGTTTCGGGCTCGTTGCAGAGGCCATTATCAAGAGATGACATGTTTTATGATGAAAATGTAGTGTAGGTATGTGAATGTAAACATTGCTCTAAGAATGTCAAAAGGAATCCGATTAGCTAAGAGCAAACGTTGCTCAGAGTAATCTGTCAATCGTCACGACTAGTGATACCGGCTCGAATATTTTGCTGATAGTGCCGGAAACCATGACGTCTTTAACCGTAATCCATCATCCCTATTATTATTTTCAGGGTTTCTATGGATTTAATTGGCCTGCTTTTACTATATTAGCAAACAGTTTGACGTATATTATATACCTTTTAATATTATTTTTTAAAACCATAACACTTTTATTGAAAATCTGTTTTAAAGCCGACACACCGTGGTGTCCAAATTATATAATATGTCTAAGAAATGTATGATAAACTATTTTCTTTAGTATACGTCCGCACATTATTATGGTTTTTGGTTTAATATTAAAATAATAAGTACATATTTATAATGTATAAGTAGATAAATGTATATTATCATATTTTATCTGGGTATGCTATCAATGCAATCCCTGTCCACCCGAAGAGTGATTGCTCTTTTAAAGCATTTCTTTTTACTTCTTCGTGGGTTCATTTACAATCCGTATATACTGCCAAATATTAATTTTCATGTTCCTACCAATATCACTCGTAACTCTACGGTCTTCAAGATACCTCGTCGCAGGATAGATGTTATGTTTCATGATGCTGTGTATCGTGCGATTAACTTATTTGAGTGCACCATAAAGGTTGATTTAATTTTTATTAACTATTTAATGTTTGTGGACGTGTTAAATAGTTTAAATTTATAATTGTATATATTATCATGTTTCTTTAATATCGTCACTGTTCAGGCAGAAGAAACTAATTCGAAAAAATGACATATTGAGTTAGTTATACCAAAATGTTCCTTATTTCAAACTTTTTTACGATTACTTAATAAACTCACATGATAGACCATTTTAACAACTTCAAAGTCAAATTACTCAAAACTAGTATTCTCCAGTTAGTGTGTTTGCCAGAACAGAGACGATATTTAGATAAACACATGCTGTCTTTTCTACTTTCTTGTTATATTAGTTGTTATTTATGATTAAGATATTTTTATAATTTTGTATTTATTATGTATTATGGCGCATTGGCCAAGCGCTGTAATGCCGTAATACTCTTTTTCTAAATAAATAAATAACCATGTAACCAAAATTTGTAATCGGAATACCTCTGTTGAGGCTTTCAAACAATACATAGTATGAAATTTGTGTATTAATTACTCTATTTGTCAATTTGTTTTTTTCATATTTGATGCGTCTAATTGCAAAAACGGATAATTTCACATTTCAATTTTAAGGGTAATAATTGATGTTTTTGTCCATCAGACTTGCCTGATTTGTTTTCATCAATTGAGTCAACATTTACCTTCGGTAATTCGGTATTTCGGTTATAACACCATTATCAATACTACAAAAATAAACGACTCGTTTACGCTTAGATATAAAACACACAGAATAAGAAAAAAATGATCTCTCTCCCTTACCATTCAAGAATAATCCTACTTACTTGAAAATAATAATTTTAAATAATTTATTTACTTTCCTGCATGTCATTGTATATGGTGATTCCGGGAACCTGAGTCTTCCTACGTCCCATTATAAATAATACAATTGACCATTGCCCACTGAAGAAGGAAGCCGATACATTACACGACTGGTCCTACTTTTCGCCCCTCCTGTTGTCTGTGGATGACCTATCATTGTCTATAGAGTGCTCATACTGACGCGTCTGTCGTGTTCTCTTGTCGGAGTATTCTTAGTTTCAGATTTCTTTCAGATTACTTTAACGTATCTTGGAGACCTTGGAGTTCATCTCATTTAGTGGTTATGTGTTATTAATAATTTTATGTGACGATCAAAATAAGTAAACTTCTTCTGTGTATAATAATATCATAATACACTAGGACGTTTGTCAATGTGACAGTCGATTCTAAACGACAATAACTAATAACTTATTTATACTCTTCAGTCATTATAGAATACTAAACTCTGCTTGCAAGTACGTTATCAATAAATAGTATGGCAGTGGACCACTCGTTGCTTGAGCAAAAAGTTATGCTCGGGTTTTATTAATCTAAAGATGGCGGTGCTTAAATACAGTGCCTTCCGAATGCCCTGAAATATTTTTAATGTTGCCCTACGTTACTCAACACAATATTGTAAATTATATGTTTATTAACACTATGTGTACGTTTACATGGTCAAAATGTAGCTAATTTTACTTATGTTTGTGTTCCCTGATATACCTACTACATATATCTTATCTTAGTGTAACATATACCAGTGGCAAAGACTCCATACTAGGCGATTATTCAAAGCCTACCTTCTCAAGAAAAACATTTTTTAATTGCTTATTGACATATTTATATACTTAATCACTTATGTTCTATAAAAAATAATTTATTTTGACAACGAGAGATGTCGTATATGTATGAATGTATTACAGTATTACACAGTTTACAAAACAATCTGCAAAGGTAATAAAAATATACCACAGCGCGCCATCTATCTTGGACACAAATAAATTTCCGATTATGTGTGTATTCTGAATTTTTTTCGTATGGACTTTACGTCTCGTAACCTCAGTAAGTCTGTTGATTTGTATGAAATAAAATAAGCTCCTATCGCAGAGCCTAAAACATTTGCGCACAATATTGTTGTCACGACTGCGCACTTTGTCCAAAATCATTAATAATTAGATAATCAAAAAATAATTTCAACAACGTTTAATTGAATATTAATAAATAAGCAAATAAGTATAGATTGTTAATAAAAATAAATTTTATCTAATGATTTTTGTTGGGTATAAATGTTTTGAAAAATACGTAATTTAAATACATCGCTCATTTTTATGTCGTCAACGAGTTTTTGAAATTTCGTTGAATTAGCGTGTCGTTGTGATTTATTAGTGTGTACCTATTCATTAGTCGTAAATATCGTACTATTCTGGTAAGTATACCTGACAAGTGTGCTCTTTTTATCAGATCTCCATAGCCTACCTCTTTCCAAAAATCACCCTCCGCCACTGTCATATACTATGTTTATAATTATTGTAAGAATTTAAATATGCATGCGAAATAGAGAATAAGTTATCAATGAAATACTATGTGAATGAAAATCTTTCCAGCGGTATACCGGTTAACCGGTATAAAGCTTTATTTGGCAATATGTAAATAGCTCTTTCAGAGCTTCTGGTGTTTCGAATAATAGGGGTCTCGGATGATAAAGCTACCAGGGACCTAACTCGTTTTACAAAGTGGTTCTCAAATTCGATCTTAGTTTTAACTTCTAGGACCCTGATATTTAGAATGTCAACACTATTTAAAGCTTACTAGATAAATTTATATAAAAATAGATATAATAATAAATTATTAGTTTTAATTGTAAATACCTATACTTATCTCGGCTAAATACTCCTAGATTATTAAAATGGCAACACGCTCTCCATTAGGTAATCATTAAATGTTGCATTGATTAAATGCTTGTAAATTATTTATGTTTGTATTTGTGTAGATAATCGGTAGGTACTCGACACAGACTTAGTTTTTCAAAACATAATGTGATAACGATTTTCTGCTTTGTTTCAACGTTTACCGTTTTGTGGCTTCATCTAAATTATTACTACTGTGGTAAGGGCCACAGATATAATTGAAGACACAAGTGGATGAAGGTGTTATGTTACATTTTATTACAAAGTCTTTTTATTGCATGGCTGAAGGTAATATGTACCCATCTTTCATATAGATGTATCAAACATCTTAAATGTTCATTGGTCTGGCATTACGGCAAGGGATGAAGGGACTATGTTACTTTATTTTTTTTTGTTTTATTTTGTTATTTTCTTTAGTGGATGAAGGTGTCATGTACACGTTTTTATAAATAAATTACACATTTGAAGATTTTAACAAACTATTTATGACGTTAGTAAAATTCTGTGATCCTTAGTTACCACTGGAATACATCTCCAGTTAAATTATCCTCATCTGAAAAAAATACATCAAAAAAATTTGACCTCAATTTACTCAAAACTTTGATTTTGTAACATATCTCCTTCATCCACTTGTGTTTTCAATTATAAAGATTTTTGACTGGACTTTCTTATTAATAATTTTTGTAGAAAATACTATATTATAATAACTTCTAACTTAAGTGATTGCACCTGTAGAAAAGTAGTTGTAAAATACCTGTCCATGAAGCCGTATGTTGCTTGTTCTAATACCGTACCCTTAGATTATAGTAAAATATAGATAGAGCTATTGCATGTGTTTGTCCTTCAAAACATGACGAACTTTTTCAGGCACGTGCCTCGCCCCCTTCACGCTTCCACCGCGACCCTTTCCTGGGTTATTAGAAAATATGTGTGACAGTGTGCGTGTCGTAGTGTTGCCAGATATCGAATATTTATTCCAATGTTATAATTTTACAAGCGATGTTTTTATAAATTATATCATGGCAACACTGGCGTGTTGGCTATGCACTTGGTAAAACATTACTCTCTAAAATCGGCTCATGCGGAGGGTTTGACCGTACCTATCTGGCTCAAATCGACGATTGTGTGATTGTGTTCCAGAGGATACTTACACTGAGTTAATTAGATGGTTAACAACCGATACTTGTCCAAAGTTTGTTAAGATAAGCTTACTCATTTATAATACATATTATTACACATGTTTTTACAACAATAAGTCTGCATATTTGTGTATTAGTTTAAAATATCTTTTAAGTATATGTTAGGTTTTAGGGATATCTTCTTTTTTGTCTCCCTGTATATTATTAGTGCAGAAAGCATACATAAACCGGCTTGTCAAGAGAATAGAGTTTGCTCGACTCCCTTTTCATCCTAACAATCTATGAGGAATAATCAATTATTAAAGATTTCCGATCGGTAGTGTTAAATAACATTTTATTTTTGCAAAACACTACTAACGATACAGAACAACACACGAGCAACGGCGAGGGTTAGAGGTAGGCTGTTAAAATTCTACATAAATAGTGCACACTAAACTTTGTCAGTCATACATATTTGTTTTCATTGAACTAAGAAAACAAATATTTGTAGATTGTGCTGGTTACTTTTCTAAATTCAATTAAACAATGCCTAAGCCAAACCATAATAATATTAAATGGAATAGTACAAAACTTAAATCCATTACAATATTCAAATCGTAATAGTTCAGGTATACTATGGGCGATTGCACAATATATCGCACGATATGAATAAAAAGGATTTCAAGTTGTACACATTTATATTTTTTATAAAAATAGATATTTAAACTATGAATTAGTCAAAAATCTCTTAGGTGATGCTTAGAAAACTTAATAAACTAAATTTTTATAATAAATATGACCATAAAATATATGTAATAATAGGGTGCGGTCCGATTCAACAAATTCACATTTTATTACATTTTTTACAATTGTAAGTTTATCTTTGACTAAAAAAAAAATATTTTTCTTTTTAATGTTTTCAGATACACATCTATTCATTAATACAGTTGAAATTGTAAATTATAAAAAAAATGTCTCAAATTGCAAGCTTCGTATTTTTCCGCTAGGTACCTCTTTAAAAAAGGCTCAGTAATGGCATAATTTTAGATAAATGAGTATTTTTTGATTATTATCTACTATGGCTTGGATTAGGCAGGGTTTAACTGAATTTTAAAAACTATCAAACACTATCCACACATTGTAGTTGTAGTTTAATGAAAACAAATACGTTTGACTGATAAAGTTTAGTGTGCATTAATTATGTTAGATCTTTACAGCCTAACTCTACCCTTCGTCACTGCCCCATATAGTCCGGAATCATCTTAGAGAAAAATATTGTTCAATTTACCTAAATATAAGTAGTTATTTATTTGCTTTTTGGTGCCTAGAACAACAATCATTCTTTCTGTTCTTTATGTATGCATATTGTAATTATTATCAGTATTAAAAAAATATTATAATGCATTTCATTTATTCAATATTATATGTACCTTGTCGTGTCCTTGCATTCATGATCTGCGAGTCTATTCTATACACAAGGCTGCTTCGGTCCGCTACGGCAGCTTAATAGGATAGGAAAGTATTGAATTATTAACACTTATTGTGACAATTACAATAATTTAGTTATAATTGTTACAATAAGTACTATGTTTTAACAGCACCTCTCTTGGTTGTGATAACTTTTAGACCGAGACAGTTTTCACAGTTCAGACTGTTAACTTATTGTAATTGTTACAATAAGTGTTAATTATTCGATACTTTCCTACCTTATTTAGCTGCAGTAGCGGACCGAAAGCAGGCTTGTGTATAGAATAGAACCGCTGATATCAGTGGGTCTATTCTATACTTATCGATCGATAAAGTGATTAAGTGATAAATATTATCAAACTTAGAGTAGGTTTGTATCAAAGTCATGGCCCCCACAAGGTGAGGCTGAGAGGGCTCTAGCCTGGGGGCCCGGTGAGGTGAGTCGACCAGATAAGTGAGATAAACACACATCACAAATTTGCATTAATAGTAAAAAAAGTCGCCTGCTATTTTCCTTCCAATAATATTATTATTTAATGTATGGTAATATGTGGTTGTACGGTACAACTCCATAATTCAAATTGATATATTAAGATATACAAAAAAAAAACACAAAATATGGGTAGGTACACATTAATTTTAGCACGCACCTACACGATTTGGAATACGCTACTGTAGAGCGTGACACTGCCTTTATCCTCAGCGATGGGTCGGGGGGGGGGGGAGGGTGCGCCAAAGATCCTAGTCTGGGGGCCCGCTTCAGGATGTGGGGGCCACTATCAAAGTATTCGCACTTATTGTATCAATTACAATAAGTTTTTTGTAATTGTTGCAATAAGTGCTACATTTTAACAGCACCTCTCTTGCTGCTAATGCTATTGTAACAATAATTTTATTATAATACCTCAATACATAAATATCATAAACTACCTTCGATAGCAGCCTTGTGAATAGAATAAATGCGAAGGTGTAGTTCTGTTATATTTTTAATAATCGGCGGGGTACATAATTTGTCATACACTTAAATAATTTGTGAAATTTAGGTAAAAAAAAAGTGTTTTATTTAAAAATATTTTATTTAGTAAAAATCAGTACGCAGATAAATTAGTTTAAAGTATAAAATGAATAAATTTATGCCTAATAAAAAGCGTATAAGTAATGTAACTCACTACCACTAAAAACATTACAATCACTATTATGCTTCATGACGATTATTGTCACAGTGAGAGTATTGTTGCAAAAACGGTGACGCCTTATGTCTAATGTGATAAAGTTTAACGAATTGGTCATTTAGGAAATCAAAATAATATCCACTAAATACTAGAAAAAATCTAATTTATCCTATTATATCCATAACGAGTATAGGCAAATCGAGCCAATTATTTGTTACTAATCATGATTATCAAAAATCTAATGTATATATTATTATGAACAAAGAATAATTAGGCGAACTGGTAAAATGTTAATCGGTGCCGTTGTTTTTAATTCTATGATAAATATAAAAATCTAATATACATAACATTAAAAAACTAAAAATAGTTTCTAGATTATCTATACTAATATTTATATAATCAAATAGTTGAGTATATATACATAATGTTGTCTATCATATATTATTTGATAATTCATTATGTGTTTTGAACGTCAACATGTATAAATACACAACGGGTCAGCCCGTCACGACTTCGTGTTTCACTGTATTTTTTACTAAAGGTCTACTACACCACCAGTACCGCAGATTCAACGATCTTCGATTTTAAACAGCAATTATACGGAACGATTCAGCCACCAACCCGATCGTGTTAACCTAAAATATATATTAGCTTGGTGGCAACACTAAACAGTCTTTTCCCAATATGTTTTCACTTTAAATGCCTATTGTAGACGAGATTTAGACAAGTTATTGATTTTATTTACTATATTATATAGATATTATTTTTGTTTAGAATTATTATGTTTAAAATAGCGAGTAAAGGTCAAACACAAGACAGGACACGTCACTGCGGTGACACTTGGAAGCTCAAGGCTAATTCGGATATTATCGTAGGTTCTCGGTAATTATCAATACAACCGTGCCCAAAAATAGGAATGGTTCCAATTCGATCACTACTTCAGGGAACGACTCAAATGTGACTTTATACAATCGGGGGCGATTGTGACTAAGGTATTTGCCAATCTAATTTTAGCGTAATGGATGTTCGCTGAAATCGATAATGATGCTTTAAATTTTTTGGCTAATTTAAATGCTAGTCTAATTGAGCAATAAATAGCTGAGATATTCAGGGGTACTTTTTCAACAGTGTAAAAACACCCTTACAAAATTGGAAAAGTATCTAGATTCTAGACAAAGTTAGTTAACAGAAAACGCTTCATAATGCATCGTTATAATTGAAAATACAATGAGCAGTGTTTTAGAGACGATATACATGAGGTTCTGATTAGTTTTGAGCCCCCCACGATAAAAAAATCCGAATAAAAACTAGAGGCTTTAACTCTCACAGTAGGTACCATAATCTCAATAAATAACAAAAGCTAATAATATAAAAATGCTGTTAAATTTAAGATATTCTCGTTGGCAATATAACGTAAATGCAACACAATTACTCTATGGGATGACCGGGTCGGACAGTCCAATGGACCCAACAGCTTGATGGACCGATTTTAGCTATACAATATCTTTGCACTCCATCAATATTACCTATAAAACAGATGTAAGAAATATTTTATAATCGTCTGCAAGCATTAAATACTATTTGTTTTTGGTTTTGGATTTAGTGTAAATTTTTCTACTTATTATTATTATACTCTGGCCACACTAGATTTGTGGAACTAAAAATGCCAGAATGCAGATATCTCGTCCGTATACATCGATACTACGATTAATTTTAGCATTCGTTTGGTACATTTTACCCACAACTAAAAAAAAAATTACTGAATACACTTTAGTGATAAGTAGTGACATATCTTTGAGTCTTTGATAGTAACGTCCCTAGACAAAATGTCGCCCCATTTTTTTTATACAGTATTTTTCATTACCTTCTGACTAAGATATCTAAGAAATGTCTTGTATAGATCATAATCGACAAAATATATACTAGATACAAAGTAGTAATAGAGATATTGTGAGTCCACAGTTTCAGATACATTTAAAAAACACTTGTCAAATTCCAAAACTCGCGACTGGCAAAAATATTTAAATAAATTTTATTTTAAATTAGGCAATATGGTACCTACATATAATTCAAAAATCTGCTCGTGACATTGCTGGTCATCAAGGAAGTGACCTCCATGGATAACGGAAGTAAACTAGACATCGCGAACCCGACAAAAATACAGTCCAGTTACATTATGTTAACAAATACATTTTGTTTCCAACCAGTGAGCTGTTTTTTTTTTAATGGAAATATAATATTTCCGTTATTACTAATTTTATGTAGCTATGTCTATATCGTCGGTGTTTTGTAAAAAGGGCGAATCAACCATTTTGGCGAAATCAAGATTTTAATGAAAATACAATATGTACCCCACTAGCTTTGTTGTGTAAATATGGCGAATTTTTATCTCCACAGGAAAGTACTTAAAAACGATAATCGACTAAAATTAAATTAATTAAAATTACGAAATAAAAAGCAAATGTGACATATTAGGCCTTTGAAAATATTATATAATACTACCTATTATAATGACAGTATTCTTTCTAAGCTTTATTATAAACTTGTTAGCTACAGGTAAAAAACAAATAAATGTCAAAAGTTAAAAATCCTCTTCCTGTAAAATAGCATTTTGGTTAATTCGCCCTTTTTACAAAACACCGACGATATATACCTAATGATTCTCCTAGATTTGCCACCCTTCGAGTAACTGCCGCCCCCAAGCTACGCTCAATCTGCCTACACCCACGGGACGTCACTGGTCTTTGATAGAGTATCAAATTGCTACTTTGTATAATTCATTCATCCTTTAACGTGATTTATTATAATATATGAGTACTTTTAAACGTAATTTGCTTTCTTATAGTTTTTAACTAATTCTTATAATATGATACACATTTAATTATCTAGTTAATTTTATATACTATTAATTATTGTAGGTATATTTTAAAAATCATATCGCATATAATAATATATTGTATAATATGTAGTGACGATTCTTTTGTACTTGGGTTATCACGATAATATAATTATTATGCTATATTATTCTCCTTTTAAAATCGACGCTTCTAAATTAATACAGATACCATTTTCAATTTACACGTAGAAAATATGGATGTCATTGATTATGGACAAACTATGTTACGATACAGGATACAAAATCCCGAATGAAGCACTATGACTGGTTGCGCAACGGAAGCGCAAGTCTACTTCAACGAAGTATATTAAAACTCAACCGGTAGTGTCGACTGCAGTATGGAATTGAAGTACACATGCTTTGGCGGTAGAGGCGCTAGCAACTCTCCGTTTGACATATTATTAAACGTCAGAAATTCATACGTAGTATTGAAGAGGGCTGTTAATCTATTTTTTCTATCTTTTACATAACTATTACAGCTGAAAGTATTATTTTGTGTTTAAAATCTCATTTAAATATTTATTATGATTTTGTAATACAGAAACACACATGTTTGTTTGCAAAATACAACGGAAACTCCGTGTTGTAATATTGTTGTATTGGAGACGTAACTAGCTTGTTTAAAGATTGGTACGTACTTCAACAATGAATGGTTTAATAATGCAATGTTAACGGTAAGTACTGATTAAATATGAATTCATATGAAGCCAAAATGGGTAAAAATGTTATTTAGTTTCCATGAAATTGACAAGAGTTCCGTCATGACATGTTTACTTTCTATCTTACTCATGGACATGAGCATAACACATGGACATGAGGTATAAGCATGCTGAATGCTTTCTCACTCGCACTTATATTTCGCGTATCCATTCCATTTTAAGCTCTATACACACAATATTTCCTGTAAAACTAAAAATTTTACGTGCTTCAGTTGAAGCGGTTCGGTGACGTGTTTTGCAGTGATTCATTCGGGGATTAGCCTCCTGGGATATCGTAATTAAATAAACAAAAAATAATAAGATATGGAGCTTAAATGTATGAAATTAATCAAAAAAAGGCATCTGGTCTACTGATTAAGTTAGTAACAAGGGGCTTCACATTGCATATTCGTTTGTAGAAAACTTCGCACTTATATTATGATATCACACTATAATTTAAGATTTATATAATATTATATTTAATTAAAAACATGAGTTAATGTACAGATATTAACAAAATAAAGCTTTAATACTTAAATTTATAGGATAATATAATCATATATGATAGTGTATAATTATTAAATTTGACTTAAATTTGAAATTTCAATTATCTCACATTTATATTACTGTATCAAAGATAGAATTTAGCTATAAATACCTATGGAAAAACACTTCACCATAAATTTTTTATCGACGACCGAATGAAATACTTTTTCAACTATGTCCGATCCTAATAGGATCTAATAGGTCTTCACAGAGTAGAGGTTTGTATTAACAGATTTTGTTTTTACGAGAAATGGATGTCTGCCACTTGCTCAACTTATTAGGTCCATACTCGACTCATACACAAATTGAAAAATAATATCAATACTTGCCCCAGGATTCGAACCTGGGACTACGACGCTTAAGCCACGCGACCATTATGGGTGTGGGATTGAAAAAATACACTGATTATATTTTGTAAAATAACAAGAAATGTGTAAGTAGATTAAGTATGTAAACAAAGTAATAGATTTTAAACCAGAACGCGAGATGCTATTTTATTTTGAGGCTGTTAATAAAAAAAAAGAAAATATTGATCTTTTTACCAATCCGTACGTATAATCGTTCAATTCGAAAATCGAACTGACCTCAAAATTTCTAATATAATATACGTAAAACACCCATTTATCTAGACTACAAATTATTTCTGTTAGAGTATATTTCGTCAAATAAAAACGTTAACTAAAGAAGACAATATACACGCTGATGATAACCCAACCACAATAGAATAGTAAAAACACCTAGGTATTGTGAGAATCTCAATCAATACACAAGACTGCTTATATTATTATAATTGTTATAGTAGGTTAGCCGTCTAAGCAGTCAAAAATGTGTATCTCGCTCTAAAATATAGCACGCCCAAGAGAGGTGCTGTTAAAACATAGCACTTATTGTAACAATTACAACTTACTTATTGTGATTGTTACAATAAGTGCTACTACGGTGCCGGTAGCGGCCGATAGCAGTCTTGTGTATAGGATAGACACGCAGTTCTCACTAATTTATTGCCTTATTTATTTTTAAAAGAAATGAAAACATAATTAATATTAAATTCTACAGGTTTTTTTAAAAAGGTTTGTCGATAGCTATTTCGGTTGTAACACCATTATCGCGAATTATCCAAAAGTAATCACATAATTAATGAAAATTTAATTATGAAAATTACTATTAAATATAATTGAAGCACACGATCAACAGCATTATACTAATAACATTTGAATTGATTAATAATGTCAAGATATAACCAAAGCACTCGAACACTGTACTTTCGATAAATTTTGTAAATTTTGATATCCATTAAAACCCACTTAGGGTTTTCAAATTATTAATAATATTACAATTAATAATGAGTATACAAAGTCATAATATTGTTTGAACGAATAAGAAAATGTATTCTGTCTCTATCTATGCGTATAGTAATTAAGCAAAGTCAAACGGCCTATCTGAATAGTCTTGATAATGGTGTTACAACCGAAATAGCTATCGACAAACCTTTTAAAAAAAACCTGTAGAATTTAATATTAATTATATTTTCATTTCTTTTAAAATGTTGTTTTGTTTATGTTTTAAAATTCTACCAAGTAAATGCTAACTCAATTAATTATTTATTTTTGTTTGATATGTGTATCTGTTGAGGATTTGTATCAACGTCCGCTTTTTTGTTGGCTTTACTTAGCTTCTTTTTCATACGTAACAGTTTATTTAGATGACTTTGTTTGTGTCGTTTGAGATTACTGAGCTGCGTGCATTTGTACGAACATAAATCGCATTTATGCGGTTTTTCACCACTATGTGTCATAACGTGAGCTTTCAAATCTTTCGGGAAAACACAACCATATGAACAAAGATGGCACTTGTACGGTTTTTCGCCTGTATGTTTCATTTTGTGCGCTTTGAGTTTCTCCGATAGCCTCGAAGCGAAAGGACAGATGTCACATTTAAAAGGCTTTTCACCAGTATGGGTCCTTGTGTGCTTTTTGAGATCGCCTGATGCTCTACATCTGAAAGGACACACTCCACACTCGTAGGGTTTTTCATCTGTGTGTCTCATTTGATGTTTTTTCAAGAGTCCCAGCGTTGAACATTTATGAGAACAAACATTACACTCGAAAGGTTTTTCGCCAGTGTGGTTCATTTTGTGAATTTTCAGATCACACAAGCGTACACATCTATGAGAGCATAGATCGCATTCATATGGTTTCTCGCCTGTGTGAGACAGCTTATGTGTTCTCAGACCCGTGGTAGTCATGAATCTATGCAAGCAAATGTCACACTGGTGCGGTTTTAACCCTGTGTGATTTAGTTTGTGAGATTTGAGCTTACCTGAAGAGGAACACTTATAAGTGCACATGTCACAATTGTAAGGTTTCTCTCCAGTATGTGTCATCTTATGCAGTCTGAGATTTGATGAGTTTGCAGATTTGTATGTACACATATCGCATTCGTACTGCTTTTCTCCTGTATGTGTCATTTTGTGTACCTTTAGATTACGGGCCGATGCAAGCACTCGAGAACAAACGTCGCACTGATAACGTCTCTCTTTTTTCTCAACAGGAGCTTCGATATTATTCTGTCCCGGATGTTTCTTCCTGTGGAATCTTAACTTTGCAGCTGTTCTGCATTCAAATGTACATATGTCACATTTGAAAGGTCGTTCTCCTGTGTGTGTCATTTTGTGAATTTTTAAATTAGACGAATTATTAGATCTGTAGTGGCACACATCACATTTGAATGGCTTTTCGCCGGAATGGGCCATTGTATGTGTTCTTAGATTGCGAGCAGACACAAACACCCGTGCGCACAGTTCACATTCGAAGTGTTTTACCTTTTCTTCTATATCTTGACCACCATCGTCAAATGTCTCTCCATAATATTGAGATTCTTCTGGATTCTCTTCATCATTGTGAGCGCTGACTGCATGGTCATTTAGTGCATTCGTACAATCGAAGACTTCATAGCAAATGTTGCAGACTAAATTCTGTAAAAAAAAATAATGCAAAAGTATGTAAATAATTACAGATACAAATCAGAACTGGATGAGAGTGGCTTCGGAAGGACATGGATGAAGGGAAATGTTGGAGATAGCCATAACTTATATATACTATGATGCCAGAAAGAACCAAAATAGTATGTATATTTATCAGTAGCGAAGGGTGGAGGTAGGCTGTTAAGATCCGCCATAAATAGTGTGCACTAAACTTTGTCAGTCATACGTATTTGTTTGAATTGAAATAAGACTACAATTAACAGAATGGTGTTGGTTAGTTTTTAAAATTCAATTAAATCTTGCAAAAACCAAGCCAAAATAAATAATAGTCAAAGAATTTTCATCTATCTATAAAATATCTAAAATTATGCAATTAAATCATACATAACTTTGAATATTTTATAGATAGAATAAATTTTTTTATCAATTATAGTTTGATTAGGCAGTGCTTAATGAATTTAAAAAAATGAACCAACAATGTGTGTAATATGTTTTCTTAATCGAACGAAAACAAATAAGTATGAATGAAAAGGTGTGCAAAAAATTTGTCCAATCACCCAAAATATACCAAAACTATTATGGTTTGGTTTAGGCAAGGTTTAATTGATTTTTAAAAACTTACCAATACCATCTGTAAATTGTAGTCTTAGTTCAATAAAAACAAATACGTATGGCTAACAAAGTTTAATGTGCATTATTTATGGCTGATCTTAACAGCTTACCTCCACCCTTCGCTACTGATATTTATGTATGCATTGTATTGTAATCGATTATAATACGAGTACAATGTACGAAGTATTTTGTAATAATTTTTACCACTATAAAAGAATAAAAAAATAAGCTTTAATTAACTATTTCTTTTATTCAAGGAATAATTCACAAGATTTCAGAATGTACCATTCTAATTATTGAACATACATAATTTTGAAAAACACTTCTGAGAAAATATATTATAGCCAACAGAAAAAATCTTTTTAATAAACAACAACCGATTGCCAATAGTAGCTTGATTTGGAAGAACGCTGATGAGCAGGTATTAAAGAAAGGCCAATAGTAAAAGTTTGTCGTCATTAATATGTCACCTCATAGCATAATGAACAATGCACGGATTGGGGCGTAAACCCAGGAGATGCTGGTTCGATTCCTGCCGAGTATCTTACTTTTTCCAAAAAGATTTTTTCTATTGTTTATAATATATTTTCTCAGAAGTGTTTTTCAAAATTATGTATTTTCAAAAATATAAGCCTTCAAACAGATATATTAACGTTTTTTACAGGAAAGCGGAGTGAGCTATTTTCCTTAAAGTACTTGGCTCTGGACTAAGCACTCCATAAAAAGCTACAGCTATAGTTTTAGGTGGACTATCTTCTTATACCTACTGCGACATTAAGTAATATACCTACCAATATTCGATAAAAAAATACTTATTTATAATTCTAGTAATGTCATATTGATTAGTGTCACACAAAAAGATTGGATAAAACTGCACATTATGAATTAAATTTAAAAAAACAGGATCATTTCTTTGATTTGTTATAAAATAGCCATAGGGGTCTTATGTTAGAACTTGCGAGTGTAAGTCGCCCGGTCGACATGACGTCATATGACATCATTGTGACGTACTACCGGAGCATTCGAGAAAATAACGCTACTAAAATACTGGCGTTATCCATTGTCCCCATACACAAATTGGTGTTTCTGCATAATAATATCTATGGTGAGCAGTGTGCGTTGGGCGGCTTGCCTCGAGTGTGTATTGGCTTACGTCACAATTACGTCATATCGTCGGGTGACTTCATATCACCAGTTATAACATAAAGTTAATTATAACATAACTGGTGACGGAATTTTAAAAACATCGTGGATATTAAGAAGTACCTGCGAGAAAGATACTTATTGTGGCCTCATCGGGCTTCGAATCCGGAGCCCTCGGATGAAAGACCAGCACCTTACGCACTGGACTAAGAGTATCTTTATAATTTGCTTGTCTACATTATATTTTACCGGTCGCGGAGGAGGTGTTCGGATACCTGGCGGCAGTCGGAACTCCTCAAGAGGCATCAATACCGCTAGCGGGAAAACGGTACACCAAACTACACGTAATCAAGCACGTTTTAATACCGTGTGCCTTCCGTCATACGTTATTAGCCAGTGGATGTATTCTGACGGTCTTGTATAGTTTGTAAAATTTTGACGCAGCCGATAACGGAAGAACCACGGCATTTTATCTGCTCATGTAAAATGGCCCTAATGCTGCTAGCCCATGGCAAACCACGCGTCGCAGCCACTTTTCTCTGTACATAACGTAACATATAATCTACCGTATTACTATTACAATCGCAAAGTGGCTGGGACAGGGGTTTAACTATGGGCTGACAACCTGAGTAAAAATACGTAGTCGAATAGAGAATATTTAGTCGGCTCCGCTAAAGTACTGGAACAATAAGAAACGCCATATCTGCTCAAGGTTGAATTTTAAGCAGATAATTAAAAATACTATCAATAGAGCTCGTGTAATAAATAAAAAATCAGTGTGTGTACTTATGTACGCGCGTTAGAAGTTGTACTTATTTGGCGAAACAAAACAAAAACAAAACTTGTCATAAACCAGATTCTTTGACTAGCTTTTAATTATCTTGTTAAATTACACACTCAAGAAAAAGGACCGCTTATTGGAATGCCGTTGGTTTATTTCTATACACTTTAACTTATATTAATAACTGAGGTTTAATCGTTTGTTTACGTAAGGAATTGCAAATGGCCGACAATAATAAATTCGCTGCCTAGGCAACGGAACAATTCTAAACTATAATATTATACTGTATAATCGTCACGATTTTAGTATCATACTGTGGCGTAAAGGTAGTGCGTTCGGCTGATAACTGAACAATCGGTGGTTCGAATCCAATTGAGTAGGTACGTTTTTTTTCGGTGTGAAAAAATAAATTATGTGTTACATGTCACAAGCCAAAAATACACTCTGATCTGATTTCCCAAACGCGCCAACTAAAGTATAACTTCAAAAAATGTATAGTAACCTGGTCCGTTTGCAGATCATCCGTATAGGAACACTCTCCCACGTCATCAGGTTCAAATTGTATGGGAAGTGTACTTTGTGTGATATCCTCGTTGGGGTTGGTCCATTCGATTTCAACTTCAGTCTTGACACGTTTCAGGTCCATTGAAGTATTCTATAAATATAAATATTCAAGAGAAAATGAATATAAATGAATCTATATACACAATTACGCCTATACAATATAAAATATAAGGTAATTCATCACCAATATCGATCTTCAGATCATATGGGCCTCCATGGATTAAAGGTTGTGTTACCAGATTTTTGTTTTAACAAAACTCAAATCAATTAGAATTTATATGCATTAAAGTTGGAAACGGAAAGGAAACGCGTATTCAATATTGGTTTGGATACCTGAATTGGCGTGGTATATATAGAGAGAGAATCAGATTTTCAGCGAACTATCTGTAAATGTACAATTTAATTGACAGTTGGATAATTGTTTAATCAAAAAATCACAATATAATAAAAAGCATGATGATGTCGTAGTTTCTTATAATGTACAATTTTATACAATTAACGTCTTTTTATAGCAATAACTCTTTATAAGTCGATCACTGTAAACTCAGTCAAAGCACACCTGAGTGCGTGGCGACTTTAGTTTTGGGTATCTGCTCCTGAGATTCCCGGGTGTAAAAAAATGCCATTGGTTCACAAATAAATATTGGGCCTCGTGATATGCTCGATTTAGACCGACTGTGGTGTGGGGCGGTTTGTATAGAAAGGTCTATATTTGTGTTGCCTTCTGGATGAGACTTATAATTATTCTCGAGTGTAGATTAATGGTGTGGAGTGTGGTGGATTTACGTGGTAGTAAAGAACAAGGGACCAAGAGAGTGGAAGAAGCCAGGGGAGGCCTTTATCTAGCAGTGGACTGACCCCGGCTGATGATGAACTTTAAGTAGGTATTCATGGCAATTTGAGAAAAGCACGGCGTATGTCATTGGCAAGTTACCTACCTAAAACACTACCTACCAAGTGCCACCTGAATTCCTCTGTGAAAGGATTCAACCATTTTCATATAATTTACGTTTAGCACTAGATGCCCATTTTAACAAAACGTATGGCACATGTTATTGCCATAGCGATCTTTGAGATAGAATATACGCCTGACATAGGTATATTATATTGTTGCATAAACAAAAACGATGCATAAGTGCGAGTGAGAAAGTATTCGGTACCCTTATAATCTATGCGACACGCGCTAGAGTAAGATAAAAGATTTACAGATCTAGGAAATGGTTTGCTACGATGTAGCCGGCAAATCTTAGCTTATTGCATAACTAAGCGTCGATAACCGTGTTGCTAAAAATTGCTATTTTTTGTGTTAAACATAAAGTCGATGTATCTATAGTCTATGGTTGGGACTTAATTATATGATTAATGCAATACCAATGGCACATAGTAAAGTTCTGCATAACTATATAACATTATTTTGAATATTTGGCACATAGTTCATGTTAGTTCCTGTTTTATATTTAAAATTATTGAAAATAAAGGTTATTAGAATTTCCTAACTAAGATAAGGAAGTTTTTCATGGTTACGAACCATTTCTTTATGGTATATATAACCTACCTCTAAGTAGCATTAATAATTGTATGTTTTAAATGTTGAATTAAATACTTACCTGTTTGGTCTGAAATGTCAAATTAGGTCACCCGTTCAAATGACAGCGTACACACATGGCATAACTGTTACTAAATTACCATCAAACTATACACAATACTGCGTACCTATATGTATCTAAGTACCTACGTATTGAAATATAACGTTGGTACTTTAAAAATACATAGGTAATTAGAAAATATAATTGTAGGTATCTTTCTTATAGACGTTTAATCTGACAACTTCTGACAACAATATCGTCAGTTTTTATTGTAATTGGTTTGGAAAACTAAGGACCTTCCCATCAAATAGAGAATTTGGATTAAACTAGATATGTAATTGTTGGGAAAAGTCATGTAACTTAAACTGACCTCAACTGTCAAGTCCGCGTTGTCGACATGTTCACTCGCAGCTAAATTGGGGCTGTATGCACACTTAATCGGCATGTCAAACCAAACGGGACTATCCTGGTGTCTTTCTCGGTCTGATCCCTCGTCGCCTGGTTCAATTTTGATGTCCATTTCGCGTTTTATGTTGACATCTGTACAACGCCTACGGGTGTCAAAACAAAAGCCTGGTACCATAGAGAAATAAACTAAATTAATAATATATAAAGCTGCCAGTCTACAAAATATTACCATAATTGGTAACTAAGCCTTGAATTAAAACATTCGGACTCTTTACATTATTAATATTACTTTTAATACATCTATGATTATTATATTAGGTACTGAGGATGGTGCCAACCAGTGCCAACTTTAGATTAATAAGGCCTGAGCATATCTTTTTGCACAAGCAACGAGTGGTCCACTGTTCAGCTGTCAAAATCAGATCCAAGATTGCTTGCCATATTGATTCGCCCTTTCTCGTTTCAAATTGAATTATAAAGATTCTCAAAGCAAATAATATGACTACCAGTGTTATTTATAAATAGTATACATTCCTGTTATTCATCAGTAGTTGTCAAAGTCAGACTAGTCCATCACACAAAAACCGGTGGTAATATCAATTTCCAAATATGTGGTAGCATTGATCTATGCATTACATTTGTAGAAGGTGTGTTAATGCTAATGTATTTTAATCATGTAACGCATATTATAGAAATCAAACCATTCCCTGTGTCAAGATAGCTGGAAATATCGATTTGTAATAACCACTAAATCAGATGAACTCTAAGGTCTCCAAGATACGTTCAAATAATCCGAAAGAAGTCTGAAACTAAGAATAGGTAGGTACCTACTCTAACAAAAAAATGAATACGACAGACGCGTCAGTATAAACACTCTATAGAACAATGACAGGTCATCCATAGGCAACGGGAGGGGTGGAAAAGGTAGGACTAGTCGTGAATGTTTCGGCTTTCTTTTGAGTCGGCAATGTGCCAACTGAAACCACAACTTTACTAATATTCTGATTACTAGGTGTCAATAAATCCATCTGAAAGCCACGCGTCTTCGCGATTACGTTCATTCGACACCATTCACTGTTTTAATTCTATGTTTCAAAAGTTCAGTATTTTTATTGTAAGTATACGCAGCAGTATTGATGACGACGCTGTATTCATTAGCTTAAAAACCTCAGTTTTTGGTACGAGTACACCTTTACCGAACTGTGTGTGTTGTATCCGATCTTCGTAAGGGGATGGCACGATAAGAAAAAGAATTGAATGAAAAATAGTTTAAAACACTGGGTACCTACTCATTACTATGTTATCAGTAGGTATATAAGAAGTCCCGGAAGTATAACTGTCCAAGTAGTGTGCACATGTTGCGTTTTACTACTAACTGCTATTCATTTACGTCCACCTAACAGCTGACAGTCTTCCTATATATTCAAAATGCGGCAACATAAAGTGGTTTTTGCGTAGGCACCTATAGATTTACAGAATTATTTTTTTCATACCACCCTGAGAGTTTTTAATAATATTATACTATCCTCGCTGGCTTGGATTTTGCAGGGCTTAATTGATTTTTAAAAACTCACCAACACCATCTGCAAATCATTATACTTAAAGTCTTAGTTTTTTTTTTTTTTTAATAAAGTACAAGTAACAATTTTTTTCCCTACCTTTTCTTTTAACTGAGACCTTGTGAGGTCTGAGAGGCATACCTCGGTTTTCTGACTATTATTTCTAGGGTGAGGTCTTGTGAGTATATTAATGCCCTTTCCCACATTATAATCTATCTAAGTAATGAGCTGTTGAATTTACATTTACCTTCGCTTTTCGCCTGTAATTGAGTGAGGAGGGGGTGGATCATCAGGATTTGGAGAGTCAGGGGGCATCATCTTATGACGGAGCCTAGCTTCCTTGCGCTTGTACTTAAAAAATGTATTTTGTTGGCCAAATAGTGTAGATTTTTTATGAGGCCCTTCTGCCAGTCTAATCAAGAAGTTCTCTTTGTATTTAGTTATGGTTTCGGCAATGTCCATTCCATCGTGTTTTGCATTGATGGGTTTGATGCTATGGTGAGGCTTGAGTTCGTAGACGATTCGAAAACGTTTGTTCTCTATTGTTTGCAGGATCTTTAAAAATTGGATTTGGTGAAGTCAGCAGTCCAAATTGGGGATGCATACAGCATGGTTGGTTTAATAACCATGCTATATAGTGCCTTTTTGTTTTCTTCTGAGAGACAACTTCTACGGTTGAAGATGGATCTAAGAACTCCCATCGCTATAAAGGCTTTTCGCCTGGCTTCTAATAGGTGAGGTGTCCAGTTCAATATAATGGCGAAGGTATACCCCTAGATATTTCACAGTGTTACTGAATGAACAGGGGATGTCACAAACATTAATTTTTCCCTTATTGGATTTTTGGCTCCACGAGAAGAGAATCGCCTCCGTCTTTAGTTTAATGTGCATTATTTATGTCGGATCTTAACTTCTCTTTTCTTTCTAATCTTTTCCCACTGGACAACGCTTAATATTGAATAAAAATGCATCGGGCAGATTTAAACTAAGCAATAATTTATTCATAAGTAAGGTTATACAATATTATATTCTTTAAAATGTTTAGGTAGATGTATATTTTATTTATCGCAATGATAATAATATTATAACCAGGAATGGTTGTCTAATAAATAAATGTCTATGGTCACTTCTTCATCTACTGATATTTTATGAAATCTACTGATATTTCTTCATTCCACAAAATTCCCACCATCCAGGAAAAGAACGAGTCGTCTTTGAAAAATTGGGAACCTGCGGCCCGCGGTGAATCTCCTAAAAAAAACAAGCCGACTATGAAAATCTGGGAACCTGCGGCCCGCGGCGAATTTTTTTTCCTAAAACAGAAATCTACTGATATTTTGTCGAATCTACTGAATTTTTTTTACATATTCTACTGAAATTAAAAATTTTGACTTGGCAACACTGTGTCAGTCTTCGCTACTTTATTGAAGAGAGATGTCACGTTGTTCCTAGCATAATAACAAACATGGATGTAAAGCAAGAATACGATGAAAACCAATTTGATACAAAAGCCAAAATTTGGCTTGATATAGAAGCTAGCCATCCAAATCGTCCGGACCCTCGCACTTATGTAAAGCAAGAGAATGTCGACGATTCCGGTTACAATTTTGAGGTTAGTTTATGAAAGCCAATTTCCCCATGACTCAATAAAATTGTATAGACAATTTTTGTTAGCATAGTGGAATACTAACGATAATAATTATAATGTATTTGTCTATTCTTTACAAACTATTTAAGTACATACGCACTTGGATATAGAACTGTCTTTAAAAACATAACCTCTTATGCCGGCGCTCCGTTGGCACGCAAGACATACGATTTACAGTCTTCCGACTTTTTTTTTCGCGTGGAGCACCCCAGATCTGCGGAATTTTTAATCCGTAGACCAGGCTCGTTGGATTTCAAACATGTTTGATATTTTACTCTCCAAGTTGCTTGACTTCGTCCGTCGATCACTATGCAAATTCGATTTGACATTAATACGCGATCATTCGGACCGAAAAAATCTTTACTTGTTTTAAGCATTTTCATTGATCAATTTGTTAATTTACACATTAGAAAATAAGAGATTTTACCAATTATTTTTTTATTTGTATTTATAAAAATCATAAAAGAAAAGGTAAAACTTGTGTTGTTTTCACTGCTTTATTATGTTATGCAAGTCTACATATAAATAACACAAAAGTATAAGATTATCGGAAGACATTGCGATAATCGCAACTTTTGACTTTTGACAGCTAGACTTTTTTTATTCGTTCGTTGATCAGTAGCAGAGCATAGACCAATTGGACGATTTATTGTCCTCAGACTTTTGGCTCGCCAATAGAGCGCTGGCTTTATAGTGCCATCTTTAGATTAATAAAGCCTGAGCATGTCTTTTTGCACAAGCAACGAGTGGTCCACTGTTCAGCTGTCAAAATCAGATCCCAGATTGCTTGACATTTTGATTCGCCCTTTCTCGTTTCACATTGAATTATAAAAAAAATCTCCAATCAAATATATTGACTATCAGTGTTATTTATAAATAATATTATTTACATTTTTATTAGGTATTCATCACATGTCAAAGTCAGACTAGTCCTTCACATAAAAACCGGTGCTAATATCGATTTCCAAAAAATATGTAGCATTGATCTATGCATTACATTTGTAGTAGTTAATGCTAGTGTATTATATACCATGTAACTCATCTATCTAAATCAAACCATTCCACGTGTGAACACGATATACGCGTCTGTATGAGCACTCTATAGAACAATGTCAAACAATGACAGGTCATACATAGACAACAACGGGAAGGGCGGAAAAGGTAGGACCAGTCGTTATGAATGTATCGGCTTTCTACTTGAGTCGGCAATGCCTATTATCATTCAATTTGACTACCACGATTTTTTTTATACGAATCCACTATGCGTAGGTAAACAATATGCGAATCGCAGCTCTGCGATGAATGTCATGTTTTAGAGGACATTATAAATGTAGCACTACAATGCCCTAAATATGAACTTCACAGAGTACAGCTGCGAATTGCGGATATCTATGAGAATGTCGACGAATTGAAAGGTGTCCTGGCGGCGGGTAAGACGGAAGAGCTAGTCAAAATTGTAAAGTTATTTAACAGAATAGGAGTGAGGAACTGATCGACGGATCCCCTTCTAAAAGAGAAAAGGTGATATGACAGATAGTCGCAGTCAAAGTCTCGGTAAAATCACAAAAGAAAAATACATGTACATCATTATTACACACTAAGTTTAGGTTTGGTAAGGTTAGGTCATCTACGGCACCATTGCCAAAGTATGTCTGTCCTTTCAGTACCCTGCAGCCGGCTTCACTGACATAAAACCTGAGAATGACCTTAAGCTATTTGACATCAAACGCGAGATTGTTGAAGACACCATACACCCATCCTATGATGAAGAACCTCAGCCAGGTTGTTCGTATTCACAATACAAACAAGAACAGGTCCGTTCAATTGAATATGTGATATTTCTTCTTCATCCTATCCTGCCATGTCAGCTATACACATGCCTTAAAACTATTTCTCTCTTTTATTGATTCAGTTTACCGATTGTGGATTATTAATTACCTTTGTTAATTATTATTAGTGGTACTTATATTGTTGACATTTCTTATTAATTACCTGCATTAAATTCCTAATACGTCACCCGGTTCCATTGCTCGCCAGTAATGACGATTTATACGCATATTGAATGTATTATTAGTGATTAGTTATCTAATGATATCGTTGGTACGGTTTTTTACAAAACTTGAGGGGTATAGAAGCAAAGGTACCATTTTACCAAAACAGCGTTTTATACGTTATAAGTTTAATGCAGAACTTTTTTTTTTTTAATTTTTTCCAATGTAGAAATAAGGTTAAACAGATAATCTGTATCAGTAATTTCACTACACTTATTAAGATATTTCAATTGTAAAAGTCAATATTGCTACATTTGCTCCAAAATTTATAAGATTACTGGTTTTGTGTCTCACTTATTGAGTGTTTGCTCCCCAATTGTACCGAGCGGCCATTTTGTCACGTGACTTTTCTGTATGGGAATAATATGGAATATAGAAGAATTCAGCCTTTGTTCTAATTTGAATTTTTAAAGTGATTTGTGTATGATAGAATGCAAGGTTTGCGCCTCAAATATTATTTTACCATGTGCATAATAAGCAGCTCTATATTTCTGCATTCATAGTTTATTTTGCCAATTTTTCAAAGATTGTTGCATTTGCTTCTATACCCCTCACTTCAACTATTCATAATTTGTTATATTTTTTATTTTTATACTTCATCCTTGACTTAAAATGGTGGGTTATAAGTTTTTTACCTACTTTATTGTATTATTTTTTTATTATATTAGTGCCTAAAGATGCCGAAAGGCGAAACCCAGATCGCTAAAAACGACTCAAATGGAATAGCATAAAACTTAAATCCAATAGAATTATAATATTCTTATAGTGAACTTGGTATCAAATTAAAGCATTCTAATTCTATCAATTTTGTGTAAAAAGTTTGTAGGTTACAGGGTGATTTTATGAAATACATGCACATATATCAATGAATTTTATCATCCCCGGATGATTCGAATTACTAGTTCCAATATAGTGGATAAATTAATGATATCCATAGTTGATTACTGCGGTTGGTACTGACATAGATACACAGATAGCAAGGCCACAGCGATGACATTGGATGGTTTTCTTCCTTGATTCTAACATCAATACACAGTGAACCAGGGAACACAGAATTAATGATCACTAAAATACCTAACGGGTGTGGAGTAACAGGCAACCGATCTCGAGTGTGGAAAAATATGGGATATAATTTAAACACGTGTCAAGCATACGTCATTCTCAACTTGTCCTTCGTTCTGACAACTGCTTTCGGTTTATGTACTGACGCTCAACCAAATCGTTGTATTTCAAAGTTTCAACACACACTTTTGCACGTCTATAATGTATAGTTGATTTTCGTGGGACACTTACACACTCAAAACCCTTCTTCAAAATGTAGTATATTGAGGTGTAGCCTATTGGAATTATATTTATAATCTGCTCTGTGGGTGTGCTATTTAAAACTCATTGCGGACCTTTACTTATTAATTACGACATTTAAATAACATGCTAATTATATCTAATGGGCAACGCAATAGTTGCGTTAGATGCACGTTATAAGTGAATACATAGATAGATCTGTCTGTAATTAAATAAATAATATATTATCTTAGTTGTCTCAATTAGGTTATTTAAATTATTTATATATATTTCATAATAATGTAGGCATTAAAATATTCGCCTTGTCTGAAGTGTTCGCCACTGTGAGATTGTATCACCTTGAAGAACACCTTTACTAATTGAAAATCTTTATGACGGTTTGTAAAAAAAATATGATAATAATAAAATATTAATATTCTTGTTTTTCACAGGACAGTGTTAAGGATGAAACTGGTGTAAAAGGTTTTAAAACAGAGATTGGACAGGATACTACAACATATCATGTAAAACGCGAAAATACTTTTGGCGAATGCTCCTTATCTCAAGAAAGTCCCCAGGTATGAATCCCAAACTTAGGTAAAAAAATTATATATCTTATCCTGAATACAATTTATTAATCTAAACCAACGTTCCTTAACATATGGATCGCGACCCAAAATTAGGTCGATTGGTATATTTAGTGGGTCGCGAAATATAAATGTTTAGTATATATTCTATGCAAATCATTTTTAACTATCCGGGGTTTGCATTCCGACATCTTCAGGCTTTATGTTGAATATAATATTATGCGCGTGCGTGTTACCTGTGCTCCTGTATGGCTGTGAGATATGGCATTTTACTAAACTCCAAGAGTCTCGGCTTTTGAGCTGTGAGAATCGATGTCTCCGCCGAATCTTAGGGGTACATTGGTAAGACCGCGTTACAAACACCCGAGTTTGTGAGCAGACACGGCAGCCTTCGGTGATTGAAATTATCACGAAGAGACGCTTTACGTGGCTGGGACACGTATTTCGGATGCCGCCAAAGAGTGCGACACTTCGAACCTTTGTGGCACAGCCTCAAGGGTTCCGTCGCCATGGCCTTCCCTCCATCATCCTGCAGCGGTACTACAAAAGCGACCTACGTGCTGCAGGTCTGACATGGCGAGAAGCGCAATAGTTGGCGATGGACCGAGGGAAGTGGAACAAACTTGTGCTTGCCCTATGCCCCAATGTTGGGACGCCACAGGATGGAAGAAAAAGATTATATTATAAGAATGAAATAAATATACAATATGTATTTGCTGTTTTTATATTACTGTAAATAATGCAATAAGTAATCAAAATTTCTTTGTAGAATCCTGCTCAGCGATGGTTCACAGAGCCCCGCTTCAAGTGTGAGAGTCCACTGCCTATCATGAATTTGAATACAAGTTGCAAAGAAGATGTCCAAAAATACTTAGAATGCGCATCCAAAGAACTGTACAAAATTATGACCCAGAATTCAGAGATAACCATAGATGAACGTAACATCAAACGCGAATTGCAGAAACCCTATTTGCGAAAGGTGGTCCGAATTAAGCTGACAAGAGTAATACATTTTCCAAGAAATTTTATATGCATTGATTGCTATGCAGTATTGGAATCTGAAATCATATTAAAAAGTCACAAAATTATATGTTTGAAGTCTAAAAGTTTTAAGACACACGAAGTGATTTATAAAGGTGATTTGAATATCAACAAGAAACAACCCGACGGTGATAAATGGTTTCATTGTGATGTTTGCTCATATAAGTGCGAGTCATCCAGTCGTTTTAAAATACATACAATGACACATACTGGTGAAAAACCATTTCACTGTGATGTTTGTACATATAAGTGCTCGTCCTCCAGTATTCTGACAAAGCATAAAATGACACATACTGGTGAAAAATCATTTTGTTGCGATGTTTGCCCATATAAGTGCTCGTCATCCGGTAATCTCACAAAGCATAAAATGACGCATACCGGCGAGAAACCATTTCATTGCGGTGTTTGCATATATAAAACTGCATCATCCAGTAGTCTGACAAAGCATAGAATGACACATACTGGTGAAAAACCATTCCATTGCGATGTGTGCTCGTTTAAATGCGCGCAATCCTACAGTCTGACAATGCATAAAATGACACATTCTGGAGAAAAGCCGTTTCATTGCAATGTTTGCTCATATAAATGCTCGTCGTCCAGTCATCTCAAAACGCATAACAAGACACACACAGGTGAAAAACCATATATTTGCGATGTCTGCCTGAAAACATTCTCACAGTTGAGTCATTACAAATCGCATAGAATGCTACACACAGGTGAAAAGCCACACACTTGCGATGTGTGCTTAAAAAAATTCTCGCGGTCAGGTACTCTCAAAACGCATAAAAAAACACACCTACTAATATAAAATGTTATGTGTTCTCATCAAAATTCTCGCATTTTGACATTTTAAAAATGCGTAAAAGAAAATAGTTATACCGGTGAAAAACCATATGATATTAAGTATATATATTAAGAAAATTATCAGGAAACGATAATATTCCATCGGAGCTTCTCAAGCATGGAGGAGAAACCTTTCTTAGTGCCATGCTTGAGCTACTGCAACAAATATGGGAGGAAGAAAAGATCCCTGAAGAATGGAAAGAATCACTGGTCTGTCCTATTTTCAAGAAAGGGGACAAACTCAACTGTGCAAACTACCGTGGCATCTCTCTTCTTCCTACTGCATACAAAGTTCTGTCGAACATTATTCTCGAAAGAATTCTGCCATATGCCGAAAACATTCTTGGTGGCTACCAATGCGGCTTTAGACGAAACCGCAGTACTACCGATCAAATCTTTACACTGCGCCAAATCTTTGAAAAGAAATGGGAATACGCCCAGGATGTACACTGTCTCTTTGTAGATTTTAAAACCGCATATGACTCTATTGATAGAGAAGCTCTCTGGAATATATTGAAATAATTTGAAATACCGTCAAAACTTATAAATATAATAAAAGTATGCATGGACGGATCCAGAAGTAGAATTCATATGCAGGGTAGTATATCAGAATCTTTTAAGGTGACAGCAGGACTAAAACAAGGTGACTCCCTATCACCAATGCTGTTCAACTTAGCTTTAGAGAAAGCTGTTAGAGAAACTCTGAAAGCAGAAGGTGGAGTTACCCTGAATGGGTCCCATAAAATATTGGGCTACGCAGATGATTTGGTGGTGCTCGGAGAATCTGAAGAAAAAGTCAGAGATATTTTCACTCCTCTGGAAGACACAGCGAAAAGGTTGAACCTACGAGTAAATGTGGGAAAGACCAAGTATTTGAAAATGACAAGAGGCATTGAACCTTCTGGAAACATTGGAATAAGAAACTCCTCGTTCGAGAGAATCTCTCTCTTCAAGTACTTGGGCTCCAACATTACCTCTAAAAATGAAATGTCCCTAGAGCTCGCTGACCGACTGAGAAGTGGAAATGCAGCGTACTTCGCGCTGAGTCGTCTGTTCAGGTCCAAAATGCTGTCCATCAAAACGAAATTCCGGGTGTATAACGTTGTCATCAAACCGATCGTCATGTATGGATGTGAAACGTGGGGTTTAACGGAAAAACAAGAAAAGGCGCTCCAAGTGTTTGAAAACAGAATCCTCCGGAGAATACTTGGACCCGTCAATGAGAACCACTGGTGGCGCATCCGCACAAACGCTAAGCTCTTCGACCGATACCAACCTAGAATCACTAATATTCAGAGGTCAAGAAGGCTCAGATGGGCGAGCCACGTTGTACGATCTGAAAGACCTAGAACTATCTATAGGATTTACAGAGGCACACCAGCTGGCACTCGACCTTTTGGCCGCCCTCGACGGAGATAGGCGGACAACATTCAAAGGGATGCGGAAATGCTGGGGATAGTCAACTGGGAAGAAAGAGCGCTGGACAGAGATGCCTGGAGAAACGTTGTGCAGTCGGCCATGGACCTGAACGGCCTCTAGCGCCAGTTTAATAATAATAATATTAAAAAAAACCATAAGTAAGGAGTGTGTGCCTAAGAAAATACTCTCAAAAGAAAACGTACTCTTCAATGTAATCAATAACATGATAAAACCGGAAAGGAAACACAATAAGAGGAAAAATGTATAAGAACTACACCACATGTGCAAAGGTATCATAATATGATACGATATTATCGTAAGTGTAAGGTAACCTGCTAATTATTGTATGTTGCGCTCGGTATCATTATCTAGGAGAATTTTTATATTAATCGGTACGCTGAAAATTGCGCGGGATTTCAGGTATCTGTAGCAATCAATAGTTAACCTTATACCTGGTCAGCATCAATTTTGACAACGTAAATTCAACCAGTCATTTTTAACTATCCATTATTTCATCTAGCATCAACGTATTTGTCACAAGCAATGACATAGCAATTTCATGCTTTCTCATCAAAAAACCTCGTAGTCGTAAGACACTGCTGTTGGCTGGTTTCTCAATCATAACCTAGTTCAACAATGACTGGTTTGATTATTTATTTAACATGATAAATAGTGACTATTGTAATGTAAAAATGTCATTTTATATAAATAGTGAGGAACGAGACATTCGTCTCTCGAGCACATACTACCGAGCTCGTCCCGAACATCATCACCACCGCATCGCGGCTCGGTCTGAGCACCTAGTTCACCGCGAAACTCTGTACTGTTATCTTACTCCAACCGTTGTAACTCTCTGTACTCGGCATCAAGACAGTAAATATGTAAATTCGTCTTCCCCACTACTGCCATTATCATCTCATCACCACCCCTTATCGATAATCAGTTATCTATCAAGAATTAGACAAGTTCATCAAATCTTTCACGTCGCACACTATCACACATCTCAGCATGGTTACCAAGATGCCTTTGCAATAGGTATTTAAGAATTGTGCACTCGGGCAATATTCCCTCAAGCATATACCTATATAATAATAGTCATATAAAGCTATGTATCCATTATGTTCGCGAACCAGTTGCACCCCGCGATCATTCGTAGTGGATACGTACCCGTGTTCCGAACTTGTATGGTTCGCGAACCACAGAAGGCATCCCGAACTCTGTCGGTTTTTTTTGCGAGCAAAAAAGCGAGCGTTGTGCGTGGACACAGTGAACCAGAATTCGCGGTACCTATACGTCGTTTTCATGTAGCAGACTAACACTTCATAATGGAGTAGATAGAAGAATATGTTTAACTCTCATTAAACTATATTGAAACAATCTGGTATTATGGAATCCTCAAATCTTAAACAAATATTGCAGACTTGTAAAAATATCAACGGTGGCTAAAAATCTTTAGATTAAAGCCAGCTTATTTTGAGCTGATGTACCTAACACGTCTTCTTTTGACCTTCGCGGAACGCTACTTTCAAGAACGTAGTGGATAACTAACTAGCAGTATTGTTTGTGTTGTCCTATATTTAATGTAATTTTAATTTCGATGATAGTTTTACACGTTAGTCCAGGGTATATAATTAAAAACTAAGAATCATTTTTGTCATGCTTATTAATGACACTCTTTTGTAAATTATAACTATTAAAGTGTAGTTTTTCATGAATTATATTGTTTTAAACAAATTTTGTTTACAGTTTTTTTTTATTTGTGCTTCTCCATTAATAAAGTATCGTATTTTTTTGTTGTCACTGATAAGAATTGGAAGGTGGCGCCTCAGGTAACTAACTATACTGGACATAACGTATCGTAAGTTCACTGACAATGATAGGTAATCATTGCCGACTCAAGTAGAAAGCCGATACATTCACAACAACTGGTCCTACTTTTTCCGCCCCTCCCGTTTTTGTCTATGGATGACCTGTCGCTGTTCTATAGAGTGCTCATACTGACGCGTCTGTCGTATTCACACAGGGAATGGTTTGATTTGGATAGATGAGTTACATGATAAATAATACACTTGCATGGATACACCTACAAATGTAATGCATAGATCAATGCAACATATTTTTTGGAAATTGATATTACCACCGGTTTTTGTGTAAAGGACTAGTCTGTCTTGACTGGCTTTGACAGCTGATGAATAACAGGAATGTATATTATTTATAAATAACACTGATAGTTAATATATAATATATGATTTGAGAATTTAATATAATTCAATTTGAAACGAGAAAGGGCGAATCAATATGTCAAGCAATCTGGGATCTGATTTTGATAGTTGAAAAGTGAACCACTCATTGCTTATGCAAAAAGTTATGCTCAGGCTTTATTAATCTAAAGATAGCGGTGTAGGTAATACAATATGTGGACATTCATATGATTCTTTTAAACGGAGCCGTTTTCGTCTGAAGGTAGAGTTTTAGTTATTTTGGTCACCGCACGGTAACGCCATTACATTATAAATTTCATAAATCGTTGCCCATTTAAATTTTATCTCACTCTATATATAGAGGTAGATGGGTTGTTTTGGGCTTAACATCTTTCATACATTTGTAGTGATGTGGTTGATGTGGAGGAGTGAAGAACTGAAGTATGAAGGCTGGTAGTTGCTGGCAGAGATGGCGAGCTTATTGGACTTTAGGGAGAATACCCTTCTATCTTGACTTAGTTACAATAACCTACTTAATTATTTAATCGAAAGTGACGTCCCGTGGAGGTAGGCAGATTGAGCGTCACTTGGGGGCGGCAGTTACTCGAAGAGCGGCAAATCGAGGAAAATATATATAGAAATAGCTAGGTACCTACCTAAACATAGTAATAACGAAAATATCTTTACATTAAAAACTTCAGCTCACTGGTTGGAAACAAAATGTATTATGTAAGGATTCGAACCTGGGACCCTCGGCGTTATAGTCCGTGGCTTGAGCCGCGCGGCCATCCTGGGCATCATAAATACGAGCGTTTTAACTGTTGAAAATCACTCGACATCACTCAACGCTCACGCCCGCGATTTTCTCGCGCGCAGAATCTTTTAGAACATTTTGACAGCCAAATCGTAAACAACGTAAAAGACGCGCTCCGAAAAAAAAAAATTCGTAAGTCATTGCCGACTGAAGAGGAAAGCCGATACATTTCACGAATGGTGATACATTTCACGAATGGTCCTACCTTTCCGCCCCTCCCGTTCTCTATGGATGCCTGTCATTGTCTCTTATTATGAATAATTAATAGTATGGAAGTGGACCACTCGTTTCTTGTGCAAAAAGTTATGATCAGGCTGTATTAATCTAAAGATGGCGGTGTGTATGTAGTTGTAATATTTAGTACTTAGGTATTTAAAGAAAAATCGCCGATTTCAACCATCATTCCGGTGTATTATTGTTCACTTCCAAGTCCAAAATGACAGACGATGACGAAACACCACCATACAGAGCGAGGAGAGGAAGCATCTTCTCGCACTCTACTTGACGAGAGATCGTCACTGCAGGATTGGTTTGTCGAATAGACCAAATTAATGTCAAATGCTCAGGAGACGAGAAACAAATTTCGGGAATGGGACAACTGGACTCCGGACAATTGGACGCCGCACTGTCGTAGACACGTATACAGAACGTAGGCGAGGTATTTTAATCAGTATCCATCTATCTACTACGTCTTAGTAGTTTTAATTAATTTACTCTTAACATAATGTATTCTTTATTGCGGATTGAAAATTACCATGCCTAAGGCTTTATATAAAATAAAAAACTCTCTTTTCGTTGGAACTTAAACATAATATGCACGTATAAAATAAATCATTATTTACGTCTGCATATTTACATTCTCACCAACTATTAAATCAGAATATAATCATTTAAATATAAATATTAATATTAAATATTTTTTCACCTTTCCCTTACCATGGTAAAAAAATTACGCCCGATCCCATGCCGTCCACTCAGTGTCCCGATGGAAATTTGGCATTTTAAGGCATTTTAAAAGCTAATTGATTGCTTCAAAAGGTAAAGTATGTTTTTAAATACTATTTAGTCATCGTTTAACATGTTATTCTGTGTATATCACATGCAATTATCTTATAATCGTGTATAATAATCGAACATCGATAAATGTACGTCATAACCAAACCACGGCATGTCTCGATCTGTTTTAAATGGAACAACCAACACACGCTGTCATTTCACGGAGAGTGGGGGTGGCTAATTCATCCGAAGCGAACGAGGGATGTTTTTAGGTAGCATAACATCTGCATGGACTTGCGTTATCACGTTTACCACATAAAATAATAGTTATAATTTTGCAATATCGATTCCCTGTATACATAATTTTAAAAATTGTGATCTTATTGTATCATGTTATTAGGTTTTATTAAAAATCGGATTTTAAAACACATTAAAAATATACTTACATAAGAATAATTAAACAACAAAAATACTCCGATCGTATAGTTTCCACTAAATATATTTTAATATTATGTTTATTATGTTGAAATAATACACATTAAAAAAATTAAATCACTACGTTACTTGAACCTATATGCACGTATTAAGTCTATACCTCTTAGACTATAGATATATCACACCTAATTTTAGATAATTTCATAACAAGAGGTTTTATAGTCAATAATAAAATACATAAACATATATTTAATGTAATATTGTATCCCCAGAAAAATCTACTTTTATACATATGGATAATATGATAGGTACCGCAATTTAATACTTATATATTATAAACTTCTATTAAATTTTCATTATCCGAAATATTATTGTCGTTCACTTCAAACTCAATATCAGAGTCATCACAAAACTCCTCTGCAGCCACCCTGATTTCTTCCTCTGTTAAATATCTTCTCGGCATGATTAAATATTTTCAAAAATATTTGTCAATTTGATAATCGACGTGTAGATGATGGGAGTACGCACAAATCTAACCGTTCGACTGCCTGCTGTGCACCCAAATAATAGTATGTTTTTTTAGGTCGCTCGAAGTTTTCAAATACACATGGCCCACAAACCGATGTAATTCTTACATACCTGGCAATAAGGGTTTGTATTCAAAATGCGGGTAAATTTATTTTTATTACGGGCGCAATAAAACTGAGCCTTTCCGGTCAGTATTTTGGAATAAACGGCATATAAAGCGAAGTTGACTTGTTAAAATGAACACTTATAACATTACATTAAGGGTTGCTTTGGCGTTTATCGTCAGATGCATTTGAAACATTTATAATTCAAGGTTCGATATATTGTAAGAGGCTACGGCTGAATGCATCCTTCACAGAATTATGTTGAACAAAGACATAAATTTCTATCTCTGACTAACAAATGACATTTTAAAATAGTGTCTCATGTTTACATTACTATTATGCGCGTTTCTCTAACATATATCTTTCTAGATAGCCCTGTCACTGTCTTATCAAAATATTGATTAGACTTTCGAAAAATGATTAATTTTACATATAAGACATTCAATTCAACTACCGACATATTTTTCTTTTTATGCCTAAATATTTGATCTACAAATAGCTAAAAGTAGACGTTTATATACATAATAATAAGTGGGGTATCTATGATTTAAGGTCATTTCTAAACTCCGAGACCATCGTGGCAACGGGAGTGTTAAAGAACCTATAAGTACCTAACGTCTATTTATTTTCGAATTCCGTGGCGTCCAGTTGCCGACGCCAAATCGTCCTAGACCCAAAATTTCATTATCCTATATTTAAACAAATGGATCTATTTAAATTGTTGTTTTACAGCATATGAATGCTGTGTTCATTACAAAGTAGGTAATTTAAAGAAGAGGATGGTTCTGGTCCATTTAAATAGAAAAAATCATTCTGCATTAAAAGGTCGATTTCGACAAAAACGGATATTCGACAAACCAATCCTATTGCGATGAGATGGCACTACCTATATATTATTATGAAAAGGCGTACTATATTTTTTTGCTGAAATGGTACCATAATTTTCTTAAAATAATTCTTATAATTCAGTGACAAGATGGCAGCTCTGAGTACCTAATTGTCGGTGAGAAAACGATGGCAACACTGGCTGTCACTTATTTCATAGGTAGTCTCATCAGGCCTGACATTATTATTTTGTTTTTTAAAACGAAACATGGATATAAAACAGGAACTAATTGAAATCAAAACAGACTCGAGAAACCAGTGCTGGTGCGATGTTCCAATAAAACGTTCGAATAGTCCAGACGGCAATATTTATAATATAAAAAAAGAGAAACCCGATGATTGCAATAACATTTTTGAGGTAAGCCTTCAAAGCCACTACAATTTTATTAGGTATATTACATTGTCCTGGCTGAGGATTGTGAGAAATTATAAATTAAACCATAGAGAAGACTCTCCGACCTCACTAAATTTGTCCTCAGCCTCAGGGAAGAGTGAAGGCTATACACGAAAAAACGAGTATTTGACGTCGCTAACATTAGGTACCTACCTACATAATATTAAGTATGTCATAATATTTGTATACCTACGTGACTCGCAATTCAATCATGTAACTGCTTTGAAACGATATAAATAGGTAACCATTTTGTTAAATTTCATTTATTTTGTTAACTGTCAATTCATGGTGGAACTGCCTGCAATGTATTGTTGGTTTTATTAAATAAAAACAACAACAATTTTGTTACAAGAAATGAAAATATAATTAATATTAAATTCTACAGGTTAGGTACAGAATAGAATTTAATATTAATTATATTTTCATTTCTTGTAAAATGGAATTCTACCAAGTAAATGCTAACTCAAATAACCATTTTGTTAATGAAGTTACACTTGAATTTATCATATGAACATGTCTACAAAGGTTACGTGCAGTTCACCGTGAGCTGTTGTACCGGAAACATTCTGACGTTTAGTAGGTATTAAGATCGCGTTGTTATTAAATGTATACCTACTAACAAAGTATGTAAGTACATGTTAAAATTATTTGTTATAGAACATATAAAAACACTAACTAAAATATACCGGTCCAAATGGTATGGAATGAACACTACATATTATTAGTATTGTGTTTTATTTTATAACATAATGTCTTTAGGTTACATAAATTTATATTGCATAATGATGTAGGCTTTAAAAAAAAATTCCCAGTAAGTCTTCGCCACTGTGAGATTGAATCACTTTGAAAAACACCTTTACTAATAATGGGAAACCTCAAACTTTTAAGACGAACTTGTAATAATTTATGATAATTTTGTAGCAAACGTACCACTACCTATTTTAATATGTATGTGTAGCTGCAGAATAATAAGCGATCGAATATCTATTGTTTATAAAAATATCAAATTACTTTGCAGTAATATATTCCCAATCCATTTCCAGTAAACAACTCAACTAGACCAGCAAGTCGATTAGGCGAAATTAGAGACGGTGTATTATTACATCATATCACAGCACATTATACCATTACGGTGTATTAGCTGAATAAACATTTCTCATAGTATTTTCTTACAACTGTAATAACAAATAATATTTCATTTCGCTACTCAATTTAAAACGCTGACTCTATATTTAGTTTAATATGATTATGTAATAGAATTTAATGTTAATGTACTACCTTTTATTGTATAAATAACGAAGAACAATTTATCTCAATGTCACTCGAATCAGAGTACTTAGCTAGTAACTATCATGTATAATATACTATTGTACCGATACGCTGCTAATAAATCTCACCCTGCTACATCGTAGACTTCGTCATTATCATCATCCTCTACCAACACATCGAACACCACACACGAGTGACCCCAACATATGCTTTGTTATCAAAATAAAACAACGTAGCGGAAACGATCGTCGACAATTTACTCAATCATAATCTAGATCAATAGGGTTTATTGTGAGTTGTTCATTCCGACAATGTCTCCTGTATTGTATGAACCGCATTTATATAAATGGCAAGGACAATCAATAAATCCTCACTCACATCGAGTCCGTCACTCGGCGCACTACTCATCTCGAGTCGATTCTCTCCACCTTATTAATATCTTGGTAGGTACGTCACCAATCAGTTCATTAATATAGTCAATCTCATCACTACCTACTCCGTACCTGCGATTTTAACATCACTCTGTTATCTTTATCATTGTATTTATTTATTCTTGTAACGATAAATAAACTCTCTCTTTATAACATCCAGGACAACGACCTATAATCTCTCCACCACTCATCATAATCTCTAAAATATTATTTATCTGTTTCTTTTTTGTTACAGGACAGTGTTATTGATGAAACTGATATCAAATGTTTTAAAACAGAGATTGGAGACGACACTACAATATCTCATGTAAAACACGAAAATCTGTTTGGCGAATGCTCTTTTTCTCAAGAAAGGGCCAAGGTGAAAATTCCAAACATAATAATAATTATATTTTATATATTATGTACCAATATCCATTATTATTAGTTGCCCTGAACTACTTCCTATTAAAAAAATTTGGTGTGGTGTGAGATGTGGCTACATACTAGTGGAAAATAAAATTCTTATACCTAGTGTAAATTTCAAATTTTATATTATATTATTTATAAAAAATAAATACTTCCGGTTTTAGCCAATTAACCAGATGGACTTGTCAAAGAATTGGTTCAGTTCAGGTAGGTATCACATTTGAAAACTCAGTTAACCACACTTAACAATAGAAACGAATGCCGATTGTTTAAGGTGCTAGTTTCAAAATAGAGGACCTGTATGAACAAAAGGGTCGGAGCTAATAAGACTAAGCTGACTGGCTGTAAGACTGTGAAATAGATAATAATTACGGAGTTACCATAGGTTTAATTATAATCCGTATACATAACGCTTGCGGCGTCCAGTCAATGGGCAGCGTCATCTGTAAGTTTTTTTTTTATTAAGTCATGCCGATATAATTTATGTTTTAATATTACATACAAGTGAAATAATATATTAGGATCTGTTAATATTATTATTAAATAACTAGCTGACCCGGCAAACGTTGTTCTGCCATAAAAATTATTTCTAGTGAATATTTTGGTTGTTAAATAAAAAATAACGAATGTATCGTAAGTGTGTGGGGATGGAATATATGACAGAAAGAGGAATAGAGCGCTGTAGACGATGACCGCCGATAAAAACAAAAAAACATCAACCATTCATTTTCTCAATTCAAAATGAGTAATGATGTTCATAATGAATGAATTACCTGTGACAGGATCTCGTTGTTTAAGTTTATGCAATATCCGTCTTGTCCCTTCCAGAAAATTAGCGGATATTGGAGAGCGTCGTATGAACGGTGTGTGTCAGCGATGAACTCCAGATTATTGTTTCTTCTTCGAATCACGATTTCTCGCGTCGATGTGCGGCCGGTGTCGCCAACCATGATTCCAGCAATTTCGTCAACAACAGGCGCATTGAATCGACGCATATGCTCTCCAGCTGGTGTTTTATCAGGATTGATGACAATAGCGTGATTGTCACTTTGAAACTCGTGCATGTATGCTTTGAATAATTTCAATAATTCATTTTGCTCATTCAATAGGGCGTCCAGTTCGCCGACGATGCGCCTGGCATTAGGTGAATTGAGGCTATTGTAGCCGCAATGTGCATCCACATGATTGATGTCCTCACCGCCCATGAAGTAGATTTGTAAAAATTTATGTGGTTCGTTTGGCATTGGCAGCAATGAGCCTACTTTGTGGTATACTTGGCCTTTGATTTTGAACGTAGAATGGAATTGTTGACCATTTGCCGCAGTATTGTGAACTATTTCTGTTGCTCTGAACGAAGTCATTTGGAAGCATGAATTGAATATGCGAATGGACTTCAGGAACAGGTGTGAATCTGGAACCGTGCCGATGAGCAAGCCGTTCAATGGTTCTGGTGGTATCTCAATTTCTGGTAGTTGCACTTTTCCTGATGCGCAACACATCCCGGCTGACTCATGTTTGAATTTGAGCGCAGGACAATGGGGACATTCTTTGTCCATAGCACCAATCAGCACTTTCGGATGAGCAGAATATTCAATATCTGGCTCGTACTCGAATAGGAGACGAAGGAACGAAGCGGATGTAAATGTTCGATGTACTTGTTGGCGTTGTCGGTCATTTGCTCTGCGTGTGTTAACTACGAACCGGCGCGCTTGGCTCCGTTCCAATTGTCGTTGTTGATTTCGTTTAGCTCATGCCTCTTGTGATTGAGATGCACGCAATTGCGACATGCGTACACGTACGTTTTTGTTATATTGTTGAATTTGTTCGTCTGTTCTTTCTGCTCTACTATTTCGCATGTTTGTTGCTTTATTCGTTCGACGGTCCAAATGGCCCCCCTTGCGTCTTGCTGGCATTGTGCACTGTAATACACGCACATAAAAATAGATAAAATAAAATAAATCGTACAAAATTTTGCACGCACTGCGTTGTGATATGCCGAATGAAATGTCAAAATGACGCGACGCTTCTCTTGAATTCTTCTCGGACGTAGCGCCATCTGTCATTCAACAACATAAATAATTTCGTTCTGTTTGAAATACGAACGACGGTTAAATTTGTTCATACAAAAATAATAAAAAATGGGAGGGTGAGGGTAGGAGGGTGAAAATTTGGGGTTATAAGTAATTTTTATGCCAAATAATAAAAAAAATACAAAAAAAAAAATTGTCAAAAAAATAAAAGAAAATTTTTCTGGATAGAGATACCCTAATCACCTAGCGGTATGAAATATACTTGTTGACCTATTCTCATACTTAACAAATATACATGAAAAAATTCATAAAAATCCGTCGAGCCATTTCGGAGGAGTTCGACCACAAACATCGTGACACGAGATTTTTATATATATAGAGATTACAAGATAAAAAAAACTTTTTAAATACAACGTTTTTAAATTTTCTGTTAAATCATATAAACTTGACTTGGCTAGCTTAAACGATCAAAAAAAAATGTACTTAGAAATAATGCTGAAATGTCATTTTGACATTCATATTGATTTCCATAGTAACGCACGTATATATTGATAATTTAGTTGCTAGGGCCCCAGACCCCTAGCAACCAATAATACTGGATTAGATTACGGAGTTATTCCGAAATAACTTTTCATACAAAACAGAATTAACTAAAAATGAATGCAATTCTACTTAAAGATGGCTAAAAGTATTTAAAAAATGCATTGGCATCGTGTTTTGATGTATTCTAAAAGTTTCAAATATCTAGCTAGTCAGGAAGTTAGTTAAAAATTGATTGCAAGATTTTTACCGAATAAACGACCACTGGGCAAATAAGAATACGACCTAATAAAAACATTGTAAAAAAATCATCTTTGTTTTAGGTTCTCACACAAAGTACGAGACTTCATAAAGAAAATGGGATTCCACCAGCTGACAAAATCTCGTCCAGTCAATTAGATGAAAATTGTATTAAACATATAAAAACTAGCATTGATGAAAGTCAACGAGACGTACTCAATTACTCCGAGATTGTTGTTGAAAATCAAAATATAACACAGGAGATATGGCTGAACAAATCCAAAGTGATTCGAATTAAATTAAACAAAATTTTATATTTCTCACAGAATTTTGTTTGTAGTAAGTGTTATCAAATTTTTGAATGCCATAATAAGCTTTGTAGTCATAAAATTACCCACAAAAAAATAAACCAATCAGATTCTGTTCTCTCTAAAGATGGTAATAAAAGAAAAATCGTTAAAAAGTTTAAATGCGAAATTTGTGAATATAAATGCAGTACATCTACTAAACTCAAATTGCACAAGAGACGCCATTCTGGTGAAAAACCATATAATTGCGACGTTTGTTCGTATACATGTACGACTCTAGGTTCAATGAAACTGCACAAAATGACACATACTGGCGTAAAGCCATTTGAGTGTAGTCAATGTCCATATAAATGTATAACATCTAATCTTCTGAAAATACATCAAAGAAAGCATGGAGATACCCCTTTTAAATGTGATGTATGTAAATACAGTTGTATAACTTCGCATGCATTGAAAGAACACACTATGATCCATACCGGAGAAAAACCCAATAAATGTGATGTATGTTCATACAAATGTACAACTGCGGGTAGTCTTATTAAACATAAAATGATTCACACTGGTGAGAAACCATTTGGTTGTGATGTGTGTTCTTACAGATGTATTAAGCAAGCGCAAATGAAAAATCACAAAATGACACATACAGGAGATAAACCATTTGAATGCGATGTTTGCTTTTTGAAATATATTACGTATACATCATTAAAAATACATAAAATGACGCACGAAGGTATTAAACCGTATGCATGTAAAATTTGCTCATACAAATGTACCAAACCTCATGATTTAAAAACACATATGTTTACGCACAGTGGTGAGAAAAATTACAAATGTGATATTTGTTTAAACGAGTTTAGTCGTCAATGTAGTCTAGCAAGACATAACAAAATTCATACAGGAGAAAAACCTCATAAATGTGTTGATTGTTCATATAAATCCATTACATCTGGTGAACTTAAGAGACATATTAAATCTACACACTCAAAATAATAAGTGATATTTTAGTTTTTCTATTAGCAGAAACAGTGTCAAATTATTGATTAAAAAATCTATTTGAATTAACCCTTAGAATGCTACGCAACGATATATCGTTGTTTTTGATAATGGCCAGAAATGCTAACAACGATCGTCGTTTTGCTTTTGATGCCTGAAATGTTAAGTTAATTTGGGAACATACTACTGTACCAGTGGTACGAAACATTGTTTATCTATTTTGTTTTATTGATGTGTAATATAACCCGATTCATATATGTTTTGTGAGTGGGTAGGTTTAGAACTTATAACTATTGTATTTTTTTTTCATGGCATCACCTTTTTTACAATAAAAACAATTCCAAATACAAATTTCAGTTTACCATATAAAAAATTATTTACAGTCAAATTCTTGGTGGAAGGACAATGTTTTATTTTATTTTATGCATTTGAAATAATGGGAAAGACTTTTACTCAACTCAGTGTTTAAAGTAAAGTGGATTTGTGCTATATAAAATTAGTTTCATTTATAAAAAAATAATGAAATGAAATCATTTGCAATACATATTTTAAATGGTCCAATAAACAAACACCGTGAAGTCCTTTTTCACAAATCACGCAATTACTTGCCTCGTTATCTATTCAAAACGATAAATTAATTACGATACGTGTTTTCATAATATTCCGATTTCGCAGAATCAATTAGAGTGGTAAGGTGTCTAAAAATAATACAATACTTTAATTTATCAACAATTATTGGTAGCAATCCTTGATCGGACTTTACACAACATCGTAGCAGCCAAAGGGTTAAGTTATTATATCTACTGTAAATTACTATTAATGAAATAAACCTACATTATGAAAAGTGAGACATATTTTATGGCCATGTTTATTGTGGATTTTTCTACTATAGATATAACATCATAAATTATCTGGTGTTAGAATTTAGAACGAAGCTTATCATAGTAAAAAAAATATTGAATGGTATGTGAAGTGTTTGGTTAGCAGATGGAGTAAGAAACAGGCAGAGTTGGTTGGTTGACTCCCAAATGAATAACTTAGAATTTGGTGCGTGAATGAAATAAACCCTGGTTTTATTATCTCCTTCCAAATAAATATTGATTTAATTATTACAGGTAAGTTTACAGATTATAATTTAGATAGTGAAGTCACGAGTATGCGTTCTGATGGATTTGTAACCCGACCTCAATGTCTGTATTTTCTTTTTAACATCGTCGACCCTTGCCTGCGGCTCCACCTTGATTAAAATCTCCAAAAGTTCCGCATACGCCAAGGACTTGGCATCACGATTCTTGTATAGTGGGCTGGTCGTCTTCCACAACGATGGGTTGTCTTTAAAACAATTAATAAAATCTTCCAAGAAACTTTTCGAATGCACTCGTAGATCTACCATTGTTGTTATCGATGTGAGATGTCCGAACACTTTGAATGACAGTAAAATAATGATGGCGCTGTCGTCCGTCGGCATAGATATAAATAATGTGACGGTAAAGCGTGGTGAACGTACGAATTTCAGCGGCTCGGCGAGTAAAATATCAAACATGTTTGAAATCCAACGAGCCTGGTCTGCGGATTAAAAAGTCCGCAGACCTGGGGTGCTCCACGCGAAAAAAAAGTCCGAAGACTGTAAATCGTCTGACTTGCGTGCCAATGGAGCGCCGGCATAAGCACGAGTGTCTTTGTGTCGAAGGTTACTTTATAATTATTTAAATTTTATGAAATGCATTGGCGAACTCTAATATGCTATACTGATTTTTGTAATCTATTTTTCATTGTAAAAGATTTTTATATATGTAGTTATAATAGCGTGTTACCCATATAATAGCATTTTTTCAAAGATTGTCTATGCTCAAAAAGTGTCACTTAGATGCTTTCAAATATTGATAAAAAAAATCTGACGTTTACCCAGGGAGTAGCGTCGTAACATAGAGCCAAAATACTGCTATCAGCTACTTGAATATTTTTGATAATCATGCTTATGAGGTTTATAGTGCAATGCATGATTCGTTTCGTAAATTATAAATAATTGATTTTGATTTGAACAATTATGCAGTTTTAATAATTGCGCAAGATTAATTTCATACAAACAACTTTTGTGCATATCATGGTAAATTATTTATTAATTTGCGATATTTGAATTATTATACTATTTTGCTAAATTAGCTTTCTATTCAAATTTGATTGACTCACATAAATCGCTTGTTTTGCAATTTTAACAATATTACGTTGCAAGATACATTGTAGTTATAAGTTAATGGTTTCCTGCCAAGTCATGCTGGATGGTAGGGTATTCACCCTACAAGTTTCCCCCTCACTCAGCGGACAAGTTATACTGGTGGATCTATTATAGTAACATTACACACAGAATAGTGTACAATGGAATACAAAAACCAGCTTTTGGCAGCCAAATAAACTGATCCGCTATTACATTAAGTCCGTGTGTAAATATTAGCTTGAAGACTCTTACCAAACATTTATTGAAAGCGTTATTATGTTTTTCAAAGAAAGGCCTACCTCCTAGACAATATCGTGCAATAGAGAGTCCTGTGTTGCAATATACAGCACTGCAACGTAAAATCAAATTGACTCTCTGAGTGTTTTTCAGTCGACACCCGGTCGACCTTCACTATTTCTGGTGAAACGTCCTGCACCGTATCATAATCAGTGAAGATCTTCATCAGCTATCTTCATTCTTATAGGTTTATTATTGTCATCCATAATTAATTTTTACTTATGTAAATTGTTTCAATAAACGGATTACACTAGCATTTTATTAATTATAGATTATATAATCAAATAAAAAGAACTTTTTATATACTTACAACGTTTTCAAATTTTCTGTTGAATCATATATAAACTTGACTTGACTAGCTTAAACGATCAAAAAAATGTACTTGATAGAAATGTCATTTTGACATGTCATATTGATTTCTTAGTAACGAATGTATATATTAATAATTTAGTTGCTAGGACCCCAGACCCCTAGCAACCAATAATGGTGTCGAAATAACTTTTCATACAAAACAGAATTAACTGAAAATGAATTCAATTCTACTTAAAGATGGCTAAAAGTATTAAAAAATGCATTGGCATCGTGTTCTGATATATGCCAAAAGTTTCAAATGTCTAGCTAGTCGAGAAGTTAGTTAAAAATCGATTGCAAGATTTGTACCGGACAAATAAGAATACGAGAAAAATACAAGAAAAACGTTGTAAAAAATACTAGCCAGAATAATAAATGTAAGAATATGTGTTTTTAATTTCCATATAAGTTCTCATTCAGTGCTCGAAATTGATAATTTTACAAAACGGTCTACTTTATATTGTTTTATAACTATTAAAGTACTTATTAACACACCATCACTTTATGTCGGTCGCTCAGTAGTGTGGTTGTTAAAGATTACAGCTTAAAAAATGAATGTATTATTTAAATGTTTTCAGGATCGAAGTGGATACACAGTATGGCAACAATAATTATTAAAAGAGATAATTTCGTGCACTAGCATAGTTGTAATTATATTATTCCTTGTTTATTAATAAATTACACTTGCGTACAACAAAAAGTAGTTCATGGAAAATGTTGAATCGTAATTGGAGAGAGTGAGAGTTATAATTAAACAATACCAAATTATTACTAAAAATAGTCAATTGCTCACCAAAGGGCTTCCGTTGAAGCCTATGGTTTGTGTTATCGAACACAATAAATTAACAATCCCTTAGGCTAAGGCCACATAGGCAGGTGCCTTGCTAGGTGGCTACGTGCTAGGTGACATAACCTAGCGAATGAGCCACACTGCACGCTTCGCGCCTCGATACGTGATTATGACTCACCTCGTGAGTCTCCCGGCGAACAAACGTGTTGGTTATTTTTATTGTGTCACCTAGTGATTTTGTCATTATTTATGGATTTTGCAAGATGGCGGATGTTTCTTCAGTTTGACAAACGTCAAACACCGTATATTTTGAGGTTATGAATAATGACACATGGGATGGATTGACGTTATGCACCAAAGTTCGAATTTGCGACTTTCGAAATTTTAAACTTAAATTCTCTGTAGAGAAGTAGCTTTCTCGTTAGTTTAATGAGTGACATCATTGTTGACTTGAGCGCTCCCAAATGTTAAATGAATTTGCACCTCAGCAACATATAAGCACGTAGCGTAAAATATGGCAGTAGAGTTTTAAGTAGACAAGCATAGCATCTAGCTCAGGATTAGCGAAGCACCTGCCTATATGGCCGAAGCCTTAGCGAAAGATACTGCGTAGCAACCGAATAAACGCTTTGTTGGCGCCAAAATTAATGTGAGGAATCGCCAAGTAAATGTGACGTTTCTGGACCGTTAAATGACGTGGCTTTGGGTCTCGTGACAACTTCCGACTGCTCACGACGGAGGACTGATGATGACTGAGCGCAACTCATAACCGATCTGGACTGAATTGGTTTACGCGCTAATTATGTCCTAACATTATACTTAATACTATAAAACTTATATCTATGAACATACATAATTTTGAAAAACAGTTTCTGAGAAAATATAATAAGTATAACCAATAGAAAAATCTTTTTTTGAAAAAAGTAAGCCATGCCGGCAGGAAATAGAACCCTGCATCTCACGGGTTTACGCCCCATCCTTGATTTAGAAGAACACTGATGAGTGAGTATTAAGTGTGGCCAATAGTTAAAATTTGTCGCAATTTGTATGTCACCGCGTAGCATACCTAGAGGTAACGCGCGGATGGCGTTTTTGCGGTTAGACTAACTAAGGATCCATAAAATGTCACATACCGCTGAAAAAACCATTTAAATGTTACGTGTACAACATCTTAATTCTCACAGCTCGGCAATTTACTTAGCAACTTATAAAATAATAATTGCAAAAGAAAAATAGTTAAAGTTTGTCGCAATTAGTACGTGGCCTTGTAGCATAGAGGTAAATGCAACGGACGGGGCGTAAACCCAGGAGATGCAGGGTTCGATTCCCTGCCGGGGTGGCTTACTTTTTTCAAAAAAAGATTTTTTCTATTTGTTATAATATATTTTCTCAGAAAGTGTTTTTCAAAATTATGGAACATTCTTAAAAATCTTGTGAATTATGCATTGAATAAAAAAAATAGTTAATTATATCTATGACTCTCTCCTCTAAACTATAATGTATGGCGTTACATATATATGCCATATCATTTAATATTAAGTTCTATAATTATTAAATCTAATTTCTTATTCTACTACAGGTAAATTATAGTATTATGTATGATCATTCATCTTGTTCGTTCGCACAGCACAATCAATCACACATACCTACTATGAAAATTATGACAACATTTTATTGCATTATTAGAGCGACGTTTGCATTCATAGACATACATTCAATGACATTAATAATGGACAGCGCACTCAGTACAGTAGCTAGCAAGTAAATTCGCGCATAGCGACATGTATAGGTAGACGTCACGTGACAAAATTTCGCAATTTCGATTATGCGATATCACGCATCGGGAATTTATAGCAATATCACTTTTATTGTAATGGCGTTAGAACAGTGTTTCTAGTGTCAATGTTCATTTGAGCGAACAATATTGATACTAAAATATAAATTACGCTATTTGGCAGACCCGACAAAAAGCATCGGGAATTTATAGCAATATCACCTTTATTGTAATGGCGTTAACAGATTATGCCATTCGGCCGACCCGATAAAAAAATGAGTGTCATTTTTTTCCAGATGCTATCCATATTATTGTCATTGCATACACTACACATTATAACACATATCTCTTGATAATGGCCTCTGCAACTGGCCCGAAGCGTCGAGAAATAAAGGAAGAAGTACACGTGGTATAAACCCAAGAATCTATTACGATACTTACTTCTATTGTTTTAACGAAACCCTACAGAAGCACACATGATTAAACAAAAAATAAGCTTAGTTTTTACTAATTCAAATGAAGTACCCTAAGTACCCACATCTTCTTCGCTCCATTCCATAAAGAATGATATAACATTACGAAATCTAGTATATAGTTACACATTATAAAAGCCATTGATTTTTTAATTAGGTACGAACGAATTTACGTTGACATGAACCATTTTTAACAATAAAGACAGGTATTGGGCGCCATTTTACATATCTCGGAGTTCTAGGGCTAGCTCGGGTGGTTTGTTTTAGAACTTCCGATAGTACAAACTTAAAATTAAACTGGTTCGATTTAGTAGTCGAGAGTCGGGACAGGTCCAAGAACATTTAAACTTTAAAAGAGTATATAGTTAATAGACATATATGTTTATTTTAAGGAGCTTTACCTCAAGACCTAAACAAACGAATCATGAGCGCGAATGAGAGAGCATTCGGCACGCTTATATTCTCCGCAATATGCGTCAAGAGAATGATAGAATTTCTCATCATCATCATCAGGGGCGCGACAACCCGGTGTGGGTACTGGCCTTTTCCAATAGCTCTCTCCACCTGTCCCCATCCAGTGTGGCCGCTTTCCAATTCGATACCCCCAGAATACGGCAGTCACTGGCAGCTCCATCCAACCAGCGAATCTTTGGCCTCCCTCTTCTTCTACATCCTATTGGATTGCTGGACATCACTCTCTTTGCCGGTTCATTGTCATTTATACGGTGCACATGGCCTAGCCATCGCAGTCTTCCAATCTTAATTGATTGAACTGCGCTGCAATCTTCGTACAGCCCGCAGAGCTCAGCATTATATCTTCACCTCCAATTGGTGCCATCCCTGTTCGATCCATATATACGGTGGAGAATTTTTCTTTCTACGGCGAATTAAATATATTTTGTACACATCGCCGATAAAAATATTGATTTGAATGACTCCATTCATTCAAAAACTGTGAGCACGTATTGCTGAATTTTATTGATTATAATTATGTTAAATATAATATATTGGTAATTATTTTTAGTTAATTTAGTAGACAATATGGTTAACTAAGTAGTGTCTAAATTTGGTAGCCGTACTGAGAAGCAACATGGTGGTATAACGTTTCATAGTTAAGTTAATAATAATAATATTGAGGTTTTACAGTGCGTTATACCAGCGCCATCTTTAGATTAATAGAGCCTGAGCATATCTTTTTGCACAAGCAACGAGTGGTCCTCTGTTCAGCAGTCAAAATCAGATCCCAGATTGGTTGACATATTAATTCGCCCTTTCTTGTTTCAAATTGAATTATAAAATATAATGTTATTCGTCAGCTGTCAAAACCAGACTAGTCCTTCACAAAAAAACCGGTGGTCATATCGATTTCCAAAAAATATGTAGCATTTATCTATGCATTACATTTTGTAGAATGTGTGTTAATGCTAGTGCATTATTCATCATGTTACTTGTCTATCCAAATCAAACCTTTCTCTGTGTGAACACGACAAACGCGTCAGTATGAGCACTCTATAGAACAATGACAGGTCATCCATAGATAACAAGAGGGGGGTAAAAAGTAGGATCAGTCGTTATGAATGTATCGGCTTTCTACTTGAGTCGGCAATGGTTATACGCAAGAAACTCGGCGCTATATACTTAGCTGAACAATACACACTATTTTATATTAATACTCTTGAGGCTTTACCCTAATATATAGGTTGTAATGTCATTTTAGCTGATCAATAATCATTTGTATACACAAAAACCATATTATATTTCGCTACTATAAAGAATTTACAAGACATTAAGGACTTAGAGCGGAATGGACAATCTAAGATTTCGATCCTAAGGATAAGTCGCCGAAAAGCATGACTTAACTATAGACAATCCTGAGTATATAGTTAAGGAATTCTTAACCATAGACTACTTTTGTTATGAACACGCCCCCTTCTGTATTACCATTTACCACTGACAGCTGCTGTCAAAATAAATTCGCATGTCTATAAAACAGTCCATACACTCAAATTCATTTAACAATGTATCTCAATATGGATATTGATAGTGTTAATTCGTTTGGCATGTACTTGCAGAATATTATTTTACTTTTATACGCCAGCCCGCAGAAATACAAAATGCCAGGTGATAGAATGACACTTGACGCTAGTGTTACAATGTTAAAGAAATATCTTGCGGTGCCTGTGGAATCACGTATAATGACTTATAACGGACATATAAGAGTATTATAATTAAATATTAATATGTATTTATAGTTATTGCTTTTATAAAATGCAGTTGTCATATTTTTGTCATCGTTTAACAATTATAAAATAATTTACCTAAACTATAGGAAAGAGAATTTTTAAATATGGTATTATTTTCAATAGAAATGATCTTAACTAAGGACAATGTTTCTGCTTTGTGTTTTCTGGTAAGGAAATTTTAGTTATGACAAATGTTTCTGCATTCCACTCTTTGTTATGGGTCTTCGTAATATTAGGTACTACAATTATTAAAGAATTTATTTTCAACACTGTCTCATTTACTCATCTGTCAGCAAAATTGTATATAATAATGACTTCAACCACGTCGCCAGATTTATATAATTATCTACAGAAACCCCCAAAAAACTAGTTCTCACTGGAAAAAAATCTAGTAGAGCCTCTTAAAATATCGGTAGATTCAGAATATAGGTACTTACACGAGAAAAAGTATAATCTTCTCCGTTGTATACGCGTAGAAGTAGATGGCTGCTATTTAATTAGCAAGCTTAGGCCATCCGCTCACGTGAATATTAAAAAACGACGAGACTGAAACTTCAGTATCTAGCTAACGTATTTAGATGGCGGCTCGCTGACGGCAAGACTGGAATCTTTCATAAAACAGTGGTACCAATATCAGTGGATTCGATGAAAAATCATATTTTCTTTCCAAAATTGGTAGAACTTAACTGAACTAAACAAGCAGTCAAGACGTCAAACGTTAAATATGGGCAAACCGATTTTTAATTTAAAACATGTGGCATTTGTTGAGAAATTAATACTCCTGCAGCCCTATGTTGTAACTTGTGACATGAAGTCACCCGACGACATGACGTAATTGTGACGTATGCTCAATACACGCATGAGGCGAGCCGCCCAATGCACACGGCTCACCATAGATATTATTATGCTGAAACACCTAGTTGTGTATCGGGACAATGAATAACGCCAGTATTAGACCAGCGTTAATTTCTCGAAGACTATTGACTCACTCCGGTAGTACGTCACAATGATGTCATATGACGTCATGTCGCCGGGCGACTTAAACTCACAAGTTACAGCATAAGGCCCCTGCCTATATAATTACAGGTTGCCAGAATATTCCCGTAAGGATAATACGGAAAAAGCTTAGAATGAAGTAGGAAAGACAATGGCTGGACAAGTTTCAGTAGCGCCGTGTGCGAAGCATCAGTCACTAGCCAGTTTATGAGATCCATCACCAACCAGTTCGTCAGATTTCAATTTCTGCGTGAGTGGATGGCCTTATTCAGACGCATTATACTTTTAAACTCTATTAAGATACCCTTCCAGCCAAAGAGGCATATTCGATTTATTCGATATTACACGGAGAAATAATGATTTAATTAATACTAAAGATGTACAGTTATCATTGTAGTTTCTACCGGTAAAAGAGCTCAGACATGACTCAGCCAGTCTAAAATAGTATTAAAATGCTACTCATGGTGTTATCCAGCTACTCTATGGTATCTGCAGTTACAACATTTGACTTAATGGATTTAACACCACTATGTGTCAATACGTGCCTCTGCAGTCTATCGGCTCTTTTGCATTTGTAATCGCATAAGCTGCACATAAATGGTTTTTTGTCACTGTGAATCGCTTCATGTTTTATCAAGTCTCCATTTTGTACGCATTTGTAATCACACAATCCACATTTGAACGGTTTTTTACCGCTATGAATAATTTGATGCCTCTTGTAGTTGCCGATCTGTATAGTTTTGTAATCGCATAAACTGCACTCAAGAGATTTTTCGATACTGTGACGCAAAATATGTTTCTTTAATGAGCTGTTTAATTTACATGTATAGTCACATTTATCACACTTAAATGATTTTACATCATTATGTGCCAGTGAGGTGTGACTCTTTAAATTGGCCGCTCTTTTGCATTTATAATCGCATAAACTACATTTGAATGGGTTTTCATCACTATGGATCATCTTGTGTCTAAGCAAGTCACCTTTTTGTTTGCATTTGTATTGACAAATGTCACACACAAATGGATTTTCGCCATTGTGACACATTTTATGTATTTTTAAGTAATTCGCTAGTTTACATTTGTAATCACATTGATTGCACTTAAACGGTTTTTCGTCATAATGAATCACTTGATGTCTTTTTAAGCGACTGCTTGTGTTACATATATAACTACACAAATTGCAACTGAAGCATTTTACATCGCTATGTATTAGAGCAATATGACTTTTTAAATCATCATATGTTTTGCATGTGTAATCGCAAGAATTGCACTTAAATCCCTTGTCATAGTTTGTAATGTCAGATTTCTTATCGTGGCTACTAGAAGACACGCTGTGCGTCAATTTGTGATCTTTTAAAAGGTTTTCAGCTGAGAAACAAGTAAAGCATACGTCACATACAAAATTCTTTTCATAAAATGATGCCCTAATCAATTTTAGACGGACTTCTTTTTCAGTTGCAGGAGTTAGTTTTTTCTGCATGTCATGTTCCTGAATTTGAACTGTGTTATTCACGGGCTGAATTTGAAACGTATCAGACGGTTTGTTCTGACAATGACGAACTTGCATATTTTTCAAATTCTCGTGTGATGTTTTTAATTTACTATTAGGTGCGACATTACAATCAATGTCGCATTGTACTGGAAGTATTGACAGGGCAGCGTGTTCACCGTAACCGATGTTGCTGTCGGTAAAGGTTATCTGAAAAGAAAAAAATAATATAATATATAACATCATATAATTTTTATGATCAACATCATCATCAGCCTGAATCTATTGTAACGTTATTATTCCCGGTCTTGTGAATAATATACGTTTTCGAACACTGGCAACTTCGTTGAAGATTGTGTTACATCGTCGGATTGGCAGGATTGCGCGGAAAAGATTTTTAAGTTGGCACCTTTCCTGCGCGTTGCTGGAGAAATGGGCATCGCAATGAAGTCAGTCTAGTTTGGATCGCGGGCGAGGAAAGACGTCGGACGGGCTGGCCGCCCGGCCACTAGCCAAGATGTCCACCACCTACGGTATTTATTGTATCATTTGTTTGAAGAACTAGATTCCTTATTCTTAAAATTTGTAATAACCACCCCCCGGTTACTCTGGTTGTGTTGATAGGTATTCTGGCATCTGGTTCGAAACTAATTTTGTAACTTTCATAATGTACCTCCGGCTGTGTCCGCGTGTATCCTTGTTGTTTTACTGGTTTCAATAAACTTGCTTTAGTGTCCATTTTGGAACATTCTTAAATGATCTTATTATTTTTCTTGTCCTGAATTGTCCCGTATATAGAAATATGCCAGGGGAGGAGTCAGGCAAGATGGCGCCCTCTTATACTATAATTAATTTATTATTTTCTTAATCCGAAGTGCTGGAACCTGGAAGATCTATAACCAAAAGACTACGTGGTAGTCCACGACCTACTATTATGTAGGTATTGTAATCCTACAGGGATGGAATCCTCATGTTGTACCGCCTTTATTGTTTTGTATTGAGCTAGGTCCGGATGTTTAAACGAATTATCGATATCTATTTAGAAATCTAGCGAGGTAGTTACGTTTCACTATCCACTGCTGGACGAAGGCCTTTTCAAGCTGCTTCCACTTTTCTCAGACCTGTGCGTTGCGTTGCCACGTACTTCTGCAAAAAATTATCATTTCATCGATCCGGCGGCCTCTAGGTCTACCTTGCGGAAGTTTTGTACTTCTTGGATACCACTGGATGACTAGATTTGTCCAACGATTGTCTCTTCTTCGAGCTATGTGTCCAGCCCATCTCCATTTAAGGCTTTTAATAAACTGTATTACATCGCAAACCCTTGCATACTTCCTTATCCACTCATTCCTCTTTTTGTCCTTTCACATTATGCCCAGCATGCATCTTTCCATATCACGTTGAGCTACCTCTTCTGGATCTGGATTTTTATTATAAAACTATTAAACCTCTCCTTCACATTTATTTCAACCAATATCTCAAGTATGCGTAGAAATGAAAATCAAGACTATCTTTCTTAACAAAATAATTACAAGATAAAAAGAACTTTTTATATACCACGTTTTTAAATTTCCTGTTGAATCATATAAACTTGACAATTCTATGTATTAATAAAAACTTTTCATTGTACTTAAGCGTCAATTACATTGAGCTACTTTACGAGCTATTTGTTGGTGAATTTACAATCTGCCTGTAAAGTCGCCCAGTGTTATCATCGAACAAACTAACAAGCAGATTGTAAACACTCTACCGAGAAAAGATGAAGCCAGTCAATTCTACATGCTACATGCCGGCGTGTGGGCCTACTGCATCTGCGCAGTAGAGCGCAGTAGCGACCTCCCGGTAAAAATACGAACTACGTTCTATCAAAATAGTCGCTGGCTTGTGGCTTCTCAGCGAATGGAAAGTTTTGTGTGTCGTCATCATAATCGCAGTAGCTGAATCGCCCGCTATTAAATTCGCCAACAATTTACAAACAAAAAAACAAACAACAACAGCTCGTAAAGTAGCTCAATAATTGACGCTTTAGATAGAAATACTGAATAAATATTATAGAATACAGAAATGACATTTCATATTGATTTCCATAGTACCGCACGTATATATTAATATATTACTTGCTAGGACCCACTTAGCAACCAATAATAGTGAGTAGTAAATATTACTCTTAAGAATTTTTTTCCAAAACATACAAAACAGAATTAACTGAAAATTAATTCAATTCTACTTAAAAATGGCTAAAAGTATTAAAAGAATGCATTGTTGTCGTGTTCTGATATAATATAAAAGTTTAAATGTCCAGCTAGTCGGGAAGTTAGTTAAAAGTCTTGGACAAACAAGAAAACAAATTTATTGCACAAGAAAATATCTGTACCGGACAAACAAGAATGCGAGCTAATAAAAACGTGGTAAAATAGTGTATGCATATTGTTTTGTGTTAAGCGAGAAAAAAACAATCCTGGATATCTACTCAATTACAAAGAATTATAAACTCTGAAAAATACTAGGACCAGTTAAAGAAAGCCTAAGGTGGGCGCATCTGTTTCAATGCTGATCTCTGCGTACAATTTAAGCCCAATATAGATAGTCAATGTTTTGATGGCGCGAAGACTCAGATAGACCTTTTCCAGGTGGCGCGTGTCTCACCGCGCTTTACCCCCGTTTCAGACGGGACACCGGTGTCGCGCTCGTATATAATAAGGAGGCTATTGTATTTGAATAAAAGGGCCTTTGTATTTTGTTTATGAACGCCCCGAGTTAATGAGTCAATGGATAGTTTCGCGATATAAATTTGAACATAAAACTGGCTGCGGTCATAAAAACATGTGTATCGGCGGCTTAAGAATGTAGTGGCCGAGGGAAAAGTGTACCGGCCACGCTTTGACTCATTAACTCGGGGCGTTCATAAACAAAATATAAAGGCCCTTTTATTCGAATACAATAGCCTCCTCATTATATAAAAGCGCGACACCGGTGTCCCGTCTGAAACGGGCCTTACGCTCGAGTACCAAATGTGTGCTGTGTTCATATAACACGTTACATTTGGCAGTCTGTGATGTAATCCACTTTTAATGGGCATAAAAAAACGAGCAGAGTTCAGCCGTGACACAAAGCTCATGATATTTAATATCAGCAAGCAAACTATATTCTCGGCATTGTACAACTTAGATTACGTAATTTATCACGTTGTCGAGAATCTAGCGAGTGCTTGCGCTTGTCGCGCGATAGATGATTCGCCGCGAGTACATATGGACGGCTCAATGAGGGCACCTGTACCTGGAAGTTTTTACGCACTAGTCAAATCACGCCATTTGGACAATGCCATAAACCGGTCACGTTATTAAACGTAATGGATCTAGAGAACTCTCCGTAACGAAGGAACCCATATTAAGAGACGGGGACGCAGAGAGGTTGAGTGTGACTGATTGGAGAGAGAGAGCTTAGATTAGGGTAATGCTAGCTTAACTAAATAGGTAAGTATTTAATTATACATATGAAGTACGTCGCGTGCATTTTACTTTGTCAACAAAACTGGAAATAATAAATAATAGAACATAATGTCGCATTCAGAGGTGGAATCCGAAGTACATGTCCCAGTCAAGAGAAGCGTAACATTATTGTTCATCCTTCACAAAGATCTAACGTGTCTTCAAAGAAACTCGGGTTTCTACAACGTGGTGTTGCAATACTCAAGACTCATCAATCGTAAACTTTGAGCGATATAGGAGCTCATGTAGCACACACTTCATGAACAACCGGCATTTGGATGTAACAGAATACAACATTATACTATCTCAAAACGTATTGCCGGTCACGTACTGCAGGTCTCACGTGACAGGAGGCACGAAACGTGGCGATGGACCGAGGGAAGAAAATAAATTTTAGTATGGTTACATACCTGATCATCTCTAAGTGGCCATTTTGTGTCGTCACCAATTTCTGGTGACGGTCTCTCGCATTTGATGACGCCATCTTTCTCTAAATCAGTTTCCGATTTAATATTGGTCAGGTTCTCAATAGGGTTCTGAAAAAAATATATTTTTATATTATCAGTCACAGGCCGGTGAGGAGATTTTAGCATGTATCTATCATAAGTCCAGAAGAAATTTCTTCGATGTCTTTATTTTAAGATATTTAGCTACCTATTTTCCTTTCGATAATTCGTCAAACGATTATTTTCCGACTGCCTTTCTACATGGCATGCTTACGTTTCACTCTCTTGAATCTCGTCGGTCTCTTCTGCTCTTGAAACACTTTTGCCTGTTTTTGCAAGGGACGGTTTCCGATCCTGTGGGTCTATTCTATGCTTATCGACCGCTAAAGTGATAAAGTGAAAAATATTATCAAACTTAGGGTAGGTTTGTATCAAAATATTAGCACTTATTGTAACAATTACACGAAGCCGGTTTTTATTGTTGCAATAAGTGCTATATTTTAACAGCACCTATCTTGCTGCTGTTAAAATATCGCACTTATTGCAACAATAAAAACCGGCTTCGTGTAATTGTTACAATAAGTGCTAATATTTTGATACAAACCTACCCTAAGTTTGATACTATTTATCAATTTAGTGTTCGATAAGTATAGAATAGACCCACTGGTGTCCTAATGAATTTTATGTATTTTTTTTTATTTACATGCGCCTGTCAATTACCTACGTGGTCGCAATTTATTCTGGATCGGAACCGTTTCCTCGTGTCAAGCCTATCAGACACCATTAGCGACGGGTGCAAGATTAGTAAATGCGCTCCTCAAAGACAGACATTTTCAGTAATGTACTTTGCATTTTGATTTTAAAACTTTATTTTTCTGTATAAAATTGTAAGATTTTTTGTTTTCAAAATTTTATTTTAAGTATGTTTTGATTTTTTTGGTTATTATTATTATTATTTTCTATATTCTCTTCTTCTCTCGTGTGAGGGTAATATTTGTTATAAAGTAAATCTCACGTTGTGTACCTACGTCTTGAATTTGGATGTCTTATGTCCACAATGTTTAGTTTTTTCTTAAATAAATAAATATCATGACATTGATAACCTTCATGTTTCCTCGCTACCTAGTTCATATTATATCTTACATAATAATAATAATATCGTGTGGTTGCTGCTAAAAGTTGGTAATTCGATAATTTAGGTATTAAGAGTTAACAACCGATTGTGTGTATATATTATATTAATATGTATGCCAGAAAAAAAATCAAAGTTATCCGATATAGTTATAGAACATGCACATAAAGCACAGAGAAATTAGCATTAATATGTCTGATTTTATAGGGCATGTCAAACTTTCAAATTGCAATGAGGTAGGTACTCTATAACACAATTTCGAGACTTACCAACCTTTGGCATGAAACATTGAAGTTATCGGACCTGCCAAGCCACACCCGCTGTTAAAAAGGCGTATCAAGGCACACTAGTTTTCACTGTGAGACATCAATTAGTTGTTATGACAAAGAATATCTCTGGAGCAATTCTCCAAGGCTGAAGTAGGTAGCCATGCAGTCAACTGTACTTTGTCTCAATTTACATGACTTAAATTAAGGGTACTCATAGAGGAGAGATGTCACAGAGATTTCAGGCATTCAAGAGATGTGGCTGTATAGATGCAAACTCAAACTTTCTTGGATTGACGAGGTAACAAATGTTGACGTTTTCAAACGAATTGGAAATGACCAAGAAGTTAGAAGTACCATGTCGTACCAAAACCAATAAACTACAGTGCCTCAGCCACATTGAGAGGATAAAAGTACAGCATTCCCCATTTTGTCACTAAAGGAAAGATCAATGGCAAACGTAGCAAAGAATGACGCCATATTTCGTAGGTAACTCCGCCGAACTGTTCCGGGTAGCAGACGTTTATCGTCAAAGCAAAGATCGCTTTAACGGTAGCCAACCTCTGTTAGGACCCCTGACAGGTGAGCAACATGGCATCATACACCAGGCCGACCAGTAAGTATAGCTCTTCTTGGCCACGGACAAACCATTACATAAATACATTATGTGATAGTTGTCCAGCGGTTAAATTGAGTTTCGTGTAATTAGTATTGAAGGAAAACTAACCTCAAAATCAGCATCGTCGACATTCTCTTGTTTTATGTAAATTTGGGTTTCCGAACTGCTTGGATGGCTTATCGGAACATTAATCCAAACAACACGCTGTGATTGACCTTCTAACTCGGATTCGTCTTGATTTATTTCGCGTTTAATATCCATTGTTAGTCGTTTGATACAGCGAGCGACCAAGCGTCAAAAGGAAAACCATCACCTATTTTGACAACCATAAACCATAGACAACAAGTAATTGAAACGGCATTGCATTTTTTTTTTGAAATACCTACAGTTTATCTAATGAAACTAAATTTTTGTTTGATTGTTGGAATTTCCTTCTTCCAGAATTAGATCAATGATCTTTTTGTAGCTTTCCATTCCACATTATGTAAGTATGTACAATAATTATAAATAGCCAGTTTACACGTCATGCATTGAATTACTACTGCTGCCGAACTAATGATCACGAACACTGATGATGAACACAAAAGATAAGTCAGTACAGTGCGAAATCTTTATCTTGGCGGCTTGGAGAACTACATCCCCTCTTCTCGTTTTACAGTACTTTCAATACTACTTCGAAATCTAAAACCATAGGCAAGACACAACACGAGCGTCACCGCCACAGGTCTCACGTTAGAGATTTCGTCGTTATAAGATTGGTTTGTCGAAAATCCGTTTTTGTCGGAATCGACCTTTTAATGCAGAATGATTTTTTGTATCTCAATGGACAAGAATCATCGTTTTCTTTAAATTGCTTTGTAATGAAAACTGCATTCATATGCTGTAAAAACAACAATTTAAATACATCCATGTATTTAAATATAGGGTAATGTAATTTGTTTTTCATCTCCTGAACATTTTATATTATTATTTGGTCTATTCGACAACTAACCTAAAGCCAATGACATATCTAAAGCGATGATTTCGCAGTCTAGGTACAAAATGTCCTGCTGTAAGTATGTACATATTTCCATACATAAATAAAATTACGCCTATAAAAATTATTCCTTTTGCTAGCTTAGGTATGTACGTACGTTACTATTTTTGTTATAAATTAGCTTGTTGTGACGTCTCGTGGGGGTATGCAGGACGTCATCCGTTCCATAGGGGCATGGCCCCCACAAGGGTGGGGCTGACAGGGCTCTAGACCGGGGGCTCTGACTCAGGAGGGGCCCGGCGTGGTGACTCGACCAGCAGCGCTCGAAATGGAAAAGTTTGCGAACCGGAGCGCTCGACAGTTTCTTAAGATATTCACATAGTTATCAAATTTTATGCGTACTTTATAAAAAAGGGTATTACATTTTCTGATATATGGCATATCTAGCTCAGACGGTCAAATTATTTTTGCCAAGAGACGGAGCGATAATTTTACCGATTTCACGAACAGAAACGGCGCTCCGGTGCGCTCCGGTCCATTTCGAGCCCTGTCGACCAGATAAGTGAGATAACACAATATCACAAATTTGCTCTCATTGTAAAAATGTCGCCTTCAATAATGTTATTATTTAAAATTATGTATGTGCTTGTACGATACAATTTTGTATACTCGACAAATCCACAATTCAAATGAATGTACTATTAAAAGATACAAAAAAACACCAAATATACACTTTAATTTTACCGCGTACACCATTTGGAAAACGCTACTTTAGAGCATTACAGTGCCTTTATCCTTAGCGATAGGTAGGGGGGGCGCCTAAAGCCTGGGGGCCCGCTTCAAGATGTGGGGGCCATGCATAGGGGGGACATTATAAAAGGTTTGCGTATCAAGGAACATAATACAAATATTAAGAATATTTTGCGGATGAATGCGGCGCAATAAAACATTATTCATTATATGATAGTATGTTATGTATGCGTTATTCTAATATTATAATTATATTATGGCAATACTTTACTCTATGGTAATGTCCATAAAAATTATTGTTTATGGCGATACAACCATAGTATATGCCGGACAAACGCACACGCGTAAAAATGGACGTGAAACTTGAACCAGATGAAATCGCCTCTGATGCAGAAGATGCAGAAGAGCAACATTGGTTTGATGTACCTATAGTCAATTCAGACAACCAGAATTCCCACACATATATTATTAAACAAGAGATCTGTGACGATGTCGAAAGCACTTTTAAGGTTAGTTTTTTAAACATTTTATGCTACCTATGTCAATAAGTTTTAATTATTTTCTGCTGATTTGTATGACTAAAGCCGAAGGGCCTTTAGACCTACCTGTCCAAGGGCAGATAAAAACATTTGCCGACGCTAAATATATTTTTATTCACTTAGTAAAAATCAAACAATCCTTGCAACCAACCAGCGTCATCTTTAAATTAATAAAGCCTGAGCATATCTTTTTGCATAAGCAACGAGTGGTCCACTGTTTAGCTGTCAAAATCAGATCCAAGATTCCTTGACATATTGATTCGCCCTTTCACGTTTCAAATAATTGAATTATAAAAAAATCTCAAATCAAATATAATAACTAACAGTGTTATTTATAAATAATATACATTGTTACCTGTTACTAATCAGCTGTCAATGTCAGACTAGTCCTTCACACAAAAACCGGTGTTAATATCGATTTCCAAAATATATGTAGCATTGATCTATGCAATACATTTGTAGGTGTGTTAATGCTAGCAATAACATTAATATGGACAAAGCATCTGGAAAATAAAATGACACTCACTTTTTTGTCGGGTCTGCCGAATGGCATAATCTGTTCTAACGCCATTACAATAAAGGTGATATTGCTATAAATTCCCGATGCTTTTTGTCGGTCTGCTAAATGGCATAATTCATATTTTAATATCAATATCGCTCGCTCAAATGAACATTAATACTGAAAACACTGTTCTAACGTCATTAGAATAAAGGTGATATTGCTATTAATTCCCGATGCGTGATATCGCATAATGGAAATTGCGAAATTTTGTCACATGATGTCTACCTATGCATGTGCGACGGTCGCTATGCACGAATTTACTTGCTAGTTACTGTACTGAGTGCGTTGTCCATTAATAATGTCATTGAATGCTAGTGTATTATTTATCATGTAACTCATCTATCCAAATCAAACCATTCCCTGTGTGAACGCGACAGACGCGTCAGTATGAGCCCTCTATAGAACAATGACAGGTCATCCATAGACAACAACGGGAAGGGCGGAAAAAGTCGGACCAGTCGTTGTGAATGTATCGGCTTTCTACTTGAGTCGGCAATGAACCAACTCATATATTTCATTCGTGATAATCGTTTACAGTAGGTAGCTATCGAATAAATTCCTTTGATAGGGTTTTTTCTGCCAGTTAGGTTATTTTTTTACCCCGTCATATTTTTGTCAATGATAGTTGGCAGCGTAGCTTGTATTTAATATTATAGGTATCACGTGTGGTCATCGTCTCTTGTTGACTACGTTCAAATTTCTCCGTATCACAGTTCACCGTGATCATCGGAAATATATAGCAGTCATAGATTAAGGCTATACTTCAGTTGAGGCATGGTCTAAAACAGGGGGGGGGGCAAACTTTTTGGATGGAGGGCCAAATTCAAAATGAGCGGCGAGCCGCAAGTAAATTACCATTTTTAGATCTATTTATTATCACGAAAAATAAACATTACAAAAAAATTAATGAGAAGAATGAAACTGTTGTACATTTTTTAACATTTTTTTTTAATTCAGGTGTTAATTTTGTAGTTGATATTCTCAGAACTGCTTGTAAATGGGTATCGGAGACATTTGATCGTAAAGAAGTTTTATTGAGGTTCATGATAGAAAATGTTTGTTCACATATTATATAGGTTGATCCAAAAATAACGAACATTTTTCTTGCATAATCTTTAAGTTGGTCGAATTTGTCTGAATTAAGGGCATTGTAAAATTTGGAGATTTCTTCACGACGATGCAATTCTCTTAAATCAGTGTCACACTGCAGATCAATAATCTCAAGTTGTAGCTCTGTCGGTACACTATTAATATCTGTTGAAAATGGATCGCATACTATTGCTAAACTTGTCTCAATTTTTCGGAAGTCACCAAATCTTTGTGAAAAAACGTCATTCAGAGCTTTAATGATTTTACCATAATATTCTTCAAATATATATTCTGGTATATTCAGCAACTTCAAAGTTGGAAAGTGGTCCACGTTGTTATTCGATATTTGTCGAAGGAATAACTGGAGTTTTAATTGAAATCCATTCAAACTTTTACCATATCATGGGCATATATTTTTTTCCTTGAAACGCGGAGTTAAAAGTATTTAAATGTGTCACGAGTTAAACGTAGAAAATAGTGGTTACATAGTGTGAGACGAGACGCAAGCAAGACGTACTGAGATAATAGATACATTTACGAAAAAACAAATTCTTCAAATTTTTATCACTATTTTTTTTAAAAATTATAAAAAAAATATTCGTTATCAGAAGTACAATTAATGATGGCGGGCCACAAAAAAATACCCGGCGGGCCGCAGTTTGCCCCCCCCCCCCTGGTCTAAAAGGATCGTGGCTAGGCGATGCGCGGATTGTGCAAATGACATATTATAATTTGTCATAAAAATCCAACATGCGTCCATTTAATGTTATGTTTATTGTTAACTACTAATAATAATAGTATATTCATTGACATGTTTTCTTTTTTAAGTACATACGTAAAGTTTTTTAGTCATATTTACACTATTTAAAAATATTTTCATCTGACGCCATGACAAAACAAATCGACGTGCGCACACTTCTACTGACGGTCTCCGATTGGTGAGTCCAGGCGACGAGTGAGAACTTTCGTCACACCTACTGTTGAAAATTCTTGTCTAACTAAGTCACTCAAAATATATATTATTAAAACTATCGGAATACAAGGAAAGTGTAAATATTAATATAATTTCTGAATAATTCCAAAGTAACTTCGTAAGTAGGTGCTTGTAAGTATCAAGTCGTAGCTATCAAATATCTGATGACAATAAGTGTTATTTTCAGATTATTAGATATCAATTAAATCAAATGAATGTTCTCATTGAATCTAATCAAATTTGAACATTACATACTATCTGTAATGTAATTTTTTTATCTCAATTCTCTTTCCGTTATAACAGCTCACAGTTAACTGTGCTACAGTGAAAAGTAATACGTACAAGTTACATGTATCCAAATTTCTCAGAAGGCATTCTAAGGATAACAAAATGGAAGGTGTCCTCGAACAGGGGTCTATATAAAATAACCAATATTTTACAGGGGAAAGGAAACACTTAAATAAATAAATAAGAATTTCAGTGATGTATGGTTATATTTTTACCACGCTTTTATTAGCTCGTATTCTTGTTTGTCCGGTACTTAGACTATAGATACATCTAAACGCCACCCGTTGCATTGCTAAATGAAGCCGCGTGCCTTGCGTTTGGTTTGTGGGTGAGCGAACGCATTCGTCTACAAATGTTCGAGACCATAGACCATTTCGCTAGTGCTCGCCCAATGTGCTCGCACTAGACGCTCAGAAATAAAATATAATTTTCTATTTTTTTACGTTATATAGTATTTTTAAGCGGTCAAAATGCAACCATTAGATAAAGATATCCATAATTTAAGTTATTTTAAAGAAACACTAGGTCACTGATATTAAAATATATAATAAAATACAAATAAATTATCACGAACATGTATCAACTTACCTATGAAACGTAATACCATCTTCTTGCTTATCAGTACGGCTATCACATTTTAAGACGACACACAGAACCATCTTTTCTACTTAATTAACTAAAAATATTTACCACTGACTTTATGTTTAACACAAAAATATCAATTTTAGCAACACGAGCTCGCAAGTTATCGACGCTATGTGAAGCGTTTCGCCCCGATTTGATGGCGATACTTTTGGAAACTAGATCACACTAAATGTAGACCTTTTATCTTACTCTAGCGCGTGTCGCAGAGATTGTAAGGGTGCCGAATACTTTCTCACTCGCACTCATGCATCGTTTTTGTTCAGGCCTTGGTCCGGTACTTACAGATTTTTTCTTGTGTGTAGGTACAGTACAAATTTTTTCTTGTTTGTCCAAGATTTGTATTGGACAATTGAAGATTTTTAACTAACTTCCCGACTAGCTAGACATTTGAAACTTTTGGAATATATGAGAACACGACGACAATGCATTCTTTTAATACTTTTGGACATCTTTAAGCAGAATTGAATTAATTTTTAGTAAATTCTATTTTATATGTTTCGGAAAAAAATCGTTAAAGTAATATTTACTACTCACTATTATTGGTTGCTAAGGGGTCCTAACAACTAAATTATTAATATATACGTTCGTTACTATGGAAATCAATATGAAATGTCAAAATAACATTTCAGTATTCTATAATATTTATTCAGTATTTCTATCAAGTACAAAAAAAGTATTTATTAATACATAAAATTGTCAAGTTTATATGATTCAACAGAAAATTATTTTAAAACGTGGTAAGTATATAAAAAGTTCTTTTTTTCTTGTAATTATTAATCATTGCCATTAGTTGCCTTAGAAATCATAGATGGTTACTATAAATCACTGAAATTCTTGTTGTTTATGTTTTTTCATTTCTCCTGTAAAATTTAGTTTTTGCATATAGACCCCTTTTCGAGGGACACCTTCCTATCAAAGCTACCAACCGTTTGAAAGGGGACAGAATTAAACTGAACTCTTCTTAAAAATGAGCGTCGTAAAAAGAGATTGATGTGTTAATAAATTTGTTTTTTTGTAAATCGTTTTTCAGAAACCTTCAACAAACTTAACCACTGTAAAATCTGAGACGGATTTTCAACGAGATGACTTCAAGGAAAAGTGTTTTGACAATACACTACGCCCGATAAACTATGCAGAACCTCAACCCAGTTGCTCTTATTCGAAATGCAGCCAAATTAACCAGGTCAGCGCCATCTTTAGATTAATATCTCATATAGAGAGATCTATTACTAGATCTGCTAGAGTCGGCAATGACCAGGTTCATAGTATTATGTTCAAATATATATATTTAAATTCCCATTTTGACCTAAGCATTAACGTGTCGACGTATAGGTACTGTTTTTCAATGTTAATTTATTTGGGCCCAGAGTATGGACCTAATAGGGTGAGTGTAGCTAACACCCATTTTTCGTAAAAACAAAAATCCGTTAGTACAACTCCATTCTGTAGAGTTCCATTTGTGATCTTAATAGGATCGAACATGATTTGCTTTGTGTCGATTTTCAAACCGATCTGTGATGAATATACTATTATGCAGCCTGTTGATTGAATCCCCTCGATTAGTTTTTTTTTAATAATTAAGTAATATATATATTTAAAAATACAGATAATTTGAAAACATCTCGCACGATAATACGACACCCGACGGGACTTAAAACTGTATCTGCTGGATTCGCGCCAGTATGCTTGTCTAATTAAGCAACGGGCATCTTAGTTAATTACGACGATTTTAACTGGTAGTTACATAAATTCTTATCGAATTTCGTAATAATGTTGGCTATCGGTTTTAGTATAATAAATTAACACATTTACTGGCGCGTTTGCATTAGATGGCCATTAGATACAATTGGCATGATATTTTAAAAGTAATTAACTGGTCAGCAGTGAATGTATTAAGGGAGGTATCAATAATCAATTCATTAATTACCACACCTAAGGTTACCTCACCCGTATCACGTCACACAACCATCTTGTCACGTTTTTTTTTATGCAATCACATTCTTCAGTCACGTGATCTCATGTCTCATTATTTTTTTAAAGAGGGATACAAATAACGCTTAACTGGAAAAATGTTTTTTTAAGTTGTCAGTATGGTTATAGCTCACATGACTTTTGACAGTTGAAATTAATATACTGACCGGACACATTAATTAATATAAATGTCTGCTTTCTTTAGATTCGTATATTCTCTACATATTTTACAGTTATTTTATTAATATTCGTGTTGTTTTCAGTGTATTCCTGAAACCTCTGTTTTGGCTAACATGACGAGTTTCGAATCGTTGAGCAGTATATTAGCAAGACAAGAATCGTGTGAAGAAATGCAAATTGACGAAGAAGGCATTAAAAAAGAATTTAGGACGATCTGTAGCATTGCTGAACGTGATCACATTAAAACAAAAGTCTCAGATCCCAAATTATTGGTAGCTGTTATAAACTTGGAAAAAACCTACTTTCATGAAGAAAATTTTGTGTGCGGTATTTGTTTTCAGATTTTTGCATCCATTGACTTAATAAAGCTTCACAAAGATATTCATAAAAGAGAAAATTTAAAAGATTGTCATTCTGATACACAAAATAATTTTGACTACACATCGAATTACAGTAATGCAAAGACACTTTCAATGAATTTCAATTTGAATGAAAAACTGTTTAAGTGTGCACTATGTGGGTATTCATGTATGAAATCATGCCACATGAAATCACACACATTGAGTCATTCTGATAAAAAGCAACTCAAATGTGTTGATTGTAATTATTCTTCAATGCGGTCTTTTGATTTTAAATTACATACAATGATCCATTCTGGTGAAAGGCCATTTCAGTGTGAAGTTTGTAACTACTCGTGTAAACGGTCTTCCGATTTAAAATTACATAAAATGACCCATTCTGGTGAAAAACCATTTAACTGTGATGTATGTAACTACTCGTGCATACGGTCTTCTGATTTAAAATTACACGAAATGATTCATACTAGTGAAAAGCCTTATAAATGCAATCAATGTGACTATACGTGTTTACAGTCAAGTAATATGAAAAAACACCAAAACATTCATTCTGGTAAAAAACCATACAAATGTTCTGAATGTGATTTTTCTTGTGTACAATCTGGTAACATGAAATCACACAAAATTACCCATTCAGGTGTAAAACCTTTGAAATGTGATAAATGTAGTTTCTCGTGTGCTCGATCGGATAGCATGAAAATACACAATATGACACATTCTGGTGAAAAGCGATTCAAGTGTGTTGAATGTAATTTCTCATGTATTACATCTAGTGGCATGAAATCGCACAAAATGACACATTCTGGTGAAAAACCATATAAATGCGATGAATGTAATTATTCGTGCGTACAGTCAGGTAACCTGAAATCCCACAAAATGTCTCATTCTAAAGAAAAGCCACTTAAATGTGATCAATGTGCTTTTTCGTGTATAACATCTAGTAACATGAAAATGCACAAAATGTCTCACACTGGTGAAAAACCTTTTAAATGTAATGAATGTAGTTTTAGTTGTATTCAGGCTTATGGTCTGAAAAGACATAAACTTACTCATAAATCAAAAAGCAAAAATGAAAGAACATGAGAATTGCGCAGGGCTATATTATTTAATATTAATAACTTTTAACTATATTGTCTAGATGATGGTTTTACATACACTTATCCCCGTTTCAGATGCGACACCGGTGTCGCGCTCGTATTTAATAAGGAGGCCTTTGTATTCGAATGAAGAGGCCTTTGTATTAGGTTTATGAACGCACAGAGCTAATGAGTCGACGCAGAAATTTCGCGATATAAATTAGAACATAAGACTGGCTGCGGTCATAAAAACATGTGTATCGGCGGCTTGAGAATGTAGCGGCCGACGCATAAACATAATACAAAGGTCTTTTTATTCGAATACAAAGGCCTCCTTGTTATATACGTGCGCGACACCGGTGTCCCGTCTGAAACGGGCCTTAGCCTTTCCCCAGATATATTGTAATGTAACTCATACAAACAAATTAAAATAAGCATATTTTATATGAAAGGCTTTGATTTAACTTCTCCCTTCCCTCACAAAACTACATTGACGTAAAGTCATATTTAAATTATAATAATAAGTTTAATAACTAATGAAAGCAAAATATTTTTACAGACACGATCTGTAACGTGATGTTCTAGGTCAGTATTGGGGTAGTTTTGCCATCAGTCATTTTATAGTTTTGGGTCTTAATAAAAATTCAAATTTTTTAAGTTGGCACAAGCCAGAAAGACACCACCATCTTGGAAAAACAGCACAAAACCAAAAGTAGGTATCGCGTTAAAAATTGTTATTATTTTTGTAGAAAACATAATTCTCTACAACTTTTGCCTGACATATTATGCTGTTATATACATAATTCATATATTAATTGTTATATTCATATACATAATTACAAATTGAAAGAATACCTGTTTCAATTATATTTTATTCACAAATTTTAAAGACAAAGTACCTAATTAATTAAAGATAATATTATAAAAGATATTTAAATACACAAAAAATCTATGAAGCTCTATTTAACACTAAGCCAATGAGATTTACCAAGCTATTCTTTTTCTTTCTTTGTCCATATCCGCCCCTTAACTGGAGCATATGGACACCACGCGGCGCCTCCAAGAATCTCTGTCGCTCGCCAGTCATCTTGCTTCGTTCCAGGTCAAACCAGCATCCCGTAGCTCCGCCGTATACACTCTGTAGATTGTATTTAGCGGCCTTCCAGGTCGCCGGAATCCGGTCGGCTTGAAGAACAGGCAAGCCTGGTTAAAGTTCTCTTCTGGCATCCGCAGCACGTGGCCGAGCCAGGTCCAACGTCGCATCTTCACTCTCAGCGTGATGAGAGGCTGCTTGGTGCGTTCTCTTATCTCCTCGTTGCTCCTAAAGTCATACCACCGCACACCCAGTATTCGTAAACAGATGTTTGCGACGAATACGGGGTGTGCGGGTGGTATGACTACCAAGCTATACAGAAGATATAAATATACTAAAACGTAGTTTGGTAAATATTTTATATTATACCTAGGTACCAATATATTTTTCACCCGACCATGTCCGATTCTAATAAGATCGTAATAATTATGGACCCTCCACAGAGTAGAGGTGTGTATTAACAGATTTTTGATTTTACGAGAACTGGATGTCAGCCACTTACATAACTTATTAGGTCCATATTCTGACTCATACACAAATTGAAAAAAAATATATTGTGTACTTGCCAGGCCTATTATTTGGACCACGGACCGACGACGTTATAGACCGACGCTTAAGCCGCGTGGCCATCATCGGTATATTAACAATGTAAATACCTAGTGATATTCTTCATAGCTAGATCCTGTGTGAGCTATCTTTTTCGTTCCCTTGTGATACAGCCTACCACCATACAATGATTTTATTCCAATAAAGTTTTCCTTTTAAGGTTATGGTCTTTGCAACAGCATCCTCTTTTTAAAAATAATTTTAGATGTTTATTTAAATAGGTAGGTACAGGTTCTTCCGGAAAATGGTAGGTATCTATACAATTTGCTGTTTCCTTACCTACCTACCTATATGAAAAGAGCAGACAACTATAATACTTAAGACTACCTATACTTCAGCTGAGGCATGGTCTAAAAAGATCGTGACTACGCGACGCGTGTGGAACAAAACATAATTTGTCATAATAAAAATTCAAAATGCGTCCATTTAATGTTATGTTATTATTGTTATATTGGTAGGTAATAATAATAATATATAAATTGACATGTTTTCTTTTTCGAGTACATGCCTGTCGTTTTTTAGTAATCTTAACACGATTTAAGAATATATTCCTCCGACGCCATCACAAAACAAATTAACGTGCTCACATCTCGACTAAGTAAGTATCTCTCGCAGATTGTGCAAAGTGTGCGAAATTTCGTTTCACCTATTGTTGAAAATTATTTACCGTTTCACTGATTTATGCTCTGAATACATAAAGAAACAAAATAATATGTCATCGATAGCTTTTTCATATTATTTGAATCATTTAGTAGAGTTGGTTAAAGTAGGTACCTACCTAAACATAAGAAGTCGCACACAGTTTCGATGACACGTCTTACCACCACATATTTTTATTGTCTTGTACAAAAATTAGTGTTCTCGATATTTTCGTACGGTCATGGACCCTAAGGACAAGGAACCAGAGGGCAATTACCTATGAAGTTTTGTGTCGGCATAGCACAGAAGAACCTGCATAATATAATCATTCAAACGTTCAAAGCAAGGGAAAGACACTTGAAAATATTATTATGTAGGTACTAACACGCTTTCTACAGTTGGACATAATCTCATTTGGCGCGGACTGGATCATCTGGAGGGAATATAATTATTACAAACTGTTTCCTTCAGTTATGATTGTTCAATTTTAATTTCAATTCAATTTTAATTTATTTTGCATATTGTGGACATTACAAATTATAAGTTTAAGACGTTCACAACATGACATTTAGAAACAAAGAAATATTATTAAAACAGTATAACATTATACTGTAATTATACAATATTAAGTATTATAAATGTACAGTATAAATGTGTAAATACAAAAAATATTAAGTATATAGGTACACGGAAGTACACCGGATGAGTTAAGCAGACCCTATTTTAAGAATTTATAAAATAACATCCAACTATACTCATTCTCACGTAGATGGAATATATCAACATCCGAAGCAATTTGGTTGAACAGAGTTATTGCCCTCCCAATTGGCATCACCAATGGCAGGTTAGTTCTGCTCCTCGGGAGAACAAACAACTGATGCTACCGATTTCTAAGACAGTTATCAGGGACACACAAGTCAATATTACCAAGAATGGCAGAGTTCTCATTCACACCACGTATTAGTCGAAAAAAATACCTGGCCAAATATTGATATCTTCTAGCACTTAAACTTAAGTATGTAAAAAGAAATTTAAGATAATTCTAAAGGTACTTATTATAAGCTATGTCTTTGACCATTCAAGTGTGATAAACATCCTACGAATAATGATTGCTTTATAATAATTATTGACCTAAGAATAATATAGTGTTTTTTTAAATACGCCATTTCTTTTGGCATTCCCCAGTGGTTCAGCTACAACATACGGCCGTAGCCATAAATTGACAAACTGAAACTGAAGTAAGGAGCAATAACATGTTAACGCGCGTGTTTGAACATGTACCTAACCGAAAAAATCTTTTTTTTTAAACGGTTTTGACCATCCATTTTGACCTACGCTGAGCATGTCCCCCTTAATAAATGCAATGTTTTTTCAGGGCACTGAAACGTACCTTGCTAATGTAAAATCTGAGGTTGATTCTCAGCTAGTTGATTTCAAGGACGAATCTGTCGAAGACAAAACAAACAAAATCAGTTATGAAGATCCACAGCCTAGATGTTCATTATCAAAATCCCACCCAGTAGAAGAGGTAAGCAGTTCCAAGATATTTGATTTATTTGAATTAAATCTAAGTAATTGTGATCATAAGGTAATACGTATTTTAAATTCTTCTTCTTCTTCATTTGGTGCCGACTCGTAACGTGAGTTGTCGACCAATTTACAGTACACCTCCCCAAAATTGCCAGGTCGTATCCAAGGCCTGAATAAAAACGGACCATAAGTGCGAGTGAGAAAGTATTCAGCATGGTTATATTCTCCGCAGTATGATTTAGAGTAAGACAGAATTTCTACGGCTGAATTAAATATTTTGTCACCGGTAAATATTGGTTTGAATGACTCCATTCATTCAAAGACTGCGCGTATTGCTAAAATTTATTGTTCTTGTGTTAAATATTAAGTTAGTGGTAATAATTTTTAGTTAATTTAGTAGAAAATATCGACCTTGTTAAGGCGAAAAGGCGTAACCGACACAGAACACATTTTACAGGAGAGGCAAAAAAGTTTTTTGAATGATTTTGGTTTAATATTAATAAAAAAAAATAAGCACAGACATTGGGTGCATGATGATTGATGATTTGGTGTAATATCTTCTCGATCTACTAATAGTTAAAGAAGTTATTACAGAAAATCATTAAAATTGAGGGTAAATGCTTTATTCCTAAAATTTAAATTTAAAGGAAGCCCAATTACATCCTGAATTTAGATAATAAATCGGCATTAGGCTTACTCCCTTTTTACAGAACGTGTATTTAGTTGTATACATTGTTAATATCTAATAAAATCATTTTACGAAAAGTCGAGGGTGACGCCCTTTTTCCTAAACTCAGTCGATATGGTTAACTATGTTGTGTTTAAATTTGGAATCTGTACTGAGAAGCAACATGATGATATAACGTTTCTCAGTCAAATTAATAATAATAAAATTAGGTTATAATCTGCGTTATACGCAATAAACACGGCTTCATATCGCTGGACAATACACACTCTCTTTATAATATTACTCTGAGGTCGTATTAGTTCGCCTACGCCTTGGATATTAGATCACTTACGGAGGCTGCATACCCAAGGGAATTTCCTTTTAAGATGCTTATGACTTTCCTCTACCTTCACCTGCATTATGAGTTAGCGTAAATCATTCTTCCCACTGCGAACATGTGACCGAAGAATGCAATGAATAACACATTATTTTACTACAATAATTGTGTCGCTACATTTCAAAATCAGCCAAGTCCACCTTTAGGTATTTTTTACTTTTTTGTGAATTGCTGAAGACAGTGACGTCCCGTGAGGGTAGTCAGATTGAGTGTCGCCTGGGGGCGGCAGTTACTTTAAGGGCGGCAAATCGAGGAGAATCATGTGGAATATATATAAATACCTACTATTATTTAAAAAAAAAAATAGTTCCCTGGTTTTGTTGGGTTTGCGATGTCTAGTTTACTTCCGTTGCCCGTCGACGTCCTTGGTAACCAGAAACGACAGAAAGGACGCACGGAAGTTTCGTTGGTCGTCGAAATTAAAGATGCACCCTCCTCTTACAGAGCGTCCCACCTACCACTCCGGTTCACGATTTTAGTCTGTATCGAAGCGTCACGCTGTCATTGATTATCGATTTAATAATGCCTAAACCTTTGCGATCTCAAACTAAACATATCATTACAGTAGAACATATTTCTTAGATATTGGAGTCATGAAAGGATGATAAAAAATACTGTATAAAAATGGGACGGTATTTTGTCCAGGGACGTCACTGGCTGAAGAACTACTGCTTTCTAACATTTCTGCATTATCAAAATGTGGAATTTATTAATTTTAAATATTCTATACTCGAAATAATATAAACTTTCACCCTTGTGACTGTGTATTTGAGGAAACAAAAAGCTGTTTTTCTCCTATTCATCTATTATGGACTTGGCTGATTTTGAAATCTAGCGGCACAATTATTAATCCATGCTTTATTTTCAGTTTATTGTAACAAGCGCCGTAATGACAAATGCTTCGTCGCGAACAGTATCAGAAGTCCAAACCTCATGCGATGACATACAGAATCGCAAACAAACTGTTAGCAACGACCTCGGCGAAGATAATGCAAAACTTACAACTATAGAGGTCGTGCCAAACTGAGCGTTTATTTAATGGTACAGATTTCCTGACGCTTCATAAAAAATCGATGCTAAATACCACTAAAACAGGTGGAAAACTATTTAAATGTGATGAGTGTAAATTCACATCAGTACGATCTGATAAACTTAAATTACACAAATTGTCTCATTCTGGTGAAAAGCCGTTTAAATGTGACAAATGTAACTATTCAAGCACACAATCCAGTGACTTGAAAAAACACCAAATGATTCATTCTGGTGAAAAACCGTTTAAATGTGATCAATGTAGTTACTCATGTATAACATCTAGTAAGATGAAATTACACAAAATGGCTCACTCTGGTGAAACGCCATTTATATGTGATAAATGTTTTTATTCCTGTGCACGTCCTGATACGATGAAATTACACAAAATGTCGCATACCGATGAAAAGCCATTCAAATGCGATGAATGCAATTACGCATGTGTGACAGCTTCTAAAATGAAATTGCACAAAATGGTTCATTCCGGTGAAAACGCATTTGTGTGTAGTGACTATGAATATTCGTGTTCACGATCTGACAAGATGAAATTACACAGGATGACACATTCCGGTGAAAAGCCATTTAAATGTGATGAATGCAATTTCACATCTGCACGATCTGATAAGATAAGACTACATAAAATGACTCATACCGGTGAAAAACCGCTTAAATGTGAGCAGTGTAATTACGCATGCATACAATCTGGTCAAATGAAATCACACAAAATGATTCATCACGGCGATAAAACATTTTAGAAATCAATTGCACATGTATAACATCCAGTAAATTGGAGAAAATAACTATTTCATGAAATGTGTCAAACTTGTAACACAAATGGCTCATTCTGATCAAAAGTGTTTATTTAAGTTTAAAGAAATGAAAATATAATTAATATTAAATTCTGCAGGTTTTTTAAAAAGGTTTGTCGATAGCTATTTCGGTTGTAACACCATTATAAAGACAATATAATAATAATAATAATATAGACTTATAGTCTTGATAATGGTGTTACATCCGAAATAGCTATCGACAAACCTTTTTAAAAAACCTGTAGAATTTAATATTAATTATATTTTCATTTCTTTTAAAATGGAATTCTACCAAGTAAATGCTAACTCAATTAATTTATTTAAGTTGTTACCAAGAAGTTACATAATTTTAGGCATTGAGATGTAATTAAATCTAATTGTGATACATTTTACTTCTCAGAAGTAAAGGTTTTTTTTGTGGAACTGGAGAATTTTAATTGTCAAATATATCAAAATTAATTGCCATGAAAATATTCCGGCTAACAAGCTATTATTAAACGAATAAGATTTGAGAATATAACATTCCATATACTGAATATACATAATTTGAAAACATCTCATGCGTATACACACTAAAAAAAACATTTTGTGGAAAAAAATTACGATACCGATGGCTTGAACCTGTTTCTCCTGAATCACCGCCATCTTTAGATTAATAAAGCTTGAGCATAACTTTTTGCACAAGCAACGAATGGTTCACTTTTCAGAAGTCATTGTGAAGTCAGAAAGTGAAGTGAAGTGAAAGTTAGAAGTCAAGTGATTCGCCCTTTCTCGTTTCAAATTGAATTATGAAAAATTCTCAAATCAAATATATTAACTATCAGTGTTATTTGTAAATAATATACATTCCTGCTATTCATCAGCTGTCAAAGTCAGACTAGTCCTTCATACAAAAACCGGTGATAATATCGATTTCCAAAAAATATGTAGCATTGATCTATGCATTACATTTGTAGAAGGTGTGTTAATGCTAGTGTATTATTTATCATGTAACGTATCTATTCAAATCAAACCATTTCCTGTGTGAACACGACAGACGCGTCAGTATGAGCACTCTATAGAACAAAGTCGACAACGGGAGGGGCGGAAAAAGTAGAACCAGTCATTGTGAATGTATTGGCTTTCTACTTGAGTCGGCAATGATGCCCGCACATTTTTTCATGTAAGATATTATGAGGGGTAACTACGTCTACTTTCTTAGTCAAAGTGTTGTCTCGTGGATTTTCTTTTAAATAAAAATATAATGTTTGATTAATAAAGTAAATAAATTCGGTGTCCAGGGGCAGCCGTGTAAAAATAAATTCTGTGTTATTTTTTTCTACCACCCCTGTCATGAAATCCAATTTTTTATGTCTTCCATTTTGAAATTAACATTTTATGTTCCTAATTAAAAGCTTTTGGGTAACACTACTTCAAACATGTTCATATATTTTACAGAATAATTATTTTAGATACAAAAAAATAGGATGAACATCGAAGAGATTTATTTACAAACTGTAGTAGTTATGCCACTTCCTGACGAAAATGAGTTATGAATGCCAGAATTTAAAGGATAAAATTTCAAAGAATTATTTTTTGTCTAGAAGAACCGAATTGCATTCAATCCAATAGAAAAATCAACTATAAAATCTGTGTCAGTTTCAAAAAGTAACTTATTTCAATACCAAAAACATAATAATGTAACATCAACACCGTAAACAGTTTTTTGGCGTTTACCCAAAAAAGTGTTGATGTGGAATAAGTTATCTTTGAAAATACGCCATGAATTATTCATCTTCAATCCTTCCATAATAATATAGTGGTAAGACTTGTAGTTGCATTTTCACTAGAGGTGGGAAAACTGGTCGATTTTGAAGACTAAGTATACTTACTACCAGTATAAAAAAATACTTGGTATCTAAACTTGTTCCAAAATACATACTAGTATTTGAAATATCAGTTTTAATAGAATCGTTAAAAATACGTCGGCTTTTTGAAATTTCCCATTTTCGAGACAGGTACAGCTGGAACTGTGGCGCTAGTCACGCATGTTTCAGTATTTATCCATTTATACAATCACGCATATAATTTGAATTCAGTTTATGTTTACAAATTACAATTATAACACTAAAAAATCGAGAAACTTGACGTGACGAAACCAGATAAACGCGTAGTCAGTTAGCGTTATCAGAACTCCGTTATTCCGGCTTGCGACTGACGTCAATTCGATGTAAATGTCTTACTCAACTAAAACTAAAATTAAAACCCGTCGCATACTAAACATACGCGAGTCACGACGCCGAGGCGATGATTTCATACGTGGCAAGACTACGAACTAGCTAGCGGTCGGCGAGATCTCATACCATGCGTCGAACTCCTGGACTCGATAAAGTTTCATACTCAACTGAAACCAAAAACTCTTAAACCTAAAACCCAAGGCGCACTCAAAAGTATCCTATAAAACGAACACGTGACCATTTCTGTCCTTCACTATAACAACTTTACAACAGAGGAGAAAGGGAGAACAATGACAGTTGAGTATAATATCACGGCTAGACATACGTGTATCATGATATCACGCTCGCGCGCATTTAATATCAATAGCGCTGAATAGCGAGTCACGGCGCAGATATTATCGAATGCGTTCGAATTCGAACATCTAATACGTTTCAAGTTTCTTGAAACAAGTTTATTGGGCAACAAATACTTAGTATGGGTAGTTTCATCCGAAACTTAAGTACACAAACTTGTGACAGTATTTCCAACTCACCTCTAATTTTCACATACTTCACTTTAACATGAATGGTAGGTCCCAGATAAATCATCATCATCAGCCGGGGTCAATCCACTGCTGGATGAAGGCCTCCACAAGCTTTCTCCAACTCTCTCGGTCCTGTGTCGTTCGCTGCCACGTATTTCCGCCGAACTTTACTAGTTCGTCAATCCAGCGGCTTTTAGGGCGACCCTGTGGCCGTTTCTTACCCCTTGGGTATCATTGGATGACGGCATTTGTCCAGCGGCCGTCCTTTCGGCGAGCAATGTGCCCCGCCCATCTCCATTTCAGCTGTTTGGCAACGTCTATTACATCGCGTACTCTTGTCTGCTTCATAACCCATTCGTTTCTCTTACGGTCCTTTCGCGTGATGCCCAACATGCACCTCTCCATGCCTCGCTGTGTGACTCTTAGCCTTTGGACATCTCTCGTGTTGAGGGTCCACGTCTCGCAGCCATACGTGAGCACGGGTAGCACACATTGGTTGAACACCCTACGCTTAAGACATAATGGTAGGTCACTCTTGAAGATACTATTCAGACGTCCGAAAGCACTCTATCCCAGCTTTGTTCTTCGAGCAATTTCATCGTGCATGCTTCCGTCTATGGACACCTGTTGTCCGAGATAGATGTAGCTGCTGACTTGCTCGAGTTGGGTGCCAGAAATACAGATAATCGCAGGGTCCGAAAAGCAGTTCCTCATCACTTTTGTCTTTGAGACATTTATCTTTAGACCGACCGTTTGACTGACATCCGCGAGTTCTTGCATTCTACCTTGGAGGTCTTTCGAGCTTGTGAGAGTATAACAATATCATTTGCAAAGGGCAGGTGACTGAGGTGCTCTCCGTTAATTGGAACACCTTTTTCCTCCCAATCAAGTTTCCTAAATAAGTCCTCAAGAGTAGCGGTGAATAGTTTAGGTGAAATGGTATCACCTTGCCGGACACCTTTGTTAATGGGGAATTTACACGACCGTTTGTGGAGTTTCACGCATGCTGTGGCATCACTGTATATACTGTTCAATATGTTTATGTAGCGTCTTGGTTGCTAAGGGCGTCTATAATTGAGAATATTTTGATGGAATCAAACGCAAGATAAATAACTATTAGTAAATCTCGCTGTATATGTACTGCTATAAAATTAAAATTGCCTGCCAGTCGGCCTCAAACCATGTAGTTGAGCAATGTCATACAACTTCATGCAACGTGGCACGCCCATCGGAGTATACCAAGCATGGCCCCCACAAGGGGGGGCTGACCGGGCTCTAGCCTGGGGGCCCGGGATCACGAGGGGTCCGGCGAGGCCAGTCAACCAGATAAGTGAGATAAACACTCAACCCATTTTCGCGTTATTAGTAAAAAAAAAAGTCGCCTGTGACGTTATTTTCCTTCGATAATGTTATTCTTACTTAAAATTATATGGTTGTACGATAAAAAAATTTAATTACCTATGTATCAACAATCGACAACTCTTTAATTCGAATAGATGAATTAAAATATACAACAAAAAACACTAAATATACACATTAATTTTACCGCGTACACCATTTGGAAAACGCTACTTTAGAGATCACACTGCTTTTATCCTTAGAGATAGGTAGGGGGCCCGCCAAATATCCTAGCATGGGGGCCCAGTTCAGGATGTGCGGGCCATGATACCAAGTATAACGAATGCAAAGATCATGGCCCCCACGAGGGGGGCTGACAGGGCTTTAGCCTGGCTCAGGAGGGGCCCGGCGTGGCGAAAAGCAAAAAAAGTGGCTTCCTTCGACTGTGTTATTACTTAAAATCATGTGATTGTACAACACAATTTTTAATTGTGTATCGATACTCAACAACTCCAATAATTCAAATGGATGTATTAAAATATAAGTACAAAAAGTCACTTAATATATACATTAATTTTACCGCGTACACCGTTTGGAAAACGCTACTGTAGAGCATCACACTACCTTTATCCTTAGCGAAAGGTAGGGGGGCAGCCAAAGATCCTAGCCTGGGGGCCCGCTTCGGGATGTGGGGCCCATGGCAAAGATCCTACATTATTCTTGGATGAGATTGTAATGCACTTGGTTATGTCGAATTCGTTATTATCCTCTGTCTTTTTAGGCCCATATTCTTTCCTACACATCTTCTTCTAGAATACATCCAGCGCACATCTTTACATGAGTGCAACAGCTTTTGTGAGAGTCAAACGCTCCGATCTGTAGACCAATCAGCATCTTGTTTTTCCTATTAATAACCCATGGTATTATGCAGGGCTCGAAATGGACAGGAGCGCACCGGAGCGCCGTTCCTGTTCGTGAAATCGGTAAAATTATCGCTCTGTCTCGTGGAAAAAATAATTTGACCATTTGAACCAGATAGGCCAAAAATAGAAAATCTAACACACTTATTTTTATGAAATACCCATAAAATTTGATAACTATGGAAATATCTTCAGAAAACTGTCGAGCGCTCCTGTTCGTAAACTTTTCCATTTCGAGCACTGGTATTATGACGTAATGCGTTAGGTAGAGTATACGTTTTATAACTTTGCACTTTTTTACACTATGATAATATTAATACACTGATATGCTTAGATTATAGAAAAATATAGATAGAGCGATAGTGAGTGTTTGTTCCTGAACAGATGACGAAATTTTTCTCGCGCTTGGGTCGACCCCACCACGCGTCCTTCACGCCCCTTTCAAGGGTTTTTCGGAAATACGTGACAGTGTGCGTGAACATTTGCTTAGCGTAGTGTTGCCAGATTTCGAATGATTTTACAGGCGATTTATTTTTATATTATATTAATAAATATTAGCAGAGTGAATTTTGGTAATACGAAATATATTTAGGTAACACACAATCTCAAAAATACGATTAATATTGTTTCGAATTAAATATCTTGATATTTATGGTGATTTTAGGCCATATAAAAAAATGAGGATTTAGGTCCAAGGTACAATTGTGGTGTTGTACCTCGAACATATTATGAAGGTTGTACCTTGGACGTACATTTAAAAATCGTAGTAAGGGGACATTTAGGTACCTATGCTAAATAAAAACACAGATTTAATAAATTCGCAGGTTTTGTATATTACGATAAAAGAAAAGAAGCTCTTTACAAATATGTTTTATGGAAGAAAAGAACATTTTTTTCATAACAGTTATACTTAATCATAAACCATAATTTTATTATCTTAATTAGAATTAGGTAGATATTATAACACATAAAATGAATCGTTTTTAATAATAAAACCACAATTATCTCTTCCTTATCACCCTAATACTTGACCATTTCCTTAACTTGATAAATGTAGGTTTAGAATTTAGTAAATTAAGTTAATTTAGATTGACATTTTTCAGGTGGTAGAATTTTCTGGATTATGACGTCATCTCAAGGATAATTCATCGAGTCGATGTTCTCGACTGGATAATGTTATCTATTTTGAATAATAACATTTTAATAAAATAAATTGTGTCGCTACATTTCAAAATCAGCCACCTTGAGGTATTTTTGACTTTTGTGTGAATAATTGCTAAAAAACTATTGCTTTCTAACATTTCTGCGTTATCAAAATGTGAAATTTATTAATTTTAAACATTCTATACTCGAAATAATATAAACTTTCACCCAAGGCCTGAACAAAAACGATGCATGAGTGCGAGTGAGAAAGTATTCGGCACCCTTATAATCTCTGCGACACGCGCTAGAGTAAGATAAAAGGTCTTCATAATACGTTTGAGTTAGTTTCCAAAAGTATCGCCGATAAATCGTGGTGAATCGCTTCACGTAGCGTCGTAACTCGTGTTACTAAATTGCTATTTTTTGTGTTAAACATAAAGTAAATATTTTTAGTTAATTAAGTAGGAAAGATGGTTCTGTGTGTTGTATTAAAATATGGTAGCCGTACTGATAAGCAAAAAGATGGTATTACGTTTCATAGGTAAGTTGATACATGTTCGTGATAATTTATTTGTATATTATTATATATTTTAATATCTCAGTGACCTAGTGTTTCTTTAAAATAACTTAAATTATGGATATCTTTACCTAATGGTTGCATTTTGACCGCTTAAAAATACTATATAACGTAAAAAAATAGAATATTATATTTTAATTCAGAGCGTCTAGTGCGAGCACTACCGAAATGGTCTATGGTCTCGAACATTTGTAGACTAATGCGTTCGTTCGCCCACAAACCAAACGCATGGCACACAGCTTCATTTAGCAATGCAACGGGTGGCGTCTAGATGTATCTATAGTCTATGCTTTCACCCTTGTGACTGTATTTGAGAAAACAAAAAGCTGTTTTTCTTCTATTCATCTATTATGGACTTGGCTGATTTTGAAATCTAGTGACACATTAAATTTATACTATGCAACGTGTTTGATTCTAGGAATATGAAGATGATGTTAGTATTATTATAAAATATTTACAGTTTAATGGGCTCGTAAACCAAAAGGGACGGGAGTGGTAAGTGCAGCAAAAAAATATTATGATATTTATATTAGGTAGGTATCTATATCGAAAATATTTTTATTATATTTAAATAATTACTGTAATAATAACGACAATTTAGTCGTAAGCATGAGAATAATAACCAATATTGTATAATCTAAATTAAACGGTACCGGTATCAATCAGTATAGTTATTATAATATTGTATCAATCAGTTTATTATAATAATATACCTATCAGTAAAAAAAATACTAAAACAAGATTAAATTATTAATAATTTAAAATTTCATCTGGCAGCACCGGTCACCAACATGCAATTAGATAACAGTGTATATTTTATAAAAAAATAAGTGTGTTATATTTTTATATTATACTTACGGCAAATCTAGTCCAGACGGTCAAATTAATATGTCTACGAGACAGAGCGATAACTTTGGAGGTTTTACAAACCGGAACGGCGCTCCGGTGCGTTCCGGTCCATTTCGAGCCCTGATTCGTCGCAAACATCTGTTTTCGAAGCTCTGTATACTGTTGCTCTGAGCCTTCGTAAGGTGCCATGATTCGCTACCTAATATAAAAAGGTAATAATAATGTACCTAATATAATTTTGCAATATAAGAAGATTAAATTTGGAGAACTTGGAAAAAAATCCCATGATTTTGTTTTAAAATGAAATTTTTTGAATTCTTCGGTAAGCATTTTTGGTCGGAAGAGGTACCCAAAATAAAAAAAACGTCATGGAGTTTTACAAATTCTCCGATATATTTTTTTTTCAGAGAAATAAAATAACCTATACATTTCCAACAGAAGACAACGCGTACTATATTTTTTCCCCCCAAATACTATAATTTTGGAGGCTCTGTACTATAATAATTCCACTTTGAAAAGATGGCAGCACTGCCACCCCAAAGGTTGTCATGGTGATCGTCACGTGGGTGTAGCTGTTGGATGACGTCAGCGTTGCTTGTTTACGACGTTTACGAATGCGTTTACGTCGATATTTGAAAACGATTCACGTTTCTGGTCCATTTCAACTGTGTTTATCTTGTTAACGCTTCAAAATACACGTAAGTTAACCCTTGAATACAATATCTAGTTATATTATTTCAATGAATCTACCTAGAAGATTTTGTACCTTTTCCTAAATGTTGATAAACCTGTTTTTGACAACCGGAAACGTTGTCTTGGGTGTTTTTAATACCTACATAATAAACAGGCACTACACAAGAGGGGGGATGTTTTGTGTCTAGACCCTAACCACGAACAAAAAAATTCCAATTATGGAATAGGTATAAGTACAGGACATTGCAACTTTCTGGGACAGTGACGTCATGCGGGCCTAGCCGAAATAAATAACTAAGTGCGACATTATTTGTGATTACGCATTGTGATTGAACATACCTACTCTAGTGGATGTGAATCCAGTTGTTTATTTTCAAACTAAAATGTTGCAATCATTCGGTGTGCAGCGGTACACTTAGTTACATACCTAATAATATTATGTTTTGTAAATGTCAATAAGAGAGACGAGTGTATATAATATGAGACCCGACTAAGCGCTAAAATCAGTGACGTTCCGTGGCGGTAGGCAGATTGAGCGTCGCTTGGGGGCGGCAGTTACACGAAGGGTGGCAAATCGAGGAGAATCTTTAGGCACCTATAGAAATAGCTACCTAAACTTAGTACCTAATAAAAGAAATATCTTTCCATTCAAAAATTCAGCTCACTGGTTGGAAACAAAGTTTATTAATTACTATACAATTTTTCATTGGACTATAATTTTTGTCCGGTTCGCAATGTCTAGTTTACTTCCGTTGTTCTTGGACGTAACGTCCTTGGTGAAAAGCAATGAGACGTGCAGATTTGCGAATTAAATTTGATCTATAGGTAGACACATATTTTGTTTAAAATGTTTGCCAGGCACTCGCGAGTTTTGGAAATTGTCATGTGTATTTTTTAATGTATCTGAAAGCGTGGACTCGCAATATTGTATATTGAAGCAAAATTCGTACTTAAGTAATGTATCCATACAACACATTTCTTAGATATTGGAGTCGTGAAAGGATGATAAAAATACTGTATAAAAAATGTGGAGGCATTTTGGCACTGCCTCGGGGCGGCATTTTGTCTAGGGACGTCACTGGCTAAAATGTAAATAAAAATTACATATCTTTATATATCCAACATCATCAGTCGAGGTCGATCCACTGCTGGATGAAGGCCTTCTCTACCTCCTTCCACTATCCTTGACCCGCAGTCCGTTGTCGCCATGTACATCCATCAAACTCAATAAGTTCGTCGATCCAGTGAGTTTTGGGGCGTCCATGTAGTAGTTTATTGCCTCTTAAATACTATCTAGGTACTGTATGGCAACATTTATCTGGCTTTCCCTTACATATTTACATACATGTTTTCTCTCATGCGTTACAGACAGATATTATATAGATAATAATAACTCCGATAAAGAAACTCTGGGATATGAAGTCGTCTCGGATACTTTGATGTAGTGAGAGAGGCATGCGAGAATTGATATCACATTATAATATGGGCAAAAGTATAAAATTAATAACACAGAACTTTTAATATGTGAACTCCGCGCTGAGTTAAATTTATTGTAGGTGTAAAAACACAATCCTATTGCATTGTTTATGATTTTAAGGGATTTTTAGATTTCGCACGGCACTGTGACACTTATGGGTTGATTAACTTTACATTAATTAGGTTTCACTATATAACTGATGGGTCACTTTTAAGGATGGTTAGATGAATTATTGTTAACACAATAATGATTAGGGGTGCACTGACTTATAATATTGAAACAAGTGGGGTCTACATTATAACGTAGGCCACGCCGAATGGCGAGCGAGGTGTTGTAGGTCTCAAGCTTTCCCGGGCATTTTCGCTACTGCTTGAAAAATATCTCTAATTATTAACACTAGCGATGGGTGGGAGGGAGATGCAAAGAAAGTTAGAGGGGTGTGACTAGACCTCCGGACCAGGATGTTTGGTGGATCCCCTACCTATCGCTATGGTGAAGGGCAGTCTGATTTTTTACATTAGTGTTCCCTAAATGGTATTCCACGGAACCCCAATGTTCTTTGAGGTCAAATTAGGGGTGTTTCGTGTATTTTTAGCGATTTTCGTAATTTTTTATAATAAGTTGTAGGCACTCAGAATCATAAATTATAATGCACTATTTGCTACTCCCTGTGTGATGGTTAAGTAACCCTTCGACATATGGATAAATAGCTATTTTTATAGTCAGGAAATACACTAAAAATAATTATAAAATAAAATTCTACACATGAATTATCATTTAACTTTATCAATCTTCATAATATCATATAAAATTTAATTTCATATTTTGTAAATATTCTTTATATAATAGCGCCGCACGCGACTCTTTTACTATTAAAGCAAATTTTATATGTATGTATATCTCACTTACCTGGCCATGCCGGGCCCCTCTAACCCAGGGCCCCCAGGCTAGAGCCCTGTCATCCAACTCTTTGTGGGGGCCATGTTCTTTGGTCTTTAGGTTTTCACAAATACCCGTTACTCGCGATCGAGTTGCCTTGGTTTGGCGGGTGACTTACCAGCGGGTACGATACGTACTTGAAGATCGCCCCTCGCAAAATCACTTTCGAAATTTGTAATATTTGAAGCGCCTAGTTTCAAAAGCCCCTTAAACGGTTTTTGTAAATTTTTGAGTTAGATATGTATTTAGATGGATATTTTTGTTACCTATATGATGGCCAAAGATTGAACTTTATAAAACGCCAAAAACCGGTAATACGTATGATCAAAAATTAGGAGAAATTTCAAAACCTGCTAAAATGGGTGGGTGTGGTTTTTAAATACCCCTAAAATGGAAAGCCAAAATACTCTTTAAAATGTAAAGAAGTAAAAAAAAATACATAAAGTTCACATATTTAATAGATATAATTTTTTCTCATTTTTCTCAAAACTAGCTAAAATCATTTTTCTCAGAATTATCTAAAATCGTTTTAGGGGCTTTTGAAACTAGGCGCTTCATTTATCAGAGCTTGAGCATTTGCGGGCAGGGTTGGTCAATTATTTACGGGATGGTTGTTGTTTTATATTAGATTTTTGATGCGAAATTGGAGACATTCTTTTGGGCGGGGCTTTATTTTGTATTAATAGGTACACCACGACTAATATATTATTATACTGTATTTGATAATTATGTTTTGTATTTTGATATTTTCTAAACTTGTACTTGATTTCTTCTGTTATTTTTTCCAGATTGGACGCTGTGTTGGAGATCTTTATAGAAATATTATTAAGTACATATTTTTAAATTCGAGATAAAATTATGCTGCCTTCGGTACTGACGATGCATATTAATGATATACCATTAGAAAACTTGGTGAAAATATTCACCTACCTTCCGTATGATTCTATTATGAACGTACGAAAAGTTTGTAAGGTCTGGAAAGAAGCTTCCAAGAGTCAAGTGATCTGGGACGAGTTACAAATTGTTTTCACTCGTTATTCAGATGACACGGTGTTATCCACATTTGTCCACCAATACACGGAAGTATTTTTCTGTATAAGAAATATTAAATTCGAATATTATAAGATTCCTGAAGAAATGGTAGAGATCATACGCCATTGCCCTAACGTCTCCAAGGTAAATTTGACAGGATGCAGGATACATTCTGGATTAGTAAAGTACTTTCGTTGGTTTAGCAATATAATGGAACTGGATATGAATGATTCTTTTTATTATACGAATACCAGAGAGCGTACGCCATGTTGTGATATCGATTTCCATTACCATCCTAAGTTGACAAAATTAGTGTTGTCAGATTTCGGCTTGAGTGACCAAAATTTTGGAGGACTTCTGATGTGTACCAATCTTCAGCATTTAACAATCAATCTAAAACAGTGTATGTCACAGGAAAACGTCATAAAAATAATAACTCAGCAAAAAGACATATTGAAAACATTAAGTCTGATTGGCGGTGAGGGATTCAATGATGACATTTTAAAATCTATTTCGGAATGTGAGATTATTTCCCATTTAAAGATATTGGATTGTATTAAAATTACAAGTGCTGGTCTGAACTATCTGAAATCACTGCGTAACATTCACATTCTAACATTGAGATGGAACGATATATTGATCGCCAATGATTTAATCGACTTATTTGATAACGGTAATTTAAAAAAATTGATAAGACTTGATTTGAGTAAAATTAAAAATGTTAACCTATCGTCATTGGAATCTGTCGCAAATAAGTGTCCCGACATTAAATTTATTTACCTATTAGGGTGCCCATTGTTTGACGACCACAAAACAAGAGAACTACTTAAGAAAAAACTTCCAAACACAAATATTTTTTTCTGAAAATCTTACTTTCTGTATATTGTTTGATTTTAATCAATTCAGAACAGTTTTTGTCTGGGTTTGTATGTTGCAATATCATTGTTTCAAACAATTATTAAGCGATCTATGTTTTTGTGTATTAAATACATGTTTTAAAATAAAACATCTCACATGTTCACGTTCATGTTTTATCAATTAAATCATAATACGATTAAACTTTAAAATCACATGACGCGCAACTGGAATTTTAGCACTGCGTTATTTTAGCAAAGTGAGTACCCAACAAAAACAATTCTTTTCATAAAAGTGAAATGTAGAATCCAATCTATTTGACAATGAATTTCAAAACCCATTCTGCAGTGTTTTAAAGAATATATTTTGTGTTACAAGTTATCAAAGTTATAAAAGTTATATGCAATGACATTATTAATGGACGACGCACTCAGTACAGTAGCTAGCAAGTGAATTCACTCATAGCGACATTCGCACGTGCATAGGTAGACGTCACGCAATATCCATTATGCGATATCACGCATCGGGAATTTATAGCAATATCACCTTTATTGTAATGGCGTTAGAACAGATTATGCCATTCGGCAGACCCGACAAAAAAGTGAGTGTCATTTTTTTTCCAGATGCTTCGTCCATATTAATGTCATTGGTTATAGGTAACAGTTACAAAAAAGAATACATTTAATGCTTCATAATATGTATGCACAACCGTTTTTCGTGATTTATTTACTCGAAACTTGAAAAACCTCCCAGAGTGTTATTATTATGTTACGAACCGATTATGTACTCTTAAATTTGAGTGTGTAAATGTCTTAACTAATAAGTAATGGTAATAGGATACAAGCAAGGCTATTCCGACTAGTTAACACGTTAACACGTATCCGTTATTTTTCTTGATCCGAAATACTTATTAACTGCTGGGCATGCGCCATGCCAATATGCCACTGACATTTTTTTATTTATTTTAATATTATTACCTATGATAGGTAGGTACTTTTACAATTATTGTTTGACATAAAAAAAAAACTGGAATTATGTAACTATGCACTATTTATTGATTGGTCACTATTGTTACGTATTTAATTTGTAAAATTTTATTTAATATACATTTATTTTTCAATTAATTGAATGTTCAAGATATTGAACAGCTAGTGCGGTGCAGTGGCGCTATTGTGGCGATGTTGGTATTAATTATTATACAAATTATTGCCGAATCTCAAGAAGTAATTATGATTGTCCTCCAATATGCTATAAACTGTCCGAACCCGCGTTAAAAATCGTTACACCTGCCAGTTCATATCCCGAGATAATTAACTTTTGGAATACGACATAGCACGTTTATCAATTTTTATCAATTTTAGAGTTAAGTGATATGTTGGAATAGCTTTGTATGTATTTTAATCAGTTTTATGTTTAAGTCTTAATGATAATGTGTGAACAGGGTCTGCTCCATGGTGCACCCTGGGTGCTTGAATGAATTTCAGTACCTAGCGAAGAGATCTTCAGGGGCAAACATTATATTATGTAAGGGGTCCATTTTATTACTGCCCCGGGCGTCAAAATATATTATTAAATCCCAGACTGAGATCACTAGTTTTTTTACTAACTCTGAATCGTATATTATTCAGAATGACTTTTAACATTGATTACTTCTGGCTATCAATGCGATCCGAAGAGTGATTGCACTTATATAGCATTTATTTTTTACTAGGGTTCATTCACAATCTTTCTATACAGAAAAGTATTAATTAATGTTATGCACTCATCAATGTCACTCGTAAGTCTGCTGTCATCATGATCACCCCACTGCAGGACATAAATGTGATGTTTTATCGGTGGCGAAGGGTGGAGGTAGGCTGTTAGGATCCAACATAATTAGTGCATACTAAACTCTGTCAGTCAAACGTAATGGTTTTCATAGAAATAATACTACAATGTGTAGATATTGTTTGTTAGTTTTTAAAATTCAATTAAACCTGCCTAATCCAAGCCATAAAAAATATGGATTAAAAAATATTCGTTCATCTATAAAATAGGTATCTAAAATTATTCCATTAAACCATAAATACATAATTTTATAGATAGAAAAAATATTTGTTATCGATTATAGTTTGGGCTAGGTAGAGTTAAATAAATTATAGAAAACTAACAAACACCATCTGTAATATTGTGTATTCTTAATACAACGAAAACTAATAAGTATGACTGAAAAAGTTTACACCATTTTGTTGAATCGCCTATAGCATACATAAACTATTATGGTTTGGTTAGGCAGGGTTTAATTGAATTTTAAAAATTTTTTCGACCATCTTCAAATTATATTATTAGTACAATGAAAACAAATAAGTATGACTGACAAAGTTTAGTGTACACTTTTTATGTCGAATCTTGAGACTACCTCCACCCCTCGCAACTGTCTTCATGATGCTATGCATAGTGTGATTAACCAATTTGATGGCACCATAAACGTTAATACATATACTTAACTACAATTATAATGTGTGTCTTAAATATTATATAAAATTTATTATTGTTTTCATTATTTTATGTTTATATTACATACAACTTACTTTCTCTTCTTCTTTCTCGTTGTGTATTTATTGTTATCAGTAATTAAATATTTTTCTACAATTTATATACCTATCTGAGGGTTTTCAAGTATGTATGTTCGATAGTCACCGCGTCGGCTTATAATAACGTGGGTAGCAGGTTCGGAACAAAGGTCTGAAAAAATCATATGTTATTTGACAAACGTGTGTCTAGGCCAGAGTATGGATCTAATGGGTTGACCAAATCACCAGGGGGGGGTTGTTGGAGCGGAGCCTTTTTTGAATTGCTCCGCTCCGGGACCTAATACTTGCTCTAGCTCCGCTCCGAGTAAAAAGTTTAAATAGGTATTAATATGTGTATGTATACAAATGTAAAAGAATTAAAAAATAATTCGTAGTTTTAAAACAAGGTTTATTATTCGTCATTTTCATTATTAAAAAGGTGAGGTTATTTATCACTAGGCAGTGTTGCCGTATTTCAAACTAATTCCAGTGTTGCAATGGATTTTAGGACGAAAATTTAATAATAATAAAAAAAACATCCGGAGCAGTGGATCACTACAAATTTTCAGTGCTCTAGCCCCGCTCCTGCTCCGGGTAATACCCAACTGCTCCGAGCTCCTCTCCAACGCTCTAAATAAAACTAACATCAATTACTTGAAAACCAAAAAAGTCTATATACTCGTAATATTCACTCTGTGGAGCCCCAATCATTATGTTAGAATCAAACATGGTTTATAAATAAATCTTCAATTAAGAATGTCACATTCTTAATTTTGAAGATATCCTGACGTCAGCTATGAATCAAAGTAAGTACCTTTTATTGGTACCTTGATTCAAACCAAAATAGCCTATAGCCAAAAATTAAATTTGCAAAACACGTGAGGTGCATTAATGTTAGCTATTTTTGTTATAATTGTTTGTATGAGACACGGTGGTTCAGTGGTAAGGCATTTTGCCGCTAATCCGATGGATGCGGATTTAATTCTCTCCCGGCATAATTTTTAATATTATATCTGAGGTGTTTTCAAAGTATAAATGTTAAATGTATAATTATTCATGTTTTTTATATTTGTTGTACTTTTAAATTAAAATTTTCTCATTGCCATATTATCTTCTCCGCACTTTTATGACTTTCAGCATTTTCGCGATACTGTTACAAACACAATAATGCATCGCAACGACATGACGTGAAACGTTGTAGGTACTGTCGTGTTTGGAAATCTTAACTAAGGCCGCATGATTTTTAATTTCAAATATCCCGCGATTTTTCAACAGGCAAGGTGCAATACGATACCAATAAATGAGCCTCCCTTTCACTTTGTATCTACGTACCTATTATATATCTGTGTCAAAATTGTATTCGTAACGTTTCATGTCTGTGAATTGTTTGTTTAAATAAAAACATTGTGACTATGTGGCAACTTACGTTTTTAAATAAACATACCTAATCCCCCGCATTAAAATCTTGATTGACCCCTTTCATCCATTCGGAATTTGCCATGAGGGCTAAGACGCACGGCGCTGCAGGTTGCCACGTAAACGGGTACCTAGACAAAGCAATACACATATGGCATAATTGTTTATTTATTTATTTAAAAATACAAAACGTTGTGGACATAACAAATCTAAATTCAAGACGTACACAACATCAGATTTACATTATAACAAATATTACCCTCACAAGAGCGAAGAGAATATATTATAGAATATAATAATAACAGAAAAACAAATTAAATCAAAACATACTTAAGTACAATTTAATAAGTACAGAAAAATAAAATTTTGAAAACAAAAAACATACAATTTTACACAGAAAAATAAAGTTTCAAGAACAAAATGCAAAGTACATCACTGAAAATGTCTATGTCTTTAGGGAGCGCATTTACTAATCTTGCACCCCTCGCTAATAGAATCTCACATCTCTGTCCAAATGTGATCGTGAAAAGATGGCCCGTTCCTCGCTTGTTTCATGCTTTTTATCGTCTGTCATATTTTGGAACTTCAGGGATGAACCAATTAACACCGGAATGGTCCAAAACAGCGATGATTTTATTTAAATACTAAATAATATTACAACTAAGTACATTTTACAACGTTTTTCTTAGCTCGTATTCCACGCGGCATAAGCGAAGGACTATAAAGCCGTGGGTCCCAGGTTCGAATCCTGGGTCTGGCAAGTACACATATTGTTTTTCAATTTGTGTGTGTCAGGGTATGGACCTAATAGGTTGAGCAAGTGGCTGACATCCATTTCTCGTAAAAAACAAATTCTGTCAATACAAACCTCCACTCTGTGGAGGCCCATATGATCCTATCAGGATCGGACATGGTCGAAAAAAAAAAAAAAAAAAAAAATTCTTATTTTTCCAGTGGTTCTTTATCCGGTACAAATCTTGCAATCGATTTTTAACTAACTTCCCGACTAGCTAGACATTTGAAACTTTTAGAATATATCAGAACACGATGCTAATGCAATTTTTCATACTTTGAGACAGAATTTAGAAAAATTGGATTCTGCATTTTTTTTAATACAATATAGTTGGCCTTTCTCAACAAGTGGTTGGACCGACTTAAGCATCTCTTCTCTCTCGGAGCACATTCTCGGACATTCTCAGTGGTTGTGGTTTAAATCCTCTAGTTCTCCGCCACATGGACATGTTGGCTTTGACTTTGACATATTAGAGCTTGGCAGCGAATCCACCATGGCCTGTCAAAACTGACTGGTGTAGTGGTCAGTAGTCAATTTGGTTATCTTCAATCGCCATTGTATATTCAGAAAAAACAAAAAATATCTGCGCTTGCCCTTGGCAGAAGCATCCTACTTTTGCTGCCAGGTCTTTAATGTTAGTGATCCTCACACCACCCATGCAGTTTCAGTCAGCTCTGCTCCTGCTAGCACAGACCACTAACAAGTTGAAAAAGAGTACTGCCACCATTGTATCACTTAATGAGATGTACCACCATATGCCTCTTTAAAGTGTCTGCTCTTTTGCATTTATAATCACACACATCGCACTTGTATGGTTTTTCGTCACTATGGACCATTTTATGTCTAACCAAATCAACATTTTGCTTACATTTGTAATCACACAAGTCGCATTCAACAGGCTTTTCAGTACTGTGATGAACCATTCGATGACTCTTTAATCGATTTACTACGTTACATGCATAATCACATAATGTGCATTTGAATGGCTTTACATCACTATGCACCAGGGTAGTGTGACTATTTAAATTATATGCCCTTTTGCATTTAAAATCACACAAACTGCACTTAAACGGTTTTTCATCACGGTGCACTAATTTGTGTTTGACCAAGAGATAAGCATATGTTGCTGAATAGTTGCATACATTGCAATCAAATCGTTTTGCATCACATTTCTTCGAATTATTTCTAGAATTAGACACGGTATGCATTAGTTTGTGGTCTTTTAAAGTGTTTTCAGAAGAGAAAAAGGTAAAACACACATCACAAACAAAGTTCTTTGCATAAAATATTGTCCTGTTTAATTTCAGGCAGACTTCCTTCACGGATACAATCGTTATTTCTTTTTTAATGTGATGTTCTTGAATTTCAATTTTGTCATACGGTAACGCCGTCTGAATCTCATTCAAACGAGGCACAGTATACTTGCGTTCAGCCAAACTACTTGGGTTTTTGTTTAATGATTTTAATTTCCCAAAATGTGTGACATACATATTGTCATTTGAATCATTGTCGTATTTTATTGGATACAGACGCTGAGGAGTAATTTCATTGTGAAGCTTCTTGCATTTAGTAATATTCGTCTGCAAGAAAAAAGAGAAATGCAAGTAAAATAATGCATGTTAACAGAAAATCTATAATAAAAACGAAATAAACATACTGTATTTTCTTGAATAAAGCACAGAACGAACCAGTCAAACTTATAACAAATTTGTGGTGTCTGGACACTACAAATAAACTCTTGGCAATTTTAATACAACCTAAAAACCGACGGATTTTTTGTAATTTGTATTTAAATTCTAATGGATTTATGTTTTGTACTATTCCAATTGAGTCATTTTTGCGTCCTGGGTTTCACCTTTTTGCATCTTCAAGCACTATGTCCACCATGGGCCCCATATCCTGAAGCGGGGCCCCAGGCCTGGATGTTTGGTGGGTCCCGCTACATATTGCTGAGGTTAAGAACCGTGTAATTTTCTACTAATACAATAGTGATCCCCAAATGGTATTCTGTAGAACTGGGTTCTGTGTAAAATAAAATAAAGTTTTCCAAGATTTTTGGCATTTTTTAATAAATCAACTTGAATTGTCGGCACGGTATCATAATATTATGAAGCAATGACCCCCTTTTGCGAAAGCCAAGTAATATACGGCCTTTCGCCGTATTGGATAAATTAGTCGTTTTTATTAACCAGAAAACACAATAATTATAAAATAAAATCCCATTTGTGAAATAGCGCCGCAGGCGACTTTTTTCCTATTAGCGAGAATTTGTAATGTGTGTTTATCTCGCGTAAGTGATCGACCCGCCACACCGGGCCCCCAGGCTAGAGCCCTGTCAGCCCCCCCTTGTTATGGGGGCCATGATGTCCACTCACCAAAAGTTAAATATATACTAATTTGATACAATAAAGTAGGTAAAAACTTTATCACCTACCTATTAAGTCAAGGATCACAATAAAAAAATATAACAAGCAAATTATGAACAGTTGAAGTGTTTCTAAAAAAACTCCTAATCTAATAATACAATAAATAGGCATATACATCGTCTAAACCCTAATAATATAGATAACTAGACAATAATCAATAATACTTCTTTCTATTACTAGTTACATTCTAGAGGTGTTAATAATAGACAATACTGGGAAAACAATGGCAAGGTATTGTGAATTTAATGGAGTTAACTTTGCTAATGAGATATTATATCAATACCTAATAGTATTTAAAAAATATTCTGCAGTAACCTTAATACAGCTGGATTATATTGGTAGGGTTTTTTGCTAAATATACCTATACCTGATCTCCATCATTGCTTGGAAGCTTCACGTGGTTGACAAGTTCTGATGACGTTAATTCGAATTTATTGATGACATCTTTCTGGACATCATTTTCGGATTTTATATTGTCGTGGTCCATTGTGGGATTCTGAAAAAACATTCGATCTTTTTATCAGAGACAAGCAAAGAGGTTGACCTACCATTATTACCTTCCAAGAATTTTAATTATCAATCTGCTCGGTTTGGTTTTGTTTTGATTGAATATACTTACTTAGATACAAAAATTCAACACCCAAATGGGAACGTTAGCAAAATTAGTCAAATTAATCAAATACATTAAGTGCCCACATGCCCAACGAAGGTCAAAATGGAGCATTTTATGGTATTTTCAAAGCATTAGCCTGAACATTCCTTAAAGGTTGTAAATAATCTATTTATATAATTTTGAAGCCTTATTATCCTTTATATTTAATTTAAACATTTGATGACTGCATAAAGTATTTTTGTTACATAAAATAATTTTTATCTCTAATATCTAATAATATATAATAACATATCGAATGATATATCTAATGTCTAATAATCCCTAATAATATATCTAATGTTTTATAATATAGTCATATTTCAGTACATCCATGTGCAGTGGTGTTAAGATTTTTTATATTTATTAAATTTTTAACGCATTTATTAAACTATTAGTAAAATTTATGTTCACATTACTAAAATATTTACGATAAAAAAATATATTTATAATCTCTGTGATCCCAAATTTGACAAGAATTAGGCATTTTATTATTTAAAAATGGGCAAGATTAGCACATTGGAGAATAATTAAAAAAAAAATTATAAGCTATGTCTTTGACCATTCAAATGTGATAACTATCATAATAACATCCTACGTATAATGATTGTTTTATAATAATTATTGATCTAAGAATAAGGTAATGTTTTACGGCCGTAGCCATAAGTTGACTAACGATAACCGAAGTAGGGGTAAGATCATGTCAACGCACGTGTTTGAACACGTGAAGAGGGGCTATAAAGCTCTAGCCTGGGGGCCCGGACTCTGGGGGGCCTGGCGTGGTGTGTCTTTTTATAAGTAAGATGAACACAAATTTGCTCAAACGGTAAGTTGCCTGCGGCGCTATTTTGTTTGGAGAGCGTTAACATAAATATGTGATTGTGTGATGCAAATTTTGATTATTGCATGTCGATATTCGACAACTCCTTAATTTAGGTGGATGAATTCAAGAATACAAAAAATCGTTAAAAATACACTTAATACCCTTAATTCTACCCGGAATACCATTTGAAAACACTTTTGAAGTGCGCCACACTGCTTTTAGCGCTACGATAGGTAGGGGGCCCACAAATAATCCTGGCCTGGGGCCCATGACCTAGGTACGTAGTGGATGCATTTCCTTTCCATGAATCACATAGGTAACGCACACTTTTACATAAGCATTGTTAATCAATTCTAAACGGGAAGCGATGTTTAATGATTACCTCATGACAAACGAGAGTTTTACATAACTATTGATCGAAAAACTTACCTCAAACTTAACATCTTCGAAATTTCCTTGTTTTATGTCGGTACTGTCCGGTCTTGTTGGAACGTCAAACCAAACTGCAATTGAAGATTGGCCCTCTGTGTCGGTTTCGTCTGGATTTGCTGGTTCCTGTTTTATGTCCATTTCACACAAAGCCATCAAAGAGAGACTGACATAAATTTTCAACCATAGATAATAATTTTTAAATCGTATAGATTGAGTGGTACCTACCTATAATTTAATAAACCTTCTTCAAGGATATTTTTATTTTTATTTTCTTTCAAAATTAACAATTATTAGATTCTGTGTAGTTGTTTTTGTCGAAATACTACCTATAATCGGTAATTATTTTTCGAAACACAATTTGGAACAAAACATGGCAGCACTGCTATGAATACCTAATAATAATTATTAGTCTATGGCTTGTCGTTTTGACGTTTATAAAATAAATGACTGCCAAAGATAGTGTAGTAACCAGACAGTAACAGACTAAAATATGGATATAAAACTTGAATCAAATCAAAATAAATCGCATACAGAAGGGCAATCGTCTAATGCAGTTTGGTTTGACGTACCAATAAGTTATTCAAAAAGCCCTGACGTCCGCACTGATATAAAACAAGAGAATGTCGACGACTTTAATTTTGAGGTTAGTTTTTCGATCAATACTTTTGTAAAACTCTTATGTCGGTCGTATAAATACTATTAAATACCGCATCCTTGGTTATATTTGACAATCTAGTGCTCTATATGCCATAGTTATATACCTACTTATAAAGGATCTTCCAATAAGGACGCTCGATTTTCAAATGTAACAAAACAAGTTGTGTGAGATATCCTCTTTTTTTTTATTTGAAATAATATTTTATGACATTAAGTATGAAATATAACGTCGTCCAAATGTCCGCCGCGACTTTGCTTGGTGGCATGTATTCGGGAGGTCCAATTTTCGATGACTTTGTCACTTAAATCTGGCTGAATTTGCTGTATGGCGTTCGTTATGTTAACTATGTGGACATCAATTGTTTGCGGTTTATTCGCATAGACATGCAGTGACTTGCAACAGTGACTTGCAACAGTGACTTTATTGGGATGCATTTGGTGCTAGTGTATTTCCTGTGGATTGGTATCGCCCCAAATCCGACAATTTTAATTGTTCACATATCTAATCATCCAAAAATGGGCCTCGAAACGGAACACTGATTATGATAATAAAATTTGATTTAGATTATAGAAAAATATATATAAAAGTAAAATATAAAAGCTATAACATTCCATTGTGATTTGCCATACACTACTAAACAATTCACATCAAATATGACAGATGTCACTTTAACAACATGGCTGGTATAACCTCAATAATTCGAGTATATGATATATATATATATATATATATATATATATATATATACAATAACCCTATAGCGTCGTGGATCTCAGGTTCGAATCCTGGGTCTGGCAAGTAAACGTATTGTTTTTCAATTTGTGTATGAGTCAGAGTATGGACCTAATAGGTTGAGCAAGTGGCCCACATCCATTTTAAGTAAAAACAAAATCCGATAATACAAACCTCCACTCTGCGGAGGCCCATATGACCTTATTAGGATCAGACATGGTCAGAAATATATAAGTGGCCTTTTGCGTAATGTGTTACGTGAAGAAATTGTTTAGGACATTTAATAGCCCAAATTGCGATTTCTGCGTACTTATTACTTACATCTACTTCATCATCATCAGCCGGGGTCAATCGACTGCTGGATGAAGGCCTCCCCAAGCTTCTTCCAACTCTCTCGATCTTGTGTCGTTCGCTGCCACGTATTTCCGCCGAACTTTACCAGTTCGTCAATCCAGCGGCTTTTATGGTGACCCTGTGGCCGTTTTGTGCCCCTTGGGTACCACTGGATGACGGCATTTTTCCAGCGGCCGTCCTTTCGGCGAACAATGTGCCCCGCCCATCTCCATTTCAGCTGTTTGGCAACGTCTATTACATCGCGTACTCCTGTCTGCTTCCTAACCCATTCGTTTCTCTTACAGTCCTTTCGCGTGATGCCCAACATACACCTCTCCATGCCTCGCTGTGCGACTTTTAGCCTTTGAACATCTTTCGTGTTGAGGGTCCACGTCTCGCAGCCATACATGAGCACGGGTAGCACACATTGGTTACTACCCGTGTTCTACTTATTTATAACAATACTCTTAAAAAAAAAATGCTCACGACGGTCGTTGATTCTGTTGGTCTGCGGTCTGATGGTGTAATAGGCTTTAAGTCTGCTAAATCAGCAGTTTACCTAGGGCTACACTACATCTTCCCTTCACTTAAAACCTTTTTATAGCTCACTTATAAACTTGATAATTACTAATTTATGTGGATTAAGTCTCCATACATAAGTCACTAATTATATTTTCAGACGATTTCTTCGGACTGTATTGAAGCTTCAAGTGATAATGCTGGCTTTCATAATATACTTCCAATCTCTTACGACAACGATTCAACTAACAAATATGTTACACATCACAGGATATTAAAAGCACCCAACGATAACACACGAATAATGGAAGTACCTATAAAACAGAAGACTGAGCTGGATACATTTGGAATTCAGGCTGCATCATCGCATGCCAAACTTCCACTTGGAAAAGATACCTGCCGACAATTAAATGAGACAAAAACTTCTGAAAATAATTTTGCGTGTGAAGTTTGCTTTGAAAATTTCTCAACTGAAACCATTTTGAAAGGTCACAAATTAACGCATGCCGTGTTTTCGTCTACTAATAACGGAAATAAATTATTTCTTTGCGATGTTTGCAACTTTAAAACAACGAAAGCTTGTTATTTGCACAAACACAAAATTTTACACGATGGCGAAAAATCGTTTATGTGCAATTTATGCGATTACTCGTGCAAATGGGTAGCTAATCTAAAACGTCATACTGCACAGGTTCATATTGACGTGAAACCTTTTAAATGCAACTATTGTGATTACGAATGCAAACAAAATGGAGACTTGAAGAAACATGAGGTTATTCATCGCGATGAAACTCCATTTGTCTGCAGTTTATGCGATTGCAAATTCAAATTAGCCGATCATTTAAAGCGCCATACTGCACAGGTACATTGTGATATAAAAGCTTTTATATGCAACTTCTGTGATCACAATTTCAAACGACATGGTGACTTGATTAGACACAAACTGATTCATTCTGGCATTAACCCATTTAAGTGTGATTTATGTAATTACACATGCAAACGGGCAGATAGATTAAAGAATCATACTACTCGAGTACATCCATAGTGCTAAAAAATGGCGTTTGACACTGCCGGCATTAGCTATGACCCTCCTCCTCCAAGGGTAGGTAATTATGTTTAATTTTTCCCAGTATAAAGTAGCGTATAAAGATAATCAGATTGACTGCAGACATTGCCCACTGAAGAAGGAAGCCGATAATTACACGACTGGTTCTACTTTTCGCCCCTCCCGTTGTCTATGGATGACCTGTCATTGTCTATAGAGTGCTCATACTGGCGCGTCTGTCGTGTTCACTTGTCGGAGTATTCTTAGTTTCAGATTTCTTTCAGATTATTTTAACGTATCTTGGAAACCTTGGCGTTCATCTGATTTAGTGGTTATGTGTTATTAATAATTGGAAGTGACGATCAAAGTAAGTAAACTTCTTCTGTGTATAATAATATCATAATACACTAGGACGTTTGACAATATGACAGTCGATTATAAACGACAGTCATTGTAGAATTGCAAACTCTGCTTGCAAGTACGTTATCAATAAATAGTATGGCAGTGGACCACTCGTTGCTTGTGCAAAAAGTTATGCTCAGGCTTTATTAATCTAAAGATGGCGGTGCTTAGAATCTTGAGACTTCTCATTTCTCAACCAGACACAGTAGTTTTGCCTCCAAGATCTGTCTGCTTGGCCTAAAAGAATCTCCGACTTGTTTATGTGGCGAATTGTAAGATGTCGAGCGCATCCTCTGAGAGTATCCCCGTATGTCGGTTGAAAAGGAAGAGTGAGATGCTGTTCAGCCATTGCGACTTCTCTCTCATCTATCAAATCTCATCTTTCGATAAGTTTGCGACATTTTACAGCGAGCGAGGACTTTCCTGGTCGTAATTTGACCATTATCAGAATAGAGCTCACCTGCCGACCAATTAAAGAAGAAGAAAAGTTTTGCGGACTGTTAACGCTGAAATAGTAAATATTATCAATTAAGCGATATGAACTGACTATATTGCGAAACAATAAGTAAAGTAAAATAGCATTATTTTAAACCTCTTGATCTAATGTTTTAGAATATAGTAATATTTCAGTACATCCTTGTGCAGTGGTGTTAAGATTTTTTTAATTTTTAAACGCATTGACCTAATTTTGTCAACATACATAAATGTAAAATAGCATTTTCATATTAGGTACTTGTAATACAAAATAAACACATGACGTATCTTTCAACGGTGACTTTGAAACAAACCCTGCGAATAACCATTTCAAACATTCTAACTGATTTACTTTATAAAAATATGCAATCATTCCCCTCTCAATAAATTGTGTTTGTGGGCTGTAGCTGTAATACATTTTAAATATTTAATTTTTTTTTTATTTTTGCTTTACAAGCCAGTAAATGAAATCTTCAATTATTTTTTAATAAAAATGTACCTATAATAATAATTAATGGTAAATAAAGAACTGTTGGTTTCTAAAGACTAAAGTTTTTGGGGAGGGGAGCCTTGGATTTTTATTTTCTGATTTTGAGAGCGTGGTATGAATAAGTTTTTAAAGCACTCTCCTAGTCATTTTACTCACATATTCCAAAAATCTATTGAGATAATCGCAAAAAATACACCAAAGCATTGTTTTTTTTTGTAATTAGCAGTAAAGTATTGAATTTCCTTAAATATTAATGAGTTTGTGAGTCGATTAACATTATTTAAATAAAGTATATAATATTATAATTATTGATTTAAGTATATTAATAAATGCAAATTTTCTTTGTATTTATTCCACTTTTTTATTTAATAAATTTGGACCGGTTTCGTCCGCCTCGAAGCGACATTTTTAACTGAATAATAAAACAGTTATTTATCACAACAAAATTATAACGGCGACACAAATAATCTATTAAAGCGTCAATTACATTGAGCTACTTTACGAGCTGTTTGTTGGCGAATTTACAATCTGCCTATAAAGTCGCCCAGCTTAATCATCGAACAAGCTAACAAGCGGATTGTAAACACTCTACCGAAAAAAGTTAAAAGCCGGTCAATTTTACACGCTACACGCCGAGTGTGGGCCTACTGCGTCTGCGCAGTAGCAACCTCCCGGTAAAAAATCGAACTTCGTTCTGTCAAAATAATCGCCGGCTTATGGCTTCTCAGCGAATGTAAAGTTTTGTGTGTCATCATCATAATCGCAGTAGCTGAATCGCCCGCTATTAAATTCGCCAACAAACAGCTCGTAAAGTAGCTCAATGTAATTGACGCTTAATACATCCCATTATCCGTTTAATAGTGCTTTGTCACTAACAATTAAATTATCATTAATGCTATTGGATATTATTTCTTCCTAGGTACTGATACCAAATATCATAATGCCTAAATCCCCCATCAAAAATCCTCCAATCGACAGAGTTGGGAATATAATGATAATATTATTGTAACTGTAAATGAGTCAAGGCTAGACCAGGATGCACAGCGAAACAAACAAAAAGAAAGTTACCGTTATCTGTTTTTGGGCAGACGAAGGGTCGAGAGTAGGTACAGTCAGTCGGCAAGCTACCCTTGAGCCTTGAACGTCGCCTCTAAATACGATATCTTACCTTTTTGCGCCAAAGCGTGCGTTTACAAATGTTATTAATAATTAATTTTACTTGTCAAGCGAAATATACTTACAATGTCCCTGGATCCGTGTTTTTAATAAGTGGAAAAATATAATCAACACCCTACGTAAACCAATACCTATCAGTGCATCATGAAGAACAATAAACAAATATTCTTTAATTGTTAAAATAACACACAACAAAAAATTAAACAAAAATCATATACAATAACATTTCAATAATAAAACACAAAAGTTTACAATTAGTCAATAGGTATTTAATAAAATAAAAAAAATAATTAACAATTGAAGACATTGGCATAAAAATAGCAAATGTCACAAAACACTAACTAAACTAAACATATAAAATTTCCAGAGCTGAGTGACATTAATATGTAAATGAACGACTCACTGAAATGCCTATCATAACAAGTAGGGATGGGAAAACTGGTCGATTTTGAAGACTAAGTATACTTATTACCAGTATAAAAAAATACTTAAGTAGTAAGTATATATATGAAATGAATGAATAACAGTGTTTTTTTTTAATTTTAAACATGTTTCGAGTGGTATATAACAAGCCTAAGCCTGTGCGTCATCTCACCACTGTGCTGCGACACAAAATTTATGACCTATTATTATTTATACTTTCGAACGCAATAGACTAATAAATTAAAATATACCTATATTCAAGTGCTATTTCGTTCGTGCGCATTTAATGTCAATAGTGTTGAAAGTCTACCAACTGGCGAGTGCACAGAACAGCGACTCGCGATGATATCATCACAAGTTTTTTGGAATAAGTTTATTGGGCCACAAATGCTTAGTATAGGCAGTTTCATCCGAAACTTGAGTACACAAACTGGTGACAGTATTTCCAACTCACCTCTAGTAACAAGCATCTCCGTTGGTACCTATTGATACACCCCTAGGGCGTTGGTCCTCTACTAACGTTCACCATGGAACAATAATATTATTGCAAGGCCTAAACATGTACCTAACCTCATCGAATAGTCACTTGGGTAAACGAACCGAATGCCCAAAATCCTTGATTAGTTCAAATGATTATTTTCAGGAGTGAGTCCCACGCCTTTGGCCCGTTTCAGAAGGGGCCTTTGTAATACGTTTATGAACGCCTCAGAGCTAATGAGGCAAAGCGTTTCCGGTACACTTTTTTGTCGGCCACTACATTCTCAAGCCGCCGATACAATTGTTTTTATTACCGCAGCCAGTTTTGTTTTAATATATAACGCGAAATTATAGGTTGACTCATTAGCTCTGGGGCGTTCATAAACATAATATAAGGGCCTATTTATTCGAATACAAAAGCCTCCTAAATTAAATCGAGCGCGATACCGGTGTCCCGTCTGAAACGGGCCTTAAGGTTTCGAAGCTGTAGATGTAAGGCGTGGATGAAAAAGATAGTCAGGTGGTATGAATGATGATGAAGGGATTTGACCTTTTGTAATAGAAATGGATAAATTAGAACGTAAGCCGGTATTTAAGATATAAATAATTACAAATACAGTACACTCAGTAATCCGCCGCTTGATTATCCGACAACTACTATAATCGGCCGTTTTTTCCTAGTTGAAAGCACAAAATCAAGCTTTATAATTAGCCGGTATTCGATTGTCAAATTCAGTAGTCCGCCGCGTACAAGTATACAACGCAGATGAGACGGGTTTGTTTTGGAAATTTCTCCTTCGTAAAACGTAGGTACGTTCATCGCAAAGAAAGTGCCCTGAGAACCGCATCCTTTACAACATTTTGCCGCAGCAATTCGCTTACATAACTGTAAAACCATAGCATACCACATCCTTGACCAGATCGACGCCAAGAAAAATAGAGGAGATCTATGCCTTCAATGGATCCCATCGCACATGGGTATTGAGGGCAGTGAAAGGGCGGATGATCTGGCAAAGGAAACTGGCCATTCAGGGGTACCATATCAGTGGATAACAGAAAACCTGGACTGGAATGAGGCTATAAAGAAAATGGGCTAAAGTGTGTGGATAGATTTTCACCATAGGGCATCATTAGAAAAGGGGAAATGGAGTAAGTCTATTCCACCATCACCACGGGAGGTGCCCTGGTATGTAGAGTCTCCTTTGACGAGGAATGAGCTTAAGTTAATACTGAGGCTAAGAACAGGGCACACAAAAGATTTTATGTCCTCATGGGAAGAAGCGAATCGCAGCTCTGCGATGATGTCATGTTTTAGACGACATTGTACATAATATACCACTACAATGCCCTAAATATGAACTTCACAGAGTGCAGCTGCGAATTGCGGATATCTATGAGAATGTCGACGAATTGAAGGGTGTCCTTGCGGCGGGTAAGACGGAAGAGCTAGGCAAAATTGTAAAGTTATTTAACAGAATAGGAATGACGACCTAATCGACGGATCCCCTTTTAGAAGAGAAGAGGCGATATGACAGCGAGTCGCAGTCAAAGCCTCAGAAAAATCACAAAAAAAACCGCATTACAACTATGCTGTACTCCAATGCAACCGGGATATACAAAATGAAGCTGTTGATCATACGGAAACCCAGAAATCCTAAGCCATTCAAGAATATCTGCCTCACTGAACAACTGGTTGTGTCAAGTGATCCACTGTTTATAAAAAAAATGTATAATTTAGTAAATACTTGATTTTAATAATTATACCTAAATAAAACCGTAATTTTCTAGTACCTACAATATTAAAAAAAAAACTATTATTACGAAATACCTGTTTTAATTTTGAACATATTTTGTTTGTATGCACTATAATCCGCCGCTTTCACTAATTGAACACTTGTCTGGTTTTTGGGGTGGCGGATTACTGAGAGAATAATTATAATATATAATAATATATTTACTCGACATTAGAATAAGTAATCTTTATATGTAATACTCGGAAGGCTTAAATACTAAGAAATTGCTCTTATATACAATGCGTATATGTGCAAATTTTACGGATAGTCGTAAGTATTGCCACGCGATTTAAAAAATAAATAAAAATTAAAACCAAAAGTTACTTCGCCAACGGTCGCGGTAAGGCGGGCAGAGGAAGTCAGTCGAAAAATTTCAAAAACCAAGAACACGTCTGGCATTGTTATAAACCATTGCCCACTGAAGAAGGAAGCCGATACATTACACGACTGGTCCTACTTTTCGCCCCTCCCGTTGACTATGGAATGAGTAAATTTATGCAAATTCAAGCTACTAGACCTTCTTCTTCTTCTTTCACCATGTCACAACACAGCATTGAGGCATAGGGCAAGCACAAGTTCACGCCATTTCTCTCGGTCTATCCCCAACTCTTACGCTTCCCGCCATGACAGACCTGCAGCACGTAGGTCACTTTTGTAGACCCGCTGCAGGGTGAGGGAGAGCCGGCCACGGCGACGAACCCATGAGGCTGTGCCACAGAGGTAGGAAGTGTCGCACTCTTTGTCGGCATCCGGAACACGTGCCCCAGCCACGTAAAACGTCTCTTCGTGATAACCTAAGTCACCGAAGACTGCTGTGTCTGCTCATGAACTCGGGTGTTTGTAACGAGGTCGTACCTATGTACCCTTAAGATTCGGCGAAGACATCGATTCTCAAATCTCAAAAGCCGAAACTCCTGAAGCTTAGTAAGATGCCATGTCTCACAGCCATACAAGAGCACAGGTAGCACGCACGCGTTAAACAAACGACGTTTGGTCCTCACAGAATACAGCCTTGTGTTCCATGCGACTCCAAATTGGTTAAATGCACCCCGCCATACCCATGGGCCATGCGGATTCCATGCTCACTAGAAATACCACCACTGTCGGCATCCGTGTCTAGTGGTTGCCACTAGACCTTGCAGCTGAGTAATTACACATATCACATTTAAATGGTTTCTCAACAGAATGTGTCATTTTATGTGATTTTAATAAAATATGTAGATTAGCGGATAAGTCATTAAATATATCACATTTTAATGGCTTCTCACCAGTGTGATTTGTGTGATTTAAAGTTATGACTTCGCGGATGAATAACTAAATATATCACACTTAAATGGCTTCTCAGCGGAACTAAAATTTATGCGATAACTAGTCCTTGCACTTGAGTAACTACACCCCACTTAAATAGCTTCTAACCAGAATGAATATATTTATGCGATTTCAAACTCCTAGACCTTACAGTTGAGTAACTACATTTATCACATTTAAATGGTTTCTCAACAGAATGAGTAATTTTATGCAATTTCAATTTATTAGACGTCACACATGAGTAATTACAGACATCACACTTAAATGGTTTCTCACCAAAATGAGTAAATTTATGCAATTTCAAGGTGCTAGACCTTACACTTAAGTAATCACATATATCACACTTAAATGACCCAACAGAATGTGTCATTTTGTGTTTTTTCATTAGAGAAGGCCATACGCATAAGTAATTGCATTTATCACATTCCAATGGCTTCTTACCAGAATGAGTTAATTTATGCAATTCCATGCTACTAGACGTTATACATGAGTAATTGCACACCTCACATTTACATGGTCTTACACCAGAATGAGTCATGTTGTGTCTCTTCATGATTAAGGAGCTTTTACATGAGTAATTGCACACATCACACTTTAATGGCTTCTCATCGGAATGTGTAATATTATCTGATTTAAGGTGACTGGGGCGAATGCTTGATAAATTAGTTTCAATAAATTTAAATTGAGTTGGAATGGAATTTTTCATTTTCCCTATTGCTTTGTTTTGATGTATCGCTTTGTGGAGCGTCATTATTTTACAAGATTCAAAAACATCAAAACAGATATTGCACACAAAATTTTCTTTATGAAACAATTTTTTCTCCAATTTTATAACAGCCTCTAATATTTCAGTTTTTGCTACATTCAATGGAAAAATATCATGTTTAGCAGTGTGAGAGATGACGTTAACATTTGTAAACCTTTCAATATTTTCCACGAGTTCCTTTTTAATGTTTTGTTCGTCTATCTGTAGGTGTGCGTAAGTAGCTTGTTCAGCAGTCATCTCCTCTGACGATTTGACACTTGCAATGTTGGCCGGGTCGGTGCTTCCACCGCTAACCTAAAAAAAGCATTCAGAAGTAGTAATAAATTATGAGATTTTAAAATGACCATTCATGTTTATTAGTGTTGGGAATTGTGGATTGTTTTGAGGATCGTAAATAAGCAACGTAGTTTTAATATACGATTAACATTATTTAGATTAAGCTGCATGAATATTATTATACAGAAAAATCATATTTTATATGCGCACGTTACAAATAACCGATGAGAACTAAATACTATCACGCCACACGCACAGGTGCGGCGTAAGAGTTGGAAGAAGAATCTGTCTCCCTCTTACTAGCAATAGTCGGTATCTAGCAGCGTCGCGCAGGGAGCGCCAGATGTCGACACGTACTTCTTTATTCTTATATTATTAATTATATTATTTAATTATATTGTTATATTATTCTATTAGACGGCTATATATCAACAATTAGTAAAAGAGCCTTGTAGAAGTAGCTCTAGTGCACTAAATGACCGAACCTTCGATAGTGGGGGTTAATAGGAAGATTGGTGTTTTACTGTTCCAACGACACCTCAAATAATTCATCTGTGAGTTGCAAACTCTAAATGTTACCTAAATACACCTGATGATGTAGCGAAAGGGGACAGTGGCCCGATCGCGAGTACTTACTTACAAAGCAAGATTATGCATGTTATGATAGGTGAGTTTGATCCCAACTGACTGGAACTGCCCTAGCACCCCCCAAACATGAAAATTATCAGAATGATTTTAAACATTGAAATTGAAAGCCAATAAACTATACCTTAGGCTTAGACAAATACCAAGGCAAAAAAATAATATGTAATTCTCCAGCACTCTTTTTAGAAAACATTCTTAGATTCTAATTTCTCACACAAAATTTTCGAAACACTAATGTCAGGTTTTTTTGGAAACCCAATCCCTAATGGAACTGTCAAAAAATTCTCGGTGTCCACCCGAATTTCGGGGTGGTGTAGGTCATGGGTGGGGAGGGCTGACAGTGCTCTAGTCTGGGGGCCCGGCGAGGCGAGTCCAACAGATAAGTGAGATAAACACACATCACAAATTAGCTTTAATAGTAAAATAAGTTGCCTGCGGCGCTATTATACTTTATGACCATGAACATTTTCAATTATATAATTGTGCAATATATTTTTTGATTACTATGTGTCGATACTTGACAGCTCCATTATTAAAATAGATGTATTAAAAATCGCCAATAATTCACTGTATAAGTACCTTAATTTGAACTAAAACACAATTTGAAAAACGTTAATGTAATGTTTCACACTGCCTTTAATCTTAGCGGTAGGTAGGGGGCCCGCCAAATATCCTAGCCTGAAGGCCCGTTTCAGGATGTGGGGACCATGGTGTAGGTACACCGAGTGCAAAAGACAAAAGACCGATAAACGAGAAATTAGGCTGTGAAGAAGAAAAGGAGCCTATGGGACTGATTTACATTATTCTCCTTGCCCACCCCAATATTAAATCCTGGGTGCGCCACTGATATAGAGTAACTCTTTAGAGGAACCTGAGAGGTGTCCAGAATCCCCTGAGCTCGCTATCACCTAGAGAAAAATCTACGTTTTTCGCGAACGTAATTTTGGACTTACAAACTAAGAGTGGAATTATTTTATTGCAGTGAAGCAACGTCACCAGTTATTAATATTGAATAAGTGCAATATCATTAGTCAGAAACGATGGAAGTAGGTCATGTCCCCCATAAGCAGGGCTTTAGCCTGCGGGCCCGGCGTAGCGATTCGACCAGATAAGTAATATAAACGCACATCACAAATTCTCTCTAACAGTAAAAAAAAAGTCGCATGCGGGCTATTGTTATTCTTTCAAATTGTGTGGTTATACGATTAAATTTTTAATTGTTTATCGTTACTTGACAACTCCAAAATTCAAATGGACGTATTAAAATATACAGAAAAACACTAAATATACACATTAATTTTAACGCGTACACCATTGGTTCACGTACTGTTGAGCAATGTTCCGCAACCGGTGTGCCGTGGCACACTGGTGTGCCGCGAGACGATGCTAGGTGTGCCGCGGTGCAATAGCCAAATTTTCGTACATGGCTAGTAATATATTTGAGCACCTGCATGAACTAAATAAAACAATGCAAGGTCAGAATGAAAATATATTGTCGTGCTCTGATAAATTAGAAGAAAGAAGTCAAAAATAAAATGGAACTTTGGCAGAAAGAGTTAAGACAAGGATCTCTACAAATGTTCCAAAGGAACTACCAGACCACCATTGAAAACAAGCAATTAATTTTGGATCCGTCTCAAAAACATTTAACTTTGCTGCAAAAGAAATTTTATCAGTACTTTCATACAATAAATGTGACAGGATACGAAAAGCTTTTGCAACCAATGCCGAAAATTTTATAGAAGCGCTTGTCCTATAGATTCGAGAGGAGTCTAATAAAAAATATCCTCGGATTTCCGACAAGGCTATCGCAGTTCAGCTCCCATTTTCGAGTCAAAAAAGTCTATTTTACTAATATTTTAAAACAAGTGATTGAACGATACAATTTATTATTAATGTATTAATACTAGACAAATTATTGTTCCTAACCCGACAACTAACTATAATTATATTAATAGAATAAACCCATACAAAAAATCGCTAAACATAAAATCAATACCATTAATTTTACCTCGAACACTATTTGAAAAACGCTATTTTAGATTATCACAATGTCTTTAACCTTAGTGATAGGTAGGGGGACCCACCAAAGATCTTGGGCTGGGGTCCCCCTTCAGAATGTGGGCTCCATGTTTTGGTGTATAAATTGTTTTACGTGTGGTGTGCCGCGGAATTCTGGGAAGACCTTTGTGGTGCCATGGGTTAGAAAAGGTTGCGGAGCACTGCTGTAGAGCATCACACTGCCTTTATCTTTAGCGATAGGTATGGAGGCCTGCCAAAGATCCTAGGTTGGGGGTCCGCTTCAGGATGTGGGGGCCACGAAGTAGGTACTGTAACTCCGGGGACAGGTGAATGAAGAAGATCTGAGAAGTTCGTTGTATAAAATAGCTTCCCGAAATTTTAAATGCGGAATACGGCACTTTTCCGGAGACATTCCCCATACCCAGACAAACCCCACGATGAGAATTGGTATAAACACCTGCCATGCACATATAATTAGGAGTGTTCATTTACAAGTTATTGCGAGCATTTGCATTCGCCAGTGGTTATCAAATGCGCATGGCTTAACGGTCAAAATTATCATGACCGATTGTTCTGTTGTGTGGTCCGCGCTATCTTGTCTCTCAGATATACCGCATCGGGATATTATACCAAACACTGCATGCCCCAGATAGTTTTTACCCCACCAATTTATGAGTAGTTACCACGGGTTTTGCGTATCATAGAATGCCGAGAGGAGTGTAGCCAACCCGTTCATATGCTTTTCAATAGCCAAATCATCCAGGTCACGATCCTCAGTCATGAGATCCTGACGAAGAATAATATTTTATTTACCTAAATAATTCGCATTGTTTACGTTTCGGAGGGCTTGATTGTAATATCTCTAATAAGTACTATCGCCAGTAGATCCGCATGGATTTAAAGCCAATATACATATATATAAATATATATGTGTATATTAAATCTATCGTGAGAATAACTTACTGTTTACACATAAAAGAGCTGACTGTCAGGCCAATCTCATTCTTCAAGAGTAAACGAGACGCGTTGTTGTCATTTTATGGTACTATTTGTGACTGGTCGTGAAAGTCAGTTAACATCAAAATTAGTCTGCGCGGGTTAGTTCATTTTTTTGCGGCAGGTTCGCTACTATCGTTCTACTGCGCAGGCGCAGATACGGAACAAATCAAAGCTGTCGGGTGAAAATTCAGAAGCTTCCGAACTTTTTTGATTCATACATGCAATCTTGCAACTTGCATGATAATACATGTTTACTCGTGCATTTTATTGTTATGGCCGCGATAATACGTACTGTCAGCAGTATAGCCATGCACGTGTAATGCTGTTACACTTGAAGTAATTTCCATTGTCGTTTATAAGCGGCGACCAGTGGCGCAGCCAGGATTTAATATTGGGGGGGGGGCAAGGAGGAGAATGTAAATTAGTCCTATAGGCTCTTTTTCTTCTTCACAGCCTAATTTCTCGTTAATCGGTCTTTTGTCTATTGTACTAGGTGTACCTACACCATGGTCCCCACATCCTGAAGCGGGCCCTCAGGCTAGGATATTTGGGGGCCTCCTACCTATCGCTAAGATTAAAGGCAGTGTGAAACACTACGTTAACGTTTTTCAAATTGTGTTTTAGTTCAAATTAAGGGTACATACAGTGAATTATTGGCGATTTTTAATACATCTACTTTAATAATGGAGCTGTCGAGTATTGACACATAATAATCAAAAAATATATTGCACAATTATATAAGTAATTGATAATGTTCACGGCCCTGAAGTATAATAGCGCCGCAGGCGACTTTTTTTACTATTAAAGCTAATTTATGATGTGTATTATCTCACTTATCTGGTCAACCCGACACGCCGGGCCCCCCACAGCCCAGGCCCCCAGACTAGAGCTTTGTCAGCCCTCCTCAGCCATGACCTACACCACTCCGGAATTCGGGTGGACACCGAGAATTTTTTGACAGTTCCATTAGGGATTGGGTTTCTAAAAAAACCTGACATTAGTGTTTCGAAATTTTTGTGTTAGAAATTAAAATCTAAGAAACTTTTCTAAAAAGGATGCTGGAGAATTATTACAAATCATTTTTTTGCCGTGTTTTTATTTGTCTAAGCCCAAAGGTAAGTATAGTTTATTGGCTTTCAATTTCAATGTTTAAAATCATTCTGATAATTTTCATTTTTGGGGGGTGCCAGGGCCCCTTCCCCCCCCCCCCACCACTGGGTGCGCCACTTGGGGCGACATTAGCATTTTGAAGATTTGCTCATGGCAATTATAATATATTGTCACAACTACATAGATACCTACCTATTTTGACACATTTCTGTTTTGTATATCTAAAATGGAGGTAAACCTATTGCATAGGTACCTAACTTGACACATGCCAGCATTGCAGCATATAAGTACCCTGGACTATAAAAGACAATTTATATTTTTTAAGCGTTCGGTAAGCATGGGCTTCAAACAAACCCTACCGAAAATTTTTGTTAATATTACTAGCCATCACAAGCGGCATTTCATAATAAAAATGTGTAAACAAAATGAATAATGACTAACCTCCAAAATGTTGTCGTGTACTGTCAATTATTGTTTGCTTGATAGAATCTGGTGATGGCATAATCTGGCTTTCCAGGCTGTGTGAATGGTTACTTGTATTATAAATAACACTGCAAGGCATTGCTTCATCAGGATTAAAGTATGCAGATTCAATTCCAATGTCCATCTTTAAAAAATATATTCTGTCAGCCGAATTTACTCGAATACAATAAGGTTAGGTATTTCAATTGTGCTTATCTTGTACTTTTGACGTCTTTGGCTGTTATGGTTTTTATAGGATGACGATTGTTACGCAGTGCTACCAATTTTGGTAAGAAAATAAGTATGATTTTTCACCGAATCTACTGACGATATTGGTACTTACCACTGTTTTACGGCGACTGGAAACTTGAGAGACCGCGCGACTGACGCGTCTCATCGCGACCGTTTTGAAACTGAGTAGACATGCGTCGTTCTCGAACGAACGTATCCTTTAAAACTAATCTATAGCCAGCGAACAAATCGGTCCCGTGTCACCTGGCGCTTATGTCGTTCGAGGCGAACGAGATTCGCGAGAGTGCGCGCGCAGTATAGGAAGAAACGTGGTTGCGAAGGATACGCTGCCCGGCGAACGGAATATGTCGTTCGCCTCGAACGAGATACGCGAGAGTGCGCGCGCAGTATAGGAAGAAACGTGGGTGCGAAGGATACGCTGCCCGGCGAACGGAATATGTCGTTCGCCTCGAACGAGATACGCGAGAGTGCGCGCGCAGTATAGGAAGAAACGTGGGTGCGAAGGATACGCTGCCCGGCGAACGGAATATGTCGTTCGCCTCGAACGAGATACGCGAGAGTGCGCGCGCAGTATAGGAAGAAACGTGGGTGCGAAGGATACGCTGCCCGGCGAACGGAATATGTCGTTCGAGGCGAACGAGATACGCGAGAGTGCGCGCGCAGTATAGGAAGAAACGTGGGTGCGAAGGATACGCTGCCCGGCGAACGGAATATGTCGTTCGAGGCGAACGAGATACGCGAGAGTGCGCGCGCAGTATAGGAAGAAACGTGGGTGCGAAGGATACGCTGCCCGGCGAACGGAATATGTCGTTCGCCTCGAACGAGATACGCGAGAGTGCGCGCGCAGTATAGGAAGAAACGTGGGTGCGAAGGATACGCTGCCCGGCGAACGGAATATGTCGTTTGCCTCGAACGAGATACGCGAGAGTGCGCGCGCAGTATAGGAAGAAACGTGGGTGCGAAGGATACGCTGCCCGGCGAACGGAATATGTCGTTCGAGGCGAACGAGATACGCGAGAGTGCGCGCGCAGTATAGGAAGAAACGTGGGTGCGAAGGATACGCTGCCCGGCGAACGGAATATGTCGTTCGAGGCGAACGAGATACGCGAGAGTGCGCGCGCAGTATAGGAAGAAACGTGGGTGCGAAGGATACGCTGCCCGGCGAACGGAATATGTCGTTCGCCTCGAACGAGATACGCGAGAGTGCGCGCGCAGTATAGGAAGAAACGTGGGTGCGAAGGATACGCTGCCCGGCGAACGGAATATGTCGTTTGCCTCGAACGAGATACGCGAGAGTGCGCGCGCAGTATAGGAAGAAACGTGGGTGCTAAGGATACGCTGCCCGGCTAGTACTATACATTTTATTACGGCAACAAAAGACACAATTGACCTAATCTGTCCGAACAAATCCCTATCCGTAATTAACCTATTCGGTCGGAGTCCTCATTAAGCGACTCATTTCCCATATCTAAAACTGAGAGATTCCAGTCTCGCCGTCAGAGAGCTTCCATTGAAATACATTGGCTAAATCAGGGGGGGGCAAACTTTATTGATGGAGGGCCAAATTCAAGAATTCAAAATGAGCGGCGAGCCGCAAGTAAAATAGGTACCATTTTTAGATATACACTTTTTCTTATCACGAAAAATAAACATTACAAATGAGAAGAATGAAACTGTTGTACATTTTTTAAAATTCAGGTGTTAATTATGGGCATCAGAGATATTTGAACGTAAAGAATTTTTATTGAGGTTCATGATCGTAAATTTTTGTTCACATATTATATAGGTTGATCCAAAAATAACATTTTTCTTGCATAATCTTTAAGGGGGGACATGCTCGGCGTAGGTCAAAATGGAGCTTTTATTGCATTTTCAAACCATGATCCTGGACATTCCTTAAACGTTGTAGATAATCTATTTATATAATTTTGAAGCCTTATTATCCTTTATATTTATTTTAAACATATGATGATTGCATAAAGTATTTTTATCACATAAAATAGTATTCTTTTAAACCTGACGCTCTAATGTTTTAGAATATAGGTAGTCATATTTCGGTACATGAATGTGCAGTGGTGTTAAGATTTTTAACATTTATTAATTTTTAAATGCATTTATAAAACCATTAGTATAATTTATGACGAAATAATTTTAGTAAAATATTTACGATAAAAAATTATATGGATATTCTCTGTGATCCCAAATTTGACAAGAATTAGGCATTTTATTATTAAAAAAATCGGTTTTCATTTATTTTACAAAACACATTAGAAGATAATTCTAAAGATACTTATAAGCTATATCTTTGACTATTCGAAATATGACTATATTCTAAGATGTGGGCTAGATACTGGTTGGAATTTTAGTTTCAATTCCGTAGGATTTCAGTTGCTCCGTAGGAGAACGGCCTTACAATGCTTTCTTCGTCAATTTAGAAGTGTCATACATAAAAAAGGGTGTGTATAAATCATTTTAAGTTTACTATTTAAAAAATTCATCAGTTAACCTACCTACAATTATAGAAAAACTCAAATATCAGAAGATTTCTTGAATTTTGAAAAAAAAATCAAAAATTCAGTAGGATATTGGCAAAAATTATCAGTAGATCTACTGAAATTTCAGTACACATGGCAACAGTGTCTTTACACTCCTGCCGGCTCTCGGTAAGGTGCTGGAGAAGCTTCTGTGCTACAGGATTGAAGCATACCTGGAAGATCATGCGCCGCTTTCTGATAAGCAATTTGGATTCAGAAGAGGCAAATCAACGACAGACACCATAAGAAACGTGATTGCCATCGCCGTAAATACCTAGGTCCTAGGAGTTTTCTTGGTCATTGCAGGTGCGTTTGATAGTCCTCGTCCCTCCTCTGGAACGTGCTCTTCTACAATCTCCTTAGGATCCCGCTTCCAACCGATTGCACTGTCATCGCCTACGCTGACGACGCGCTGCCGTTGGTGGAGGCCGATAGCAGGGCGAAGATTGAGAGTGCCGTTGGCGAAGTCTTAAAGTCAATCGAGGCGTGGGGTAAAGTAAGCAAACTATCTTTCGCACCTTCCAAGACAGAAGCCATGTCCTGAAAGGCCTATAAATTTTACAAACTATTTCTTTAGGAACTTTCAATTCAATTTAGCCAGTGTTTTTATGACGGTACTCCCCACCATGTGACGCCACTACAAACAAATCAGTGATGAAATTTTGTGGGTAGGTTGCTAGATCAAATCGAATAATATAGGTAACATTCGTGACTAAGTTTAGTTTATTTCGTATAAATGAGAATTTTTCCTGCGGCGCTGACATTACTATGTACTATTATGGGTTTTGAGTGGAAAGATACCGATTAAATACATTCTTGGCGTGGTTCTGTTTCAGTAAAAAAAATTAAAATAAAACACACTGCTTGACATTTTACATCTCCGAGCGGAGTTTGATATTATGTTATTATTAACAGAAAAAACATTACAATCATTTATAAATAGCTGACAATTAACTATGCTATTACAATGAATAATTAATTATTATATTTTAATTGATTGTGTCCGATTCTGATCATGTGGGCCTCCACGGAGTCGAGGTTTGTATTAACTGACATTATTTATGAGATATAGATATTAGCCACATGCTCAACCTATCAGGTCCATACAATGACTAACACACATTGAAAAATGATAGGTAGGTTTGTGCATTCCCCAAACCCACGACACTATAAGGCCCGTTTCAGACGGGACACCGGTTTCGCACTCGATATAATATACGAGGCCTTTGTAGGCTCTTCTGCCAGAACAGTGACGATTGTTAATTCACAGTACCTATTACACATAGCTATAAAAATTATTAATAGTATGAGAATGTTACAGACATAAAATTGAAAAGATCGACCGAGAGAAATACGAGTTTCGGCTTCATGTTGGGGGTCATTTTTGTCACTTATCTCGATTAGAAAGCGATTTTTTTTACTAACGTATTTATTTTAAATACTTAATATTCATTACATGAAATTGAATATTTTAACTTTCTCCCCGATTTAGTTGGCTTTAATGTTACAAAATAGATTGATTTTGTAACAGTTTTTCATAGAAAATAAATATGTTCATATATTTCAGCATATAAATATTATAACACACATTATTTAGAGCTTTCTATAAAAAATAGTGGGTTAACAGCATTTTATAACAAGCAAGCTAACTCTTGCGCCTCCCGCCATTCCAGACATGCAGCGCGTAGATTGCTTTTGTAGTACCTTTTGTAGAATTAGCAAATTTATAATCACTTAAGAAATTAAAAATTTCACGTTTAAATAGCGTTTCATCGGAATAAGTCATAAAGAAACATTTACACATGTAACTGACTTTTTACAAGACTGAGTCATTTTAAGCAATTTTAAGTAAGCACACACTTACTTACATACATTTACACAATTGAATGAATTTTCAATATAATGAGACATTTTGTTTAATTTCATTCGTTCCAGTCCAAGTCCAGATGTTACGCATGGACAATAGCATATACACATAGTTTTTCACTAAAATGATTCATTTCGTGCTATTTCATGTGTCGAGACTGCTTGCATGAGTGATTAAACCAACACATTTTAATTGCTTTTCACCAGAATGAGTCATTTTGTGAATTTTTATTTTGTGAATTTTCAGGTTACTATACTGTATGGATGAGTATTTACACATATCACAATTAAAAGGCTTTTCACCAGAATGAGTCATTTTGTGCAATTTCATGCTACCAGACGATGCGCATGAGTAATTGCATATATCACATTGAAATGGCTTTTCACCAGAATGAGACATTTTGTGTAATTTCATACTAGTAGTCGTTATGCATGAGTAATTACAGTCAGCACAAATAAATGGTTTTTCACCAGAATGAGTCATTTTGTGTGTTTTCATGGCACCAGATTGTCTGCATGAGTAATTGCATATATTACATTTAAAAGGTTTTTCATCTGAATGTGTCATTTTGTGTGTTTTCATTTGACCAGACTGTTTGCATGAGTAATTACATTTATCACATTTAAATGGCTTTTCATCAGAATGAGTCATTTTGTGTAATTTCATTTGACCGGACGATACGCTCGAGTAATCGCATTTTTCACATTTGAATGGCTTTTCACCAGAATGAGACATTTTGTGTGTTTTCATGTGACCTGACTGTTTGCATGAGTAATTGCATTTATCACACTTAAATGGCATTTCGCCAGAATGAGTCATTTTGTGTGTCTTCATGGTACCAGACCGTATGCATGAGTAATTGCAACTATCACACTTGAATGGTCTTTCACCAGAATGAGTCATTTTATGCAATTTCATTTGACCAGACTGTGTGCATGAGTAATTGCAATTAACACATTTAAAAGGTTTTTCAACAGAATGAGTCATTTTGTGCAATTTCATGTATTTAAAAATAATGCATGAGTAACTGCATACTTCACATTTAAATGGCTTTTCACGGGAATGACACAATTTGTGCAATTTCAACCTACTTGACGTTATACATGAGTAATTGCATTGATCACATTTAAATGGCTTCTCGCCTGAATGAGTCATTTTGTGTGATTTCAAGTGACCAGAGCGAGCGAATGAGGTATTGCATATATCACATTTAAATGTCTTTGCAACGGAATTTTTAATTGTTGCTATTGTGTTTTGATGCATCGTTTTATGGAGCATCATTATATTAGAAGATTCAAAAACATCAAAACAGATGTTGCACACAAAATTTTCTTTATAAAACATTTTTTTCTCCAATTTTATAACAGCCACTAATAATTCAGGTTTTATCATATTCGATGGTAATGTATCACGTTTAGTATTGCGACATATGATGTTCACATCTGCAAACTTTTCATTATATTCCCCTAGTTCTTTTTTAATGTCTTTCTCGTCTATATGTACGTCTGCGTAAGTATCATGTACATTAGTCAACTCCTTCGATAATTTGACACTCACAATTTTGGCCGGTACAGTGCTTCCACCGTTAACCTAAAACAATGGTATTATTAATAAATTATGCGGTTTCTAAATGACCATTCATGACTATAATTTAAATGAGTGCTGTGGAATCATTGTATCTACATACAGCTAACCTCAAATACAGTAGAGATGATATCAGTAAGTTAAGACCCAATAATTGACCAGGAAACGTGAACAATAGTTCTGTCTATTGCCATTTTTAGGCACCATGACCACTCACCAATGGCAAATACACACTGACAAGCAGTGATGCCAACCATACTATAATTATAGTACAATACTAAAATTTTAATTCTGCGAAAAATGTAAAATACTATAATCTTACTCCATATCAGAATACCATAATTTTAAAGGATTCAAGACGGAAAATGTTCCTGTACTATATATTTTTCAGAAATACTATAATGTTATACTATAATTAATACGCCTTTGTACTATAATCAGCATAGTAAAAGATGGCAGCACTGCTGACAAGTGACAATACATAAATAATACGTAATAAATAACGTAAAAACATTATAATAATTTTGAAAATGGTTGTTGGTTTAAAAAAAACCAGTAGTAAGTAGATAATTCCTAATCCCTACCAAAATTTTTGGATGTTGCTATTCTGATAAAAATTGTTTTAAAGACGTAAATTTGATTTAAAAAATCATGTTTCCGAATCCAGGCGCCATATGTACATACTCATAATAAATAAAAAAAAAAAAACTATGTTGACAATACATTACGTACTCACTATTAATACTTAAAACTTCATTACTCATAAACAATGGAACTAGGTACTTAAAGTTGGCTGTTTCACCTACAAACATACTTGGATGTGGTTAAACTAAAAGAAATTTTCGTTTTCAAAGAAATTTATTTATGATTTTCAAATTCGTGTTTCCGATGGAACGCCATACGTCATTATTTAAAACTTCCGGTCAATCTGTCTCAAATTAATTATAATGTAGTTTCATAGTTTCCACATACTCGATATGCTATAACTACACTGAAAGCATTTATAAAATGCGACTTTGGAGTATGTGGGGCATGGCCCCCATATCCCGACGTGGGCCCCCAGGCCATGATATTTGGCAGTCCCCGCAACCTATCGCTAAGGTTAAGGGCAGTGTAATGTTCTATAGTACTGTTTCCCAAATGATATTCCGTGAAAATCCAGGGTTCCGCGTAAAATAAAGGGTGTTCCGTGTATTTTTTAGTGATTTTTCGTATTTTTAAATAAATCAGCATGAATAATTGTCTGCACTTAGAATCATATTATAAAGCACTGAGCGCGACCCTCTTTTGTGATAGCCAATTTACGTCTGACCCTTCGCCATGTTGGATAAATAGTAATTTTCATTAGTAAGGAGACACTAAAAATAATTATAAAATAAAATTTACGGTGTGTTTATCTCATTTAACTATTTCATCTGCCACATCGGGCCCCAGGCTACAGCCCTGTCAGCCCCCCCCTTTGGCACTTAGCAGCCGCGCGTCTATTGTTTTGGTAGTGTATATTGAGGCCATGTAAAACACAGACACACGCGATATAAGGACGGATGATACCGTTCTGCGTCGCGTTCGTCTACTGCAGCACTCCTCCAACTAGGCAATTAAATTACGCATGATATTGTCGACGCGCTCATTGCATCAGTTTAGTTTTTTTATTTATAATGTGCAATATTTAATGTGCACCATGCCTCCCGAAAAAAAATGTCTTTTCGTAGGTAGCTGACTAGGAACATTTCCATTGCATTTACAATGATAGTTTTATAGGAGGGACGTAACTTTGCGCTCGTTGCCAATTACTCGAGCTGTGAGCACATTGTTTTGTGATGTCGTCGGAGGAATATATTCTTAAATCGTGTAAAAATGACTAAAAAACGTTACGCATTTAGTCGAAGAAGTAAACATGTCAATGAATATATAATTATTAATACTAATATAAAAATAAACATAACATTAAATGTACGCATGTTTAATTTTTATGACAAATTATGTTTTGTTCGTCACGCGTCGTTTGCACAATCCGCGCATCGCGTAGTCACGATCTTTTTAGACCATGCCTCAGCTGAAGTATTGCCTCAATGGAACGGGTGAACTTTTGCCAGAAACAATAAGTGCTCACATAGCACCCAAATTCAAATACTGCCCAGTTACCTCAGTGGATGTGGAATGGTCCTTTTTCTCTTTTATTAATTATTTTGAGTGATCGAAAACACAATCTTACTACCTACCGAACATTTGGAACAGTAAGTACCCGATTGTTAACGCTTACAAGGGTAAGTAACAAAATGTTACATGATTGTTAATAAATAATTTATTATCGTCGATACTTACAAATTGTAGGTATGTTGATTTTGAAATAAAAAATCCAAAAATCATTATTTTTTACAACGTTTTTATTAGCCCGTATTCTTGTTTGTCCGGTGGTTGTTTGTCCAGTACAAATCTTGCAATCGATTTTTAACTAACTTCCCGAATAGCTAGACATTTGAAATTTTTAGAATATATCAGAACACGATGCCAATGCATTATTTTAATACTTTTAGCCATCTTTAAGCGGAATTGAATTCGTTTTCAGTTAATTCTGTTTTGTATGGAAAGTTATTTCAGAAAAATCCGTAAAAAGTAAAACTATTATTGGTTGCTAAGAGGGTGGTCCTGGCAACTAAATTATTAATATATACGTGCGTTACTATTGAAATTAAAATGAAATGTCAAAATGACATTTCAGTATTCTATGTTTGTTTGTTTTTTATTTAAGTACTTCATAATTATCAAGTACAAGTTTGAGCATATTGAGCATAATAATTCAACAGAAAATTTTAAAACGTTGTAGGTATATAAAAAGTTCTTTTTATCTTGTAATTTTTATTATTTAATGTTGCATATTTTGACACTATTTCCATGCATAGGTATTTCAAGCTTTTTATGTTGCACATAATCCGGTCTCTAGTAATAACTAATTGATTGGAAAAATTAAATGTATCACAAAAAGACTAGATGATCGAGCTTTGCCGAAATAGTATGCCTAGATTGAAGCAATATTTATTGTCCCACTAAAACACTGCGAAGTATATTAATATTTAGGAAAGTACATATAAATATCACGGCGTAATGTTTTAATACGCATTTCGTAACCCTAACAAATAGGTAAATCAACATGACATTTCGTCAAAATATACTGAAAATCATAATAAAAAGATTTTTAAACCTAACCTCAATTGTTGAACTGTCATCTTGCTTTATTGGTTTCGTGTCGGCGATCTGATGGTTTGAATGAATTATTGTCAGGTCAGGCGAATGCCAGCTTTTTGTGTAAGATTCAAATTCATCTGGTTCTCGTTTCACGTCCATTTTTTGTGTAATTGGTGTATAAATTGAGCAATAATATTATAATACGCAAGAGCTGCGGTGAGTTTTTATCATAGACAAAAATTAAAGACGTTGGTATTGCCCAGTGTTGCCATATTTTGAAAGTGGAATTATAGTACAGTGACTTCAAAATTATAGTATTTCGGCAAAAAATATAGTACGCGTTGAATGACCAATAATTTTCTGCATACGTGGGGTAATTAACGTCTTGTTTTTTTAGACAAAATTCAAATGTTAAGTCAGTGGTTCCCAAACTCTAGGTTACTATTCCTCCCTTTTAAAAAATCTAATCTAGGCGCCTCCCCCCCTTATTTCATGTAATAATACAAACACCTTTTTAAATAGTAAACAATGTACCTACTTAAGAATACAAAAATGAAAAAAAAAAATAAACAAGGTTTTACTACTTATATTACATTATTTTTTGACGAATATGCTTGTTTATTAGCACAATCAATTCCAATAGTAATCAATCCAAATTCATCTTCGTTCATTGACAAATGGATTCTATCATGGACCCCACATCCTGAAGCGGACCCCCCGGGTCAGGATTTTTCAACCACATATTCAAAATATTTAATAGCTTCGAAATAAAGCAGCGCCGCAGGCGACTTTTTTTGCTAATAATAAAATAATGTGATAAGTGCATTAGCAAACTAACCAAGAAAAGAAAGAAAGATAGATTTTTATTTGCTTTAATATATCTGGCGTAGAAATTATTTAAAAGTGGACACATGCCGAACTTTTTTTTTGTCATTTTGATTTCCTAAGCTCCAATTTTTATGAATGCCTTCACTTTTGTCGTTTTAAATCAGTGAATGCATTAGTGATCCTTGGATTGATTTATTCACTCAATTTTTTTAATAATTTCAACCAAATAGACAAGTTTAACAACAAAATTATCGTTCCTAAACAAATTTGTCTCAAATTTCAACATTATGATTAACTTGACCCTTTTATTTCATTTTTTACGAGATACCCATTGCGCTTCACAGTAGTATAGAAGTGAGGGATTATAAAATTAGTCTCCATATTTGCAGAAAGGTTTGCAAACAATCTCTAATAGGACTGTTTTTTTGTGTAGTTTATAACTAGCGGCCGTTTTATGAATTATGCATTTGCAAACTGCAAACCTGTGGCTAACGTCACTTTCTTTTAGACATGGGGTTATTTTTTTTGCTTCTCACGGATTATTTTGACGTTGTTTTTCTTCTATTGGCAACTTTTTTTCCGATTTCTCAAAATTATAGTATTTTGGGCGTACTATACCTGTTTTATATCGTACATAGTACGCAGACGAAAATTATAGTACAAATACTATAATTATAGTACGGTTGGCAACACTGGTATTGCCATTCAAAGCGAATATAAGATAATAAAAAGGATTATTTAACTTGTTTGTCTCTTAAAAGCCTCAATGACATTGAGCTCATTTACAATCTACTTGTAAACTCTCCCAGTGTCATCATCGAACAATAATAAGCAGATTGTAAAGAATCTTACGAGACATGTTGAAAGCCTGTCAATTTAACACGCTACACTCTGGCGTGTAGGCCTACTACGTCTGCGCAGTAGAGCGATAGTAGTGACCTCCCGGTAAAAATTCGAAATACTCAATACGTCCTGTCAAACTAGTACCGAAAATGACGGTTTCAACTCGCTAGCTTGTTGGCTTCTGAGCGAGTGGAAAGTTTTGTGTGTCATCATCACAATCTCACTAGTTGACTCCCGCGTTTTTTAATTCGCCAACAAGCAGCTTGTAAAGTAGCTCAATGTCATTGAGGTATTAGCCGGCCGTCACATCAGTGCGCCAAACAAACCTTCCGAGAACTGAGATTCAATGTTGCTTGTGAATAAAGCGCACATCAACTTTGAAACGTATTGATACATTTATATTTTGTAAGTGTTTGTTTATGACTTCGACCCTCCGACTCGGAGCCCGAGAAGGATGCAACAATATTATGTCGACGCAACAGCAAGATGATTTTTCAGACGAAACAGTCGCATTCAACCATTGATATACTACTGGATGAATCATATGCTTCTTAAGATTTTCAGCGAGTCGGCCTTTGTTAAAACTTACTGAGTAAGCCCGGTCTAGCTTGCATCTTACTCTAACTAATAGTCAGCACATGACGACTTGCTCTGTCTGTTTTGCGTTGCAGGCACCCTTAGGTTCACTATCCCAAGAACGTAAATTTAGTTTTACAGCCAGGGCAATACGGGTGATATTCGGGAATACATGTTAACGGTCTTAACGCATTATACCTACAAGGAAATATTATAAGACGATATTCGTAATATCTTTTGTGGTACATTTTTAAAATGACACTTGTATGGGAACTGCTCATCTAGTAGTATATCAATGGTCTTAGTATTTAATCGGTAGGTAATAATAATCACCTAACAAAGAAATTCGTCAGTTGAACAAATTAGGAAGGTACGGTACTCCGTATGAAACATTCATTCTACCTGAGGTATCCAGCGAAAGACCCCATTTCAGGTACCTGGCTCGCTGACACAATCGCGGCGTGCGAAGGGTTGGGACGAAGGGTGGCAATAGATAATAAATTGCTCTCAATCTGCTCCGGAGAACTAAAATACCTAGCTTTTGAAATTTTGTCTACATCTATAAAAAGGTGACGTTAATAGCTAGATGACATTGAGCTACTTTACAAGTTGCTCATAGACATTGACATTTTTATTGGCTTCTTACACTTTGAGAAGTCAAAAAAAAATTCAGTACTGTTAAACCTTTTATATTAATTAATACATTTTGTTTCCAACCAGTGAGCTGCTTTCATTGATATACTACTGGATGAATCATATGCTTCTTAAAATGACGCCCGATTATCAGCGACTCTGCCTTTGTTAAAACTTACTGAGTAAGCCCGATCTAGCTTGCATCTTACTCTAACTAATAGTCAGCGCATGACGACTTGCTCTGTCTGTTTTGCGTTGCAGCCAACCTTAGGCTCACTATCCCAAGAACGCAAATTTAGTTTCACAGCCAGGGCAATACGGGTGAAATTCGGGAATCCATGTTAACGGTCTTAACGCATTATACCTAGGTACAAGGAAATATTATAAGACGATATTTGTTATATCTTTTGTGGTACGTTTTTAAAATGACACTTGTATGGGAACTGCTCATCTAGTAGTATATCAATGCATTCAACCAATCTTCGGAGCTCAGGGCAGTAAAGGGCAGCACTGAGTAGTTTGTTACAATACTGATTTTGACAGCAGAGTTTATTTTAATTTCCTAGAACAACAAAAAAGTAACTCAAAATTGGTTTTTTTTAACAAAAAATACTGTATTTTTAATCTTCATATTAATGCCAATAGAAAGATATAAGTACCTACTTATTTTTTTCCAATTCTACAAAAAAAAATGGACATTGTAAAGCTATTACGCAATAAATAAAGTTAGTGCCATAAACATGGTTCAAAAAGTTTGTTTCGGTTCTCCTGGCAAATGACAAAAATACATACCTACTACAGTGTACTTCTGGGGGTGCGATATTTTATTGTCTATGGTTATAAATATAGATTATTGTACTATGGTGCCACGATAGACGCTCTTTTTGACGTTAGAATAATACAAACATTTAAAATGGATATAAAACGCGAACCAAACCCAGACGAATCCAATTTAGATGGACAATCGTCCAGTGCAGTTTGGTTTGACGTTCCAATAAGTAGTCTAAACAGATCTGACGTCCAAAATACTTACATAAAACAAGAGAATGTCGACGATACTAATTTTGAGGTTAGTTTTACGTCAATAATTACACAAAATTCTCAAGTTGACCCATCATTCTTGTTATGTAGGTAACAATTTTTGAGTGTTTATTGCGACAATGACATTGATCTACTTTATGAGCTGTTTGTTGGCGTATTTACAATCTGCCTGTAAGGTCGTCCAGTGTCATCATTAGGGAATCCAATCCCGAGCCAAAATTCTGATCCCGGGATTTCGGGATTACAATTTGACAATCCCGGGATCCCGGGACTGGTCCCGGGATTGGGATTTTTTTCCATTGTTAATATTAAATTTTTATATTTACAAATAACATTGATAAAATCGGTCAAAAATAAATCTAGTATAATTTATAATATTTAAGACATTTATTGTTAATATTGTATACGTTAAATCTTGGAAATACACAAGTTTAATAGGAGTAAATAATATTGTAATATAAATAATAATGTGAATTTAATATGAGATTGCTATTTCTGATAGTAAAGACATAATGAATAGATCAGCGAGATTTAAAATAGTAAAGCAAATAATCATGGCGTACTTATGGCCTTTCCGCTTCATAAATCTAATTAGTCAGCCAAATATGAAACTGCCGTAAAACGTATGATATCATGGTGGAATTACTTTGTTAAAAGTGCGAAGCATTGTTTTTTTTACCAATCTTTCTCATTTTTAATAATCTATGTGAAAAAATAAAATGAATCGGCAACCTACACATCAAACTTCATTCAAACTCAGTTTATTTCTAATGTAGTTATTTTGTATTAAAAGTATTTTTTCTGTTATATTTTCCATAAAAATTGATAAAAAAATCAATCCCGAAATCCCGGGATTATGTTTATCAATCCCGGGATTCATAGGTATCGAAAATAGCTCGGGATCCCGGGATCCCGGGATTGGATTCCCTAGTCATCATCAAACAAGCTAACAAGCAGGTTGTAAAGAATATATCGAGAAAAGTTGAAAGCCGGTCAACTTTACACGCTACACGCCGGCGTGTGGGTCTACTGCGTCTGCGCAGTAAAGCGTAGTAGCGACCTCCCGGTAAAAAACAAACTACGATCTATCAAAATAGTCGCTAGCTTGTTGGCTTCTCAGCGAATGGAACGTTTTGTGTGTCATCATCACAATCGCAGTAGCTGAATCGCCTGCTTTAAAATTCGCCAACAAACAGCTCGTAAAGTAGCTCAATGTAATTGACGCATATCATTCAATATCCAATGATTAATGCATACTACCAATATTCTATCATATCCATTTTAGACACTTCTGACGAGACTTTACCTAGGTACTTTGTTCACGTGTCCGGAAATTTGTACGTATGCACTTCGCCGTATCACACTTTACAGTGAAATGTTAACACAATCACTGCTAACCCTTTAAATAACACGATAATTATATCTAATGGCCAACTGCTCCAAACGCGCCAGTTGCGGTATTAGCACTAAATGACACACATCCCATGCGAACCAGTTAATCACTATTTAATGAACATGCTAATAATAGCTAATGGCAACGCACTAGTTGCATTGGACGCACGGGATAGGTGAAAGACCTTCCAACCTGTTTGGGTTGTATAGTACTGAGATAAAATCATGTCTAAATAAAACACGGTTCTTGTCGGTTTACAGGAAGCCAGCGGCAAACAAATTTTTAAAATAACCGATATACTTACTAGATTATTTGTTTTGTTACGTTAGGTAAGGATCTAATAAAATTGGACCATTATTTTCTGCAATGTTTCACGAATAACGCGATTTTTTTCATCTCGGTGCTATTATAGAGATGACCGTATAGTATACGCCACGCTCATATCTTTCCAATAAGAAAACTTACGGCGAACTGTGCTACGGTGAAATGTAATACGTACAATTTACATTTAACCCTTTGGTCAAGGGGCAGTGACGTCCCTAGACGAAATTCCGCCCTTGGGCAGCGCCAAAATGCCGCCACATTTTTTTATACAGTATTTTTTATCTTCCATGCACGTGTCGTTTCTGGTCACCATCGACGTCGAAGGACAACGGAAGTAAACTAGACATCGTGAACTCGACAAAAATAATACATTCTTGTTAAACCTTTTATGTAAATTAATACATTTTGTTTCCAACCAGTGAGCTGATTTTTTTAATGGAAAGATATTTCATTATTATTAAGTTTAGGTAGGTAGCTATTTATATATATACCAAATGATTCTCCTCGATTTGCCACCCTTCGAATAACTGCCGCCCTCAAGCGACGCTCAATCTGCCTACCCAACGGGACGTCACTGTCAAGGGGTCGTGGGGTATATTAAGTTAATATCATGTCATATTATTATGAAATGTAATTTGTGTGGTTCAATTAAATATTGTCTGGAAGTAATTAATTTACCATATCTAGAGAGGCGATGTGTGCCTTTTGAAGGTATGTAGGCTGTGGTTGGTAACTGAGACATCATTATACAGTGGCACCATGGGTACGGCAAACGCGGCTTGCAGATGTAGTGGTATTGTTTGCTAGCATTGAAACAGGCATTGTCGCAAGCAATTCAATACATTCGCAAATTGCCTATGGTGTCGCTGTAGAATGATTTACCTATACATGTCCGTCTGGTTGAGCAAACTGACAATCAATTTATAATTTCTACAAACAGGTGTCGTTAGTAAATTATATAATTTTTGTAGAATATAAAATAGTGAAGTTATTATTTAAATACGTTTATAAGTAATCAAAAATTATTTTTATTAAGAAGGTAGGCTTTAGATAAAAGCTTATTATGGAGTCTTTCGTCTCTGGTTGTTGAATCAGCTGTCATTTATTATAAGCGATAGTGCTCACAGAATGCGTCGAGCGGGTGAAGTCGGCGAATGCAGCGTTTATTCATAACCATAATCACACGTCTCTTCCCGCGCATTACCCTTCACCTATGTAATAAGCGGCCCAAGCAGCACAAAATATATATTATTACAGCGCCTCTCATAACAAAGCAATAAAAATATTATATTATTTCGGGGCTTGTAATTAAAATTTACGACGACATTATTCAACCAGCGATAAACTGGACACGCAATAAAATTAAACAATGATTCTCTGTTATTAAATAATTGCTTTTCGCCCGTCGATCGACGAGGCCTCGAGCATCGTAATTTTGGTAGCCGTGTTCAATGAATGGACTCCATTGTATTTTCTTTCATTCGTATCGCCGAGAAGCGGTGATTCGCGAAAAAACGATGATTCATGCGGCGGGCGCGTAAAATACGTCGTCAAATCCAGTGGGCGCTGGCGTATTTGATTACGTTGTATTTTCGTTGATTTACGCGCCACTTGTAGAAATTTTGCGCGGGCGCCGCACTCGCTGCGTCAATGGGCTTTATGCCTTATACCTTTGTAATTTTTACGAAAACATTTGATAGTGATGTTTTTTTTTCTGAAATGGTTTGAATACTCGATAATCTTTTTCATTTGGATTCATTTTTTATAAATCATGTTTGTTTCATATCTATTTTTCTAATGTCTAAAGTGTTTTTTCGATTCCTATTCTAGAGTGGTAGAGTTCCCATCATAAATGTAAAAGCCGAAAATGATTACCAGATGGATGACTGCGAAGGTGAAGTAGACAAGAATTCAGTTCTTCCAATAACAGATCATGACCCTCTGGCCGGATGTTCCTATTCCGAACGTCCCACCATAAATGAGGTAATTTCATTTGTTTATATTATATTATTATCAGTAATTTCTTTTTGTTTTTTGACTATTAATTAACAGATTTTTGTTTTTACGAGAAATTGATGTTAGTCATTTACTCAACTTATTAGGTCCATACAATGACTCCAAACACACATTGAAAAGCAATGGGTATGTGTATTCTCCAAATCCACGACATTATAAGCTGACGCGTGAGCCGCTCGTTCATCGTGGACAAATTTTTATTTTCCCAACCTAATAAATCCATGGGTTCAGTAATTAGTTTGTATAAATTATACAAACCCTTAATCAAAATCTTTAATGTATACTTTCACTAACAAAGCAGATTATAGTATAAGCGCCGCAGGGGAAAAAATACGTGTTCAAGGAATCTACTATCAAATATGTATAATTTAATATTGGAACTATCACTGGAAATGTCATTGATTTTAACCTGATTTAACAGTGAAATCTTTATTCATATTATTTAACAAGCTACCTACTTGCAGGTTTTCCTTTTTCAAAAAAAGGTTACATACTCTCTTCCTATCTGTAACTACTAGGAACCTATCTATTTTTATTGTCATCAGATTTTTTTTTAGAATTATTAATAACCATGTCCTTGCTTTTTCGTGCAAGGTGGTTGTTATTAATTTTGAACAATCACAAACACCCATGCTTTGAGAAAAATACATAAATGTTTTTGTCATGACCGGGAATCGTACCCAGAACTCTCGGGTGGAAGGCCAGCGCCTTTTCAATTTCTTTTTTTTTTCAACAACTTCACATGTCCCACCAATATCACTCGTAACTCTACGGTCTTCATGATACCCCGTCGCAGGACGTATGTGATGTTTCATGATGCTGTGTATCGTGCGATTAATTTAGTTGATGGCACCATAAAGATTGATTTTTTTTACCATATCACGTTTCTGGACGTGTTAACTAGGTTAAATTTATAATTGTATTTTATTCGTTTTACTTTAATATTTACATAAGCAAATACTTTCTCTTCTACGTTCTTGTCATATTGGTTGTTATTTGTAATTAAGAGCGTACATAAGTGAAACGGCAAATAATTTTCAACTTTATGTGGAACGAAATTTCGGCCGCGTTGCCATTCGGAGAGCAATAGTTGACCTGTTTGCACGTCTATTTGTTTTGTGTCGCCTAGTCACGATCTTTTTAGACCAGCGATTTCCAAACTGGGAGGCGCGTAAAGTTCAACACAAATAATGTAGTCACAGGTTTGCAGTTTGCAAAAGCATTGTTTATAAAATGGCCGCCAGTTATAAACTACTCAAAATATAAATATCATATAAAATGTCATATAAAAGGTTGTTTGCAAACCTGTCTGAAAATATGGAGTCTAATTTTATAATACCTCACTTCTATACTATTGTGGAGGGCGCTAACCATCTCGTGAAATAATGAAATAAAAGGGTCAAATCATTATGTTAAAATTTGAGGCAAATTATTGTTTAGGAATCATAATTTTGTTGTTAAAGCTTTTTGGTTGAAATTATTATCTTTAATATATAATAATTAAGATCTTTTTAGACCATGCCTCAGCTGAGGTATAGCCTTAAGTCATTTTTATAACTTGTATTTATTATGTATTATGAGCATTGGACAATAGCTGTTATGCCATAATACTCTTTTTCGAAATAAATAAATAAATAATTGAATCGATTTTGAAAATGACTACATTTTAATTATTTAATATTTATGATTCTAATATTAAGATGACGAAGTGCATTATAACTGAAATATTTTCAGTTGAATGTGCTTAGTAGCCTACAGTGACATTATAGTAACGAGTGTTAACAACATCATAACATAATAACAGAATCCAAATGTATTACGTACACTCTACGTCTCATTTGTGCGTAGCATTCTTGAATATGGGTCGATTATCTGGTGTCCTTATGAGGTTTCCTATAAGCTTATTTTAGAACGCGTCCAGAAGAAATTTCTTCGATGTCTTTATTTTAGGACATTTAACTATTTTCCTATCAATAATTCGTCAAATGATTATTTTCCGACTGCCTATCTACAAGGCATGCTTACTTTTCACTCTCTTGAATCTCGTCGGTTTCTTCTTCTCTTGAAACACTTTTGCTTGTTAGCGCGAGGGATGGTTTCCAATCCTGGTGTCCTAATAAATTTGAATTTACATGCGCCTGCCAATTACCTACGTGGTCGCAGCCATGATTTATTCTGGATTGGAACCAGTGTTGCCAACCGTACTATAATTATAGTATTTGTACTATAATTTTCGTCTGCGTACTATGTACGATATAAAACAGGTATAGTACGCCCAAAATACTATAATTTTGAGAAATCGGAAAAAGGTGCCAATAGAAGAAAAACAACGTCAAAATAATCCGTGAGAAGCAAAAAAAAAATTATCCCCATGTCTAAAAAAGGGTGATGTTAGCCACAGGTTTGCAGTTTGCAAAAGCATAGTTCATAAAACGGCCGCTAGTTATAAACTACACAAAAAAACAGTCCTATAAAAGGTTGTTTTCAAACCTTTCTGCAAATATGGAGACTAATTTTATAATCCTCACTTCTATACTATTGTGAAGCGCAATGGCTATCTCGTAAAAAAATGAAATAAATGGGTGAGATTAATCATAATTTAGGATAATTAATTATTTAATTAATCATAATTAATTTAGTTTAGGAACGATAATTTTGTTGTTAAACTTGTCTATTTGGTTGAAATTTTAAAAAAATTGAGTGAATAAATCAATCCAAGGACCACTAATGCATTCACTGATTTAAAACGACAAAGTGAAGGCATTCATAACAAATTGGAGCTTAGGAAATCAAAATGACAAAAAAAAAGTTCGCCATGTCTCCACTTTTAAATGATTTCTACGCCAGATATATTAAAGCAAACAAAAATCTATTTATTGAGTTCTTGGTTAGTTTGCTAATGCACTTTTCACATTATTTTATTAATAGCAAAAAAAGTCGCCTGCGGTGCTGCTTTATTTCGGAACTATTAAATATTTTAAATATGTGGTTGAAAAATCCTGACCCGAGGGTCCGCTTCAGGATGTGGAGTCCATGATAGAATCCATTTGTCAATGAACGAAGTGAATTTGGATTGACTACTATTGAAATTGATTGTGCTAATAAACAAGCACATTCGTCAAAAAATAATGTAATATAAGCAGTAAAACCTTGTTTATTTTTTTTTGTATTCGTAAGTAGGTACATTGTTGACTATTTAAAAAGGTGTCTATATTATTTAATGAAATACGGGGGGGGGGTGGCGCCTAGATCAGATTTTTTAAAAGGGAGGCGTAGTAACATAAAGTTTGGAAACCACTGACTTAACATTTGAATTTTGTCTAAAAAAACAAGACGTTAATTACCCCACGTTTAATTTTTTGAAAATGCAGAAAATTATTGGTCATTCAACGTGTACTATATTTTTGGCCGAAATACTATAATTTTGAAGTCACTGTACTATAATTCCACTTTCAAAATATGGCAACACTGATTTCTCCTGTCAAGTCTATCATGCACCATTAGCGAGGGGTGCAAGACATAGACATTTTCAGTGATGTACTTTGCATTTTGTTTTTGAATCTTTATTTTTCTGTGTTAAATTGTACTTAAGTATGTTTTGATTTAATTTCTTTTTCTATTATTATTATTATTATATTCTATATTGTAATATTTGTCATAATGTCAATCTCATGTTGTGTACGTCTTGAATTCAGATTTTTTATGTCCACAATGTTTTGTATTCGTAAATAAATAAATAAATTATTTTATGTTGCAGTTGATGACTACCAAAAGCGAAATTGAAGAACAAAAAACACATTTTGATGTAACAATACAAGAAACTGACATAAAGAAAGAAATCTCGGATAAAATATGTACTGCTGTTAAAACTACCAAACGTTCGGATATTGGAAATAAAAATAATATCTGCAAAAAATGTAATAAGAACAAATGCAAATGTGTCAAATCTTCGGTTAATACAACGAAGAATCTTAAGTGTGATATGTGCAGCTATACATGTAAAGGAAAAGCCGTTTTGGACAGGCACAAAGTCATCCATAACGACGTTAAACCATTCAAATGCGATTTGTGCTCATACACAAGCAGTCGAAAAGCGCATCTGAAGGCGCACCAAATGAATCACACTGGCGAAAAGCCCTTCACGTGTGATATATGCTCCTACGCGTGCACGCAGAAGAGTTCGCTGAAGACGCACAACAAGATCCACGCCTCTGTCAAACCGTATCAGTGTGATCTGTGCTCGTACCAGTGCAAACAGAGTATTCACCTAAAGAATCATAAAATGATACATAACAACGAAAAGCCCTATAAATGTAATATATGTTTTTACACATGTAGAAGAAAAGACGACCTGATTATCCATTCGAGGATTCACAGTGGCGATAAACCTTACGAATGTGATATATGCTCTTACACGTTCGCTAACAGAAGCAATATGAAAAGGCACAAGAAATTGCACCATGATTGATTGAATAACATATTAAGGTTATGCTGACAGAAAGCATTAACTCAATAAAACAAGTTCTGAGATAATCGCAAAAAGATTTTTTTTTTTTTTTTCAAAGCGTTCCCCACATAGATTTTTTTATGATTTAAAAACATTTTTTCTACATTATAAAGACTAACCTTTATGGCAAACACAATATACGACATGTTACAAGACCTGTATTTTGTATACGCAGAACGCATTAGGTCTTTATCATGCTTTCTATCAGAATAAAAAAATATCAATATGATTTAATAATGTTTATATTTTCTCACCATTATATCCTATGCCTTTGTGCGTTTTACCAGGACGTAGAGCGTTCTGTCAGTATACCCTTGATAATATTGTGTAGAATAAGTCAGTGCTCGAAATCTACTAGATTGCAGATCCGGTTCGTGAATTATTATGAAAATGTCATGGTCTATAGATATATTGTACGATATTACTTAAATAATTATTTATTAAACTATGTATAAAGCACGACATTAATTTTGAAAATATATTATAACCAATAGAAAAAAATCTTTTTGAAAAATGTAAGACAGCCCGCAGGAATCGAACCTGTATTTCTCGGGTATCGCGCCCACGCACATAGCCCAATATGCTAAAGGAGTAATACTTAATTGCGAAAAATTTTAACTAATACTCTCTGAAGCGTTTTCTAAATTGAGCTACTATTGGCTATCATGTTTTCAAAATTGTGTATGTTCAATAATTGAAAAGTTACATTTTTAGATCTTGTGAATTATTCGTTGAATAAAAGAAGATAGTTAATTAAGGATCTGTAAGGTATTTAAAGGTATAAGTAATGGAGTCCTGTCGGGATAGGCAGACTACACACTGGTTAGGGTGGCAGATTAAAGGAGAAACATAAGTAATACACTTTCTGACAGTATTGGTTTTGTTTAGGTATAAACTGATAACTGCATTTTTGGCTCATTTTATGTTAACCCTTTGGAGACTGACAGTGAAGGAGAAAAAAGTGGACCAACAGCCAGAATAAATTTAACGAGAGTTTACTAAACCTGCTACAACTTTTATATTATATTATCAATTCAAATAATTTTTCAAAACTTGTGTAGGTATTGAAATACTTCAATTTAAACTCATCTTTTTAAATTTGTAGATACATTTGTAGGGTTATCAGAAAAGTAAAAAATGAAACATTTTTTTTTATTTATTTAAGAAAACAATATATTGTGGACATAATAAATATAAATTCAAGACGTTCACAACATGAGATTTACATTATAACAAATATTACCCTCACAAGAAAGATAATAATATATTATATACTAATAGATATTAGCAGAAAAATAAAATTTTGAAAGGCCAAGAACAAGCGGCGTCAAATTAGCGCCGATTGTTTCCAATGGTTTAAGAGTAAAAAATAGGCCACTAGGGTCACTATAATATCTGTACCTCAGAGGCAGACGGATGCAACTCCATTTTTGGGGAGAATGATTTTTTTTAAGAATCGTCATGCTAAAGGCTTTATTTATTAGAGGCAGAGAGATGGAAGTCCTAGTCCAAGATATGCACAGAATAAAGATGCAAGTGCCATACCCACCTTAGAGGCAGAAGGATGCAAATCCACTAAGATAAAATTCTCTCAAACCGTCTGCAATATGTACTAGACGAGAACCAGCCAGGAGAACGAGCTTTAGAGGAGGATACAGCACTATGGACCATATCCAAGTCATCAGAGCGGTAACAAGTATACAAGCTGCCGCTATCCATTAGTTTTATAGACCAATAAAATCTCGTTCGTGCGCTCGGTCTGGTCTGCCGGTCTCTCTGGTCTCTCTGGTCGGGCGATCGGTAGCGATGTATGAAAACATATAACTATGTATTTAGCGCTGCCACACTGGGCGACCAGTCGTCGGCAACAAAGCCGCGGATAGAACGTATTTTTGCATACTTGCGTGTACATTCATTATTATTATTAGCTGCCCCTCTGGTCGCCGGCAAGTCGCCCGAAGAGACCAGTTGCGCGACTGGTCTCGCGACCAGAGTCGCTCGGTGTGGCTCGATATTTAGTCGTGGCCCAGAATGTTTCATTTTATGTGTTTTTAAGTGACTATAATAATATATTATCTTACATGGCGAAATAGACTCGCATTTGAATAGCTTATCACCAGAATGATTCATTTTGTAAAATTTCAATTGAGCAGATGTTACAGATGAGTATTTACATTAACACATTTAAATGACTTTCAACAGAATGAGTTATTTATGTCACGAGATCAAGATATGGAGTAATTAAATTAATCACATTTGAATGGATTTTAACCAGAATGTTTCTTTTTGTGTACTTTCATCCGATAAGATGTAATAGAAGAATAATTACACTCATCACATTTAAATGGCTTCTCACCGGAATGTTTCATTTTGTGTAATTTCATTTTATCAGATCGCACTGTAGAGAAATCGCACTCATCACACTTGAATGGCTTTTCACCGGAATGTTTCATTTTGTGATATTTCATGTCACGAGATGCTATACAAGAGTAAGTGCATTCATCACATTTGAATTGCTTTTCGCCCGAATGAGTCATTTTGTGTAATTTCATGCCATCGAATTGTAAGGTAGAATAATTACACACATCACATTTGTATAAATTTTTACCAGAATGTTTCATTTTGTGTAATTCCAAGTAGGCAGATGTTATACCTGAATAATTGCATTCCGAACATTTAAATGGTTTTTTACCAGAATGAACCATTTTGTGCAATTGCATATTATACGATTTTATTGATGTGTAATTACATTTATCACATTTAAATAGCCTTTCATTGGCATGGGTTGTTTTTGCTTCTTTTTTATTATGAATCATCTCATGGGGCTTCAGTAATTTTAAGGATGCAAAACTATCTGAACAAATGCAGCATACAAACATTTTTATGTGTTTAGCCTTTCTGACGTTTATAGCTTCTGGATAATCAGGATGCGTAACGTCTGATTGAATACCAACACGTGTCTCTATGCGACATTTTGGTTCTATATTTAACCCATCATTAAATCCCTTAAGTTCTTTCTTAATATCTCCCTCGTCAATCTGTATATTGTCATCGCAGGGCGAGTTTACTTCTGACTGCTTCCATGATGATTTGAGACTTACAACTTTCGTCATTTCGTCGGTTGCAGGAATAAACTAAAAATAAACAAGCAATGAGAATAAGGTAAGACATATGACCATGGCCCCCACATCCTGAAGCGGGCCCCTAGGCTAGGATCTTTGGCGGGCCCCCCTACCTATCGCTAAGGATAAAAGAACTGTGATGCTCTACAGTAGCCGTTTTCCAAATGGTGTACGCAGTAAAATTAATGTGTATATTTAGTATTTTTTTGTATCTTTTAATTAACACATCCATTTGAAATGTGGAGTTGTCGAGTATCGATACACAATAAAAATTGTATCGTACAAGCACATAATTTTAAATAATAACGTTATTGAAGGAAAATAGCTACGCAGGCGACTTTTTTTTACTATAAGAGCAAATTTGTGATGTGTGTTTATCTCACTTATCTGGTCGAGTCGCCACGCTGGGCCCCTCCTGTGTCCGGGCCCCCAGGCTAGAGCCCTGTTAGCCCCCCCCCCATGTGGGGGCCATGCATCTGACATAATAATCATTATCATCAGGCGGGGTTTGATTGCTTTTCCTAGCTCTATACACTCTTTTTGAACCACAGTTCTTTTCTTGCTGCGTATATCCACAGAACTTTATGAGTTAGTCAATATAGCGGGTTTTAAGTAGGGATTGAAATACCGGTATTCCCAAATGTTTGTAATACCAAAATACCGGTTTTAAAAATCTAAAATACCTAAATTTTTGGTAGGTATTAAGAAACCAAACTCGTTTACGTTTTTGACCATGAATTTAATGTTATTTCTTCATTAGTTTATACTGTATTTTCCATTCGATAGAGTGTATAAGTTATGTGCTGATACAATGCAAAATATTGAATGAATCCAACATAGGTGAAATAACAATAAAACATAATTCATTAAATATAGGTACCCATTTATAAAATTGTCTCGATAATTAACGTACTGATATTATTTCGAAATAAAAAACATCCGTGACAAAAGTTCAATTATTATTCTATAATAAAATTATTGATGATTGTACATGTTTTGAATTGAAGAAGCTCTTCCTGTAGCCGTGCTTATTTTAACTTAAGAGCGTATATAAGTGAAACGGCAAATAATTTTCAACTGTATGTAGAACGAAACTACGGCTGCGCTGTCATTCGGAGAGCGATAGTCGAAGCGGCTGCACGTCGATTCGTTTTGTCATGGCGTCGGATTAAAATATTCTTAAATCGTGTATGGATGACTAAAAAATGTATGTACTTAAAAAAGAAAACATGTCAATGAATATACAATTATTATTACGAATATAATAATAAACATAACATAAAAAGGACGCATGTTGAACTTTTATGACAAATTATATTTCCTTCGGCTTCCGTCATTTGCACCCGCGACCCGCATTCCGCGCATCGCCCAGTCACGATCTTTTTAGACCATGCCTCAGCTGAGGTATAGCCTTAATGAACTACCTTTCTTGAGAACCTTAGTTGAAATTATCAATATATTCAATTTATTTGTAGAAATCACTAATTCTACAATATTGTGATTAATACATATTTTTAAATGTCACCATAATAAATTTAGACAGGTAGGTTTTTTCTATAAAATAATGTTTTAAAGAGATTATAATAGCTATATTCACTGATAAGTAGGTACGAGGGTGGGTCAATAAGTCCTTAGAAAAGCCGACAGGTGGCGCGACTAGACATGCAGCGGCACTACCGATTCAGTATGCTGCGAAGTTTCAATCAGATTGGTCGGGTTGTTGTGTGTTTCTCGTACATTTAAAAAAAAAAATTGCTTGTTTACAAAAATGGAGAAAATTGAGTTTAGAGCTGTTATTAAACATTTTAATATAAAAGGGTTAACAGCAAAGGAAATAAAAAATGAGTTGGATTTAGTTCACGGCACATCTGCTCCTTCACTTGCAACTATTTATAACTGGTTAAATGAATTTAAACGTGGTCGTACATCAACAAAGGATGAACCACGCTCAGGACGTCCTGTAGAGGTGACTACACCATAAATGATCAATAAAATCCACGATATGGTGTTAAGTGACCGAAGATTAAAGTTGAGTGAGATAATTGAGGTTACAGGGATCTCAAAAGGTAGCGTCATTTCTATTTTACATGACAAATTGGGCATGAAAAAAATTTCTGCAAGATGGGTGCCGCGTTTGCTCACAGTCGACAATAAACGCAATAGGGTGGTGGCCTCTAAAGCCCTGTTGTCGCTCATGCAACGCAATCCGGATGAATTTTTTCGTCGCTTTGTGACTGTAGATGAAACATGGATACACCACTATACTCCCGAGACGAAAGAACAGTCAAAGCAGTGGATTGCGAAAGGCGAACCATGTCCAAAGAAAGCGAAAACCGTAAAATCAGCTGGTAAGGTTATGGCTACTGTATTTTGGGATGCACGTGGAATTATTTTCGTTGACTATTTGGAAAAAGGAAAAACAATAACAGGGGATTATTATGCATCTTTATTGGACCAGCTAAAAAACGAAATTGAAGAAAAACGGCCTCATTTAAACAGGAAAAAAATCCTCTTTCATCAGGACAATGCCCGTGTTCACACATGTTTACGATCAATGGCTAAAATTGAAGAATTGAAGTTCGAATTGGTCGACCACCCACCGTATTCGCCAGATTTAGCCCCCAGTGACTTTTTCCTTTTCCCAAACTTAAAAAAAATGGCTAAGTGGACAACGTTTTTTTTCAAATGAAGAAGTCATCGATCGGACAAATGCTTATTTTGAGGACCTTCCGAAAACTTATTTTTCTGACGGTTTAAAAAAAATTGAGAAACGTCTAACCAAGTGTATTGAGCTCCAAGGAGATTATGTTGAGAAATAAAAAAAAATACAAAAATAAAAACTGTTTTAATGCTTTTTTCTAAGGAATTATTGACCCACCCTCGTATAATTAATGATTATTAGCTAAAAGCTAACTACAGTTACTGCCTATGCAGGGCTAAAAAGGTTTTCTCACTCGAACAAAAGATGGCTGCACAATAATTAAAAAATATGCCAAGGTACGACCCCAAGGCCTGAACAAAAACGATGCAGAAGTGCGAGTGAGAAAGTATTCGGCACCCTTATAATCTCTGCGACACGCGATAGAGTAAGATAACAGGTTTACAGATGTGTAGAAAATTTTGTTGTCGGCGTAGCCGCCAAATCTTAGTTTTTTGCTTAATAAAATTAAGCGTTGATAAACTGCGAGCGCGTGTTGCTAAAATTTATATTTTTTTTTTGTTAAACATAAAATCAGTGGAAAATATTTTTAGTTAATTAAGGGGGGACATGCTCGTCGAAGGTCAAAATTGAGTTTTTATTGTATATTCAAACCATGATCCTGGACACTCCTTAAACGTTGTAGATGATCTATTTATATAATTTTGAAGCCTTATTATCCTTTATAGTTATTTTAAACATTTGATGACTGCATGAAGTATTTTTGTTACATAAAATAGTTTTCTTTTAAACCTCTCGCTCTAGTGTTTTAGAATATAGTCATATTTCGGTACATAACTGTGCAGTGGTGTTAAGATTTTTTACATGTATTAATTTTTAAACGTATTTATAAAACCATTAGCATAATTTATTACGAGATAATTTTAGTAAAATATTCACGATAAAAAATTATATTGATAATCTCTGTGATCCCAAATTTGACAAGAATTAGGCATTTTATTATTCAAAAAATCGGCAAGAATAACACATTTCAAGATGATTCTAAAGATATTTATTATAAGCTATGTTTTTGATCATTCAAGTGTGATAAACATCTTATGAATAATGATTGCTTTATAATAATTATTGACCTAAGAATAAGGTAGTGTTTTTTTGAAATACGCCATTTCTTTTGTCATTCCCCAGTGGTTAAGCTACAACATACGGCCGTAGCCATAAATTAACAAACTATAATTGAAGTAGGGAGTAAAATGATATTAACGCGCGTGTTTGAACATGTACCGTTTAAAAAAAAATTAAAAAAAATTCGGTTAGGTACATGTTCAAACACGCGCGTTAACATAATTTTACTCACTACTTTAATTATAGTTTGTCATTTTATGGCTACGGCCGTATGTTGTAGCTTAACCACTAGGGAATGACAAAAGAAATGGCGTATTTCAAAAAAACACTACCTTATTCTTAGGTCAATAATTATTATAAAGCAATCATTATTCATAAGATTTTTATCACACTTGAATGGTCAAAGACATAGCCTATAATAAGTATCTTTAGAATCATCTTCAAATGTGTTAATCTTGCCGATTTTTTGAATAATAAAATGCCTAATTCTTGTCAAATTTGGGATCACAGAGATTATCAAAATAATTTTTTATCGTGAATATTTTACAAAAATTATCTCGTAATAAATTATACTAATGGTTTTATAAATGCGTTTAAAAATTAATAAATGTAAAAAATTTTAACACCACTGCACAGTTCTGTACCGAAATATGACTATATTCTAAAACATTAGAGCGAGAGGTTTAAAAGAATACTATTTTATGTAACAAAAATACTTGATGCAGTCATCAAATGTTTAAAATAACTATAAAGGATAATAAGGCTTCAAAATTATATAAATAGATTATCTACAACGTTTAAGGAGTGTCCAGGATCATGGTTTGAAAATACAATAAAAACTCAATTTTGACCTTCGACGAGCATGTCCCCCCTTAAGTAGAAAAGATGGTTCTGTGTGCTGTATTAAAATGTGGTAGCCGTACTGATAAGCAAGAAGGTGGTATTACGTTTCATAGGTAAGTTGATACATGTTCGTGATAATTTATTTGTATATTTTTATATATTTTAATATCAAATGACCGTGTTTTTTTAAAATAACCTAAATTATGGATATTTTACCTAATGGTTGCATTTTGACCGCTTAAAAATACTATATAACGTAAAAAAATAGAAAAATATATTTTAATTCTGAGCGTCTAGTGCGAGCACTAACGAAATGGTCTATGGTCTCGAACATTTGTATACGAATGCGTTCGCTCGCCCACAAACCTAGCGCACGGCACGCAGCTTCATTTAGCTATGCAATGGGTGGCGTCTAGATGTATATATAGTATAAAGGCCATATTCCATTGGCAGACGCACAGACCCAACCCGATCCAACGATCGACGCCAATCGTCGTCGCTAGCTATTTGCAATTACACGCAACGATTCAATCTCGTTGGTCCTTGATTTGATTGGTTAAAATAATACTAGTGTTGCTATTATTAAAAATATAGGTTGAGTGAAAACTAGATATTTCTTAGATTGGTGGCTACACTGAACGCATTCCCGCGCAATTTTACGTCAACAAAACTGAGCTGTAGCTGTCAAACCTAGCGAGCATCAATCTGTTAAAATTTATGCGGCCGTTTGACATTTATAGAAAGTTTGTATACTTATTGTTAATTTACATCATGAATAACTGGGCGAGCTTGAATCTCCAAAACCAATTGAGTAATTCGAATATCGAAATCGAATAATCCAAAGACTAATTTATTGTAGCAAGTATGGCTATATTTCAACTCGCCGTAAACGAAAACACTGGGTCAAAAGTTGGCTAACTGAAGAACAGCGTGATCGCCATTGAATATGGAGGATTTTTTTACGTTCCACACTATATCTTTGGCGTGTATTTATTCGACGAGGACTGTGTCCTCGGTGATACTCCATATATATTTTTTAAGTTTTCGTCATCTTGTAGTTGTTCAGTTGAAATTGACCAGTAGAATGAAATGAACGACCGTTTGCATGACTCAGGCGCATATTCGGCTATTTTCGTACGCTTTCGGCAATCTTCGCTTGATAATGAAAGGATCGCACGACGGATAATAGAAAATTTTCCACTTTCGACCCGATCGCTCACGATCCTTGAAAACCATAGAGAATAGAGTTTGACAGTTGTGGCAGACGATCGGGCCAGACGCAATCTGCCAATGGAATATGGGCTTAAGGTACAAACCTTTCCCCTAATATATCAATAACCGTTATTACCACACAAATTGTATTGATGAAGATCATTTAATTACATATGAAAAAAACTGAGGTCGCTAATCAACATACGTCGTTCGGTTCTGTGCCTATCTATCCATGAAGCGGACGAGGACTACAAGAAATGAAGGAATCTGATTTTTCTAAGCCAAGAATCTGCCAGATGAAATAATAACAATTGGCTGTACCTGTTTCACTGGTTTGTAGTCCGAATGAGAGCAACTCGGCTGGGGATCTTCGTAACCGGGGTCATCCGGATCGCAAAAAGGTTCAATTTTAATGTCAGTTACATTTATAGTATTCTCCTGAAAAAGAAATTCTTCAAATAAATGAGTCATATCAATCTATACTTATGTTCTTATCTATACTTATGTCTAGTCTATTGTGTACAACTATTCACAACACTTGAGTTTGTGTGAGGACACGACAGCTCTCGGCGATTGAAATAATCGTGAGACGTTTCACGTGGCTGCCACGTGTGTTCCATATGCCGCCAAAGACAGCGACTCTCCATACCCTTGTAGCACAACCTCAAGGGTTCCGTTCCCGTGGCCGGCCCTTCCTCATCCTGAAGCGGTGCTACAAAAGCAATCCACGCATTTCAGGTGTTACATGGCGAGAGGTGCACGACGTAACGAACGACCAAGAAAAGTGGCGCAACCTTGCGCTAGGCCTATGCCCTTATTTTGGGGTGTGATAAAGTGAAATAAGTAGCAGAGTATTAAATATGATCGTTAAATATGTTTTACATAAACTACGTAATCCATCTTCAACATCAAAAATATTGTACGTGGTGTATGTATCGCATGGCGGGAGGGGCAGACGTGGCGATGGACCGAGGGAATTTGCGCGACCATGTGCTTGCTCTATGACTCAATACGGGAGGAGGGGTTTACAGAGTTAACTGAGTGAGTGATTCGGCAAGAGTTTATAATTTAAAACAACGAATTTGTGTCCCTACATTTCAAAATCAGCCTAGTCCATCTTTAGGTATTTTTGACTTTTTTTATGAATTGCTAAAGAACTACTGCTTTCTAACATTTCTGCATTATCGAAATGTGGAATTTATTAATTTTAAAAATTCTATGCTCAAAATAATATAAACTTTCACCCTTGTGACTGTGTATTTGAGAAAACAAAAAGTTGTTTCTCCTATTCATCTATTATGGACTGACTGATTTTGAAATCTAGCGACACATTTAATCAAACACGTCAACAAAGACAATTTTAATTTGAGTTTAGCTATTATAGTCCTATTGCGTCAGTCTAGTCATGTTCTCGGTAAGAGAAAAGCCTCTTTAACGAAGTTGTATTGTGTAACTCGTATACATATAAAACAAATATCTCATTCATTACCCGGTTTCCTGGTTTTTGACGGGAATACGTATATTTGGGAACAGGATTTTCATATATGAATGGGTGTAATTCAGCTTCAACGGGTTCAACTTTGGACTTATCCGGCTGCCAAAAGGGTTCAGACTTTATGTTGGTGACGAATGTCGCACTTTCCTGGAAAAAAAAATATAACAATATTAATAATATTGAAAGATCTTTCAGGGAAGGCGAAGCAGAGGAAGAGCGTCTGCGCACTGGAGCGACCAAGTGAAAGAGCTGACTCCATTCCGTGCCATTCCATTTCCACTCCATTGCCGTCCATTCTGCCCTGAGAGAAACTGAAGATCGAGAAAGATGGAAAGTCTTGGTCGATCAAAGGATGGCAAAATTAAAAAGTGGTCACGATCCTCAGCCATGAGTGTGAGCAAGAAGAGATTGAAAGATGTTGAACGAGTTAAATCAGACGGGAATAATAAGGGATATATACAGAAATACGGGGAAAAAACTAGAATATATAAACACAGCGTTTCTCAACGAAGAACCACACACCAAAAATCAACTTTTGGATCGTCATGTCAAACTTCTGGAAGCGGGGTTAGTAATTTATAACAATTATTATATGGCTTTCGTGTCCGATCATAAACTAAAATAAATTCAACCAACAAAGCGAACAATAACTTGAGTGGTAATTTGGTACATTTCACGAATACTACACATAAGAATAAGTTACACACAATGTCATGACATGCCGAGGCTGTATATATATTAGCCTAACAGAGCGCTACAGTGCTGAAAAGCGGTGTAATTTTTATTTCACGTAATATTTATTATAAAAACATAAAATATATTTTTTGTTCAGTAAAATATTGAAGATTAACAAAATTTTAATTGATAGACAACAAAGCACTGCAAATATAGTTGTTCAAGAACTCTTGTAAGTTATTTGCCAATGGCTACTTACCTTCAACAGGTACCCATCGCTTTTTAGTTTAGGTTACGGTAGATCTTATGTCACTTTTAAATAGGATATTTTTTTAACTTTGCAGCTAAGCGGCGCTTAACTAAAAGTATGCCATTCAACGATACATAATTTAAGATGTTTTATAAATAGAAGAATATTTTTAACGATTGTGGTTTGGAGAAGCAGGGCTTAATTTAAAATCTAACCAACACCATCTGTAATATGTACTCATAATTCAAAGAAAACAAATACGTATGACTGAAAAAGTGTGCAATTTTTTGTCAGATCGCCATAGCATAGATACGAGTATCTTATTTTTTTAATTGGATTTGGACAGGTTTGGATTGGACAGGATTTATTTGAATTTTAAAAACTAACCAACACTATCTGCAAATTGTAACCTTAGTTCGATAAAAACGAATAAGTATGACTGAAAAAGTTTAGTGTGCACTATTTATGTTGAATCTTAACAGTCTACCTCCACCCCTCGCCAGCGGTATGTGCAGTATATAACTATGAAATTTGGGAGCGTAAAACTGCGACGCTGTGTTTTTTGAAGATAACCGAATTTATAGAGGACATGTAGGAGTCGTTGATGTGAGGGTCGATGGTGTTGTAGATGAAAGACGATCGTGGTTATTCGTGATGATGGAGGAGTGATAGTTTATTTATGGTTACATAAGTACAAGGGTACAATCGGTACAATAATATAAATAAACTGACAGTACATAGACTGAGATAGTAACGGACCAGGTATTTAGATACGAGTGACATGTCCAATCAATTATTATTCGCTATTTATACAATCAAAATAATATCTACCTATTATAATTTAGGAAACAACTATATAAATCGAGTCAGCTACTTACTGTTATTTTCGTTAATGGACATACGAGTAGCAGACTATTGTATAAAATATAGATATCGCGGAAATAAGCTTTGCCGTAAGCTATTTACTTATTGTACTATAATTTGACACTATGGAATGCATATTAAAGTATTTGTAAATCTGCTGACATAGGTAATGGGTTGTTTATCACAATAGACATAATATCGTCAACAATGTACCTACCTTAGACTATAGATACATCACTACTCACTCAAAGATCCTCGAAGACGTGGCGTGGTGTCCATATTCTGTAACTATATATCTAAGAAGCGGATAAGGACGAAGAAGATGGAAGGTATCCATCTGAGTTTGCTAAGTTCGATACGTATTTACGTAATAAAATTAATACAATTAGACGTACCTGTTTTACTGGTATGTAGTCTAATTGAGAGAAACCTGGTTGGGGATCTTCATAACCGGAGTCGTCTGGATAGCAAAGAGTTTCAATTTTAATGTCAGTGTTGGCTATCGTATTATTCTAAAAAAAAAGAACAACATAAATCTTCAAATTTCATAATAATGTTATGTCCTATTCGAATCATTTAAATATTGAAAAACTTTTAACTCTATTTTTGTCCAGCCCTATTCGTACAAGAGTTTAATAATTAGGAATTACCTTTGGCTTGAAAATTATTGGAAACGTTGGTGCGACTGATTAATCTGCAAACCAGCTAACTCCACTTTTGATCAAAAATGAGATTTTGGTGGTAGTTAGATATACAGCATGTTTTTATGCTCACACAAAATTTCTCTTAAATCTATAAATAAATGCGTTATCGTTCTTCGCACAAGAGTCAACTGATGGTGCCAAATTTCCAATATAGTAAATGTAACAATTTCGCTGTTAATATAAATTTTCTTGGTACAAGTCGGTTTACAGGAAGCCTGGAAGGAAACGCGCTAATTTTCATAACCGATTTTAGAAAATTCATGAATTCAAGAATGAAAACCTAACCTAACCTAACAAAAAATCCAGTATATCGACTATTTTCAAAAAAATTTTGCCGCTGGCTTTCTGTTAATTGACAAGAACCATTTTCTTTATTTTATATTATAGGGAAGCTAAAATAGTGTAGGTATTAATTCAAAGTGTAGCTAATTTGTAAAAAAAAAATCCTAGTGCAATTTAAGAATTGTTAAATTCCGCTCGATAGTTAAATTATCAAGTTTTTACTGGCAAGCTGGTTTGCAGACTAGTCATTTTAAAACATTGTTAAACCTTTAGTGTGAGGCCTCAGTGCCAGCGTTCGGCGCAGCGTTGAGCGTTTTGCGCAACTCAAACTTATAACCGTATAAATGTATAACCATAAAAAGACATTGTCTACGAACATTTTCACACACGGTTATACGTTTGAGTTGTAAAAAACGCTCAACGCTGCGCCGACCGCTGCCACTCAGGACGTACACTTAGAAATCGCGAAAATATGAAGCCTTAAGGCTTGAATTCACTAGGGGACAAAATGTATCGCAACATGACGCCAAACATTGAGTCTACGTGCTGGCGCAATGTTGCGCTCTGTCGCCCATCGTTGCACGCAACATATGCGGCTTTTCTACGTGACGCGAGACATGTTTCACGATGTCGCTTCGCTTGTGCCCTGTACTCACTAGGGGACAAAATGTCTCGCAACATGGCGCGCAGCCTTGAGTCTACGAGCTGCCCCAACGTTGCGAACTGTTCCGTACGTTGTACGCAACATAGCGAGGCTTTTCTACGTGATCCGCGACATGTTGCGTATGTACGCTCCACGAGCGAGCGCAAGGGGGCAACCCATCGTCATTCGTGCGTAGGAATTGGCAAGTGCGATGGTATGGTCCAAACTGCGTGATAGGGAATTTTTATGAATTTTCACACAAACGGTGAAATAATAAAATTAATTTAATAACAATATTAAAATATATCGAAACTCTAATGATGAAAAATAATTATGTTATTTATATTATTTTTGTTGCCGAGAAAAAAAATCAATGCAAAAAACGTTTATTTTTATTTCGATTTTTTATGAATTATTTTGATTCATATTTGTTAATAAAGAAAATATTATCGACCTGTATATTCGAAAATTAATATATCCATTATTTAATTTGATATTTTTTGTTCTATCTATTACAGAAAAATAAATAAAATTTACTATTTTTAATTTTAGAACATAAAAATATTTACTTGATAAATAATATTATTGAAAAAAAAAATATAGTGATCAACATAACTCCGTGATACTCTAGTGCAAGTCTAACTTCTTTATTCATTTCAGAGTGATAACACCATCTTTAGGTAGGTATCTATAATTAGTTGGATTGCAATAACTTGCGATGTTATTTTTATCTCCGTAAAATAAAGAAATTAAAACACCAATTTTCATAAGCTTACTATTTTCTATGGTAATGACGACGTTACCTACATAAGTCAGTTTCACCGTTGAACGGAATGAGATGGGTGAATGGCTAACCATTCCTCTTAAAAACTGTTATATATCTGTTATAAACATATGCGTAGGGGTGGAAATGGTAATTTCCATTCTTATATATATACCTACCCATATATTTATATATAGCACCCACCATGGCCTAGTTAGTATAGCACCTGTCTCTGGTAAGACACGGGTTCGATCCCGCGGCTGGCATAGCATTGTGTTTTTTCAATGTTTGATCAAGTGCAAGGATCTAGTAGATTAGGCGAATGGCTAACAACCATTTCTCGTAATATTAACTTCAATACTTCGTACAGTGTCTGTTAAATACTACCTCACTTTTTTAAATAGGTACATACATACATAATAGGGACGTCATCTAACATAAGAAAGAAAACATATCATCAGGTATAGAATATAGATGCTTATTGCTTGGTATCTATATCGATACTTGCAAGTGTCGATAATATCAAGGACCAAGGTATTAAAACTTTTAAATGTTTTCTTGAAAAACAACAAAAGAAAATGTTATTTTGAGACCCGTTTTCAAATATCGGGTGAAATTGGTGGTAAATTTAAAATAGATGTCATTCGTTCACATCTCCGAAAACATTACTTATTCCAAGAGAAATAAAACGAAAAATAATTGACTGCTAATAACTTAAATAATATGTATGAACAAGGTAAAACATGTAACACAGCAAGGTTCCAATGAATTCGGCGAATGGCTGATAACCATTCCTCGTAGATAACCGAGTTTCTTAATATAATCTATATAATGTGGCAATATGTGGTCCGCGTGCTATACGATATAAAAAAATGTATATTGGTAGGTATAGCATAGCACATTCAAAATACTATAGTTTTGAATATCGTAATTAAATATTATTATATTTTCGACAAAATTATTTTGTCGCCAATAAATAATACATTCCAGATTCGTGGCTCGGTTCGACAATAGCTTACGTCATATTTGTTATTACGGCGCCTACATATACGTGGTCAGTGCTTTGAAACCTTTTAATATAATGGAAATTCTAAAAAAAAATATATACAATAAACTTTTATCATATTTTTTAATACGTGGATGTATATAATATTATAATTAACATTTCAAAAAAAATGCGGTTGTTCGTTACTAAACATTTAAAAGTTTTCGATTATTGTTTTTTTAGTAGTTCAGCATTTTTTAAAGGTTAATTTTTATGTTGAACATTCACTGTTTTTGTGAAATACGGGATTTTTACATATTGTAAAATGAAAAAAATTCCGGCGTCTGGGTAGGAAATTATATTGATCTTATTTGTCGGGCTACGTCGTATTTATGTTCAATTGCATAATATTTTCGATATTTTACTTCGCGTGTACCTATAATAAAATGAACAGTTTATAAATTTACACTCGTTTACGTAGGCGTGTGTAGTCAAGATCTTTCAACATGCATACATCATGTCAATTCACTTACACTAAAAACGTTGTGGAATCGCCATCAAGTGTTATGCTTAGTCCCAAATCAAGATAAGTCTCCTGGTAAACAAATAAACATTTATAAGTATTTTAAACAAATGTGCACGTTTTTTGTATTTCTGACGGATGGAAAACGTATGAAAACGCACGTGTGGACCTGTTTACAAATATTTTGTTTCACTAAAAGTAACGCCGTGTGGTCTCGGCGAATGTTGTTTTGATTCAATCTCGCAAATTTGTATGATATGGACTGCCCAGACTACATTTAAATTGATGACAATGTTTGCAGTTCAGGAAGTGCGTAGAGTTTCAAATGTTTTTTGTTAAGTGATATAAGTTTATAAACAATTATATAACTTTGCAAGAAAACGTATAAGACCACTATATAATAACCATAAAATTAATACAATAAAGTGGGTAAAAAGCTTATTACCTACTTATTAATTGACTGCTAATAACTTAAAGCACGTCCAAAATACTGTAATTTGGAATATCGGGAAAGTTCCTTTTTCTATGTACTATCACTCCCCTCCATTTTGATATGTGTGGATTTTTCTCAACTGTCACTTTTATTTTTAGTTTTCTTTTTTTATCGTCTGTATTTGGGATGAAGGTGGATAATTGACACACTGGAATGGTTTCGGAAACGACGAGGTTTATTTGGTGTTAATATATACTATATGGTTACATTTTTTATCATTTAATTCTACGGAGCGCAAAATGTACGCGTTCGCGATTTTGCTGCTTGTCGCGATCTCAGCGCCAAAAAAAAAAACCGTTGGACTCGCGAGCTGTGCACAATGCGACGTTGCCATACGTGTTTTTTTTTTTGGACAATGTTGCCGGTCAGATATTATTTATTAGTGGTATTATACATTAATTAATTATTTTCGCAATCAGCCGTTATTATTTGTTGGCTTTGATACCGATTCGGGCGTCTCCAGGTACATAAAGACACACCCAAATGGGGACCATACGGGGGCGTCACAAGCGCACCTCTCTGGAAAGGCCCGAATGGGGTCGGGCCAACTAAGGGCTGATTACGATAGCGTGTGTAACTGGACAGTGCGGTGGCTTGATAAGGGGTGGTTGCGTCTCTAGACGTTGAAGGATCGAAGCCCCACCGGTACGTCGGCGGCCGGAGAGACTCGGATGCAGCACTGTAGCATAGTGGTTCGCGGTTCCCGGGCCCACCGTAAAGCTGCTGAGAGAGGAGGGCGTCGCGCCCAGCCCTCTCAACACCCTCGGACCGTCGGCAACCAGAGAGTTTCGGATGCAGCACTACGCCGCTTTGTGGGCGTAGTGGTTCGCGGCTCCCAGGCCTACCGTACGGGCGGATGCTGAGAGAGGACGTCGCACCCAGCTTTCCCAACAGCGACCGTCCGAAAATCAGTCGATCCCTCACGAAAGTGCATACCGGCGCATTACTTGACCCCCTTTTTTGCTCGCTTGCCCTGCCGCGGCTATCGAATTACACGCACTGCACTGATATTATACTAATATAATATGCGAAAACTTAATTTTATACTTAAAATGGCTTTAGAGTTTATAAAAATAATTTTTAAAAATATATCAGGGCCCGAAATGGACCGGAATGTTATTTTGCCTCATACAACTGCTCCGGGTTGTAAAATTTTCCACTTCGAGCACTGAAATAACTTAATATACATCGCTTCCAAACACAAAACACTTAAAACTAACTAATCTATGATGCTAATGGCTGAGGATGCTGCTTGGCTGCTATCCGCTGATGGAGGCTGCTTTGCTCAGCTGAAGAAGGCCGCTTTGCAGCTCTCTTCATCCTGGTGCATCTGGGCCAGGGCTGATTGCAAGGCTCACAGACACGCTGCTGTTGACGAAGAGGGCTCAAGCGGCTGATGATGCAGGGCATTTGACGCCGTTTTCCCTCGTTGGAGCCAGGGTCTTGGCCGATACACTCGTCCGTGGGCCAAGTTCGCTGGCGGATGCAGTTGGTCGGGAGTACATCGGGAGCCATGACTTCGCAATCCGGGTGTTTCTGCTCTTTTCTTCACTGGCTTGGCTTTGGCAGCATCCTCTTTCTACTGTTTATTATTATACTTTTGTTGAGCGCCACCAGAGACAAGCCTCTGGATGTTTCTTCCTCGCCGTTTCCTATTCCGGTGTTTGGATCTCAGGTGTGTGTCCGGGTGAAAGAAATTTCACCTGCTTCTTGATTCCAGACGATTAAAATCAAGAAGCGTAGTCCCACGTTGACTGGGGCCACTTATCACTCCCCTCCATTTTGATATGTGTGGATTTTTCTCAACTGTCACTTTTATTTTTAGTTTTCTTTTTTTATCGTCTGTATTTGGGATGAAGGTGGATAATTGACACACTGGAATGGTTTCGGAAACGACGAGGTTTATTTGGTGTTAATATATACTATATGGTTACATTTTTTATCATTTAATTCTACGGAGCGCAAAATGTACGCGTTCGCGATTTTGCTGCTTGTCGCGATCTCAGCGCCAAAAAAAAAAACCGTTGGACTCGCGAGCTGTGCACAATGCGACGTTGCCATACGTGTTTTTTTTTTGGACAATGTTGCCGGTCAGATATTATTTATTAGTGGTATTATACATTAATTAATTATTTTCGCAATCAGCCGTTATTATTTGTTGGCTTTGATACCGATTCGGGCGTCTCCAGGTACATAAAGACACACCCAAATGGGGACCATACGGGGGCGTCACAGTACCTATACCTGCTTTAAGTTTTTTTTTTAAATATATAAATAATCTAATGCATTTAAGTTTTGTACTCTTCCATTTGAGTCGTTTTTTTCACCTTTCGGCATCTTTAGGCACTATGCCCACTCACCAATGGTAAATACCTACACACTGTCAACAAATGCAGTTAATTATATCTTATATAATAAAATTAATACAATAAAGTAGGTAAAAAGCTTATTACCTACTTATTAATTAACTGCTAATAACTTAAAACACGTCCAAAATACTGTACCTAATTTTGAATATCCTACCTGCTTTAAGCTTTTTTTAAATATATAAATAATCTAATGCATTTAAGTTTTGTACTATTCCATTTGAGTCGTTTTTTTCGACCCGGGTTTCGCCTTTCGGCATCTTCAGGCACTATGCCCATTCAAAAATGGTAAATAGTTAATTATACATATTATCTTGTATAATAAAATTAATACAATAAAGTAGGTAAAAAGCTTATTACCTACTTATTAATTGACTGCTAATAACTTAAAGCACGTCCAAAATACTGTAATTTTGAATATCGGAAAAAAGTTCTTTTTCTACATTTAAAAATAGCTACACCAAAAAAGTACAGAATTTCAGAATACATATATTGTACCTACCATAATTTCGTGCGAGTAGGTACATACTATAATTAAGTTATTCACTTTGTTTATACTATTAAAATAAGAAGTCATATTATTATACTGCTCCACTGTATTTTTTTAATTATGCAGAACATAAATTAAATAAGTACCTACTTAAATATTATTCTCTGCAGTCTACATAATTATTTTTATCGATAAATAATAATGCCAAAAATTGTTTCAGCGACGTCGTGTCATAAACGTAATAATTTATTATGGCATGTAGATGTTTTCTTCAAATGACATAGGTATTTACGTGATCAGTGCTTCGAAACCTTTTATTATTTTATACATCATGGAAATTCTGAATAAAAATAATATGTAATAAACTTTTACCCGATTTTTTATTACATGGATGTTTATTATAATATTATCATTGACATTTAGGTACTAAACATTTCAAAGTTTTCGATTACTATTTTTTTAGTAGTTCACCATTTCTTCTCATATTAATCTTTTATGTTGAAAATTCACTGTTTTTGTGAAATACGGGATTTTTACATTTGAAATGAAAGAAAATCCGGCTTCTATGTGGGGAATTATATAAATCACTGTTGATCTTGTGACTGTCGGGCTACGTATTATTTATGTTTAATTGCATAATATTTTCGATATTTAACTTCGCGTGTATAATAAAATGAACAGTTTTAATTACAATTTTAAATTTACACTTGTTTACGTAGGCGTGTGTAGCCGAGATCTTTCAATATGCCTACATAATGTCAATTATTATATGAATAAAAATTCACCTACAATAAAAACGTTGTGGAATCGCCATCAAGTGTTATGCCAAGTCCCAAATCAAGATAAGTCTCCTCGTAAATAAATAAACATTATTTAAACAGTGTTTTAAAGTTGCATATCAATTGTAATTGTATAAAAACGATTCATACTAAGTATTTTAAACAAACGTGCACTTTTTTTGTATTTCTCACGGATGGAAAACGTATGAAAACGCACAAACAAGAAAGTGTGGACTTAAAAATATTTTGTTTCACTAAAAGTAACGCCGTGTGGTCTCGGCGAATGTTGTTTTGATTAAATCTCGCAAATTTATATGATATGGACTGCCCAGACTACATTTAAATTAATGACAATGTTTGCAGTTCAGGACGTGCGTAGAGTTTCAAATGTTTGTAACGTGCATTTGTTAAGTGATATAAGTTTACAAACAATTAAGTATATAACTTTTTTGCGAGCAGATTATCTTATTATGGAGTGGGTATTCTGCAAAAAGATCATACAATAATATCTTCTGGTTATAATCCAAACAACTCTGTGCAGGTCCTCAATTTCATTAAATATATACATTTAAAAAGGTGAAGTGCCACTGGCTCCAACGGCTGGTAAAAGACGCCAGTCGGTAAAACGGATAATAAAATTTGTCTAGACATCGCATGACAAGGCCTGAAAGACAAAAATGTGCTCTAATGATATTGCAATAAGAGTCACTTTGGCGGCTATCGCGTTTCGGCGACTAGTATGTACAAGCAAATGTTCTGCGACATTGCGTCGTAGTGTGTCCGCATTTTGAACAAGAAACATGTTTCGCGGCTTCGTTCCCGAAACATCGACGTAGATGTTGTGCGTCATGTTGCACGATTTGTCCCCTAGCGAATTCAAGGCTTTAGGCTCGTTTCAGCCTTCTATATTATATCGCGCTCGATATAATATAGAAGGCCTTTGCATTATGTTTATGAACGCCGCAGAGCTAATGAGTCAACGCATAATTTCGCGTTATAAATTAGAACATAAAACTGGCTGCGGTAATAAAAACAGGTGTATCGGCGGCTAGAGAATGTGGGGCGTTCATAAACATAATACAATGGATACTTTATTCGAATACAAAGGCCTTGTTATATACGAGCGCGACACAGATGTCCCATCTGAAACGGGCCTTAGTATTGGAATGATAAGCAGCATTAAAATTTACTAATAAGCATGTTTTAGTAGTAGTTAGCAATTCGACAAGTTATTTTCACAATCTGTATGTTTTTTTTAATATTTAACACTTTTACCCTATACAAAATAAGCTCAAAGAACAAAAAGTTTACCTCAAAACTGAAACCATGTGTCTCTAGTTTTACATAAGTGCAGGGGTCCGCATTCTTTAGATGCGATATTGGGACGTCAAACGAAGGCTGCCCTTCTGCATCCGAATGGCGAACGTCTGGTTCACGTTTGACATCCATCTTTAGTACCTAATTAAACGGAACAATGTGAAATGGGCTGGGTCGACATAGAAATAAAGTGTTTGCTTGACAAACGTTTCTGAAAAACTATTTTAGTCTATGGTTTCCGTCCGTTTGACGACCAGTGTTGCCAAGCACGCGGTCCAAGTTATTATAGCATTATGATTATTGTATAGATTTTTTGTTTCTCACAAAAAAAATAACCAGTGATTAGAGAGGTAAGTACCTTTTATTTACCCACATCTTCCGGCAAAAATACGTTTCTGAAAATCTTTAATCAAAATCATTTGGGCTTCGGCCACATAGGCAGGTGCTTTGCTAGTCCTGAGTTAGTTGCTATGCTTGTCTAAAAACACTACTGCCAGGCTACGTGCTGATGTACAAATTCATTTGACATTTGGGAGCGCTCAAGTCAACAACGATATGTCACTCTAAAAACTAACCAGAAAGCTACTTCTCACAGAAAATTTAAGTTTAAAATTTTGAAATTCGTAAATTTGAACTTGTTGGATGCATAATGTCATTCCATGCGTCATTATTCATAACCTCGGCATATACGGTGTTTGACGTTTGTCATACTGAAGAAACATCCGCCATCTTGCAAAATACATAGAGTATAGACAATGGAAAATCACTAGGTGACACAATAAAAATAACCAACACGTTCGTTCGCCGGGAGACTCACGAGGTGACTCATAATCACGTAGCAAGGCGCGAAGCCTGCAGTGTAGCCATTGCGATAGAATTATAGTTTGCGTTCGTTCGCAAGGATATATCACCTAGCACGTAGCCACCAAGCAAGGCACCTCCCTCTGTGGTATTAACCTTATTATTTTTGAATGAGTTTGTTCATAGACATAGGTACCTATTATGGTATTAGGTATATCTGAAGATACTAATATTACTTATGTACCTACAAATACCAGATATTAAGTTTTCTTCATTTTTTTAAATCCATATCCGATTCTAAGATCATACGGGTGTCCACATGTTGGAGGTTGTAAGACAAATTAATGGATGTTAACCACTATTGCTCATCTTATTAGATCCATATTCTGGTTCAAACACAAAAAAAACCAACATAATAATATAATATTATTGTGGTTTTTCCAGACCCGGGATAATCAACTAATTATTATAATCCGACACGGAAACTGCTCAGCCATCGTGGACCATATTAAGTAAGTTAAAACACATGTTAAAATATTATTATAACTAATTTAACCATCAAGAGCGAAATGTATTACATGTAACCAATGACATTAATATGGACGAAGCATCTGGAAAAAAAATGACACTCACTTTTTTGTCGGGTCTGCCGAATGGCATAATCTGTTCTAACGCCATTACAATAAAGGTGATATTGCTATAAATTCTCGAAGCTTCTTGTCGGGTCTGCCGAATGGTTCGGTTCGAACGGGTTCGCTCAAACGAATATTGATACTAGAAACACTGTTCTAACGCCATTACAATAAAGGTGATATTGCTATAAATTCCCGATGCGTGACATCGCATAATGGATATTGCGTGACGTCTACCTATGCACGTGCGAATGTTACGTTTGAATGTACTTGCTAGCTACTGTACTGAGTGGGTCGTCCATTAATAATGTCATTGCATGTAACACATAGGCGAGTACCTACTCATTTTTAGGGTTATGTAAATTAGTATAATATATTTCTTTCCATAGTGTAAATCTACCATTTGACCCTTTTATTGTCGATCATTTGTGAAAAACATCCATTTCCGATGTGACTTTCATATTTTTACGTTGTTGGAATAGTGAACACATAATATACCTACCTTATATAAGGTTCGTTCCATTCGAAACCAAATGAAACAAGCCAAACCAAACCATAGACAATATACGTACAAATTGTATGCGTAGAAAGTAAACCGGAAATGGATTGACATTTGACGTTTAGTTCACTGTTCCAATGTAAATCAAACCATTCTTAGACTGTCAGAAATGGTTTGGAATGAAACGTCAAACCACTTCTGACGGGCCATCGTCTAATGACGATATAGGTATTAAAAATGTTAGATTGAAGTAGGCTTGCTTTTGAAATTTTATTGTATGTCTTGTAGTCAACCTACTCATATCTCTATGGTTTAGCTAGGTAACAATTCCGATCCCTTTTGGGATCAGGAGATTTCCGTTAGGATGTCACTATGAATCAAAGTTTTAATTTGATGTAGGATTCCATCTTATAATATATTATAGAAATGGCTGAAAATCTAACTCGTCTGTGTCTGATAACCCACCCGAGCAGTGCCGTCTGTCAAACGAAATAACTAATATTTGGTCGCAAGATAGATAGGTGAAAAATTAAATGCCTTACAATAGGCTCTGTGAGTAATCTCGACCGACAATGATGGTTCTCCTAGATTGAAGCTATTGTCCCAATTAAACATTTGACGTCTGTATATTAATGACTACCAATATGGCTCGACGAGATGAATTGTGTTGAATCTGTCATTTCGTCAAAATAAGTTTAATTTCAAAATCTAACCTCAAAAGTGCGACTGTCATTTTCGGCGTCCTCTTGCTTTATCGCTTGACAGTTTGAATGAATTATTGCCGTATCAGACAACGGCTCGTTTTCTGCATCAGATTCAAATTCATCTGGTTCTCTTTTCACGTCCATTTTTGATTATTTGTAAATACATTAACATTTATTAAACAAGAGCTGCGGTGTGCTTTTACCATAGACGAAAATTAATGCCATTGCTATTGCCCATAGACGAATATACTTTGTATTTTCATTATACGTGACCATAGGAAAATAACATGATTGAGCCGAATCTGTGACTGTTTCGTTCAATTTCGAATTCAAGAATATTAATTAAAATAAAACGAAGTACTATGTCGCACTTATTCTACATTATTCATTAATATTTGGGAAGCAATAAAAACGATCTTAAAATATACTGTTATTTCATAGTGAATTACTAATAATTGAAAGCAGCAATGCAAATAATTTATTTCGAAAGAGGTGTTGTAAAATCATGGCATAATATTGATTGCCATCTCTTAGGCGATTAATGCTTTTCTGCGGGGGTGGTTTGGTTCCAGACATAGACTTTCCTCATATCCGCAAATACTACAAACCAACTTTAATGCATGAGTACCTTGGTATCAAAGTGGGACATGAGCCATTTACAAAATTTTACAGGAGACTCACAAACATGTGTGAAAAGTGCCTGTTTTTCATATAACATACCAACTTTAAACTCAAAAATCTCTATGAAAACTACCGTTTTTGATACTTTTGGTGGATTTTTTGAAAAGAGCATCACTTGCACTACCATAATCAATTAAAACATGAATTTAGTGGGAGTTGGCGTTTGTCCCACTTTGATACCAAGGTACTCAATATTATTATGATACCTACAGACGAAAAGAGAATCGTGCCTTCTAACAGAAATGCCTAGCATTTTGTAACACCTTACTTTTTTATTTGTGTTCCCTCATTGCAAGTTATTTTTATAACAAAAATATGAAACGTTATGGATCAGTGTTGTCGGTGTAAATAGCCAAATAGTTTCAAGATTAGACATTTTCTAAAAACTGGTAGGTTAGGTAAGTATATATTGATTGTTATAAGATTGTTATATATTTAATCGGTGACCGGACAAAACAGAACAAAACAAAACAGAACATGACAAAACAGAACAGCCAGGGGAAAAATGAAACAATATTTTTTGTTGAATCTATTTAGGTTAGGTTAGGTCATTATTTCGTTGTAACAAGTCACCCAATCATTTTAAATAATATTGATTACTATGAGATATCGTAAGCTTGCCAGCAAAGTCCCGTTTATTTGAGGCTTTCTAGCGATGAGGAATGCAGAAATTATGTATATAATTTGATTTATTATGGCGTATTGAAAATTTGTGCTATTAAAAATCTATCAACATAATAGAGATAGGACAATTTCAATATAAAATTTATATTTTTCCTGAAAGGTCATAGTTATATTTATCGTTGTTCTGTTTTGTCACTGTTCTGTTTTGTCATGGAACCCAAGGTACATACCTATCCATCGTTAGTAATATTTTGACAAATACGTTAAAATAAGTTAGGTTAGGTTAGGTTACGTCATTCGTCGAGAACGTAAAATGAATACCTACCTGATATTAAAATTCTGTGGCTATTTGACAGAAGCAGATATGTCGATTTTTGGTGTTTTGAGGTTTAAATGCAGATTTGTTCTTCTATGTCTATATTTTTATTTGCCAAAATCAGATATGGCTTATCTTTTCTACTGACTTCATAATCAACGAAACAAATTTCAGATATGTTTAAAATTAAGCAAGTCATATTTGCCAAAACAAGATATGGTACCATATCTGCTTCTGGCAAAATAATAAGTATTGAATATAATCAATGCATTCTATTTGCCAAAACAAGATATGGCTGCTGTTTTGGTAGTTACTGTTTTTTGTAGGAACAGTTTTTTTATTATAATGTCTTATAATAATTGAAATTGACAACTCTGATATTCTATCCTCAACATGGCGCAGTGAAAATGCAGTACTAGATGAGCAAGCCACAGAACCCGCGATTCCAATGTCTGTGTCGCAAGCAGATCATGATATTCAAATTACCGAATCTCAACAAAACTTTGCCTCGTCGGATGACGAACCCCTTGCTCAACAGATTAGAAGAAATTCTGCTAACAGCTCTCATAATCCGTGTACATCTACATCTCGAAGCACGAATTCATCTCAAGAAAAAATCAAGAATAAAAGAACGTACACGAAGAACTTGAAAGACTGCGGCAAAGAGTATAAAACTCGTGGTGGTGGGCTAAACCTGAAAAGCTGTTTATTCCATTATAGTCCTGTTACCGTTATAAATGTTTTAGCATGCTTAGTGAAAACAATCAGAAGGATATGTTCGCAAAAATTCTGGGAATGAATAGTAAAGACACGGCTGACCAATTCCTCGCAGATAACATTACCATTAATGACAAATTAATAGAGAGGAAAGGAAAAGGCAAAGGTGGTCAAGTAAAAGAACGCATGATTACAGCTATTTATAAAGTAAATTTAGTAAAAGTTTGCAAGAAGATGTTTCAGAATGTTTTTGGCGTATCCCGAAATAAAATTGATGTCGCAATTGTGAAAAAACGCAGCTCGGAAACAGGAATCATAGACGGTGACCAAAGAGGGCGTCACGAACCACACAATAAAAATAACATTGAAGAAATTGAAGTAACTAATCATATTAAAGGTTTCCGAAATACCAAAGTCACTACTACTAAGACATACAAGCAAGCTTTATTTATCTCCGCAACTTAATATTGCAAAGATGTATGATATGTATAAAAATGAACGGACTTCTCAACAGAAAATACCTTTTACATATTCTAAATATGCTTCAATTTTTCGTGAACTAGGCTACAAATTTTAAAGTCCTAGTATAGACACTTGTAAAGTATGTGATACATATAACATTCAGATTAACTGTGCAAATGATTTAGAAAGGAAAGCTGAACTTAATGAAAAAAAACGAACACTTGGCTAAGGCTGATGAATCATATAAGAAGAAAGAACACGACAAATTGTTATCTAAAACTAGTCAGTCCACTCGAATGCTAGTTTGTGATTTGCAACAATGCCTGCCAACGCCTTCCCTGAATACCAACATAGTGTACTATAAAAGGCAACTGTGGACTTATAATTTTACAATTAGAGATTGTAAAACAGATACCGCAAGCTGTTACATGTGGCATGAAGGGATTGCTGGTCAGGGATCTGATCAAATAGCATTGTGCTTCGTACAGCATTTGCAGAATCTTCAAGAAACCGTAACTAATATAGTAGCCTATTCAGACTCCTGTCGAGGGCAAAACAAAAACATAAACTTTTCTTCAGCATTGTCTTCTTTTGTCAGTGAATCTGAACACGTGCATTCTATAGACCACAAATTCTTGGAAGTGGGACACACCAGAATGGAATGCGACACGGATCATGCCCGCATAGAAAAAGCTAAAAAATCTATTGAACTTAACATTAACACCCACAAGACTGGTACCAATTTGTACGAACTGTACGAGGCAAACATCCGTTTAATGTGGTGGAAATGTCAGCAGAAACTTTTCTCTCTTATTCAGACTTACTGAAAACCACTTTCATTAAGAAGTTAAAATGTGTTGAAGGGCAACCGATCAATTGGCACAGTATAAAGTGGCTACGGTATGAAAAACAAGTCGGTGATATAAAATTCAAATACTCTCTGAATGATGAGGAGCCCTTCAGAACAATGCAGTTATTAAGGAATTCCAGAGGGCGTCCACATATTCCTATAATACCGAGGACTCATATGGCACCTGCCCCAATAAATCCTCAAAAAAAGAAGGACTTACTGAGCATGATGTATTTGATAGATCCCGTGTATCATACTTTCTATAATTTACTTGAAACGCAACCTTCTGTACCCAATTATGGTGATGCTGAAACCAGCGAAGACGATTAAAATCTGGATGTTATTTTTAAGCTACCTACCTGTAACTTTAAAATAATAATATGCCTAATGAAGGCCTCCGACTTCCTGACTAGCTCAGGCACTTGGAAGTGGAGGTTCATTAATGTGGAAGAACAGGCAGGAACCTCATGGACGTGGAGTAACCAAGAAGTCACGGGGCACAAAGTCAATTAAACACCAGATGAAATCTTCAGAACTCGTATTTTATTGTTATTAGAATATGTTTGGCCTTATGGCATTCCTTCATCAAGGATTATAGTCCAAATGTATCATTCACATTGGTATCGAAAGTCCCAAAGTTTATAATAATTAAAAGAAACTCGATTTATTGTTATTATCCATACACCACAATTAGTAAAAAAAAAAGGAAAGTCAAATCAATTAATATTCGAAGTTCACAGTTCGAAGTCTCAATAAACAAGAGTCAACTAATATCCGAAGTCACAAAAATACAACATTTATTACTGATTAATTAAAAATTAATTCGAATATTATTATTTAATTATTTTAAAATTAACTTGATTATTATTAACTAATTATTTAACATTAACTTAATTATTTCTAATTAGTTATGCAGACGAGATCGTGAGGGTCCCGGGGCAACAAGCCGTCGCAGAAGCGACTCCCGGAACCCACAAGTGACAAAACAGACTGACTTTGGATTTAATAATCTTGCCTTTTTATCCGTTAGGGGTGGTTGTATTTCTCACAAATTCACACCGATCACCTATACTGCCATATGCTACACATTTATATAAGGTTGACGGATGTCAGACTATCAACCAAACATATAGCGATATCGATGTACATAATATGATTAATATTAATATTACTTTAATTACATTAATTCCTTAATTATCTTAATTATTTTAACTACTACATATTACTAACGCCCGTCCATACGTCCTACTTTATTATTTCTCTAACCCATTGCATATTACATTAAATTTACCTATTATATTACAATTTACATTACATATTATCTTACATCCAAATCATATTTTATATCTAATTTAATTTAATTATCCTTTACCTAAGCATATTATATTTGATCAAAATTTTAACCCTATTACATTATTACCTATATGTACATAGTCTGCGACCGACTTACGAGTATCTCCTCCACAGCTCACCTTGCGGGGTGCTAACACTCGACAATGCCAACTGTGGGACTTCTACATATTTTAATTTTGTTCGGCTTTGTCGAGGGTCGTGATTATTCCACCGGTTGCACATTGACTACCAGGGTCAGACCGAGCGGCTGAGAGGCACTACTCCTTATGGGAGCGCCCCCCACAGGGGCAGAAAATTCAGTGTGCGACACTAACCTAGATATGTGTGAGATATGGTACATTATTTTTAAAATTGAATTTGCCAAAACCTGATATGTTCTTTAAAGTGATTTTTAAGAAAAACTGTACTATTTAAATACAAATGCTTATAAGTAATTAAAACTCAGTTCATGTCTTCATAATATTACATTAACTTTCTTTCATAATTTAATACATAGGATTTATCACAAGACACACAACATTCAAATTGCTCCCCTGAAAAGTAGGTGAAACGATCATATCTGCTTCTGCCAAATAGCCACAGAATTAAACCGGAAGACACTGCATTCATTCTTAAAAACTCCCGGACGAACTTTATTTGAATCGATTTGCCAATAACACGCACTTATAGTCCAGGCGAAGTTTCTAATCGAAATTTTGGTGTTAGGTTTATAGGTACCTATTATTAAGATATCCAAATTCCAACTTTCTATTCTCTGACCATTTAAGAGAGGTGGAGACACCATTAATTGACTGATTTAAAACTAAAAAAAAATATAGCTACTATGTAGCTAGGTACCTACCTACAATGTAGTGTATTATTAATTTTTGTCGGTAGGTTGTGCATTTGCCATTTCGTCGCTTTTAATTGGTTTGTCGAATATCCGTTTTTGTTGAAATTGCCCTTTTAATGCAGAATAGTTTTTTGTATCTAAATGGACTAGTCACTAGAACCATCCTTTTCTTTAAACAACTTTGTAATGGTAATGAATACATCATTCATATGCTGCAAAAATAACAATTTAAATATCTCCATGTATTTAAATATAGGATTATGAAATTTGTTTTTCGTCTCCTGAACATTAATTTGGTCTATTCGACAAACCAATCCTACAGCAACGATTTGTTGAGTAGGTAGGTATGCATAGTGTTATAGTGCATAGTTCGAAACACGTATGACTCAAATACAAACTTTACTCAATAAAAATTTAAATATTTTATTTAAACCTCAAAAAATCATTTAATTTCTGTATTTTTTTATTTTATAGGCGGTTCAATAATTGACATAAAAAAGGTACCTACTTACCGACGTCAAAATAGGACATAGTTATGCAGAAAATAGCCACTCCACAAAAAATAAAAAAATAAGATATGATATAGATCAGATGCGAGAAGGTTTTCTCTACGTTCTGCTGAAAATAGCCAAGCCGCAAACAAATTATTCTTGAAATACAATACTAAGTATTTACAATTTTACATTTTTTATATCATGTTGTTGCTTAAGTGCCATTATCTCAACTCGACATTATTGTGGACTGGCCACATTCTGCATAACTACGTTAAATTGAAATCGAGGTTGAGTGGCAAATCGCAGTACAGAAACAAGCATCCGATAGAACATGCAAATAGTAACAGAGAATGTTCTAACACTGAGTGGACGCTGGTCATGTTTCAAAGCCATACAGGAGCAGACGACGCACGCACCTGGTTAGTGCTGAGTTGGCTAAATGCCTGAAACCTGTCATGCCCAAGCCAATTCTTCACTGGAAAGACTGCTATCGTTGACAACTGTACCACCCAAGTAGTTATAAATTTGCTAATTAGCTCGACAAGCATACTAAATATCCGCTTAGTGTCAGTTTAAATGCATTCAGCAATGCACTTGGATTAAAACCTACACGGTTTTAAACTACAGCGAAACCCATTTAATGACGAACAAAATGACTAACAAATAAATAACACAGTAATAAGCAGATATCTACATTGTTTTATTTCATCAACACAAGATATATATTTAGTCACCGGTCACATGGATATAAAATTAATAGAATTTTGCTTTTACCAGCTTTCGAACCTGGGACTTGTTAATTCACTTTCACTGAATTAATCGATTTAAAAATGAGAATTTGTTTTACGAGCTACAGCATCATGTGGCGTTTTTGCCACTAACTCGAGTCAGGATGTTTTTTCAATATTGTACATGTTTTAAACTTTATTTATGTCAACTTAAGGGGAGGCATACTCAGCGTAGGTTAAAATGGAGTTTTTATTGCATTTTCAAACCGTTTAAAAAGAAAGATTTTTTTCGGTTAGGTACATGTTCAAACATTTGCGTTAACATGATCTTACTCCCTACTTCAGTTTTAGTTTGTCAATTTATGGCTACGGCCGTATGTTGTAGCTTAACCACTGGGATATGCCAAAAGAAATGGCATATTTCAAAAAAACACTACCTTATTCTTAGGTCAATAATTATTACAAAGCAATCATTATTCGTAAGATGTTTATCACACTTGAATTGTCAAAGACATAGGTAGCTTATAATTAGTATCTTTAGAATTATCATTAAATGTGTTAATCTTGCCCATTTTTTTATAATAAAATGCCTAATTCTTATCAAATTAGGGATCACAGAGATTATCAATATAATTTTTTATCGTAAATATTTCACTATAATAATGTCGACATAAATTATACTAATGGTTTTATAAATGCGTTTAAAAATTAATAAATGTAAAAAATCATTACACCACTTCACATAGACGTCTAAAACATTAGAGCGAGAGGTTTAAAATAATACTATTTTATGTAATAAAAATACTTTAAGCAGTCATCGAAATTTTAAAAATAAATATAAATGATAAGGCTTCAAAATTATGTAAATAGATTATCTACAACGTTTAAGGAATGTCCAGGATAATTCATTCAAAATAGCATACAAGCTCTATTTTGACCTACGCTGAGTCCCCCCTTGTATTTTAGCTTTTTGCACGTTTCAATTGGCCATGATGGATTTCACAGCGATGGGCACGGGAGGGGGTCTGTCTTCTGCGTAGTCGACAGGGACAGACTGGTCTAATTCGGTTTACGATATTTTTGCCAGTCACATAGCTACGATATTTTATCGCTTATAGCCGCCAAATATGCAATGGGTAATTACTTCATATTATGGTGATGAATGTTACTGGCAATGCAATACAAGAATGAGTTCACTACATTTAAAACAATAATCATTTCATTCTTTTAAAACTGCCATACATAACGAAATAATAACATGTTTATGTATTATGGCATATAATAAATATAACAGACTATTTTTGTTTTTCGTAAAATAAGAAAATAAAATAATGTGAAAAAAAACAGATCAATTAATATAGATTTCGTTAAATCAAGGCGTCGGTTAGTGTTGAATGTAGAAAAGAAATTGAACATACATAAATTTGAAAAACTCTTCTGAGAAAATATATTATTATAACCAATAGAAAAAATCTTTTTGAAAAAGTAAGACACCCAGCAGGAATCGAATCTGAACCTATTGGGTTTTCACCCTGTCTGCGCATAATCCACTATGCTACGAGGTGACAACACACTAATTTAGAACAAATTTTAACTATTGGCTTTTTAATACCTGATCATCAGCGCTCTTCCTACCAAGCTACTATTGGCAATTGGTTTTTGTTTAATAAATCAAAGTATGTACCTACTACTTCAATTACTAACCGACATCATGGATTTCTCCAATATTTTATGATGTAACTTCATGCCCCCCCCCACAAGCGGGGGCTGACAGGGCTCTAGCCTGGGGGCCCGGCGAAGCGAATTGACCAGATAAGTGAGATAAACACACATCACAAATAATTTGCTTTAATAGTAAAAAAGTCGCCTGCGGCGCTATTTTCCTTCAATAATATTTTTATTTAAAATTATATGGTTGTACGATATAATTTTGAATTGTGTATCGACAACTACTGTACTCGACAACTCCATAATTCAAATGAATAATAAAATATACAAAAAAAAACACTAACTATACACATTAATTTTACCGCGTACACCAATTGGAAAACGCTACTATAGAGAGTCACACTGCCTTTATCCTCAGCGATAGGAAGGGGAGACGCCAAAGATTCTATCCTGGGGGCCCGCTTCAGGATGCGGGGGTCATGTGTAACTTACTCGAACTTGCTAATAATTTTTAATTAACTATTTCTTTGATTCAACGAATTCGGTGAATAAAAGATATAGTTAATTAGAAAAGAGATTGTTTTGTTACATATTATTTAATATTAATTGCATTTCACTAGGACAGTTAGTCAGTTTTCGTAATTTAGATTCCTTGCTATAACGCTCATTAAAGTGTATTGGGTATAGCAAAATGGGTTTTTTTATCACATCAGTTAGGAATGCGCACATATGATGATTTTTTAGGTAATTTCTCGTTAATATATGTAAAATCATGTCACCAACCTGCAAGCATGAGTAATTAATTGGATTCAACATTATATAAATAGTGTTGTTCATCAAAATATATCATAATATCATGTATACTCGAGTCAATGACATTATTAATGGACGACGCACTCAGTACAGTAGCTAGCAAGTAAATTCGCCAATAGTGACATTCACACGTGCATAGGTAGACGTCACGCAATATCCATTATGCGATATCACGCATCGGGAATTTATAACAATATCACCTTTATTGTAACGGCGTTAGAACAGTGTTTCTAGTATCAATGTTCGTTTGAGCGAACCTGTTCGAACCGAACCATTCGGCAGACCCGACAAAAAGTTTCGGGAATGTATAGCAATTTCACTTTCTTTTTAAAGGCGTCAGAACAGATTATGCCATTCGGCAGATCTGACAAAAAAAGTGAGTGTCATTTTTTTTCCAGATGCTTCGTCCATATTAATGTTATTGACTCGAGTAATAATATTGGCCTGATTAAATTGACTTATAACCAGAATAAGCCAATTATTATTCGATTCAATTTTACAGATCACACCGTACACATTAGTAATTACAATTAAATTTATTATGTTTAAATGGTCTTTCAAAAAATTAAACATGATGTGCAATTTATATTGTATAGACGTTACGTATGAGTAATTGCATTCATAAGTATAATAGCTTTTCTTGAATGGTTTATCACTAGAATGAAACATTTTGTGCAATATAATGTTACTAGACGTTGTGCATGAGAAATTGCATTCATCGCACTTGAATGGCGTTTCACCAGAATGAGTTATTTTGTGTATTTTCATCTGAGCCAACTGTTTGCATGAGTAATTTCAGTCACCACACTTAAATGGCTTCTCACCAGAATGAATTATTTTGTGTCTTTTCATGCTACGAGACTGTTTGCATGAATAATTGCAATTGTTACACTTAAACAGCTTTTCACCAGAATGAGTCTTTTTGTGCATATTCATATTACTAGAAGTAATGCATGCGTAATTACAATCACCACACTTAAATGGTTTGTCACCAGAATGAGTCATTTTGTGTATTTTCATGCTACTAGACGTTGTGCTTGCGTAATTACATTCACCACACTTAAATGGCCTAATACAGGAATGAGTCATTTTGTGTATATTCATGATACTAGAATGTTTGCATGAGTAATTGCAGTTTTCACACTTAAATGGCTTTTCACCTGAATGAGACATCTTGTGCTTTTTCAGGCTAAAATAATGCATGCTTAAGTAATTACATTGATCACATTTGAATGGTTTTTCATCAGAATGAGTCTTTTTGTGCCTTTTCATGTGACCAGACGTTATGGATGAGTAATTACATATACTACAATTGAATGGTTTTTCACCAGAATGAGTCATTTTGTGTATTTTCAAAGTACTCGACTTTGTGCATGCGTAATTACATTCACCACACTTAAATGGCTTTAAACCAGAATGAGTCATTTCGTGTACTTTCATGCTACTAGACGTTGTGCATGCGTAACTACATTCACCACACTTAAATGGCTTTAAACCGGAATGACTCATTTTGTGTATATTCATGATACTAAAATATTTGCACGAGTAATTGCAGTTCTCACAATTAAATAGCTTTTCACCTGAATGAGACATTTTGTGCTTTTTCAAGCTATAAGAATGCATGCAAAAGTAATCACATTTATCACATTGCAATGGCTTTTCGCCAGAATGAGTCAAATTATGCTTTTTCATGTGACCAGACGTTATGCATGAAAAATTACATATATTACAATAAAATGGTTTTTCACCAGAATGAGTCATTTTATGAATTTTCATGCTACCAGATTGTTTGCACGAGTAATTACATGTATCACACTTAAATGGCTTTTCACTAGAATGAGTCATTTTGTGCCTTTTCATTTGACCAGACGTTATGCATGAGTAATTACAATTAATACAAGTGAATGGTTTTTCACCAGAATGAGTCATTTTGTGGATTTTCATGCTATTAAACTTTTTGCACGAGTAATTACATGTATCGCACTTAAATGGCTTTTCACCAGAATTAGTCATTCTGTGTATTTTCATATTATCAGAGCGTTTGGATGAGTAATAAAATTCTTCACAATTAAATGGGATTTCATCAGAGCGAGTCATTTTTTGAGATTTTATATGACCAGAGCGAATGCTGGAGAAATTATCGTCATCACATTTAAACAGACTTGGAGTGAAATTCGTCGTTTTCGCCATAGTGTTTATATGAATCGCTTTGTGAAGCAACATTAGGTCGAACGATGCAAAAAAATCAAAACAGATATTGCATACAAAATTTTCTTTATAAAACCACTGTTTCTCCAATTTTATGACAGCCACTAATAATTCCGGGTTTGCCACATTCGACGGACAAATATCACGTTTAGCAATGTGACAGTATATGTTGACATCTGCAAACCTTTTTATATATTCCCCGAGTTCTTTTTTAATATCTTGCTCGTCTATCTGCAGGTCTGCGTAAGTAGTTTGTACATCAGTCATCTCCTTCGATGATTTAACACTCGCAATGTTGGCAGGGACGGTGCTTCCACCGCTAAACTAAAAAAAAAATTAAAAGTACTTATTAAGAAATTATGAGAGTTTTAAATGAAAATTCGTTATTATCATTAGTAAAAGAGCCTTTCAGAATCATTGTAAAGACCTATAAACTTTTCTGAAAAATTGACAGGGTAGCCACTGTTGAATACTACCCAATCAAGACTCAAGGCAGTCACCAAATACACCATCTCCAAGTAAGTCCATGAAAATGAAGAAAAAAGAAAGAAAAAAACCCGTAAAGGCCCATTTAAGGGCCGCCAATATTTTCAAATCGAATTGATCGAATCACATCTTTCGCTAGTCCTAATATCGCTATTATATTATGCCGCATAGGCATAGGCAGGGAAAAAAATAAATGTACTGACTGCCTACCTTTTGTAATAAAAATCATACAAATATTTGTAACAATAATTATCTTGTATCAACGCTTATAATTATATCCATTACATTATCCAACACCATATTATAAACTAAACTAATAAGACTAGATAACTAACTAAATGTATGATAGGAAAATAATAAGAATCGATCTATCATTCTGACATTCGAATGACGTTTTCAAATATTCCATTTGGTAGTTCGTAGTTCATTTGATTCATTCATTTCATGAGAATTTTAAATGACAATTCACCGTCATAATTAAAAAAACCCGTTGAGAATAATTATTGTACCTAGAAACAGTGGCACATGGCTACACGGCTAACCTTAAATTGGCTAAACATGGCTAACCTTAAATCAAAAGGTATTGGAGTAATACAATGATTCATGCCTTCAAGATCTAGTGACTGCAGTCACACAAGTAAGGATATACAATTATGTTCAAGGTTCAGCTCAATGCGACGTTTCGCATTCGCGGTTATAACTCGCAGTTCTGAGTTCTTAATAAATATGACGAATATATAAAATATATATCAGAATCACCACCACTACAAAGAAATTGCCTAATTGATATTAGCAATAGCTGATGCGGCTAGGCGAATTATTTTCACTGAGACATTTTGAGACACACCCACGGTGGCTGTGCGGCTTAAGCGTGGGACTATCACGCCGTGTCTCAGGTTCGAATCCTGCTTCTGGCAAGTACACAATATATTGTTTTTTAATTTGTGTGAACCTAATAGGTTGAGCAAGTGGCTGACATCCATTTTTCGTAAAAAAAAAAAAACAAACCTAACCTCGACTTTGTTGAGGTCCATATGATCCTATTAGCTTCGGAAATGGTTGAAATTTTTTTTTAAATAAACCTCGATATGCTTGATATCTATAAAGCCATATTGAAAAAAAAAACCTCAAAGACAGGCAGAGAGACGATATCACTAAGTTTTGACCCTACCATAGACAAAGAATTTTAGATAATAATAGGTAATTGCCATTCTCCATCTTCAGACATTATGCGCACTCCACCAATGGTAAAGACATATTGACAACACATAAATAATACAATAAAATAACGTAAAACATTATTACTAGGTAAAGGAGCAAGTATAAAAAATAATGTTGTAAATTTGAATTGTTTTAAAAACGTTACAATGTATACCTACCTTTATTCAGTAAGTGCAATAAATCTCATTAGTCAGAAACAATGAAAGCAGTTAGGTACCTAAAGTGTTGGGAATTTAATAAAGTACCTAAGCCATATACATAAGTTGGTAATTAATTCCACCTGTCAACCTTCTTTGATGTTGCTAATCTGATAGAAATTACTGTTTCAAAGATGTAAATAAAGATTTTTCATTACGGAAGTGAGCAACTTTTCTAAACGCAAAAACCCGCGACGTACCGTAATTTGAGGTTCTCATTGACAAATTACTATCCGGTAGACGAAGTGACGTCCTAACTACTGACTCCTGCGGGATGTCAAAATTTAATTGGAAATAAATATTCTCATACAATGACTTCGATACTGCTTCGTTCAAAAATTGCCCTTCCGTGGGATGAACAAGGCTATAATATAAGTGGATAAGCGAGAGATACAGCCGAATAATCATGAATGAATGATGTAGGTAACGTAAAAATCACTTGCCGGAACATCTACGGCTCAACAAGGACTGTGGGTGTCTATGCTAAAATCGAAGACATTAAATTAAGCAGGCATATTATCACGGTTTAAACATGAACAATAAACATGTACATTAGCACTCTTCAAATATTCTGAGTCAGTTTTAATTCAATTGTCATCTTTAGACGCACAGATGGCTTGGTCGGTCTGATCTAAGCAATAATTATTATAATTCCGTATTGTGATTACTAGAAATTATGCGAAACCATTGAACATATTTCAGTGTTTGAAAGATTGAATGAAATAACTATTATTTGGTTGTAAGATATGTAAAATAGGTATTAAATGCCTTACAAAAAGGCTTTGCGAGCAAGCTCGACCGACAATGGTGCCCCTAGATTGAGGCTATCGTCCCACTAAATCACTTGACGTATATATTAATGACCATCGACATAATATGGCTCGATGAGACGAAATGTTTTGTGAATCTGTCGTTTCGTCAAACCAACATTATTTTAAAATCTAACCTCAAAAGTGCGATTGTCATTTTCGGCGTCCTCTTGCTTTATCGCTAGCGTGTCGGCGTCCTGACAGTTTGAATGAATTATTGCCGCATCAGACAACTTTTCGCTTCCTGCATCAGATTCAAATTCATCTGGCTCTCGTTTCACGTCCATTTTTGTTTATTTGTTAATGCATTGTTTATTATACAAGAGCTGTGGCGTGCTTTTACCATAGACAATAATAAATGCCGTTGCAATTGCCCATAGACGAATATACTGATTGATATTGATTAAACAAGAGCTGCGGCGTGCTTTGACCATAGAAAAAAAATATTCCCATTGATACATTCCACTTGCATTCTACCTTGGAGATCCTTTGGTTCTTGTGAGAATATAACAATATCATTTGCAATGCACGAATCGGATCCCAACACCAGGATGATGTAGCGTTCGTACACTTCGGACATCGCATCAGGGATGGCCGAGGAGACGACATGTTAGTGGAGTTTGCGGAAAAAACACAATCTCTACACATCATGATTAGGTGTAAAGTACGATTTAACATCAAACGTGAGAGAACCAAACAGCTGCATAAGACCAGAGTCCGCAGAAGCTTGAGAAATAGAGTCGAATTCAGGGCTCGAAATGGACCGGAGCGCACCGGAGCACCGTTCCTTTTCGTAAAATCGGTAAAATAATAATTTGACCGTCTGAGCTAGATAGGCCATATAACAGAAAATCTAACACACTTATTTTTATGAAATACACATAAAATTTGATAACTATGTCTTCTAACTATGATATCTATGTATTATTCTTCAGAAAACTGTCAAGCGCTCCGGTTTGTAAACTTTTCCATTTCGAGCGCTTGTCGAATTCCAACAAGAGCTGGAGAACAGGCTAGCGGCCTTCCAGGTTGAAAATGACCACATCTCCCTACAAAACACCGAAGCCATAACATGTTATTAGAAAATAAAAGCCCAATTTGGGAAGGTTTCGTTCGGTGGCAAATTCAAGGATATTAATTAAAATAAAACGCAGTACGTCGCACGTATTCCACATTATTTATTATTATTTGGGAAGTAGGTAATAGAAACGATCTTATATACTATTATTTCTTGGTGATTTACTAATAAAGAAAGCAGTTTTACCTACCAATAAAACTTTTAATATTCATCTTGCTTTTAAAGTCGTTGAGATAGGGTTTACTCTTCCTTTTTCGCGTGAGGAGTTATTATACTAATTTCTCTCTTTTTCTTGTCGTTGGTCATTTTATTTACTGGTCATACCAGTATTTCCATTTACAGTAGGTAGGCAATATTCCGAATCTACTGATATTTTATGAAATCTCTTATGAAAATTGACAACACTATTGATATGGCTCAAGGAACCAGGTAAAAGTTACATGGACTTCAAAGTCAACATGAATAATAAGAGTTTTATTGGTGGGTAAAACTCCTTCGATAATTCGAATTTGACTTTGAAGTCTTTGAGTTTGTTTGTTATCACCTGCAGATCGTCGGTCCCAATTAAAAAAGTCGGATCTGAATTTTTGTCATTTTCGGATTATTACGTAAAAGTTATTTAAACACTTTAAACATTTATACCACAATCACAGTTTTTTTTGTTTGTTTGAAAAATTCCGAGATACTCAAGTTAAAAATGACGGATCTACCGACAGTGTCCGAATAAAAATGTCGGTTCTTACCAACTGACATTGTTGGCTAGGCGCGGGTGAGCAAGATGCATCGGATCTGACAGTTGCTGCTATGTTCACCGGACAGACGGATATTTTTATAAAAGTTTAGAAAAGTTTCTATAATCCGTATTTTTATTCATCATGGCAAGCAATAGGTCACAAAGGATATTAAAGAATGCTTTAGGCTCAAAGTATAGTGACAAATTCCCGGAGAAAAAGAAAGAAATGAACACTGAAAATTCAAATCTCAACGGTCATTCTGATAGGAAAGGTAGGTTAAGTAAAATATTACTAAAATATTATTTTTAACTGGCATTCTTATAAAATTAAATAAGTGGATATTTTATTATTGTCATATTTTTACATTTACTAAAAATAGTTCACAACTAGGTGTTTCCAAGTAATAATGTCGGTTGTGGAAGATATGACTATTTTAACCTACATTTTAATAAGATCTCTGTCGGATGTGGGACATCCGACGTTTTTAATTGGACAAAACTTTATGCCTAATGTCATAAGTGATACAACCGACTATTTTCACTGTAAATGAACAATTCTGTTTTGTGTTAAGTGGTAGAACCGACAGTTTTAATGGAACTGGTGTTTTAAAATTATTGTAGTACCGACAATTTTCTTTGATTAAATTATTTTTTTATTAAAATGTTTGAACTAACTTTTGAGGGTTATGGGCAATATCTATAAAATGGCTAATTTACATATTATTCTTCATTATATTATTTATTATATCGTTAAGAATGACTATTTTTATTTTTCAGCTAGTGAAAAATGTTTGAAGAATCCATGCCAAAATGCCGACTGAAGTGCTATATTTTTTTTTTCTGAAGAGCAACGCTTACACATTTTTCACAAATTTTGGTCTCTAGTCGTAAAATATACCGAGAAAATTCTGAAGCGTCGTCAAACAACTGAAGTCACCAAGCATGATCGTCGAAATACATTTGTTTATTATCTGCCTATTGAGGATAAGAAAAAGAAATATTTTGTAAGACTATGTTTCTGAATACTATTTCATCTGGAAAACGTACAATTATGAGCACTGCTTGGAATAAATATGATGGAGATAATAATATTGAGCCTGATCAACGTGGTAAATACGACCACAAAAAACCGTCATAGATAACGAGATGGTGAAAAGCATATGCGATCACGTAAACTGTTTTCCTCTGGTAGAATCGCACTACATTCGAAAAGATTCTAAAAAACTGTAAACTAAGTGACTCTTGAATGTTCACTTTATATCGCGAGTGGTTTGATCTGAATAAATATTCTAACAAGTCACTAACCAAAGGGTAATAGAGAGATATTGTAAATGAATAGTTCAATATAGCATTTCACCGGCCAAAAAAAGATTGCTTTTGTTATGCATTTTCGGTCAAGACCGGTCGAACAGATGAAGACAAAAAAAGACAGGGGAAACATTTAGCCCTTAGGAAGGCACATCGCACACTTAAAAATAAAGATAAAAACAAGGGTTTACAGAGTAAAAGTATTGTAATTGTTATATTTGACTTTCAAAAAGTACTAACGACTCTTCACGGAGAAGTATGACGTATTTTTTATTATAAACGAAAATTACCAACTTTGAATGTTACTGTGTATAATATGGCAATGAAAATCGGAACTTTTTATATGTGGAACGAAGGAATTGCAAAACGGGGAGCAAATGAGGTTTCTAGTAAGTTGCCTGTACAATTTTACAAAAGAACCGCATTATTTATCGGTGTAAAAGAATTAAGATTTTGGTCCGACAATAATTGTGGTGGTCAGAATAGAAACCGCATCGTATTTATCCATTATATGCTTGCAGCCAAGAAGTTCAATGTCACCATTACTCATAGATTTATGGAAAAGGACCACACTCAGAATGAGAATGACAGCGTCCACTCAACTATTGAAAGAGCTAGTGATCACAAAATGTTTGTATATTCCTGAGAAGTGGTAGGTATTGCTTAATCCGTTAGGCAAAAGCTGAAGGTGAACCATGCATAGTAAAGAAAGTCTTTACAGTAATGTACCTATAGGGTTTTAAATCATTACTAGCAAACAAAATTTTTTACAAAAAATACTTCGTGAATTTATGTAATTGACTCGTGTAACAGAACTAAAGGTAAATGCACAACAATGCGACACGATTGAGTATAAATATGATTTAAGTGAATCTGTAAAAGCTATAGTTGTGCTAAGATGTGCAAAACGAAACACTTTCAGATCTTCAAGAGAATTTGATCTGAAGGAAGCTTATGATGGCTCACTTCCTGTCAGTTACTATCAGTATAAAGATTTGTAAGATATGTGAAAGAGTAATCTTATTCCAGAAAATATCACAACTTTTACATGGAGCTTGCCCATATTGAAAGATTCTAAAAAATACAAGCTGAGGATATCATTGATAGTAATAGTGATAAAAAAACAAAGTTAACTATTACTAACTATAGTTTTTGGGGATTTTTAATTTAAAAAAAATACTTAAGTATATAGGAATTTAATTAAACTACAACAATGTCTAGTTTTTATGATTATAAGGTATATTTTTTATGTTTACAATGTAAATTTTATGATTATGTTTTCTTTTTTGTAAGTAGATACTTTTATATCTATCTGTGATTTCGATTTTATACATACATTCTTTAAATTAAGTACTTGTAATTGCTTTATTCGACAGATCCGACATAAAATTTTCATCAAATTTCAGTTAAAATAGTCGGAACTGACACATTCGACATATTAATTTTAACGTAGTCCCATTAAAATTGTTATAACTGACACTTCTGACAAAATTACTTAATTTATTCCAGTTAAAAATGTCGCATGTGACTTTTCTCGAGTTTTTATTAGTAATTCTCAAAAATTGTAATATATATATTTGAACCACTTAAAAATAAGTGTTTTTGCCAAATCTGCTAACAATATTTCATTAATTAACGATTTCATGGATAAAAACATCTTTGATTGCTCGTACTGAAAAGTAGCATTTTGCAGATCCGACTTTTTTAATTGGGACCGACGAGATGTTGGGTAGGTATCATGTCATGCACGTGACAATGATCCATTGACGGGGTATTATAGACGGTATAGTCCATAGTGCAGTTCAATGTATTGAGTTGAATAGAGTATGATGATGGTGTGACCATCGTTCTCTGATATTAGTACCTAGTGAAATGTCGACTCACTAGGTACGTCAGTTGGTACCTCTCTCGAAGAATCTATCGGGTATAACCAGTTCAAGGAAACCACCGCTAAGCGAACACTGCCTAACTAGTGGTTCTTGTACCCTTGCTTCTGATGGTACTGACCTTATCCAATTTCCTATAACTGCCATGGTGGCTGGTTTTAGTGGTCCTTTTGAAGATATAAATAATTCCGTCATATACCCACCTTCCTCTCTCCTTGGGTTTGACATGCAGACGAATTTCCGTAACCATAATACTGGGTCGATGTTATGACACGTGGAAGTGCTTAGCTTCCATCCTGATTGCCGATGCTTGGCGGTATAAGTCTTTGCGTCAAACACTGGGCTTAAAATTATGTGGTCACCCTTATCCACTAATCCATTGTCAACTATATACTGAGTAGAGTGAGGTCATGAACCCTTCTTCCCGATGCGAGAAGCAGCAGAGTAGCTGTCCTGCGAGACGTTTCGAATAGGCTGTATTCCATCGGTGTTGTTTACCTAAGATGATCTTACCACTCGTCTTGGATCCCACGATGATTAGACGGGTTTCGTTTTATGTACCGAAATTGCTTACTGTACTGTACTGTGCTGTACTACCATGTTGCTGCTGATATCTCCAATGACCATCGGTTGCAACATGTGGCTATAGCTGACTTATGCACCAGGATGGTGTTGTCCGACAAACCCTCATGGGTAAGTAGCCTAGGTATCTGGCCACTTCCATTGGTTGAGGGCTATTATGATCCATTAGGTTCATGTTACACCGTGTCTTCCATTTGTCCCAAGCTGGTTTGTATCTTTTTAGAGTCGAAGGCCCAGAAGGTCAGAAATGCCCTTTCTTCTACCGTCCAATCTGATGTTATTTCTGCCCATCCAAAATTATCCATAGATGAAGGGCTGCTCCTGGGTCCTTGGAGGTGGACAGTAGGTCATCGTATTTGCTAGTGTCGTCTGTACGCGAGGTATTGCATAAGTTGGTACCTACCTATTATCGCCCTTCGTCGTAAGTCCACTCCCAAAAGCATTGCTTCCAGCTCTGTGCCACTAGTAAGTACTTCCCTTTGCTGAGATCAGGTGAGCTAGGAATCGTGGATGTAAGTTTGGTGGGTAAAATATCCACGCCAGTCTGAAGTCCCATACTTGGCCGAAGGCGTCGTGTAACAGAGCGCCACCGTCTGTGATGTCTCGTGAGACGTACGTTAAACATAATATTGTGCTGTTTCGGATGCGAATACATCCACATAGGGATCTCCCCATCTTGAAACAGGGGGATGGTTGCGGTTTTGATGAGGTGCCATTCGGGAATGAGTTTCCTGCGGGAGCGATGATACGCCACTCAGTAAGTTGTACTATCCAGAGAGATAATGTACAGTAAGCGTGATGTTGGCTTGACTGGTAAATACTAGGATCTATCGGCCTAGGTTTAGGAGGCTGACAGACTTTGTGCCGCCCTCGTTATTGATGTATGCTACCACTGTTTTGTTGTCTGTCTGCAGAAGCAGATCTGATCCTTTGATTGCCTGTACCCGGGATTGAATTGCAGAGAGAATTGCGAACATTTCCTTCCTGTCGGAATGCCTTACTAACTGGTCTTGTTTTCACGTATCTGATAGGTGGTGTTCGTCCAGTTAGGCTCCCAAGCCTGTGTTGGAAGCGTCTGTCATCAGGAATTGATTGAATGTCGGTCTGTGTATCAACTCTGAGGATCCTAACGCCTTGAGCCACCACATGATGTCCTGTTGGGCCTGTGGTGGGATTGTCGCCATTTTGCGAGAATGGGACCTCGACAATAGTAATGACAGGAGCTCTGTGTCCGTCGGCAATGCAACCTTCCTCGATGCGAAGTTGAGTCGCCCCAAAAGGAATTGAACATGTGCCTGTCTAAGGCATAAAGCCCATCAAGACGGACGAGCGGGCGAAGTCGGCGTATGAAGCGTTTATTCATAACTATAATCACCCGCCTCTTGCCGCGCATTACCCTTCACCTATGTAATAAGCGGCCCAAGCAGCACAAAATAATTATTATTACAGCGTCTCTCATAACAAAGCAATAAAAATATTATATTATTTCGGGGCTTGTAATTAATATTAACGACGACATTATTCAACCAGCGAAATATAGGACACGCAAAAAAATTAAAAATGAGTTCTCTGTTATTAAATAATGACTTCTCGCCCGTCCATCGACGACGCTTCCAGAGCGTGATTTTGCTCGCTGTGTTCAATGAATGGACTCCATTGTATTTTTTTTCATTCGTATCGCCGAGAAGCCAAAAAATGATGATTCATGCGGCGGGCGCGCATAATGCGTTGTCAAATCCAGTGAGCGCTGGCGTATTTGATTACGTTGTATCTTCGTTGATTTACGCGCCACTTGTGAAATTTTGCGCGAGAGCCACACTTGCTGCGTTAAGTGGGTTTTACGCCTAAGGGACTAACTGGCTTTTTGTACCTGCGTTAGCAGATGGTGACGGAGTGCTACACATTTATCCGGCGACAGGAACCTCCGATTATTGTCTGTGTCCCACTCTGTTGGCTTGGAATCCAACAAAATGTTTTCATGTTTATTATCCATCTTAAAGACTAGGAAGGTTATCATGTATTCCACCTGAACCGAGAGTGTTTCTCGGAATTGGTTGGCTACCAATAAGTCGTCTAGGTAAGTGACTATTCTCAAGCCATTCTTTCATAGGTGTTCGGCGACCCTATTAGTCAGGGATGCAAACATAATCGGAGCGGCTGACCACCCACACGGGAGACACGTGAATTGTAGTAGATCCATTCGATAGGCTAGTCGAAAGAATTAAGGATGTTGAGAAGCTATAGATACCTGGAGGTACGCCTGGCTTAGATCTATTTTTACTCGAGTCTTCTATTTGTAAGAAGGCAGGATCCTTGTAATGGTGAAATAGTTTGAATGGCTTTGGCTGTAGGAACGCATTCAAACGCTTTACGTTGGAGACAGGGCGTCAGGTTCCGTCTTGTTTCTTGATCAGAAACAGGGAGTTGGAACCGCTTCATCTAGAACCCATGAGTTCTTTAACTCCTCGATCTGGAGAGTGATATCTGCTGATTGACGCGTTTGAAATTCTTTCCGTAAAAGTAAAGAAGCACATACCAATGGTGGTTTTCGCACAAAGGGTATGCGGGCTCCGGCTATCATTGTCATCAATATTCATATATTTCTATAAATTATACTCTCGTCATATATTTCAAACGAAGGATAATTAGGGTCCTCATCTACCCGTTGTTTTTCTTGATTAGATTTCCCAAGGTATAGAGAGAAAATTGATAAAGTCTTAGAACCGTAGACCCCCCTCTCGTCGTGACATCAAATTTTCGGGAATTTCCCGCGAAATACTTTAAAAACTCGAGGTTTTTCATACGAAATTCAGTAGATCTGGCTGCTCCAAACCTAACAGTCTAAAATCTACGTCCCTCGGCGTCGGATTTCCCGGTGAAAAATCCTACGAGAGGATTTTCGCGAAGTAATAGGTACGTGCGAGTACCTATCGGGCGAGTTCGTCACAGCGTGTGACGTCACTCGGCAAGTACCCACGTAGCGGCGGGACTCTCTTTAGTATATAGTGGAGGGGTACCACAAGGTACATCTAGGGAAGTGCCAGTAGTTCCCAACCTTTTCATACAAAATGATCGGAAGTGAAGTTTAACGCAACCGAATATAAATTATATAAATATAAAATAATAATATAAATGGATTATTCTAAATAATTATAAGAAATAATTTCTAATTTGATAAACTAAGTTTATGTGAATTGAATAAAATAAAACATAGTTTTTATATAATTACAAACGAACAATACGATTGTAAATAAATACGATAATATTTATTTATCTCTTCTTGGTCATGCACTCATGGCTGAGGATCGTGACCACATTTAAATTTCGCCATCCTTTGAGCGACCACGACTTTCCATCCTTCTTGATCTTCCGCTTCTCTCAGGGCAGAATGGATGGTGCCCCCAGTCAGCTCTTTCGCTTGGTCGCTTCATCGCGCAGATGCTCTTCCTCTGCGTCACCTTCCCTGGAGGCTACCCAAAACTACCAGTCTATCCAGGTTATCCGGTCCGCGCCTGACAATATGTCCAAAAAACTGCAGAATTCTTCTCAGACGTATCGTCGAGAGCCGTTCCTTTATCGTCAGTCTCTGGATGATTGACTGAATCGTCCTGTGCTCCGTCCAAGAAATGCGAAGCATTCCGCGCCAACACCACATCTCAAAGGCATCAGGCATTCAGGTTCCACGACTCGACTCCGTATAGAAATATCGAGTACACTAATGTTTGCACAAGCATCATTTTTGTGGCAATCGAAATTCCCCGATCCTTCCATATAGTAGTAAGACGTGTCATCGCACTTTTTGCAATCTGTGTGCAAACAAATTTACGAATAATGATTTTATATAAAATAATGAAGAAAATAAACACATTATAAAGTTGAATAAAATGGATCTTTAATTAACACCAATTCATAATCCTAATTAATCCGTACTACAATACAGTACGTGTGTACAGTGACATTGAATTTGAATCCTCAGCTGATTCTGACGTTTCACGTGGTGGCCGTCAATTTATTTTAAAATAAAATAATAATATACTCTTACTTTGACCGCCCCCTCGCTGAGCTAGACTAAAGCGGGGGTTCTCAACCTGATTTAGGGACAGAGCCGGTCGAGAATTTTAACGCCCTTGCAAGTAACCAGGACAGGTCAGTTATTTTATTGCATTTATGTAGTAAATATGTATATTGATATAATAATAGTTACTTAAGGCTATACTTCAGCTGAGGAATGGTCTAAAATGATCGTGACTACGCGAAGCGCAGATTGTGAAAACGACGCATGCTGAACAAAACATAATTTGTCATAAAAATTCAGCACGCGTCCATTTAATTTTATGTTTATTGTTATATTAGTAAAAATAATAATATATTCATGGACATGTTTTCTTTATCGAGTACATGCGAAACGTTTTTTAGTCATCTTTACACGATATAAGAATTTATTCCTCCGGCGCCATCACAAAACAAATTGACCTATTAACGCTTTTACTACTGCTCTCCGATTGGCAATGAGCGTGAAATTTCTTCCCACCTATTGTTAAAAATTATTTGCCGTTTCACTGATGTATGCTGTTATTATTAGTTTGTTATAATTTATGCGATACAATTAAAAGTTCACTAAAATGACTTTACATGAGAATGAGTTATTTCGTGTTATCTTGGTACAAGAATGTTAAACACATTTAAATGGACTTTCCTCTGCTTAAATCATTTTGTTATTATTCATAGTCTCAATCTGTGTGCCAGAGTAATTGAACTAGGTAATCACATTTAAGAGGCTAATCACCAGAATGGGTCATTTTGTGTATTTTCATGACACCACACGTTATGCTTGAGAAACTACATCTATTACACTTTATGGCTTTCCACCAGAGTGAGTCATTTTGTGTTTTTTCAAGTTACTAGAAGTTGTGCATGCGTAATTACATTCAACACACTTAAATGGCTTTTCACCAGAATGAGTCATTTCGTGTATTTTCATGTTACCAAACGTTATGCATGCATAATTACAATGAGCACAATTAAATGGTTTTTCACCAGAGTGAGTCATTTTGTGTATTTTCATGACATTAGAAGTTGTGCATACGTAATTACATTCAACACACTTAAATGGCTTTTCACCAGAATGAGTCATTTCGTGTATTTTCATGTTACTAGACGTTATGCATGCGTAATTACAATCACCACACTTAAATGGTTTTTCACCAGAATGAGTCATTTCGTGATTTTTCATGTTACTAGACTTTATGCATGCGTAATTACAATCACCACACTTAAATGGTTTTTCACCAGAATGAGTCATTTCGTGCTTTTTCATGTTACTAGAATGTTTGCATGTGTAATTGCAATGAATACAAATAAATGGTTTTTCACCAGAATGAATCCTATTGTGCAATTTCATACTACCAGACGTTATGCATGAGTAATTACATCTATCACACTTAAATGGCTTTTCACCAGAATGGGTCATTTTGTGTATTTTCATGCTATAAGGATGAATGCTTGTGAAATTACATGTATTACATATGTATGACTTAATACCAGAATGAGTCATTTTGTGTGATTTTATGTGACTAGAGCGAATGCAGGAGGAATTTCCATCATCACATTTAAACAGACTTCCAACGGAATCCGTCGTTTTCACCATTGTGATTTTATGAATCGCTTTGTGAAGCAACATTAGGTCGATCGATGAAAAAATATCATAACAGATATGGCACACAAAATTTTCTTTATAAAACTGCCTTTTCTCCAGTTTTATAACAGCGACTAATAATTCAGGGTTTGCCACATTCGATGGAAAAATATCAAGTTTAGCACTGTGACAAAATACGTTGACATCGGAAAATCTTTTAATATATTCCCCGAGTTCCTTCTTCATGTCTTGTTCGTCTATATGTAGGTCTGCGTAGGTAGCTTGTACGTCAGTCATCTCCTTCGACGATTTGACACTCGCAATGTCGGCCGGGTCGATGCTTCCACTGCGGAACTAAAAAAACATTTAAAAGTAAATTAATTATGGCAAAAACTAAACACATGCCTGTCTATGTCAAACCGAAGTTAGATATTGGTGCATACAAGTTTATTACAGAAACGGTCTACAGTTTCATAGACCTTGGATCTCTTGGCCATAACGATATTACAGAAGAAGTAAACAAGAGAATCATGTCTGTGAAAAAATGCTACTTTGGCCTGTTGAGACATACTTGCTCGGAGGTCTGCGGGCGGAGGTTGGCGGTATCTTTATATCGCCGCCTTTAGGTCTTGGATCCATGATCCGGTGCGCTCGAAAAGTTATTGTACGCGACCTGGCGTATGACACAGCGCTGCGTGTGTGGCAGGGGCGATGGACCACTACTTCCAAGGGCAGACAAAAACGCATTTGTTTTTTCCTAATATAAAGTGGCGCATGGAGATAACCAGATTGACTCCAGACCATTGGACTTCTCAGTTCTTAACCGGACACGGTGGTTTTGCCTCCAAGCTCTGTCAGCATGGCCTAATAGAATTTCCGACTTGCTTATGTGGCGAATTGCAGGATGCCGATCACATCCTCTGGGAGTGTCCCTATATGTCGGTTGAAAGGGAAAAGCTTCTCAAGTCGGTCCGACCCTCAGTTGAACCGGTCGGCCATTGCGACTTGGTATCTACGAGGGAAAATTTCTCAGCTTTTAAAAAGTTTGCGGTATTATACGGCGAGCGAGAAGGTCTTTTCTCATCGAGAATTGAACGTAATACATTATATAGAATTAGGGATCACGCACACTCTAGTGCACGCCAACCAAGGTCTTGGGAAGTTGCTCCTGGGACACTTTCGGCACAAATTTGAATAGCGCCTATCGTTCGTTACGCCACGGTATACGCCTGCATAACGGGTGTGGGGACGTGGCATGTGGTGGAGGGAAAAGCAAGGTAGATACTTGTTGATTTACTGTGCATTTAATGATATGGTTGATTTTTTTCAATTCATAAGCCAAAATCTATATAGAGGACGCAGGGTCAGAATAGAAAAAAATATTGTACATAATGTCCTCATTTGCTTAATATTTTCTCTTGGGTTTGATTACATTTCCGTTACACCACCCATTATAAAAATATGCTTGAGACTATCTGAGAGCGATTCGGGATCAGAAACAAAAAATGCCTTCAAAGCAGTCCGAATGTAACCAACCAGCAGTGCAAGTGACAAATGAATACACGCACTTGTCAGCTCAGTGGACAGCTCAATAGGTCAAATCGACGAACAAGTCCTACGCGTGAACGATGTCGAATATTGTATATTATAATATTTTAAACTACCTACCACCAAACTGTGTTGAGCTAACGCATACGCACAAAACGATGTCGATGTTGGTAGTGGCTAAAACTAGTATTTTACAATGGACAATGAAATTAGAAAGGATATAGTTTAGGGTAAGAGGTACAATGATGGGCCAGTAAAGCGAATGGCTTGTTTTGATCGGTCAGAACAAGCTTATTAATGCGGTTTTTTTGAAATGCAATTTTTTTTCGTGTTTACAGCATGTATATTGATATATATGTGTACATATTTTATAACACCAAACATGGTTATTACAAAAAATATAAAAGAAAAAAAATCTCAAATAGTACAGTGATGGGCCACACTCAGATAGTGATCGGCCACTTTCCGGACAGTGATGGGCCACCCGCCTTTTTCTGAATAAATTAAACAACTTAGGCTTAATTTTCAATAAAATATTGAATCAAAGTGTCTAATCTTATGATATAATCAACAAACATACTTCTTTATCTCACCGTTGATGTAATAAAAGAGGATAGAGTGACAGAGAGTGGATTGTAAGGTCTTAGAAAATTATTGACCTGTCTGTTGAATACTTCATCACCTGAGTCACTAAATAAAACATCAATCTCAATTGGGACATGGACCTGCTGAGATTTTAGAATGCAATTTGAATGGAAGCTATCTTTATACACTATATACGAAATAATGTGCTAGAACCAAAGTATATGATGTTGTGAGTCACATATAGGAACAAATACCCATAACTTAGGTTTTTAAATACCTATTTTTTGTGTTTTACTGCTGAGTGGCCCATCACTGGAGGGTGGCCCACGATTGTACCTCTTACCCTATATCCTTTATTTTACCCTAATAGGTATCTAGTCTAATATCACGACTATTACACATGCGCATTTGTATCTGGACATTTCAAATGACTTATACAAGGGATGGGCATACATGATGTCAACGAGAGCCACATTCTGGATTTTCATATATTATAAAGGTCCAACACCATAGTCACGTTCCCATGTAGTTATTATATACACATATTTAAATTTATTACATTTATACACAGCTCTTCATTGCTATACCTATTATAAAGTATTAAAAATGCGCATAACAAAAGGCAGGAGATGGGTGCGCACCTTAGACTATAGATACACCTAGACGCCACCCGTTGCATTGCTAAATGAAGCCGCGTGCCTTGCATTTGGTTTGTGAGCGAGCGAACGCATTCGTCTACAAATGTTCGAGACCATAGACCATTTCGCTAGTGCTTGCCCAAAGTGCTCGCACTAGACGCTCAGAATTAAAATATAATTTTCTATTTTTTTACGTTATATAGTATTTTTAAGCAGTCAAAATGCAACCATTAGATAAAGATATCCATAATTTAAGTTATTTTAAAGAAACACTAGGTCACTGATATAAAATATATAATAAAATACAAATAAATTGTCACGAACATGTATCAACTTACCTATGCAACGTAATACCATCTTCTTGCTTATCAGTAGAGCTACCACATTTTAAGACAACACACAGAACCATCTTTTCTACTTAATTAACTAAAAATATTTACCACTGACTTTATGTTTAACACAAAAAATATCAATTTTAGCAACACAAGCTCGCAAGTTATCGACGCTGTGTGAAGCGTTTTGCCCCAATTCGATGGCGATACTTTTCGAAACTAGCTTACACAAATGTAGACCTTTTATCTTACTCTAGCGCGTGTCGCAGAGATTATAAGGGTGCCGAATACTTTCTCACTCGCACTCATGCATCGTTTTTGTTCAGGCCTTGGCGCGCATCCACCCAACTCATTGAAAGCACAACACACACGCATACATCAATGCGTGCGTTTTTTGACAATATTGCATTCATATAATAGGTAGGTGTATGAATACAATTGTCAAATGTTAGGAAACGGTGAGTACTATATCGGCTGAGCCGTTGACATAACCTTTATTGTAATATCTACCTACAATAAGTTATTGTCTTAAGGCGATACTTCAGTGAAACGGCAAACAATTATCAACTATAGGCGCGACGAAATTTTGGACTCACTGGCTGTCTGAGAGCGAACGTCGATGTGTGAATACGTCAATTTGTTTCGTGATGGCGACGGGGGTATTAATTCTTAAATCGTGTAAAGATTACTAAAAACGTTACCCATTTACTTTAAAAAGAAAACATGTCAATGAATATATTATTATTGTTACTAATAGAACAATAAATAGAACATTAAATGGACGCATGTTGGATGTATATGACAAATTATATTTTGGTCGGCATGCGTCATTTGCACCCGCGACCCGCAATCCGCGCATCGCCTAGCCACGATCTTTTTAGACCATGCCTCAACTGAGGTATAGTCTTAATGGTATCTTGTGATCAATTAGTTATTGCAATACTGATAATATACATCCAATTGTTTTTTTTTCTATAATTCCTCGTAACCGCAATACGGAATTACAATTGCTTAGACACCGAGAAAGACATCTGTGCGTGGAAAGATGAAAATGGTATAGACCAGACGTGGGCAAATGCGTCTCTTCGATGGATTAAGTGCGGCTTCCAAGTTCTCCTGATAAAAATGTAGGGTGTTTTCTTTCCCCATTATACTTACCTACTTGTATTCTTGCTTTTTTCTTTGCGATAATATTATTGCAAGATGAGCATATTATTATTGGTACCGTTTTCATCTTTCCATGCACAGGGGCCTTATGTTCTAACTTGTAACATTAGGTCACCCAACAACATGACGTAATTGTGACGTAAGCCAATACACGGTCGAGGCAAGCCGCCAAACGCACACGGCTCAAACATGCTGAAACACCTATTTGTTTATGGGGACAATGGATAACGCCAGTGTTTGAGCAGCGTTAATTTCTCGAATGCTATTATCACTCCGGTAGTATGCCACAATGTCATATGACGTCATGTCAACCGGGCGACTTTGACTCGCAAGTTCTAACATATGGCCCCAGGTGTCTTTCTCAATCTGGTCTAAGCAATTATAATTCCGTATTGTGGTTGCTAGAAATTATAGGAAAACTATTGGACGTATATCGGTGATTGAAATAAGTAATTGCGCACAAGATACCATATGAACAATATTTAATGTAGGTATTACAAAAAGGCTATGCCAACGAGCTCGCCCGAAACACTATTCGTCAGTATATTAATGATTACATAATAAGGTTCGACATGACACATTGTTTTTAATCTGCCATTTCGTCAAAATAAACTGAAATTCATAAAAAATAATGTGATTTAAAAATCTAACCTCAAAAGTGCGAACCTCATTTTCGGCGTCCTCTTGCTGTATGTCGGCGTCCTGACAGTTTGGATGAATTATCGCCGCATCAGGCAAATGCTGACCTTCTGCACCAGATTCGAATTCATTTGGTTCTCGTTTCACTTCCATTTTAGCTGCGCGCGTGCTTTGCCATAGACAAAAATTAATGTCGTTTCTAAAGCATACCATAGACTAATATTATTTGTATTGCCATTCAACGTTACCATACGTTAAAAATGTTATGAGCCCAATAGTTTATGATGGTTTTTGTTTAATTGCGAATTCAAGAATATTATTTAAAATAAAATGCAATATGTCGTATTTATTTCACTTAATTTAATAATTAATATTTGGGATACAACAGGAGTGATCTTATATAATGTTAATTCTTAGTGAATTACTCGCTAATAAATCTGACGTCCATTGTGATGTAGGTAGGTGCCTATATCAGATTTTTCGCCCTGTGTTCATGTGCTCCTCTTATTTATCTGTTTTTTTATTTTAATTTTATTATTATTCCCTTGCTTATTTATCTCACTGGCCACATTCTTCTTAGCGACCGATTTCCACCCCATAACCGAATAATGAATAACTGAAATGGTTGGGGGGGGGGGGGGGGTTCGGGCCCTGAAATTACTACTTACTTAAGGTGATTCATCAGTGAAACGGCAAATAATTTTCAACCGTAGGCGCGACGAAATTTTGCACTCGCTCCCATTCAGAGAGAGAATGTAGAGCTGGAAACACGTCATTTTGCTTCGTGATGGCGACGGCTGTAATAATTCTTAAATCGTGTAAAGATGACTTAAAACGTTACCCATTTACTTTAAAAAGAAAACATGTCAATGAATATATTATTATTGTTACTGATAAAACAATAAACAGAACATTAAATGGACACATGTTGGATTTATAAGACAAATTGTATTTGGTTTGACATGCTTCATTTGAACCCGCGACCCGCAATCATCGCATCGCCTAGCGATTATCTTTTTAGACCGTGTCTCAACTAAGGTATGGACTTAATCAATAAAATATGTTCAAAACGATTGGGTGACTAAGTACAACGAAATTATCAGTTTAATAATTCTGCTGAGATAAAAAATGGAATTTTAATATTTGTGTTTGCAATCAGTGTGCATGATTATCAAAATCAAACAGACAAATTGAGGTACTTACGCCGAATGGCCAACATGCAGTGATTACATGATAAAATTTTATATACTCTACATTTTAAAAAAAATGCATTATTTCCAAAATAACGGTATTGTAAAAAAAAGAAAGTATATAAATTAAACCTTGATAATATCACTTAAAAATTGATTTTTTTAAATATTAAATATAATATATTAGTAAGGTACTTAGTTTAAAATTTAATTAATAAATAGATTCCGCAAAAATTAATGTTTCATTTTTCCCCTGGCTGTTCTGTTTTGTCTGGTCACCGTCATATTGTCGATAAGCGATAGACACAGCTAGGGCTTCCAATTAACCGGGTTCAAAATACTACTTACCCGGTTAGTTTGGGATTAAGTAACCGGCCAACCGGATTAAAACGTCAAATTTGAAAAATACCATATTTTTTTTATGTTTTAATATGAGTTTATTTCTTTTTTTTTTTTTAAACGTGATTATATAAAAATTCAAAATTAGGATTAATTGCTGTAACAAATTGTATTAGTTTAATTATTTAAGTACGTATAAAATATAAGACAATTAGAAAGTTAAAAGCCCTCCACCAAAACCCGTCCAGCACCACCCTCGGTCTTAATCGAGAGTATAGCGGGAATATAACGGGATTTTAATTAGATAATAAAAGGTTTTACCCATTTCAAAATATTAAAATACGTAATTTTTATTCTAAACGTTATATCATTATCAACAGCCGGGATCGTTCCATTGCTGGAAGGAGGTCTCCCTTGGCCCCCTCCAATCTTCTCGGTCTCTATATATACTACATGTATATTGCTCGAGACTTTTACGGTGTTAGGTAAATAAGCTTACAATATTACGCCAGACAAACATTAACAACTCAATACAAATATGAGCCATATTAATTTTCATATTATCACACAATTCGCTTATTTATTATGTATGTGCAAAAATATATATGTAGACAAATATAAAATGTAATAATATAATTATTGAATATAACACAATGCGCAGGCACAATTACATAATATAGAGTATATTTTTTTATAATGATATAGTGAATAACAAAATATCTTCTAATGGATTCAAGCTCTGTACTATTCCATTTAAGTCGTTTTTTGCGACCCGGGTTTCGCCTTTCGGCATCTTCAGGCGTCGTGTACACTCACCAAAGGCAAACACACACTGACAACGAACACTCTTAACTCCACCTTATATAGTAAATCAATACAATAAAGTAAGTAAAAACTCTATTACCTACCTATCTAGTCAGAGGTCACAAAAAATACAATAGACAAAATAGGCGGCCATATACGTATAGTTTTCGTAAGAGGTTGAACATGCCAGTTAATACGTAATGGAAGACAAACAGTTATCTTTGGTAGATAATCTGCTGCGCCCATAGACGGACACTTTTCGACCTGCCAGATGTGTGCCAGGTTCAAACTGCCAGCGACCCCTTACTCCCGTGTTTTTGTAAAACTGTTGGAATTTCAACTAGCCGAAAGTTCTCGAGTGACATTAGATGCTGGTAACGTAAAGTAGAATATACCGCGCGATACAACTGCGGCTGGTGTTGCTTGTTATAAAATACAAATTCATTTATTATTAAAAATGAAAGGAGTTTTACCTACCATTAAAACTCTTATTATTCTTGTTGACTCTGAAGTCCCTTGAGATGTTGATCGTATTTTTTGCCTTGTGTTCTTCTGTGCTGGCCCGTTTTTACCCCCTTTCTTCTCGATTATTCACTTCTCTGGTTGCTCATCTTGTTTTACCGGCTGGCAGGACTGACGCTTGTATCGTAGCGTGCTTTGTTTTTGGTTCAATTTGATATGTCTCAAGGAAACCAGGTAGGTGTTCTCTGGACTTCAGAGTCAACAAGAATAATAAGAGTTTTAATGGTAGGTAAAACTCCTTTCATTATTCGCTATTGACTCTGAAGTCCCTTGAGATATCTGTTTGTAAGGTGGATGAACCTAACATGAGAATAAGGTATAGCATCTCCTTGCTTTTAGGCTCAGTGCAACGGGCTGAACAGAGAGGACAACATATTTTGTTCCCCCGCTGTAGAAGTCTGTTTGTCTATCGGTCTCTGGTAAAATGTTTTAAAAGTAGCTTCTTGGCGCCAATTACCTCTCTGCAGGATGCCATCTATGGTGTAGTTCTCTAACCAATTTAGAGAGGCGACTGCTGATCGAGTACTGCCTGGTGATTCCTGTACCCCTGCATCAGCGAGTACTGACTTCACCCAATTTCCAATGACTGCTCGAGTTGCCGGTTTTGGGGGGCCTCGTGACGAGATAAATAATGCCGGAATATTATCACCCTCTTCTCTTCTCTCATTGGAAACGCAGATAAGTTTTCGTAGCCAAAATACTGGATCGATGTTTTGGCAACTGGAAGCGCTTAATTTCCATCCAGATTGGCGGTCCCTTAATGTGTCCGTCTTGGAACCAAACACTGGCCATAGAATTATATGGTCACCATTATCAACTATTCCATTATCCGCTACGCTGAGTAGGGTAAGGTCATGACCCCGTCGTCCCGTTGCGAGTAATAATAGTATAGCTGTTCTGTGTGAAACTTCATACGGGTTGTATACAAGTGGTGTTGTTTTCTTAAGGTAGTCCACGATTATTCTTGGATCCCAAATCGGTGGTTTTGTAGGTCTAGTCTTGCGGCTGGATATGGCTTTTAACATATGACGCACTACTATGTTACTGTAGCTATGGCTGACTTATGTACAAGAATAGTGTTATATGAAAGACCTTCCTTATTGTATAAGTGACCCAGGTATCTAGCTACTTCAATCGGCTCAGGGGTATTATAGCTTATCGTGTTGTCCATGCACCATGTCTTCCATTTGTCCCATGCAGGTCTATTAGTCTTCAAAGTGGATGGTCGCCAGCCGGAAGTGAGAAGTGATTTGTCCTCTACCGACCAGCTAGAAACTAACTCTGCCCACCCAAAATTATCCATAACTGGAGTGATAGGTCCCGGACTTGTGGAGGTGGATGGTTTGTCACCGTATCCACTAGAAATGACTCCAAGTGCGGGATCGGGTAGGGGGGTTCCAATGATCTCTGCTGTAGGTCTGCGCTCCAAAAACACTTCTTCCACCATGGGGCCACTAGTAAATATTTTCCCCTTCCCATGTTCAGGTGTGCCAATACTAGTGGAATTAGATTCGGTGGCGGGAATATCCAGGCTAGTTTGAAGTCCCACTGTCGACTGAAGGCATCGTGGAACAGTGCAAGGGCATCGTTCAGATTTCGTGAGACATACGTTGCGACAACATGGGCTGTGTTGGACGCGAACAGGTCTACGTCTGGGAGTCCCCATCTTTGAAATAGGAGAGCTGTAGCCGCCATAACTAGGTGCCATTCTGGGATAATTTTAGGTATATTTTTACTAACCAGTCTTCCCTTTGCAGGAATGTTGGGACCTTGAAATGGTGGAACAGTTTGAACGGCCTTGGTTGTAGGAAACCGTTTAGGCGTTTTAGGTCGAAGACGGGTCGTTGACTGCCGTCTTGCTTCCTTACTAGGAACAGGGTTGAGAGGAAGCTCGGAAATGGCTCTGCCAATTCTAATACTCCCGATTTCTTCAGTTCCGTGATTTGTGAAGTGATCTCCGGCGATAGTCGCGTTTGGAAATCCTTCTGGAATTGTACGGAAGGCATTATTAGAGGGGGTTTCTTTATAAACGGAATACGGGTTCCCGTTATTATTAAATGCTGGAGGCGTCCCCCTTTGAACGTGGTGAGGGAGACCCGGTCACCTGCGTCTAGGGTAAGTGCCCCTCGCACCACCTCGGTTATCTCTGGGAAAACGTCGGTTGGATGGACGTGGGCCTCTCGGCACGCCACCCCTAACCTGGTCTGGTATCCTCCTCATGTATCCCTGCCTCCGAAAGGTGTCCTTGTGTCCACCTGACGAAGTGATAGGTTGACTCTCCCTTCCCTGGTCAACCACTTTGGTGGTCTGATCGAAGACCTTCTCACGACCCCCACCTCTTTTTAGGAACCCCGCCAGTTTATCTTTATTGAAGATATGTTGAAGGTGTCTTTTATACCGGAGAGGATTTTCTTCTGCCTCGTCTGAACCAACTCTGCCCGTTTTCCACAAAGGATTCGGGTGACGTCCTCAGACACTTTGTTTAGTGCTGAAGAGGGCCCGAACTCCTTTACGACTGACAGAGTCGACCACTCGCTGTAACGCGTCCCGAATACATTCCTTTTGAGCGAGCATCGCATTTTGGAGGCCGGCGATCGTACGCTCCATTAGATGTATCGTTTGCGATGAACGATCGTAGGGACGTAATTCATCGTTGAGTCCCAACTCAACGAAAGACGGGGCCGCCAAATATTGTTTTTGGGTTTCAGCGTAGCGAACCCCCGCCCAATTATCTGTGTCGAACAGTTGGAGCCTGGTAAGTTCCTCTACCCGAGCTTTGTCTGGCGTCGGAAAAGCAGGCTCCTGAACTATGACGCTAAATACAGACAACGGAATCCTGTTGGATTTTTCCGCTGTTTCAGGCCTTGCGGGTGACCGCGACGTTGTTGGCTTCATTACGCTCCATTATTGCACAAATTTCACAATTTAACTGCACTTAAACGTTTGACAAAATTTTTCCGCTTCGAACAAAAGCAATACAATCAAACAATTGAACCAAAGACAAAGCACGCTACGATACAAGCGTCAGTCCTGCCAGCCGGTAAAACAAGAGTAGCAACCAGAGAGGTGAATAATCGAGAAGAAAAGGGGGTAAAAACAGGCCAGCACAGAAAAACACAAGGCAAAAAATACGATCAACATCTCAAGGGACTTCAGAGTCAATAGCGAATAATATTATAATATTATGTACGCGGAGATCACAAATATTATATTTTATTTATTTTTACGAGAGTAAAACAAAGTTATAGTTATTTATGTTAACATATTATTTTATACAATATAATAATTATAAATGTTAAAATTTTAGAGAGCATTATAAATATTAAGTTATTGTGAAAATATAGACTAATTTCAACTCAAATTTTATTTATTGTATGTAGTGAATATTACAAATTATTAATTTAAGACGATCACAACATAAAGTAATATACCTAATTGTGAATGACAATGTCGCTAAATCTAAATAAATTAAAGTATATATTTTAATAATATCATAGTAATTAATTATTATACTGATGATTGATGTAAATATAATTTTGTAACATGTTTAAATTTATCGTATATAAAATCAATACCTCTATAAATATTACCGTTTTCTTACTTAATTAATACTGTCCATTAAAGAGAATAATTTATTCAAAAAAAAGAATATATTTTATATTTACACGAATGTGTATAATATTGTTTCGGTGAATCGATAAAATACACAATCCACTAGCGAAATCATGATTTATTTTACCAACGTCATAGGTGTGTATTTTATGTCAATTTGTTTCTAATAAAAACAATTATAACCATAATAAATTCAAAGTAAAATTATTCGCGCATCAATATCGTTCAAGTATACTTAACCTAAAACTAATTGAAACAATGCCCCTGTGTAATATCTCCGCGAACCTAACCTCCATAGTTTTTGACACTTGCTCTGCCACAGACAATACCTGTACGTATATGGGCACGTCTGTTGACAGTTCGACAGATTTAAATGTAGTAGTTAAACTGATCTGTGGTGTGGCCACTAACGTACAGTTATTAAACAGTTATTGTCTGTGCCATGTTCAACCTGTTACGAAAACTATACGCGTATGGCCACCTATTATGAATAGTTGAGTGTCAGTAAAAACCTAATTAGTAAAAACCCTATCTTATTAATAACAATACACTCGTTTACATATTATTATAATAAATCGTCAAACCTAATAATAGGTCATAATTCTTTATAGCAATAAAAATACTACACTCAAGAGGTGTAAATCATCAATTCAAAGAAAAATAATTAATTGAGTTAACTAATGAGATATTAGTTTTTAATAATACTCTTACATGGTACCTACTTTTATAACATTATTTAAAAAAATATATACATATAAACTCGCCTAATATAATGTATATAACTTACCTAATATAATATATATGTATATATTATACACCTATACATACCTAAATCCTCATCCATACAATCTCATACAAATATATATAAATTTTGTGTCAATAACATTTACCATAATATTATAGTCTCATATCGTACCCCTAGTTTAAAACTATTATAAGTCAAAAAATTGACATTTTGTCATCTAGATAATATTATTATCTAGAGAATTTAAAAAGTTATGGAATTTGGTCAGTTGTCTGTACCATAAAACAAACAAAGTATATCATCCATATACTGAAACCAATATATGATATCTCTGGTTTTAGTTTCGTTTTCGAATATAATAGATTCTAAAAAGTCCAGGCAAAACACTGCTAACAAAGGAGACAGACAATTTCCCATTGCGAGGCCTGAAAGTTGTTTATAACATTTACCGTTAAATTGGAAATAATTTTGTTCTACACATATGCATAAAATATTTATCAATCATCGGTCGAAAGTATTAATATTATAACAAAATATCTTAGTGCTAGAAAACAGTGGTCGAGTTGGCAGAAGGCCTGCAGCAGCGTGCGCAACTCAAACGTACAACCGTTTGTGAAATGTTTGTTGATATTATCTTTTTTGGACACTTGAAACAAGATTATAAGTTTGATACACGCGCTCACTCTATTGAAGCACTTAAAATACCTAGGCAATCAAAAATATTGTAGAAAGTTAGTAGTTTTAATTTAATTTTCATTAGAATGAGTCAATTTGTGTTTTTTCATAGTAATAGATCGTTTGCATGAGTAATTGCAAGTCTCACATTTAAAGGGCTTTCCACTAAAATGAGTAATTTTGTGGGCTTTAATGCCACCAGACTGCCTACATGAAAAATTACATTTATCACACTTAAATGGTTTTTCACCTGAATGTTTCAATTTGTGTACTTTCATGGGTGCCAACTTTTTGCTTGAGTAATTACATTCATTGCACGTAAATTGCTTTACACTAGAATGAATCATTTTGTGTATTTTCAATTGACCAGACGTTTTGCATGCATAATTGCATATTTCACATTTAAATGGCTTTTCACCAGAATGAAGCATTTCGTGTGTTTTCATGGAAGAAGACTGTATGCATGAGTAATTGCAAGTCGCACACTTAAATGGCTTTTCATCAGTGTGAGTCATCTTGTGCCATTTCATGCTAGAAGAATGTATTGATGAATAATTGCAAATTTCACATTTAAATCGTTTTTCACCAGAATGACCCATTATGTGAGTTTTCAAGCAAGCAGACGTTCTGCATGAGTAATTGCATATATTACACTTAAAAGGCTTTTCACCAGAATGCGTCATTTTGTGCCTTTTCAAGCTAGAAAGCTGTATGCATGAGTAATTGCAATTATTACATTTAAATGGTTTTTCACCAGAATGAGTCATTCTGTGATTTTTCATGGTACCATTATCATTGCATGAGAAATTACACGTATCACACCGTAATGACTTAACGCCTGAATGGGTCATTTTGTGTGTTTTCATATAACTAGCCTGTCTGCATGAGTAATTGCATTCATCACATTTAAATGGTCTTTCATCAAAATGAGTCATTTTATGCCTTTTCATGTCACCAGACGCTATGCATGAGTAATTACAGTAATCACACTTAACTGGCTTTTCACCAGAATGGGTCATTTTGTGTATTTTCATTACACCAGACTGTTTGCACGAGTAATTGCAAATCTCACACTTAAATGGCTTTTCACCAGAACTAGTCATTTTTTGTAATTTTTGGTGACTAGATTCGCTTAGGTCACCTTCTATTGACAAATTGACCTTATCACATTTAAACAGACTTGCAACAGAATTGGTCGTGTTTTTGTGAATCGCTTTGTGAAGCAACATTAGGTCGAACGATGCAAAAAAATCAAAACAAATATTGCACACAAAATTTTGTTTATAAAACTGCCTTTTTTCCAATTTTATAACAACCACTAATAATTCAGGGTTTTCCACATTCGATGGAAAAATATCGCGTTTAACAGTGTGACAGATCACGTTGACATCTGCAAACCTTTTAGTATATTCCCCGAGTTCTTTTTTAATGTCTTTTTCGTCTATCTGCAGGTCTGCGTAGGTAGCTGGTAGATCAGTCATCTCCTTCGATGATTTGTTGGCCAGGATGGTGCTTCCACCGCTGAACTAAAAAAAACATAAGAATGAGATTTTGAAATGAAAATTCATGATCATAATACAAGAGCTTTTTAGAATAAATATTGTACATACACAGTTAACCTTAAATACATCGATATTGGTGTAATAAAAATATTCAAAATAATAAACGTTGACATGACGTAACAATGATTCAAACCTCTAAGAACCAGTGATTACAGTCATATAAGGTAGGATAAACGGAAAAACGCGGTTATAATAATGACCAGAATCATCACCACCTTTTGTGGCAAAGAGTTTTGCAGGAATTTTCCAAGGTGGTTTTAAAGACCTTGGGCTAATTTAAATAAGCTATACCCGATGCGAATTGTTTTCACTGAGGCATTTTCCTCTGCCGGTAAAAATTTCTTTTGACCTAGCATCAAATAGATTAGTTCGCGTGTCAAAGTTATTAATGAAACCTCGATATGCGAGGTATCCATAAAGGTATTTAGAAATTTGGTTTTAAAAAACCCGGTAGGAAGTAGATAATTCTTAATCCCTGTCAAAACTCTTGGATGTTGCTATACGGATAAAAATTTTCATAACCAACGATGTAAATTAAGATTTAAAAAATCGTGCTTCCGATCCCAAATGCCATATCTACCTACTTATGTACTTATGATAAATCAAGACAAATATATTAAAATTTATAAGGTGACATTATAATTATTTAAAACACACCTGTTGACTGTCGAAATTACAATGCGAAGTAAATGAAGAAAATATCATACGAGGAAGGCATTCGACATAGTGAAACTCAAGCGGATACCCAACCAAATGTCCTTTGCCGAAGAAAACAAGTGACGTTCTAACTACTGACTCCTACGAGAAGACCCATGCAATCACATACGAAGTAATACCAAATAGGGTAAGAGGTACAATCGTGGGCCACCCTCCAGTGATGGGCCACTCAGCAGTAAAATACAAAAAATAGGTATTTAAAAACCTAAGTTATAGGTATTTGTTACTATATGTGACTCACAACATCATATACTTTGGTTCTAGCACATTATTTCCTGTATAGGTAGCAGGACTAACCATATAACTGACCATTTTGTATACCAAGTCACACGTTTTGCATTTTGTCTGACAATTGCTTAACTTTTTGTTAAGGAAATAACATACTTTGGAAGGTAAGATCTCTTTAACTATAATACTAATTATACTTTTTATTTAATAATCGTTATGCTGGATATTCAAACATATAATTATGTTAAGTCTACGACTATTTTAAATTAAAATGACACATCTAGCAGGGTGGCCATTTACTGCACTAAATATATGTAGCAGTTGTATTATGGGCCGGGCTGGCCCATGACTGAAAAAATGGTTTTTTACTTTAAATTAACTTTTTTATGCTAAATACAATATTTATAATGCACTATGGTACCTACCGTTTTTATTTTTATGTTTTTTTTATTTTAAACAGTCGTTGGCCACGTGGCCGATCACTGAATTTGTACTGGCGCATCACTGTATTTAGAAACATTTAACTTCCCATTTCTTTCAGAATATCAAAATATTGAATAATTTATGTTTAAAATATGATGTTAAAACTATAGATGATGCTGTTGCATACTTTTATAAAAATGGGAAATCACTATGTAAAGTTACAAAAAAAAATCGGAGTGCCACGATCGATATCAATACATTGGAAATATTTTCTATCCGAATTTGGTTACTGTGGGTATAGAGTTTCCTATATTATTTATCGAAAGGCATAAGCCACATCTTATCTACCAAGTTAGTGAGCTTTGTCTAAAATTTTATTTGAAATACATCTTATAGCACTATAATCCTAATGCACCTAGGATTCTTCAGCCTATAGATATAACTGTTTTCCCTCCAGTTAAAGCTGCAAAATATCGCAAATTGCTGTTTTCATCCTTAAAGATTTTACGATGTAGTGGGCAATTAAACAGAAGAAAACCTTAAAAATATTCAAAATACTAGCGGAGGTAAATAGATAAAACATTTTTTATACCATACTTATCGATTGCGGAAAAATTTAATCAAATTAAGTCATTATCTGACAACAGCTAGAGCATAGAAAATATAACCCAATTAAATGTATATATTGTGTCAGTGCCGAGAGAGAATGCAACATGGCAATAGATATTGAACGCATGGAAGAAATAAATGAAAATATGGTAAATATAATATCTACAGTTCTAATTCAAACATTATCATGGCCTCAGATACCAAAAATAAACGATAAACATTTTTTACAAAGAGTTCCATTCGCCATCACTTTCAAAAATATAGATATATTTAAGACCAAAAAATGGAAAACAAGAAAAGTGCAGAGGAAGATAAAAAAATAAAGGCAAAAACAGCACATTTTAATGAGGAAATTGAAAGTAGGGGCAATCAAAAATAATAAAGTTTAAAAAATGGCGGCCAAAATCACTGTGCGATTTGTGAAATAATAATAAAATATCTTAATAACTTAGAATGTTCAATGTATAAAGATAACTTCCATTCAAATTGCGTTCCAATATCTCAGCAGGTCCATGTCAATTGAGATTGATGTTTTGTTTAGAGACTCAGGTGATGAAGTATTCAACAGACAGGTCAATAATTTTCTAAGACCTTAGAATCCACTCTCTGTCACTCTATTCTCTTTTATTACATCAACGGTGAGATAAAGAAGTATGTTTGTTGATTATATCATAAGATTAGACACTGTGATTCAATATTTTATTGAAAAGTAAGCCTTAGTTGTTTAATTTATTCAGAAAAAGGCGGGTGGCCCATCACTGCCTGGAAAGTGGCCGATCACTATCTGTGTGGCCCATCACTGTACTTTTTGCGATTTTTTTTTCTTTTATATTTTTTGTAATAACCATGTTTGGTGTTATAAAATATGTACACATATATATCAATATACATGCTTTGTAAACACGAAAAAAAATTGCATTTCAATAAAACCGCATTAATAAGCTTGTTCTGATCGATCAAAGCAAGCCATTCGCTTAACTGGGCCATCATTGTACCTCTTACCCTATACCCTTCCCATAAAAATGTCTCCAATTCAATATGAAATATCTAATCTAAAATCGTAACATGCAACCCTGCTAATTTACAAGCCTTGATAAATATTTCAAATAATATTTCGAAAGCGATTTCACGAGAGGCGAGTTTCAGGTACGTATCGTACCCGCCGGTTAGTCGCCGGCCAAGCAGCAAAGGTCACCTTAATCCCGAGTGACGGGATTTTGTGAAAACCTTAAGACCACAGAACATTCTGGAATCTATTCACACCACTCTAACTTTCTTCGCACCTCCCTCCCACTCGAGACAAGAGTTAATAAGAAATATTTTTCAGGCAGTACAAATTTGACCGTGAAATTATGAAATACAGCTTCCGCGTCCGCTGCCCATGTGGCGGCTGCGTATCACAACTTCACTTGTTTCAATATTATTAGTCGGTATAGCCTCTTAGCGTTATTGTGAAGATAATAATCAAATAAATATTATCCCAGCCTAATAGTTGCGACTGAACTGTTGAGCCGTGCGGACGTGTTTTTTGCATCGCTGTTATTTCGTTTTCGTTATCTTCAATATTGACCCTGCTATTCACAAGTTTTTGATCCCGTTTCTTTACTAATACCTTCGCCTGCCCTTGGAATACGATTCGTGAAACTTTTGTGTGTTTTCCCCTTGGACTTTCCCGGGAATTGTGACTTTTAATTCATTTAATATTAGTTACCTAATTATTGTAACAATAATATTTATTGTGCGATAAATTGTGTTTGAGTGAGTGACGTGTGACGAGTGTTACCTAGCGCCATGGTCAACCACAAAGGGGACCCCATGCAAGTGGAAGGAATGTCCACTAGGAAGCGGAAGTCGGACGTGGCTGAGGGTATTGGTGACCCAAAGCAGGCCCCCAAGGTCAAGGATAAAAGGCCTGAGAAAGAAAAAGAGAAAGACAAGCAGAACGCTTCCACTTCAAAGGGCAAGGGCGTTAAGTCAAGGGCTGGTTCAGCCTCAGCATCTTGCGAGGAGATCAGTCCCGTGGCTTTGAGTATTCTCTCTGAGTCTCAGGAGAGTGCGTCCAGGGCGACAATTGTCATCAAGAGGGCGCTTGCCACCCTCGAGAAGGACAGTCGTATTGCCAGAGCAACCGTGAACGCAGTAGCCGAGGAGCTTGAGATGGCAATCACTGAAACGTGGGCCATGGCGATAGAGCTGGAGGCGCACAAGGCAATTGTGAAGGATCGTGCCTCCTTAACGAGAGTCATCATCCAGGCTCCTTCTAATGCTCCTCCCAGGGCTCTTTGGAGTGACGTAACCCGTAGAGAGGCTCAACCAACTAGAGTCTCCGAATGGCCACCAGTTCCTCTGAAAACTGTCGCCAGGCCGGGGGTGATATTTTATCCGACTAAGGAGGGCCAAGAATCGACTGCCACAAAGGAAGCGGTCATGAAAACTATTGTGCCTGAAACTTTGGGAGTGCACATCACCGGGGTACGCAAGATCCGGGGAGGCGGGATCATTGTGCATCCCAAAAGTGACGACGAGGCTAAGCGGCTCATGGTTGTCCCTGGGCTGACTGAGGCCGGCTTAAAGGCCCAAATCGCAGGGAGAAAGCTTCCCCGCGTCATAATTTTTAATGTACCCATTGAGACGACAGAAAAGCAGCTCAAGGAGGCAATCATAAACAATACCCAGGAGGCGTCTGGCCTTGCATCTGAGGGTTACGCTGGAACCAAACTGAGCCACAAGGCAGGACCGAAGACCGAACGTTGTCATATGATGCGCGAGAGGCGCTGCTTAATGATGGCAGACTTTTCATGGGAAAGAATTCGTTCCCTGTGCGTGACTTTTGCGGAGTTGTCAAGTGTGCAAAGTGCCACTTATACGGACACATGGCGAAGGGTTGCAACACTAAGGTTACAACGTGCGGCCACTGCACTAGAGAAGGGCATGACAGAGCAGACTGCCCCACCGCTGACGAACCGGGCAAGTGCCCTGCGTGCACGCGCTACAAGAAGCCGAACGGCCACTTGGCCACCGATCCCGACTGTCCCGCGCGCCTACACGCTATTGAGGAGGAAAGAAGCCGCACTGATTACTGTCCGCAATGATCTCCTTCGCTCAGATCAACGTGGGCAGAGGTCGAGCCACATCTGCCGAGCTGCTTGAGGTTGCTCGGGATCAGAATACGGACATAATTATGATACAAGAGCCATATGCCTTTGGTCCCAATCGGGGCCTAAGCGGTGGCCGAATCATACAAGCTACCCCAAAATCTCTAGCTTGCATATTTGTAATTGACACCGCACTGACTGTGTTGCATCTCTCGCATCTATCCAATGAGCTCTTCGCGGTGGCGGAGATTGCTAATAACAGGGGGCTCTCCATTGTAGTTATATCTGCGTATTTTCAGTACAGTTCTTCTACCCTGTATTGCACAAAACAACTGGAGAAAATCTTATATGCTTGCAGAGGCAAGCAGATAATTGTTGGGGCGGACGTTAACGTCCAGTCCTTGCTCTGGGCCCCCTCTGGGCCCAGGCGTAACAAGGACAAACCTGAGCCACTCGAGGAGCTCTTGGCCGCCTTTGATTTGACGGTGCTAAATGACCCTAACGGGCCAGCCACTTTCTCCACCAGAAATGGTGAGTCACATATTGATGTCAATCTGACATCCAGTGGCGTTGCCAGACGCGTCGTGGACTGGCAGGTCCACACGGACGCGGTGGCTAGCGATCACCGTCTGATCACATTTTTGTTCAGAATTGCGGGAGATGCGGCCCCATTGAGCCAAACCGAGAGCGTACTACTTCCCAGGCGCTTTCGGACGAGCGGTGTCAATTGGGATGCTTTTGACGTCAAAATTGGTGGACTGGCCTCTGCCATGTCGGCTGACGATCTCCACCAAAGAGCCAATGACTTGACTGCATTCATTACTCAAACTGCGGAGTCCACGCTGGGTAGAACCTCTCTGAGGCCACCCAACCTTGCGCCATGGTGGATACCAAAATTTACGTCTTTGAGAAGGACCATGAGACTTGCCCAAAGAAAATTGCAAAGAGCTAGAAGATATCAGAACGACTTACCCAGAAATGACGAATCTACGGAGATTGCTTATAAATCCGCAAGGGCAAAATTCAAAAAAGAGTTGAATAAAGCCAAGAAAAAGCACTGGCGGGATTTTGTCTCTGAAATGGGGGGCTATGATCCGTGGGGACCGCCTTTCCGCGTGATAAAGCTCGGCTCAAGGCCTGGTAAAGTCATGGCGGCTATGCGGCGCCCCGATGGCACCTTTGCGATGGACAGCGCAGAGTCTGCATCCATACTGCTGGAAGCTCTAATTCCACAGGACATACCTACGGCACATGAAGATGACAGAACCTGTCAACTAAGACTATCTGCAATCTTGCCGTTGGAGACTCACCATTCTCCTGAGATTACCCAGTCGGAGGTGGGATTAATTTTTGATGGCCTCAGGGCGGGCAAAGCCCCCGGACCTGATGGGATCAGCATTGTGATTGCCAGAAGGGCGTGGTTTCGAGCACCTCATGAGATAGTCGGGCTGTATGCTGACTGCATGAGCAGGGGCATCTTCCCGGACTGTTGGAAGAAGGGTCTCCTTAGGATTATACCTAAGATGAGCACACGACCACCGCATGACACAAAAGCGTACCGTCGAATCACTCTTCTGCCAGTGCTGGGTAAGATATTGGAGCGGTTAATCAGCAGAAGGCTGGAGGACCACCTTGAGAGAATCTACCCTATCTCGGATAGGCAATTTGGCTTCAGACCCGGCAAGTCTACTGAGGACGCCATCAGATTTGCACAGAAATTTGTTGAGGACTCAGAAGGAGTCATTGTGGCATGCTTCTTTTTGGACATAGCTGGTGTCTTCGACACCGCATGGTGGCCATTGATTCTGTCTAAGCTTCGGCTCCGACAGATCCCGGGGGACCTCTTTGCCCTAGTGCAAAGCTATTTTAATAAAAGGGAAGTTATATACGACTCTAGCTGAATTGATTTACAGGGAGACCACCATGGGGTGTCCGCAGGGTTCCGTGCTTGGCCCCTTGCTATGGAATATACTTTTTGACGATGTTTTGACGTTACCTCTGCCACTTTCTTTTACTAGTTGGCTCGTCGAGCCGTCCGACACTCGAGCGCGTAGCTAAGGACGCATTATCGAGAATCCTTAACTGGGGTAAGCTTAATAAGCTTGCATTTGCACCTAGCAAAACGTAAGCTATCCTCCTCAAGGGCAGCTCAAGGATAAACATAAATAAGCGATCACCCGCAGTGCGCTTCGGCGACTCTGCTATAAGGTTTTCTCGAGAGGTGACCTACATGGGGGTCGTTCTGGACGAGAAGCAGACCTTTTTGAAGCATGCTAAAGTAATTGTGGCTAAGGCCAACTCAGCCTATCAGAAGGTTGCTCCCCTGGCGGGTAACAATTGGGGCCTAAAGCCTCGGGCCCTGAGAATCTCCTACGAGGCTATATTCATGGGCATCGCTGGCTACGCCTCCAGCGTGTGGCACACCAAAGCCTCGCTGACAATTGTGAAGAGGGCTCTGCTTAGCGGACAGAGGGCTGCTCTGATTGGCCTCACTAAGGCCTATAGGACCACATCTTCGGATGCCCTGGCGGTCCTTGCGGGGGTCTTTCCCCTCGACCTGCACGTTCAAATTAGAGGATCGATCACTCTCCTTATAAGGAGGATCAATACAACTCTCGCCGGTGTCCCTCTGACACCGCCATCGAGAGTGGAGGGCGTGAGCTACAGAAAGACTGTATCTGAGCTGGTCTACAAGACCGCATATGCGGCATGGCAGACGAGATGGGTGGCCTCCTCTAAGGGCCGCCAGACTTTTCTATACTTTCCAGATGTCTCGGTGAGACACATGACGAGGAGACTGGTGCCGACCCACTGGACTAGTCAATTCATGACTGGCCATGGAAACTTTGCGGCCAAACTGCAAGGGTTTGGTTTGGCAGGACATGGGTCGGGTTGCTCATGTGGACACGACCAGCAGGACGCAGAGCACGTCCTGTGGGACTGTCCACTTATGGGCCCCGAGCGAGCGGAGTTGTTTGCCCGGGTCCGACCCCTTTCGGACCCAATAGGACACACGGACATGGTGGCAACCGAGGCCAATTTTGCGGCCTTTACTAAATTCGCCAGAGCGTACGGGGGGCGGGACACTCTCGACTCCCCTTGCGACTCTTCAAATTAAAGTCACTCTGATAGTTGCCATATAAATTAACATCATGCATTCGCACTTCGGTGCAAGGTTGCATCACCAGTCCCGTGCGGCTCTGCTCGGGACAAAATGAGGGCTTAAATTCTTTGATCTGGCACACGTAAGGGTTATGTTAGCCGGCCGCGTATGACGTGGCTGCATATACATAACGGGAGCGGAGGTGGGAATTTTACACACCATGTTTATCCCAGCCTAATAAAAATGAAACCAAGAAAAAGGGAACCATTTTTAATCACGTCAGATACCTAAAATTAATCAACCCCCAAATGCCACAGTGCCGTGCCAAATCTAAAGCCCCTTTTAATCAAAATAATGTAACGGTGGCTGTGTTTATATGATAATTTACGATAATTTTTAATAAATTATAGCTCTGCGCGGAGTTATCGAATTAAATTTTGAGTTTTCAATTTTATACTAATTTTTGCCTGTTATAACGAGATATCAATTCATGAAATGCCTCTCTCACATCATCAAAATACCAGAACCTGGAGAGAATTCTCACGCATGAGTTTCCAGGAGTAGTAGATAAGCGAGAGATACGGACGAAGAATCATGACTGAATGATGTTCAGGGGTAGTCAGCCTGGTCCTTTCCGCCCACTAGTGGGCGTTCCAGCTTTCATGGTGGGCGGTAAGGGGTTTTAAAAACATTTTAATTATGTTTTCATAAAATTCCCAGTGACAACTTAAATTTCAGAGGATATTGACAGACTCAGTAACCACTTCAACGAACTGAATGCTAGGATTTATTAAGTTAAAATCAAAATTTGCTTGATTGTTTTTCATCGTAGGAGGCCTCAAAACCAGTCATTGCGTCGGGCCTCTAAGTCACTAAACACGGCACTGGCCTTCTCAAAATATGTTTGAATTGATTCGAGATCGATTAGGGGTCAAAAATATACATGTCGTCAAAGCAGTATGAATGTAATCAAACAGCAGTAAAAGTGAAAAATGAATACACGCATTGTCAATCTGTTATGCAGAATAATTTATTGTGATCACAACGATTTAGAATATTTTAAAATACCATCAAACTGTGTAGAGTTAGCGCATGCGCACAAAATAATCTCTACCACCTTGTCTTTTAGAATGATGACCAAGTACAGTCTAATGACAGACAGCCACGAATGAAATGAGAAAGGATAGGTTAAGTTTATAGCCTTTATTTTATTATAATATCTAGTCTTTTGTAGGTACAGTTGTATCAGAACATTACAAAGGTTCTATACAATTTTCGGGTATTTTTACTGGTTCTCCGCCACCGCTCGCTGTCATTCTTCAGTGAGCGCAGTGTTGCCAACCGAACTATAATTATAGTACATTTTGGTTCGCGTACTATTAAAAAAGGAACATTTTCTTCCGCGTACTATTACAAAAGTATAGTACGTCAAAATTACCACAATTTTGAAAAATGGAATTAATTGAAATCGCCGGTTGTGCGAATATTCCCCATTGCTTATTTCATTGCGTTTAAAAGTTGTCTAGGTATATCGTCGATGTTTAAAGTTGGTTCCGTAAAATATTCGTACTTCAATCACAGCAAATCGCAATAACGTGAAGCGAGGGGCGTAGTAAGTATAATCTATATAATATAAATAATATAAGATCTCAGTGTGCGATATTAGTCTATGGACGTAGTCTTGCGTTGTATACTCTAAGAGCGGAATGCAGAAACATTTGTCTTAACTAAAATTTCCTTAGCAGAAAACACTATGCAGAAACACTGTCCTTAGTTAAGATCATTTTTATTGAAAATAATACCATATTTAAAAATTCTCGTTAGGTAAATTAGGTAAATTATTTTATAATCGTTAAACGATGACAAAAATATGACAACTGTATTTTATAAATGCAATAACTATAAATACATATTAATATTTAATTATAATACTCTTATGTTTCCGTTATAAGTCATTATACGTGATTCCACAGGCACCACAAGATTTTTTTTTAACATGGTAACACTAGCATCAAGTGTCATTCTTCATCTGGTATTTTGTATTTCTGCGGGCTGGCGTATAAAAATAAAATAATATTCTGCAAGTACATGCCAAACGAATTAACACTATCAATATCCATATTGAGATACATTGTCAAATGAATTTGAGTGTATGGACTGTGTTATAGACATGCGAATTTATTTTGACAGCAGCTGTCAGTGGTAAATGGTAATACAGAAGGGGGCGTGTTCATAACAAAAGTAGTCTATGGTTAAGGATTCCTTAACTCTATACTCAGGATTGTCTATAGTTAAGTCATGCTTTTCGGCGACTTATCCTTAGGAACGAAATCTTAGATTGTGCATTCCGCTCTTAAAAACTAATTTAACATTAATGACGGCGGCGGTGTTAGCATTTTTCGGATGTAAGAGTTGTTTTAATAAAGCAGGGCATAGGAATTTTTCAAATTCTCCGTTATGTGACAAACAAAAAACCGTCCTACAAATTTTGCCAAAATACTATAATGTCTTGGACCGGGTACTATAAGTCGGTGACAAAAAGATAGCTTAATTCCAAAATGGCGACTGACAGATAAAGACGACGGAGAACCTGTAAAAAGCACGCAATTTTCATTTTTCACGCACAGATGTCTTGCTCGGTAAAGCAATTATTATAATTCCGTATTTTGGCCACAAGATATAAGCGAAAACCATAGAATCCATTCCAGTGTTTGAAAGCTTGATAAAAATAGCTAATATTTGGTCGTAAGATAGGTAGGTAGGTGAAAAATTAAATGTCTTACAAAAAGGCTTTGCGAGCAAGCTGACCGTTAATAGTGCCACTAAAACACTTGATGTCGGTATATTAATGACTATCGACATAATAATGCTCGACGTGACGAATAATTGTTTTGAATCAGTCAAAATTACTTCAAATATAAAATCTAACCTCAAAAGTGCGATTGTCATTTTCGACGTCCTCTTGCTTTATCGCTTGCGTGTCGGCGTCCTGACAGTTTGAATGAATTATTGCCGTATCAGGCAACTGCTTGCTTCCTGCGTCAGATTCAAATTCAGCTGGTTCTCTTTTCACGTCCATTTTTGTTTAATTGTTAATATAGGTATGCAAGGGCGTCGGCGAGCTTTAATCATAGACAATAATTAATGCCGTTGCAATTGCCCATAGACGAATATGCTTTGTATGGCCATTATACGTGATCATAAGTCAATAAAAATGAGCCCAATTTGTGTAGGTTTCGATCAATTGCGAATTCAACAATTATAATTACAATAAAACGCAGAATGTCGTGCTTTTTCAACATTATTTTGTTAATAATTTTTGTCTTGGTGAATTACTAATAATAGTAATCGTCAGCAGCGTTGTTGAATTTATTTCTAAGATATCGCAAAATCATGGAATAATAATATTAATTGCCATCTCTTAGGCGAGTAAAGCTTTTCTTCGGGGGGGGTTAAGGGTCCGGTCCAAAGAAACTCGCGAACAAACCAATAATTATTACCCGCCCACAGCTAATTAAAATGCCTTCTGCGAAAGAGAGCGAACTAGAGGTGAGTTGGAAATACTGTCACCAGTTTGTGTACTTAAGTTTCGGATGAAACTACCCATACTAAGTATTTGTGGCCCAATAAACTTGTTTCAAGAAACTTGACACGTATTAGATGTTCGAATTCGAACGCATTCCGCCCTCCGTGACTCGCCGTTCCGTTATGCTGGTTGACTTTCAACGCTATTGATATTAAATGCGCGCGAGTGAGATATCATGATACACGTATGTCTAGCCGTGATATTATACTCAACTGTCATTGTTCTCCCTTTCTCCTCTGTTGTAAAGTTGGTATAGTGAAGGACAGAAATGGTTGCATGTTCGTTTAATAGTACCTATACTATTTGAGTTTGCATAGTTTTAGTTTTAAGAGTTTCAGTTGAGTATGAGACTTTATCGAGTTCCGGAGTTCGTCGCATGGTATGAGATATCGCCGTCCGCTAGCTAGTTTGTAGTCTTGCTACGTATGAAATCATCACCGCGGCGTCGCGACTCGCGTATGTTTAGTATAATACTACGGAATTAGTTTTAATTTATGTTGAGTATGACATTTACATCGAGTTGACGTCAGTTGCAAGCCGGAATAGCGGGGTTCTGATATCGCTAACTGACTACGCGTTTATCTGGTTTTGTCACGTCGAGTTTCTCGATTTTTTAGTGTTATAATTGGAACTTATAAACATAAACTGAATTCAAATTGTATGCGTGATTGTATAAATGGATAATAATTATATTATACTTAATAAACAATTTGTGTAAAAATGGCTACTAAAAGGTTAAGTTTCGTGTGGAATCGTTCCAAAGAAATAGTTACAAATTATGCCACCTGTAATGTTTGTAAAATAAAAAATTCATACAAGTCAATGTCAAATTTGAAGAAAATTTTACAGCGCAAGCACCCAACTATTCATATTGAATTTGCCAGGCAAAATATAGCTCCACCTGTAAATGAAAATGCTTAACAGATAAATGAAACCAGTGCTTTTAATGCTTCTGTATTTTCTACTGAAACAGGAGTGACTAGTGCCATAGTTCCAGCTGTACCTGTCTCGAAAATGGGATTTTTCGAAAAGCGGTTGTATTTTTAACGATTCTATTATAGCCGATATTTTAAATACTAGTAAGTATTTTGGAACAAGTTTCGATACTTAGTATTTTTTAATACTGGTAGTAAGTATACTTAGTCTTCAAAATCGACCAGTTTTTCCACCTCTAGAGCGAACGCTAAAACCCGTACCATAGATTAATGACCCGTGCCACGCTGTAAATTAGCTAATATTGCAACCCGAGAGACGAAGTTTTGCCGTACCTACTGAATTCTAGTGGATGAACCAGATAAGTCATATTGTAGATAAGCGATAGACACGCATAGGGTTTCCAATTAACCGGGTTAAAAGTATTAACCTGTTAGAGGATTAGGGAACCAGCCAACCGGTTTAAAACGTCAAATTTGAAAATAACCCATTTTTCATGTTTAAATATGAGTTTATTTCTTTTATAATGGTTTAATTAAAAAAAAAAAAAGGTGATCAAATAAAAATACACTATTAGTAATTTTGTATTAGTTTAATTGTTTAATTACGTATAAAATATAAGATAATTAAATAATGAAACTTATAAATAAATAGTTTTACCCTTTTCAAAATATTAAAATAAGACATTTTTATTCTAAACGTTATATCATTATCATCAGCCGGGATCGATCCATTGCTGGAAGAAGGTCTCCCTTAGCCCCATCCAATCTTCTCGGTCTCTATATATATACTACATGTACTCGAGACTTTCACGGTTTTAGGTAAATAAGCTTATAAATTATGCAGACAAGCATTAATAACTCAATACAAATATGTACCATATTAATTTTCATATTATCACACAATACACTTATTAATAATTATGTATGTGCAAAAATATATACCTATGTAGACAAATATAAAATGTAATAATATAATTATTATAGAATAATATTCTAAAATACAATGTGCAGGCACGTACTAATTATATAATAATATAGAGTATATTTTTTATAGTGATGCAGTGAATAACAAAATATCCTAGTGCTAGAACACAGTGGTCGAGTTGGCGGCAGGCCGGCAGCGTCGTGCGCAACTTAAACGTATAACCGTTTGTGAAAATTTTAGAAATTTTGAAAGATTATACGTTTGAGTTTCATGCGCCACTACACACGCGTTCACTCTTTTCAAGCACTTAAAGTACCTAGGCAATCAAAATTAATGTATAAAGTTATATACATAAATCTTTATCTACTTAAAAACAAGTTAAATCAATCAGTTTAAATCATAGTGAACACGAATATATAAAATGTTATTACTTACCTGTGTTCCAATAATATTATTTCAATTTCAACCATTTTAAAAATATTATCCTTATATTATACACTAAGTAGAAGTAAAATAAGTAAAACTAAAATAATTACAGAATCTACTTCATAATAGATACATACATGCACTTCATAAAGGCGAGTGATGATAAATCTCCACTGATGTTTATGACGTCAAGTATCTAGATAGGCCATGGCTCCCAAAAGGGGGGGTCTGACAGGCCTCTAGTCTCGGGGCCTGGACTTACTGGTGGTCTGGCGTGAGATATCGACCAGCAGATAGTAAAAAAATGGCGCATTTAATAATATGTGGTTTAACCATACTTTATTAATTTTTGATTATTGTCGATATTTGACATGTCCATAATTGTGCATATCAACATAGAATTGGGTATATTAAAAATACTAAAAATCGCTAATAATGCCCTTATTTTTACCTCGAACTCCAATAGGAATATGCAACTGTAGATCGTCACAAAACCTAAGGGTAAGTAAGGGGCCCGCCAAAGATTCTAGCCTGGGGGCCCGCTTCGGGATGTGGGGTCCATGTTCTAGGTACAGACGGAGGACCATCTTTTCTCACACCGTGCGCATGAAAAAGATGAGGTATATTGTTTTTAACTGACCGGCTGACATGTCTTTGTCAATTTAACGTAATCTAATTAATAATCTATAAAATAAACAAGTGTTCCGTTAAAATTTCCGGGTTGGCGAAGTGTTCCATTGCAGAAAAAGTTTGGGAAACCCTGCTCTAACAAATTTTTCTGAGTGAATTGTTCGCATTATATCTCCATATACACAAATTAAATAATGGACCAGTAAAGTACTTCATCGCTGTTCTCTCCCGAACATTGATGTAATTCTATAGTTACAAATGAAACGGAAGAATTTATTAGCGACAACTTTTGAAAGATAAACAATACTGTATTGATAATACAAACCAAAGTCGACTCAAGTACTTAAGATGGCGCTGAACTAACCTATTATAATACAAGGCACTATCTACCTACCCTCATTTCTCCGAAGGTGACAATGGCTGTGAAGACGGAGTGAGATTTAAAATATCATGGCCAATTTGCATACAACACAAAGGACAGTCAAATTTAAGTAGATTTGCTACTCTAAAGACCAGTTGCAAAACAACTGATCAAGCATATTGGCATGCCTAATGAATAAAGTATTATGACATTTTATAATGTAAAGAAATTTCACCACCTACAAAATTTATTTATTGGAAATTTATTATATTCTTTTAAATTGGGTCTTTCATACAAATACCTATTAATATTTAAACCAGTTTTCGGTTTCGGTTTCAACCGGTTTGGAAATTAAAACCAAATAATCATGAATGAACGATGTAGGTAACGTGAAAAAAACACTTTTGCCTGAACGCCCACGGCTCTTCAAATGTTCTCGTAGTAATTTTCTTCATGGCTTTTCATTACAATGAGTCAATTTGTGTTTTTTCATAGTACGAGATAGTTTGCATGAGTAATTACAAACATTACACTTAAACAGCTTCACACTAGAATGAGTATTTTTGTGTGCTTTCAAGTTACTAGCCTGTTTGCATGAATAATCACATTCATTACACTTATATGGCTTCACACTAGAGTGAGTCATTTTGTGTGATTTCATTTGACCAGACGTTTTGCATGAATGATTGCAAATTTCACATAGAAATGGCCTTACACCAGAATGACTCATTTTGTGTATTTTCATGGCACTAGCCTGTATGCTTGAGTAATGACATTCTTCACATTTAAATGGTTTTTCACCAGAATGCGTCATTTTGTGCCTTTTCAAGCTAGAAAGCTGTGTGCATGAGTATTTGCATTTATTACATTTGAAAATTTTTTCACCAGAATGCGTCATTTTGTGCCTTTTCAAGGTAGAAAGCCCTATGCACGAGTAATTGCAATTAATACATTTAAATGGCTTTTCGCCAGAATGTGTCATTCTGTGCCTTTTCATGCCACTATAATCATTGCATGAGTAATTACATGTATCACACTTTAATAACTTAACACCTGAATGGGTCATTTTGTGTATTTTCATGTGACCAGCCTGTTTGCATGAGTAATTGCATTCATCACATTTAAATGGTCTTTCGTCAAAATGAGTCATTTTGTGTCTTGTCATATTACCGGGCTGTTTGCATGAGTAATTACAGTCATCGCACTTAAATGGTTTTTCACCAGAATGGATCATTTTATGTTTTTTCATTGTACCAGACTGTTTGCACGAGTAATTGCAAGTCTCACACTTAAATGGCTTTTCACCAGAATGAGTCATTTTGTGCCTTTTTAGGTTATCAAAGTGAGTGAATGAGCTATTGCATTCATCACACTTGAATGGCTTTTCAACAGAATCTGCCATTTTATGTATTTTCATGGTACTAGACGTTGCGCATGAGTAATTACATGGATCACAATCGAATGGCTTTTCACCAGAATTCGTTATTTTGTGTATTTTCATGCAATAGGACATTTTTCGTGATTTTGGGTGAGCAGATCTGCTCTCGTCACCTTCTATTGACAAATTGACGTCATTACATTTAAACAGACTTGCAACAGAGTTAGAAGTGTTTTTATGAATCGCTTTGTGAAGCAACATTAGGTCGAACGATGAAAAATAGTCAAAACAGATATTGCACACAAAATTTTCTTTATAAAACTGTTTTTTCTCCAATTTTATAACAGCCACTAATAATTCTGGGTTTGCCACATTCGATGGAAAAATATCACGTTTAACAGTGTGACAGATTACGTTGACATCTGCAAACTTTTTAATATACTCCCCGAGTTTTTTCTTATTGTCTTCTTCGTCTATCTGTAGGTCTGCGTAAATAGCTTTTACATCAGTCATCTCCTTCGACGATTTGACACTCGGAATGTTGGACGGCAAGGTGCTTCCGCCGATAAACTAAAAAAACATTTAGAAGTACTTATTAATCAATTATAATAAGATTTTTAAATAAGAATTCATGATCGTAAATAAAAGAACGTGTTGGGCCATTTATGTTCCCATTCCATGCCTTTAATTCCCCACCTCCTAATCCCCAGTGTTATTGTCACCACAGAATGTATAAGCAATTATGCGTCACGTGAGACCGTAATGGCAGTTGTATCGCATAAGCGGACGAGTGCGGGCTTCTAATAGCTTTCCGTCGAATAAGTGATTAACTCAATAGTGATACAGACTCATTCATAAACTATCCTGTGTCACAAAGGGTATGAACCGGATGACCCTAAACAACTATACCGCTCGAGCGGAAGTTGAAACCAGACCGCGAAGCCATCAAACATCATCACAAAGGTCAGTGTCTGCCGTCTGGCATTCTGTTCCATCGCCTACGCCTCTAGATCCGACCTCCTCATATTCCCTATAAATAATTACAGTCCACTAAAAAGTTCAACCAGAACTTTTAGAATCATTATTGTACCTAGACAAAGCTAGCTTCAAATACATCGGCATTGGTGTAATAAAAATATTTGAAACAACAATGTAAGTATGCCTTTAAAATCCAGCAAAATGGTTACAGTCATATACGTTAGGATAAATAAATGGAAAAACGCGGTTATATCTCGCAGTTTTCAGATCCCAATGAATACCAGGAATAAATAAATAATTTTCCAGAGGTTTTGCAAGGGTTTCATAGGACCTGATCTAATTTAAAATAGGTAGCAATACTTGATGCGGGTAGGCAAATTGTTTTCACTGAGGCATTACTTTCAGCCGGTACAAATTTCCTTTGACTTAGCATCAAATAGATTAATTGTTTGCGTGCCAAAGTCATTAAAGAAACCTTGATAAATGCGAGGTATTCGTAAGGGCACATAGAAAAAAAATCAATTAATACAGACAGGGAGATTATATCAGTAAGTTATGATACAACCGTAGACAAAGAAATTTAGATGATAGCATTTTATTGTTGTTTAATTTAATAAAACACATTTTTTTGTAATATTTATTCCACTTTTAATCAATAAATTTGGACCGGTTTCGTCCGCCTCAGAGGGACATTTTCAACTAAATTTATTTTATTTATCAAACAAAATCCAAAGCGACGGAAATAATATAACAATAGGTACATATATTATCCGTCCAATAATACCTTCCCAATAATTGGTCCTTAGACTATAGATACATAGGACGGATAATTTATGTACCAATTGTTATATTATTTTTGTCGCTTTGGATTTTGTTTGATAATAATATTGTTTTATAAAAAAAATGTATTCAGATGAAAATGTCCCCCTAATTTATTGATTAAAAGTGGGATATGTACTACAAAAATGCGTTTTATAAAATTAAAACAACAATACAATGCAGTTCCACCATTTTGACACAATTGACAGTTAACAAAAAGAAAATAATAGCATTTGACATTTTCCATCATCAGACACTCCATGAATGGTAAATGCATTTCGACAATACATAAATAATACAATATAATAAAATAACTTAACAAACATTATTACTAGGTAAAGGAGCAAAAATAAAGATTTTTGTTGAAAGTCTATAAAATATTAGTTGAAAAAAATAACGGTAGAAAGTATTACCAAACGAAACCCCTAGCACGAAAACGTTTCAAATTCCAAATCAGTAATCTAACCACAACTTTAAGAATAATCATAAATGACCAGCCATGCAAAACTTGGCAATCCCCGATAAACAGTGTGAAATAGAATATGTACCGCAAACGAACGCGTTGCAGCTTACCCGCTCGTCGGAGGCGATGTACCAATATCCGACCATGAAGGCACGGCGGACGGGTCAATTTCACAGTTAGTTAGCCGAATAGCTTCCTCTCATCCCGCACCCTGATTTATTGCATCTCACGCTTTCTTATCAACAAGTTACCCGCCCCGCACCCAACATACCGCGCCTTCCGAGCGTGAATGTACCCCTCGCTCTTAGGATTTTTAGATAATTTTTGAATATTGCAAAATATCCCGCGAATATGGAAAGTGCCTAGGACCACGCGCTCGGTGTGGTCCTAGGTCATTACTATCTTCTCAGCGCGAAATGCAAAGCCACGCTTGTCTCAATATCGTAAATCAATGAATCCCTTTATGTTATTGTGTTAATAATAATTCATATAATCACCTTTACAGCGAACCGCGGACCTAATAAAGTGCTTCAGTGTTAATGCAGGTAATATGCCCAAAAAATTAATAAACCCTCAGTGTCAGTGCCGAATAAATTAAAAGTACTACAATAATGGCTACGTAATAATAATGTGTCTTCTCTGCTGTAACCAATAATGTAACTATAATGATCGCTCTTCCCTTATGTTTAATTATCTAACCTCTATAATTCTTCTTCTTCGACCATGTCTGATCCTAATAGGATCATATGGGCCTCCACAGAGTAGAGGTTTCTATTAACAGATTTTGTTTTTACGAGAAATGGATGTCAGCCACTTGCTCAACCTATAAGGTCCATACCCTGACTCACACACATATTGAAAAACAATATGTGTACTTGCCAGACCCAGGATTCGAACCTGGGACCCACGGCATGATAGTCCAACGCTTATGCCGCGCGGACACCGGACGCGGGCATAACCTCTATAATACTACCGGTAAAAATCAATGCTTGTATAATTTTAAAAAATAAATCCATTTCAGCGCGGAGCTTTCAATTAAAAATCCGTGTTAATCATTTTTATACTATTTGTGCCCGTTATACGACATCTCTCACCCACTAAACATGAATAATGCTCAATGAAGGACTCCACAACACACACGTGAATTCCTTAAAGTATTAGTAGATAATTTCTAAGCCAAAATTCTTTTTCTGATAGAGATTATCGTTTTTAAAGATGTAAACAAATATTTAAAAAAATCGTGCTTTACAAAATTAAGACAACGGCATACGATGAAGGCGATGTGACATGGTGAAACTTATGCTCATACCCACCAATAGAGATACCTAAACAAAATTTTGTTTGCGAAAGAGATCAAGTGACGTCCTAATTACTAACTCCTGCGGGAGGACCCAGGCAATTATATAAGTAGATAAGCGAGGGATGTGGTCAAATAATCATTACTGAACGATGTAGGCAATTTAAAATCGTTAAAAATATCGTTTTCATTTTAAAATGCAGTAACAGTTGTCGTAGTTGCTACTTTGTAGGAAAACACAAAAATCGTGTACACACTTAGCCCCTTTCAATAAAGACTGTGGTTGTCCATGCTGAAATCGAAGACAGTGGTTATAATATCGCAGTTCTTTGTTAAATCGCTCAGGAAGAATGGTAAATTGCAAAGGTTAATAAAAGTACATCACAGCTTATTACTTTCCGGTTCATTTAAAATAGGTGACTTTTGTCCTTTCATAGTCTGATCTCAGCAATAATTATAATTCCGTATTGTGGCCACTAGAAATCAAACGAAAGCCGTTGAACCTATTACGATACCTAATTGAAAGCTTGAATGAAATACCTAGGTTTCTAATATTTGGTGGTAAGATAAGTGAAAAATAAATGTCTTACAATCAGCTTTGTGAGCAAGCTCGACCGACAATGGTTCTCCTAGATTGAAACTTTTATCTTACTAAAACTATTGACATCTGTATATTAATGACTATCGACATATTAATATGGCTCGACAAAATGAAACGAAACGTCAAAATGACTTTGATTTAAAAATCTAACCTCAAAAGTTCGACTGTCATCTTCGGCGTCTTCTTGCTTAATCGCTTGCGTCTCGGCGTTCTTACAGTTTGAATGAATTATTGCCGCATCAGACAACTGCTCGCTTTTTGCATCAGATTCAAAATCATCTGGTTCTCTTTTCACGTCCATTTTTGTTTAATTTTTAATGCTATTATAATTTAAAGGTATGCAAGAGCGGCTGCGTGCTTGCTTTAATCATAGACAATAATTAATGCTGTTGCAATTGCCCATAGACGAATATGCTTTGTATGGCCATTATACGTGAACATATGAAAATAAAAATGGCCCAATTTGTGACGGTTTCGATCAATTGCGAATTTTTCAAAGATTATAATTAAAATAAAACGCAGAATGTCGCACTTATTCCACATTATTTTATTAATATTTTCATGTCCTTGTGAATTACTAATGTTGGTCAGCTGCGTTATTGAATTTATTTCTAATATTTCGCAAGACCATGGAATAATAATATTGATTGCCATCTCTTAAGCCGCGTTGACACGGTCCAAGTACGATCCAAGTAGACTTGGATAGGAATAATTAGTATGAAGATGTCTCATCCAAGTGACAGCTTCATAGGTACTATTTATTCCTATCCAAGTGACAGCTCCATACTATTTATTCCTATCCAAGTTAACTTGGATGAGTAGGACGCGGTCCAAGTAGCTTGGATAGGAACAATTAGTATGAAGATGTCACATACGAGTGCACTTGGATAGGAATAAATAGTATGAAGCTGCCACTTGGATGAGACATCTTCATACTAATCATTCCTATCCAAGTAGGCTTGGATCGTACTTGGACCGTGTCAACGCGGCTTTAGGCGAATAATGCGTCCGGTCCAAAGACACTCGCGAACAAACCAATAATTATTACCCGCCCACAGCTAATTAAATTGCCTTCTGCGGAAGAGAGCACCGTTCACGAACGCTAAAACCCGTGCCATGCTGTAAATTGGGTTCACAATGGCTAATAAATTGCAACCCGAGAGACGAAGTGTTGCCGTACCTACTAGAGGTGAGTTGGAAATACTGTCACAAGTTTGTGTACTTAAGTTTCTGATGAAACTACCCATACTAAGTATTTGTTGCCCAATAAACTTGTTTCAAGAAACTTGAAACGTATTAGATGTTCGAATTCGAACGCATTCGATAATATCTGCGCCGTGACTCGCTATTCAGCGCTATTGATATTAAATGCGCGCGAGCGTGATATCATGATACACGTATGTCTAGCCGTGATATTATACTCAACTGTCATTGTTCTCCCTTTCTCCTATGTTGTTAAGTTGGTATAGTGATCGACAGAAATGGTCACGTGTTCGTTTTATAGGATACTTTTGAGTTCGCCTTAGGGTTTTAGGTTTAAGAGTTTTTGGTTTCAGTTGAGTATGAAACTTTATCGAGCCCAGGAGTTCGACGCATGGTATGAGATCTCGCCGACCGCTAGCTAGTTCTTAGTCTTGCCACGTATGAAATCATCGCCTCGGCGTCGCGACTCGCGTATGTTTAGTATGCGACGGGTTTTAATTTTAGTTTTAGTTGAGTAAGACATTTACATCGAATTGACGTCAGTCGCAAGCCGGAATAACGGAGTTCTGATAACGCTAACTGACTACGCGTTTATCTGGTTTCGTCACGTCAAGTTTCTCGATTTTTTAGTGTTATAATTGTAATTTGTAAACATAAACTGAATTCAAATTATATGCGTGATTGTATAAATGGATAACTACTGAAACATGAGTGACTAGCGCCACAGTTCCAGCTGTACCTGTCTCGAAAATGGGACATTTCAAAAAGCCGACGTATTTTTAACGATTCTATTAAAGCTGATATTTCAAATACTAGTAAGTATTTTGGAACAAGTTTAGATACCAAGTATTTTTTTATACTGGTACTAAGTATACTTAGTCTTCAAAATCGACCAGTTTTCCCACCTCTAGTACCTACTGAATTCTAACGGATGAACCAGATTTTATTGTAGATGAGCGATTGACACGTCTAGGGCATCAAATTAACCGAATTAAAAGTACTACCCGGTTAGCGGTCAATTTGGGATCAAACAACCGGCCAACTGGTTTAAAACGTCAAATTTGAAAATAACCTATTTCTCATGTTTAAATGAGTGTTTTTTTTTATATTGGTTTAATTAAAAAAAAAAAGTGATCAAATAAAAATGAGTAATTTTGTATTTGTTTAATAATAGGTACTGAGATATCCCGAGTTCTGGGTTAGCTCAGGGTATTGGTTGAACTCAGGATTCACAAAAAAATAGATTAAATAAAAGTCTTTGTTTTTTTTTTTGTAAGCACGTGGCTTTGTATTTTCAATAGTTTTTTTTTACACTTATATTCTAATAATTAACACTATGTAACTCAACTCTACGTTTGCTCGTGATAACGTATTATCTTCGACTGATCCTTAAATGTTTAAAAATGCCCGCGTGATAATTAAGCGAGTACGTTACTGCAAAATAACTTTCATGCTAACTCTCTTCTACTCTTACATCTTTTACACCCATCTCTTTCAAACTCATAAAACAAAATCTTACAAAGATTTACAAGCTATTCTTATTACTAAATTAATTAGAATTTTAATGCTGTGAATCTTTAATATAATACTTAAAGCTATTGGTTTAAAATTTTATATCTAGGTACATATTGTAATTAGTATTCAAAATCTAACATATTCTTTTTTATCCAGATAGGCAAGTGATACGTCATAAGTCTTTTCTATTCTGTTAATTGACTATGTGACCAAGCTGCACGTTTAGGCCTACAAAACTTGCTCCCAATTGAAGACGGGAAGTCCAGGAGTATGTCAGTAGGTACGTATAAAAAATAAGATAATTAGATAATGAAACTTATTAATAAATGGTTTTACCCATATCAAAATACGACAATATACATATCAGAGTGAGGAGCACCCTCGTAATATTCGATAAAAACTATTTAATAATTATTATGTAGAAACCTAAGTATTGCGCAAATATGTACTACATTTTACATAGCTACCTATCCTAAACGTTATATCATTGTCATCAGCCGGGATCGATCCATTGCTGGAAGGAGGTCTCCAAGAGCCCACTACAATCATCTCGGACTCAATATATACCTGTGACGAAGGCTCCACACTAGGCGATTATTTAAAGCCTAACTTCTAAGAAAAATATATCTTCAAGTATTTGATTTATATTAAAATAGGCAAATAAAAAATATGCATACAAAATATAAAACAATTGAGAGTAATTTATCGTCAGAATTTAAAATTCCGTTTAATTTAGTTACGAATAAAGTGGCCACAAGCGCCACCTATTTTCAACTGAATTAGCTTCGGATTCCAATCGGCAGAATCCAAACTACATTTTGTATCGCTACAACGTCACATAACATCAAGCATGTCTTTAAATTTATAACGAATCTATACGCGCTACAGAATACGCTTACTGTATGCCCTACTCTTTAGGAATATGTTTATTGTCGATATCTGTCGCTTTAAGCATAAAATATATACATAAAAGGAGTTTAAAAAAAAAATATTGGATTCAATGATATACTTAATTAAAAATTGATTTAAAAAAAAAAAAAATTGTATCTTGTGATGTGTGTCATTGTGTTGTGTACATATTCATCAGTAGTAATATCGGATTTCCTCCTTATTACCCGTAAATATATCTGACAAGTATATTTTTTTCTCATATCTCCACAGCCTACCTCTTTCCAAAAGTCACCCTTCGCCACTGATATACATACACTACATGTTATATTGCTCGAGACTTTCACGGTTTTAGGTAAATAAGCTTATAATATCTGTACCTCAGAGGCAGACGGATGCAAATCCAAATACCCAATTGTTCAGGAGAGCCAAAAAACAATTTTTATTTTAAACGAATACTCATAACTTCTAAGAAAATAAACATAGAATGATCATTATTTTATTAAAGTACTTCTGGAATGTGTAAGAAAGGAATAAATATAATACAATATTATATCTAAAAAAAATAAACTAAAAAACGTAGTGTGGATTTGCATCCTTCTGCTTTTAAAGATATTTTGTTAATGTGGATTTGTATCTTATTTACCTAGCCAAAATAAAACAATTTATAAGTGAATATAACAAAGCAAAAAAAAAAATTTATTATGTCACCATCATCACCAGCCTGAATCTATTCACTGCTGGATGAAGGCCTCGCTAATCTCCAAGCTGATTCCACTTCTCTCGTTCCTGTGCGTTGCGTTGCCAAGTTTTTCCGCAGAACTTTATCATTTCATCGATCTAGCGGCCTCTAGGTCTACCTTGCGGATGTTTTTTACCTCTTGGATACCACTGGGTAACTAAATTTGTCCAACGATTGTCCTTTCTTCGAGCCATGTTCCAGCCCATTTCCATTTGAGGTTTTTAGCAAACTCTATCACATCATTAATCCTTGTCTGTTCCCTTATCCACTCATTCCTTTTTTTGTCCTTTTGCGTTATGCCCAGCATGCACCTTTCCATACCACGTTGTGCAACTCTAAGTTTCTGGATCTCTCTTTTACTTAGGCTCAATGTTTCACATACATGTGGTTACGGGAAGTACACACAGGTTGAACACTTTGCACTTTAGGCATTTTCGAAGAAATTATTCAGGCGGCCAGAAGCACTCCAGCCTAGCTTTACTCTGCGAACAATTTCATCAAATATACATCCATCTATAGATACTTCTTGTTCCAGATAGATGTAGTTTTTCACCTGTTCGAGCTGAGTACCATTGATGAGGATCTCTTTTTGGCCCGCAAAGCAGTTGAACATGACTTTCATCTTTATTACATTTATTTTCAAACCTACTTTGTTGTTTACTTCAGCGAGTTACTGCATTCTGCTTTGGAGGCCTTCGGAGTCTTGCAAACTACTATTTATTGTTATCGGCAAAGCGTTGATGACTCACGTATTCTCCATTTATAGGGACCCGTGTCATTCCAGTCAAGTTGTCTAAATAAGTCTTCAAATGTAGCTGTAAATAGTTTAGGTGAGATTGTATCACCTTGTCGGACTCCTTTGCTGATAGGAAATTCGCGATGGTTTATGGAGATGTTGTTGCGCTACTGTATATATTATTGAAAATATTTATATAGCGCCCGGGGATTCCTTGATTTCTGAGTGCATCGAGTATTGAAAATTTCTTTATAGAATCGAACCCTATCTCATAGTCTATAAAACCCATGGATAGCGGTAGCTTGTATTCCTGTTACCGCTCTGATTTCTCTGATGACTTGAATATGGTCCATAATGCTGTATCCTCCTCTAAAGCTCGTTCTCCTGGCTGGTTCTCGTCTAGTACATATTGCAGACGGTTTGAGAGAATTTTATCTTAGTGGATTATTGGATTTGCATCCTTCTGCTTCTAAGGTAGGTATGGCATTTGCATCTTTATGCTATGCATATCTTGGACTAGGACTTTCATCTCTCTGCCACTAATAGATAAAGCCTTTAGCATGACGATTCCTAAAAAAACTCATTTTCCCCAAAAACGTAATTACATCCGTCTGCCTCTGAGGTACAGATATTATGCAGACAAACATTAATAACTCAATACAAATATGTACTTACCATATTAATTTTCATATTATCACACAATACACTTACCTATTAATAATTATGTATGTGCAAAAATATATATGTAGACAAATATAAGTGTAATAATATAATTGAATTTGAATAACAAAATATCTTAGTGCTAGAACACAGTGGTCGAGTTGGCGGCAGGCCGGCAGCGGCGTACGCAACTCAAACGTATAACCGTTTGCGAAATGTTCGTAGATAAAATTATCTTTTTTGGGCACTTGAAACAAGATTATACGTTTGAGTTTCATGCACCACTAGCTAAGCGTTCACTTTACCTATGTACTTAAAGTAGGCAATCAAAAATAAAATAGAAAGTTATATACATAAATCTTTACCTACTTAAAACCATGTTAAATCAATCAGTTTAAATCATAGTGAACACGAATATATAAAATGTTATTATGTACATGTGTTCTAATAATACTATTTAAATTTCAACCGTTTTAAAAATATTATACTTTTATTATACACTAAGTAGAAGTAAAATAAGTAAAACTAAAATAATTAAATAATCTACTTTATATTAGATACATACATGCACTTCATAAAGGCGAGTGATGATAAATCTCCACTGATGTTAATGACGTCAAGTATCTAGATAGACCATGGCTCCCAAAAGGGGGGGAGGGGCTGACATGCCTTTAGCCTCGGGGCCTGGACTTACGGGTGGCCCAGCGTGAGATATCGACCAGCCAAGTGAGATAAACACACATCACAAACATGCACCAATAGTAAAAAAATGTCGCCTGCGGCCATTAAAAAATATGTGGTTTTACCGTACTTTTAACAATTTTTGATTATTATCGAGATTTGACATGTCAATAATTGTAGATCATCACAAAACCTTAGGGGTAAGTAGGGGGCCCGCTTCGAGATGTGGGGGCCATGATCTAGGTACAGACGGAGGACCATCTTTTCTCACACCATGCGCATGAAAAAGATGGGGTATATTGTTTTTAACTGACCGGCTGACAAGTCTTGTCAATTTAACGACAGTTGCCAAAATTGGCATAATGGTTAGCTGCGCTAATAAAAAACCTATAAAATAAACTAAGTGTTCCGTTAAAATTTCCGGGTTTGCTAAATGTTCCATTGCAGAAAAGTTTGGGAAACCCTGCTCTAACGAATGGTCTGAGTGAATTGTTTGCATAATACCTCCATATACTCAAATTAAATAATTGATCAGTAAACTAATTCATCGCTGTTCTCTCCCGAACATTGATGTAATTCTATAGATACAAATAAAACAGAAAAATTTATTAGCCACAACTTTTGAAAGATAAATAATACTGCATTGATAATACTAACGAAAGTCGACTCAAGTACTTAAGATGGCGCTGAACTAACCTATTATAATACAAGGTACTATCTACCTACCCTCATTTCTCCGAAGGTGACAATGGCTGTGAAGAAGGAGTGAGATTTAAAATACGAGGGTGGGTCAATAAGTCCTTAGAAAAGCCGACAGATGGCGCGACTAGTACTGTAAGCGGTTTGTTTTCATGCAGCGGCACTACCGATTCAGTATGCTGCGAAGTTTCAATCAGATTGGTCGGGTTGTTGTTTTTTATTTTCGTACATTTAAAAAAAAAATTTGCTTGTTTACAAAATGGAGAAAATTGAGTTTAGAGCTGTTATTAAACATTTTAATATAAAAGGGTTAACAGCAAAGGAAATAAAAAATGAGTTGGATTTAGTTCACGGCATATCTGCTCCTTCACTTGCAACTATTTATAACTGGTTAAATGAATTTAAACGTGGTCGTACATCAACAAAGGATGAACCACGCTCAGGACGTCCTGTAGAGGTGACTACACCAGAAATGATCAATAAAATCCACGATATGGTGTTAAGTGACCGAAGATTAAAGTTGAGTGAGATAATTGAGGTTACAGGGATCTCAAAAGGTAGCGTCATTTCTATTTTACATGACAAATTGGGCATGAAAAAAGTTTCTGCAAGATGGGTGTTGCGTTTGCTCACAGTCGACAATAAACGCAATAGGGTGGTGGCCTCTAAAGCCCTGTTGTCGCTCATGCAACGCAATCCGGATGAATTTTTTCGTCGCTTTGTGACTGTAGATGAAACATGGATACACCACTATACTCCCGAGACGAAAGAACAGTCAAAGCAGTGGATTGCGAAAGGCGAACCATGTCCAAAGAAGGCGAATACCGTAAAATCAGCTGGTAAGGTTATGGCTACTGTATTTTGGGATGCACGTGGAATTATTTTCGTTGACTATTTGGAAAAAGGAAAAACAATAACAGGGGATTATTATGCATCTTTATTGGACCAGCTAAAAAACGAAATTGAAGAAAAACGGCCTCATTTAAACAGGAAAAAAATCCTCTTTCATCAGGACAATGCCCGTGTTCACACATGTTTACGATCAATGGCTAAAATTGAAGAATTGAAGTTCGAATTGGTCGACCACCCACCGTATTCGCCAGATTTAGCCCCCAGTGACTTTTTCCTTTTCCCAAACTTAAAAAAATGGCTAAGTGGACAACGTTTTTTTTCAAATGAAGAAGTCATAGATCGGACAAATGCTTATTTTGAGGACCTTCCGAAAACTTATTTTTCTGACGGTTTAAAAAAAATTGAGAAACGTCTAACCAAGTGTATTGAGCTCCAAGGAGATTATGTTGAGAAATAAAAAAAAATACAAAAATAAAAACTGTTTTAATGCTTTTTTCTAAGGAATTATTGACCCACCCTCGTAGCATGGCCAATTTGCATACAACAAAAAGGACAGTCAAATTTAAGCAGATTTGCTACTCTAAAGACCAGATGCAAAACAGCTGATCAAGCATATTGGCATACGTAATGAATAAGGTATTATGACATTTTATAATGTAAATAAATTTCACCACATACAAAATTTATTTATATTAATATTATAAATAATATATATATTATTATACTATTAAGATTTAAACCGGTTTTCGGTTTCAACCGGTTTGGAAGGAACAGATACAACCGAATAATCATCAATGAAAGATGTAGGTGAAAAAAAAACACTTTTTCCGGAACGCCCACAGCTCTTCAAATATTCTCGTAGTAATTTTCGTCATGGCTTTTCATTACAATGAGTCAATTTGTGTTTTTTCATAGTACCAGATTGTTTGCATGAGTAATTACATTTATCACACTAGAATGAGTATTTTTATGTGCTTTCAAGGTACTAGCCTGTTTGCATGAATAATCACATTCATTACACCTATATGGCTTCACACTAGAGTGAGTCATTTTGTGTGATTTCATTTGACCAGACGTTTTGCATGAATGATTGCAAATTTCACATAGAAATGGCCTTACACCAGAATGACTCATTTTGTGGTTTTTCAAGGCACTAGCCTGTATGCTGGAGTAATGACATTCTTCACATTTAAAAGGCTTTTCACCAGAATGCGTCATTTTGTGCCTTTTCAAGCTAGAAAGCTGTGTGCATGAGTATTTGCATTTATTACATTTAAATGGCTTTTCACCAGAATGCGTCAATTTGTGCATTTTCAAGCTATAACGCTTTGTGCATGAGTATTTGCATTTATTACATTTAAATGGCTTTTCACCAGAATGAGTCATTTTGTGTATTTTCATGTGAGCCAACTGTTTGCATGAGTATTTGCACTCATCGCACTTAAAAGGATTTTCATTAGAATGAGTCATTTTGTGGCTTTTCATGTGACTAGACGTTACGCATGAGTAATTACAGTTATCACACTTAAATGGCTTTAGATCAGAATGAGTCATTGTGTGTATTTTCATGCTACCAGACTGTTTGCATGAGTAATTACATTCAGCACACTTGAATGGCTTTACACCAGAATGAGTCATTTTGTGTATTTTCATGTGAGCCAACTGTTTACATGAGTATTTGCACTCATCGCACTTAATAGGTTTTTCATTAGAATGAGTCATTTTGTGGCTTCTCATGCGACTAGACGTTACGCATGAGTAATTACAGTTATCACACTTAATAGAATTTTCACCAGAGTGAGACATTTTGTGCAATTTCATGTTACTAGATGTTATACATGAGTAGGTACATTCATCACACTTAAATGGCTTTTCACCAGTATGAGTCATTTTGTGTATTTTCATATGAGCCAAATGTTTGCAAGAGTATTTGCACTCATCACACTTAAATGGCTTTTCATCAGAGTGAGTCATTTTTTGTGATTTTACGTGACCAGAGCGAATGCTGGAGAAATTGGCCTCATCACATTTGAATAGACTTGCAACGGAATTAGTCGTTTTCGCCATTGTGTGTTTATGAATCGTTTTGTGAAGCAACATTATGTCGAACGATGCAAAAAAATCAAAACAGATATTGCACACAAAATTTTCTTTATAAACCTGCCTTTTTTCTAATTTTATAGCAGCCACTAATAGTTCTGGGTTTCCCACATTCGATGGACATATATCAAGTTGAGCAGTGTGAACGTCCGCTACATCCGCAAACCTTTTAATACATTCCTCGAGTTCTTTTTTAATGACTTGTTCGTCTATCTGTAAGTCTGGGTAAGTATCTTGTATATCAGTCTTCTCCTCTGACGATTTGACACTCGCAAAGTTAGCCGGGACGGTGCTTCCACCGCTTATCTAAAATAATATTTAGAAGAACTTATAAATAAATTATGTGATTTTGAAATGACAATAATAAATCATGGTCATAAGTAAAATAGCCAATTAGAATAATTAAGGCACCTAGACACAGTTAACCTCAAATACAATCTGGGTGATAATATTATTGTGAAGTGTATTCGATACCATTTATTACCTATATACAGCTAATCATAATACAATGATTTATGCCTTTAAGATTCAGTGATTACAGCCATATAAGTTAAAGAATAATATGTACAAAATTTCAGTCCTATGCGACATTTCGCATTTCGGAAATACGCGGTTATAACTCGCAGTTCTGTGAATACGACGAATATGTGAAATATTCATCAGAATCACCACCGCCTTGCGCAGTAAAGAAATTTACAGGGTTTTTTCAAGGTGGTTTCATAGACCCCTACCGAAATTAAATTAGCAATACCCGATGCTGGTAAGCGAATTGTCTTCATTGAGACATTTTTCTCAGCCGACACAAATTTCTTGAATCGACACAAAGAAACCTCTATACACGAGATTTACATGAAGGCATATAGATAAAAACCAAATACAGACAGAGAGATGTTATTAGTAAGTTATAACCCAACCATAGACAGAGAAACTTAGATAAGTAAAATAGTAAATACCATTCTCAATCTTCAGGCACTATTCGCACTCCACCAATGGTAAAGACATATTGACAACACATAAATAATACAATAAAATAACGTAAAACATTATTACTAGGTAAAGAAGCAAGTATAAAAAATATTGTGAATCTGAATTGTTTTAAAAAACGATAGTCATAAACGAAGAAAAAAGAAGGTACCTAAAGTGTTGGGAATTTAATAAAGTAAGCTATGCTTATACACAGTGGCGGCTCCTGGATAAGATGGGTAAACGAATTCGATTATTTTTATTCAAATATCGTAATGTAGGCATTGGCGCACTTTTTTCCGGTGAAAAAACCATAATTTTGGTACAATTTAATACGTATAATATCTTTTGATAGCGGGGTACGCCACTGACGGCCATTTCATAGATAATGTGATATTCCAAATTTGATTTTTTTAAAATACTTTGTGGCTGTTCACCCACTATTTTTGTTATTGTATAATTACCTAGGCTACTAATTTCCATACTTAAAAAGTTGCCATCGCAAACAATGAAAGAAATTAATACGAATTGTTATAGTTATCAAAATGTGTGATATTGTATAATATCTACCTATTTTTTTCGTCCCTATCATCATCAATCTTGACCTATACACTGCTGGATGAAGGCCTCTTCAGCCTTTTTCTACTCCTTACTTACACATGAATTGTTATATTTATCAAAATCAGTGATATAATATTATTATCTACCTATCTATATATAATGCCATTATTATCACGAGCCTCAATAAATCCACTGCTGGATGAAGGCCTCTCTACGTTGATTGTATTCTTGACAGTATTTAATTTCTAATGTTATTTATCCACATATTCATATCGTCATCATAATCATCATCATCATCATCATCAACTAGGATAAATCCACTACTGGATGAAGGGTTCCGCAACCTGATTCTACTACTATCGGTTTAACGAATTTGTGATATTATACCTATTTCTATCATTCTTATATCATCGACCTGAACCAATCCACTGCTGGATAATGGCCTCCTAGCCCGGTTCTACTCCTTTCTGTCATATGAATTGCTGTATTTATCAAAATCGGTGATATTATATTTAAAAACATATTCATATCGTCATCATCATCATCAACCAGGATCCATCCACTGCTTAATAAAGACCTCCCTAGCCTGATTCTACTCCTTTTGTCATATGAATGTATGTATTTATCAAAATCTGTGATATTATATGTATCTACACATTCATATCGTCATCATCATCATCATCATTATCATATACCTGAACCAATCCACTGCTTAATAAAGACCCCCTTAGCCTAATTCTCCTCCTTTCTGTCATATGAATTTCTGTATTTATCAAAATCGGTGATATTATATTTATCTACATATTCATATCGTCATCATCATCGACCTGAACCAATCCACTGCTTAATAAAGACCTCCCTAACCAGATTCTACTCCTTTCTGTCATATGAATTTCTGTATTTATCAAAATCGGTGATATTATATTTATTTACATATTCATATCGTCATCATCATCATCATTGACCTGAACCAATCCACTACTTAAAGACCTCCTTAGCCTGATTCTACTCCTTTCTGTCATATGCATTGCTGTATTTATCAAAATCGGTGATATTATATTTATCTACATATCCATATGGTCATTATCATTATCATCATCATTGACCTGAACCAATCCACTGCTTAATAAAGACCTCCCTAGCCAGATTCTACTCCTTTCTGTCATATGAATTGCTGTATTTATCAAAATCGGTGATATTATATTTATCTACATATTCATATCGTCATCATCATCATCATCGACCTAAACCAATCCACTGCTTAATAAAGACCTCCCTAGCTTTTATTCTACTCCTTTCTGTCATATGAATTGCTGTATTTATCAAAATCGGTGATATTATATTTATTTACATATTCATATCGTCATTATCATCATTATCATCATCATCATCATCGACCTGAAACAATCCACTGCTTAATAAAGACCTCGCTAGCCTGATTCTACTCTTTTCTGTCATATGAATTTCTGTATTTATCAAAATCGGTGATATTATATTTATTTACATATTCATATCGTCATCTTCATCATCATCGACCTAAACCAATCCACTACTTAAAGACCTCCTTAGCATGATTCTACTCCTTTCTGTGATATGAATTTCTGTATTTATCAAAATCGGTGATATTACATTTATCTACATATTCATATCGTCATCATCATCAACCAGGATCAATTCACTGCTGGATGAAGAGTTCCGCAACCTGATTCTACTACTATAGTATACCTATTTCTATCGTCCTTATCATCATTGACCTGAACCCATCTATTGCTGGATAAAGGCCTTCCATGCCTGATTCTACTCCTTTCTGTCATTTGAATTGCTGTATTTATCAAAATCGGTGATAATAATATATTATATCTATTTATATTTCCATTATCATTATGAACCTGAATCAATCCACCGGTGGATGAAGGCCTCTCTAAGTTGTTTGAATTTCTGTCGGTCATATGAATTACTATATTTATCAAAATTGCTGATATTATATTTTCCCATTCATAATATCGTCATTATCATCATCAACCAAGATTAATCCACTGCTGGATGAAGGTTATCCCAACCTAATTCTACTCTTCTTGGTCATATAAACTGCTGATTCCACATCTTTAGGTCTTATAAATTCCTATTCTTATCAGATATAATATGTATTACTTCATAATTTATCAACATTTGTCTCGATATGAATGTCCCGCACCGGGAAACTATATTGTTTAAGGTTAATTTTTAAAACAAAATATGATTTTTAAAATATTATTCTGTGGCTCCAAGCATTTATTTTTTATAGACAATGAAACAAAATAATGTTTAAATTTATTTTTTATGCTGCTAACCTTTTTCTATTATGTAAATGGGACCCGAAAGAGATTAATATTCGCGTTATATTGGATCGCTATTTATGATAATCACGATTGAGATGTATAACTATTTATCATATTTAAATGCACATACCTACACATATATTGTATTAAAATTAAAATGACAGTGGTAGCAATCGGCGATTGCCAGCTGTTTTGCTAGGCTTAGCAGCCTGAAATGGTGTCAGATGATATTGAAAAGGCCAGACTCCAGAATAGACTACGCACATGACTCCAAATTTGTATTTGCAGTGACGACATGCATATCGTAAAACTGACAAATCAGATAAATTTTCAATTGTCTGACGTGAATGAAAATCCATCCCGAAGGGAAAACTATGGCGCCGTCTATACACACTTTACAATTATTATATTAAAATCCAACACCAAGTCACTATGATGAAAAGCTGTCTGCAAGACCTAGCGAGACAGACTGGCGAGAGCCAGCTGGCTCAGCTAGTCTCCTATATATTATTATCCTAAGAGATTTTGGAAAATACGTCAACTTTTTTATTTAAATACCACTTTGTTGATTATTAAAGGAATTCACTTCAATTTTTGGAGTCCCGAATCGACTTCCATTTGAATCGGGCATAATCTAAAAAAACTCGACACAATCACAGATAAAATCATTTTTAAATCGCGTTTCACATCCGTCACCATACATTTTCGCTACTTTACTGTCTATCTACCGCAAATTGATTATAATGTCGCTTAATACTTTCTATTTAATCGAAATTCCAGAAATCAGAATTAATATTCCACAAATTTATTCAAATCTGTAAGTAGCACATTGGCGCACTATTGAGTTTTAACTAGAAATAAATACATCTTTCCTCACTGATTACTACGAAAATATAATCTAAAACCATGTCACTGCTTTTTATCTGTCAAACTAATGGACTAATTATTGTCATTTGTTTTCTTTCGCTTATTTAGTTTACGTGTCAGAATATTTTCAAATTTGGAATTTGTGAAAATCCTAGAAAACATCGAACAGTAATGTGACATTTTAAATAGCATAGACATTTCTTGCAATATTATATGTATATTCATTGCCAATAATAATAATGGAGAATTTTAATATTACTATCGATGAATAATAATTTCAGATACCTTGATTATCCTGATATAGTATGTAATAGTATTATTATTACATTAAGGTAGGTAGGTAAATGAAATTAATGTGACGTTTATTCCAAATAATAATTAAATCGTGATGTTATTAATAATATTTAAATTGTAATAGTGTTTCTTCTTATTAATATTGTAAAAAATGACATTACGTATCATTTATTCTTTATCACCTGTAACATCGCTTATATCTTATCGCTTATTGGCAAATAATATTCTAATAGTAAATTTTTACTATTTTACACTATAATTAGGTAGGTTCCATAAGTAAGTAGCTACTACTTTTCCATTTTTGTACGTGATAAAAATAATATCATTTTTATTTCCTCGCCCAGATAATTTGTTAAATAATAAATTAAGCATGTTGGAATTTATTCAGTAGTATTATAAAAAACCTACTAATTTTAAAATAAAATAGCATTTTTGCTCCTAAGCAAAGCATATGTACACACCCCTTCAGAGTGGTAATAATTATGAGTAACAAAAGATTTAGTACGAGAGATAGTTTTAACATTTTTTCAATCTAATGGGATCTTCCCTCATTCAATAAATAGAACGTATTGTAACAACGCAATAATCTAAATGTATGAAAAATTAGACTATCCTGCTATGGCGATGGGTGGAAGTAGGGTGGATCCACCATAGATATTGCAGACTAAGCTTTGTCAGTTATACGTATTTGTTTACATTTAAATAATACTACACTTTACAGATGGTATTGGTTAGTTTTTAAATTTCAATTATACCCTGGGAAAACCAAGCCATAATATGCATCTGTCTATGAAATATTTAAAATTATGCCATTAAATCATACATCATTTTGGATATTTACTCATTCGCCGCGCAGTATTTAATTAATATTTAATTACCACATTTAAATACCATTCTAATTATATCCAATGCGGACACAACATAATATATTGTGCTGTTAGTCATATTAAACTAACAAAGTTGCCATTGCAAACAATGAAAGAAATTAATTGTTATAGTAATCAAAATTTGTGATATAGTATAATACCTACATAATTTTATCATCCTTATCATCATCAATCTGGACCTATCCACTGCTAGATGAAAGCTTTCTCAGCCTTATTCTACCCCATGAATTGTGATATTTATCAAAATCAATGATATTATATTATCTACCTATCTATATAATATAATGCGTTATTATCACGAGCCTCAATAAATCCACTGCTGGATGTAGGCCTCTTTACGTTGATTGTATTCTTGACAGTCTTGAATGTCTATTAAAAATGATAATGTTATTTATCTACATATTCATATCGTCATAATCATCATCAATCCACTGCTGGATGAAGGGTTCCGTAACGAAATTCTACTACTATCGGTTGAACAAATTTGTGATATTATACCTATTTTTATCATCCTAATCATCATCGACCTGAGCTAATCCACTGCTGGATAAAGGCCTCCCTAGCCTGATTCTATTCCTTTCTGTCATTTGAATTGCTGTATTTATCAAGATCGGTGATATTATATTTATCTACATATTCATATCGTCATCATCATCATCAACCAGGATCAATCAACTGCTGGATGAAGGGTTCCGCAACCTGATTCTACTACTATCGGTCTAACGAATTTGTGATATTATACCTATTTCTGTCGTCCTTATCATCGACCTGAACCCATCCACTGCTGGATAAAGGCCTCCCTAGCCTGATTCTACTCCTTTCTGTCATTTGAATTGCTGTATTTATAAAAATCGGTGATATTAAATTGTATCTATTTATATTGCCTATGAGCCTGAATCAATTCACTGGTGGGAGAAGGCCTCTTTAAGTTGTTTGCATTTCTGTCGGTTATATAAATTGCTATATTTATCAAAATAACTGATATTATATGTACCCATTCAAAATATCGTCATTATCATTATCAACCAAGATCAATCCACTGCTGGATGAAGGTTACACCAACATAATTCTACCCTTCTTGGTCATGTAAACTGCTATATTTTTTTTTAATTTGTGATTTTATATACCTATCCATTTATATCGTCATTATCGTCATCAACCCGTATCAATCCACTGCTGGATGAAGGCCTCTTTAAGCTGATTCCACGTCTTTAGGTCTTATAAATTCCTATTCTTATCAGAATTGGTCTAGAATAGACTCAGATATAATATGTATTGCTTTATTATTTATCAACATTTTTCAAGATATGAATGTCCCACACCGGGAAACTATATTGTTTAAGGTTAATTTTTAAATCAAAATATGATTTTAAAATATTATTCTATGGCTGCAAGCATTTATTTTTTATAGACAATGAAACAAAATAATGTTTAAATTTATTTTTTATGCTGCTAACCTTTTTCTAATATGTAAATGGGACCCGAAAGAGATTAATATTCGCGTTATATTGGATCGCTATTTATGATAATCACAGAGATGTATATTTATTTATCATATTTAAATGCACATACCTACACATATATTGTATTAAAATTAAAATTTCAGTGGTAGCAATCGGTGATTGCCAGCTGTTCTGCTAGGCATAGATAGCAGCCTGAAATGGTGTCAGACGATATTGTGAAGGCCAGACTCCAGAATGGACTATGCATATGACTTCAAATTTGTATTGGCAGTGACGACATGCAAATCGTAAAACTGACAAATCAGAGAAATGTCAAACTGTCTGACGTGAATGAAAATCCATCCCGAAGGGAAAACTTTGGCGCCATCTATACATACTTTACAATTATATTAAAATCCAACACCATTTCATTATGACAAAAGGCTGTCTGCAAGACCTAGCGAGACAGACTGGCGAGAGCCAGCTGGCTCAGCTAGTATGCATAAATCACGCCCAAGGTGACCGCGCCGCTTAAGCGATGGACTATCACGCCGTGGGTCCCAGGTTCGAATCCTGGGTGTGGCAAACACACATATTGTTTTTCAATTTTTATGTGAGCTGTGGCTGACATCCATTTCTCGTAAAAAACCAAATCTGTTTATACAAACCTCTAATCTGTGGAGGCCCATATGATTCTATAAATATCGGATTTGGTCGGAATATATATATAAATTTAATATCAAATTTTTCTCAATTTTCTTGGGGGTGCTGCAGTCCGCAGTGCAGATGGACAAGCCGCCACTGGTACATAAGTTGGCAGTTCATTCCACCTGACAACATTCTTGGATGTGGCTATTCTGATAGAAATTGTCGTTTTCAAAGATGTAAATTAAGATTTTCAAAATCTTCTTTCCGATACCCGACGTCATAGGTAGGTACCTACTTATTTATATTACTTATGATAAATCAACACAAATATATTTATAAGGTAAGACGAGAACAATATAATTATTCAAAACACATCTGTTGACTCGAAATTACAATGTGACGTTAATGAAGACAATAGCATACGAGGAAGGCGATGTGACATGGTGAAAGTCCTGCGCATAAACACCCATAGCAATAAAATGTCTTGCAGGAGAGAGCAAGTGACGTCCTAACTACTGACTCCTGCGGGAGGACCCAGGCAATCATATAAGTGGATAAGCGAGAGATATGTACAGCCGAATAATCATGAATGAACGATGTAGGTAATGTAAAATCACTTATGCCGGAACGTCCATGGCTCAACAAGGACTGTTGGTGTCTATGCTAAAATCGAAGACATTAAACCAAGCTGTAGTAATATCACCGTTTACAGATAAACAATAAACATGTACATTTCTGTATAAGCACTCTTCAATAATGTTCTCATAGTAATATTCAGAAGAAGTTATAATACAATTGTCATCCACAGCGAACAGATGCTCGGTGGGTCTTATTTAAGAAGTTATTATGACGTATTGTGGTTACTAGAAATTAAGCGAAAACGATTGAACCTATTTCAGTGTTTGAAAGCTTGAATGAAATAACTAATAATAATTTTCTAGTCGTAAGAAAGGTGAAATATTAAATGTCTTACAAAAAGGTTTTGCGAGCAAGCTGACCGACAATGGTGCCCCCAGATTGGGGCTAGTGTCTCACTAAAACACTTGGCGTCTGTGTATTAATGACTATAGTTATAGTAGAACGAGACGAGACGAATTGTTTTGAATCTGTCATTTCGTCAAAATAACTTTAGTTTTAAAATCTAACCTCAAAAGTGCGACTGTCATCTTCGGCGTCCTCTTTCTTTATCGCTTGACAGTTTGAATGAATTATTGCCGCATCAGACAACTGCTCGTTTTCTGCATCAGATTCAATTTCAACAGGTTCTCGTTTCACTTCCATTTTTGTTTAATTGTTAATGCATTGATTAAAATTATACAAGAGCATCGGCGTACTCATGGCGTGGTTCTACCATAGACAAAAAATTATGCCGATGCTATTGCCAATAGACGAATATACTTTGTATTGTCATTATACATGATCATAAGACAATAACATGACCCCAAATAATATTATTTAAAATAAAACGCTGTACTATGTCGAACCTTTTCTACATTATTCATTAATATTTGAAAAGTATATGTATTAATGTTATTTCTTGGTGAATTACTAATAATTGTCAATATTAAAGGTTTTGCAAACTCAACCCATCTCTTTGGCGAACAATTCTTTCCTGCGGGGCGGGAGGTTACGTTCTGGACATAAGTGGAGACTTTGAAGTCATCTTTGGTTTAGGATTATTAACAATGACAATAAGAAATTAATGTTTTTTCTTATAGGTAAATAATTACCTGAAATCATTCAATTTCATGTGTTAATTCTTTTTTCACTACCTATAGGTATATTTCGCTGACTGTATCGAAAAAGACTGGAGAAAGATGGGGAGGGCTGGAGACTGGAGAGGAGTAACAAGGGAAAGGACTGTGTGGAGGACAATAATTGTAGAGGAGGCCAAATCCCGCCCCGGGAGGTAGTGCCGAGAAAGAGATATATTTCGTATGACTGAGATTTTTCCCAGCGGAGTTGATAATAAATACTTGTCAGTTCTAATCTTTAACATATAGCCTATAAATGAATGTCAGAAGATCAAAGTAGGTACCTAGGTACCTAATATGTTTTTGCATTATTTTGTGTATGCGTTAATATTCGTACACATATTATATATAATTTCCAGCCCTGGGTGATCTGTTGGTAGGTAGGTACTTATTATTATCATACCGATGGAATCTTGAATGAGGATGCTCGGTATTTCTTCGTTATGGATTAAGAGTGGAAAGATACCGATTATATACGCCCTAGACATGGTTCTTTTCTACCTAGTAAAAGTAAATAAAACACACTAATTGAAATTTTACATCTCCGAAAGGAGCTGGATTTATTAATATGAACAAGAAAAAATTGGAACAGTTATAATTAACTATGCTATTACAATGAATATATTTTAGCCACTTGCTCATCCGATTAGGTCCATACTCCGACATTGAAAAACAATGTGTATTCGTCAGACTGAGGGTTCGAATTTGGGACGCACGACAGTATAGGTACGCTGATGCGTCAGCCACTCGGCGATAGTGGGTGTAAATTATTTACAAGGCATGGAAGCTTCGGTTTGTTTAGTTTAGACCAGGGGGCGGGCAAACTTATTGGATGGGGGGCCAAATTCAAGAATTCAAAATGAGCGGCGGGCCGCAAATAAAATACCATTTTTAGATATACACTATTTATTATCACGAAAAATAAACATTACAAAAAAATTAATGAGAAGAATGAAACTGCCGTACATTTTTTAACAATTTTTTTAAAATTCAGGTGTTAATTTTGTAGTTGATATTCTCAAAACTAAATTGGACTGTAAATGGGCATCGGAGATAGGTACTTGATCGTAAAGAATTTTTATTGAGGTTCATGATCGAAAATGTTTATTCACATAATATATAGGTTGATCCAAAAATAACGAACATGTTCCTTGCATAATCTTTATGTTGGTCGAATTTGTCTGAATTAAGGGCATTGTAAAATTTGGAGATTTCTTTACGACGGTGCAATTCTCTTAAATCAGTGTCACACTGCAGATCAATAATCTCAAGTTGTAGCTCTGTCGGTACACTATCAATATCTATTGAAAATGGATCGCATACTATTGCTAAACTTGTCTCAATATATGTTATCAACATATTCTTCAAATTTATATTCTGGTATATTCAGCAACTTCAAAGTTGGAAAGTGGTCCACGTTGTTATTCGATATTTGTCAAAGGAATAAATTGAGTTTAAATTGAAATCCATTCAAACTTTTTACCATATCATGGGCATGTATTTTTTTTTCGTTGCAACGCGAAGTTAAAAGTAATTAAATGTGTCACGATGTTCGACGTAGAAAATAGTGGTTACATATTGCTATATATCAAATTGAAGTATAGTTAGAATGATAATAGAAAAGAGTTTAAAAATTGTAATGAACAATAGTTAAACATGAAGTGCCAATTAGTTTAATCGATAGAACATGAAATAAAATACTATTTAATCTCAAGACGTATAAATTCGGCTTCCTGCCAACTTAACCTTCTGCAAGGAATGTTTATATCATTATCTACCTCAAATAAACTGTCATTAGTAATCTCGTTTGAAATATGAAATTATTAATTTGGGCGCCTAAAGAAGTGTATATTTTACAAATAAAATTAGCAATGAAAAATAAGAACATACCGTAGTATGTTAAAAGAGTTATTTAATTACACACAACAAAATTACGTAAGTATAACAAGCGTACAACATTGAAATTTATAATTGATACAAAAAAATTTAATTTTAATATAACATTGAGAATATCTTTGATTGGTACGGTGAGAGTTTTTAAATGGTACTTAGCTTTTATTTTTAATTTGATGACTGCAATTTCCGTTTGGCTGGATTTGTTGTTCGCCTTCCCGTCCGAAAGAGGGAAACGTCATTATGGCGTTGAAACTTTTACTATACGTTAACCGGGTCACGTCCGTTCTGTATTGATTCTAATCTCGGAGTGACGGACTCTTGAGGCGGAATTAGTTTGTTTGTTATTTCCCCTTCCATGTGACAGATTGTTGCGTCAGCTTCCAAAAGCGGGAAGATTCCTCATTGGTCGGTTTGTAACGGTTTATTGTTTTAAGGATATTTAATTTGTTAACGGTATTTATTTAGTTTGCGTTTAAGATGTAGACATGTCACATGAAATGTAACATGACAATAGTGTGAGACGAGACGCAAGGAAGACGTACTGAGATAATACATTTACGAAACAACAAATTCTTCAAATTTTAATATATTGTCAATATTTTTTAAAAAATTATAAAAAAGGTATTCGTAATCAGAAGAACAATTAATGATGGCGGGCCACAAAAAAATACCCGACGGGCCGCAGTTGAAGGCAGCGCACGTGACGTGTCGGAGGTATTTTGGTAATTTCTATACAATCGACTCGACTTTCTGCTTTGGGGGTGAAAATATAACTGATTTTTCAAAGAGCGTCTCGCTCTTAGGGGAGTGAGATATCGGGGAGAAGGGCAGGGAGGGTATTTGACCAATTTCGGAATTATTAACGGTAAACTTGGCTCGCACCGAGGTATTTGTTTGGTGCGTCTTCAAGGTCGGATGTGCCTTAATGGTTATTTTTCACTAAAAAATACAGAAAACGCAGATTTTGATATATTATTATTAGCACAAAAACATTGGGAACAATATAAATGGTTATAAAGCACTGTCTGTGAACGTTTCTATTAAACTGAATATTATTTTTGGTCAGTCACTTGCTCAATCTGTTAGGTCTATACTCTGACTCCAAACAGACATTGAAAAACCATATTTAAAAAATATATTAGCCAGATCGAAGATTTGCACTTGGGATCCACCACATTACAAGCCGAAACGTCAGCTGATAGGCTATAGTGGATGTGGAGTATTATTACTAGAGTTGTAACGGTTTCTTAAAGGATAGTAATTTTCATTCTCAATATTACACATTATTTGATAGGTAGATATAATTCTTATTGCGAGTATGTCATCAATATTGAATAACTAAACGAGAATCAGTTTTACATGCTTCGGCCTCACGCTAGAAGCAGGGTTTTTGCCACCTATTTAGATTCAGGATCTTTTTATACTATCGAATTTATTTAATATAATAATATTTAAAATAATATTCAAAGCGTACAAGTAAATTTGCAGCTTTCTCCTCGTTTCAGTTGGCCATGGTGTATTTCAGCGAAGGGGATGAGGGTCAGTCTACCACATATTAGACAGGGACAGACCGCCCTTAAATCGTCCAATTGATTAATTTAATAATCCAAATGCATGAGTAATTGCTAAAATCATACTTGAATGGCGTTTTACGAGAATCGTTATTTTTCATGATTTCAAAGTCAAACATAAATGGATTTTCTCCAGAATTATGTCATTTTGTGTTTTTTAATGGAACTAGACGATTTGTTTCACATTCAAATGGCGATTCGCCAAATCGAGTCATTTTGTGTCTTTTCATGTAGACTGTTTACATTAATAATTTAATCTCTTACACTTAAATGGCTTTAAACCAGAATGAGTCATTTTGTAAATTTACATGTTACCGGACGTTATGCATGAGAAATTACAATCACCACACTTTAATGGCTTTTCACTAGAATTAGTCAGTTTGTGTCTTGTCATGTTACCAGACTGTTTGCCTGAATAATTGAATTTCTTACATTTAAATGGCATTTCAGCAGAATGAGTTATTTCATGTATTTTTATAGTACTCTATTTGCATGAGTAATTGCTTTTTTCAAACTTATATGGCTTTTCACAAGAATAAGACATTTTGTGCAATTTCATATTATTAGACGTTTTACATAAGAAATAACATTTATTACACGTTAATGGCTTTCACCAGATGAGTCATTTTGTGTGTTATAAGGTGAGTAGAGCGACAGAATGACTTATTACATATATCACATTTGAATGGTTTTTCACCAGAATGTTTCATATTGTGTATTTTCATGTTAGTTGATTGTATGCACGAGTAATTGCAATAACGACACTTGAGTGGCTTTTCGCCAGAATGAGTCATTTTGTGTAATTTCATTTTACTAGAGGTTGTGCATGAGTAATTACACATATCACACTTGAATGGTTTTTCACCGGAATGAGTCATTTTGTGTATTTTCAGGTAACTAGACCTTATGCATGAGTATTTGCATTCACCACACTTGAGTGGCTTTTCACCAGAATGAGACATATTGTGCAATTTCATGGTACTAGAATGTATGCACGAGTAATTGCAATCACGACACTTGAGTGGCTTTTCGCCAGAATGATTCGTTTTGTGTGATTTCATTTTACTAGAGGTTGTGCATGAGTAATTACACATATCACACTTGAATGGTTTTTCACCGGAATGAGTCATTTTGTGTATTTTCATGTTAGTTGATAGTATGCACGAGTAATTACAAATATCACACTTCACTGGTTTATCACCAGAATGGATCATTCTGTGAATTTTCATTTTACTAGAATGTTTGCATGAGTAATTGCATGTCTCACACTTAAAAAACTTTTTAGCAGAACGAGTACTTTTTTGTGATTTTAGGTGACCAGAGCGTATGCAGGAGGAAATGAGGTCATCACATTTAAACAGACTTGCAACGGAATTAGTCGTTTTCGCCATTGTGTTTTTATGAATCGCTTTGTGAAGCAACATTAGGTCGAACGATGCAAAAAAATCAAAACAGATATTGCACACAAAATTTTCTTTATAAAACTGTCCTTTTTCCAATTTTATAACAGCCACTAATAGTTCTGGGTTTCCCACATTCGATGGACATCCATCAAGTTGAGCAGTGTGAACGTCAGCTACATCTGCAAACCTTTTAATATATTCCTCGAGTTCTTTTTTAATGACCTGTTCGTCTATCTGTAGGTCTGTGGAAGTACCTTGTACATCGGTTATCTTCTCTGATGATTTGACACTCGCAATGTTAGCCGGGACGGTGCTCTCACCGCTAATCTAAAAACAATAACAAATTATAAGATTTTCAAATGAAAAATCATTAGTAAAAGAGCTTTTCAGAATCAGTGTATAGACCTACAAACTTTTCTCAGAAATTGATGGGGGATCCACTGTCGAAAACTACCCAATCAAGACTCGCAACTGGACAGAATCTGACATTCGAATGACTGAATTCAAATATTCCATTTGGCAGTTCGTAGTTCCAGTTTTCACCGTTCTTTAGATAAGTTTGTAGGACCGTACCTAGACACAACTAAACTTAAACACGATCGGTGTAATAAAAAGATTCAAAATCAATCCAGGGTTTGTAGTCATATAGGATAAACGAAAAAGCGCGGTTATATCTCGCAGTTCTCAGCTCCAACTGAATACGACGAATATATTAAATATTCGCCAGAATCACCACCGCCTTGCGCTACAAAGAATATTCCAGGGTTTTACAACCCTGGCCGGATTTAAATTAGCAATGCCTGATGCGGATAGGCGACTTGTCTTTACTGAGGCATTTTTCTCTTTGATGATAATATACACAGACAAAGAAACTTAGATAATAGTAAATGCTATTCTCCATCTTCAGACTATGCGTACTCCACCGACGGTTAATGCATATTGACCAAACATTAATTATACAATAAAATAACTTAAAAACATTATTACTAGGTTCAGGAGCGAGTACAAAAAATAATGTTGAAAATTTAAAATTGTAAATTAAGTATTTCAAGATCGTTTTTCCAACCCCCGACGCCATATGTATTTACAGTAATTTACCACATGATAAATCAAGACAAATATAAGTAAGAATATAAGGTAAGAAAGGGACAAAATAATTATTCAAAACACACCTGCTGACTGTTGAAGTTTCAATGCGAAGTCAATTAAGACAATAGCATACGAGGAAGGGGATGAGATGAATGAACGATGTAGGCGACGTAAACGCCTACGGCTCAATCGAGACTGTGGTTGCCTATAGTTAAATCGAAGGCAGTGGTCATACGACAACGGTTCTTTTAAACAATAAAGTATATCAGAGCTTATTACTTTATCGTTTATTTAAAATAGGTGACTTTTATCCTTTCATGAACAACCGGTTATAGAGGGTGAATCATTCTGTATAATGTCCTTATTCCCTTCATTGGATAATTGAATTGAGGTTGATTCTATGTCCGTTACATTACCCTTTATGTTGTGCCGGATTTAATATAACAAAAATGAAACAATAAATTCGTCATAAGATTTTAAAGGTGGCTTCCAACATAGAATAAATTAATAATTTAATATATATAATATAAAATTTTGTTTGATCGCATGATCTGAAGCCGTCAGAATATAAAGGCGCATTTCCACGAGTCACTGCGGATGATCATCCGCGGGGAATTGCATTCAGACATTCACTTTTTGTTTACGTGTCACCGAAAGTGAAATACTCAATTCATTGCAAAATGGCATCAAGTGAAATGACACACTGATCGAAGGAATGCATCTGCTTGTTTGAACCAAAAAAGTTGAGGAACATAAACATCTTCGGTTCCTGCGCTGCTTATTTTTGATTTAATATCCTCTACCATCAGTTCAAGAATATTAAGTCCGTCAACAATTCCCCGTAGGGTTCTGTCTTTTAAACTCGGTTTTTATATTCCACTGCCTTGTTATTCCAAAGCGCTGGATGTGCGTGAAGTAATGTTAAAATGACCATCATATTGTTTTCGTTCTACTTAAAACCATTTTCGAATTAAATAGAAACAGAAATTATATTTGAACAGAGATATAACAGAAACTCCCGTGATCCCGTGATCACGTATGCGTGTGAAACATGGACTCTAAGTGAAAGAGAGATCAAGAAACTTAAAATAGCACAACGTGGAATGGAGAGGTGCATGCTGGGCATAGAAAGGATAAAAAGAGGAATGAGTGGAAGGAAGCAGACAAGGTTTTGCGATGTAACAGAGTTTATTAAAATCCTTAATGGAGATGGGCTGGACACATAGCTCGAAGAAGAGACAAATCTAATCATCCATTGGTATTCAAAAAGTACAAAACGTCCGCAAGGTAGACCTAGAGGCCGCTGGATCGATGAAATGATAAAATTCTGCGGAAGTACGTGGCAACGCAACGCACAGGACCGAGAGAAGTGGAAGCAGCTTGAGTAGGCCTTCATCCAGCAGTGGATAGATTCAGGCTGATGATGATAACAGAAACAGCAACCACAAAACAACACTTTGTTTATTACTATCAGTAGGACTATCAAATATGATGTAGACTGCAGGTACATCTATTTAACCGGTTTGTTTTCAATCATTAAAAATCACAGTTAAATGAAAATACTCAGGGGTGCAATGCGCATGCACGGCACTTTTGCAATAATCTGTAGTGATCAAAAAGTGGAACATGTTCAACATCATTTGATTTCGATTCCGGATGATTACTTTCGATGATTCGAGGATGGTGCGTTTACGCGGGTCACTACGGATGATTCCTCCGCGAAGATCGTCAAAATAAAACCATAGATGTAGAATATTTTAATATACCATCAAACTGTGTAGAGCACAAAATGCCAACTACCTTGTCTTTTAGAACGTTAGTAGATAAGTACAGTCCAATGACAGCCAGCCACGAATGAAATGAGAAAAGATAAAATGTATAGCCTTTATATAATCTAACATCTAGTATATAGTAACATGACTTCTGCGCGTGAACATTATGTATACATGCACATTTGTATCAGAACAATTCAAATGTTCTATACAATATCCACCTTTCCACGCACAGAAGCAATCATAATTCCGTGTTGTAGTTGACAGAAATCAAGCGTAAGCCATTGAACCTATTTCGGCATTTGAAAGCTTTACTGAAATAACTAATAATTATTCGAAAGAAAAGTGAAATATTAAATGTCTTACAAAAAGGCGTTGCGAGCAAGCTCGACCGATAATAGGTCCCCCAAATTGAGGCTATTGTCTCACTAAAACACTTGATGTCTGTATATTAATGACTACCAATATGGCTCGACAAGACGAATTGTTTTGAATCTGTCATTTCGTCAAAATAACTTTAATTTTAAAATCTAACCTCAAAAGTACGACCGTCGTCTTCGGGGTATTCTTGCTTAATCGCTTGCGTGTCGGCGTCCTGACAGTTTGAATGCATAATTGCCGCATCAGACAACTGCTCATCTTCTGCACCAGATTCAAATTCATCTGCTTCTAGTTTTACGTCCATTTTTGTTTAATTGTTAATGTATTGATTACAATTATAGGTACAAGAGCTGCGGCGTGCTCATGGCGTGGTTTTACCATAGACAATAATTATTAATGCGATTTCTATTGCCCATAGACGAATATCAATGTATTTCCATTATACGTGATCATAAGAAAAAACATGAACCAAAAGAAGGTCCATTTACCTGGATCACCCAATGTTAAAACTCCAACTTTTTTTGGGTGCATTTGTTTGTGCATCGTTAGTGCACGTTCGTCCACGATTTTTTTTCGTTTGTGCACATATAATAACAGAAAAATTCCAATTTCAAATTGGGTATCCAGCTAAACGTTTGGTCTCTAGTGACTTGTTACTTGAACCAATAAATTAGCCTTATTTTTTTTTTGTTAAATGCATCTGATTAGGTATATTTATTTGAACTTTGTACACGATTTTTTAAAATTTCATCTCTTATATTAAGCTAGTAATTTGATTTTGAGCGGCCGTCAAGTTTTAAAATCTAACATTTTTTCCACATTTTTTAATTACACACCTTTAAGTAATTTTATTACATGATTTTTGACGAAGTTTTTATTGTTTTTTCATTTAAATTACGCGAAAAATTAGCATTTTTCCATTTACACTAAGTACCCCGTGAAAATATCCCGAACAAAACGACCGCATCCGTTTGGAACATCCAGTCAAAAGAGTCTATACAAAATAGCCAAAACGGTGTAATGCTCACTAAATATGTCGGTTTATAATAGACTACCTTAAAATTGATATTTTGATTACACAAAAGTGTCAAAATTACAAAAACATTCAACATTCTTAACATTTATCTTTTTATTCATGATTTTGAATAGATCAATGTCAGTTGCATACGGGAAAAGCAGTAATTAATAATTATTCTTATGTACCTACTGTTTTTTAACAATATGATCAGTAATAAAAATAAATAAGTTATTAGAATACAATTAGGTAGGTATGCATATTTTTGAAAAATGCAATATAATTTTATGCAACGATATTTCCTTCAAAAGATAATAATATTGGAATAACATTTATATTTATTTTGTATATAGGAGTTACCTTGCAGGCACTTAACTCTTCCTAATAATATTTGCATAGGTAATATGATTTTTTTCTTTTTCTCTGTTTCTCCAGATGGTGCAACGTATGCTTGTAGTTCTGGTAGGTATTATGTTAGGAGAGAAGTGTTAGACAAAAACCAAAATTATAAGATCCTATAAGTAATGAACATGGTAGCCATGAGTATACAACCAAGAAGAGGGGAGAAGACAACTAATTTGCGAGCATCTATATGAACATTCATCGCATTTATAAGGTTTTTTTTATCAGTATTGCCATTCCATAATATGTTTTAAGCTTACTAGGTATTTTTAAATTACATATTTGATTATATTGGAAATCACATTCATCACACGCAAATGGGTCTTCTCCTGAATGTGTAAGTTCATATTATGAACTAACACATTAGAACTTTAAGTTCTTTCATTGAATAAGTTTATGTAATTTGATAATGTTTCTGATATTTCTTCGATATACCTTCTGTTGAAAATAATGTAATTACATTATTCTAGATTAATACTGTAAACATCTCTACAGTCTTTTGATGTTGGGAAATTGAAAAATCAAGAGTTACGCATTTTTATCAACATAATGAATAGCTAAAAATACAATGTTCTAAAAATCGGATGATCTTGTTTTTTTTTTCTAGCAAACGTATATAAGTATAGACATCTTATCCGTGGTATGCTCAAAATACCTAAACTATCGACTTACCGACTTTTGGTAGCAACGTATTGAATACGTTGCTTAAGAACTCATAAACTTACACATTCAGGAGAAAAACCAGTTGCGTGTGATGATTGTGATCTGAAATGTAATCAAATATGTCATTTAAAAACACCTTGTAGTCTTAAAATATGTTGAATGACAATTAATACTGGTTCACACCCTCACAAATGCGATTTGTGTTCATATAGATGCTCGCGAATTAAATTTTAAAGACTCAATGACGCATTCTGAAGAAAATCTAATAAATGCAATGTATGTTCATATATATTCTCGCGAATAATATGCGTACTTGCCAGACCGAAGATTAGAACCTGAGACCCTCTACGCAATAGGCCAACTCTTAAGCTGCGCCGGCATTTTTGGTGACTGGTGAAAAACCTAATAAATGCAATGTATGCTCATATAGATGGTCGCAACTTAGTCATCTTAAAAACAAACAAATGACCAATTCTGGTGAAAAACCTTTAGAATGCGATGTATATTCATATAAATGCGTGCGACTTAGTTGTCTTAAAACACATGAAATGAATATATACATATATAGAACATACTCGTGAAAAATCTTATAAATGCAATGTATGTTCATTTGGATGCTCGCGACGGAGTAATCTTCAAACACATGTAAAGATACTTAATGGTGAATAACCTTTTAAATAAATTGACTACCTATACGGAGCCTCGGCACAACATTATCTTAACGTTCATTAAACGAAACAGGAGAAAAACCATTTGCGTGTGCTCTATTTCATGTAATATGTAAACAAATATGTCATTTAAAAACTCATAAACGTGATGAATTTAAATATAAATGTAAACAGATATGTAGGTCGGTACGTTGTTCAAGAACTCATAAACTCACACATTCAGAAGAAAACCATTTGCGTGAAACAATTATCGAAGCCGTCAGAGGCAATAACTTTTTAAAGTACCTACAAAACTTCATTTGATATCGATTCTGAAGAGCATAATATGAAGTTTTTGTCTAACATTTCTCTAATAACATAATACTTACCAGAACTACAAGCATACGTTGCACCATGTGGAGAAACAGAGAAAAAGAAAAAAATCATAATACCTATGCGAATATTATAAGGAAGAGTTAAGTGCCCTCAAGGTAACTCCTATATACAAAATAAATATAAATGTCATTCCAATATTATCTTTTGAAGAAAATATCGTTGCATAAAAATATATTGCATTTTTCAAAAATATGCATACCTACCTAATTGTATTCTAATAACTTATTTATTTTTATTACTGATCATATTGTTAAAAAACAGTAGGTACATAAGAATAATTATTAATTACTGCTTTTCCCGTATGCAACTGACATTGATCTATTCAAAATCATAAATAAAAAGATAAATGTTAAGAATGTTGAATGTTTTTGTAATTTTGACACTTTTGTGTAATCAAAATATCAATTTTAAGGTAGTCTATTATAAACCGACATGTTTAGTGAGCATTACACCGTTTTGGCTATTTTGTATAGACTCTTTTGACTGGATGTTCCAAACGGATGCGGTCGTTTTGTTCGGGATATTTTCACGGGGTACTTAGTGAAAATGGAAAAATGCGAATTTTTCGCGTAATTTAAACGAAAAAACAATAAAAACTTCATGAAAAATCATGTAATTAAATTACTCAAAGGTGTGTAATTAAAAAATGTGGAAAAAATGTTAGATTTTAAAACTTGACGGCCGCCTAAAATCAAATTACTAGCTTAATATAAGAGATGAAATTTTAAAAAATCGTGTTCAATGTTCAAATAAATATACCTAATCAGATGCATTTAACAAAAAAATTCAAGGCTTATCTATTGGTTCAAGTATCAAGTCACTAGAGACCAAACGTTTAGCTGGAACACCCAATTTGAAATTGGAATTTTTCTGTTATTATATGTGCACAAACGAAAAAAAATCGTGCACAAACGTGCATAAACAAATGCACCCAAAAAAAGTTGGAGTTTTAACATTGGGTGATCCAGGTAAATGGACCTGCCAAAAGAGATATCTCAGGTCCGTTTACCTGGATCACCCAATCTTATAACTTTAACTTTTTTTGGGTGCGTTTGCCATTAAATTTGGTGAGTGTGCATAGTGTTTTAATAGTGACTAGGTTACATATAATGACTCAAATACAAACTTAACTCAAATTAGAATTAAAGATTTTCCGTAAACCTGAAACGATTCCTAAATATCATGTCGTCGCTGTAGGATTGGTTTCCCGAATAGACCAAATATTCAGGAGACGAAAAACAAATTTCATAATCCTATATTTAAATACATGGAGATATTTAAATTGTTATTTTTACAGCATATGAATGATGTATTCATTACCATTACAAAGTAATTTAAAGAAAGGAATGGTTCTAGTCCAATTAGATACAAAAAAAAAGCATTAAAAGGTCGATTTCGACAAAAACGGATATTCGGGAAACCAATCCTTTAGCGACGATGTGTATATTCTTTTTTCATTATTTAAAGGGTACTTACTTATGTCTTAATTGAAATCGAGGTGAGTGGGCAAATCACAGTACAGAAACAGGCATCCGATAAAACAAGCAAATAGTATCAGAGAATGTTCAAATATTGAGGACATTTGGGCGCTGGCCATGTTTCAAATCCATACAGGATCACATGTAGCACGCACGCGTTTAGTGATAAGTAGACTGAATGCAAACCTGTCATGCCCACGCGGATTCTTCACTGGAAAGACTGCTATGGTCGACAATTGTGCCTCCCAAGTATTTATACATTAAATTTTCACATTAGCTAGACAAGCAGACTGAAAATCCGCTGAAGAGTGTCGGTGTAAATGCATTCAGGAATGCACTTGGATTAAGACCCACACGGTTTAAATCTGCAGCGATACTGCATATTTGATATAAAATGAGTAAAAAAATGTGAAAAATACATGCGTTCTCCAAAAAACATAACATATCAATAGATTACGTTGTATCATGGCGTAGGTCATTGCAAAGTGGAACAGATATTGTTTTAATTAACTATTTCTTTTATTCAACGAATAATTCACAAGATTTAAGAATATATCATTCTGATTATTGAACATATATTATTTATGTAGTATTTAGTAGCATAATGGCTTAATGCGACGGATGAGGCGTATACTCGGGAGATACAGGGTTCGATTCCCCTTCGGGGTGACTTACTTTTTTCAAAAAAGATTTTTTCTATTGGTTATTATATACTCTATCAGAAAGTGTTTTTTCAAAATAATATATGTTCAATAATCAGAATGATATATTCTTAAATCTTGTGAATTTTTCGTTGAATAAAAGAAATAGTTAATTATAAATTATTAGCAAGTGCAAGTAGCTAAATCTAAAAAATATTGGAGAAATTCCACGACGTCGGTTAGTAATCAAAAGTAATAGTAATATACCTACTTTGATTTAAGAAACAAAAATCGATTGCCAAAGTAGCTGATTTGGAAGGAACGCTGATGGGTAGGTATAGAAATTGACCAATAGTTAAAATTTGTTCGCTATTAGTATGTCACGCCGTAGCATAATGGTTTAATGCGACGGATGAGGCGTATACTCGGGAGATACAGGGTTCGATTCCCCGTCGGGGTGACTTACTTTTTTCAAAAAAGATTTTTTCTATTGGTTATTATATACTCTACCAGAAAGTGTTTTTTTCAGAATAATATATGTTAGATATTGTTTTGTTACATATTTAATGTTAATTGACATTTACTAGAACAAGTCAGTTTGCGTGATTTATGTTTCTTGCTATAACGTTCATCAATGTGTAACGGATAAAGCAGAATGAGTTTATTTATCAAAGCAGTTAGTAATACGCACACAATATTATTAAGTTCTTTCGTATTATTTCGTGTTAACAGACTGTGTGGAGAGATTCATCACATTTGGACGGCAATTGACCAGAAGTGATTGATTAGTTACACATATTTTATAGAATGGGTATTTTTTTACAAATTTGTATAATTGCATGAGTACCTAATTAATTAGATTCACACCCATAAACGCAGGTTTTCACATTATAGATCGTATGTGATAGCGTCATTAAATTTACTCTTTACCAGAATAAATGAATTATTCGTTTCAATTTTACCGATCAGATCGTTTACATAAGTAATTAAAATTAAATTTATTATATTTTAATTGCAAAACAATTAAAATTGTCTAGACGTTACGTATGAGTAATTGCATTTACAAAGTTCATTAGCTTTTCTTGAATAGTTTCTCACGAGAATGAATCATTTTGTGTGTCTTTATGTCACTTGCATGAGTAATTGCAGTCATCACACTTGAAGGGCTTTTCGACGGAATGAGTCATTTAGTGTATTTCCATGTTACCAGAATTTGCATGTAGTATAGTATTATACTGACAGTCTCCATGAGTAATTGCATGTGTCACATTTACATGGCGTTTTGCCAGAATGACTCATTTTGTGTACTTTAGTGCTCTTAGCATGTAAGCTTGAGTTATAACATTTATCACACTCAATAGGATTTCCACTAGAAAAGTGTCAAACTTTTTACTTCACGGCACACTGGTGAATGGGATTTGTTACGCGGTACACCACATAAAAATGCCTTCCTTAAAAAGGAACTGTACCATATTAATATGAATAAAAGAAACCATAGTGTAGGTAAGTAACCATTTTTTTTAAATTTAAATTTTTCATCAACATATAAATGGACATAGATGGTAATAATTTTACTAGTGAGAAGGATGCAATTGATTTTTAGAAAAAATTCTGTCAAAAAACGGCTCTAAATTAGATAAACAAACACGTAACTCCTCATCTATTATCTGTAACGGCTTTCGTTTTTTTTTAGTTCATTTCCACGAGCGCTGAAAAACCAAATTCGCAAAGATACGAGGATCCAAATCGTTGTAGCCAATCGAGGATATTGATTCCAAAGCGTTATTCAAAATGCTGACAAATCTTGCTCAGAAAATGAGGCATTGTGTACGTACAGGGTCGCTTTTTAGATCTATTAAAATTCCTTTACTGTTTGTGTCAGGCGTTGCCGTCGAGTCTTGCGAATGGATTGATGGCCCACTAGTAGATTATTTGATAATCAAGAGATGGAAATACTTGGTTAATTGGGAAAATAGAGTTCTAATGTCCTCTGCATTTCTAGCAAAATTTTAAATTTGTTTTAGGAAGCGTCTACACCTGCGAAGCTATCAAGCTGTGCGTTTTGAACTTTTCTGGTATACAGGTCTAACTTATCAGCGAAAGATTTTAATTTTCCTGTAATTGTAATGATATTTTCATTCGCTCCTTGCAGGCTAAAATTGAAAAATGTTTAATTTCTCAAAAAGATCATTAAGAAATGTTACTTCCAGCCACTATTTGTCCTCGTGAAGAAAATCATAACCGATATTATCAACATCGAAGAACGAAATTATTTCAGCTCGCCTCTTTGATATACTTCTTTAATCGTGATAGTACTTTTCCTTTTGAGAGCCAACGTACTTTAGTATGAAGCAGCAAACATTATTTTCACACAGTGAAAGTGAAGTGACAAACATTTATTTGAATATGTAGATGTTGAATTTATTAAAAATTGAAGAAAATTCAAATGAAAAGGCATAATTTAAAATGAATAGTTTGGAGGCTTCTTCCTTCGCGGGACCCTGAGACTCCTTGCAGCATACAGTTTGACAGACACTGCACTAGAATGACAAATTTTGTGCCTTTTTATGAGACAGATGTTGTGCGTGAGTAATTATTTTCAGTACACTTTTATGGCTTTTCACCAGAATGGGTCATTCTGTGTTTTTTCATGTGAGCCAACTGTTTGCATGAGTAATTGCAATTATCACACTTTATAGGCTTTTCACCAGAATGAGACATTTTGTGCGATTTCAAGTTACTAGATGTTATACATGAGTAGTTACAAGCATCACACTTAAATGGCTTTTCACCAGAATGAGTCATTTTGTGTATTTTCATGTCACTGGTCTGTTTGCACGAGTAACTGCAATGCTCACACTGGTATGGCTTTTCACCAGAATGTGACATTTTGTGCCTTTTCATGTGAGCAGATGTGGTGCACGAGTAATTACAATCATAGCATTTGAATGGCTTTTCACCAGAATGATTCATTTTGTGTATTTTCATGTGAACCAAATGTTTGCAGGAGTAATTGCATTTATCACACTTAATAGGCTTTTCAACAGAATGAGACATTTTGTGCGATTTCATGTTACCAGATGTTTTACATGAGTAGTTGCATTCATCACACTTAAATGGCTTTTCAGCAGAATGAGTCATTTTGTGGTTTTTCATTTCACGAGACGTTGTGCATGAGTAATTACATTCAGCACACTTGAATGGCTTTTCGCCAGAATGAGACATTATGTGCCTTTTCATGTTACAAGACTGTTTGCATGAGTAATTACATTCACCACACTTAAATGACTTTTCATCAGAATGTGTCTTTTTGTGTGATTTCATGTAACCAGACGCTATGCATGAGTAATTACAGTTATCACATTTAAATGGCTTTTCACCAGAATGAGTCATTTTGTGTATTTTCATGTGAGCCAATTGTTTGCATGAGTATTTGCACTCATCGCACTTAATAGGCTTTTCATTAGAATGAGTCATTTTGTGGCTTTTCATGTGACTAGACGTTACGCATGAGTAATTACAGTTATCACACTTAAATGGCTTTAGACCAGAATGAGACATTATATGTATTTTCATGCTACCAGACTGTTTGCATGAGTAATTACATTCAGCACACTTGAATGGCTTTACACCAGAATGAGTCATTTTGTGTATTTTCATGTGAGCCAACTGTTTGCATGAGTAATTGCACTCATCACACTTAAAAGGCTTTTCACTAGAATGAGACATTTTGTGCCGTTGCATGTTACAAGACTGTTTGCACGAGTAATTGCATGTTTCACACTTAAATGGCTTTTCATCAGAGTGAGTCATTTTTTGTGATTTTAGGTGACCAGAGCGAATGCTGGAGATATTGGCCTCATCACATTTAAATTGACTTGCTACGGAATTAGTCATTTTCGCCATTGTGTTTTTATGAATCGCTTTGTGAAGCAACATTAGGTCGTACGATGCAAAAAAATCAAAACAGATATTGCACACAAAATTTTCTCTATAAAACCACCTTTTCTCCAATTTTATAACAGCCACTAATAGTTCTGGGTTTCCCACATTCGATGGACATATATCAAGTTGTGCAGTGTGAACGTCAGCTACATCTGCAAACCTTTTAATATATCCCTTGAGTTCTTTTTTAATGACATGTTCGTCTATCTGTAGGTCTGCGTAAGTATCTTGTACATCAGGTATCTCTTTCGACGATTTGATACTCGCAATGTTGGCCGGGACGATGCTTCCACCGATAATCTAAAAATATATTTAAAAGAACTTATTAATAAATTATGTGATAATGAAATGACAATAATTCATGGTGATAAGTAAGAGCCAATTAGAATAATTATTGCACCTAGACAAAGTTAACCTCAAATACAATCTATGTGATAATATTATTGTGAAGTGTATTCGATACCATTTATTACTTATATACAACTAATCTTAATACAATTATTCATGCCTTTAAGATTCAGTGATTACAGTCATATAAGTTAAAGAATATGTACAAAATTACAGTCATATGCGACATTTCGCATTTCGGAAATACGCGGTTATAACTCGCAGTTCTCACTGAATACGACGAATATGTGAAATCTTGGACAGTAAACAAATTTAATTGGGTTTTTGCAAGGTTTAATTAGTTTGCAAAATTTAGCAATACGCGATGCGGGTAAGCGAAATTTCTTCATTGAGATATTATTCTCAGCCAACATAAATTTCTTGAATCGACACAAAGAAACCTCGATACACGAGATTTCCATGAAGGCATATAGATAAAAAACCAAATACAGGCAAAGAGATGTTATCAGTAAGTTATGACCCAACCTTAGACAGAGAAACTTGAGATAAGTAAAATAGTAAATGCCATTCTCCATCTTCAGGCACTATGCGCACCCCACCAATAGTAAAGACATATTGACAACACATAAAAAATACAATAAAATATCGTAATACATTATTACTAGGTAAAGGAGCAAGTATAAAAACATATGTAAATCTGAATTGTTTTAAAAAACGATAGTTATAAACAAAGAAAGAAGTTAGGTACCTAATGTGTTGGGAATTTAATAAAGTAAGCTATACTTATACACAGTGGCGGCTCGTAAGTATTTATTATATTATTAAAGTATTTTTATTACATAAAATAGTATTCTTTTAAACCTTTCGCTCTAATGTTTTAGAATATAGTCATATTTCGGTACATGAATGTGCAGTGGTGCTAGGATTTTTTACATTTATTAATTTTTAAAAACATTTATAAAACCATTAGTATAATTTATGACGAGATAATTTTATTAAAATATTTACAATTGAAAATAATATTGATAATCTCTGTGATCCCAAATTTGACAAGAATTAGGCATTTTGTTATTTAAAAAATGGGCAAGATTTACACATTTAAAGATTATTTTAAAGATATTGATTATAAGCTATATCTTTGACCATTCAAATGTTGTAAACATTCTACGAACATTATTTGCTTTATAATAATTATTGACCTAAGAATAAGGTAGTATTTTTTTGAAATACGCCATTTCTATTAACACTATCGCGTTTACCGACCACTTGGATAGAGTAAGTGACGTCTTAACTACTGACTCCTGCGGGAGTATCCAGGCGATCATATAGGTGGATAAGCTAGAGATAGGTACAGGCGAATAATCATGAATGAACGATGTAGGTAACTAACGTAAGAACACTTTTGACGGAGCGTCCATGGCTCAACAATAGACATGCGTCGTTCTCGAACGTACTAATCTTTTCAAAGTAATCTAGAGCAACCGAACGAATCAGTCCCGTGTCACCTGGCGCTTACGCAGTTCGTCGTTCGTTTAGTTCGCGCAGTATAGGAAATAACAAGGGTCAGAGGACGCGCTGCCAGAAGGCCGATTCTTGAATGAAGCAGTATTACCAGTTGCACAACCTAAGCGCAAACCGGTACTGTTCGGTTATACCGGAGGCAGCGGAAAACGCATTTTGAAAATAGCCGATAAACTGGATTATTTGTTAGGTTAACCTAACCAAACCTAACCTAACCCAACCTAACCGAACCTAAACTAACCCAAACTAACAAATAATCCAGTTTATCGACTATTTTCAAAATGCGTTTTCCGCTGCCTCCGGTATAACCGAACAGTACCCGCAAACCTACTACAACGAAGTATATTAAAACTCGACCGGTGGTATCGAATACAGTATGAAATTTAACTATACACGCTTTGCCGCTAGAGGCGCTAGTAACTCTCAATTTGACTTTGACATATTATTAAACGTCAAAAATTTGTACGTAGTGAGCAGGCTGTTATTCTATTTTTTCTATCTTTTACACAACTATTACCGCTGAAAGTATTAGTTTGTGTTTAAATTCTCACTTAAATATTTATTGTGATTTTGTAATACAGAAATACACATGTTTGTTTGCAAAATACAACGGAAATTCCGTGTTGTAATATTGTTATATTGGAGACGTAACTGATTAACTGGCTACGTACTTATACAATTCACAAACGGTTCGATTTGGCATGTTTACTTTCTATCTTACTCTAACGCATGGATATAAGGTATAAGCATGCTGAATGCTTTCTCACTCGCACAAATGCATTTCGTTCGAAGCTTTATACACACAATATCTCCTGTAAAACTAAAATTTTTTCGTGCTTCACTGAATATGTCGTTCGGGCGACGAGACTCCGTAGTCCGTAGGCGCTAGTACTATATATTTTATTACGGTAACAAAAGAAACAATTGACCTAATCTGTCAGAACGACTCACTATCCGTAATTGACCTATTCGGTCGGAGTCCTCATTAAGTGACTCATTTCCCATATCTACTCAACAAAGACTGTGGGTGTCTATGCTAAAATCGAAGACACCAAGCTCTCGTAATATCACCGATTACATATGAACAATAGACATGTTGTACATTTCTGTATTACCACTCTTCAACAATGTTCTCGTAGTAATATTCAGAGGAAGTTTTAATACAATTGTCATCCTTAACGCACATAATATGCTCGGTGGGTCTGATCTAAGAAATTATAATGAGGTATTGTGGTTACTAGAAATTAAGCGAAAACAATTGAACCTATTTCAGTGTTTGAAAGCTTGAATGAAATAACTTACTAATAATAATTACCTAGTAGTAAGAAAGGTGAAATATTAAATGTCTTGCGAAAAGGTTTTGCGAGCAAGCTGACCGGCAACGCGCTCCTAGATTGAAGCTATTGTCCCACTAAAACACTTGACGTCTGTATATTAATGACTACCAATATGGCTCGACAAGTCGAATTGTTTTGAATCTGTCATTTCGTCAAAATAACTAATTGTAAAATCTAACCTCAAAAGGGCGACCGCCTTCTTCGGCGTCCTCTTGCTTTATCGCTTGACAGTTTGAATGAATTATTGCCGCATCAGACAACTGCTCGCTTTTTGCATCAGATTCAAATTCATCTGGTTCTATTTTCACGTCCATTTTTGTTTAATTGTTAATGCTATGATTAAAATTATACAAGAGCTGCGGTGTGCTTTTACCATAGACGAAAATTTTTGCAGACGCTATTGCCAATAGACGAATATACGTGATCATAAGACAATATGAGTCCAAATAATATTAAATAAAATAAAACGCAGCACTATGTCGCACCTTTTCTACATTATTCATTAATATTTCGAAAGTGTATGTAATAATGTTATTTCTTGGAGAATTACTAATAATTGTCAATCGTAAAGGTTTTCCTAAATCAACCCATCTCTACGACGAACAATTTCTTTCCTGCGGGGTGAGGAGGTAAGGTGCTGGTAATAGATGGAGACTTTGAAGTTATCTTTGGTTTAGGATTATTAACAATGACAATTAGAAATTAAAGATTTTTCTTATAAGTAAATAATTACCTGAAATCATTAAATTTCATGGGGCAATTCTTTTTTCATTATATGTATATTAGGTACGTATAACTGAGATTTTTGCCAGCTGCGTTGACAATAAATACTTGTCCGTTCTAATCTTTGACAGATAGCCTATAAATGAATGTCAGAAGATCAAAGTAGGTACCTAGGTACCTAAAATATTTTTCATTATTTTATGTATGCACTAATGTTTGCACATAGCACACGCAATATTGTGAATGTGTGACGCCCTGAAACGCTTGTGGACAAAAGCATCTCTGTTAGTAGGTAGTGTCACGACCTCGGACTTCGGGTCTTATACCTAGAGTATCTTTTAGGGGTGTAGAGTGGCCTGAACACGCCCTTGGCCTCGTAGTCAAATAAACTGCACCGAGCCGCACCCTTGACCACCCAGAGGGACGTTTCTTTCCAGAAATAAGTCCCACGGCCCGTGTCTTAGAGACTGAGGACACGGTTCGTGGAAGATCAGATTCGAGTAAAGTACGCGAGATGATGAGTGATATTAGGCTTTTGCCATTTAACTGGTGTTACTACGCGAGTTGTTAAAATACCATGTATAAAACTATGTAGTAAAATGTGTAGTTGAAAACGTATGAAAATTGTAATACCATGTGTAAATAATGAATGAGAAAGATAACAGGTTGTACCAGAGGAATGAAAGAGTTGATAGAAAATAATTATAAATATGTAAACACGGCTATTCAAATGTACGCTCTGAAACGTCGATAAATCGGTTAGTATTTACTTTTTGGATACTAATCATGGGGCCCATTCAATAAGGAATTCCGTCAACTACGGTTTGACATCCAGATAAGGCCATTCGGAGAAGTTTCATGAAAATCTGTACTTTAAAATGAAGATTAATTGATTTGAAATTGATTTTTCTCCGAATATTTCAAGTCGTACATTTGCATTAGCACCGCTACCAGCTAATTACCATTGTAAAATAATCAGAAATTAACATAGAACAAAACTATTAATTAATTAAAATTACGCGCTAAAATTGGCGGTAATTGAAATGTAACGACAAAATTCAAAATGTCCAAGGCCCCCCACTACCGCGGCCTCTTTCAGAGGTTATAAAAACTTGATTTCTTCCTGCAAAAAAGAGTTGCAACAAGGGATCCGACCTGGACCCCACGCCCAGTATATTGTAAATTCCGTTACGCAAAGCTACGGCGCGAGTCAGTAAAGAAAAAAAAACCGATCATCGCAAAATCCACCTCTGGTGGTAATAAGAAAGAGAATGCATACAAAGATCCGTTCGGGCGGGATCATAAAACGTTGCCAGACAAGCTGTCGAGTCATTCGCGTGAAATTGTAGTAATGGGCGGCCATTTTGTGGGAATTATACGGCAAATAACCAACCGCCATCTGTAAAAGACGATCTAGAGTCTAAGGTTTACTATAAGTTAGAATTAATAAATGCCTGTAATATAACTATAAACTGAATGTGATCGTTACGTGAATAAAGTGGGACAATACTACTTCTCCAGAGTTTTCTTATTTTTTTTACACCTTGCCGAACATTGACAAAAAAAAAAAAAAAATATGATACCAGGGTTCGAATTGGACATCGTCTGAGCAAGACCGGAACCCTGGATTTATCAGTAGGTAGGTCTTCCCGATGGAATCTTCACTGATGGTGATCAGTAGTTCTTCGTTATGGATTAAGAGTGGAATGAAACCGATTATATACGTCTTGGACATGGTTCTTTTTCAGTAAAAATATATAAAACACACTGAAATTTTAAATGTCCGATAAGAGTTGGATTTATTATAACGAATAAGAAAAAAATTGTAACAGTTATAATAACTATGCTATTACAATGATTTTTTTTAGCCTCTTGTTCATCCGATTAGGTCCATACTCTGGCATTGAAAAACAATGTGTATTCGTCAGACTGAGGATTCGAATTTGGGACGCACAACAGTATAGGTAGGTACGCTGTGCGTTAATCACTTGGCGATAGTGGGTGTAAATTATTTACAAGGCATGGAAGCTTCGGTTTGTTTAGTTTAGACCATGGGTGGCAAACCTTTTCAGCAGCCGGGCCAGATTCTAAAAATGAGACTTCCTACCGGGCCGGACAACCATTTGTTTTATTATAGAAAACAAAAAAGAAATATATATAGATTAATAAAATAAAACAAAAATGAGAATCCAACATATTTATTAGATTAGACTTTTTTTTAACAAATAAAAGATAAACATAATAAATAATATAAAAATAATAAATTTTAGTGAGAAGTTTGATTTTGTGTGGCAGAACCAAGTGCATCAATATCGATATCGAGTGAGGTTGCTCCTACACGCAAACAATTTTCCAAATTAATGCACATCAGTGATTTGTGTTTTCACTCGGGTTTTTATAGGCTTGCATTTTTGAAGCAAGTATTAATAGACAATTTTGAAAAGTTTTTAAATAACAACTGTCAGAATTTTAAATGAATGGTAAGTATTTATTTCAAAGTATCGGTATAAGCCCGCCAGTTTTAATGTTGAATGTAAAATAATGGTACAGCAAGAAATAATATTCATAAATCAGTAGTAAAAATAAATAATCATTTTTTTAATGACATGGGACAATAGATAAAATCAATATCCATTATTATTTTGATAGTATGAAAAGTAAAAAACATTCAATGGGGCGCACGGCATTTTAGGGTTACCATTATCGCATATAAAGTATATTAGTCTATGCATTCATGAATATCGGTAATAACAAACTATTTATGATTATATTATTATTAAAAGAAGATCAAATAAGAAGTCGCAGAGGTGCAGAAAAAAGAGCTAGATGGACATTTCACAGAATAAATGCGAATAACCTCAAAGATTAAATTAATAATTGATCAAAAATATAGGTTCTCTAGGTAGGTACTATAAATATTACAGAGATCATTTTTTTAAACTAAGTACCTATTATTGTCTAATTTTATATAAAAAAAATGAATCTCAGTTTGGGTACAACAATAATTAATAGTATGATATTAAATTTATCTCAATTAACACTCCCGTTGCCACGATGGTCTCGCAGTTTAGAAATGACCTTAAATCATAGATACCCCACTTATTATTATGTATATAAACGTCTACTTTTAGCTATTTGTAGATAAAATATTTAGGCATAAAAAGAAAAATATATAGGTGGTTGAATTGAATGTTTTATATGTAAAATTAATCATTTTTCGAAAGTCTAATCAATATTTTGATAAGACAGTGATAGGGCTATCAAGAAAGATATACGTTAGAGAAACGCGCATAATAGTAATGTAAACATGAGACACTATTTTAAAATGTCATTTGTTAGTCAGAGATAGAAATGTATGTCTTTGTTCAACATAATTCTGTGAATAATGCAATCAGTTATAGCCTCCCATAATATATCGAACCTTGAAGTATACATTGTTCAAATACATCTGACGATAAACGCCAAAGCAACCCTTAACGCAATGTTATTAGTGTTCATTTTACCGTGTTAACTTCGCTACATGTGGCGTTTATTCATAAACAATTGACGAAAAGGATCCAATGCTATTGACCATTGTCTAGTCAAGTCATAAAACCTTTTTTCCCGGATTTAGAAAACAGACCCTTGCTACAAGGTTTGTAAAGATTACATCAGTTTGTGGGACATAGGCAATTGAAAAAAATTCTCGAGCGGGCTAAATAAAAACAGCACAGCATGTGGCGTGGCGTATTCACATGTTCTACATGTTTATACTATTATCATATTAGGCAATGCAATATGTTAAATATTGGCAAGGGTAATATTATTTCATTCTGTTTTAGAATTTTAGGAAAATAATACAATGCGATAAATTTCATAATATTGATGTACCTACCCATTCAAATGTTGTATTCAAACCCAAATATTAAAACCGTTTAAATAAATACCCTGCATTGAAATTAGACAGCTACAGAAAATGTAGGTATGTTCTAATGACTAGCATCAATAATAATATATTTGTATCTATAGTTAACTGTAGCTTTGTAAATTGCGGTGCGGTGCGGTTAATACGATATTCTAAAATATCCTTTTTTTGACGATATTACTAATACCTACCTATATTAGTTTTTTTTAATTATAAAAGATTATAAATGAGACATTATTTTGTTGGTCCATGGTTGAACCGTAATAAATTGTATTGTCGTCGTAAATCACTAATAATAGCTTTCATCCGAAAATAATAATGAGTCAGCAAATGCAATTCAAGTGCAACTAGGTAGTACACGTGGAGTTTCTTTTGTTTATGAAGTAGACACACAGTTGCAAAAAATATTTTATAGTGTTTGCAGCATTTTTATCTTTTAATTTTACAAGTACCAATAATAAAATTATATAGTAGGTACCTACTTACATACCTAATATGTAAATAAATAATCATAGTGAACCTGTTGTGTTTACATGATATTGTGTTATAATATTATATATTATTATTAACTATATATAATAATATGTCCATAATATCGGTGGATTGTATGTAGGTACAAGAAATTCATATTAAGATTACTGAATCATTCTAATTTCATAAGTACTTACCAAATAATATTATTATATAAATAAATATTATCATACTCAATCTGATATAGGTATATACATAATAATATACTATTATAATATTTCTCAGTGGTGAAGTGTGGAGGTAGACTGTTAAGATCCGACATAAATAGTGCATTGTGAGTCATACGTACCTATTTGTTTTTATTGAACTAATACTACAATAATTTACATAATATGGTGTTATATAGTTTTTAAAAATCAGATAAACCCAGGCCGAAATAAAACTATAATAGTTTCGGTACGCTTTGGGCAATCCTACAATTTTGTGCACACTTTTTCATTCATACTTCTCTTTTCGTTAAATATAAAATACATATTATTATTACACGTCATGTTGTTGGTATTTTTTAACTCTTCAAGTGAAGCGCCTAGTTTCAGAAGCCCTAAAAAGGTTTTCATAAAATTTTGAGTTTGATATATATTTAGATATATGTTTTTGTCCACTATATATTGGACAAAATGTAAGCAATAAAACTTAATGTGTTCATTAAAATATATCGAAGCCAATATTATTTCATAATATGCTAGGTATCTATTATTTTATGTGGCGAACGTAATAACGAACGCCTGCACACGTGTTATTCTACCTTACAACACCCTCGTCCGCTTCGGATGAATTAGCCATCCCCACTCTCCGTGAAATGACAGCGTGTGTTCGTTGTTCCATTTAAAACAGATCGAGACACACCGTGGTTTGGTTATGACGTACATTTATCGATGTCCGATTATTATACACGATTATAAGATAATTGCATGTGATATACACAGAATAACATGTTAAACGATGACTAAATAGTATTTAAAAACATACTTTACCTTTTGAAGCAATCAATTAGCTTTAAAATGCCTTAAAATGCCAAATTTCTAGCGGGACACTGAGTGGACGGCATGGGAACGGGCGTTATTTTTTTACCATGGTAAGGGAAAGGTTAAAAATGTATGCTAAATTAATTAGTTAGGGTACGTGGATTTTTTATATTTTACATGTTTTTTACTCATCACTACAAAAAAGGTTTTTTTCAACGTCTTTTAAAATTACTAATTTAAGTGAGTATCTTAATTATTTATATAATATGTATATTATTATTTTTACTATTAGTGTAAATGCCGAATCAGATAATAATTTAATATTGTTAATTTATTACAGTATGTAATGTAAGCAAGACCGTGAAACGTATTGCCATTGGCGAGCAAAAAGCCCGAGGACAATTATTAATAAGTCGTCCGATTTGTCTATGCTCTGATACTGATCAACGAACGAATAAAAAATCGAGCTGTCAAAAGTTGCGATTATCGGAATGTTTTCCGATAATCCTAAAATGTTGTGTTATTTATATGTAGAAGTCTACATAAAATAATATAACAGTAAAAACAACACAAATTTTATGTTTTCTTTTATGAATTTCATAAACGTTTTTAGTAATAGGTTGTACGTAATTGAAGGAAAAGATTTTTATGTTATCGTTTGACTGGGTGTGTATTCTAGATTAGGTATCATTTTCAATCATTCACATTGATCGACATCGGTCGTCTTTAGTAATAGGTTGTATGTAATTGATATATCATTGAAGGAAACGTCTTATTCTGTCATATGTTTGTTACCATTGATTATTATTGTGAATTTTTGAACACGAGAAATACATTTATTGTAAACAACTGAAGTCTGTCTTATTATTTGATTCTGATACTGAAAATAATATGTAATAAGCACTATACAAGTCTGAAGTATGTCTTGTTATTATTGCAAAGTTGAAAATGTATATAATAGACACTTCAATTTATTTAACTCCGCAATGAAGTAGAGATTAAAGGTTTGAATCTTATAAGGTAAGGTTACATATATCTTTGAAGTGCGCTTAGATCAAGAGTGTATGCCTAATACCTACAACTGATGGTTCGGAAGGTGCAGTTAAGTTAAGTTACAGCTGATAGTTAAAATGAAATAGTATCTTAAAGGCACTAGAAGCTTGCTCAGGAGACTCGCATTGCATCATTGAGCCATTTTATAGATATACATATGCTGCTACACCAAATGGGCGTAAGGGATGAAATAATAGAGAAATACAATTCTAATAGTACAATCTGTTCTGGAGAGCCAGATAGAAAAAACAATACTATCTTACTAAATTTAACATATTAAGGAAGCTACTAAATAAGTTATTTCTGTAAAAGAAAAAAAATCTGTCCAAAATAGATTTTATACTGACAAATTGAGATTTATACTTACCATTAATTATTTAAATAATTCCCGAAAATTATTTAAATAATTCCCGAAAATTATTTAAATAATTCCCTATCATAATTTAAATACTTCCATTGTTATATTAAAATACTTACCAATAATCATTTTTTACTTGCTGTTCATATTAAATAGTTCCCACCTTTTTAATAAAATACTTGCTGTTAATGCATATATATACTTACCCAATAATTTGAAGCCGTTTTTATATGCTTCATCCGACTAAAAAGCTGTTCACACGTCGTGTAAGCGTTTCCAAATAGCGAAGTCATCATTTGAGCATGTTTGTGTAATGCAGGATATTTCTCCTTGTCCAAATATGTTTTGTAAAACTCTTTCAAACTAACCTGATGGAATTTCTCCTTTAACTTTTCATCGCAACATATTTCACAATGTTCCATTTGTAAATTTCCCGGTAATAAATTCACGACTACGGAGAATGGCGTTGTAAATGCAGCAAAAAGCACACGGTGCTTTTTAAAATTAAGAATCAATATCGAATCTCAATTTGCGAAATTAGCACATCTGGCGGCAGCATTTGATATTATTTTTATTTTCTCACTGCTCCATGGGCCACAAGTTGACACCCAGCGGGCCGCATGCGGCCCGCGGGCCTCGGTTGGCCACCCATGGTTTAGACGGTAGTAATTTACGCTCAATGTAATTGTTAGTTCACAGATTACATTATTGGAATTGACATTTTACGCTCCGAGCGGAGTTGGATATATTATAATTAACACAAAAACATTAGGAACATTTATAAAGAGTTGTCAACAAACAATAATTATTATATTTTAATGGATAATTATTAATAGAGTAAATACCATCAAAGCTTAGAAGTTTCGGTTTGTTTTCATGATGGTATTTTTTTAGTCACAATAATAATATACCTATTGTTACTTGACAGGGTACACGTTATTTAATACCTAAAGGTAATTAATAATATGAGTATGATATCAATATTCAATAGGTAACTATACGATAATTAGATTTATGAGCCGGGTAATACCGGATCATACCGGAGGCGGCGTTTTTACCACATATCTCGATTCAGGATCTTTGTTTACTATCGTATATATTATTTGTAATAATATTAAAGCTTACTCCGCGTTTTGGTTGGCAATTGGCCCCGGTGCATTTAAGTGCAGGGGACAGACGTTGGTCTACCGCATAGTCAACAGGGAAAGACCGCTCTTTATTAGATTCACAATATTATTGCCTGTCACATAGCATGGCTTTGACGTGGTAAACATGGACGTCGTTAATATACTGCCTAATTAATTAACAATAATGAGGTCACTTCCTTCAAAAGAATAATTAATAATAATATGTTTCAAAATGGAATTATTGTGTGAAAACACTTTATTATACAGTACAACCAATGTTTATGTATTTCGGCATTAAACTTAACACACATTTTAGTTTTTTGTAGAATAAATAAAAATACAGATGAAGAATTTCAGGTGAATGAGGTTCTTTGGATCTGGCATTTTGATGTGTGAGAGAGGCATATGGGATTTGACATCACATTATAGGCAAAAAGTATAAAATTAATAACAAAAAAATTTTAATTTGTTCGCGCAGAGTTAGATTTATTGAAGATGTATGAACATCAGTTATTTCCGCTTGAAGCTTTACCCAGCATTGTCATCATGCCGGGTAAAGCTTCAAGTGGAAATATCCGAGCCATTTGTATCACTGAATGGCCTAAGGCAAGGTGACGCTCTGGCATGCCTTCTTTTCAATATTGCGCTAGAAAAGGTGATACGGGATGCAAATATTGATACCCGTGGCAGCGGCACGATATTTACTAAGCCTGTGCAGCTGCTGGCGTATGCCGATGATATCGACATCATTGCCATATCAGTATTGGCGCTGAAAAAGGCATTCACAGCACTAGAAGCCTCTGCCAAAAGAATGGGTTTACAAATAAATGAGGCAAAAACTAAATACATGCCTGTCTATGTCACACCACGAGAAGTCACACCAAAGTTAGATATTGGTGCATACAAGTTTGATACGGTCGACAGTTTCATATACCTTCGATCTCTTGTAATTCGACATAATGATATTACAGAAGAAATCAACAAGTGAATCATGTCTGCGATTAAATGCTACTGAGGGTGGAAGGAAGTCTGCAGACAAGTGCAATGTGTCAATAGTAGTTAAGTTATAGTTAAGAAAACCTAGAAAGAAGTACATCTTAATAACTAACAATATAAATATTTTACAATCAGTAAACTCGTCCGTGCGAACCGACATATGAGCATTTCCCGCAGGCCGAAGGAATGCTTACGTGTCGGGGTTCATTTGTCGTATCGCAGGAATTAACAAGTAAATAGTGCATTCCTGCTACTGTGTCGTGTGAAATCCATTGTTTGATTGATAACATTTGTGTCATAGTCAAATTTCCCAGACAAAATTCTAGGAAGCAATCCACGGTGTGGGAACAAAACAATAGTAATCAACCCACGCCGTCGATAGCATTTCCTTTGTCTCCTTTCAATATAAAAACAAATGTCACAATCCAACAATATACTAGTACCTTCAAATCGTTCAAACTAATCACACGCTTCACGCTTCGACGTAAAATAATTTTCATTACAAACACAATCTTCGTAAATCTTATTTGTAAACTTCTCATTGTACGATCTATAATTGAATTTGTATTTGGTTGTTAAGGGATAATAAATTTGGGGCTACTTTATCACGCATCAAAACCCTTCTGTTCATTTGTAACCTACCCATCATCACACTCCCTTACTTCAGTGGTGACCCGTAAAGTAAAATTCAATTCAATCATTTTCATTTTACAGACTTCGTTTCATTTTTTATTAGTAACCATTTTACTGTGGTTGTGAGAGAATTACTTTTCGTTGGAGCGAGAGTCCGCCGCGTTTAACCACAACGCCGTTTTTGCGTTCAGTCACCGAGTCCGATCTACACATCACTCCGTGACCTGTCAACATCGCGATGTACAGTACCAGGGCAGCCGCAGCCACATCCAGCACCATGAAGGAAGACACCGCATCTGGATAACAAACATCGACGACGACAGCGCACCAAGACTCACCAGTCGCATCACCGATTTCATCACCTTGGCTCAATGACAGCTGCTCATCAACGTCACAGGACAGTTCCGACAGCGGCCCCATCAGATTTGGAGCCCCGGAGAGTCCTGACGGCAGCTTTATCAGAACCAGCTCGCCAGATGACTCCGACAACCCAACCTGGTCGTCATCAGGAGCTGTCAACTTCCACCAAATGACAATCGCCAGGATGGAACGACTGGTTGCCGGACTTCGACGTGTAGCCGCACAAGACAACACACACCAAGCCGCCAAGGATTCACATCCTTGCGCCCGTCAGCCACATTCATCCAGCCGCCAGCGCAGCCGAATCACCGGAGCATTCTGGAGTCCTCAGCAAATCAATAGGAGGCAGTTCCGGTGCAGGCAGCAGCTGGACCAAACACCACCAGCGTCACGACGGAGAGCCCAAGGCAGCCCGCTTTGGCCACCGTCGCCCGCTGGTTGGTGTACGCAGACGAGGTGCTAACTTCGCCCAGGCAAATTTAAGGTTTTTCCTACACACGTACATACGCAATTAACATAGTACAAACCGACGCATTTAAATTCATTGGCAAACCTAGAATCCAACCCGACTTTCATCCCTAAGGCAATTTTACTCGAAGAAACTATTCTAAACAATAGATAGTTTTCTGATGATGAGTAATTGGCTTAGGCGACTTTTGATATTTCCACAACTCTAGACTTCTCATTCAATCAATTGGCTGGCATGGATGGCACCAATTGGAAGAGAAGATATATTGCTGAGCTCTACGGGCTGTACGAAGATTGCAGCGCAGTTCAATCAATTAAGATTAAGAGACTGCGATGGCTAGGTCATGTGCACCGTATGAATGACAATGAACCGGCAAAGAGAGTGATCTCCAGCAATCCAATAGGACGTAGAAGAAGAGGGAGGCCACAGATTCGTTGGTTAGATGGAGCTGCCAGTGACTGCCGTATTCTGGGGGTACCAAATTGGAAAGGGGACACAATGGATAAGGACAGGTGGAGGGAGCTGTTGGAGGAGGCCAGGACCCACACCGGGTTGTCGCGCCCCTGATGATGATGTAAGAACATAATCCTAATTCCGTTATTTATGATTTTAAGGGGGTTTAGATTTTGTACGGCACTGTGAGACTTAGGGGTGATTAATTTTAAGTATCTGACGTGGTAAACACTGATTCACTTTACCAAGGTTTCACTTTTAATAGGATGGGATAATATTTGTTCGATTATCTGTAAGGGGTCAACACTGATTCACTTTACCAAGGTTTCACTTTTAATAGGATGGGATAATATTTGTTCGATTATCTGTAAGGGGTCGCACAATAAAGTATATTATCAATATTATTAAGTGGGAGATTTTATTGGCACTATGCGGTGAATTGAGCGCGGGAGGTAACGTTTATAAGGGCAATTGTCCGAGGTGTCGGAGGTGTTTTGGTAAATTCTATACAATCGACTCGACTTTCTGCTTTGGGGGTGAAAATATAACTGTATTTTCAAAGAACGTCTCGCTCTTAGGGGCGTGAGATATCGGGGAGAGGGGATATTTGACCTATTTCGGAATTATTAACGGTAAACTTGGCTCGCACCATGGTATTTGTTTGGTGCATCTTCAAGGTCGGATGTGCCTTACCCGGAAAAGCGGTCAGGTAGCCGTAGCTATTTTGTACTAGTGACATGGTTATTTTTTACTATAAAATAAAGAAAACGCAGAGTTTGATATATTATTATTAGCACAAAAACATTGGGAACAATATAGTTAGTTATAAAGCACTGTCTATGAACGTTGCTATTAAACTGAATATTATTTTTGGTCAGTCACTTGCTCAATCTGTTATGTCTATACTCTGACTCCAAACACACATTGAAAAACAATATTTAAATAATATACTCGCCAAATCGAAGATTCGAACTTGGGATCCACCACATTATAAGCCGAAGCGATAGCTGATAGGCTATAGTGGGTGTGGAGTATTATTACTAGAGTTGTAACGGTTTTGTAAACAATAGTAATTTTCATTCACAGTATTACACATTATTTGACAGGTACCTAGAAATAATTGATATTACGAGTATGTCATCAATATTGAATAACTAAACGAGAATCAGTTTTACATGCTTCGGCCTCATGCTGGAGGCAAGGTTTTTGCCATTTATTTCGATTCAGGATCTTTGTTTACTATCGTATTTGTATAATATTAAAGCTACTCCGCGTTTTTGTTGGCACTTGGCCCCAGTGCATTTAAGTGAAGGGGACAGACGTTGATCTTTTTATAGTATCGAATTTATTTAAAATAATATTTATTCAAAGCGTACAAGTAAATATTTTAGCCTTTTCCTCGTTAGCCATGGTGCATTTCAGCGAAAGGCATGAGGGCCAGTCTATCACATATTAGACAAGGACAAACTGCTCTTAGATTTTCATCCGAATGATTAATTTTGCTGTTTTTCATGGTAATAATCAGAATGCATGAGTAATTGCGAAACTCACACTTGAATGGCGTTTTACGAGAATCCTTATTTTTCATGATTTCAAAGTCAAACTTGAATGGATTTTCTCCAGAATTAGTCATTTTGTGTTTTTTAATGGAACCAGACGATTTGCATGAGTAATTGAATGTTTCACATTCAAATGGCATTTCGCCAAATCGAGTCAGTTTGTGTCTTTTCATGTAGACTGATTACATTAATAATTGAATCTCTTACACTTAAATGGCTTTATACCAGAATGAGTCATTTTGTAAATTTACATGTTACCGGACGTTATGCATGAGAAATTACAATCACAACACTTGAATGGCTTTTCACCAGAATGAAACTTTTGTGTCTTTTCATGTTACCAGACTGTTGGCATAAATAATTGAATTTCTTACATTTAAATGGCATTTCACCAAAATGAGTCATTACATGTATTTATATGTTACTCTATTTGCATGAGTAATGGATTTTTTCACACTTAAATGGCTTTTCACCAGAATAAGACATTTTGTGCAATTTCATATGATTAGACGTTATACATAATACCATTTATCACACGTTAATGGCTTTTACCAAATGAGTCATTTTGTGTTTTTTTAGGTGAGTAGAGCGACAGAATGACTTAATTCATATATCACATTTAAATGGATTTTCACCAGAATGTTTCATTTTGTGTATTTTCATGCTACTAGACTGTATGCATGCGTAATTGCATTCACCACACTTCAATGGCTTTTCACCAGTATGAGTGAATTTCTGTGTTTTCATGTTACTAGAGGTTATGCATAAGAAATTGCAATCACGACACTTGAGTGGCTTTTCGCCAGAATGAGTCATTTTGTGTATTTTAATGTTACCAGAGGTTGTGCATGAGTAATTACACATATCACACTTGAATGGTTTTTCACCAGAATGAGCCATTTTGTGTTTTTTCATGCTACGAGACTGTTTGCATGAGTATTTGCATTCACCACACTTGAGTGGCTTGACATCAGAATGCGACATATTGTGCGATTTCATGGTAAAAGGATGTATGCACGAGTAATTGCAATCACGACACTTGAGTGGCTTTTCGCAAGAATGAGTCATTTTGTGTAATTTCATGTTACCAGAGGTTGTGCATGAGTAATAACATACATCACACTTGAATGGCTTTTCACCAGAATAAGTCATTTTGTGTATTTTCATGTCGCTAGACCTTATGCATGAGTAATTGCAATTCTCACACTTGAGTGGCTTTTCACCAGAATGAGACATATTGTGCAATTTCATGGTAGTAGGATGTTTGCACGAGTAATTGCAATCACGACACTTGAGTGGCTTTTCGCCAGAATGATTCATTTTGTGCGATTTCATTTTACTAGATGTTGTGCATGAGTAATTACACATATCACACTTGAATGGTTTTTCACCGGAATGAGTCATTTTGTGTATTTTCATGTTAGTTGATAGTATGCACGAGTAATTACAAATATCACACTTTACTGGTTTATCACCAGAATGAGTCATTCTGTGAATTTTCATTTTACTAGAATGTTTGCACGAGTAATTGCATGTCTCACACTTAAAAAACTTTTTAGCAGAATGAGTACTTTTTTGTGATTTTAGGTGACCAGAGCGTATGCAGGAAGAAATGAGGTCATCACATTTAAACAGACTTGCAACGGAATTAGTCATTTTCGCCACTGTGTTTTTATGATTCACTTTGTGAAACAACATTAGGTCGAACGATGCAAAAAAATCAAAACAGATATTGCACACAAAATTTTCTTTATAAAACTGCCTTTTTTCCAATTTTATAACAGCCACTAATAGTTCTGGGTTTCCCACATTCGATGGACATATATCAAGTTGAGCAGTGTGAACGTCAGCTACATCTGCAAAACTTTTAATATATTCCTCGAGTTCTTTTTTAATGACCGGTTCGTCTATCTGTAGGTCTGTGTAAGTACCTTGTACATCAGTCATCTCCTCTGACGATTTGACTCTCGCAAAGTTAGCCGGGACGGTGCTTCCACCGCTAATCTAAAAAACATTTACTTAAAAGTATTTATTAAGAAATTATAAAATTTTTAAGTGAAAAATCATTAGTAAAAGAGCCTTCCAGAATCAGTGTATAGACCTACAAACATTTCTGAGAAATTGATGGGGGAGCCACTGTCGAAAACTACCCAATCAAGACTCAGAGATGGATAGAAGCTGACATTCGAATGACGTTTTCAAATATTCCATTTGGTAGGTCGTAGTTCCAGTTTTCACCGTTCTTTAGATAAGTTTGTAGTACCGTACCCAGACACAACTAACCATAAATACAATCGGTACTGGTGTTATAAAAAGATTCAAAATCAATCCAGTGTTTGTAGTCATATACGTTAGGATAAACGAAAAAGCGCGGCTATATCTCGCAGTTCTCAGATCCAAATGAATACGACGAATATATTAAATATTCGCCAGAATCACCACCGCCTTCCGCTACAAAGAATATTCCAGGGTTTACAACGCTGGCCGAATTTAAATTAGCAATACCTGAAACGGGTAGGCGATTTGTCTTCACTGAGGCATTTTTCTCTTTCATTACAAATTTCCTTTGACTTAGCATCAAATAGATTAGTTTGCGTGCTAAATTCATTAAAGAAACCTCGCTATGCGGCGTATCCATAAAGGCATTTAGAAAAATAAACCTTAAATATAGGCAGCGAGATGATAATATCAGTAAGTTATGACCCAACCACAGACAAAGAAACTTAGATAATAGTAAATGCTATTTTTCATCTTTAGACTATGCGCAATCCACTGATGTGTTTCCGAGCCCTGACACCATATGTATTTACTTATTTACAGTAATTTACTACATGATAAATTAAGACAAATATAAGTAAGAATATAAGGTAAGAAAGGGACAAAATAATTATTCAAAACACACCTGCTGACTGTTGAAGTTACGATGCGAAGTGAATTAAGACAATAGCATACGAGGAAGGCGATGAGATGAATGAACGATGTAGGTAACGTAAAAATACTTTCGCCGGAATTCCCACGGCTCAATCAAGACTGTGGTTGTCTATACCAAACCGCGGCTCTGCCACAGATGCTCTCTGCCATATTTGGACATGGCTACAAATAAGCAATGAAAATGGAAGAGGATAACCGTAAATGTAAAGTTGAATGGACCGTGACTATCGCGTTTATTCAAAACTTAAATGGCTTACTGACCTGTATTATGTGTCGGGAGAAATTGGCGCATTCAAATTTAGAGAGATACTACAACTGAAAACACGTCATTTAGCACTAAATATTCTGTCGATGAAGCAAAAAAAAAGCAGCTGAGGAGAAGAGTCAAGAAAAATCAAGTTCTGTATTTAATTAGGTACTTAATAAAATCTTTCAAGTTTCCTTCAAGTCCTTTCAAGAGAGGAAATCAAGAGTAAATTGAGAAATTGATTTATTGATGAGAAGCTGGAATCGTGCTTAAAATTAAATCAACAACATACGAATCTAACTTACTCAAACATTACAAGGAGATGCAAGATATTATCTATGGATGCAATGCCATTATTCACATTGAGTGTTTGTCAGTCATTCTCATGATTCAATTTTATGGATACAATTTAATTTTTATTAATTAAATAAGATCATTATTACGTATGATATTCAGTTTTATTCAGTGTACCTACCTATAATTTAATTAAGACTTAAAACTTTAACTAAAGTTTATTAAGTAAATAAACAGTGTACCTTCTTACCACCTACGTATATAATTTAAGTTTAAGAAATTTGGCTCTCAAAAGAAATCTTGGCTTTATTGACTAATGAGTTTGCCGACCACTGGTCTATACTGAAATCGAAGGCAGTGGTCATAAGATAACGGTTTTTTTAAACAAAAAAAGTATGACAGAGCTTATTACTTTATCGTTAATTAAAAGTCGATCATTAAAAAAGACAGTTAAATCACAATACTCATGGGCGCAGTGCGCATGCGCAGCACTTTTGCAATCATCCGCAGTGATTAAAAGTGGAACATGTTCAACTTCATTCGATTTCGATTCCGGATGATCACTTTCGATGATTCGAGGATGGCTGTGCGTTTAGGCGGGTTACTACGGATGATTCTTCTGCGATGATCGTCAACATAAAACCATGTAAACGGGGCTTAATCAAACAGCAGTGACAAATGAATAGACGCATTGCCAATTTGTAATGCCGAATAATTGTGATCACTACGATGTAGAATAGTTTAAAATACCATCAAACTATGTAGAGTTAGCGCATGCGCACAACATCATGTCTACTACCTTGTCTTTTTGAATGGTACCTAGTAGACCAGGACAGTACAATGACAGCCAGCCACGAATGAAATGAGAAAAGATAGAATATAGCCTTTAGTTTATTCTAATATCTAGTATATAGTAACATAACGTCTGCACGTGAACATTAGGTATACATGCACATTTTTATCAGAACAAGTCAAATGTTCTATACAATATCCACCTTTACACGCACAGAAGCAATCATAATTCCGTGTTGTAGTTGCTAGAAATCAAGCGAAAGCCATTGAACCTATTTCGGCGTTTGAAAGTTTGAATGGCATGATTATGAACAATTAGTCGAAAGATAGGTGAAACATTAAATATCTTACAAAAAGGCTTTGCAAGCAAGCGCGACCGATAATAGTGCCCACAGATTGAAGCTTTTGTCCCACTAAAACACTTGACGTCTGTATATTAATGACTACCAATATGGCTCGACGAGACGAACTGTTTTGAATCTGTCATTTCGTCAAAATAACTTTAATTTTAAAATCTAACCTCCAAAGTACGACCGTCGTCTTCGGGGTATTCTTGCTTAATCGCTTGCGTGTCGGCGTCCTGACAGTTTGAATGGATTATTGCCGCATCAGACAACTGCTCATCTTCTGCACCAGATTCAAGTTCATCTGGTTCTTGTTTTACGTCCATTTTTGTTTAATTGTAAATGTATAAATTAAAATTATACAAGAGCTGCGGCGTGCTCATACCATAGACAACAATTAATGCTGCTGCTATTGCCCATAGACGAATATCTTTGTGTTCCCATTATACTTGATCAAGATAGGAGAAAATAACATGAGCCAAAAGAGATATCTCTTTGCATGAGCCCAATATTTGTGATGGTTTCGTTCAATTGCAAATGCAAGGATATTAATTAAAAGATTTGGGATGCAATAAATACGATCTTATTTCTTAACGCATTAGGTAGGTAGGTACTAATAATAATTGTCAGCAAGAAGGTTTTGCAAAATCACGCTATCTCTAGGGGGTGTTTGGACATAGATCGACACTTTAAAGTCACCTTTGGTTTAAGACTTAATGACATTCAGACAAAATGGAAAAAAAAAACTTGCCAAATAGAAAGCCACTGTCCTCATATCCGCAAATATAATCTTTAATGCATTTTATTATGTTACAGACGAATGTATTGAAAATAAATGTAGCCCAGTTAAATACACAGTTGAAAATCGTTCTTAACTTCTTATAGCAATGCCTAGCAAGTACCACCCAAGTTTTTTATTTGTGTTACCTCATTGCAGGTTGTTTTTATGACAAAAATATGAAAACGTAATGGATGAGTGTTGTCGATGTAAATTAATAGTCAAATAGTTTCAAGATTCGACATTTTCAAAAACTGGTAGGTAGGTAACAAATTAATTGTTACATCTATGTATCCATCGTTAGTAATATTTTGACAAATAGGTACGTAAAAATAAGTGACTTCATCTTCAACAACGTAAAATTAATACCTACCTACCTAATAAAAAAGTGAACCGGAAGACAATGAATGAAAGGAGTTTTACCTACCATTAAAACTCTTATTATTCTTGTTGACTCTGAAGTTCCTTGAGATGTTGATCGTATTTTTTGCCTTGTGTTCTTAGGTGCTGGCCTCTTTTTACCCCCTTTTCTTCTCGACAGCTCTGCAGGATGTCATCTATGGGGTAGTTCTCTAACCAATTTAGAGAGGCGACTGCTGATCGAGTACTGCCTGGTGATTCCTGTACCCCTGCATCAGCGAGTATTGACTTCACCCAATTTCCAATGACTGCTCGAGTCGCCGGTTTTGGGGGGCCTCGTGACGAGATAAATAATGCCGGAATATTACCACCCTCTTCTCTTCTCTCATTGGAAACGCAGATAAATTTTCGTAGCCAAAATACTGGATCGATGTTTTGGCAACTGGAAGCCCTTAATTTGATGTTTCCGTCTTGGAACCAAACACAGGCCATAGAATTATATGGTCGCTATTATCAACTAGGCCATTATCCACTACGCTGAGTAGGGTAAGGTCATGAACCCGTCGTCCCGATGCGAGTAATAATAGTATAGCTGTTCTGCGTGAAACTTCATACAGGTAGTATACTAGTAGTGTTGTATGTTACTGCTGATGTCTTTACTGATCATAGGTTTGCAAAAAGTAGCTATGGCTGACTTATTTACAAGAATAGTGTTATATGAAAGACCTTCCTTATTGTATAAGTGACCCAGGTATCTAGCCACTTCAATCGGCTCGGGGGTATTATAGCTTATCGTGTTGTCCCTGCACCATGTCTTCCATTTGTCCCATGCAGGTCTATAAGTCTTCAAAGTGGATGGTCGCCAGCCGGAAGTGAGAAGTGATCTGTCCTCTACCGACCAGCTAGAAACTAACTCTGCCCACCCAAAATTATCCATAACTGGAGTGATAGGTCCCGGACTTGTGGAGGTGGATGGCTTGTCACCGTATCCACTAGAAATGACTCCAAGTGCGGGATCGGGTAGGGGGGTTCCAGTGATCTCTGCTGTAGGTCTGCGCTCCAAAAACACTTTTTCCACCATGGGGCCACTAGTAAATATTTTCCCCTTGCCATGTTCAGGTGTGCCAATACTTGTGGAATTAGATTCGGTGGCGGGAATATCCAGGCTAGTTTGAAGTCCCACTGTCGACTGAAGGCATCGTGGAACAGTGCAAGGGCATCGTTCGGATTTCGTGAGACATACGTTGCGACAACATGGGCTGTGTTGGACGCGAACAGTCTACGTCTGGGAGTCCCCATCTTTGAAATAGGGGAGCTGTAGCCGCCATAACTAGGTGCCATTCTGGGATAATTTTGCTGCGTGAGAGATGGGCTGCCACGCAGTTGTATCTTCCTGGAAGGTATTGAGCAGTCAATGATATACTGGAATGGTTGGCGATTTCCAGGATCTGTCAGCAAAGACTTAGTAGGGTTGCGGACTTTGTGCCCCCCTCGTTGTTGATGTAGGCCACCACTGTCTTGTTGTCGGTTTGTAGGAGTAATTCTGATACCCTGAGCGTGTGCTCCCGGAGTTGTGTGGCTGAGACTTATATGGTTGTGGAATACCTACAAATTTTTGATTATAGTTTGTCGATAGTAAATACTTCGAGTAGATGTAGGTAGGTACTCAACAATACGCTGAATACTAATTTTTACCTCGCGGAACAACATTTGGGAAACTCTATGGGTAGGAGGACCCGCCAACGATCTTGGCCTGGGGGTCCCGCTTCAGGATGTGGGGGCCATGGCCTACCCCCCACGGGAGGTCACTGCCACTAGTATATTATATTTAAGCAAAAAATGCTGATTTATATGCGAGTGTGTGTTTCTTCTAAATAGCCATTGTTTGGTCCACTTGGATCTGGAGGATTATTTTTCTTTTATTAACCAATAAACAATAGAAAAGCGCTTGTGACAAAAACAAATCGTCACTTGACACGACATTGCTGCGATTCCGAAAAACAGTGTTTTGACGACGACGACTTCTGTTGTAACGTAATGAGGTTTGCGCAGTTTTACTTGTGCCGTATGGCCACGCGAGAGTGTTCCGTCTTTTTTGCACAGGCAAGACCGCGCAGGCAAGTCGCTGCCGTGTATAGCAGAAAGAGTTTATTTATCAAAGCAGTTATTCATACGCACAAAATAATTATTATGTTCTTTCGTATTAACAGACTGTGTGGATAGATTTATCACATTTGAACGGCTATTGACCAGGAGTGATTGATTAATTACACATATTTTATAGAATGGGTGTTTTTTACCAATTTGTATAATTGCATGAGTAATTACTTAGATTCAACACCTTGCTATGGGTTTTCACATAATAGATCTTAATATGTATAGCGTCATTAAATTTACTTTTTACCAGGATACCTCAATTATTCGTTTCAATTTTACTGATCAAATCGTTTACATTAGTAAATAAAATTGAATTTATTAAGTATATTTAAATTATTGCAAAACAATTAGACGTTAATAATTAAAAACAAGACGTTAATAATTAATTAATCGACCACGGCCCATCCTAATAGGATCATATGGGCTTCCACAGAGTAGAGGTTTGTATTAACAGATTTTGTTTTTTTTTATGAGAAACGGATGTCAGCCACATGCCCAACCTATTAGGTCCATACCCTGACTGACGCACAAATTGAAAAACAATATGTGTACTTGTCAGACCCAGGATTCGAACCTGGGACCCACGGCGTGATAGTCCAACACTTAAGCCACGTGGCCACCGTGGGCGTTCAGACGTTACGTATGAGTAATTGCATTACAAAGTTCAATAGCTTTTCTTGAAAGGTTTCTCACGAGAATGAATAATTTTGTGTTTTTATGTTACAAGACCGTTTGCATGAGTAATTGCAGTCATCATACTTGAAGGGCTTTTCACCGCAATGGGTCATTTTGTGTGTTTCCATGTTACCAGACTTTGCATTTATCAAAATATTATACTTACAGTCTCCATGAGTTATTGCATGTGTCACATTTACATGGCGTTTCGCCAGAATGACTCATTTTGTGTACTTTAGTGCTCTTAGAATGTAAGCATGAGTTATGAAATTTATCACGCTCAATAGGATTTCCACTAGAACAGTGTCAAACGTTTTACTTCACGGCACACTGGTTAATGCGATTTGTTACGCGGCACACCAAATAAAAATGCCTTAAAAAGGGAACTGTACTTTATTAATATGAATAAAGGAAACCATAGTGTAGGTAACCATTTTTTTTAATATTTAATTTTTTTATCAACATATATGTACATAGGTAGTATTAATTTTATAAGTGAGAAGGATGCAGTTGATTTTTAGAAATAATTCTGTCAAACATTGCTTTAAATTAGATAAACAAATACGTAACTCCTCATCTACCATCTGTGACAGATTTCGTTATTTTTTTTATTTCATTTCCACGAGCGCTGAAAAACCAATTTCACAAAGATACGACGATTAAATCGTTGTGGCCTATCGTGGATATTGATTCCAAGGCGATATTCAAAATGCTGACAAATCTAGCTCAGAAAATGAGGCTTTGTGTACGTACAGGGTCGTTTTTTAGATCTATTAAAATTTCCTTTTCTGTTATTGTCAGGCGAAGCCATCGAGTCTTGCGAACGTATTGATGACCCACTGGTTCTTAACTGAAATGTTGAGAACCACTATCTTTTTTTGGGGTAATTCCGAACTAATAGTATCAAAAGTTAGGGATTTTGGATACTTTTAACAAAATTGATGATATTTTGTGTTAGGATTAATTACGGTCAAAAAAGAAAGGTAAACCTTCGGTCAAAGTGCAATAAAATCAACTTTTGAATAATTTCGGAATTACCCCAAGATAGTTCGTAATTTCCCCAATGCAAAAAAAAAATGACTCAATATTTCAAATCCTCAATTTAAAGAACCCAACTATATATTCAAGAATCTAATATATATTTATCATACATATTTTCATTAAGTACACAAGAGGTAAAACAATAATGGCAGTAAATATAAAACACTTTGAATAATTAACCGAAATATTTATAAGCTCTAGTCATCTCATAGAAATTCCTGTCGGAATTACCCCAATGCACCTTAAATCAGTGGCGAAGGGTGGAGGTAGGCTGTTAAGATCCGCCATAAACAGTGCACATTAAACTTTTTCAGACATACATATTTGTTTTCATTGATATAAGACTACAATTTACAGATAGTGTTGGTTAGTTTTTAAAATTCAATTAAACTCTGAGAAACCAAGCCATAATAGATAATAGTCAAAAAATACATGTCTATCTATAAAATATCTAAAAATATGCAATTAAATCATATATAACTTTGAATATTTTATAAATAGAATAATATTTTTTATTTATTATAGTTTGGTTTAGGCAGGGCTTAATGAATTAAAAAAATTAACCAACAATATGTGTAATATGTATTTTTAATCCAACGAAAACAAATAACTATGAATGAAAAAGTGTGCACAATTTTATCGTATTGCCCAAATTAGACCAAAACTATTATGGTTTCGTTTAGGCAGGGTTTAATTGATTTTTAAAAACTAAGTAACACCATCTGTAAATTGTAGTCTTAGTTCAATAAAAACAAATACATATGACTAAAAAAGTTTAGTGTGCACTATTTATAGCGAATCTTAACAGCCTACCTCCACCCTTCGCCACTGCCTTAAATGAATGTCAGAAGATCAAAGTAGGTGCCTACCTAATATGTTTTTGCATTTTTTTATTTATGCACTAATATTCGTACACATATTATATATAATTTCCAGCCCTGGGTGATCTGTTGGTAGGTAGGTACTTATTATTGTCCTACCGATGGAATCTTGAATGATGATGATCGGTATTTCTTCGTTATGGATTAAGAGTGGAAAGAAACCGATTATATACGTCATAGACATGGTTCTTTTTCAGTAAAATTAAATAAAACACACTACATAATTGAAATTATAATCTCCGAAAGGAGCTGGATTTATTATTACGAATAAGAAAAAAAATGGAACAGATAATAATTAACTATGCTATTTTTTTTTTTTTTTTTTTTTTGTGATTTTACCGAGGCTTTGACTGCGACTCGCTGTCATATCGCCTCTTGTCTTCTAGAAGGGGATCCTTCGATCAGGTCCTCACTCCTATTCTGTTAAATGGCTTTATAATTATTTTGTCTAGCTCTTCCGTCTTTCTTTCTTTCTTCTTTAGACGCCAGTGTTTTATGCACCAGAATCGCTCTCCTCCGTATCCATCCCTTCTGTATTTTCGATACATCGTGTAATCATTGAATTTCAGATAGTCTAATTCAGACCTCAGCCAAGTCTCTGAGATTAATGCTATTGAAATTTTTTGTCTTATTAAGTAGAGTTCTATATCATCCTTTTTTTGCTTCATACTTCTGGCATTCCATTGTAAAATCCTAATTTGTTTTTTATTATCCATTTTGCTCCAGAACCTCCCCTAGAATTTCCTTTAAGTGTCCTTCTTTGAATTGTTTGCATACCCAGTCCACTGCTTTAATTATTAGTTGTTTAATGATCTGCTGCCAGTCTCCCCCTTTCAGCAAGACTTTCATAATTTCTCCCATCGCGTTAACCTCTGTCTTCCCCTTTGAATTTTTCTTATTTTTTGTAGGCTTTACGCTACTACCTGTAGATATTATTGTTGAGCCTGAAGCTTCTACCACCGCTTCTTCTTTCTTTTTGTTTTCCTTAGTTTTTTGAATTGTTTCGCTTTCATCTCTTCCTACGATTTTTTTTTGTTTTAATATGTCAGCATAGCTATTATTTAACATATTTTTTTTTGCTTCCTTGAAAGGTATGTTCATTTTTTTCATTGCTTCTTTGCAATTCTTTTCCTCTTGCCACTTTGGGCATTTTTGGCTGTTTGCCGCGTGGTTACCTTTGCAATTGATGCACGTAATTTCCTCATTTTTTTCGCAGGTTTTGTGGTTTTCACCACACTTAGGGCACGTTTCTACTGTACGTCCGCAATTGTTCGCGATATGCCCATATCGCCAGCATTTGTAGCATTGCATAACCCTGAATACATACGGTTCTACAGCAAAAGAGACTCCATATATGTAAATTGTTCTCGGCAATATTTTCTCCCCAAATTTAATACTGACTGACGAGGTCTTTGTCAGCTCTCCTGTATCACCTTTTCTTGTCAACCTCTTAAGGTTGATTACTTTTGCATCACTTTTGATTTCCATTTGCAGTTCTTGGAGGTCCATATCAATATCGACTTTTCTTATTACTCCATAAGAGCAGGAGTCATTCTCTTTGGTCACAAAACCGAGATCTTTGAGTTCTCCAGCTTGTTTCACTTTATCTGCTTCTTTTTCGTCTTCTACTTGGATGTACGTCTTTAAATTTTTATTGTAAATTTTCTGTACTTTTACTCCTGCCTTATGCAGCATCTGCGCTATTTTCAATTTTAATGGAATTTTACTTCCCGTCGCTATCATGACGATGTTTTGGTTTCCCTTTGGAGTGACCCCAGAGTCTCTTCTGGGTTTTTTTCCAGAGGTCACCGTTTGCCATTCTTCTTCTTTTTCTCCAACCACTTCCTCTTCATCATCGTTTCTTTTCTTCTTCGTTTTTTTGGTTTCATTCACTTCCATCGTGGTGTTTTCCATTTTATTGCTTTTGCCGTTCACGCGGTCTTGGAATTCGCGCAACAGTGTGAACAAAAAACAGTGTGGACAACCCCTCGCTTCACCGCGTTTGACGCACTCCCCGCACAAAGTGCACTATCCGTGCAACAATAAATATTTTTCACTTTTTCTCAAGCACTGGCACTGATTGTCAAAATCACATGGGACCACACATGTTGAGTTTATTGTCAAATTCATTTACAAACAATATTATTTTTGTTGTATCCCGTATTTATAACCGTTCGCGAGTAACCAGGCGAGTAGCGTCCCGAATACGCAAGCGAAGTTGTACAACCTCACTCCACCGCTGTTGGCTTCCGACTGAACTATGCTATTACAATGAATATTTTTTTAGCCACTTGCTCATCCGATTAGGTCTGACATTGAAAAACAATGTGTATTCGTCAGACTGAGGATTCGAATTTGGGACGCACGACAGTATAGGTAGGTACGATGATGCGTTAGCCACTCGGCGATAGTGGGTGCAAATTATTTACAAGGCATGGAAGTTTCGGTTTGTTTAGTTTAGACGGTGGTAATTTACGCTCACTGTAATTGTTAGTTCACAGATTACATGAATGGAATTGACATTTTACACTCCGAACGGAGTTGGATATATTATAATTAAGACAAAAACATTAGGAACATTTATAAAGAGCTGTCAACAAACAATAATTATTATATTACAATTACTAGAGTAAATACCATCAAAGCTTAGAGTTTCGGTTTGTTTTCATGATGGTATTTTTTTAGTCACAATAATAATACCTACCTATATTGTTACTTGACAGGGTACACGTTATTTAATACCTATAATTAATAATATGAGTATGATATTAATACTCAATAACTATACGAGAATTAGATTTATGAGCCTCGGCCTCATACTGGAGGGAGCGTTTTTACCACATATCTCGATTCTGGATCTTTGTTTACTATCGTATATATTATTTGTAATAATATTAAAGAATACTCCGCGTTATGGTTGGAACTTGGCCCCGGTGCATTTAAGGGCGGACGTGCTCAGCGTGGGTCAAAATGGAGCTTTTTTTCTATTTTCAAAGCATGATCCTGTACATACCTTAAACGATGTAGATAATCTATTTTTATAATTTTGAAGCCTTATTATCCGTTATATTTATTTTAAACATTTGATGACTGCATAAAGTATTTTTATTACATAACATAGTATTCTTTTAAACCTCTCGCTCTAATGTTTTATTTAATTGTTAATTATTAACGGTAAACTTGACTCGCACCGTGGTATTTGTTTGGTGCGTCTTCAATGTATGATGTGCCTTACTCGGAAAGGCGGTCAGGTAGCCGTAGCTATTTTGTACTAGTGACATTGTTATTTTTCACTAAAAAATAAAGAAAACGCAGTGTATGAAATTTTACGTGTCAGAGCCGAGTTTGATATATTATTATTAGCATAAAAACATTAAGAACAATATAGTTAGTTATAAAGCACTGTCTATGAACGTTGCTATTAAACTGAATATTATTTTTGGTCAGTCACTTGCTCAATCTGTTAGGTCTATACTCTGACTCCAAACACACATTGAAAAACAATATTTAAATAATATATTCGCCGGATTCGCCAAACTTGGGATCCACCACATTACAAGCCGAAGCGATAGCTGATAGGCTATAGTGGGTGTGGAGTATTATTACTAGAGTTGTAACGGTTTCGTAAACAAAAGTTATTTTCATTCTCAGTATTACACGTCATTATTTGACAGGTATATACAATTGATATGATACGAGTATGTCATGAATATTAAATAACTAAACGAGAATCAGTTTTACATGCTTCGGCCTCATGCTGGAGGCAGGGTTTTTGCCACCTATTTCGATTCAGGATCTTTTTATACTATCGAATTTATTTAAAATAATATTCAAAGCGTCCATGTAAATATTTTAGCTTTCTCTTCGTTTCAGTTAGCCATGGTGCATTTCAGCGAAGGGGATGAGGTTCAGTGTACCACATATTAGACAGCGACTAACCGCTCTTAGATTTTCGTCCGATTGATTCATTTTGCTGTTTTTCATGATAATAATCAGAATGGCTGAGTAATTGCGAAAATCACACTTGAAAGGCGTTTCACGAGAATCGTTATTTTGCGTGATTTCAGGTAACTGATTGCAAAGTCAAACTAAAATGGATTTTCTCCAGAATTAGTTATTTTGTGTTTTTTAATGGAACTAGACGATTTGTATGAGTAATTGAATGTTTCACATTCAAATGGCGAGTCGCCAAATCTAATCATTTTGTGTCTTTTTATGTAGACCGTTTACATGAATAATTGAATCTCTTACACTTAAATGGCTTTAAACCAGAATGAGTCATTTTGTAAATTTACATGTTACCGGACGTTATGTATGAGAAATTACAATCACCACACTTGAATGGCTTTTCACTAGAATGAGTCATTTTGTGTCTTTTCATGTTAAAAGACTGTTTGCATGAGTAATTACAGTCACCACACTTGAATTGGTTTTCACCAGAATGAATTATTTTGTGTCTTTTCATGGTACCAGACTTATTGCATGAATAATCGCAACTGTTACACTTAAACGGCTTTTCACCAGAGTGAGTAATTTTATGTTTTTTCATGTTACCAGACGTATTGCACGAATAATTACATTTATCACAATTGAATAGCTTATCACCAGTATGTGTCAATTTGTGTATTTTCATGCTACTTGACGTTATACATGAGTAATTGCATTCACCACACTTGAATGGCTTTTCACCAGAATGAATCATTTTGTGTCTTTTCATGTTAAAAGACTGTTTGCATGAGTAATTACAGTCACCACACTTGAATGGGTTTTCACCAGAATGAATCATTTTGTGTCTTTTCATGGTACCAGACTTATTGCATGAATAATCGCAACTGTTACACTTAAACGGCTTTTCACCAAAGTGAGTAATTTTATGTTTTTTCATGGTACCAGACTTATTGCATGAATAATCGCAACTGTTACACTTAAACGGCTTTTCACCAGAGTGAGTAATTTTATGTTTTTTCATGTTACCAGACGTTATACATGAGTAATTGCATTCACCACACTTGAATGGCTTTTCACCAGAATGAATCATTTTGTGTCTTTTCATGGTACCAGACTGTTTGCATGAATAATCGCAACTGTTACACTTAAACGGCTTTTCACTAGAATGAGTCATTTTGTGTATTTTAATGTTACCAGACGAAATGCATGAGTAATTGCATTCACCACACTTGAATAGCTTTTCGCCAGAATGAGTGTTTTTATTTTTTTTATGTAAATTTATGTGACCAGAGCGAATGCGGGAGAAATTGGCATCATGGCATTTGAACAGAGTTACAGCGGAATTAGTAGTTTTCGCCATTGTGTTTTTATGAATCGCTTTGTGAAGCAACATAAGGTCGAATGATGAAAAAAAATCAAAACATATATTGCACACAACATTTTCTTTATAAAACTGCCTTTTTTTTAATTTTATAACAGCCACTAATAAATCAGGGTTTGCCACATTAGATAGAAAAATATCACGATTAACAGTGTGACATAAAACGTGCACATCTGCGAACCTTTTAATATATTCCTCGAGTTCTTTTTTAATGTCATTTTCGTCTATCTGTAGGTCTGCGTAAGTATCTTGAACATCAGGTATCTCTTTCGACGATTTGACACTCGCAATGTTGGCCGGGACGATGCTTCCACCGATAATCTAAAAAAATATTCAGAAGAACTTATTAATAAATTATGTGATTTTGAAATGACAATAATTCATGGTCATAAGTAAAAAAGCCAATTAGAATAATTATTGCACGTAGACACAGTTAACCTAAAATAAAATCTATGTGATTTGTACCATTTATTACTTATATACAGCTAAACTAAATACAATGATTCATCCCTTTAAAAGATCCAATGATTACAGTCATATAAATTAAAGAATATGTACATAATTTCAGTCCTATGCGACATTTCGCATTTCGGAAATACGCTGTTATAACTCGCAGTTCTCAGTGAATACGACGAATATGTGAAATATTCACTAGAATCACCACCGCCTTGCGCTGTAAAGAAATTTACAGGGTTTTTGCAAGGTAGTTTCATAGACCCCTACCGAAATTAAATTAGTAATACCCGATGCGATTAAGCGAATTGTCTTCAATGAGACATTTTTCTCAGCCGACACAAATTTCTTGAATCGACACAAAGAAATCTCAATATGCGAGATTTCCATGAAGGCATATAGATAAAAACCAAATCAAAGAGATGTTATTAGTAAGTTATGACCCAACGATAGACCGAGAAACTTAGATAAGTAAAATAGTAAATGCCATTCTCCATCTTCAGGCACTATGCGCACCCCACCAACGGTAAAGACATATTGACAACACATAAATAATACAATATAAAACGTAAAACATTATTACTTGGTAAAGGAGCAAGTAGAAAAAATAATGTAAATCTGAATTGTTTTAAAAAACGATAGTCATAAACAAAGAAAGAAGGTAGGTACCAAAGGTGTTGGGAATTTAAAAAAGTAAGCTAATTTTATACACAGTGGCGGCTCCTAGATAAGATATCTAGGTGTGCTGTGGTTGATTAAATAAAAAAAATGTTTATTTAGATTATCTTTTACTATTAACATTAAAATGAAATATAAATTATTAATTGCAATAATATTTAAGATAAAGAACTTTTCATAAATTGCTTGCAGAAATAAATTTTAACAATGTTAATAAATCATTAAAGCACATCTTTCCTCGCTCACGTGTGAACGCAGAAACGGCGAAATACTGTCGGACCGGCAGTACCAATCAAGTTTCCAACTATGAGCCCCGCTCCTCTCCTTCGCCCACTTGAGGATATTCCATTGGAAACGGTACTGCATAAAATAATAAAGGTCACTTTCTGATACTATTATTGCGGTGTATGAAAATTATTGGATGTATCGGTACGCGGGCGAGCCTAATACACGCTTAAATAATATTGATATTTTTATATAATTTTTCTCCATTTTCTTGGAACTGCTCCAGTCCGCAGTGCATATGGACGAGCCGCCACTGATATATAAGTAGGCAGTTCATTCCACCTGTCAACTTTCTTGGATGTGGCTATTCTGATAGAAATTGTCGTTTTCATAGATGTAAATTAAGATTTTCAAAATCTTCTTTCCGATACCCGACGTCATAGGTAGGTACCTACTTATGTATAGTATTTATGATAAATCAGGATAAATAATATATTTATAAGGTAAGACGAGAACAATATAATTATTCAAAACACATCTGTTGACTGTCGAAGTTACAATGCGAAGTAAATGAAGACAATAGTATACGAGGAAGGCGATGTGACATGGTGAAACTCTTGCGCATAAACACCCATAGAAATAAAATGTCTTTTGCAGGAGAGAGCAAGTGACGTCCTAACTAATGACTCCAGCGGGAAGACCCAGGCAATCATATAAGTGGATAAGCGAGAGATAGGTACAGCCGAATAATCATGAATGAACGATGTAGGTAGGTAACGTAAAATCACTTTTGCCGGAACGTCCATGGCTCAACAAGGACTGTGGGTGTCTATTCTAAAATCGAAGACATTAAACCAAGCTGTCGTAATATCACCGTTTACAGATGAAAAATAAACATGTACATTTCTGTATAAGCAATCTTCAATAATGTCCTCATAGTAATATTCAGAGGACGCTTTAATACAATTGTCATCCTTAACGCACAGATGCTTAGTGTGTCTGACCTAAGAAATTATAATGTCGTATTGTGGTTACTAGAAATTAAGCGAAAACGATTGAACCTATTTCAGTGTTTGAAAGCTTGAATGAAATAACTAATAATACTTTTCTAGTCGTAAGAAAGGTGAAATATTAAATGTCTTACAAAAAGGTTTTGCGAGCAAGCTGACCGACAATGGTGCCCCCAGATTGGGGCTAGTGTCTCACTAAAACACTGTATTAATGACTATATTAATAATATGGTTCGACGAGACGAATTATTTTGAATCTGTAATTTCGTCAAAATACTTTAATTTTAAAATCTAACCCAAAAGTGCGACTGTCATCTTCGGCGTCCTCTTTCTTTATCGCTTGACAGTTTGAATGAATTATTGCCGCATCAGACAACTGCTCGTTTTCTGCATCAGATTCAATTTCAACAGGTTCTCGTTTCACGTCCATTTTTGTTTAATTGTTAATGCATTGATTAAAATTATACAAGAGCAGCAGCGTGCTTTTATCATAGACAAAAATTAATGCAATTGCTTTTTCCCAATTTCCCATACACAAATATACTTTGTTTGGCCATTATAAATCTAGTCTACACTAGGGACATTTCCGTACGTCTCACGAATTGAACACAGGGCATGCGTCGTCGGCCCTCAAATCGGTTTGAAAATGGCCGCCATTTTGTGATGAAAATACTAGCGCACTGCGACCCGACCGGCTTGGATTTCTGTTCAGCTTCGAATTTCTTCGGTAAGGCCTACCGCGCATGAACGTTTACATAACCGGCCGAACGCATTCGGCCAATCGTTTGTTTGCCCGCGCATGATCCAAATTATTATCGGCCAATATGTTTGAGCGCGCATGGCGTGATATAGATCGGAGGCAATGCGCGCGCACTGAAGATATGTGTCCGCACCTAAAAATGGCGGACGCAATATAAGAAACGTCAAAATGGATTTTGTAGAGCTTATATTATATAATATATAGAGGTTTTGTATAGATTATCAAACTGTTTGAAAATGTGGGTGTATATATTATTAATTTGTGAAGAAAGAAACTGAAAAAATGGGACTGGTACGCGCATGCAAAGCCAATAGGTACGCATCGATGAACTGTCAAGCCAAATGTGGCGGTTCGATGTATGCGTGCGCTACATACGACCGCGTCACTTGTGCGTGCATGTATGAGTGCACTCTCGGCCGGCCATGACTAGTCATGTGCGGGCTCTCATTTAATAGCATTGCCAATGGGACCCCGACCGGTTCGAATCGGTGTAAAATTTTGTGTCTGAACACAGATTTTCAATTCGGCCGTTCGCTCGATCGTCCATGCGCGGGGTTGCATTGCAATACGATGGTTACAACTCCTCGATTGTTGACCGTACGATAGTAAATCGTTCATGCGCGGTAGGCCTAAGATTCGGGTCGTTCGTGCAGTTGCTTGTCAATAAATATATTTATTTGAGTCTATTGGCAGTCGATGTTAAGCATAGTTGATCATATTAGTACCTATTGAAATATTACATTTTTTTTTGCAAAATGTCGACTGAAATGAAGACAATGAATTTTATTGAGGAGTATAGGGCACATTGCGTATTTTGGGATATAGGTAACCCAAAAAGACTATACGAAAAAACTGAAGCGCAATGATGCCTACATAATATTATTGACAGGAAAGTTTGGAATATCAGTTTTAGGGGTGAAAATGAAATAAAAAGTTAAGAGTCTTACTTTGCCAATGAGTACCATAAAACAAAGGAAACGAAGAGTGGCGCTGAGGCTGACAACAAGCATGAACCCTCGTGGTTTGCATATGAGTCAATTGGTATGTCGATAATTGTGATTAAAAATAAAATTGAAAGCAAGACTAAGAAAACAAAGAGTGGAGCTGGGGCTGACAGCAAACATGAACCCTCGTGGTTCGCATACGAGTCACTGTTGTGTTGTATATTATCTAGTTGTAGTATTGATGTGTCGTATTATGTACCTACTTATAGATTTTAATAAACCGATTACCTTGACGTAATCTTTCAAACATACAATTACCTAGGTACCTATTGCGGCTCTATGTTACGACCGTACTCCCTGGATAAACGTCAGATTTTTATATTCAATACTTGAAAGCATCTAAGCGAGATTTTTTGAGCATAGACAATCATCGAAAAAATCGCTATTATATGGCGAAAACGCTATTATAAGCGTAGACAATAAGTAAAAATATAAAAATAATTTACAATGTAAGTATAAAATTCAAACATTTTAAATTAACAAAATTCGCCGTTTTCAAAAATCAGTATAGCATAATAGAGTTCGCCAATGCATTTCATAAAATTTAAATAATTATAAAGTAACCTAAAACATTCGTGCACACACCAAAGCGAATTATTCGCCAATCAAGCTCGTATTGGCTTACGGGAAAGAGCACGCGACGTTCAGATTTCGGAAGGGAATTAAGTTATTATCTTACAAAGTTCAATATGGAGCGCTGCGATTGTTTGACGTTTCGGTATCGAGCATTCAAATAATATATCAATAATTTTATATTATTCGAATTTGACTTTGAAGTCCTTGAGATAGGGTTTGCTCTTTCTTCTTCGCGTGAGGTTATATTCTACTAATTTATTTTCCTTTTTCTTTTCGTTGGTCATTCTCCCCTTTTTATTTACTGGTCATACCCGCTCGCCTTTTTTATGTAGGGAGTTTGGCATTCCTTTGTTTTCATTATGGATTTGGCTTTCTTATAGTTTACATGTTGCGCTGACAGTTCATTCTAACTATTAAAAAAAATATCTTGAACGAACGTTAAGTGATAGTTAAGTGAACGTTAAGTGATCAGTGATTGTGGCGCAACATCTGAAGTGAGGAGGATATTCTAAAAGCAATGGACATCAGACGGCGAAGCAGGACTGCTACAGGAGGAAAAGTTCAACGTACGAGCGTCGATTAAGATGCTGATGTTTGAGGTATCCTCGTTACGTACCTTATTTCAGCAGGGGGACCGGCAAGGAGTGGCACAACGCCCAAAAAATAATTATTGGCGGCCCCTACGGTCGTAGAGTTGGTCTATATGACAAGTTGCGTCGGTGCGACCACTCGTCATCAGCAAACCATCTGACGGAGAGGACCATCGCGGCCCTCCAGAATACGATGTTTTCCCAACGGGACAGCTTCTGTAAGGGTATGCAAGGGTTAGTGGATTGGGCAACCATTCCTCAAAACATCATAACAGCGATGGGCCTGTACCAAAAAATCGAAGAGGGTTTTGGGGACAACGAATAATAAAATTTGCGAGAACATGACTTAGATCCTTACCGAAAGGATACCTTCACTCGGGAGGCACGTCCTGTGGGAAGGGAGTTCTCCATCGGAGGTACGGGCTCTACCAGGGATTCGTACTCTAAGCGGAGGTGACCGCATCTGGACGACCAACAACATTGGGGGCCGCCTAGGAGACTTTCGGGTAGCTGGATGGCGTAGTGTACCCCCCCCCCCCCTCAACATTGGTAAAAAAAAATAATAGCCGTAGCCCGACACCTTTTGTGCGGACACCACCATTGGTAAGTCCTTCTTTACTTTTACGGAAAGAATTTCAAACGCAACAATCAGCAGAGGTCACTCTCGAGATCGAGGACTTAAAGAACTCAGGGGTTCTAGAAGAAGCGGGTCCAACCCCCAGTTTTCTCTCAACCCTGTTTCTGATCAAGAAACAAAACGGGGACCCTATGCCCTGTTTTCAACCAAAAGCGTTTGAATGCGTTCCTACAGCCAAAGCCATTCAAACTAATTCACCATTACGAGGTTCCAGCCGTCTTACAAACAGAAGACTGGCTAGTAATCATAGATCTAAGCCAGGCATACCTCCAGGTACCCATGGCTTCTCAACATCGTCGATTCGTTTGACTAGCCTACCAAGGGGAGCTCCTACAATTCATGTGTCTCCCGTTCGTGCTGTCAGCCACTCCGATTATGTTTGCATCCCTGACCAATTGGGTCGCCGAATTCCTACGAAAGAATGGGTGAGAATATACACTTACCAGACGACTTCTTAGTGGCCAACCAATCCGAGAAACAGTCTCGGTTCAGGTGGAATACAGGATAACCTTCCTACAGTCTTTAGGGTGGTTAATTAATATTAAAAGACCCTGTCTGAAGCCAAGCCAATGAGGGTTCCTGAACATCACGTGGGACACACACAAGCGGAGGTTTCTGTCGCCGGAGAAGTGTGTAGCACTCCGTCACCATCTGCTAATGCAGGTACAAAAAGGCAGTTGGTCCCTCAGACAGGCACATATCCAATCCCTTCTGAGGCGACTCAACTTCACATCCTACCTCCACGAGGAAGGTTGTATTGCCGACGGCTACAACGCTCCAGTCATCAATATGGCCGAGGTCCCATCCTCGCCAATTGATGACAATCCAACCACAGGCCCAACAGGACATCATGTGGTGGCTCTAGGCGATAGGATCCTCAGAGTTGACAACGCAGGTACAAAAAGGCAGTTGGTCCCTCAGACAGACACATATCCAATCCCTTCTGGGGCGACTCAACTTCACACCCTACCTCCACGATGAATGTTGTATTGCCGATGGCTACAACGCTCCAGTCATCAATATGGCCGGGGTCCCATCCTCGCCAATTGATGACAATCCCACCACAGGCCCAACAGGGCATCATGTGGTGGCCCTAGGCGATAGGATCCTCAGATTTGACACAACGCAGGTACAAAAAGGCAGTTGGTCCCTCAGGCAAGCACATGTTCAATCCCTTCTGGGGGCGACTTAACTTCGCATCCTACCTCCACGAGGAAGGTTGCATTGCCGACGGCTACAAAGCTCCAGTCATCAATATTGTCGAGGTGACATTCTCGCCAATAGGCGACAATCCCACCACAGGTCTAACAGGACATCATGTGGTGGCTCCAGGTGATAGGCTCCTCATAGTTGACACACAGAACGACATTCAATCACTTCCTGACGACAGACGCAGCCGACACAGGCTAAGGAGCCCAACTGAATGAACACCACCTATCAGGTACGTGGGAACAAGACCAGTTAGCATGGCATGGCATTCCAACATGAAGGAAATGTTTGCAATTCAATCTCGGGTACAATCAATCATAGGATCAGATCTGCTTCTGCAGACAGACAACAAAACAGTGGTGGCATACATCAACAACGAGGCCGGCACAAAATCTGTCACCTCCTAAACCTATGCCGACAGATACTAGTATTTACCAGTCGAGCTAACATCACGTTTACTGCACAATACTTCCGCAGAAATTACAACTGTGTGGCAGATCATCTCTCCCGCAGAAAACTCATTCCCGAGTGGCACCTCATCAACACCGCAACCATCCCCCTGTTTCAAAGATGGGGTGTTTCCGAGGTGGATTTATTCGCAAGCGAAACAGCACATGTCGTTGCAACGTATGTGTCACGAGACGTTACAGACAGTGGTGCGCTGTTTCATGACGCCTTCAGCCGAGTATAGGACTTGCGTGGATATTCCCCCCACCAAACTTACTTTCACGAGTCCTAGCGCACCTGAACTCAGCAAAAGGGAAGTACTTACTAGTGGAACCGAGCTGGAAACAATGCTTTTGGGAAGTGGACTTACGAAAAAGGGCGACAGTACCTCCTTATACAATGCCTCACCTACATACGACACTAGTAGGTATGGAGACCAACCGTCCACCTCCAAGGACCCAGGACCTGTCCCTTTAACTATGGTAAATTTCGGGTAGGGGGAAATAACATCAAATTGAATGGTGGAAGAAAGGGCACTCCTTGCTTCCAAATGGCGGCCTTCGACTCTAACAACTTACAACCAGCTTGGATCAAATGGAAGACAATAACATGGTGTAACATGAACCTAATGGATCATAATAGCCCTCAACCAATGGAATTGGCCAGATACCTAGGCTACTTGCACAACATGGAGGGTTTGTCGTACAACACCATCCTGGTGCATAAGTCAGCCATAGCCACATTTTGCAAACCGATTATCATTGTAGATATCACCATCAACGAGGTACCTAGTACAACACAATATGTTACAAGCAATTTCGGTACACAAAACGAAACCTGTCAAACCACCGGTTTGGGATCCAGGACGAGTGGTAGATCATCTTAGGAAAACAACACCGGTGGAGTACAACCTTTTCGAAATGTCTCGTAGGACAGCTACCTACTCGGCTGCTTCTCGCATCGGGACGAAGGGTTCCTGACCTCACACTACTCAGTAATAGTAGACAATGGATTAGTGGATAAAGGGATCACATAATTGTATGGCCAATGTTTTGCGCAAAGACAGATACCGCCAAGCATCGTCAATCGGAATGGAAGCTAAGCGCTTCCACGTGTCAAAACATCGACCCAGTATTCTGGTTACGGAAACACGTCTGCATGTCAAACCCAAGGAGAGAGGAAGGATATTTCGGAATTATTTATATCTTCAAAAGAACCACCAAAACTAGCCACCAGGACAGTTATAGGGAATTGAATAAGGTCATTACTGTTGGAAGCAGGTGTACAAGAACCACCAGGCAGTGTCCGCTCAGTGGTGGCTTCCTTAAACAGTAAATATACCCAATAGACGATATCTTAAAGAGAGGTAACTGGCGTAGTGTCGACATTTCACGACAACTACCAGAGAACGATGGACACACCACTATCAGAAGGGGAAAAGAACCCATTAACTTCTCTATTCAAACTATATACATTGAAAGTCACGATGGTCTATACCTCGTCAATGAATCATTGTCACATACAGGAATTTGGCATACCCAACACCAGGTGATAACAAACAGATATCTCAAGGACTTCAAAGTCAAATTCGAATAATGAAAGGAGTTTTACCTACCAATAAAACTCTTATTATTCATGTTGACTTTGAAGTCCAGGTAACTTCTACCTGGTTCCTTGAGCCATATCATAATGAAAACAAAGGAATGCCAAACTCCCTACATAAAAAAGGCGAGCGGGTATGACCAGTAAATAAAAAGGGGAGAATGACCAACGAAAAGAAAAAGGAAAATAAATTAGTAGAATATAACCTCACGCGAAGAAGAAAGAGCAAACCCTATCTCAAGGACTTCAAAGTCAACATGAATAATAAGAGTTTTATTGGTAGGTAAAACTCCTTTCATTATCATTGATACAATTATTTGCTCCGACACTGCCATCCATTCGCATTTACCACGTCAAAATAACCCGAAAAAAGCACCCGCATCGATATGGAAGGTCCGGTCAAAAGAGTCTCAAAAAATAGCCAAATATATGACAAATTGATGGCTTTTATTGTATCTTTTGATCCCCTGCGTGAATAAATGTCACGTTTGTTCATTAAGGTGATGTCTCTAGGTAAAGTTGTTATCGAAAAATAGCTAGAAAAGTTTATTAATCGGTAGATATATATTCAAAAGTAATGAGAAAAATAAAATAAAAAATTAAGATGTATCGTGGAGTTCTATATACCAAAAATACGTGTCAAATTCGGTACATTTCTATCGGGTGGTAAGAATGAATGACATAAGATTTATTATCAAAATTACGATAAAAATATACCTAAATCTATTACCTAGCGAAACGCTAAACGTAAATTGGAATTTATTATATCCTTATATCTTTTTTTTCAAATTTAAAAAACATCGATTTAGAGGTTAGAAAGCACGCAATTAAAATCGAAATATCTCGGCTTACACGCAATTTATCGCGAATAACGCTTAGCGTTTCTATTAAAAATATTATTTATTAATTTTTACGGCAGTTATTTAAATTTAATCTTGTATTTTTGTATATTAACGAATCGATAGAAATCGAAACCATAATAATTGCTCGAATTGGCAACATGCTGACAACACTAAGCCGACGCTTGGCCGTATAGTGCTGCCGTCGTGGAATTATTTGGAAACAAAATTTCTTCATACAAAATACACACACAACCATAACATGACGTTGAAAATGAAACTCACACATAGACAAGACAAAATAACATTATTTTTCTCTGAATCTTGGCAAAAATCAGTTTGTGTTAAACTTCTATGCGAAATTGCCATATGAATAAAAATAACTTAACAAATTAAAATTACAATATTTACTTAATATACGTAGGAACCTGCCTATATTCAAAATTTGATACTGAAAATTATTTTCAATTAGTATTTGCTTAAATTACAACTGTTTTTTACCATTATTTATGATAAAAATAAACAAATCTCGCATTTTGACATATTATGGCAGCACCATCAATAATCACCGCGCGCTTAGGCAACCGCCAATCAATTTTATCTTTTTATTAATTAATTGTAATAATTATAATTAATTATAAATTAATTAACTAATCAGTAACATTTTCGTTACTAAGTAGGTCGTGTGATTATTGATTGATTTTTGGTGAAGAAATCACACATTGTATGATTTTCTGCAACCAAAATTATTTTATTAGGTTATGTTGTAGCTACTGAGGTTTGGCGTGTTGTTATTCTTTATGTTTTATGCATTTTTATATAATTTATGTTACTCAGTGCAAATTACGTGATATTGTTGTGATAAATTATATTGTGAGTGTTTAAATTACATCACATATTCAGTGTAGTTTAATTAAATAGTGAATACCAGAGGTGTGTGATAAGTGAATATAAATCTTTGTTACATATTGATCTAGTACCTATATTTTATTAATAATTATGGATGTGCCATGTGTAAGTGTTAAAAAATATAAGTCCTACACTAGAAAAAATACAAAACTATCTTAAACTACCTAAATATTGATGGAAAGTCGTGATGAATACTTTAGGAAACGGAAGTTAGTATCATCCAACACAGCCGTTGCTTGTGAACCAATTCCGGTGATAAATAGTGATGTATCCATCTTGGATGACCCAGACAATCTTCCAGTATTGACAGATGAGCACAATTATTGTGTGAGACTTGATAGTTGTGAAGACATTCAGAGCTGTTGGCCGAAAAAATTGAAAACGTATTCGGTATACGGTATATCGTATACGGTATTAAGTCAACATTGCATTTTGAATGCAGGTGTTGTGAGAAAACAGCGTCAGTATTAACTGAACCCCAAACGTCTACGATTAATACATCATTTGTTTGGGGATCTTTAAATATCGGGATTGGTTACAGTCAGGCACAGGAATTATGCGGTATTGTGGGAATTCCATTCATGTCTTCGGGAACGTTCCAAAGGCATGAAAAAAAAGTTAGCCAGTCATGGAAAACTCATTTGTGTGATCAAATGTCGAAGGATATAGAGATCGAGAAACAGTTGGCTATAGAAAATAATGAAATTGATGAAAAACACCCCTATATAACGGTCATTGTTGACGGAGGTTGGTCAAGAAGGAGTTATGGCCATAGTTTTTCTGCCAAATCCGGAGTGGCATGCATCATCGGAAAACGAACAGGAAAACTTCTTTACCTAGGTGTTAAGAACAAATATTGCCACATTTGTACCATCGCAGCCAATGAAAAAAAACCAGCTAAGAAACATGAGTGTAATATATCTTTTTCTGGACCATCGACAGGCATGGAGCAAACCATTGTAGTTGAGGGACTAAATTATATTTTTGACAAACATCAAGTATGGGTAAAATTTTTAATAGGGGATGGTGATTCAAGTGTATTTGCTAGGGTGCGTGAGAGAGCACCGTTTGGGTATAAAATTAAAAAAATGGAATGCGCGAATCACATGGTCAAATGCTACACTAGCAAACTTTATACGATGGTTAATAACGTAAAATACGATACGAAAAGCCGAAGCTTATTGCGGAAGGAGATTAAACGTCTCAAAAGTGCTGCACGATACGCTATAAAACGATGCGAAGGCAATATCACTCAGTTAAAGTTGGATTTGAAAAATGGACCCAATCATGTATTTGGCGAACACTCTGAGTGCCGTGCAGATTACTTCAAATAATTAAAAGTGTTGTTATTAGTCGGCTAAATCGTCAAAATCGTCTTAAGGCGAGACGTTTAGATTTCACTTCCAGGTATAAAAAACCAACTGTCCCTGTAAGCAACCAAGCTGACTGTGAATATGGCCCGCATGCTGCCGATTCAGATATTCCACAGTTGGACTTACAGGAGAAAATGAAAGAAATTATGGAATCTTTACAGGCTGGGGTTTCTTGCGATACAGATTGTAAGCAATTGCAGTTGGCGACAGTAGGGCAAAGTGAAAATTATTTGTGGATTGATGCCAGGCATAAACGTTTGACAGCATCTAAGTTTGGGAATATTTTCAAAATGAGAAATACGACACCACGGCATAATACTGTTAAAAATATACTTTTCCCAAGTGATATTGTGACAAAGGATATAATGTATGGCAGGAAGAATGAACGCACTGCTATTGCCTTATATGAAGCAAAAAACAAAGTCACTGTTATGCCTTGTGGTCTTTTTGTAAGAACGGAATTCCCATTTTTAGGAGCAAGCCCCGACGGTTTAATTGGGGAAAATGGGTTGATAGAAGTTAAATGTCTTCCGTCCATCGGTTCCAAACCAATTTTAGAGGCAGCATTACAAAACAATATATTATGTTTAACTATTGTGAACTCCGTACTTCACTTAAAAGAATCACATAATTATTGGTTTCAAATACAGGGACAGTTGTACATTGCGAAGAAGGAATACTGTGACTTAATTGTATATGCCGACAGTGGAATCGAAATCATACGACTTTTGCCAGATACACAGTTTGAGACACGTGTTCTACCGCGTTTGATAAGTTTTTATAATGATTGCCTTCTTCCAGAATTAGCTGATAGCCGTATCCAACGGGGTATGAGAATTCGCGAACCTGAGTTTATATTAAATAATTTGCAAACTAAAGCGAAGAAAATAAAAAAGTAATTTATGTTGACTTCTGATATAATTCTCGCAATAAATATGTCATAGTTTTCCTTGACATTTGGACATGGAATTTCGCGTATCCATAAAACTGATAGACTACGTAGTGCGCTCTTAGAAATCACAAAGGCCTACCGAGCAACTTCAACGGACGCGCTTCCGGTCCTGGCCGCATTCTTCCACTTGACCTGCACATACGAAGCTCCTCAAAGGTGAGGAGGCCGTTGTTGGTGACTTTCACCTTGCCCCGCCTCCTCGGCATGTTGCTGAAAAAGTAACCTGACTATACGTCTATTGACGCTTGACGCGGCATAGAAGACCTGGCAGCGACGGTGGAATGAATCAACCAAGGGCCGGCACACATTTTAATTTTTTCCAGACACTAAATGGCGATTGGAGATAACCAAATATCTGACTCCTGACCATCACACCGATCAATTTGTGATTGGACACGGTGGGTTAGCTGGCAAGCTCTTTGAGTTTGGACTTGTAAGCCGTCCGACATGTCCATGCGGAGGGGTAATTCAGGATGCCAACCACATCCTCTGGGAATGTCTTAGAATGTGCTCCCGAACGGGAGGAGATGCTCAGGTCGGTCCAACCAGCTGTTGGGCCCATCGGGCCGTCCGACTTGGTTGCTACTAAGGCCAATTATCCTGCATTTAAAAAATTTGCGGCGTCTTACTGCGGGCGTGAAGATCTCTACACGTAATTTTTGCTGTTCGTATGATTAGCTTCATTATTTTTTCATATATACAATAGAATTATTTTTATTTTAATAATTTCCTTGCGCTCTTCTCTCCCCGGAACTTTGCATTAGAAAGTAACTTCTTTAAACTCAGTCAGAGCTCACTTTGAGCGTAGCAACCTTAGTCCTGGGTATCTTTTCCTAGGGCATTCCCAGCCTAAAACTGAACTAGATGCTTCACATCAACCAATGTAGGGCCACGTGATGGCTCGTGGGTTAACTTCAATAATATTGCTTATTATATATACTTCATTAGAATAAACAACTTCTTTTGTAGCTGTTTATGCATGCCATGCTTGTTTCGTGGATTTTCACGATGGTTTTCAGATTTTTCGTGTTCTATGCTTATAACGATATCTCATAATTATTATTAATTTACAATGCTATACAATGTAACCAATGATTTATTATATTCTAAAATGTTTTAATGAAAATAACTAGTGGAACTTTTTTATATAATTATATACCATATATAGTTAGTTTATTTAGTGGTTATTTTGGTTTCTTTGGCAATTCTTCCAGAATATATTCCTAGAATTGTCGGACTTGAGCGATAAAAAAACGCATTTCTAATCTACGCATGCGTTTTACTATTTATTATACATGTTTTCCTGATATCGTCGCCTTGGAAGTGAATAGAGCTTCACGGATGTCATTTGTGTATTAGATTGTTTAGCAAATTTGATGGAAATCATGTTCCTGTAAAAAGATCAGTTATTTTTCTTCACCATAATAATAATTATAACCAATAAGTATTTCAAAAATTGTTTGGTCAAATAAAAACGTTTTTGAATTTTGTGTGGATTACCTCTATTCACTTCCAAGGTGAAGATATTCACCAAGATTTATTTTCAACACGTCTAGTATTCTCAATACTTTCTATAACCTGATTCCTAAACCTAAACAATTTTTCACAAACATGTGTTTGGATCCAGCGTGTCTATTCCTTAGACTATGTACGCAAGACGCTTCCCGCTGCTATCTAAGGAAGGTTTGTATCCAATTGTTGTAATTGTTACAATAAGTGCTATGTTTTAACAGCACTTTTCTTGGCAAAGCTAAACTTTCGAGCGAGATGACTGTTTAGACCAAGGGTTCCCAACCTCGGAACGCGACGGGTTTTCTGTGGGGTCGCCAGCTTATAAAGCTAAAAAAAATTCACTATAATGCAATTTTTATTTTGGGCAGAGAGGTGGTGGCGTTCTCATTGCTGTACGCTCCGACCGACCAGACAGTATATCTGTTGTTGACTGTCACTTTGCTGCAGCTATTGACGTCGTTATTATTCGATTACGGTGTAATGGGTCATTTTTCACTGTTACGTGTATTTTCCACCGCGATCGTCTCGCGATGCATATAATTCGTTCTTTTCATACTTTGAAAACTTGCCAGTTGATAATTGTAAACCATCATTGGTGATTTCAATTTGTATTCATCTCATTTCTTATCCTGTATGAATCTCAAGCAGTTTTCAGAGATAAGAAATTGAGATACCCGGGTTTCCAGCGGCTAGCTCAGGTGTCCATCGAACCCCGGATTCACAAAAAAAAGATAAAAAAAGGATTTATATATGTTGGTAAAATTAAATAAAACACTAAGTCTTTCTCGTGCGGTCTTAGCGTTATATATTTTAATATTTGGTTGGACAACGTTACTTTATAGTCCATTACATATTTTGTTTTTACAATTAGTTACACAGGTCCGTACACGGTTTACAAAGGACGCTTACTAACTTTCTTTTTCAAATTCCCCGTACCCACGCCGTCCAGCAAAAAGGACTCTCGTGATTGGACATACGATTAAAGCACTTGCATCACAAAAAATGGAAGAAAGCGAAGTGTCTTAGCGATTTTATTTTCTTATATCATATCACGTGTATTATATCAAATCTTGTGACATTGTCAATGTTATCAATGGAATCCAGTTTTTACTCTTGGCAGACGATTTAAAATTATATGTGTCAATTCACAGTGAATTAGATTGTCACATATTACAAAATAACTAGTAGAACTTTTTTATATTATAATAAGTGAAGGTAATTCCATAAACAACGTTTTTTGTGTAATTGAATTTGATCAAATTATATACCTACAATATATTATAATATACTATCATAAAAATGTCAATACGATATAATAAAATATTGTACTTATTTAAAAAAATTAATAATTATTTGAATAAGTATATATATATAATAATATTATAGTAAGTAGAATATATTATATTCTTATAATATGTAAATGAATTTTTGTCTAGCGATTTTTTTCATCTGGCAATACTTGCAACTTATTATGGTAACTTACTGCCATCTGGTTGGAATCGACCAAAGTTTTTAGTAACAGATTTTTAGAAATTCATGGTAGATGCCTGTAAATATAAATAGATGGCGTGAAAGTCACATTATATGTGTAATTTAGGCCAAAGACATCGCCTTAACAACAGGTAAGTAGAGAACATTACAGCGGCATAGGCTTTTTTTGAGACTCTTTTGACCGGACCTTCCGTACCGATGGCGGGTGCTTTTTTTGGGATATTTTGACGGGGTACTTGGTGAATATTCGCGTTGGTTTGTGCGAGCCCCTTCACATAAAAACGCTCTAAATAGATAAGTAGGTATGCGAAAATAAGGAACATTTTTCAAAATAACGTTATAGAAAACAATATTTGATATATAAAATTGAGCCGTGTTAACTAAACGACATTGTTATAATTTCTTCAATGGCTTTTATTTACTCTTTGATTAGTGATTGTTCTTATAAGATTGTAATATTTATATCCATAATCAGTATTCCGTATTAACGCATTACCGAGAAAATTAAGATTTAAAAAAATACGAGGTTAGTTTGGTATAATATTTAATATGAAAGATAACACGCTTCATGCATATTTATGATATGTATATTATGCCGAAAGGTAAGTTTTAAGTAGGAAAAGTGGCATTTTAATGAAAACCAGTGACGTTTAATTTCAATCAGTGTGAGCCGTTTTATCGAGGCTATTTGACCGGGCCATTTGTTTGTAGAAGCGAAATAATAAATATCATAAACTGGAGCCTGTTTTATTTATTATACATTTAATTAAATGAATATAAATTAAATACGGAATACTGACTATGGATAAATATTATTATCTTATAAAAACAATCACTAATCAAAGTGTAAATAAGCACATTTCAAGCCATTTTCACTCGTATTTCTTATTTTATTGATTAAATTTGAGTCGAAATTATCTGAAATAATAACAATATCGTTTAGTTATGTAACACGGAAAATTTTTATACAAAAAATATTGCTATCTATAACGTTATTTTGAAAAATGTTCCTTATTTTCGCATACTTAAGCCTCAATTACATTGAGCTTCTTTACGAGTTGTTTGTTGGCGAATTTATAATCTGCCTGTAAATTCGCCAATAAACAGCTCGTAAAGAAGCTCAATGTAATTGAGGCTTTACCTACCTTTTCAGAGCGTTTTTAGACGAAGGTTTAAGCACGAGTGTCTATGTGTCAAAGATTACTTTATAATTATTAAAATTTTATGAAATGCATTGGCGAACTCTAATATACTATACTGATTTTTGAAAACGGCGAATTTTATTAGGTAATTGAAAATGTTTGAATTTTATTCGTTGTAAAAGATTTTTATATTTGTTCTTATTGTCTACGCTTATAACAGCGCCTAAGCCATATAATAGCAATTTTTCCGATGATTGTCTATGCTCAAAAAGTGACGCTTAGATGCTTTCAAGTATTGAAATTAGAAATCTGACGTTTATCCAGAGAGTACGGTCGTAACATAGATCCCAAATATGATATAAAATATACATACTTTCTCTGAATCCCCCCGATAAAATGATATACATCTGCTCGAGGCCAAAGTGCGGCAGGACAAATGCAGAAAGTGCAAACTGCGTAGCCTGGTCGCGGTTTCTCGTGCAAGTTAGTAACAGTTCTCCGCACACAACCCCTGATTCTCTGTGTTGTTATTGGACTTGGATTGTAATCCTGAAAACAAATTACAAAACAACTGAATGAACTGAACTGAGAAAAATTTTCACCCTGCTGAATTAAGCGGATAGACAAGGTTCTTGAATTACTATTATGATTACTAGATAGATGGAGCAATGAGATCTTTTTAAAATTTATGTAGAAAGGATTTTATTCTTTTCCTCATAAATTTCATTTCATACTCATGTGATATATGAAATTTATATCATAATATTTACATTAAGTATGTAATTTTATTATTCAGACATAATTATAGGTTCATATAATTTCTTCATGTTTTCTTTACAGAGACTTAACGGCCCACATGCTCAGCGTAGGTAAAAATGGAGCTTTTATGGTATTCTTTTTCTTTTTTCTTTCGACCATGTCCGATCCTAATAGGATCATATGGGCCTCCACAGAGTAGAGGTTTATATTGACAGATTTTGTTTTTTACGAGAAATGGATGTCAGCCATTTGCTCAACCTATTAGGTATATTCAGAGCATAATCCTGGACATTCCTTAAACGTTTTAGATAATCTATTTATATAGTTTTGAAGCCTTATTATCCTTTATATTTATTTTAAACATTTGATGACTGCATAAAGTATTTTTATTACATAAAATAGTTTTTTTTAAACTTTTCGCTCTAATGTTTTAGAATATAGTCATATTTCGGTACATCCATGTGCAGTGGTATTAATATTTTTTTGATTCATTAATTTTTAAACGCATTTACAAAACCATTAGTAAAATTAATGTTAACATTATATAGTGACATATTTACGATAAAAAATTATATTTAATAATCTTTGTGATCCCAAATTTAACAAAAATTAGGCATTTTATTATTAAAAAATTGGCACGATTAACACATTTGAAGATAATTCTAAAGACACTAATTATAAGCTAAATCTTTGACCATTCAAATGTGATTAACATTCTACGAATAATGTTTGCTTTATAATAATTATTGACCTAAGAATAAGGTACTATTTTTTGAAATACGCCATATTTATTGGCATTTCCCAGTGGTTAAGCTACAACATACGGCCGTAGCCATAAATTGACAAATGATAAATGTAGTAGGGAGTAAGATCATGGTAATGCCCGTGTTTGAACATGTACCGATTTAAAAAAAAAAATCGGTTAGGTTAGATTATGGTTATGGCTACGGTCGTATGTTGTGGCTTAGCCACTGGGAAATGCCAATAGAAATGGCGTATTTCAAAATAATACTACCTTATTCTTAGGTCAATAATTATTATAAAGCAAACATTATTCGTAGAATGTTTATCAGTTGTGTAATTCTTGCGCACTAGAAATCGTATCTGTGGATGATCAGGGTTAAATTATTGTTACACTATAATGGTTTTTCATTGGAAAAAATATTTTAAATATAAAATATTTTTTTTATGAGAAATGGATGTTTAGCCACTTGCATTACCAATTGGATCCAGAGTCATGAGTCATGACTATTTAGAATTTTAATATAAGATAGATAATGCAAAATTGCACTTGGCACATGGCATTCATCCGTAAATCAACAAAACTTAAAAAAACATGAGAATTAATGGATCTTTGATGAAATATGCAAACTCAATTTTGAAAAATTCTAGATATTCATTTTAACTGAATATTTAAACTATTATATTGAATTATTTTAAATGAGAGATGAGTATATTCTCATTTCACAGATTGACGTTTGCTGTGAAAAATATTTAAAACAATGTAAGTATCCCAAACCTTGCTTTATCCTGATTATTTAACTTCATAAAGCAATGGCCCATGCCGAAACGGAGACGGAGTACAGCCAGGCGGTTGGGGTTGGTTCTCAGAGTTTCCCTGTAGAAGCCGAGAGCGCTGCGGTAGTCCCTTTTTTATTGAAAGCGATGCACACTTTCCAGAACAGCGAAGGGATGTTGTTGGAAGATTGATTCACCACAAAATTGAATTGCGCATCCACCGTCCACCACTTTATCACCCTCCAACAAGCACAAGTATGCTCGGCCCAAAGGATGATTCTGCAAAAAAAAAAAATACAGATGTACAGCATTTTCGCCGGTAAAGTAAATTCGGCTGTTGTATAATGAAAAATCAGTTGTTTTCATTTTGTTTTTCCAAGTCATGTTGTGAATGGATTGAACTTGTAAATTGTAAAGTTCACTTCATATTATTATATATAAAGAAATTTGAACAAAATTTGACTAGGTTGAATACAATAGGTATCGTCTTACATGATCATACATGTGATTTTGTCGGCAGTGGTGTATAGCAGTGGCGAAGGGTGGAGGTAGGCTGTTAAGATCCGCCATAGACAGTGCATATCAAACTTTTTCAGACATACATATTTTTTTTCATTGAAATAAGACTACATTTTACAGACAGTGTTGGTTAGTTTTTAAAATTTAATTAAACCCTGAGAAACCAAGCCATTATAGATAATAGTCAAAAAAATACATGTCTATCTATAAAATATCTAACATTATACAATTAAATCATACATAACTTTGAATATTTTATAAATAGAATAATATTTTTTATTAATTATAGTTTGGTTTAGGCAGGGCTTAATGAATTAAAAAAATTAACCAACAATATGTGTAATATGTATTTTTAATCCAACAAAAACAAATAACTATGAATGAAAAAATGAGTACAATTTTGTCGTATTGCCCAAATTAGACCAAAACTATTATGGTTTCGTTTAGGCATGGTTTAATTGATTTTTAAAAACCAACTAATACCGTCTGTAAATTGTAGTCTTAGTTCAATAAAAACAAATAAATATAACTAAAAAAGTTTAGTGTGCACTATTTATAGCGAATCTTAACAGCCTACCTCCACCCTTCGCCACTGGTGTATAGGTTTGTGGCTTCGGTGAACAGATCCCGTTTCATGTTTATATTCTTTTCATGGTTAGCTTCCTGCACGCAGTATGTGGCGAGCATGTCCAGGCACCGCATCTGATCTTTCTCCGAGTTAGAATAATCGATGTTGGCCGCGGTGCGGCCCGCATCCAAGAATTTAATGACGTCATCAGTTCTTTTTGTTTACGTACGGCACCTGTATACAACATTTATATGAGAATACGCAATTTGAAAAATTGAAAGGACCCTCGCAAACGATGCTAATAGAAATCAAGATCCGACAGGTCCCATCCATTCATTCAAATATCATTCTCTCTGGACATAAAAATGTGGATAAATGTGGTTGAAAAATTAACCCTGCCTGCATCGCAATAAGGGTTATTGTTGTACAACATTTCTTTCCAAAACGCTAATACATATATTATATTGACACCCCGGAAGTCCGGGTAGGGAGGGGAGTCGGGGCCGCACGGCCGATCCGACCTCAGAGCTCGACTCGCCGGTCAACCGGGCGTCAATGAGGCCCTCGTAGCGTGCCGTCGGCAGAACGCGGGAGACACACGACCAGCTTCCACCCTTCGACTAGCTCAGAATAGTTCAAGGCGGTCAATAGTAGCTGGTTTTTAGTCCGGTAGAGCACGTTCAGTGCACGGTAGGTCTTGACAGTTGGGGGTAAATGCAGGATTGACGGGATGGAAAAATGATGAACGCACGTTGTTCGTAGCACCAATCGTTGCCGAAAGTTTTATTACCTAATTAGTTAGGTTCACGAAAAAAATTACACAACACACATTACATACACAACACAATATTACTACACATTAACAATCTCACACTTTATAAATTTTTAACAGCCCTAAATTTATTAAAAACGGGCGCCTAGGCTGTCAATTAAAAATTAAGCTTCCACAGGGCACACAGCCTGTCGCGTTTGGGAGTCTTACGCTAACTAGCCCCCTACCTGCCGTGTTGCGGCTAGCTCTCCTTCTTTTGAGCTTTATCGCTGTCTCTTTCAATCTACCCCTGAACGACCACCCCTCTCTATCATTCTTGCATGCGGCGAATGTTTGGCCTTTGCCTGGGTTTTACCGTAAGGGTCGTCCAAGCTACCTTTTTGGCAGGCAGATTGAAAGTTACAGAGATTTCTAAGAATTGAGCCCAAAAGAAGCAACATTTATAGTTGATTACTAAAGAGCATTTTATGCATAAAACGGCGATGGAAGGATTTTGGCGGGATATGAGAAACATGAATGTGGCATCCATATCTTCGCTCGTGATTTACTATTAAGGGGTCCTCCATGCCCGTAGAAACGTGGAGGTATCAATATTATATTGTAGCAAGTAGTTAAATATTAACTTTACCCACATTGCAAAAAAAGGATTATTCGAGATTTTTGAAAGATGTCTTTGACCTATTCTGCAAAACTTGCCCACTTTAATATTGTGATTTTGTATGATTTTGTATGAAACGGTGTATTATCATGGTACTTATATCAATGTATACAAACGAGTAAGTTTTAATACCCGCTCGGTTATTGTAACTTGGTTTCTATGGGGCACTATTTCTTTCAAAAAGTTTGAAACGTCATATGATGAGCAAGGTCTTTTTTCATTGAGGCATGACCATAATCGATTAAATTGGACTAGAAATCATGCATTCTTGCACGCCAATCGAGATATCGGGAAGATTCTACAGGTGTCACTCTTAGCACAGCTATGAAAAACGCCCAATGTTCGGTACACCATGGTATACGCTCGACTATGTGTGTCGAGACGTGGTGGTTGGCGATGGAGAAAAGCAAACGCCAGAGAGTAATCATTACCCATAAAAATTGATTAAAAAAGTATTCATTTAGTTATTTAGTAAAATATTAATATACCTACTCAAAAGGGTTCGCCATCTAGATTATAATTGATAGTTTTTTTTTCGACAATAGAATGTTTACCCTAGGAAATTGATGGTGACATTCTAACTTCATTACATTCCGTGCGTAAAATCTTATAGAGTATTTTTTTCATCTCATGCGGTAGGTAATAATTGTTCAGGATCCAACTTCGATCACCTAAAAACAATTTAGATTAGGCAAACGACATTGGTTACGTTAATCACATGTCATAAAATGAAGTAAAATCACATCACAAAACTTTAGCTAGTTCAATGTAATAATTATAACGAAACTAAACATTCAAAACACTACATTATTATAAAATAAGTGATGTTAAAAGTTTATCTTTACACTATTATCAAAAATAAAAATGTTTCGAAGTCGCATGACCAGGCACCTGCAGTAGGTACGAGGAACTAAAGAATGACGTCATTACATTTTAAGTATACTAGAGTAAAAAATAATTGCGCTGTACTTACCCGTGTTATGGGAATTCACCGTCTTCGAGCTGCATTAGAAAACTTGGGATGCCCCGTAAGGAATTATTGCTTTGCCGTAATCTATTTTCACATTGCGGCAAAATTCATAATATATTATATTTTCTTATAACGAATAATCGTCAACTTAACCCTTTATCTATTGTACGGTATAACGATACGCTACGGCCTACGCCAATCGATGTATGAAGCTTCTCTAAGTAACATATAAAAATAATGAATCATTTCAGCGTATAGGCATGTGGGGCTTATAAAATTTATATCAAAAATACGACTTGGAAGTTAAAGGCTTAAAATAGTAAACGATCACTTCGTTATAGTTTTTTAGATCTGCTAACACATAAACAGTAAAAAATAATCATTCAAACACAGCATAATAATTATTAATTATTAATGATTTGCTGTGTTTTTTGCCTAACAACGATATTATGGGTCAATGAGAAATGGGACCAGTCTCAGGAAATAAAAACTACAATTGAGATCGCAAGGAGCGCCTTTCTCAAAATGAGACGCCTCCTTAGCAATCTAGATCTTAACCTAGGTCTGAGACTGCGTATGGTACGTTGTTATGTTCTCTCAATTCTTTTCTATGGTATGGAAGTATGGACGCTAAACCAAGAGATGTCACGGAGACTTGAAGCTTTCGAGATGTGGCTGTATAGACGCATCCTCAAAATTCCTTGGACTGACCGGGTGACAAATGTTGAAGTTCTCAATCGAATGGGGAAGGACCGAAAAATTCTACGTAGTATCAAAACCAGGAAACTACAATACCTCGACCACATTATGAGAGGACACAAATACAGCATTCCCCAACTTGTCAGTCAAGGAAAAATCAATGGGAAGCGTAGCAGAGGACGGCGCCGCATTTCGTGGCTTAAGATTCGTGATTGGTACGAGTGCAGCTCCACCGAACTGTTCCGGGTAGCAGACGACAAAGATAAGATCGCCTTGATGGTGGCCGACCTCCGCTAGGGGATGGCACAATAAGAAGAAGATAGGTACCTATCTCTATAAGATTTATAGATTTTTAATAACACAGGTTTTCAATACGCCGTAAAAAATCAAATTATATGTGGGTACTTATAATATAAGTATTATTATAATTTAGGTAACTATTCTATTCATACATATACTGCATTCCTAATCGCTGAAAAGCCTCAATTAAAATAAAGACTCAACTCGGTGTTGTCGGCAAGTTAGGTACCTAGGTACCTATATCTCGCCTTAATGCCCTTAATCAATCTAATATCACGTTCAAAGCTGACTGGAAGAACGAAATAATGAGTTTAATAATTCTGTGAAGATAAAAAAACAGGAAGATCGCCTCTCTTCTAATTATAGCAAGGAATCAATCATTTTGAGGCTGCTGTTGAGAGATGTCCCAAGACTACAAAATGTTATAAAGGTTTTTGCAACGCCATTTTTTCATTGTACGTAGTCACCCAAGCATTTTGAACCTATAAGATACCTAGACGAAATAATATAGCTTGCCAGCGATTATTATTAACCAATGCCCATACAAGTCACATTGAAGTTAAAAAAATGTATGATATGTAGGTACCTACCTACCATTAGTAATCGAGTGGCAATAGTCGTGCATGAATATCATTTTTGAGGTTTTTACGCCGAATATTATGTATAATATGTAGGTACATACCTATTTTTTGTATTTAATTAATACATAGATATGGTGACTTTTATTTATGAATTGGCCATAGCATAGTAGTTGGCCGTTTCAACTTTTGGTTGATAAAATAAGGTGTCAGTCATTATTTTATTACGTCGTCTGTTGATATGTATAGCTTGGTCTCCATTTTCATACAGAAAAACTTGAACCAAAATTATTCCCTGTGATTCTTAAAAAAAAGTTATTGGTGAAGAAAAATACAAACACTTCAAAATGAAACACCAGAAAGGCTGTGAAGACACCCCAAAAATTATAACTTGTTTCAATATTGTGGAGTTATTTTAAAACATCAGAAAATGAAAAGACCAGAGCAGCATTAAATTTCACTGCCATAAGGTAACAGCTTCTACTATGCAAATATACAATAATATTGATGTACCTACTACCTATGTAGGTATTCAACAGTTTTAAGAACACTAAATGATATAGAACCACAGTCTAATCACGAACCGACAATCATTTACATAATATTATTATCTCGGCAAGATGACATTGAACCATCCACATCTGTTTATTTGATCCACTGTGGTGCAGTTGAAAACTATGTATTCCGTTTAAAAAACCTACTAGAAAATTGAAGAAAAAAATTAAAAACTGTTTTTTTGGCAATAGTGAAACAACATTTGTTATTAAAATAGGTACGAGTAGGTAGGTACCTAATTCGGAAAATATTTTTCTTTGCAGATGATACAATATACTAGGAATTATCGATATTAATGGTATTATAATAATTATATAGTACCTATAGCAATTATTATATTTAACACAAAAAATATTGCTCCAGTATTGGAAGATAACGACTTGTTTTTGTGTCTTGCACTATGTGGTGCCAATCCGGCATTCATAAGAGAAACAAGGACGATTCTGAAAGATGGATACAGAGAAATACTAAAACCTGGTTTTTTCAATTATTTTTTTAATGGTTTTTTCATATTGTTTTATGTTTGTTTTTGCAAAATCACTTATTTTCCATCAATTTTCTTAGAATTGGGCTCTTATCTTCAAAATTCTAGAAGCTCGTATATTTGTGTATTCCTTCACTGCAAGTTCTTTTGTGATTTCACATTATTTTTCGGGTTCTGTAGACCTATTAATTTTGGGTCCCGGACCTGTAGCCCTTTTTGTAAATTCAGCCCTGCTTGTAAGGGTAAATAATTACAAATTTGGAGCACATCTGAAAACCGAACAGCCTATATTATATTGTAGACCTTGTAGGACGAATCGTTAATAAATAACCTAACATATTCTCACGAATCAATTCTTACAACTTTAAAAACTATATACCTACATGCAATATTATCTCAATAACACGAAACGGAACGCAATTTTCAAAGAATCCACGAGCCGGAACGGTATCTTTTAGAATTTCACGAACAGGAACGGCGCTCCGGTGCGTTCCGGTCTATTTCGAGCCCTGGCTTGGTTGTATATTTAATGATGCCAATGTATAATTATTAGGATAACAGTGTTGTAAAGACACTAACGTCAATTTGTTGTCAAATGTTATTTTTATTTTTTGACACTACAATAGGCTACAATCACAGTGGTGTAGTTAATCATAGAATTAGTGAGACAATCACAAACACGAGGTTTGGGGAAAGAAAATCACATTGTGACCTCACCAGGAGTTAAATCCAGAAAGGCCAGCGCCAGTGTTACCAACCGTACTATAATTATAGTATGTGTACTATAATTTTGGTCCGCGTACTATGTACGATATAAAACAGGTATAGTACGCCCAAAATACTATAATTTGGAATATCAGAAAAAAATGTGTAAAAAGACACTTTTATTGACATAATGGTGCATGTCTATATTGAAAAAGCTGAGATATAAACCCGGGACGTCGACTTGTCAGCGCAAATCGCTACCGGATTTTCCAATTTATGCATTATTTTTACAAATACATACAGTATGTTACAGTTCATACATACAGTTTTATTATGCAGAGAAAATTAACGCGATTTTCCTTGTTAATGTCACGAAAATTATAATAATAAAATTACTTAATATAGTTTTTTAAATTAATAAAAAGCAATTTTTTGTAGTACTTAATTCACTTTTAATCAATTTGCGTTTTATTAAATTAAACAACAATACAATGCAGTTCCACCATGAATTGACAGTTAACAAAATAAAAGAAATTACTTAATGGTAATTAACACAATAAAATTAATACATACCTCCAATATGGTAAAACTGTGCAGAAACGAGTAAATAATACGTTTGAAATTTATGCCAAGCCACTACAATATTATATTCGAAACCATAATAATATTAGAAACTCTTTAATTTGTAGCTACTTCAAACTAAATATTATTATCTACGACTTTACTAGCAAACGTCTTATAGTCAACTGCAGCCAACACTTTTTTTTCCTACCTTTTCTTCTAACTGAAACCTTGTGAGGTCTGAGAGGCAGACCTCGGTTTCCTGACTATTATTTCTAGGGTTGGATCTTGTAAGTACATTAATATCCTTTCCCGCATGTAATCTAGCTAAGTATTGAGCTGTTGAATTAACATTTACCTTCGCTTTTCAAACAAGTCTTTCGAGGGAAAACAGTTAAGAAAAACCCTCTTCCGAATATTGTCCTTATGGGTCCAACAAACAAAAAGTTCATCCTTTAGCGGAATGTTCGGCTTGAGATTATGATCTTGTGTGGATCATTTTATAACATCAAAGATGTTCGCCCAGTCCCTAGGGGGTATACCCCGTTTTCTGTTTTCCACAAGTTTAGCTCTAACCTGGGCTTTGAGCCCGAGTCTCATTCTGTCCGTCAAGTCTGACTCCTGGGGAACCTATGGCACTACCTTTAGGGCGGGGGCATTCCTTTGATGCATGAGCATCCATACATTTGACGCACCTTGCCTCTCTATTGCAGTTGTGGACCGAATGACCGAACTGTTGGCATCTATAGCACTGAGTGCCAGCATTGTTTGACTTGCCCCTGAATTTCTCCAGGGACACCTTGACATGAAAAATTTCTCTAACCTTGTTTGACATAAACTGCATGTCGGAGCCAGGGGGCATTTGCACCAGGAAGAGGGGATTTCTGGTGGTGGTAGGATTTTTGGATCTCATTAAAGAGACTGATATTACCTCAAAGCCTCTCGCTCTGAGGTCCTCCAAGATTTCTCTCGGTTCTATGTTGGGAAGTCCCTTTATAACTACCTTGCAGGTTCTATCCTCTGCAAGGGTGAATGTGTGAAAAACGGCTCCAGAATCTCGTAGACCGTTAACAAGAAGTTTGTGCGCAACTACTGATTTCGTTTGCACGGAGTAGTTTGGTCCTCTAATTTGGATGGAGCATTTATTTTCACCCAGGAATGTATTGAGACGGTCTATTACCGTCTTATGGTTTTCTCCCATTACTGAGAGAATGACAGGAGGGACTCGGGTTTTGCGAGCCTTGGGAGGATTTGCAGAAGGGGGGAGTTTTGGTGGGGCAGTTGGGAGTATTTCCTCTGGGTTAAGTGCCATAAATTTGTTCGCTGTTGGCACAAATGTTGGGGAAGTCGAGAGCGGCCGTTTTGGGGCCTTTGCAGTGACTCTCTGCCACTTAAAAGGAAATTTGGGAATCTGAAGTTCCGGAAATTCCGTCTCCATATCCTGGGAGAGGTTATTGAGGGTGACCTCAATAGCGGTGTCCTCAGTGGGGGCTAGAGACCTTGAGAGAGAGTTTCTTACCACACTCCTCCGCTCGTCCTAGTCTAGGCCTGGAATTACCGTGGGCCAGTTAAGTAATTACACGTTCTAAAACGTGCAATTACCGAACTCGCGCGGTCAGAACAGGTCGTAACCAGTACTAAGAAGAAGTGTTGTCCGGGATAGGATGAGTTGACGCGCGATAACACGAGCGCACGAACAGAGCGTAGCCCGGTCTCGAATGTGTTAATGCGCCGCTGTCGGCCTGTCCGTCCAACTACCTGTTACGACTTGCAGGATTTCTATTGTTTGCTCAAGGGTCAGCAGACTTTGAGATGTGAGTAAACAGTGCACTGGAAGCAGAGATGAAATGTTAGGAATGTTTTATAGATAATTATTATGTACAATATTCGTAATTATAATAATATTGTGCGATTATGCGATTTGGGCGTGCACCGCAACCTCACGCGTCAAAATCTCAAACGGAGTGCAGCCAACACATTTTTTTTTTTTTTTCCTACCTTTTCTTCTAACTGAAACCTTGTGAGGTCTGAGAGGCAGACCTCGGTTTCCTGACTATTATTTCTAGGGTTGGGTCTTGTAAGTACATTAATGCCCTTTCCCGCATGTAATCTAGCTAAGTATTGAGCTGTTGAATTTACATTTACCTTCGCTTTTCAAACAAGTCTTTCGAGGGAAAACAGTTTAGAAAAACCCTCTTCCGAATATTGTCCTTATGGGTCCAACAAACAAAAAGTTCATCCTTTAGCGGGATGTTCGGCTTGAGATTATGATCTTGTGTGGATCATTTTATAACATCAAAGATGTTCGCCCAGTCCCTAGGGGGTATACCCCGTTTTCTGTTTTCCACAAGTTTAGCTCTCACCTGGGCTTTGAGCCCGAGTCTCATTCTGATGTACATTCTAAAGCTACCTAGTTTAACTCTTAGGGCTTCCAAACATTCTTTTACCTCTACCGCTAGACCCTGGAAGGGATCCGGCGGGGTCAGAGTACTGCCGGCCGCATCCGCTGTGGAAGAGGTACCTGTAATTGAGTGAGGAGGGGGTGGATCATCAGGATTTGGAGAGTCAGGGGGCATCATCTTATGACGGAGCCTAGCTTCCTTGCGCTTGTGCTTAAAATTTTGAATTTTGTTGGCAAATAGTGTAGGTTTGTTATGAGGCCCTTCTGTCAGTCTATTCAAGAAGGTCTCTCTGTATTTAGTTATGGTTTCGGCAATGTCGATTCCATCGTGTTTAGCATTGATGCGTTTGATGCTATGGTGAGGCTTGAGTTCGTAGACGATTCGAAGGCATCTGTTCTCTATTGTTTGCAGCATCTTTAAATTGGATTTGGTGATGTCAGTAGTCCAAATTGGGGATGCATACAGCATGGTTGGTTTAATAACCATGCTATATAGTGCCTTTTTGTTTTCTTCTGAGAGACAACTTCTACGGTTGAAGATGGGTCTAAGAACCCCCATCGCCATAAAGGCTTTTCGCCTGGCTTCTAATAGGTGAGGTGTCCAGTTCAATCTATGGTGAAGGTATAACCCGAGGTACCCTACGATTTGGTATGAAAGTCATTTAGCCATCATTATCATCATCGATACAAGATCATCCAAGAAACTCTTCACCATTAGCTTCCATAACACACCGAGTAAACACAGATCTACTTCTAAAGCAAAGAATGGTTGTCCCTAAACCTATTCATACCAAAAATACTACACATAATGTGTAGTATTTTAGGGTTTTGACCGTTATTGTACTATATTTTTAATCTAAATAAATATAATTATCCAATCACCATTATATTATTATGATTATTGTATTATTTTTCTAATAAAATTGTATCATTATATGGATATCACATTGTTTTTCTTTCATTTCATTGTTTGTACTGTATCCAATATTGTACTCTATTGTGACCTGAGATGCACTCACGTGCACGTAGTGGATTTTAGTTAATATATAGTAAAAAAAATATTTTAATTTTTTTTTTGTGATCTTAATAATATTTATTGAACAGAAAAATGCACAAATATTTTTTCTCATGACTGGTTCTATCTCGGGTCTCAAGAGGTTATGGAATCTACTGAAATATTTGTCAAAATCTACTGATGTTTTAAATTTTGACTTGGCAACACTGTTGGCGCTTGCTCCTTAATACCTTTCAAACGCTGTCCACTGCTCGCTGTCGACGAAAAGGTCAAAGGGGATCGGACAAGGCCTGAACAAAAACGATGCACTGGTTTACAGATGTGGGAGATGGGGGTATAGGACGATTTGGCACTGGGACAACTGGACGCCACGGAATTCGAAAATAAATAGACGTTAGGTACTTATAGGTACTTTAATATTTAAAATATTTAATATTATTATTTATAATTATTTAAATGATTATATTATGAATTAATAGTTGGTGAGAGTATAAATATGCAGAAGTAAATAATGATTTAATCGTGCATAATATGTTTAATTAAGTACCAACGAAAAAGGAGCTTTTTTTATTTTATACAGGTACCTAAAGCCCTAATCATGGTAATTCTCGATCCGCAATAAAGAATACATTATGTTAGGAGTAAAATGAATTAAAACTACTAAGTAGTAGATATAAACTGATTGAAATACCTCGTCTACGTTCTGTATACTTCAGCGCACGAAATGTAAAATTATACGAACCGGAGCGCTCAATAATTTTAAGATAATATTAACATAAAACTTATAAAAATAAGTGTGTTAATTTTTTTGTTATGTGGCATATCTAGCTCAGATGGTCACATTTATTTTTCCACAAGGCGGAGCGAAAATTTTGAGGAGTTTATGAAACGGAACGGCGCTCCGGTCCATTCCGAGCCCTGGTATACGTGTCTACGACAGTGTGGCGTCCAATTGTCTTGAATCCAGTCGTCCCATTCCCGGGAGATGGTTTGCTAAAGTGTAGACGCCAAATCGTAGTTTGTTGCTTAACTTAACGTCGATAACCGTGTTGCTAAAATCGTTATTTTTGTGTTAAACATAAAGTCAGTGGTAAATATTTTTAGTTAATAATTAAATAATTAGGTAGAAAAGATGGTTCTGTGTGTTGACTGTATTAAAACGCGGTAGCCGTACTGATAAGCAAGAAGATTGTATTACGATTCATGGTTAGTTGATACATGTTCGTGATAATTTATTTGTATATTATTATGTATTTTAATATTAGGTAACCTGGTGTATCTTTAAAATAACCTAAATTGTGGATATCTTTACCTAATGGTTGCATTTTGACCGCTTAAAAATACTATATAACGTAAAAAATAGAAAATTATATTTTAATTCTGAGCGTCTAGTGCGAGCACGAGCGAAATGGTCTATGGTCTCAAACATGTGTGTTGCTAGATTTAAAAATTAGCCAATTCCATAATAGATGAATTAGAGAAAAACAGCTTTTTGTTTTCTCAAATACACAGTTACAAGGATGAAAGTTTATATTATTTCAAGTATTGAATATTTAAAATGAATAAAATTCATATTTTGATAATGCAGAAATGTTAGAAATCAGTAGTTCTTCAGCAATTAACAAAAAAGTGAAAAATAACTAAAGTGGACTTTTTGATTTGTGGTGATTTTGAAATGTTGCGATACATTTGTACACGAATGCGTTAGCTCTCCCACAAACCAAACGCACGGCACGCAGCTTCATTTAGCAATGCAATGGGTGGCGTCTAGATGTATCTATAGTCTCTTTCTAAGGGTTCGGATAAGTTTTGATACAATTGAGTTTTCATTACACACAAATAGATTTCGGCGCTTGTTATCTATTACCTTTCAAACGCTGTCAACAGCAGGCTGTCGACGAATTAAAGGTAAAAAGGATAAGTTTTGATATAATTGAGTTTTCATATTTCGACGCTTGTCCCTATTACCTTTTAAACGCTGTCAACCGCAGGCTGTCCATGAATGAAATGTAAAAGAGGATAAGTTATGATAAAATTGAGTTTCCATATTTTGGCGCTTGTTCCCTATTACCTTTCAAACGCCGTCAACCGCAGGCTGTCCATGAATGAAAGGTAAAAGAGGATAAGTTTTGATAATGATTGAGTTTTCATATTTCGACGCTTGTTCCCTATTACCTTTCAAACGCTGTCAACCGCAGGCTGTCCATGAATGAAAGGTAAAAGAAAATAAGTTTTGATAAAATTAAGTTTTCATATTTCGACGCTTGTTCCCTATTACCTTTCAAACGCTGTCAACCGCAGGCTGTCCATGAATGAAAGGTAAAAGAGGATAAGTTTTGATAAAATTGAGTTTTCATATTTTGACGCTTGTTCCCTATTACTTTTCAAACGCTGTCAACCGCAGGCTGTCCATGAATGAAAGGTAGAAGAGGATAAGTTTTGATAAAATTGAGTTTTCATATTTCGACGCTTGTTCCCTATTACCTTTCAAACGCTGTCAACCGCAGGCTGTCCATAAATGAAAGGTAAAAGAGAATAAGTTTTGATAAAATTGAGTTTTCATATTTCGATGCTTGTTCCCTATTACCTTTCAAACGCTGTCAACCGCAGGCTGTCCATAAATGAAAGGTAAAAGAGGATAAGTTTTGATAAAATTGAGTTTTCATATTTCGATGCTTGTTCCCTATTACCTTTCAAACGCTGTCAACCGCAAGCTGTCTATAAATGAAAGGTAAAAGAGGACAAGTTTTGATAAAATTGAGTTTTCATATTTCGACGCTTGTTCCCTATTACCTTTCAAACGCTGTCAACCGCAGGCTGTCCATGGATGAAAGGTAAAAGAGGATAAGTTTTGATAAAATTAAGTTTTAATATTTAGACGCTTGTTTCCTATAACCTTTCAAACGCTGTCAACCGCATGCTGTCTATAAATGAAAGGTTAAAGAGGATAAGTTTTGATGAAATTGAGTTTTCATATTTCGACGCTTGGTTCCTATTACCTTTCAAACGCAGTCAACCGCAGGCTGTCCATAAATCAAAGGTAAAAGAGGATAAGTTTTGATGAAATTGAGTTTTCATATTTCGACGCTTGTTTTCTATTACCTTTCAAACGCTGTCAACCGCAGACTGTCCATAAATGAAAGGTAAAAGAGGATAAGTTTTGATAAAATTGAGTTTTCATATTTCGATGCTTGTTCCCTATTACCTTTCAAAGGCTGTCAACCGCAAGCTGTCTATGAATGAAAGGTAAAAAAGGATAAGTATTGATAAAATTGAGTTTTCATATTTCGACGCTTGTTCCCTATTACCTTTCAAACGCTGTCAACCGCAGGCTGTCCATGAATGAAAGGTAAAAGAATATAAGTTTTGATGAAATTGAGTTTTCATATTTCGGCGCTTGTTCCCTATTACCTTTCAAACGCTGTCAACCGCAGGCTGTCCATGAATGAAAGGTAAAAAAGGATAAGTTTTAATGAAATTGAGTCTTCATATTTTGACGCTTGTTCCCTATTACCTTTCAAACGCTGTCAACCGCAGGCTGTCCATGAATGAAAGGTAAAAAAGGATAAGTTTTAATGAAATTGAGTCTTCATATTTTGACGCTTGTTCCCTATTACCTTTCAAACGCTGTCAACCGCAGGCTGTCCATGAATGAAAGGTAAAAGAGGATAACTTTTGATGAAATTGAGTTTTCATATTTTGACGCTTGTTCCCTATTACCTTTCAAACGCTGTCAACCGCATGCTGTCCATAAATAAAATGTAAAAAAGAATAAGTTTTGATAACATTGAGTTTCTATCTTTCGGCGCTTGTTCCCTATTACCTTTTAAACGCTGTCAACCGCAGGCTGTCCATGAATGAAAGGTAAAAGAGGATAAGTTTTGATGAAATTGAGTTTTTATATTTCGACGCTTGTTCCCTATTACCTTTCAAACGCTGTCAACCGCAGGCTGTCCATAATTGAAAGATAAAAGAGGATAAGTTTTGATAAAATTGAGTTTTCATATTTCGACGCTTGTTCCCTATTACCTTTCAAACGCTGTCAACCGCAGGCTGTCCATAAATGAAAGGTAAAAGAGGATAAGTTTTAATGAAATTGAGTTTTCATATTTTGACGCTTGTTCCCTATTACCTTTCAAACGCTGTCAACCGCATGCTGTCCATAAATAAAATGTCAAAGAGGATTAGTTTTGATAACATTGAGTTTCCATCTTTCGGCGCTTTTTCCCTATTACCTTTCAAACGCTGTCAACCGCAGGCTGTCCATGAATGAAAGGTAAAAGAGGATAAGTTTTGATGAAATTGAGTTTTCATATTTCGACGCTTGTTCCTTTATTACCTTTCAAACGCTGTCAACCGCAGGCTGTCCATAATTGAAAGGTAAAAGAGGATAAGTTTTGATAAAATTAAGTTTTTATATTTCGACGCTTGTTCCCTATTACCTTTCAAACGCTGTCAACCGCAGGCTGTCCATAAATGAAAGGTTAAAGAGGATAAGTTTTGATAAAATTGAGTTTTCATATTTCGACGCTTGTTCCCTATTACCTTTCAAACGCTTTCAACCGCAGGCTGTCTATGAATGAAAGGTAAAAGAGGATAAGTTTTCATAAAATTGAGTTTTCATATTTCGACGCTTGTTCCCTATTACCTTTCAAACGCTGTCAACCGCAGGCTGTCTATGAATGAAAGGTAAAAGAGGATAACTTTTGATGAAATTGAGTTTTCATATTTTGACGCTTGTTCCCTATTACCTTTCAAACGCTGTCGACCGCATGCTGTCCATAAATAAAATGTAAAAGAGGATAAGTTTTGATAACATTGAGTTTCCATCTTTCGGCGCTTGTTCCCTATTACCTTTCAAACGCTGTCAACCGCAGGCTGTCCATGAATGAAAGGTAAAAGAGGATAAGTTTTGATGAAATTGAGTTTTCATATTTCGACGCTTGTTCCCTATTACCTTTCAAACGCTTTCAACCGCAGGCTGTCTATGAATGAAAGGTAAAAGAGGATAAGTTTTCATAAAATTGAGTTTTCATATTTCGACGCTTGTTCCCTATTACCTTTCAAACGCTGTCAACCGCAGGCTGTCTATGAATGAAAGGTAAAAGAGGATAACTTTTGATGAAATTGAGTTTTCATATTTTGACGCTTGTTCCCTATTACCTTTCAAACGCTGTCGACCGCATGCTGTCCATAAATAAAATGTAAAAGAGGATAAGTTTTGATAACATTGAGTTTCCATCTTTCGGCGCTTGTTCCCTATTACCTTTCAAACGCTGTCAACCGCAGGCTGTCCATGAATGAAAGGTAAAAGAGGATAAGTTTTGATGAAATTGAGTTTTCATATTTCGACGCTTGTTCCTTTATTACCTTTCAAACGCTGTCAACCGCAGGCTGTCCATAATTGAAAGGTAAAAGAGGATAAGTTTTGATAAAATTGAGTTTTTATATTTCGACGCTTGTTCCCTATTACCTTTCAAACGCTGTCAACCGCAGGCTGTCCATAAATGAAAGGTTAAAGAGGATAAGTTTTGATAAAATTGAGTTTTCATATTTCGACGCTTGTTCCCTATTACCTTTCAAACGCTTTCAACCGCAGGCTGTCTATGAATGAAAGGTAAAAGAGGATAAGTTTTCATAAAATTGAGTTTTCATATTTCGACGCTTGTTCCCTATTACCTTTCAAACGCTGTCAACCGCAGGCTGTCTATGAATGAAAGGTAAAAGAGGATAACTTTTGATGAAATTGAGTTTTCATATTTTGACGCTTGTTCCCTATTACCTTTCAAACGCTGTCAACCGCAGGCTGTCTATGAATGAAAGGTAAAAGAGGATAAGTTTTGATAAAATTGAGTTTTCATATTTCGACGCTTGTTCCCTATTACCTTTCAAACGCTGTCAACCGCAGGCTGTCCATAAATGAAAGGTAAAAGAGGATAATTTTGATAAAATTGAGTTTTAATATTTCGATGCTTGTTCCCTATTACCTTTCAAACGCTGTCAACCGCAAGCTGTCTATGAATGAAAGGTAAAAGAGGATAAGTTTTGATAAAATTGAGTTTTCATATTTCGACGCTTGTTCCCTATTACCTTTCAAACGCTGTCAACCGCAGGCTGTCCATGAATGAAAGGTAAAAGGGGATAAGTTTTGATGAAATTGAGTTTTCATATTTCGGCGCTTGTTCCCTATAACCTTTCAAACGCTGTCAACCGCAGGCTGTCCATGAATGAAAGGTAAAAAAGGATAAGTTTTAAATAAATTGAGTCTTCATATTTTGACGCTTGTTCCCTATTACCTTTCAAACGCTGTCAACCGCAGGCTGTCCATGAATGAAAGGTAAAAGAGGATAAGTTTTGATGAAATTGAGTTTTCATATTTCGACGCTTGTTCCTTATTACCTTTCAAACGCTGTCAACCGCAGGCTGTCCATAAATGAAAGGTAAAAGAGGATAAGTTTTGATGAAATTGTGTTTTCATATACCGACGCTTGTTCCCTATTACCTTTCAAATGCTGTCAATCGCAGGCTGTCCATGAATGAAAGGTAAAAGAGGATAAGTTTTGATAAAATTGAGTTTTCATATTTTGAAGCTTGTTCCCTATTACCTTTCAAACGCTGTCAACTGCAGGCTGTCCATGAATGAAAGGTAAAAGAGGATAAGTTTTGATGAAATTGTGTTTTCATATTTGACGCTTGTTCCCTATTACCTTTCAAACGCTGTCAACCGCAGGCTGTCCATGAATGAAAGGTAAAAGAGGATAAGTTTTGATAAAATTGAGTTTTCATATTTTGAAGCTTGTTCCCTATTACCTTTCAAACGCTGTCAACCGCAGGCTGTCCATGAATGAAAGGTAAAAGAGGATAAGTTTTGATGAAATTGTGTTTTCATATTTTGACGCTTGTTCTCTATTACCTTTCAAACGCTGTCAACCGCAGGCTGTCCATAATTGAAAGGTAAAAGAGGATAAGTTTTGATAAAATTGAGTTTTCATATTTCGACGTTTGTTCCCTATTACCTTTCAAACGCTGTCAACCGCAGGCTGTCTATGAATGAAAGGTAAAAGAGGATAAGTTTTGATAAAATTGAGTTTTCATATTTCGACGTTTGTTCCCTATTACCTTTCAAACGCTGTCAACCGCAGGCTGTCCATAATTGAAAGGTAAAAGAGGATAAGTTTTGATAAAATTGAGTTTTCATATTTTGACGTTTGTTCCCTATTACCTTTCAAACGCTGTCAACCGCAGGCTGTCTATGAATGAAAGGTAAAAGAGGATAAGTTTTGATGAAATTGAGTTTTCATATTTCGGCGCTTGGTCCCTATAACCTTTCAAACGCTGACAACCGCAGGCTGTCTATGAATGAAAGGTAAAAGAGGATAAGTTTTAATGAAATTGAGTCTTCATATTTCGACGCTTGTTCCCTATTACCTTTCAAACGCTGTCAACCGCAGGCTGTCCACGAATGAAAGGTAAAAGGGGATAAGTTTTGATAAAATTGAGTTTTCATATTTCGACGCTTGTTCCCTATTACCTTTCAAACGCTGTCAACCGCAGGCTGTCCATGAATGAAAGGTAAAAGAGGATAAGTTTTGATAAAATTGAGTTTTCATATTTCGACGCTTGTTCCCTATAACCTTTCAACCGCAGGCTGTCCATGAATGAAAGGTAAAAGAGGATAAGTTTTGATAAAATTGAGTTTTCATATTTCGACGCTTGTTCCCTATTACCTTTCAAACGCTGTCAACCGCAGGCTTTCCATGAATGAAAGGTAGAAGAGGATAAGTTTTGATAAAATTGAGTTTTCATATTTCGACGCTTGTTCCCTATTACCTTTCAAACGCTGTCAACCGCAGGCTGTCCATGAATGAAAGGTAAAAGAGGATAAGTTTTGATGAAATTGAGTTTTTATATTTCGACGCTTGTTCCCTATTACCTTTCAAACGCTGTCAACCGCAGGCTTTCCATGAATGAAAGGTAGAAGAGGATAAGTTTTGATAAAATTGAGTTTTCATATTTCGACGCTTGTTCCCTATTACCTTTCAAACGCTGTCAACCGCAGGCTGTCCATGAATGAAAGGTAAAAGAGGATAAGTTTTGATAAAATTGAGTTTTCATATTTCGGCGCTTGTTCCCTATAACCTTTCAAACGCTGTCAACCGCAGGCTGTCCATGAATGAAAGGTAAAAAAGGATAAGTTTTAATGAAATTGAGTCTTCATATTTTGACGCTTGTTCCCTATTACCTTTCAAACGCTGTCAACCGCAGGCTGTCCATGAATGAAAGGTAAAAGAGGATAAGTTTTGATGAAATTGAGTTTTTATATTTCGGCGCTTGGTTCCTATAACCTTTCAAACGCTGTCAACCGCAGGCTGTCCATGAATGAAAAGTAAAAGAGGATAAGTTTTAATGAAATTGAGTCTTCATATTTCGACGCTTGTTCCCTATTACCTTTCAAACGCTGTCAACCGCAGGCTGTCCATGAATGAAAGGTAAAAGAGGATAAGTTTTGATGAAATTGAGTTTTCATATTTCGGCGCTTGGTTCCTATAACCTTTCAAACGCTGTCAACCGCAGGCTGTCCATGAATGAAAAGTAAAAGAGGATAAGTTTTAATGAAATTGAGTCTTCATATTTCGACGCTTGTTCCCTATTACCTTTCAAACGCTGTCAACCGCAGGCTGTCCACGAATGAAAGGTAAAAGGGGATAAGTTTTGATAAAATTCAGTTTTCATATTTCGACGCTTGTTCCCTATTACCTTTCAAACGCTGTCAACCGCAGGCTGTCCATGAATGAAAGGTAAAAGAGGATAAGTTTTGATAAAATTGAGTTTTCATATTTCGACGCTTGTTCCCTATAACCTTTCAACCGCAGGCTGTCCATGAATGAAAGGTAAAAGAGGATAAGTTTTGATAAAATTGAGTTTTCATATTTCGACGCTTGTTCCCTATGACCTTTCAAACGCTGTCAACCGCAGGCTTTCCATGAATGAAAGGTAGAAGAGGATAAGTTTTGATAAAATTGAGTTTTCATATTTCGACGCTTGTTCCCTATTACCTTTCAAACGCTGTCAACCGCAGGTTGTCCATGAATGAAAGGTAAAAGAGGATAAGTTTTGATAAAATTGAGTTTTCATATTTCGAAGCTTGTTCCCTATTACCTTTCAAACGCTGTCAACCGCAGGCTGTCCATGAATGAAAGGTAGAAGAGGATAAGTTTTGATAAAATTGAGTTTTCATATTTCGACGCTTTTTCCCTATTACCTTACAACGCTGTCAACCGCAGGCTGTCTATAAATGAAAGGTAAAAGAGCATTAGTTTTGATAAAATTGAGTTTTCATATTTCGAAGCTTGTTCCCTATTACCTTTCAAACGCTGTCAACCGCAGGCTGTCCATAATTGAAAGGTAAAAGAGGATAAGTTTTGATAAAATTGAGTTTTCATATTTCGACGTTTGTTCCCTATTACCTTTCAAACGCTGTCAACCGCAGGCTGTCTATGAATGAAAGGTAAAAGAGGATAAGTTTTGATGAAATTGAGTTTTCATATTTCGGCGCTTGGTCCCTATAACCTTTCAAACGCTGACAACCGCAGGCTGTCTATGAATGAAAGGTAAAAGAGGATAAGTTTTAATGAAATTGAGTCTTCATATTTCGACGCTTGTTCCCTATTACCTTTCAAACGCTGTCAACCGCAGGCTGTCCACGAATGAAAGGTAAAAGGGGATAAGTTTTGATAAAATTGAGTTTTCATATTTCGACGCTTGTTCCCTATTACCTTTCAAACGCTGTCAACCGCAGGCTGTCCATGAATGAAAGGTAAAAGAGGATAAGTTTTGATAAAATTGAGTTTTCATATTTCGACGCTTGTTCCCTATAACCTTTCAACCGCAGGCTGTCCATGAATGAAAGGTAAAAGAGGATAAGTTTTGATAAAATTGAGTTTTCATATTTCGACGCTTGTTCCCTATTACCTTTCAAACGCTGTCAACCGCAGGCTTTCCATGAATGAAAGGTAGAAGAGGATAAGTTTTGATAAAATTGAGTTTTCATATTTCGACGCTTGTTCCCTATTACCTTTCAAACGCTATCAACCGCAGGCTGTCCTTGAATAAAAGGTAAAAGAGGATAAGTTTTGATGAAATTGAGTTTTCATATTTCGACGCTTGTTCCCTATTACCTTTCAAACGCTGTCAACCGCAGACTGTCCATGAATGAAAGGTAAAAGAGGATAAGTTTTAATGAAATTGAGTCTTCATATTTCGACGCTTGTTCCCTATTACCTTTCAAACGCTGTCAACCGCAGGCTGTCCACGAATGAAAGGTAAAAGGGGATAAGTTTTGATAAAATTGAGTTTTCATATTTCGACGCTTGTTCCCTATAAACTTTCAAACGCTGTCAACCGCAGGCTGTCCATGAATAAAAGGTAAAAGAGGATAAGTTTTGATGAAATTGTGTTTTCATATTTCGACGCTTGTTCCCTATTACCTTTCAAACGCTGTCAACCGCAGGCTGTCCATAAATGAAAGGTAGAAGAGGATAAGTTTTGCTAAAATTGAGTTTTCATATTTCGACGCTTGTTCCCTTTTCCCTTTAAAACGCTGTCAACCGCAGGTTGTCCATGAATGAAAGGTAAAAGAGGATAAGTTTTGATAAAATTGAGTTTTCATATTTCGACGCTTGTTCCCTATTACCTTTCAAACGCTGTCAACCGCAGGCTGTCCATAAATGAAAGGTAAAAGAGGATAAGTTTTGATAAAATTGAGTTTTCATATTTCGACGTTTGTTCCCTATTACCTTTCAAACGCTGTCAACCGCAGGCTGTCTATGAATGAAAGGTAAAAGAGGATAAGTTTTGATGAAATTGAGTTTTCATATTTCGAAGCTTGTTTTCTATTACCTTTCAAACGCTGTCAACCGCAGACTGTCCATAAATGAAAGGTAAAAGAGGATAAGTTTTGATAAAATTGAGTTTTCATATTTCGACGCTTGTTCCCTATTACCTTTCAAACGCTGTCAACCGCAGGCTGTCCATGAATAAAAGGTAAAAGAGTTTCTTAACTATGTTATATTTTTTTGTTTTTATTTTACTAATCATTTGTCTATTTGATAAAGAGAAGACAAAACTTATGTTCGATTCGTTCTAATGTATTAGGTTTTATGATAATAAATAAATTTTAAAAAAATACGCTTTTTATTTTACTGACGAAAATTCCCAGATCACTAATGAATGAAATCATTCTAACAAATTATTTTTGTATTTATTGAAATAATAATAATTTTTTATTTACCCTATACTTGTCAACCACTCATCGTTAGCGTTGAGAAACAAAGACCGATAATTCACACCTACTGGGTTCGAAAATACGATAAATTTAACAGTTAGTTCCAAATGCAGATAAATCGATCACTGTTTTGTCAATTTCTCCTTAACTGCTATGAAAATAGTAAAAGAGGATAAGTTTGGATGAAATTGAGTTTTCATATTTCGACGCTTGTTCCCTATTACCTTTCAAACGCTGTCAACCGCAGGCTGTCCATAAATGAAAGGTAAAAGAGGATAAGTTTTGATAAAATTGAGTTTTCATATGTTGAAGCTTGTTCCCTATTACCTTTCAAACGCTGTCAACCGCAGGCTGTCCATGAATGAAAGGTAAAAGAGGATAAGTTTTGATGAAATTGAGTTTTCATATTTCGACGCTTGTTCCCTATTACCTTTCAAACGCTGTCAACCGCAGACTGTCCATGAATGAAAGGTAAAAGAGGATAAGTTTTGATGAAATTTAGTTTTCATATTTTGACGCTTGTTTCCTATTGCCTTTCAAACGCTGTCAACCGCAGGCTGTCCATAAATGAAAGGTAAAAGTGGATAAGTTTTGATGAAATTGAGTTTTCATATTTCGACGCTTGATTCCTAAAACCTTTCAAACGCAGTCAACCGCAGGCTGTCCATGAATGAAAGGTAAGAGAGGATAAGTTTTGATGAAATTGAGTTTTCAAATTTCGACGCTTGTTTTCTATTACCTTTCAAACGCTGTCAACCGCAGACTGTCCATAAATGAAAGGTAAAAGAGGATAAGTTTTGATAAAATTGAGTTTTCATATTTTGACGCTTGTTCCTTATTACCTTTTAAACGCTGTCAACCGCAGGCTGTCCATGAATGAAAGGTAAAAGAGTTTCTTAACTATGTTATATTTTTTTGTTTTTATTTTACTAATCATTTGTCTATTTGATAAAGAGAAGACAAAACTTATGTTCGATTCGTTCTATTGTATTAGATTTTATGATAATAAATAAATTTAAAAAAAATACGATTTTTATTTTACTGACGAAAATTCCCAGATCAGTAATGAATGAAATCATTCTAACAAATTATTTTTGTATTTATTAAAATAAAAATTATTTTTTATTTACCCTATACTTGTCAACCACTCATCGTTAGCGTTGAGAAACAAAGACCGATAATTCACACCTACTGGGTTCGAAAATACGATAAATTTAACAGTTAGTTCCAAATGCAGATAAATCGATCACTGTTTTGTCAATTTCTCCTTAACTGCTATGAAAATGGTAAAAGAGGATAAGTTTTGATGAAATTGAGTTTTCATATTTCGACGCTTGTTCCCTATTACCTTTCAAACGCTGTCAACCGCAGGCTGTCCATAAATGAAAGGTAAAAGAGGATAAGTTTTGATAAAATTGAGTTTTCATATGTTGACGCTTGTTCCCTATTACCTTTCAAACGCTATCAACCGCAGGCTGTCCATGAATAAAAGGTAAAAGAGGATAAGTTTTGATGAAATTGAGTTTTCATATTTCGACGCTTGTTCCCTATTACCTTTCAAACGCTGTCAACCGCAGACTGTCCATGAATGAAAGGTAAAAGAGGATAAGTTTTGATGAAATTGAGTTTTCATATTTCGACGCTTGTTTCCTATTACCTTTCAAACGCTGTCAACCGCAGGCTGTCCATGAATGAAAGGTTAAAGAGTTTCCTAACTATGTTATATTTTTTTGTTTTTATTTTACTAATCATTTGTCTATTTGATAAAGAGAAGACAAAACTTATGTTCGATTCGTTCTAATGTATTAGGTTTTATGATAATAAATAAATTTTAAAAAAATACGATTTTTATTTTACTGACGAAAATTTCCAGATCACTAATGAATGAAATCATTCTAACAAATTATTTTTGTATTTATTGAAATAATAATTCTTTTTTATTTACCCTATACTTGTCAACCACTCATCGTTAGCGTTGAGAAACAAAGACCGATAATTCACACCTACTGGGTTCGAAAATACGATAAATTTAACAGTTAGTTCCAAATGCAGATATATCGATCACTGTTTTGTCAATTTCTCCTTAACTGCTATGAAAATGGTAAAAGAGGATAAGTTTTGATGAAATTGAGTTTTCATATTTTGACGCTTGTTCCCTATTACCTTTCAAACGCTGTCAACCGCAGGCTGTCCATGAATGAAAGGTAGAAGAGGATAAGTTTTGATAAAATTAGGTTTTCATATTTCGACGCTTGTTCCCTATTACCTTTCAAACGCTGTCAACCGCAGGCTGTTCATGAATGAAAGGTAAAAGAGGATAAGTTTTGATAAAATTGAGTTTTCATATTTCGACGCTTGTTCCCTATTACCTTTCAAACGCTGTCAATCGCAGGCTGTCCATGAATGAAATGTAAAAGAGGAAGGGTTTTGATAAAATTGAGTTTCCATATTTCAACGCTTGTTCCCTATTACCTTTCAAACGCTGTCAACCGCAGGCTGTCCATGAATGAAAGGTAGAAGAGGATAAGTTTTGATAAAATTGAGTTTTCATATTTCGACGCTTGTTCCCTATTACCTTTCAAACGCTGTCAACCGCAGGCTGTTCATGAATGAAAGGTAAAAGAGGATAAGTTTTGATAAAATTGAGTTTTCGTATTTTGACGCTTGTTCCCTATTACCTTTTAAACGCTGTCAACCGCAGGCTGTCCATAAATGAAAGGTAAAAGAGGATAAGTTTTGATAAAATTGAGTTTTCATATTTCGACGCTTGTTCCGTATTACCTTTCAAACGCTGTCAATCGCAGGCTGTCCATGAATGAAAGGTAGAAGAGGATAAGTTTTGCTAAAATTGAGTTTTCATATTTCGACGCTTGTTCCCTTTTCCCTTTAAAACGCTGTCAACCGCAGGTTGTCCATGAATGAAAGGTAAAAGAGGATAAGTTTTGATAAAATTGAGTTTTCATATTTCGACGCTTGTTCCCTATTACCTTTCAAACGCTGTCAACCGCAGGCTGTCCATGAATGAAAGGTTAAAGAGGATAAGTTTTGATAACATTGAGTTTCCATCTTTCAACGCTTGTTCCCTATTACCTTTCAAACGCTGTCAACCGCAGGCTGTCCATGAATGAAAGGTAAAAGAATAAAAGTTTTGATGAAATTGAGTTTTTATATTTTGACGCTTGTTTCCTATTACCTTTCAAACGCTGTCAACCGCAGGCTGTCCATAAATGAAAGGCAAAAGAGGATAAGTTTTGATAAAATTGAATTTTCATATTTCGACGCTTGTTCCCTATTACCTTTCAAACGCTGTCAATCGCAGGCTGTCCATGAATGAAATGTAAAAGAGGATAAGTTTTGATAAAATTGAGTTTTCATATTTCGACGCTTGTTCCCTATTACCTTTCAAACGCTGTTTACCGCAGGCTGTCCATGAATGAAAGGTAATAGAGGATAAGTTTTGATGAAATTGAGTTTTCATATTTCAACGCTTGTTCCCTATTACCTTTCAAACGCTGTCAACCGCAGGCTGTCCATGAATGAAAGGTAAAAGAGGATAAGTTTTGATAAAATTGAGTTTTCATATTTCGACGCTTGTTCCCTATTACCTTTCAAACGCTGTCAACCGCAGGCTGTCCATGAATGAAAGGTAAAAGAGGATAAGTTTTGATAAAAATGAGTTTTCATATTTCGACGCTTGTTCCCTATTACCTTTCAAACACTGTCAACCGCAGGCTGTCCATGAATGAAAGGTAAACGAGGATAAGTTTTGATGAAATTGAGTTTTCATATTTTGACGCTTGTTCCCTATTACCTTTCAAACGCTGTCGCTGGATAAGTTTTGATTAAATTGAGTTATCATTCCACACAAGTATATTTCACATATCTAAAATTTTTTTAATACTAATTAATATACTTACATAAATAATTACACACTTCGCATGCTTGTACGTTGGTTCTGTTTCGACATCTCCACAATCATAACATCTTCAAAACATTGTTTATATGCAAATATGAACCGATAGCAAGTGTTTACATAAGTCAAATTGACATTTTACGCCAAACTAAAAATTACGAAATTTCCATAAACTAAACTTTATGTCGGTGTCATAAAGACGAAACGCCGCTTACGCCGAACTGTCCTTAATCAATCGGCATTAATGTCAGTCACACAGGCGTAAAAAGGTGTTCGCCTATATGAAACTAAAATTCCATATTGATTTGTAGATACGCCGAGTAATGTCTGGCAAACCGCTATACGTACGAGTTTCATCTTTGTACATATAATAGAACTGCGTTCTAGCAAGACAATGCAATATTTAACTCAAAACAGCCATTTTGTAATTTCGCACTTATGATCCTAGAACCCCGATTTAATGTCAACGACACACATACTCTTGCGCAGACCTTATGAATGAGAGCTTGGCGCAAGGAACTCAGAAATAGTAAAAGTTCTATGGCTTGGCGTAATAAGGAAATTTGTTTAGAGTCAGTAAATCGGCGAACTATATTTCTGTAGACGATAAGAATGCCAAAACTATATCCGTCTTCTTTTCAGTGACGAAGGGTGGACGTAGGTCGTGCATATCGGGTATACATAGTGCATACTAAATTTTGTCAGTCAAACATAACATAAGTTTTCATTGAACTCTAAATTGCAATGTTTACTAAGTTTAACTAAAATTTTAAAATTCAATTAAATCCTACTGATCTAAGCGATATAATACTAAAAAAATATTCAAATATTAGCTGCTGTCTTTCTAATGATTTTAAATTACCACCGTTAAAATGCACGTTAATTACATCGTTTGGCCGCCTGGTCATTACGCGCCAGGTGCGTCTTCAGCGTCCAAAGTATTAATAGGATGTATTCTTAATTCAACGAAAATAAATAAATACGACTGTAAACGAGTGCACCATTTTCGTCGGGTCGCGCATAGCACACCTGAACTATAATGGTTTGGAGCAGGCAGGGCTTAATTGAATTTTAAAAACTAACAGCACCATCTGCCTGTATTCTTAGTTCAATGAAAACAAATAAATATAACTGACAAAAAGTATAGTGCGCACTATTTATGTTGCATCTCAACAGCCTACCTCCACTCCTCGCCACTGCCATTAGACATAGAGATCCATAATTTAAGCTATTAGTAAAAAAAACTTCATCATTTGATATTAAAATATATAAGTAATAATATACTTACAAATAAACTATTACACACATATTATGTGTAAACTTACCTACATATGAAACGTAATATCTGCTTCTTACTTCTCAGTACGGCTATTATAATTTTTAGTTAGACCCCTTTTTCTGATTCTATTTTTGTGACCGAATTGCATAAGCGACACTAAATCCTAAATTAAGTCATATTTTTAAAAAGTATTAACACCACCACGTAGACACAATCTTCAGGATCTTATAAAAGTGTAAATTTAAAAAATCGAACCATTGGGTGATTTAGAATGATTTTTTTTCCAAAATCTTAACTTTTGAACATTTTGTATTTTGTCGGTGATTCCCGATAGCCTTTCAAACGCCGTCGACGAATGAAAGGCTTAAAGGAATAAGCGACAGTTTTGATGAAATGGAGTTCTATGTAATGGATGTTCTTTTTCATGTGTAAATAAAACTAGCTTAACGGTGCATAAAAAACATACAAACTATTAAATTTCCATATGTACCTATGTGATAGTTTAATACCTATTAAATGTGTTTTAAAATAAACAGTTCGGTTGTTTTTACAACGTTTTTCTTAGCTTGTATTCTTATTTGTCCGGTGATGCTTTGTCCGGTACAAATCTTGCAATCGATTTTTAACTAATTTCCCGACTAGCTAGACATTTGAAACTTTGAGAATATATCAGAACACGATGCCAATGCATTCTTTTAATACTTTTAGCCTTTTAAGTAGAATTGAATTCATTTTCAGTTAATTCTGTTTTGTATGAAAAGTTATTTCGTCACCATTATCGGTTGCTAGGGGTCTGGGGTCCTAGCAACTAAATTATTAATATATACGTGCCTTACTATTGAAATCATTATGACATATTGTCAAGTACTTACAATTTTTTTTTAAATCGTTTAAGCTAGTCAAGTCAAGTTGATATGGTTCAACAGAATTTAAACACTTTGTATATAAAAAGTTCTTTTTTATCTTGTAATTATTTTTATATAAGTAATATTTTATCTTAACAAATCCAGTATTCTCAAAATATAAATTCATTTTAAATCAAAAATGATGCTTTAGGTAAGTAAGTAGGTACCTAGGTACATACCAAATTCATTTTGCTATTGTCAAAATATATTTTCCTTTCAAGGCTGTCCATGAATGAAAGGTAAAAGAGGATAAGTTTTGATAAAATTGAGTTTTCATATTTCGACGCTTGTTCCCTATTACCTTTCAAACGCTGTCAACCGCAAAATGTCCATGAATGAAAGGTAAAAGAGGATAAGTTTTGATAAAATTGAGTTCTCATATTTCGACGCTTGTTCCCTTTTACCTTTCAAACGCTGTCAACCGCAGGCTGTCCATGAACGGAAGGTAAAAGAGGATAAGTTTTGATAAAATTGAGTTTTCATATTTCGACGCTTGTTCCCTATTACCTTTCAAACGCTGTCAACCGCAGGCTGTCCATGAATGAAAGGTAAACGAGGATAAGTTTTGATGAAATTGAATTTTCATATTTTGACGCTTGTTCTCTATTACCTTTCAAACGCTGTCAACCGCAGGCTGTCCATGAATGAAAGGTAAAAGAGGATAAGTTTTGATAAAATTGAGTTATCATTCCACACAAGTATATTTCACATATCTAAAAAAAATTTAATACTAATAAATATACATAAATAATTACTTACTTCGCATGCTTGTACGTTGGTTCTGTTTCGACATCTCCACAATCATTACCTCTTCAAAACATTGTTTATATGCAAATATGAACCGATAGCAAGTGTTTACATAAGTCAAATTGACATCTTACGCCAAACTAAAAATTACGAAATTTCCATAAACTAAACTTTATGTCGGTGTCATAAAGACGAAACGCCGCTTACGCCGAACTGTCCTTAATCAATCGGCATTAATGTCAGTCACACAGGCGTAAAAAGGTGTTCGCCTATATGAAACTATAATTCCATATTGATTTGTAGATATGCCGAGTAATGTCTGGCAAACCGCTATACGTACGAGTTTCATCTTTGTACATATAATAGAACTGCGTTCTAGCAAGACAATGCAATATTTAACTCAAAACAGCCATTTTGTAATTTTGCCCTTATGATCCTAGAACCCCGATTTAATGTCAACGACACACATACTCTTGCGCAGCCCTTATGAATGAGAGCTTGGCGCACGGAACTCAGAAATAGTAAAAGTTCTATGGCTTGGCGTAATAAGGAAATTTGTTTAGAGTCAATAAATCGGCGAACTATATTTCTGTAGACGATAAGAATGCCAAAACTATATCCGTCTTCTTTTCAGTGACGAAGGGTGGACGTAGGTCGTGCATATCGGGTATACATAGTGCATACTAAATTTTGTCAGTCAAACATAACATAAGTTTTCATTGAACTCTAAATTGCAATGTTTACTAAGTTTAACTAAGATTTTAAAATTCAATTAAATCCTACTGATCTAAGCGATATAATACTAAAAAAATATTCGACTATTAGCTGCTGTCTTTCTTATGATTTTTTAATTACCACCTTTAAAATGCACGTTAATTACATCGATCGGCCGCCTGGTCATTACGCGCCAGGTGCGTCTTCAGCGTCCAAAGTATTAATAGGATGTATTCTTAATTCAACGAAAATAAATAAATACGACTGTAAACGAGTGCACCATTTTCGTCGGGTCGCGCATAGCACACCTGCACTATAATGGTTTGGAGCAGGCAGGGCTTAATTGAATTTTAAAAACTAACAGCACCATCTGCCTGTATTCTTAGTTCAATGAAAACAAATAATTATGACTGACAAAAAGTATAGTGCGCACTATTTATGTTGCATCTCAACAGCCTACCTCCACTCCTCGCCACTGCCATTAGACACAGAGATCCATAATTTAAGCTATTAGTAAAAAAAACTTCATCATTTGATATTAAAATATATAAGTAATAATATACTTACAAATAAACTATCACACACATATTATGTGTAAACTTACCTACATATGAAACGTATCTGCTTCTTACTTCTCAGTACGGCTATTATAATTTTTAGTTAGACCCCTATTTCTGATTCTATTTTTGTGACCGAATTGCATAAGCGACACTAATTCTTAAATTGAGTCATATTTTTAAAAAGTATCAACACCACCACTTAGACACAATCTTCAGGACCTTATAAAAGTGCAAATTTTAAAAATCGAACCATTGGGTGATTTAAAATGATTTTTTTTCCAAAATTCTTAACTTTTGAACATTTTGTATTTTGTCGGTTATTCCCGATAGCCTTTCAAACGCCGTCGACGTATGAAAGGCTTAAAGGAATAAGCGACAGTTTTGATGAAATGGAGTTCTATGTAATGGATGTTCTTTTTCATGTGTAAATAAAGCTAGCTTAACGGTGCATAAAAAACATACAAACTATTAAATTTCCATATGTACCTATGTGATAGTTTAATACCTATTAAATGTGTTTAAAATAAACAGTTCGGTTGTTTTTACAACGTTTTTCTTAGCTTCTATTCTTATTTGTCCGGTGATGCTTTGTCCGGTACAAATCTTGCAATCGATTTTTAACTAATTTTCCGACTAGCTAGACATTTGAAACTTTTAGAATAGGTATAACAGAACACGATGCCAATGCATTCTTTTAATACTTTTAGCCCTTTAAGTAGAATTGAATTCATTTTCAGTTAATTCTGTTTTGTATGAAAAGTTATTTCGACACCATTATCGGTTGCTAGGGGTTTGGGGTCCTAGCAACTAAATTATTAATATATACGTGCCTTACTATTGAAATCATTATGACATATTGTCAAGTACTTACAATTTTTTTTAAATCGTTTAAGCTAGTCAAGTCAAGTTGATATGGTTCAACAGAATTTAAAAACGTTGTATATAAAAAGTTCTTTTTTCTTGCAATTATTTTTATATGGGTAATATTTTATCTTAACAAATCCAGTATTCTCAAAATATAAATTCATTTTAAATCAAAAATGATGCTTTAGGTAAGTAAGTACGTACCTAGGTACATACCTTATTCATTTTTCTATTGTCAAAATATATTTTCCTTTCAAGGCTGTCCATGAATGAAAGGTAAAAGAGGATAAGTTTTGATAAAATTGAGTTTTCATATTTCGACGCTTGTTCCCTATTACCTTTCAAACGCTGTCAACCGCAGGCTGTCCATGAATGAAAGGTAAACGAGGACAAGTTTTCATGAAATTGAGTTTTCATATTTCGACGCTTGTTCCCTATTACCTTTCAAACGCTGTCAACCGCAGGCTGTCCATGAATGAAAGGAAAAGAGGATAAGTTTTGATAAAATTGAGTTTTCATATTTCGACGCTTGTTCCCTATTACCTTTCAAACGCTGTCAACCGCAGGCTGTCCATGAATGAAAGGTAAAAGAGGATAAGTTTTGATAAAATTGAGTTATCATTCCACACAAGTATATTTCGCATATCTAAAATTTTTTAATACTGTAATAAATATACATAAATAATTACTTACTTCGCATGCTTGTACGTTGGTTCTGTTTCGACATCTCCACAATCATTACCTCTTCAAAACATTGTTTATATGCAAATATGAACCGATAGCAAGTGTTAACTTAAGTCAATTTGACATCTTACGCCAAACTAAAAATTACAAAATTTCCATAAACTAAACTTTATATCGGTGTCATAAAGACGAAACGCCGCTTACGCCGAACTGTCCTTAATCAATCGGCATTAATGTCAGTCACACAGGCGTAAAAAGGTGTTCGCCTATATGAAACTAAAATTCCATATTGATTTGTAGATACGCCGAGTAATGTCTGGCAAACCGCTATACGTACGAGTTTCATCTTTGTACATATAATAGAACTGCGTTCTAGCAAGACAATGCAATATTTAACTCAAAACAGCCATTTTGTAATTTCGCCCTTATTATCCTAGAACCCCGATTTAATGTCAACGACACACATACTCTTGCGCAGCCCTTATGAATGAGAGCTTGGCGCATGGAACTCAGAAATAGTAAAAGTTCTATGGCTTGGCGTAATAAGGAAATTTGTTTAGAGTCAATAAATCGGCGAACTATATTTCTGTAGACGATAAGAATGCCAAAACTATATCCGTCTTCTTTTCAGTGACGAAGGGTGGACGTAGGTCGTGCATATCGGGTATACATAGTGCATACTAAATGTTGTCAGTCAAACATAACATAAGTTTTCATTGAACTCTAAATTGCAATGTTTACTAGGTTTAACTAAGATTTTAAAATTCAATTAAATCCTACTGATCTAAGCGATATAATACTAAAAAAATATTCGACTATTAGCTGCTGTCTTTCTAATGATTTTTTAATTACCACCTTTAAAATGCACGTTATTTACATCGATCGGCCGCCTGGTCATTACGCGCCAGGTGCGTCTTCAGCGTCCAAAGTATTAATAGGATGTATTCTTAATTCAACGAAAATAAATAAATACGACTGTAAACGAGTGCACCATTTTCGTCGGGTCGCGCATAGCACACCTGAACTATTAATGGTTTGGAGAAGGCAGGGCTTAATTGAATTTTAAAAACTAACAGCACCATCTGCCTGTATTCTTCATTCATGATTCATGATTTAAACAGAAATTACTTGAATTATTATTATTAAAAAGTAGGTATTAGGTAAGAATATCATTGAATATTATTGGTTTAACTAATAACTTTTTAAAGACTAATATCACAGATATATTACCATTGTTCCAAGAAAGTGATAAGTTGTTTTTAGGGGTAATTAATTAAGGGGTTTTTACAAACACTTCAACTAGGTATTCATAATTTGTTTCTAATATTCTTATTGTGATCCTTGACTTGATAGGTATGTATAGGTTTGTTAAGTATATAATAATATGATAGAATTAACTGTATGTGCACATCAGTGGAGAAGGGTGGAGATAGGCTGTTAAAATCCAACATAAATAGTAAACATCAACTTTGCCAGTCTTTTGTATTTGTTTTTATTGAACTACATAAGACTAAAATAATTTATAGATGGTGTTGGTTAGTTTTTACAATCAATTAAACACTGTGTAAGTCAAACCATAATAATTTTGTTATACTTTGTGCGATACGACAAAACGGTGCACACTTTTTCATTCATACTTATTTGTTTTCATTAGATTAAGAATACATATTACACATATTGTTGGTTCATTTTTTTTAAACTCATTAAGCCCTGCCTAAACCACCAAACTAGATAAAAAAAATATTGTCCTATCTATAAAATATCCAAAGTTTTCTATAATTTAACTACACAATTTTAGAAAATTTATAGATAAACAAGTATTTTTGACTATGATCTATTATGGCTTCGCAGGGTTTAATTGAATTTTAAAAACTAACCAATACCGTTTATAATGTTTTGTCTTATTTCCATGAAAAAAAATACGTTTGACTGACAAAGGGTAGTGTGCACTATTTATAGCGGATCCAGTGACGTCCCGTGGGGGTAGGCAGATTGAGTGTCGCTTGGGGGCGGCAGTTACTCGAAGGGCGGCAAATAGAGGAGAATCATTTAGTATATTTTATTATTTCGTTATTATTAACTAAATTTAATAATAACGAAAATAACCTTCCATTAAAAATCAGCTCACTGGTTGGAAACAAAGTGTATTAATTAACATAAAAAATTTAACAGAGCTGTAATTTTTTGTCGTGTTCGCGATGTCTAGTTTACTTTCGTTGCCCTTTGATGTCATTGGTGACAATAAACGACACATTCAGCTTTGTTAATAATTAAAATCCGACTTATTAACTTATTAATTAAAAATATTTATAAATTTAATTTGGTATATTTAGTCGTATATATTTTGTTAATAGTGTATCCATACAAAACATTTCTTATATAATGGAGTCATGAAAGGATGATAAATAATACTGTATACAAAATGGATCGGCACTTTGGCACTGCCTAGGGGCGGCATTCTGTCTAGGGACGTCACTGGGCGGATCTAAACAGCCTACCTCCACTCTTCGTCACTGGTGCACATAGCACCTGAAGATGCCGAAAGGCGAAACCCGGGTTGCAAAAATCGACTCAAATGGGATAGTACAAAACTTAAATCCATTACAATTGGAATCATATTTTGTTAGTGTATTATAACATTATTACTCTGTAATAGAATAAAAATATATAAAAAATTGGCATTCGGGACATGACAATGTTTAATGTTTAAATGAACTCTAAATTGCAATGTTTACTAAGTTTAACTAAGATTTTAAAATTCAATTAAATCCTACTGATCTAAGTGATATAATACAAAAAAAATATTCGACTATTAGCTGCTGTCTTTCTAATGATTTTTTAATAATCCACCTTTAAAATGCACGTTAATTACATCGATCGGCCGCCTGGTCATTACGCGCCAGGTGCGTCTTCAGCGTCCAAAGTATTAATAGGATGTATTCTTAATTCAACGAAAATAAATAAATACGACTGTAAACGAGTGCACCATTTTCGTCGGGTCGCGCATAGCACACCTGAACTATAATGGTTTGGAGCAGGCAGGGCTTAATTGAATTTTAAAAACTAACAGCACCATCTGCCTGTATTCTTAGTTCAATGAAAAAAAATAATTATGACTGACAAAAAGTATAGTGCGCACTATTTATGTTGCATCTCAACAGCCTACCTCCACTCCTCGCCACTGCCATTAGACACAGAGATCTATAATTTAAGCTATTAGTAAAAAAAACTTCATCATTTGATATTAAAATATATAAGTAATAATATACTTACAAATAAACTATCACACACATATTATGTGTAAACTTAAATATATATGAAACGTAATATCTGCTTCTTACTTCTCAGTACGGCTAGACACAATCTTCAGAACCTTATAAAAGTGCAAATTTTAATAATCGAACCATTGGGTGATTTAGAATGATTTTTTTTCCAAAATTCTTAACTTTTGAACATTTTGTATTTTGTCGGTTATTCCCGATAGCCTTTCAAACGCCGTCGACGTATGAAAGGCTTAAAGGAATAAGCGACAGTTTTGATGAAATGGAGTTCTATGTAATGGATATTCTTTTTCATGTGTAAATAAAACTAGCTTAACGGTGCATAAAAACATACAAACTATTAAATTTCCATATGTACCTAAGTGATAGTTTAATACCTATTAAATGTGTTTTAAAATAAACAGTTCGGTTGTTTTTACAACGTTTTTCTTAGCTTGTATTCTTATTTGTCCGGTGATGCTTTGTCCGGTACAAATCTTGCAATCGATTTTTAACTAATTTCCCGACTAGCTAGACATTTGAAACTTTTAGAATATATCAGAACACGATACCAATGCATTCTTTTAATACTTTTAGCCCTTTAAGTAGAATTGAATTCATTTTCAGTTAATTCTGTTTTGTATGAAAAGTTATTTCGACACCATTATCGGTTGCTAGGGGTCTGGGGTCCTAGCAACTAAATTATTAATATATACGTGCCTTACTATTGAAATCATTATGACATATTGTCAAGAACTTACAATTTTTTTTAAATCGTTTAAGCTAGTCAAGTCAAGTTGATATGGTTCAACAGAATTTAAAAACGTTGTATATAAAAAGTTCTTTTTTATCTTGTAATTATTTTTATATAGGTAATATTTTATCTTAACAAATCCAGTATTCTCAAAATATAAATTCATTTTAAATCAAAAATGATGCTTTAGGTAAGTAGGTGGGTACCTAGGTACATACCTAATTCATTTTGCTATTGTCAAAATATATTTTCCTTTCAAGGCTGTACATGAATGAAAGGTAAAAGAGGATAAGTTTTGATAAAATTGAGTTTTCATATTTCGACGCTTGTTCCCTATTACCTTTCAAACGCTGTCAACTGCAGGCTGTCCATGAATGAAAGGTAAAAGAGGATAAGTTTTGATAAAATTGAGTTTTCATATGTCGACGCTTGTTCCCTATTACCTTTCAAACGCTGTCAACCGCAGGCTGTCCATGAATGAAAGGTAAACGAGGATAAGTTTTGATAAAATTGAGTTTTCATATTTCGACGCTTGTTCCCTATTACCTTTCAAACGCTGTCAACCGCAGGCTGTCCATGAATGAAAGGTAAAAGAGGATAAGTTTTGATTAAATTGAGTTATCATTCCACACAAGTATATTTCGCATATCTAAATTTTTTTTAATACTGTAATAAATATACATAAATAATTACTTACTTCGCATGCTTGTACGTTGGTTCTGTTTCGACATCTCCACAATCATTACCTCTTCAAAACATTGTTTATATGCAAATATGAACCGATAGCAAGTGTTTACATAAGTCAAATTGACATCTTACGCCAAACTAAAAATTACGAAATTTCCATAAACTAAACTTTATGTCGGTGTCATAAAGACGAAACGCCGCTTACGCCGAACTGTCCTTAATCAATCGGCATTAATGTCAGTCACACAGGCGTAAAAAGGTGTTCGCCTATATGAAACTAAAATTCCATATTGATTTGTAGATACGCCGAGTAATGTCTGGCAAACCGCTATACGTACGAGTTTCATCTTTGTACATATAATAGAACTGCGTTCTAGCAAGACAATGCAATATTTAACTCAAAACAGCCATTTTGTAATTTCGCACTTATGATCCTAGAACCCCGATTTAATGTCAACGACACACATACTCTTGCGCAGCCCTTATGAATGAGAGCTTGGCGCATAGAACTCAGAAATAGTAAAACTTCTATGGCTTAGCGTAATAAGGAAATTTGTTTAGAGTCAATAAATCGGCGAACTATATTTCTGTAGACGATAAGAATGCCAAAACTATATCCGTCTTCTTTTCAGTGACGAAGGGTGGACGTAGGTTGTGCATATCGGGTATACATAGTGCATACTAAATTTTGTCAGTTAAACATAACATATAAGTTTTCATTGAACTCTAAATTGCAATGTTTACTAAGTTTAACTAAGATTTTAAAATTCAATTAAATCCTACTGATCTTAGCAATATAATACTAAAAAAACATTCGACTATTAGCTGCTGTCTTTATAATGATTTTTAATTACCACCTTTAAAATGCACGTTAATTACATCGATCAGCCGCCTGGTCATTACGCGCCAGGTGCGTCTTCAGCGTCCAAAGTATTAATAGGATGTATTCTTAATTCAACGACAATAAATAAATACGACTGTAAACGAGTGCACCATTTTCGTCGGGTCGCGCATAGCACACCTGAACTATAATGGTTTGGAGCAGGCAGGGCTTAATTGAATTTTAAAAACTAACAGCACCATCTGCCTGTATTCTTAGTTCAATGAAAACAAATAATTATGACTGACAAAAAGTATAGTGCGAACTATTTATGTTGCATCTCAACAGCCTACCTCCACTCCTCGCCACTGTTATTAGACACAGAGATCCATAATTCTCAGTACGGCTATTATAATTTTTAGTTAGACCCCTTTTTCTGATTCTATTTTTGTGACCGAATTGCATAAGCGACACTAATTCTTAAATTGAGTCATATTTTTAAAAAGTATCAACACCACCACTTAGACACAATCTTCAGGACCTTATAAAAGTGCAAATTTTAAAAATCGAACCATTGGGTGATTTAGAATCATTTTTTTTCCAAAATTCTTAACTTTTGAACATTTTGTATTTTGTCGGTGATTCCCGATAGCCTTTCAAACGCCGTCGACGAATGAAAGGCTTAAAGGAATAAGCGACAGTTTTGATGAAATGGAGTTCTATGTAATGGATGTTCTTTTTCATGTGTAAATAAAACTAGCTTAACGGTGCATAAAAAACATACAAACTATTAAATTTTCATATGTACCTATGTGATAGTTTAATACCTATTAAATGTGTTTTAAAATAAACAGTTCGGTTGTTTTTACAACGTTTTTCTTAGCTTGTATTCTTATTTGTCCGGTGATGCTTTGTCCGGTACAAATCTTGCAATCGATTTTTAACTAATTTCCCGACTAACTAGACATTTGAAACTTTTAGAATATATCAGAACACGATGCCAATGCATTCTTTTAATACTTTTAGCCCTTTAAGTAGAATTGAATTCATTTTCAGTTAATTCTGTTTTGTATGAAAAGTTATTTCGACACCATTATCGGTTGCTAGGGGTTTGGGGTCCTAGCAACTAAATTATTAATATATACGTGCCTTACTATTGAAATCATTATGACATATTGTCAAGTTCTTACAATTTTTTTTAAATCGTTTAAGCTAGTCAAGTCAAGTTGATATGGTTCAAAAGAATTTAAAAACGTTGTATATAAAAAGTTCTTTTTTATCTTGTAATTATTTTTATATAGGTAATATTTTATCTAAACAAATCCAGTATTCTCAAAATATAAATTCATTTTAAATCAAAAATGATGCTTTAGGTAAGTAAGTAGGTACCTAAGTACATACCTTATTCATTTTGCTATTGTCAAAATATATTTTCCTTCCAAGCGGACCAACTCATCACACTGATAGTGAAGTGGCGACGTTGGACCTAGCTCGGCCACTGCGGACGCCTGAAGAGAAGTTCAACCTGACTGACCTGTTTCTTACAAGCCACCATATTATAACGGAAGGGCACCAAATAACATCTACAGACCTACAAAGTTATCTAAAGAATGGATGGGGGAGCCGCCGTCGAAAACTACCCAATCAAGACTCGCAGCTGGACACAATCTGACATTCGAATGACGTTTTCAAAATGGCGTCCATAGTGTAGTTCGTAGTTCAATGTTTGACCATTCTTTAGATAAGTTTGTAGGACTGTACGCTATGGCCCCCACATCCTTAACCGGGCCCCCAGGCTAGGATCTTTGGCGGGAGCCCCTTACCTATCACTAAGGACAAATACAGTGTGACGCTCCACATAGCGTTTTCCAAATGGTGTATACGGTAAAATTAATGTGTATATTTAGTGTTTTTTGCATATTTTAATACATCCATTTGAATCATAATCGCAGGCGACTTTTTTTTACTATGGAAGCAATTTTGTGATTTGTGTGTTTATCTCACTTATCTGATGGACTCGCCTCACCGGGCCTCTAGGCTAGGGCCCTGCCAGAGCCTCCCTTGTGGGGGCCATGCTGTACACGGTGTATACGGCGGAGCCACGGAATGCTGGAATGACGCAAGACGACTGATGAGTGACAGGGATTCTTGGAAGCGCCGAGTGGTGTCCATAATATGTTTCAACTAAGTGGCGGACAAGACATTTATAACAAAATACATCGAATTTGTAAAAAAAAAACTTCGCTATAACCTTTCTAGTAAAGCAACCAGCAGCCCGGTAAGTAGGTACTACTACCTATGCGAGAAAATATGGCGTTTTGTGGTAGTACCTAGGTATCTAGTGAAGAATATTAGTTTAGAAAAACTATTTTTTCTCCCATGAATAATATTTGGGAGATTTTCAAAAATTGCTTTATTTTTTAGTCTTTTCCAAATTATTTACTTGTATTAAAACAACAAAAAATCAATAGTACATAATTCGTGTTAAAATGATCAATTTACAAGTCTGAAAGGCATTAAAGAATCGCTTGTACTCAAAACATGACATTAGGTACTTCTTTTACCAAAAGTCCAGAAATATAATATTATTATTTATTTATAACATTGAAGTAAATAATGCTATTTCGGTTAACCTGTAATATTCATGTACAATACATAATAATTACAAGATAAAAAGAACTTTTTATATACTTACAACGTTTTTAAATTTTCTGTTAAATAATCATATAAACTTGACTTGACTAGCTTGAAACGATCAAAAAAATTTGTACTTGATAGAAATGAGTCGTATAGTTCCTATATACGATAAGTGCACTTTTGGTCAAAATTGAGATAATGATGACATTTTTTTCTACCGCCAGCGCTCCACAATTTGGTTCAGTTGATTCGTTCCTAAAAACTATAAATTCATATGAAAAGAGAGTTTCAAAATCACGATGAATTCCTATCGGCTATAAATCCACGGTGCGGTTGGTTCCTAAGGCCGATAAATCCATGCGACCTTGTAGACAGCCAATTAGCATTTGCTAAAATCAACATGGCCGTTGTAGCAGTTCGCGTTATCAAAAGTATCTCAAGTTTTTAGTACAAATACAACGAAATAATGTTTGATCTTAGCCAGAATGTTGCTAAAGTGGAAGGAAATACATCAAGGAAACGATTCATCAATTAGAAATTATGGAAAAAGAACGTGGATCATCGAGAAAGGTATTTAAAATAAGACTATTTTGCATTAAATGTTGGCAAATACTGGGTGATTGAGAATTTCTCTCGAATTAAACAATTGTTTTTATTTTAGTTATTTCCGTACTTTTTTGTAATTGTTCTACCTGCACAAAATAAAATCTGTGTGAATGTAAACTTCCCTCGTTTCAAATAATGGTTTTTTAATAAGATTTTTTTATAACATTTTTTTCTGTTAAAAATTACTCGGAATACGTTTATTTAAAAAAAAATATTGTGATTACAAACTTGATAGTAAAAAAGTGTCAAAATTATACATAATAGGTACATTGTGTAAAAGTACGTGTTGTTTTTTCATGGTATGCTTGATCCAGTGCAAGGGCCTAATAAGTTGGGCGAATGGCTAACAACCATTCCTCGAAAAAAAGGGTCTCTTAATATAACCTTCACTCTGTGGAGGTTCCTATGCTCTGCTTAGGAACGAAGACGGTAATAACATTTGTGTATCTTTTTCTACTATCACTTACCTAAAAAATCTTTTTAAGTTACGTAACTATGTTATATTTTTTTGATTTTATTTTACTAATAATTTAATCGATCTAATATATTAGGTTTTATGATAATAAATAAATTTTAAAAAAATACGATTTTTATTTTACTGACGAAAATTCCCAGATCACCAATAAATGAAATCATTCTAACAAAGTATTTTTGTATTTTTTGAAATAATAATTGTTTTTTATTTACCCTATACTTGTCAACCACTCATCGTTAGCGTTGAGAAACAAAGACCGATAAGTCACACCTACTGGGTTCGTAAATACGATAAATTTAACAGTTAGTTCCAAATGCAGATAAATCCATCATTGTTTTGTCAATTTCTCCTTTACTGCTATGAAAATGGTAAAAGAGGATAAGTTTTGATGAAATTGAGTTTTCATATTCTGACGCTTGTTCCCTATTACCTTTCAAACGCTGTCAACCGCAGGCTGTCCATGAATGAAAGGTAAAAGAGGATAAGTTTTAATAAAATTGAGATTTCATATTTCGACGCTTGTTCCCTATTACCTTTCAAACGCTGTTAACCGCAGGCTGTCCATGAATGAAAGGTAAAAGAGGATAAGTTTTGATGAAATTGAGTTTTCATATTTCGACGCTTGTTCCCTATTACCTTTCAAACGCTGTCAACCGCAGGCTGTCCTTACCTGTGGTGCAGGTGTGTTACCTAACCATGTTATATTTTTTTGATTTTATTTTACTTATCATTTGTCTATTTGATAAAGAGAAGATAAAACTTATGTTCGATTCGTTCTAATGTATTAGGTTTTATGATAATAAATAAATTTTAAAAAAATACGATTTTTATTTTACTGACGAAAATTCCCAGATCATCAATGAATGAAATCATTCTAACAAATTATTTTTGTATTTATTGAAATAATAATTGTTTTTTATTTACCCTATACTTGTCAACCACTCATCGTTAGCGTTGAAAAACAAAGACAGATAAGTCACACCTACTGGGTTCCTAAATACGATAAATTTGACAGTTAGTTCCAAATGCCGATAAATCCATCACTGTTTTGTCAATTTCTCCTTTACTGCTATGAAAATGGTAAAAGAGGATAAGTTTTGATGAAATTGAGTTTTCATATTTCGACGCTTGTTCCCTATTACCTTTCAAACGCTGTCAACCGCGGGCTGTCCATGAATGAAAAGTAAAAGAGGATAAGTTTTGATAAAATTGAGTTTTCATATTTCGACGCTTGTTCCCTATTACCTTTCAAACGCTGTCAACCGCAGGCTGTCCATTAATGAAAGGTAAAAGAGGATAAGTTTTGATGAAATTGAGTTTTCATATTTCGACGCTTGTTCCCTATTACCTTTCAAACGCTGTCAACCGCAGGCTGTCCATGAATGAAAGGTAAAAGAGGATAAGTTTTGATGAAATTGAGTTTTCATATTTCGACGCTTGTTCCCTATTACCTTTCAAACGCTGTCAACCGCAGGCTGTCCATGAATAAAAGGTAAAAGAGGTAAAGTTTTGATGAAATTGAGTTTTCATATTTCGACGCTTGTTCCCTATTACCTTTCAAACGCTGTCAACCGCAGGCTGTCCATGAATAAAAGGTTAAAGAGGATAAGTTTTGATGAAATTGAGTTTTCATATTTCGACGCTTGTTCCCTATAACCTTTCAAACACTGTCAACCGCAGGCTGTCCATGAATGAAAGGTAAACGAGGATAAGTTTTGATAAAATTGAGTCTTCATATTTCGACGCTTGTTCCCTATTACCTTTCAAACGCTGTCAACCGCAGGCTGTCCATGAATGAAAGGTAAAAGAGGATAAGTTTTGATAAAATTGAGTCTTCATATTTCGACGCTTGTTCCCTATTACCTTTCAAACGCTGTCAACCTCAGGCTGTCCATGAATGAAAGGTAAAAGAGGATAAGTTTTAATAAAATTGAGTTTTCATATTTCGACGCTTGTTCCCTATTACCTTTCAAACGCTGTCAACCGCAGGCTGTCCATGAATGAAAGGTAAAAGGGGATAAGTTTTGATGAAATTTAGTTTTCATATTTCGACGCTTGTTCCCTATTCCCTTTCAAACGCTGTCAAACGCAGGCTGTCCATGAATGAAAGGTAAAAGTGTTACCTAACCATGTTATATTTTTTGATTTTATTTTACTTAACATTTGTCTATTTGATAAAGAGAAGACAAAACTTATGTTCGATTCGTTCTAATGTATTAGGTTTTATGATAATAAATAAATTTTAAAAAAATACGATTTTTATTTTACTGACGAAAATTCCCAGATCACCAATGAATGAAATCATTCTAACAAATTATTTTTGTATTTATTGAAATAATAATTGTTTTTTATTTACCCTATACTTGTCAACCACTCATCGTTAGCGTTGAGAAACAAAGACCGATAAGTCACACCTACTGGGTTCCTAAATACGACAAATTTGACAGTTAGTTCCAAATGCCGATAAATCCGTTACTGTTTTGTCAATTTCTCCTTTACTGCTATGAAAATGGTAAAAGAGGATAAGTTTTGATGAAATTGAGTTTTCATATTTCGACGCTTGTTCCCTATTACCTTTCAAACGCTGTCAACCGCGGGCTGTCCATGAATGAAAAGTAAAAGAGGATAAGTTTTGATAAAATTGAGTTTTCATATTTCGACGCTTGTTCCCTATTACCTTTCAAACGCTGTCAACCGCAGGCTGTCCATGAATGAAAGGTAAAAGAGGATAAGTTTTGATGAAATTGAGTTTTCATATTTCGACGCTTGTTCCCTATTACCTTTCAAACGCTGTCAACCGAAGGCTGTCCATGAATGAAAGGTAAAAGAGGATAAGTTTTGATGAAATTGAGTTTTCATATTTCGACGCTTGTTCCCTATTACCTTTCAAACGCTGTCAACCGCAGGCTGTCCATGAATGAAAGGTAAAAGAGGATAAGATTTGATAAAATTGAGTTTTCATATTTCGACGCTTGTTCACTATAACCTTTCAAACGCTGTCAACCGCAGGCTGTCCATGAATGAAAAGTGAAACAGGATAAGTTTTGATGAAATTGAGTTTTCATATTTCGACGCTTGTTCCCTATTACCTTTCAAACGCTGTCAACCGCAAGCTGTCCATGAATGAAATGTAAAAGAGGATAAGTTTTGATAAAATTGAGTTTCCATATTTCAGCGCTTGTTCCCTAATACCTTTCAAACGCTGTCAACCGCAGGCTGTCCATTAATGAAAGGTAAAAGAGGATAAGTTTTGATAAAATTGAGTTTTCATATTTCGACGCTTGTTCCCTATTACCTTTCAAACGCTGTCAACCGCAGGCTGTCCATGAATGAAAGGTAAAAAAGGATAAGTTTTGATAAAAATGAGTTTTCATATTTCGACGCTTGTTCCCTATTACCTTTCAAACGCTGTCAACCGCAAAATGTCCATGAATGAAAGGTAAAAGAGGATAAGTTTTGATAAAATTGAGTTTTCATATTTCAACGCTTGTTCCCTATTACCTTTCAAACGCTGTCAACCGCAGGCTGTACATGAATGAAAGGTAATAGAGGATAAGTTTTGATGCAATTGAGTTTTCATATTTCGACGCTTGTTCCCTATTACCTTTCAAACGCTGTCAACCGCAGGCTGTCCATGAACGGAAGGTAAAAGAGGATAAGTTTTGATAAAATTGAGTTTTCATATTTCGACGCTTGTTCCTTATTACCTTTCAAACGCTGTCAACCGCAGGCTGTACATGAATGAAAGGTAATAGAGGATAAGTTTTGATGCAATTGAGTTTTCATATTTCGACGCTTGTTCCCTATTACCTTTCAAACGCTGTCAACCGCAGGCTGTCTATGAACGGAAGGTAAAAGAGGATAAGTTTTGATAAAATTGAGTTTTCATATTTCGACGCTTGTTCCCTATTACCTTTCAAACGCTGTCAACCGCAGGCTGTCCATGAATGAAAGGTAAAAAAGGATAAGTTTTGATAAAAATGAGTATTCATATTTCGACGCTTGTTCCCTATTACCTTTCAAACGCTGTCAACCGCAGGCTGTCCATGAACGGGAGGTAAAAGAGGATAAGTTTTGATAAAATTGAGTTTTCATATTTCGACGCTTGTTCCTTATTACCTTTCAAACGCTGTCAACCGCAGGCTGTCCATGAATAAAAGGTAATAGAGGATAAGTTTTGATGCAATTGAGTTTTCATATTTCGACGCTTGTTCCTTATTACCTTTCAAACGCTGTCAACCGCAGGCTGTCTATGAACGGAAGGTAAAAGAGGATAAGTTTTGATAAAATTGAGTTTTCATATTTCGACGCTTGTTCCCTTTTACCTTTCAAACGCTGTCAACCGCAGGCTGTCCATGAATGAAATGTTAAAGAGGATAAGTTTTGATAAAATTGAGTTTTCACATTTCGACGCTTGTTCCATATTACCTTTCAAACGCTGTCAACCACAGGCTGTCCATGAATGAAATGTAAAAGAGGATAAGTTTTGATGAAATTGAGTTTTCATCTTTCGACGCTTGTTCCCTATTACCTTTCAAACGCTGTCAACCGCAGGCTGTCCATGAATGAAAGGTAAAAGAGGATAAGTTTTGATGAAATTGAGTTTTCATATTTCGACGCTTGTTCCTTATTACCTTTCAAACGCTGTCAACCGCAAAATGTCCATGAATGAAAGGTAAAAGAGGATAAGTTTTGATAAAATTGAGTTTTCAAATTTCGACGCTTGTTCCCTTTAACCTTTCAAACGCTTTCAACCGCAGGCTGTCCATGAATGAAAGGTAAAAGATGATAAGTTTTGATAAAATTGAGTTTTCATATTTCGACGCTTGTTCCGTATTACCTTTCAAACGCTGTCAACCGCAAAATGTCCATGAATGAAAGGTAAAAGAGGATAAGTTTTGATAAAATTGAGTTTTCATATTTTGACGCTTGTTCCCTATAACCTTTCAAACGCTTTCAACCGCAGGCTGTCCATGAATGAAAGGTAAACGAGGATAAGTTTTGATGAAATTGAGTTTTCATATTTCGACGCTTGTTCCCTATTACCTTTCAAACGCTGTCAACCGCAGGCTGTCCATGAATGAAAGGTAAAAGAGGATAAGTTTTGATTAAATTGAGTTATCATTCCACACAAGTATATTTCACATATCTAAAATTTTTTTAATACTAATTAATATACTTACATAAATAATTACACACTTCGCATGCTTGTACGTTGGTTCTGTTTCGACATCTCCACAATCATTAACTCTTCAAAACATTGTTTATATGAAAATATGAACCGATAGCAAGTGTTTACTTAAGTCAAATTGACATCTTACGCCAAACTAAAAAATACGAAATTTCCATAAACTAAACTTTATGTCGGTGTCATAAAGACGAAACGCCGCTTACGCCGAACTGTTCTTAATCAATCGGAATTAATGTCAGTCACACAGGCGTAAAAAGGTGTTCGCCTATATGAAACTAAAATTCCATATTGATTTGTAGATACGCCGAGTAATGTCTGGCAAACCGCTATACGTACGAGTTTCATCTTTGTACATATAATAGAACTGCGTTCTAGCAAGACAATGCAATATTTAACTCAAAACAGCCATTTTGTAATTTCGCCCTTATGATCCTAGAACCCCGATTTAATGTCATCGACACACATACTCTTGCGCAGCCCTTATGAATGAGAGCTTGGCGCATGGAACTCAGAAATAGTAAAAGTTCTATGGCTTGGCGTAATAAGGAAATTTGTTTAGAGTCAATAAATCGGCGAACTTTATTTCTGTAGACGATAAGAATGCCAAAACTATATCCGTCTTCTTTTCAGTGACGAAGGGTGGACGTAGGTCGTGCATATCGGGTATACATAGTGCATACTAAATTTTGTCAGTCAAACATAACATAAGTTTTCATTGAACTCTAAATTGCAATGTTTACTAAGTTTAACTAAAATTTTAAAATTCAATTAAATCCTACTGATCTAAGCGATATAATACTAAAAAAATATTCGACTATTAGCTGCTGTCTTTCTAATGATTTTTAATAACCACCTTTAAAATGCACGTTAATTACATCGATCGGCCGCCTGGTCATTACGCGCCAGGTGCGTCTTCAGCGTCCAAAGTATTAATAGGATGTATTCTTAATTCAACGAAAATAAATAAATACGACTGTAAACGAGTGCACAATTTTTGTCGGGTCGCGCATAGCACACCTGAACTATAATGGTTTGGAGCAGGCAGGGCTTAATTGAATTTTAAAAACTAACAGCACTATCTGCCTGTATACTTAGTTCAATGAAAACAAATAATTATGACTGACAAAAAGTATAGTGCGCACTATTTATGTTGCATCTCAACAGCCTACCTCCACTCCTCGCCACTGCCATTAGACACAGAGATCCATAATTTAAGCTATTAGTAAAAAAAACTTCATCATTTGATATTAAAATATATAAGTAATAATATACTTACAAATAAACTATCACACACATAGTATGTGTAAACTTACCTACATATGAAACGTAATATCTGCTTCTTACTTCTTAGTATGGCTATTATACTTTTTAGTTAGACCCCTTTTTCTGATTCTATTTTTGTGACCGAATTGCATAAGCGACACTAATTCTTAAATTGAGTCATATTTTTAAAAAGTATCAACACCACCACTTAGACACAATCTTCAGGACCTTATAAAAGTGCAAATTTTAAAAATCGAACCATTGGGTGATTTAAAATGATTTTTTTTCCAAAATTCTTAACTTTTGAACATTTTGTATTTTGTCGGTTATTCCCGATAGCCTTTCAAACGCCGTCGACGTATGAAAGGCTTAAAGGAATAAGCGACAGTTTTGATGAAATGGAGTTCTATGTAATGGATGTTCTTTTTCATGTGTAAATAAAACTAGCTTAACGGTGCATAAAAACATACAAACTATTAAATTTCCATATGTACCTATGTGATAGTTTAATATCTATTAAATGTGTTTTAAAATAAACAGTTCGGTTGTTTTTACAACGTTTTTCTTAGTTTGTATTCTTATTTGTCCGGTGATGCTTTGTCCGGTACAAATCTTGCAATCAATTTTTAACTAATTTCCCGACTAGCTAGTCATTTGAAACTTTTAGAATATATCAGAACACGATGCCAATGCATTCTTTTAATACTTTTAGCCCTTTAAGTAGAATTGAATTCATTTTCAGTTAATTCTGTTTTGTATGAAAAGTTATTTCGACACCATTATCGGTTGCTAGGGGTCTGGGGTCCTAGCAACTTAATTATTAATATATACGTGCCTTACTATTGAAATCATTATGACATATTGTCAAGAACTTACAATTTTTTTTAAATCGTTTAAGCTAGTCAAGTCAAGTTGATATGGTTCAACAGAATTAAAAAACGTTGTATATAAAAAGTTCTTTTTTATCTTGTAATTATTTTTATATAGGTAATATTTTATCTTAACAAATCCAGTATTCTCAAAATATAAATTCATTTTAAATCAAAAATGATGCTTTAGGTAAGTAGGTAGGTACCTAGGTACATACCTTATTCATTTTGCTATTGTCAAAATATATTTTCCTTTCAAGGCTGTACATGAATGAAAGGTAAAAGAGGATAAGTTTTGATAAAATTGAGTTTTCATATTTCGACGCTTGTTCCCTATTACCTTTCAAACGCTGTCAACCGCAGGCTGTCCATGAATGAAAGGTAAACGAGGATAAGTTTTGATGAAATTGAGTTTTCATATTTCGACGCTTGTTCCCTATTACCTTTCAAACGCTGTCAACCGCAGGCTGTCCATGAATGAAAGGTAAAAGAGGATAAGTTTTGATAAAATTGAATTTTCATATTTCGACGCTTGTTCCCTATTACCTTTCAAACGCTGTCAACCGCAGGCTGTCCATGAATGAAAGGAAAAGAGAATAAGTTTTGATAAAATTGAGTTTTCATATTTCGACGCTTGTTCCCTATTACCTTTCAAACGCTGTCAACCGCAGGCTGTCCATGAATGAAAGGAAAAGAGAATAAGTTTTGATAAAATTGAGTTTTCATATTTCGACGCTTGTTCCCTATTACCTTTCAAACGCTGTCAACCGCAGGCTGTCCATGAATGAAAGGTAAACGAGGATAAGTTTTGATGAAATTGAGTTTTCATATTTCGAGTTTATTATACAGAATATCAGCTTTATTTCATCAGACAATCAATTTAAAAAACACTTCTTTTAGTTTTCATATACTTCATGCAAAAAAAGGGGTCTAGGACGATTTGGCACCGCGAACTGGCCTCCGCCGATTGGCCTCCGGTAATTGGCCGCCGGTACAATCGGACGCCGGCCCAATTGGACGCCGACCCAATTCGACACCGACCCAATTGGCCTCCGGGAGGATTGGACGCCACACAGTTGAATTAAATGCGCAAAGGAATAGACGTACGTTACGATTTGTTGGAGCAAGTAAGCAAGTCAGTTTAATATGCTTCTATCTTCTCAGTAGTTGTACCTTATACATTTCGCACTTGACACATTTTTAATAGGCCGAAATCCCGAAAGCCTAAATCCCGAAAGCCGAAATCCCGATAGCCGAAATCCCGAATACCGAAATCCCGAACGCTGAAATCCCAAATGGCCGGAATCCCGAAGGCCGAAATCCCGAAAAATAAAAATAATACAAACATCAATAATTGCGCAATTTTTGCAAGATACACAAAAACCCATTTTTTTTGGAAATATAAAAAAAAATGTAAAATACATTAAATCAAAGTAGGTAGTTATTTTACTATTACAACGATTACTAACCGACGTCTAGGAATTTCTCCAATATTTTTTTTAAGCAACTTCTTGTACTTGCTAATAATTTTTAATTAACTATTTCTTTTATTCAAACGAATAAACAAAATTTAATAAACGATTTAATAAACAAAAATCGATTGCCGAAGTAACATGATTTCGAAGAGCGCTGAGTGGTAGGTATTTAATAGCCAATAGCTTAAATATTTGTCGTCATTAGTATGTCTTCCGTAGCATAATGGCTGAATGCGACTAGTTTGGGGCGTTTACCCGTTGGAGATGCCGGGTTCGATTCCCGACCGGTTGGCTTACTTTTTTCAAAAAAGTTTTTTCTATTGGTTGTGATATACTCTCTCAGTTAGTGTTTTTCTAAATAATATAATGTTCAATAATCAGAATGATATATTCTTAAATCTTGTGAATTATTCGTTTGAATAAAAGAAATAGTTAATTAAAAATTATTAGCAAGTACAAGAAGTTGCTTAAAAAAATATTGGAGAAATTCCTAGACGTCGGTTAGTAATCGTTGTAATCGTAAAATAACTACCTACTTTGATTTAATAAACAAAAATCGATTGCCGAAGTAACATGATTTCGAAGAGCGCTGAGTGGTAGGTATTTAATAGCCAATAGCTTAAATATTTGTCGTCATTAGTATGTCTTCCGTAGCATAATGGCTGAATGCGACTAGTTTGGGGCGTTTACCCGTTGGAGATGCCGGGTTCGATTCCCGACCGGTTGGCTTACTTTTTTCAAAAAAGTTTTTTCTATTGGTTGTGATATACTCTCTCAGTTAGTGTTTTTCTAAATAATATAATGTACGTCTATTCCTTTGCGCATTTAATTCAACTATGCGGCGTCCAATCCTCCCGGAGGCCAATTGGGTCGGCGTCGAATTGGGTCGGCGTCCAATTGGGCCGGCGTCCAATTGGGCCGGCGTCCGATTGTACCGGCGGCCAATTACCGGAGGCCAATCGGCGGAGGCCAGTTCGCGGTGTCAAATCGTCCCATTCCCAAAAAAAGAGCGTCCCAGAAACTCAGAGCGTAGTATGGAGAGGTGTCATTACAATCATTACCTCTTCAAAACATTGTTTATTATGCAAATATGAACCGATAGCAAGTGTTTACTTAAGTCAAATTGACATCTTACGCCAAACTAAAAATTACGAAATTTCCATAAACTAAACTTTATGTCGGTGTCATAAAGACGAAACGCCGCTAACGCCGAACTGTCCTTAATCAATCGGCATTAATGTCAGTCACACAGGCGTAAAAAGGTGTTCGCATATATAATCGCTAAAATTTTAAAATTCAATTAAATCCTACTGATCTAAGCGATATAATACTAAAAAAATATTCGACTATTAGCTGCTGTCTTTCTAATGATTTTAAATTACCACCTTTAAAATGCACGTTAATTACATCGATCGGCCGCCTGGTCATTACGCGCCAGGTGCGTCTTCAGCGTCCAAAGTATTAATAGGATGTATTCTTAATTCAACGAAAATAAATAAATACGACTGTAAACGAGTGCACCATTTTCGTCGGGTCGCGCATAGCACACCTGAACTATAATGGCTTGGAGCAGGCAGGGCTTAATTGAATTTTAAAAACTAACAGCACCATCTGCCTGTATTCTTAGTTCAATGAAAACAAATAATTATGACTGACAAAAAGTATAGTGCGCACTATTTATGTTGCATCTCAACAGCCTACCTCCACTCCTCGCCACTGCCATTAGACACAGAGATCCATAATTTAAGCTATTAGTAAAAAAAACTTCATCACTTGATATTAAAATATATAAGTAATAATATACTTACAAATAAACTATCACACGCATATTATGTGTAAACTTACCTACATATTATTATGAAACGTAATATCTGCTTCTTACTTCTCAGTACGGCTGTTATAATTATTAGTTAGACTCCTTTTTCTGGTTCTATTTTTGTGACCGAATTGCATAAGCGACACTTATTCTTAAATTGAGTCATATTTTTAAAAAGTATCAACACCACCACTTAGACACAATCTTCAGGACCTTATAAAAGTGCAAATTTTAAAAATCGAACCATTGGGTGATTTAGAATGATTTTTTTTCCAAAATTCTTAACTTTTGAACATTTTGTATTTTGTCGGTTATTCCCGATAGCCTTTCAAACGCCGTCGACGTATGAAAGGCTTAAAGGAATAAGCGACAGTTTTGATGAAATGGAGTTCTATGTAATGGATGTTCTTTTTCATGTGTAAATAAAACTAGCTTAACGGTGCATAAAAAACATACAAACTATTAAATTTCCATGTGTACCTATGTGATAGTTTACTACCTATTAAATGTGTTTTAAGATAAACAGTTCGGTTGTTTTTACAACGTTTTTCTTAGCTTGTATTCTTATTTGTCCGGTGATGCTTTGTCCGGTACAAATCTTGCAATCGATTTTTAACTAATTTCCCGACTAGCTAGACATTTGAAACTTTTAGAATACCTATATCAGAACACGATGCCAATGCATTCTTTTAATACTTTTAGCCCTTTAAGTAGAATTGAATTCATTTTCAGTTAATTCTGTTTTGTATGAAAAGTTATTTCGTCACCATTATCGGTTGCTAGGGGTCTGGGGTCCTAGCAACTAAATTATTAATATATACGTGCCTTACTATTGAAATCATTATGACATATTGTCAAGTACTTACAATTTTTTTTAAATCGTTTAAGCTAGTCAAGTCAAGTTGATATGGTTCAACAGAATTTAAACACGTTGTATATAAAAAGTTCTTTTTTATCTTGTAATTATTTTTATATAAGTAATATTTTATCTTAACAAATCCAGTATTCTCAAAATATAAATTCATTTTAAATCAAAAATGATGCTTTAGGTAAGTAAGTAGGTACCTAGGTACATACCTAATTCATTTTGCTATTGTCAAAATATATTTTCCTTCCAAGCGGACCAACTCATCACGCTGATAGTGAAGAGGCGACGTTGGACCTAGCTCGGCCACTGCGGACGCCTGAAGAGAAGTTCAACCTGACTGACCTGTTTCTTACAAGCCACCATATTCCAACGGAAGGGCACCAAATAATATCTACAGACCTACAAAGTTATCTAAAGAATGGATGGGGGAGCCGCCGTCGAAAACTACCCAATCAAGACTCGCAGCTGGACACAATCTGACATTCGAATGACGTTTTCAAAATGGCGTCCATAGTGTAGTTCGTAGCTCAATTTTTGACCATTCTTTAGATAAGTTTGTAGGACTGTACGCTATGGCCCCCACATCCTTAACCGGGCCCCCAGGCTAGGATCTTTGGCGGGAGCCCCTTACCTATCACTAAGGACAAATACAGTGTGACGCTCTACATAGCGTTTTCCAAATGGTGTATACGGTAAAATTAATGTGTATATTTAGTGTTTTTTGCATATTTTAATACATCCATTTGAATCATAATCGCAGGCGACTTTTTTTTACTATGGAAGCAATTTTGTGATTTGTGTGTTTATCTCACTTATCTGATGGACTCGCCTCACCGGGCCTCTAGGCTAGGGCCCTGCCAGAGCCTCCCTTGTGGGGGCCATGCTGTACACGGTGTATACGGTGGAGCCACGGAATGCTGGAATGACGCAAGGAGACTGATGAGTGACAGGGATTCTTGGAAGCGCCGAGTGGTGTCCATAATATGTTTCAACTAAGTGGCGGACAAGACATTTATTACAAAATACATCGAATTTGTAAAAAAAAAAACTTCGCTATAACCTTTCTAGTAAAGCAACCAGCAGCCCGGTAAGTAGGTACTACTACCTATGAGAGAAAATATGGCGTTTTGTGGTAGTACCTAGGTATCTAGTGAAGAATATTAGTCTAGAAAAACTATTTTTTCTCCCATGAATAATATTTGGGAGATTTTCAAAAATTGCTTTATTTTTTAGTCTTTTCCAAATTATTTACTTGTATTAAAACAACAAAAAATCAATAGTACATAATTCGTGTTAAAATGATCAATTTACAAGTCTGAAAGGCATTAAAGAATCGCTTGTACTCAAAACATGACATCGACATTAGGTACTTCTTTTACCAAAAGTCCAGAAATATAATATTATTATTTATTTACAACATTGAAGTAAATAATGCTATTTCGGTTAACCTGTAATATTCATGTACAATACATAATAATTACAAGATAAAAAGAACTTTTTATATACTTACAACGTTTTTAAATTTTCTGTTAAATAATCATATAAACTTGACTTGACTAGCTTGAAACGATCAAAAAAATTTGTACTTGATAGAAATGAGTCGTATAGTTCCTATATACGATAAGTGCACTTATGGTCAAAATTGAGATAATGATGACATTTTTTTCTACCGCCAGCGCTCCACAATTTGGTTCAGTTGATTCGTTCCTAAAAACTATAAATTCATATGAAAAGAGAGTTTCAAAATCACGATGAATTCCTATCGGCGATAAATCCACGGTGCGGTTGGTTCCTAAGGCCGATAAATCCATGCGACCTTGTAGACAGCCAATTAGCATTTGCTAAAATCAACATGGCCGTTGTAGCAGTTCGCGTTATCAAAAGTGTCTCAAGTTTTAGTACAAATACAACGAAATAATGTTTGATCTTAGCCAGAATGTTGCTAAAGTGGAAGGAAATACATCAAGGAAACGATTCATCAATTAGGAATTATGGAAAAAGAACGTGGATCATCGGGAAAGGTATTTAAAATAAGACTATTTTGCATTAAATGTTGGCAAATACTGGGTGATTGAGAATTTCTCTCGAATTAAACAATTGTTTTTATTTTAGTTATTTCCGTACTTTTTTGTAATTGTTCTACCTGCACAAAATAAAATCTGTGTGAATGTAAACTTCCCTCGTTTCAAATAATGGTTTTTTAATAAGATTTTTTATGACATTTTTTTCTGTTAAAAATTACTCGGAATACGTTTATTTAAAAAAAAATATTGTGATTACATTCTTGATAGTAAAAAAGTGTCAAAATTATACATAATAGGTACATTGTGTAAAAGTACATGTTGTTTTTTCATGGTATGCTTGATCCAGTGCAAGGGCCTAATGGGTTGGGCGAATGGCTAACAACCATTCCTCGAAAAAAGGGTCTCTTAATATAACCTTCACTCTGTGGAGGTTCCTATGCTCTGCTTAGGAGCGAAGACGGTAATTACATTTGTGTATCTTTTTCTACTATCACTTACCTAAAAAATCTTTTTAAGTTACCGAACCATGTTATATTTTTTTGAATTTATTTTACTAATCATTTGTCTATTTGATAAAGAGAAAACAAAACTTATGTTCGATTCGTTCTAATGTATTAGGTTTTATGATATTAAATAAATTTAAAAAAAAAACGATTTTTATTTTACTGACGAAAATTCCCAGATCACCAATGAATGAAATCATTCTAACAAATTATTTTTGTATTTATTGAAATAATAATTGTTTTTTATTTACCCTATACTTGTCAACCACTCATCGTTAGCGTTTAGAAACAAAGACCGATAAGTCACACCTACTGGGTTCCTAAATACGATAAATTTTACAGTTAGTTCCGAATGCCGATAAATCCATCACTGTTTTGTCAATTTCTCCTTTACTGCTATGAAAATGATTAATTTTATTGTGAATAATTGTATAAAAACAACACACCACCATAATATAAATTCAATCATGGGTTTTCATAAGAAGAAGTAGTTTTAAATGAAAATATTTAGTTTGCAAACATTTTATCAAAGTGGACTTATCGTATATAGGAACTATACGACTCAAATACTGAATAATGAAAATGTCATTTCATATTGATTTCCATAGTAACATACGTATTATTATTTAATAATTTAGTTGCTAGGACCAGCTAGCAACCAATAATGGTATAGAAATAACTTTTCATACAAAACAGAATTAACTAAAAATGAATTCAATTCTGCTTAAAGATGGCTAAAAGTATTAAAATAATGCATTGTCGTCGTGTTCTGATATATTCTAAAAGTTTCAAATGTCTAGCTAGTCGCGAAGTTAGTTAAAAATCGATTGCAAGATTTGTACTGGACAAACAACCACCGGACAAATAAGAATACGACCTAAGAAAAACGTTGTAAAAATACGTAATATAACCATCGGAATATAAGGGAAAAGGTACCTTGGTAATTACATTATAATTACAATCACATCGTTTATATAAAATTTACCTAGTTCATTATTAAAAATATTTAAAACCAATAAAGACATCTCATAAAATTCGTATTGAATTTAATTGGAATTTTACTATTTACAAACTATCGCCGCATTGTGTAAGATACGTACAAAATATAAATATTCCACGGTGAAATGTTGAACGAAGAACTCGTCATTTGATTAAAATAATGTTATAGGAACACATGTTCCACGTACAACGGCATACGAAGAAATGTCCTGCGGTGAACTGTATACGTACAAATTTCAAGACACCTCACAAAAGGGGGTCGCAATCAGTGCGCCATATGATGACGAGCCGACCACTCAATAATTCAAGTGAATTTATTTACCCTTTTACCGCGGAGCATTTAATTATATTTAATAACCACATTTAAATAACATGCTAATTATATCTAATGGAAACTAATGAGGGCACAATAGCTGTGCCGTCAGTAAAATACAAAAAATACTCTTCATTTCATTTCGTGGAACCGTGGGTTCGGATTTGGAGAACACTATTGTAGAACATCACAGCCCTTAACCTTAGAAATAGGTAGGGGGCCCATCAAACTTCCTGGCCTAGGGGCCCGCTTCAAAATGTGCAGGCCATAGAGAAACCACTGTTTTTCCATTATTTATTTTTTCTTCCCTCAGACCCACGATGAAAGACCATGAGTTTTGTTAATAAGTACAGAATTGCGATTACTACGGATAGTGGGTATGCGAGTGCACTTTTTTTAGCAGTAACGAGAAGGTAAGAGAGCAAACCAAACAGCCTCTTATCATACTGAGAGTAATAACGTTGAACCAGGCTCGAATTTCAATCTAAATTGCCTATTCTTCAAGCCAACTGGATTGCAGCGTTCTGGAAGACGGCTAAATACTATCCATAGAGTTTATATGGCGGGTATCTAACATAGGTAACCTAAGAAGACATATATAAGATTGGCGAGAAGAAGGGATTCTTGAAGGCACTGTGTGGTGTTAATACACTCCAACTAAGGAGCGGACATGGTCAAAGAAAAAAGAAAAACAATGCATATCAATATTATATAAAATTTATTGTAGCAATTATTAATGCTTAATTTATAATATAAAACAGTAATTATACTTATGAGATGGATACATAAATGGAAAATATTTAATTGGACGTAATTAATATGAGGATTATAATAATCGTATATAGGTAGGTAGGTAATTGAATTGAAATTATTATTTAAACATGACATAGACAGTAATTAAAGAAAACAAGAGAAACATAACTTAAACCAAAGGTTACCATAATATAATACTTTCGTGTTCACACTAATGGTTAAAATATTGTCATGGATAATGTTACCCTAAGTGCTCGTCCGTGGTGGTTTGGCGGGCGCGGGGCGGCGGCGGGGCGGGCAACTCAAACGTATGAACATGTCTCGACGTGTCCGTAGACAATGCGCGGGGACGGGTGTTCGCGCGTGTTGTTTTGGCGCGTGTAGCTTGGTGCGGGCAAGATCGTACATGCGGCGGGCTCTTCCCATACTGCGCGCATAGAGATGTCCGTACTGCATGCACGAGCGCCAACGCGGAAAACGAGCGAGTAGCGGGTGTCTCAAACCAGTATGAGCTTGCCGCGTGCATCTGGTGCACGTGTGGTATCATAAATAATATATACTTGTGGTAGTAACTTTGAAAATGTCGCAAAGTATAGATAGTGAGGAGTTTATAAGTGCTATACAGGCACGCGCACCACTGTGGATGAGTAAACATCCACAACATTTGAATAGAAAAATCAATACAAAATTGTGGAATGAAATTCAACAGTTGTTTCCAGGTTATGATGGTAAGTAAAGTTGTCAAATAAAACTATTTATTATTTTTGCTTTTTTATATTTAAATGTTAATTATTAAGAAATCTTCTATTCTCCCAAAAATAAGTACAAAACTTTTCTCGTATAATTTTTGCTCTTCTGCTATATGTAGCAAGTTCCCGCGTGGTATGTGTTGTATTTCTTCTTGATGGCGTAATTCCAACAGACAGATAGTCTTTATCATCATTGCCATCTCTATCTCGTACAATATTATGAAGCACGCAGCAAGTTTTGATGATGCGGCAGGCATTTTTTGTATTAGTCTCTATGGGTTTCTGGAAGATACGCCATTTAGCTGATAAAATCCCAAAAGTACATTCTATTGTCATTCTCGCAGAAGAAAGTCTATTGTTGTAGTTATCTCTTTGAGCATTTAATGTTCTTTGTGGATATGGGCGCAATAAATATGGTTTTAATGGATACGCTTCGTCTCCGATCAGCACATTTGGTAGACAGATGTTGGAATTTGGAAGATTTTTGTGAGGGGGTACATTAAACTGATCACACTGTAGTAGCTGGTTAAGTTTAGAAAAATTAAATGTTCCGCCGTCACTTTGTTTCCCTTTGCCACCAACTTCAATGACAATAAATTTCTTTTTTGCGTCTGCCACAGCCTTGTAAAACAACAGAGAAGTACTTTTGTAGTTGTAGTATGCAGATCCAGAATGGGTAGGACGTTTAATTCTAAAATGTTTCCCGTCAATACTACCAATACAGTTAGGAAAACCCCACATGCCATTAAAGTCTTCTGTAATCTGTTCAAGTTGTTGTTCAGTGGGTTTAGGCATGTGAATGTTAACGAGATTTTTCCATATACTATCACACGTATCATACACAACTTCTGCTATTGTAGTTTTTCCCATTCTAAAACTAAATGCCAGAGGTCTAAATCCCAAACCCGTTGACAGGAATCTGAAATAACGAAAAAATAATTAATTGCATATATTACTATTTTTCCAGTGCCGCAGCTTAAAAAGAAGTGGAAGAACGTCAGAGACCACTACAAAAAAGAAGTTAAAAAAGTTCCTCCAAGCAAGTCCGGAATGTCGGGAAACATTGTTTCATCCACATGGCAATATTTTGAATTAATGTCATTTCTGTCAGATGACATACAACCTGCACCGACAATGGGGAATCTTACAGCGACGATGATGATTGGCGATCGCGCGCGGGCTACTACGGACACTCTACCCGTACCCGTCCCCGCGCCTTCCCCGCGCGCGCACACGCTCAATGAATACGGCCAAGCGCTAAGACACTTGGTTACAGTCTATGGGTGACAGATAGCCATGTCATGACTTTAACTCGAGAATCCATGTACTTAGTAATTTATAACTGTCATTTCAGTTGTACCGCAGACTCCCCATTATTCAGCCTAATGGCGGGGAGAGACGGCACGAATAAACAAAAAACACAGATAATCCGAACTATGCTTAAAATACTACATCTCTATATATATAAAAATCTCGTGTCACGATGTTTGTGGTCGAACTCCTCCGAAATGGCTTGACCGATTTTTATGAATTTTTTATGTATATTTTTTAGGTATGAGAATAGGTCAACAAGTATATTTCATACCGCTAGGTGATTAGGGTATCTCTATCCAGAAAAAATTTCTTTTATTTTTTTGACAAATTTTTTTTGTATTTTTTTTATTATTTGGCATAAAAAAAATACCCATAACCTCAAATTTTCATTTTCCTACCCCCATCCTCCAATTTTTTAATCGCGATTTTATTATTTTTGTATGAACAAATTTAACTGTCGTTCGTATTTCAAACACAACGAAATTATTTATGTTGTTGAATGACAGATGACACTACGTCCGAGAAGAATTCAAGAGAAGCGTCGCGTCATTTTGACATTTCATTCGGCAAATCACAACGCAGTGCGTGCAAAATTTTGTACGATTTATTTTAATTTATCTATTTTTATGTGCGTGTATTACAGTGCACAATGCCAGCAAGACGCAAGGGGGGCCATTTGGGCCGTCGAACGAATAAAGCAACAAACATGCGAAATAGTAGAGTAGAAAGAACAAATCCAACAAGATAACAAAAACGTGCGTGTAAGCATGTCGCAATTGCGTGCATCTCAATCACAAGAGGCACGAGCTGAACGAAATCAACAACGACAATTGGAACGGAGCCAAGCGCGCCGGTTCGTAGTTAACACGTCACGCAGAGCAAATTACCGACAACGCCAAAAAGTACATCGAACATTTACATCCGCTTCGTTCCTTCGTCTCGCATTCGAGTACGAACCAGATATTGAATATTCCGCTCATCCGAAAGTGCTGATTGGTGCTATGGACAAAGAATGTCCCCATTGTCATGCGCTCAAATTCAAACATGAGTCAGCCGGGATGTGTTGCGCATCAGGAAAAGTGCAACTACCAGAAATTGAGATACCACCAGAACCATTGAACAGCTTGCTCATTGGCACGGTTCCAGATTCAAACCTGTTCCTGAAGTCCATTCGCATTGCAAAGTGACAATCACGCTATTGTCATCAATCCTGATAAAATACCAGCTGGAGAGCACGTACGTCGATTCAATGCGACTGTTGTTGACGACATTGCTGGAATCATGGTTGGCGACCGCACATCGACGCGAGAAATCGTGATTCGAAGAAGAAACAATAATCTGGAGTTCATCGCTGACACACACCGTTCATACGACGCCCTCCAATATCCGCTAATTTTCTGGAAGGGACAAGACGGATATTGCATAAACATTAAACAATGAGATCCTGTCACAGGTAATTCATTCATTATGAACATCATTACTCATTTTGAATTGAGAAAATGAATGGTTGATGTTTTTTTGTTTTTATCGGCGGTCATCGTCTACAGTGCTCTATTCCTCTTTCTGTCATAGATCCCATCCCCACTTTTTATTTAACAACCAAAATATTCACTAGAAATAATTTATATGGCAGAACAACGTTTGCCTGGTCAGCTAGTATTATTATATATTTCTAAAGCAGACAATTATTTTAACATGTTTAATTATCATTATTTATCAAGAAAATCTGTGATTTTGGTTTGTTTGCAGGAATCTTTCTAATATCAGTTCGAATTTAATTACGAAGAGATAATATATCGTTATATTCGAATTCCCATTGGTCGATGTATTCCAATAAAGTGTCAACAGCTGACACCAGATGGGTTGCCGCTACACATGATTGTGATACATTTTTTACTTATAGGACCCGTAAACATTAAAGTGAGTGTTTTTTTTTAAATTAAATTCTTGCATGGATAAATCACACACGCATTATCGGAGGTTTACTGTACTAAGGATCCCATTAGACCAATGACATTATTAATGGCACTCAATACAGTGGCTAGCAAGTAAATTCGCGCATAGCGACATTCGCACATGTATAGGTAGACGTCACGCAATATCCATTATGCGATATCGCGTATCGGGAATTTATAGCAATATGACCTTTATTGTATTGGCGTTAGAACAGTGTTTCTAGTGTCAATGTTCATTTGAGCGAACCCGTTCGAACCGAACCATTCGGCGGACCCAACAAAAACATCGGGAATTTATAGCAATATGACCTTTATTGGAATGGTGTTAGAAGAGTGCTTCTAGTGTCAATGTTCATTTGAGCGAACCCTTTCAAACCGAACCATTCGGCTGATCCAACAAAAAGCATCGGGAATTTATAGCAATATGACCTTTATTGGAATGGTGTTAGAACAGTGTTTCTAGTGTCAATGTTCATTTGAGCGAACCCTTTCGAACCGAACCATTCAGCAGACCCAACAAAAAGCATCAGGAATTTATAGCAATATCACCTTTATTGTAAGTGCGTTAGAACAGATTATGCCATTCGGCAGACCTGACAAAAAAGTGAGTGTCATTTTTTTTCCCAGATGCTTCGTCCATATTAATGTCATTGCATTAGACACATTTATTTTAATACTAATTTAAACATTCGACAAAGTAAATTCATTTGATAGTTTTTACACAGTTATGTAATCGATTTTTTTAATCATATCGGAAAGGGCTGGTGAGTTAAACAATGTATAGAAAATTACAACAGAAACATTAGCGAACTAGTCAAAAATGTGTGACTCAAATTTGTAACAATCACCTTGATCGCAGTGTAGAGTATAATATTATGCTTCATAACTTTGCACACCGACGCTAGGATAAAAATGATGTAATATATTCTAAAAATATTTTTTTTACATATATTATTTATTACTAGATTTATTAATACAATTTAATATCATTTGATCTAATTTTATGCGAGGTAATCAAGCATAGGCGTATTACTGTAGTAAAAAGTGCAAAGTTATAAAACGTATACTCTACTTGGGTAGTTCATTTTTCAACTTCATACAGGACGTATTGCATGAATATAGAATAGGATAACAGTGTTGTAAAGACACTAACGTCAATTTGTTGTCAAATGTTATTTTTATTTTTTTGACACTACAATAGGCTACAATCACAGTGGTGTAGTTAATCATAGAATTAGTGAGAAAATCACAAACACGAGGTTTGGGGAAAGAAAATCACATTGTGACCTCACCAGGAGTTAAATCCAGAAAGGCCAGCGCCAGTGTTACCAACCGTATTAACGTAACGTATTTGTACTATAATTTTGGTCCGCGTACTATGTACGATATAAAACAGGTATAGTACGCCCAAAATACTATAATTTGGAATATCAGAAAAAAATGTGTAAAAAGACACTTTTATTGACATAATGGTGCATGTATATATTGATTTAGAACAGTGGTCCTCAGAAAGTTTTCTGGTGGTCCGCGATTTTTTGGCGTCCAAATGCTTATGCTAAAATTTTAATAAAAACCTTTGCAACTGTAAATATTTGAGCATTGTGTTTTTTTCCTTAAATATATTAATGGTTTTACGTGACGAAATTAACTGCTATCATACGTTATTATATTTATATAATAATATGTTTTCCTTATACGTTAGCGGTGCGTAAAACGTTTCTAATAATTTCAGTAATCCGCAGCTGTCAAAAGGTTTAGAAACACTGATTTCGACCATTTTAAGGGACAAATAAACATTTTAAACATAGTATGGAAGTTTAAGTCAGAAATTTGAATACCTGAATTGAAAACTATTTCAGTCAAACAAATAATTTAAATGGACTAAAATACCTTGTTCAGCAAGAAAAGAAAAAATACCTACGCCAGAAGTGAAAAGGAATCTGACAAAATTACTGAAAAATATGTGTTTACAATAGACCTACAATGCGTTTTGGTATATCCAAAATCTAATGTGTCCAGCGCATATTTTAAAACAAAACTTGCCATTCATAATTTTACTCTCTGCACCCAAAAACGATTGATGGTCTTTGCAATGTTTTGATTGAAGTCGAAAGTGGGCTTACTGCAAATTAGCTTTCCAGTGTAATGTGTCAATAATTTACTCTTCCTCTTCTGCCTCTTTCTACGACGACGACGACGACGACGACTATAAAACCACTATTCTGTATAGTGATGGAGCAGGGAAAAAAAACCAGGAAAAAATTTAGTACTCACCAATGCTTTATTAAATTAATATTGCAATGCCACGTAATATCACCAATGTACATTAAAAAAAGGAGAAGGACCACACTCAAATTAAGGTTGAACGATTCGCTCTGTAATTGAAATGAGGTTGAGAAATAAAAAAAACGTGTTCATGCTGATTATATAACTGCATTTAAAGAAGCCAGGAAAAACCTAAGCCATACCATGTCACAATCTCCACCTATAGTAATAGGGAACGACTCTACCTACGCTATGGCCGGTCCCAAGCCCGGATAAAGGAGGAGGGTTCGTCGTAGGGTTAATCACCCAACACGGTAAAAAAAAACCCTGATTACGAACACCAAAACAACTGCCTTGGACCCCGGACTCCCCATAAACCAACGACCCAAGCAAAGAATTAAGGACAAACGATTATATTATATAGAATGTGGCACATGGAACGTACGCACTATGTGGCAGCCGGGCAAGATGGAGGATGTTGCAATAGAATTGCATGAGTATAAAATGAGCGTGACTGCATTGCAGGAAATAAGATGGGAGGGCGCAGGTTTCATAAACAAGAGAAACTACACTTTGTATTACAGTGGATCTGCAGGTACGCAGGGTCGCTATGGAACTGGGTTCTTAATCAGCTCTGATATACGCAGGGCAGTAACTAGGATTTGAGCCAATTAGTGAGAGATTATGTAAACTTAAACTGAAAGGTACACTTTTCAATATTACGTTCATCAACGTTTATGCCTCAACTGATGATGCGACCGAGGAAATTAAGGATAGATTCTATGAAGATCTGCAGAGAGCCTGCGTAAAAGTCTCCCCACATGATACTCTAATTATCTTGGGAGACTTCAATGCAAAAATTGGAAAAGAGGAAGCATTTAAAGAAGTAGCTAGGCAGCACAGTTTGCATGAAACGACAAGCGATGTTGAACGTCTATGCTTTTTAGCGGCTGCAAATAATTTCATAATTAGTAATAGGTACATGGTTTAAACATAAAAATATCCACAAAGGAACCTGGAAAATACCTGGAAGTAAAACATGCAACCAAATAGATCACATTCTTATATCAAAAAGAAGAGCGACAACAGTGGAGGATGTGATCGTCTGCAGAGGAGCCAATTGCGATTCTGATCACTTCCTGATGAGAGCAAAATTAAAACAAAAAATCTCCTTAATACTGAAAAAATAAGGCCAGAGAAGAACTAAATGGAGAGCTGAAAAATTGAGGGATGAAGAAATTTAGGATAACTACCAGGAATCTATAGAAACAAACTTAAAAATGACTTTAATAACCGATGATGTGAAGTGGACTGGGAAAATACAAAAAACTGTATTATCACGAGTGCCAAAACAAAGCAAAAATAGATGCAGTATGGTTTGATGATGATTGCAGGCAAGCACTGTTTGAAAAAAATTAAGCAAAGAAGAAATGCCTACAAAGGGAAACGCGCCAAAATTACGAAACTTATAAAGAAAAGAGAAAAACTGCAACAAAGCTCTGTCGAGAGAAAAAGCGATTGATGCTCAAGAGAATACTTCAAGACATGGAATGTCAAAGAAGAAACAATGATCCCAGAAAATTTTACAAGATTCTTCGAAATCTAACGAAATCCTATCAACCCAGATTAAACTCCTGTAAGGATAGTGAAGGACAAATGCTGATCGAAAAGGAGGACATTATGGAAAGATGAAAAGGTTATTTCACAACACTTTTAAATCAGGCTTATAGTAATGGTCATGAGGAAACGGAAGAAGTATTGTACCACACTGCTGAGGAATTTATTAATGAGCCTACTCTGCCTGAAGTAAGAAGAGCGTTAAGAACGCTGAAAAACAATAAAGCACCTGGAACCGATAGGATAACAGCCGAGCTGATAAAGAGGTCCATTTACCTGGATCACCCAATGTTAAAACTCCAATTTTTTTTGGGTGCGTTTGTTTGTGCATCGTTAGTGCACGTTTGTGCACGATTTTTTTTCGTTTGTGCACCTATAATAACCGAAAAATTCCAATTTCAAATTGGGTGTTCCAGCTAAACGTTGGGTCACCCAATGTTGAAATTTCAACTTTTTTTGTGTGCATTCGTTTGTGCATCGTTAGTGCACGTTTGTGCACGCGTTTTTTCATTTGTGCACGCACATTAAGGGGGTTATTTGCATTTCAATTTGGGTGACCCAGCTAAATGCTGGATACTTGTGTCACTAAACTTAGATTTTTTTCAAAATTTAAATTGTAAGCACTAGTGCGTTGGTAGTGAACGTTAGTGCACGATTCTTCTTTGCCTTTTCATCTGTATTCAGCGCGCTATTTAATTTTTAAGTTTGTATGCAAAACCTGACTGCGTGGGTTTAAAAATATTTTTTTTAGTGAAATCTCTTGTCGCATAGGTAATGCACAATTCTGCATACTTTTTTAATTTTTTTCTCATATAGTGCGTGAGATATTTGATATGAAATATTTGATGAACGTTAAGTCGAACCACCCAACACACTTTTTTAACTTTTTATTAGGTCATCAATTTGTCTATTATTGGCTTACGTTTGTGCACGTGCTTTTTTTGATTTCGAGATTATATCTTGAGAGATATTATTTTTTTAAATTTAGTGACTTGATACTTGAACCATTAAATTTACCTTAAAATTATTTTGTTAAGTGCATACAATTACATAATATATTTTTTTAAATTTTTAACATGATTTTTCAATGTTTTATCTCTTACATTAAGCTATTAATTTGATTTTGAATGGCCGTCAAGTTTTAACATCAAACATTTTTTTTCCACATTTTTTAAATGCACAGCTTTAAGTAATTTAATTACATGATTTTTCATGTATTTTGTATTGTTTTTTCATGTAAATTACGCGAAAAATTCCAATTTTTCCATTTTCACTAAGTACCCCGTCAAAATATCCCGAACAAAAACAACCGCATCCGCATGGATGGTCTGGTCAAAAGAGTTTCGCAAAACAGCCAATTCTATCTGTTTTCCATTTATACTTAATCCATGATAATCAACATCTTCGTGCTTCGATTTGGAAAGCACCTGTATATATTTTTATTGGTGCGACGTCAAAATATACTTTGCGAAGCCATTCGCAACAGTCATAGCTGTCAACAAAAACTGTTTTCACCACTCTAATGTCACAATATTATAATATTATTTATTGTTATTTATCTTACAAATTATTGATGGCTTTCACTGTATCTTTAGACCTCGTGCGTTCTTAAATGTTTCGTTATGCATTAATTTATGACGAGCAAGCTTTATATCCAACGTTAGGTACTTTAAAAATCACAATTTTAAGTAGGTTTAATAATAAGACAACCAATTAACAAAATAATAAGTAGTTATTATCCACCTTATCGTTTCGAATGACAGCATAAGAATCATGTATAATTAATAATTATTAAATATTAGTATTTTGTCAAATATTGTCTATGAATATAAGTATATTAAGTTTGTTGTCGTTGCCTATCATACGTCAAAATCGTCTGTCACATGAGATGCTCCTTTCATGTTTAGGGTACTGGAAATACTATTTAATACAAGTTTATCCGTCTATTTACCACATCCCTGCTTAAGCAATTATAGTGGATAATTATTGTTTTCCCTAGAATTTTCCCAGCACCTAGTAACTACATTGCAGTATTCTATGGTGACAATGTCACGATAACGTCGATATATTTTTCATTTCCTCATACCTATCATTTTCTACACACCCAGTGCCGTGGTCAATGTTGATGGATGAGCCATAATACACCAGCACCTATGCCACGTACGCTCCATGAAAATAACTAGGATGCCATCTGAACTGAGAGAATCATACTCTGTTTAACACTGTCATGAGACTTGTAGCTCTATAGCACACCGGTGCGCCGCTAGACGTTGGTAGGTGTGTCGCGGTGCATTGCTTGCAAAAAAAACAAATAATTTTGTATATTATACGATAATTACTTAATAACCGAATTTGCGTACATATATATATGTACGGTAATATATTTTAGCACCTGCATGAACTTAATAAAACAATACAAAGTCAGAATGAAAATAATATATTGACGTGCTCTGATAAACTAGAAGGAGTTAAGACAAGGATCTCTACAAATGTATCAAAGGACCTACCAGACCACCATTAAAAACAAGTAATTAATTTTGGATCCGTCTCAAAAACAATTAGCTTTGCTGCAAAAGAAATTTCATCATTACATTCATACAATCAATAGGTACGACTGGATTTGAAACCCTTTCGCTACCAATGCCTAAAATTCTATAGAACCGCTTTCTCTATAAATTTGAGAGGAATTAGTTGAATTGAGAAACGATAGGACTCTAAAAACTGAATTTTGCCGATGTTCCATTGGCTATTTTCTGGATTTCGGTTAAAAAAGAATATTCTTGGATTTCCGACAAGGCTATTGCAGTTCAGCTACCGTATCTACGATATATGTGTGCAAAAGTTTTTCAACTCAAGTTATAATTAAAAATTTCAAGAATCAAGTCAAAAAATACACAGTGTGGGGGACTGATAGGCCTCTAGCCTGGGGGACCAGGCCCAGGGGTGGGACTGCGTGGCAGGTCAACCAGATAAGTAAGATAAACACAAATTACTAATTTGCTCACATATTAACAATAGTCGACTGCAGCGCTATTTTACTACGCTGGTATTAATAATTTAAAACATTCGATCGTAGGTTACAATAATTATTTATTATTATTGTGTCAATATTCGACAAACAAATATTCTTAACCAGACAACTTACCATAATTCAAGTGGATGTATTAATAAATACAAACATTCAATACCATTTATTTTACCTCAAACACCATTTTAAAAACTCTATTTTAGAGTATCACACCGTCTTTAACCTTAGCGATAGGTAGGAGGGGCAAATATCCTAGTCTGTGGTCCCCCTTCAGGATGTGGGGTCCATGTTTTGGAGTATAAATTATTTTACATGTGGTGTGTCACTGTCTTCTGCAAGACCTGTGGTGTGTCGTGGGTGAGAAAGGTTGCGGGGCACTGATATACACATACCGGTGCAAGTCGGTTTACAGGAAGCCAGGCGGGAACCGCGCCAATTTTCATTGCTGATTTTGGCAAAATTCATGAATGCAAAAATGAAAACCTAACCTAACAAATAATCCAGTAGGTACCTATATCAGCTATTTTCAAAATTTGTTTGCCGCTGGCTTCCTATAAACCGACAAGAACAACATACCTACCTACCTGCACTGTTTGAAAACACCTCAGAAACATTGATACTTGAAAAAATATGACACCCAACAGGATTCGAACCTGTATACATTGAATTCTGGCCGTGCATGTGCTTTACCAATTTAGTCACCAGTATTATATCCAATTACGGCATAACTAGCCGTAATGTGACTGAAGCTTTTTACAAATTATGCTAGAATTATTGACCTTTGCGGCTTGGTCAGAATACAATGGGACACAGCTTCCAGCGGTTCCATTAATCGAGCAGATATGTTTTAAAATTGTGTATGTTCATAAAGAATGTCACCCTCACAAATATTGTGATATAGTATATTCTATAAGATCCCTTTAGAGCACAGTGTAATTAGTAATATAATGCTTTCTGCGAATATTATTTAATAATATTTTATAACTTAACAGCTGAGCAAAGGAAAGGGTGAAAAAATGAAATTACATTTATCATAAAACATCAATTATTTATTAAAATACTTAAAACTACCTATCTATTAAAAATCATCAATCCAAGAGGTACTTAACTGGGTGGTCGACTTAAACTTAAAAATGTAAGGAGGTGTAACATGTAATTTCTTTGCTTGGTCTAAATATATTACAATAAATCATCAATGTTATAAAGGAAAAAATCAATGTGGGTAGGTAGTTACATAGGTAAGTATTAAAAGTAATAAACTTCTGTGACCAATCAAAACGTGGGCGGACATTCTTCTCAGGATGAGCACCATGGTGTAGAGTAGAGAGCCGTTACACGGCCCAACTCATCTGGCTCGTAGCAAAGCTATATTGGCTTCCTGGAGTCGATTCGCATACGACACAGCTCGGGCCATGTAAATCAAATCATCCACATTATGGTGAGCGTGGAATTTGTTTAAACAATTCTCATACTGCAAACAAAAAAGCATTGATAAGATTAAGCAAACGTGTACAGAAATAACACAGAAATAAACAGAATATTACTTAAAAGTATTTGCTGTATAAACGTATACATACTACGTAGTCTACAATTTATTGTTTTTACATTTCATTGCTTGTTTGACCATTAGATGGGTGAGCAGCACATTGCATAGATAGCAGTGGTGAAGGGTGGAGGTAGGCTGTTAAGAACTGCCATAAATAGTGCACATTAAACTTTGTCAGTCATGCATATTTTTTTCATTGAAATAAGACGACAACTTACAGATGGTGTTGGGTTAGTTTTATTAAATTCAATTAAACCCTGCAAAAACAAGTCTTTTACAGATTAAGATCCACATAGACTTTTTTGGAATACACTTTTTTATCCCAAATTGCTCCATGAGATTTAGTCGATCACCCTTGTCATATTATATATACACATATTTCGGACCATGAATTGGATCTACAATATGGCTGCTGCTCTCTATAAAGACGTGCTTGGTGAATTGTGAATCTGAATCAGTAAACTGTTTTACAAGTTTCACAATGCAGATAATAAACAACACTTCTCTGAAGTGTATATTGATCTATCTAGTATCAACGATGAAACAAAGACAGATGACAAAATGACTAAGATGGTTATACATAATTATTATATCTTTAAAAATGAAAGTTTATGTCTTGTATATTAATAAAAAATGGGATGATATAACTGCAAATCAGACTGCTCTAATTAAATCCAAGCTTCGATATCATCTGGGAATTGATCAGTGACTTTCTTGAGATGTGCATGAGCTACATCTCGTTAAGATTGAAAGTTGATGTAGCGTATAGGGATCCAAGAATTTTTATTATCTCGTAGTTGTTTGGTTGAGCCTTTATGCCATTTTCGAAACATTGGGAGGCCCAGTGAAGGAATAATTGTTGAATACAATAAAACAACTTAATATATTTATACATTGGCTTTGAATGAATTATTTGAATTCGCCCACCTACAGTATTGACAATAATAATTACAATATTATATAGACTAGAACATAAATTTCAGTCCTTATACTTGATAAAAAAATAAGAAAAAACTCAGCAAAAAGTTGGATGGCAAAATTAAGAAGTGGGCACGATCCTCAGCCATGAGTGAACGACCAAGAAGAAGGATGTATGTGGCAGTGAAGAATTATGGACCGAGAAAAATGGAGGAAGCTAAGGAGGCCTTCATCCAACTGTAGATCGACCCCGGCTGAAGATGATGACTTGATAAACAGCTTATTGTGTGAACAAAACAATTATTGTAAAGCAATTTTCTTAAACAGCACTATACCATTACGGTGTATGAGCTGAATAAACATTTCTCATAGTATTTTCTTACAACTGTATTAACAAATAATATTTCTTTTCGCTACTCAATTTAAAACGCTGATTCTATATTTAGTTTAATATGATTATGTAACAAAATTTATTGTTAATGTACTAACTTTTATTGTATAAATAACGAAGAACAATTTATCTCAATGTCACTCGAATCAGAGTACTTAGCTAGTAACTGTCATGTATAATATACTATTGTACCGATACGCTGCTAATAAATCTCACCCCGCTACATCGTAGACTTCGTCACTGTCATCATCCTCTACCTACACATCGAACACCACACTGGAGTGACCTCAACAAGTGTATTGTGTGATAATATGAAAAATAATATGGTACATATTTGTATTGAGTTATTAATGTTTGTCTGCATAATATTATAAGCTTATTTACCTAAAACCGTGAAAGTCTCGAGCAATATAACATGTAGTGTATGTATATCAGTGGCGAAGGGTGACTTTTGGAAAGAGGTGGGCTGTGGAGATATGAGAAAAAAAATATACTTGTCAGATATATTTACGAGTAATAAGGAGGTAATCCGATGTTACTACTGATGAATATGTACACAACACAATGACACACATCACAAGATACAAATATTTTTAATTTTTAAAATCAATTTTTAATTATATCATTGAATCCAATTTTTTTTTTAACTCCTTTCATGTATATATTTTTTGCTTAAAGCGACAGATATCGACAATAAACATATTTCTAAAGAGTAGGGCATACAGTAAGCGTATTCTGTAGCGTGTATAGATTCGTTATAAATTAAAAACATGCTTGATGTTATGTGACGTTGTAGCGATACAAAATGTAGTTTGGATTCTGCCGATCGGAATCCGAAGCTAATTCACTTGAAGATAGGTGGCGCTTGTGGCCACTTTATTCGAAACTAAATTAAACGGAATTTTAAATTCTGACGATAAATGACTCTCAATTGTTTTATATTTTGCATACATATTTTTTATTTACCTATTTTAATATAAATCAAATACTTGAAGATATATTTTTCTTTTTTTTTTTTTTTTTTTTTTGTGATTTTACCGAGGCTTTGACTGCGACTCGCTGTCGTATCGCCTCTTCTCTTCTAGAAGGGGATCCTTCGATCAGGTCCTCACTCCTATTCTGTTAAATGGCTTTATAATTATTTTGTCTAGCTCTTCCGTCTTTCTTTCTTTCTTCTTTAGACGCCAGTGTTTTATGCACCAGAATCGCTCTCCTCCGTATCCATCCCTTCTGTATTTTCGATACATCGTGTAATCATTGAATTTCAGATAGTCTAATTCAGACCTCAGCCAAGTCTCTGAGATTAATGCTATTGAAATTTTTTGTCTTATTAAGTAGAGTTCTATATCATCCTTTTTTTGCTTCATACTTCTGGCATTCCATTGTAAAATCCTAATTTGTTTTTTATTATCCATTTTGCTCCAGAACCTCCCCTAGAATTTCCTTTAAGTGTCCTTCTTTGAATTGTTTGCATACCCAGTCCACTGCTTTAATTATTAGTTGTTTAATGATCTGCTGCCAGTCTCCCCCTTTCAGCAAGACTTTCATAATTTCTCCCATCGCGTTAACCTCTGTCTTCCCCTTTGAATTTTTCTTATTTTTTGTAGGCTTTACGCTACTACCTGTAGATATTATTGTTGAGCCTGAAGCTTCTACCACCGCTTCTTCTTTCTTTTTGTTTTCCTTAGTTTTTTGAATTGTTTCGCTTTCATCTCTTCCTACGATTTTTTTTTGTTTTAATATGTCAGCATAGCTATTATTTAACATATTTTTTTTTGCTTCCTTGAAAGGTATGTTCATTTTTTTCATTGCTTCTTTGCAATTCTTTTCCTCTTGCCACTTTGGGCATTTTTGGCTGTTTGCCGCGTGGTTACCTTTGCAATTGATGCACGTAATTTCCTCATTTTTTTCGCAGGTTTTGTGGTTTTCACCACACTTAGGGCACGTTTCTACTGTACGTCCGCAATTGTTCGCGATATGCCCATATCGCCAGCATTTGTAGCATTGCATAACCCTGAATACATACGGTTCTACAGCAAAAGAGACTCCATATATGTAAATTGTTCTCGGCAATATTTTCTCCCCAAATTTAATACTGACTGACGAGGTCTTTGTCAGCTCTCCTGTATCACCTTTTCTTGTCAACCTCTTAAGGTTGATTACTTTTGCATCACTTTTGATTTCCATTTGCAGTTCTTGGAGGTCCATATCAATATCGACTTTTCTTATTACTCCATAAGAGCAGGAGTCATTCTCTTTGGTCACAAAACCGAGATCTTTGAGTTCTCCAGCTTGTTTCACTTTATCTGCTTCTTTTTCGTCTTCTACTTGGATGTACGTCTTTAAATTTTTATTGTAAATTTTCTGTACTTTTACTCCTGCCTTATGCAGCATCTGCGCTATTTTCAATTTTAATGGAATTTTACTTCCCGTCGCTATCATGACGATGTTTTGGTTTCCCTTTGGAGTGACCCCAGAGTCTCTTCTGGGTTTTTTTCCAGAGGTCACCGTCTGCCATTCTTCTTCTTTTTCTCCAACCACTTCCTCTTCATCATCGTTTCTTTTCTTCTTCGTTTTTTTGGTTTCATTCACTTCCATCGTGGTGTTTTCCATTTTATTGCTTTTGCCGTTCACGCGGTCTTGGAATTCGCGCAACAGTGTGAACAAAAAACAGTGTGGACAACCCCTCGCTTCACAGCGTTTGACGCACTCCCCGCACAAAGAGCACTATCCGTGCAACAATAAATATTTTTCACTTTTTTTCAAGCACTGGCACTGATTGTCAAAATCACATGGGACCACACATGTTGAGTTTATTGTCAAATTCATTTACAAACAATATTATTTTTGTTGTATCCCGTATTTATAACCGTTCGCGAGTAACCAGGCGAATAGCGTCCCGAATACGCAAGCGAAGTTGTACAACCTCACTCCACCGCTGTTGGCTTCCGACTGGCGTATATATATTTTTCTTAGAAGTTAGGCTTTAAATAATCGCCTAGTATGGAGTCTTCGCCACTGGTATATATAGAGTCCGAGATGATTGTAGTGGGCTAAGGGAGACCTCCTTCCAGCAATGGATCGATCCCGGCTGATGACAATGATATAACGTTTAGGATAGGTAGCTATGTAAAATGTAGTACATATTTGCGCAATACTTAGGTTGCTACATAATAATTATTAAATAGTATTTATCGAATATTACGAAGGTGCTCCTCACTCTGATATGTATATTGTCGTATTTTGATATGGGTAAAACCATTAATTAATAAGTTTCATCATCTAATTTTTTTATACGTACCTACTGATATACTCCTGGACTTCCCGTCTTCAATGGGGAGCCGGAATAAAGTTTTGTAAGCCTAAACGTGCAGCTTGGTCACATAGTCAATTAACAGAATAGAAAAGACTTATGACGTATCACTTGCCTATCTGGATAAAAAAGAATATGTTAGATTTTGAATACTAATTACAATATGTACCTAGATATAAAATTTTAAACCAATAGCTTTAAGTATTATATTAAAGATTCACAGCATTAAAATTCTAATTAATTTAGTAATAGGAATAGCTTGTAAATCTTTGTAAGATTTTGTTTAATGAGTTTGAAAGAGATGGGTGTAAAAGATGTAAGAGTAGAAGAGAGTTAGCATGAAAGTTATTTTGCAGTAACGTACTCGCTTAATTATCACGCGGGCATTTTTAAACATTTAAGGATTAGTCGAAGAAAATATGTTATCACGAGCAAACGTAGAGTTGAGTTACTTATGTGTTAATTATTAGAATATAAGTGTAAAAAAAAAAACCATTGAAAATACAAAGCCACGTGCTTACAAAAAAAAAAACAAAGACTTTTATTGAATCTATTTTTGTGAATCCTGAGTTCAACCAATACCCTGAGCTAACCCAGAACTCGGGATATCTCAGTACCTATTATTAAACAAATACAAAATTACTAATTTTGTATTTTTATTTGATCACTTTTTTTTTTTTAATTAAACCAATATAAAAGAAAAACATTTAAACTCATTTAAACATGAGAAATAGGTTATTTTCAAATTTGACGTTTTAAGCCGGTTGGAGGTCCATTTACCTGGATCACCCAATGTTAAAACTCCAACTTTTTTTGGGTGCATTTGTTTGTGCATCGTTAGTGCACGTTTGTGCACGATTTTTTTTCGTTTGTGCACATATACTAAAAGAAAAATTCCAATTTAAAATTGAGTGTTCCAGCTAAACGTTGGGTAGGTCCATTTACCTGGAACACCCAATGTTAAAACTCCAACTTTTTTTGGATGCATTTGTTTGTGCATCGTTAGTGCACGTTTGTGCACGATTTTTTTTCGTTTGTGCACCTATAATAACCGAAAAATTCCAATTTCAAATTGGGTGTTCCAGCTAAACGTTGGGTCACCCAATGTTGAAATTTCAACTTTTTTCGAGTGCATTCGTTTGTGCATCGTTAGTGCACGTTTGTGCACGCGTTTTTTTCGTTTGTGCACGCACTTTAAGGGGGTTATTCGCATTTCAATTTGGGTGACCCAGCTAAATGCTAACCCCCAGTTACTTGGATGACTTAATAAAAAGTTAAAAAAAAATGTTGGGAGGTTCTACTTAACGTTAATTAAATATTTCATATAGAATAACTCACGCACTATATGATAAAAAAAATAAAAAAGTATAAAGAATTGCGCACTAGCTATGCAACAAGCGATTTAACTACAAAATATTTTTTTAAACCCACCCAGTCAGATTTTGCATACAAACTTTAAAATTAAATAGCGCGCTGAATATAGGTGAAAAAGCAAAACAAAATCGTGCACTAACGTTCACTACCAACGCACAAGTGTTTACAATTTAAATTTAAGGAAAAACACATGTTTAGTGACACAAGTATCCAGCATTTAGCTGGGTCACCCAAATTGAAATGCGAATAACCCCCTTAATGTGCGTGCACAAACGAAAAAAAAACGCGTGCACAAACGTGCACTAACGATGCACAAACGAATGCACTCGAAAAAAGCTGAAATTTCAACATTGGGTGACCCAACGTTTAGCTGTAACACCCAATTTGAAATTGGAATTTTTCGGTTATTATAGGTGCACAAACGAAAAAAAATCGTGCACAAACGTGCACTAACGATGCACAAACAAATACACGCAAAAAAGTTGGAGTTTTAACATTGGGTGTTGCAGGTAAATGGACCTACGTTGGGTCACTAGTGACTTGATACTTGAACCAATAAATTAGCCTTATTTTTTTTTGTTAAATGCATCTGATTAGGTATATTTATATTAATTTTGAACACGATTTTTTACATTTTTATCTCTTATATTAAGCTAGTAATTTGATTTTAAGCGGCCGTCAAGTTTTAACACCAAACATTTTTTTTCCACATTTTTAATTTACACACCTTTGAGTAATTTAATTACATGATTTTTTATGAAGTTTTTATGGTTTTTTCATTTAAATTACGCGAAAAATTCGCAATTTTCCATTTTCACTATGTACCCCGTGAAAATATCCCGAACAAAAACGACCGCATCCGTTTGGAACATCCAGTCAAAAGAGTCTATACAAAATAGCCAAAACGGTGTCATCATCATCATCATCAGCCTGAATCTATCCACTGCTGGATGAAGGCCTCTTCAAGTTGCTTCCACTTCTCTCGGTCCTGTGCATTGCGTTGCCACGTACTTCCGCAGAACTTTATCATTTCATCGATCCAGCGGCCTCTAGGTCTACCTTGTGGACGTTTTGTACTTCTTGGATACCACTGGATGACTAGATTTGTCCAACGATTGTCTCTTCTTCGAGCTATGTGTCCAGCCCATCTCCATTTAAGGCTTTTAATAAACTCTATTACATCGCAAACCCTTGTCTGCTTCCTTATCCACTCATTCCTCTTTTTGTCCTTTCGCGTTATGCCCAGCATGCACCTCTCCATACCACGTTGTGCTACTCTAAGTTTCTGGATCTCTCTTTTACTTAGGGTCCATGTTTCACACGCATATGTCATCACGGGAAGCACACACTGGTTGAACACTTTGCGCTTTAGGCACAGTGGAAGGTCACTTTTGAAGACATTATTCAGGCGGCCAAAAGCACTCCAGCCTAGCTTTACTCTGCGAACAATTTCATCAAATATACATCCATCTATAGATACTTGTTGTCCCAGATAGATGTAGCTTTTCACCTGTTCGAGCTGAGTGCCATTGATGAGGATCTCTTTTTGGCCTGCAAAGCAGTTGAACATGACTTTCGTCTTTGTTACATTTATTTTCAAACCTACTTTGTTGCTTACTTCAGCGAGTTCCTGCATTCTGCTTTGGAGGTCTTCTGAGTCTTGCGAGAAAATTACTATGTCATCGGCAAAGCGCAGATGATTCAGGTATTCTCCATTTATGGGGATCCCTTTGTCATTCCAGTCAAGTTGCCTGAATAAGTCTTCAAGGGTAGCTGTAAATAGTTTAGGTGAGATTGTATCACCTTGTCGGACTCCTTTGCTGATAGGAAATCTGCGCGTAAACGGTGTAATGCTCACTAAATATGTCGGTTTATAATAGAAATTGATATTTTGATTACACAAAAGTGTCAAAATTACAAAAACATTTAACATTCTTAACATTCATCTTTTTATTTATGATTTTGAATAGATCAATGTCAGTTGCATACGGGAAAAAGCAGTAATTAATAATTATTCTTACCTACTGTTTTTTAACAATATGATCCGTATTAAAAATAAATAAGTTCTTAGAATACAATTGAGTATGCATATTTTTGAAAATGCAATATATTTTCATGCAACGATATTTTCTTCAATAGATGATATTGGAATGATATTTATATTTATTTTGTATATAGGAGGTACCTTGCAGGCACTTAACTCTTCCTAATAATATTTGCATAGGTAGGTATTATGATTTTTTTCTTTTTCTCTGTTTCTCCAGATGGTGCAACGTATGCTTGAAGTTCTGGTAGGTATTATGTTAGGAGAAAAGTGTTAGACAAAAACTTTATATTATGCTCTTCAGAATCGATATCAAATTTAATGAAGTTTTGTAGGTCCTTTAAAAAGTTATTGCCTCTGACGGCTTCGACAATTGTTTCACGTACTTACATAGTTTTCTTCTGAATGTGTGAGTTTATGAGTTCTTAAACAACGTACCGACCTACATATCTGTTAACATTTATATTAAAATTCATCACGTTTGTTAGTTTTTAAATGACATATTTGTTTACATTTAAAATGAAATAGATCACACGCAAATGGTTTTTCTCCTGTTTCATTTTATGAACTTTAAGATAATGTTGTGCCGAGGCTTCGTACAAATAGTCAATTTTTTTAAAAGGTTATTCACCATTTTGTATCTTTACATGTGTTTGAAGATTACTTCGTCGCGAGCATCCAGATGCACATACATTGCATAAATAAGATTTTTCACGAGTATGTTCTAGTATATATTCATTTCATGTGTTTTAAGAAAACTAAGTCGCACCCATTTATATGAATATACGTACATCGTATTTATAAGGTTTTTCACCAGTCACCAAAAATGCCGGAGCGGCTTAAGAGTTGGCCTATTGCGTCGAGGGTCTCAGGTTCTAAGCCTCGGTCTGGCAAGTACGCATATTATTCGCGAGAATCTATATGAACATACATTGCATTTATTAGATTTTTATTCAGAATGTGTCATTATAGGTATTTTTAAACTTTAATTGGCGAGCATCTATATGAACACAAATCGCATTTGTCAGGGTGTCCACCATAATTGTCATTCCACATATTTTAAGACTACAAGGTATTTTTAAATGAAATATTTGATTACATTTCAAATCATAATCATCACCAGCAACTGGTTTGGAAAACAAAATGCGTCATAATATGTAGGTATTTTAAGACTACCACATTGCGAGAATCTATACGAACACACATTGCATTTATTAGATTTTTCATCAGAATGTGTCATTGTATGTCTTTTAAAACTTTAATTCGCGAGAATCTCTATGAACACAAATCGCATTGGTTACACATCACCAGTATTGTCATTCCAGATGTTTTAAGACAACTAGGTATTTTTAAATGACGTATTTGATTACATTTAAAATCACAATCATCACCAGCAACTGGTTTGGAAAACAAAATGTGTCATAATATGTAGGTATTTTAAGACTACCACGTTGCGAGCATCTATATAAACATACATTGCATTTATTAGATTTATCAAAACTATTTGTCATCTCATGTATTTTTAAATTATTATGTTGCGAGCATCTATATGTACACTGATCACGATTAGATTCTTTATCACAATGTGTCATTTCATGTCTTTAACGACTACTGCGGGCACCATTCATTCTGCTTTGTGAGAAGAAGAAGATCGAAAAGGCTTCAAACTCTTGGTCGCTCAAAGGATGACAAAATTTAAAAGTGGTTAAGATCCTCAGCCATGAGTATACAACTAAGAAGTGAAGAGAAGACAACTAATTTGCGAGCATCTATATGAACATTCATCGCATTTATAAGGTTTTTCATCACTATTGTCATTCCATAATATGTTTTAAGCTTGCTAGGTATTTTTAAATTACATATTTGATTACATTGGAAATCACATTCATCACACGCAAATGGGTTTTCTCTTCATTTTGGAATGTGTAAGTTCATAAGTTTTTTCATTGAATAAATTTATGTTTTTTGAATATGTTTCTGATATTTCTTCCATTTACCTTCTGTTGAAAATAATGTAATTTCTATGCCATTTTACCATAATATTTACAAACTTATTTCGGAAGTCCTAACTTTTAGCTCAACTATTGGAAAATAATAAGACGGTTAGGTATTACAAAGATTTTACCACTGCGTTTCATTGGTTAGATTTTTATCTAGATTAATACTGTAAACATCTTTACAGTCTTTTGATGTTAGGAAATTGAAAAATCAAGAGTTACGTATTTTTATCAACATAATAAATAGCTAAAAAAACAATGTTCTAAATATCGGATGATCTTGATTTTTTTTTCTAGAAAACTTATATAAGTATAGACATTTTATCCGTGGTAAACTCAAAATACCAAAACTATCGACTTACCAACTTTTGGCAGCTACGTATTGAATATGTTGTTTAAGAACTCATAAACTTACACATTCAGGAGAAAAACCAGTTGCGTGTGATGATTGTGATTTGAAATGTAATCAAATATGTCATTTAAAAATACCTTGTAATCTTTAAATATGTGGAATGACAATACTGGTGGTGTGTCACAAATGCGAATTGTGTTCATATAGATGCTCGCGATTAAAGTTTAAAAAGACATACCATGACACATTCTGAAGAAAAATCTAATAAATGCAACGTATGTTCATATAGATTCTCGCGAATAATATGCGAACTTGCCAGACCGAGGAATAGAACCTGAGACCCTCGACGCAATAGGCCAAATTTTTAGCCGCGCCGGCATTTTTGGTGACTGGTGAAAAACCTTATAAATGCAATGTATGCTCATATAGATTCTCGCAACTTAGTCATCTTAAAAACAAACAAGTGACAAATTCTGGTGAAAAAAAATTAAAATGCGATGTATATTCATATAAATGGGTGCGACTTAGTTGTCCTTAAACACATGAAATGAATATATACATATAACATAGAACATACTCGTGAAAAATCTTATAAATGCAATGTATGTTCATTTGGATGCTCGCAACGCAGCAATCTTCAAACAAATGTAAAGATACAAAATCTTGAATAACCTTTTAAATAAATTGACCAGGTACCTACTTATACGGAGCCTCGGCACAACATTATCTTAAAGTTCATAAAATGAAACAGGAGAAAAACTATTTGCGTGTGATCTATTTCATTTTAAATGTAAACAAATATGTCATTTAAAAACTCATAAACGTGATGAATTTAAATATAAATGTTAAAGGATATGTAGGTCAATACGTTGTTTAAGAACTCATAAACTCACACATTCAGAAGAAAACCATTTGCGTGAAACAATTGTCGAAGATGTCAGAGGCAATAACTTTTTAAAGTACCTACCTACAAAACTTCATTTGATATCGATTCTGAAGAGCATAATATGAAGTTTTTGTCTAACACTTCTCTCCTAACATAATACCTACCAGAACTACAAGCACACGTTGTACCATCTGGAGAAACAGAGAAAAAGAAAAAAATCATAATACCTATGCAAATATTATTAGGAAGAGTTAAGTGCCTGCAAGGTACCTCCTATATACAAAATAAATATAAATGTCATTCCAATATCTGTACCTCAGAGGCAGACGGATGCAACTCCGTTTTTGGGGAAAATGAGTTTTTTTAAGAATCGTCATGCTAAAGGCTTTATCTATTAGTGGCAGAGAGATGAAAGTCCTAGTCCAAGATATGCATAGAATAAAGATGCAAGTGCCATACCTACCTTAGAGGCAGAAGGATGCAAATCGAATAATCCACTAAGATAAAATTCTCAGAAACCGTCTGCAATATGTACTAGACGAGAACCAGCCAGGAGAACGAGCTTTAGAGGAGGATACAGCACTATGGACCATAATATTATCCAAGTCATCAGAGAAATCAGAGCGGTAACAGGAATACAAGCTGCCGCTATCCGTGGGTTTTATAGACCATGAGAAAGCGTTCGATTCCAAAAAGAAATTTTCAATACTCGATGCACTCAGAAATCGAGGAATCCCCGGGCGCTATATAAATATTTTCAATAATATATACAGTAGCGCAACAACATCTCCATAAACCATCGCGCATTTCCTATTATCAAAGGAGGCCGACAAGGTGATACAATCTCACCTAAACTATGTACAGCTACATTTTAAGACTAATTTAGACAACTTGATTGGAATGACACGAGTCCCCATAAATGGAGAATACGTGAGTCATCTACGCTTTGCCGATAACAATAAATAGTCGTTTTCAAGACTCAGAAGGCCTCCAAAGCAGAATGCAGTAACTCGCTAGAGTAAGCAACAAAGTAGGCTTGAAAATAAATGTATCAAAGAAAAAAGTCATGTTAAACTGCTTTGCGGGCCAAAAAGAGATCCTCATCAATGGCATTCAGCTCGAACAGGTGAAAAAATACATCTATCTGGCACAATAAGTGTCTATAGATGGATGTATATTTGATGAAATTGTTCGCAGAGTAAAGCTAGGCTGGAGTGCTTTTGGCCGCCTGAATCATTTCTTCGAAAATGCCTAAAGTGCAAAGTGTTCAACCAGTGTGTACTTCCCGTAACCACATGCGTGTGAAACATTGAGCCTAAGTAAAAGAGAGGTCCAGAAACTTAGAGTAGCACAACGTGGTATGGAAAGGTGTATGCTGGGCATAACGCAAAAGGACCAAAAAAAGGAATGAGTGGATAAGGGAACAGACAAGGATTAATGATGTGATAGAGTTTGCTAAAAACCTCAAATGGAAATGGGCTGGAACATGGCTCGAAGAAAAGATAATCGTTGGACAAATTTAGTCATCCAGTGGTATATCCAAGAGGTAAAAAACATCCGCAAGGTAGACCTAGAGGCCGCTGGATCGATGAAATGATAAAGTTCTGCGGAAAACCTTGGCAACGCAACGCACAGGAATGAGAGAAGTGGAATGAGAGGAGATTAGCGAGGCCTTCATCCAGCAATGAATAGATTCAGGCTGCTGATGATGATGATGACATAATAATTTTTTTTTTTAAAAATGTGTTTTGCTTTGTAATATTTATACCTATATATTTTTTAACTTATAAATTGTTTTATTTTGGCTAGGTAAATAAGATACAAATCCACATTAACAAAATATCTTTAGAGGCAGAAGGATGCAAATCCACACTACGTTTTTTATTTTATTTTTTTTAGATATAAAATTGTATTATATTTATTCCTTTCTTACATATTCCAGAAGTACTTTAATTGAATTAGAATAAAAAAATAATGATTATTCTATGTTTATTTTCTTAGAAGTTATGAGTATTCGTTTAAAATAAAAATTGTTTTTTGGCTCTCCTGAACAATTGGGTATTTGGATTTGCATCCGTCTGCCTCTGAGGTACAGATATTATCTTTTGAAGAAAATATCGTTGCATAAAAATATATTGCATTTTCAAAAATATGCATACTTAATTGTATTCTAATAACTTATTTATTTTTATTACGGATCATAAATTGTTAAAAAACAGTAGGTAAGAATAATTATTAATTACTGCTTTTTCCCGTATGCAACTGACATTGATCTGTTCAAAATCATAAATAAAATAATAAATGTTAAGAATGTTGAATGTTTTTGTAATTTTGTCACTTTTGTGTAATCAAAATATCAATTTTTAGGTAGTCTATCATAAACCGACATATTTAGTGAGCATACACCGTTTTGTCTATATTGTATAGGTTCTTTGGACTGGATGTTCCAAACGGATGCGGTTGTTTTCGTATGGACATTTTGACGTGGTACTTAGTGAAAATTGAACAATGCGAATTTTTCGCGTAATATAAATGGAAAAACAATAACATAACACCTACCAGAACTACAAGCGTACGTTGCACCACCTGGAGAAACAGAGAAAAAGAAGAAGCAAATATTATTAGGAAGAGTTAAGTGCCTGCAAGTTAACCCCTTTATATAAAAAAATATAAATGTCATTCCAATATTATCTTTTGAGGAAAATATCGTTGCATAAAAACATACCTATTGCATTTTTCAAAAGTATGCATACCTAATTGTATTCTAATAACTTAACGGTATTTATTTTTATTACAGATCATTTTAAAAAACAGTAGGTAAGTATAATTATATAATTGACTGCATTTTTCCTTATTAAACTGACATTGATCCATTCAAAATCATAAATAAATAGATAAATGTTAAGAAAGTTGAATGATTTTGTAATTTTGACACTTTTGTGTAATCAGATTGTCAATTTTGTGGTAGTATATTATAAACCGACTTATTTAGTGCACCTTACACCGTTTTGGCTATTTTGAGGAGACTCTTTTGACTGGATGTTCCAAACGGATGCGGTCGTTTTTGTTCAGGACATTTTGACGGGGTACTTAGTGAAAATGGAAAAATGCGAATTTTTCGCGTAATTTAAATGGAATAACAATAAAAACTTCATGAAAAATCATGTAATTAAATTACTCAAAGGTGTGCATTTAAAAAATGTGGAAAAAAAATGTTTGGTTTTAAAACTTGACGGCCACTCAAAATCTAATTACTAGCTTAATATAAGAGATAAAAATTTTTTAAATCGTGCTAAAAGTTTACATAAATTAACTTAATCGGATGGCCTAAACAAAAAAATTTTAAGGCAAATTTAATGGTTCAAGTATCAAGTCACTAAAATTTAAAAAATAATATCTCTCACGATATAATCGATAAAACAAAAAAAGCACGTGCACAAACGTAAGCCAATAATAGACAAATTGATGACTTAATAAAAAGTTAAAAAAGTTTGTTGGGTGGTTCTACTTAACGATCATTAAATATTTCATATAGAATAACTCACGCACTATATGAGAAAAAAAATAAAAAAGTATGCAGAATTGCGCACTAGCTAAGCAGCAAGAGATTTAACTACAAAATATTTTTTTAAACCCACCCAGTCAGGTTTTGCATACAAACTTTAAAATTGAATAGCGCGCTGAATATAAGTGAAAAAGCAAAACAAAATCGTGCACTAACGTTCACTACCAAGGCACAAGTGTTTACAATTTAAATTTAAGGAAAAACACATGTTTTGTGACACAAGTATCCAGCATTTAGCTGGGTCACCCAAATTGAAATGCGAATAACCCCCTTAATGTGCGTGCACAAACGAAAAAAACGCGTGCACAAACGTGCACTAACGATGCACAAACGAATGCACTCGAAAAAAGTTGAAATTTCAACATTGGGTGACCCAACGTTTAGCTGGAACACCCAATTTGAAATTGGAATTTTTCGGTTATTATAGGTGCACAAACGAAAAAAAATCGTGCACAAACGTGCACTAACGATGCACAAACAAATGCACGCAAAAAAGTTAGAGTTTTAACATTGGGTGTTCCAGGTAAATGGACCTGTAATTAAATTATTCAAAGGTGTGCATTTTAAAAAATGATAAAAAAAATGTTTGGTGTTAAAACTTGACGGCCACTCAAAATCAAATTACTAGCTTAATATAAGAGATAAAAATTTTAAAAATCGTGTTAAAAGTTAACATAAATATACTTAATCGGATGCACTTAACAAAAAAGTTTTTAGGCAGATTTAATGGTTCAAGTATCAAGTCACTAAATTTAAAAAAATAATATCTCTCACGATATAATCGAGAAAACAAAAAAACACGTGCACAAACGTAAGCCAATAATAGACAAATAGATGACATAATAAAAAGTTAAAAAAGTTTGTTGGGTGGTTCTACTTAACGTTCCTCAAATATTTAATATCGAATAACTCACGTTCTTTATGAGAAAAAAAATAACAAAGTATGCAGAATCGCACACTAGCTATGAGTCAAGAGATTTCACTAAAAAAAAAATTTTAAACAAACGCAGACAGGTTTTGCATACAAACTTAAAAAATAAATAGCGAACTTAATATAGGTAAAAAAGCAAAACAAAATCATGCACTAACGTTTACTACCAACGCACAAGTGTTTACAATTTAAATTTAAGAAAAAACCCAAGTTTAGTGACACAAGTATCCAGCATTTAGCTGGGTCACCCAAATTGAAATGTGAATAACCCCCTTAATGTGCGTGCACAAACGAAAAAAAAGCGTGCACAAACGAATGCACTCAAAAAAAGTTGAAATTTCAACATTGGGTGACTCAACGTTTAGCTGGAACACTTAATTTGAAATTGGAATTTTTTGGTTATTATAGGTGCACAAACGAAAAAAAACGTGCACAAACGTGCACTAACGATGCACAAACAAATGCATCCAAAAAAAGTTGGAGTTTTAACATTGGGTGATCCAGGTAAATGGACCTCTACAAATAAGTTTGTGGCTAACTAAAATTTTTGCGGAAATATAAAAAAAAATAGAAATATGGCAACACTGTCCCACGTAGAGAGATAGCAACACTAAGCTACGATGACAGGTGTTAGTTGAAAGTTATAAGAACGTCTTTGTCCTCGAGCTGATAAATACTTACGCAGAATGGATGTAAAGCGCGAACCAGACGAATTCCAATCAGATGCAGAGCAGCAGCATTGGTTTGATGTACCCATAGAGAATGCAGACGCAACGGATGGCGATATCTACATAAAGCAAGAATGCACAGATGACGCCAACAGTATTATTGAGGTTAGTTTTTTTAAGACAAATTGTATCATACCTACGCCTAAAGATATTAAAAAAGATCATTTAGACGTTAGTTCTGTTGTCAGTTTAGTCGAGGTTTCCGTTTTGGTCCGTTCAGTATTAAAACAGCAGTGCATTAGACGATCAGCTTAGTTGCAACGGCAGCTATCTAGGGTTGGTTTGTATTGAAGTATTATCACTTACTGGAATAATTACTATACGTCAGTTGTAATTTTTACAGCACATCTTTTGGCTGTGATAAATTTTAGAGCCAGATAGACAGTTGTGACTGAAAACTTATTGTAATTGTTACAATAAGTGCTATTACTTCGATACAAACCTACCCTAGATAGCTGCCGTAGGGGCCGAAAGTAGTCTTGTGTATGGAATAGATGCGCAGTTAGGGAGCAGCGATTATTATATTATATTTACGTATTTTTTATCAACTAAAATGACTACCTACCTATTATCTTTGTAATAACTTTCTAAACATATTATATTGGTTGGGATAATACACTACCAACCTATATTTGAATAAATAATAATATTTCAATAGAAATTAGAAAAATAATATATATAATACGGTAATACACCTTAATTTACAGGTAAATTGAACTGGGAACTCTAAAAACGGAATACACGTCAGTTTAACTGACAGTTCAACTGAAACGGAGACCGATCGGACAGCAAAATTGATATTTAAAATCACCTAAACGAGAACTAAAATAGTACAATTGGCAAAGATCCAAAAATGACCTGATTTCACATCACAACATAGATATAATATATCTATGTTGTGTATATTATAATATTATATTGATATGTAAGGGTTTCTTTGAAGTTGATGATTGACCAGCGCCCACTTTGACATTTAAAAAAAAATCTAGTGGCCCCCAAATTTGTTAACTTATCTTTTTACTTTAACATCTGTTGCGTATCTTAAAAACAGTTATTGCAAATATAATTATTATATGGATAGGATAGATAGGGTGTGACCCATATCCTATTTCTGAGTTCAAAGAATGTTTCAATGAGAGGAAATAAAACTACTTAATCATATTTAGAAGTATTTTTATTAACATGAAAAGAAAGCTTTGAATTTAAAACTTATCTATCGTGAAGGATGCATCTGATGCATTTTGACGAGTCTGTTATCGGAAATCGCAGACAATTTTATTAAGTTAATTTAACCATGGACTATGTACATGAAACATAAATCTGCATCCACATCATTACATGCGTAAGCGACTCTAATTAAACCATCTATGCGAAACTCCAAGCATTCGAGTAGCAAAGCGCATCTCAAGTGGTGTCGTGTCTAGATTCCGTCGGATTTTTATAGATAGAATTTGTCTGCCATCGCTCCTCTAGATTTCCTTAACGCCCCCTAATTTTCTTTGAGCTTTCTACTGCCTGAAAGCCTCCAGCGCCCACAAGGGGGCGTTATCGCCTACTTTGAGAAAGACTGATTTATTCTATCATTATTTCATTGGTGACTCCAGTAATAGTGCTGCAGATGACTGCTTGACCATTTCGTCACCGTTCTGGCAGTAGACACTTATTCAAGTTTTATGTTGCATTAAATTAATTTGTTGTGTAAATAAAATTTTATTTAAAAACATGCAGTTCTCTGCAGTGGGGAAAGTGTGCTGACAAAATCGATAGTGTTTTTTATTTACAGGTGTCACTGTAAAATTATATTTATATTAAAACATTTAATATACCTAGTAAAAAAAATTCAAAGCCTTGCGGTTCTTTTCTGAAAGAGTTAAAAAGTGGAGGAAAGTCGGCGAAGAGATGAAGTTATATGTGAGCCAACATTGTGGTATTACGATCTGCTTTTGATTTTCACTTTATTTAGTAATAAATCAAATGATGAACTGTTTATTCGTAAATAATTTTTAAAATCATCGGGATAGTTTTAAAGTACCTAATTCGTACCTAATGTCAGTCTTTAACGCAGATTTTTCGTTTTTTGTTATTTTGACTTAACCTTACACTTACGACTGCACAAGTTACAGCTAGATTTCTTCTTTGTATATCCATTATAATATACAAATCAAGCGTGTACAGATGCCTTCTTGTATAAAAATAAAGCTAAACTAGTTCACGCGACAATCACACACTCCTGCTAAAACCATTGAATTGTTGTACGCCCCGAACGACTTCCAGGATCACGCGTTAATGAACGCGCGATATGCCTTCAGACGCTCAATTCCAGAGCGTGCTCCTCAAAACGTTGTCCTATCGCGCTGGATATAGGTAGTTGAGATGTAAATTTCAGCAGCAGACATCTGACACGCTCAATACCGGGTTCTGGCGCGTACAAGCCTGAACACGCGGTAAGAAATATGCGTGTAAAGGCCGCCGCTGTCAGAACGATATACCTACTTATCAGCCTGATATAAAAAGTCTCGCAAAATCATAAAACAAAAATTAATGTGTTAATAAATGTTTTTAAATTTCCATACATGTTATGTCCATCATTTTTTTTAATATTCCATAAACAAAAAGTTAGGTATTAATGGATTTCAATAAATATGATTTAGTTAGATTATTATCATGTATGGGTCTAAAAGAGAATGGCACGTGCCACAAATTAAAAAAAAAGTTGGCTTATTTTGGCACGCCGATCAAACAGGCGATAATTTTCTCTCTATTGTTTTGATTTGATAACAAAACATATTACCTCAAACATTATTATACTTACATATAATGTTTGAGGCTTTCACGGTTGTTTTTATCGTAGTCGATTTTTGGGTTCCACCGTGTGTCATTCCTTCTTTCCTCGACGTTTCGATATGACATAGTATCTTCAATTTCATTTCTTGGTAATGGCCTCTGCTACGAGCCCGAAACGTCGAGGAAAGAAGGAAGGACACACGGTGGAAACCCAAAAATCTACTATAATATATGCATACAAATTTCACCGTGTTTAGTGTGTATGTACAATAGTTTTTACTGAAAATACTTCTCAGTATTATTGTGGCAAGACTTTTCTAACATTACCTTGAATATATCGTGTCTGTCACGTTGCTCCTGGTCCTTACAACCCGAACCCTCGCATTCATGTAACGCAAGAAAATGCGGACGTTTCAAGTTGCAATTTCGAGGCTAGTTTTTGGAAACTAATTTCTTTTACAATCACTTTAGATTGAGAATAACAATGATTATTTTAATATTATAAAGTAGTGTTGCTTTTTTTTACAAACTATGTAGAAACATGCGATGATATTAAACTTTGTTTCAAAAAAATACTTGTTTATAATATAATTTGACAGTTACGATACCTACATCTGTGATAAAGGTTAGTTACCTAGATTATCTACTAATTCATGTTAAATATAATTATTATAAATACATTGTTATATGTTTTTACCTATACATCATAATATGGATGGTTCGTGAACTAAAACTGGTTTTTACTGTGTTTACAAAATACAATAACGCTTCTTTGGCATAAAGCCCATTGACGCAGCGAGGCAGCGCTCGCGCAAAATTTCTACAAGTGGCGCGTAAATCATCGAAAATACAACGTAATCAAATACGCCAGCGCACACTGGACTTGACGATGCCTTGTGTCCCGCCTGCCGCATGAGTCACCGTTTTTCGCTTCTCGGCGATACGATTTAATGAAAATACAAAGAAGTCCATTCATTGAACACGGCAACCAAAATCACGCTGCTCGAGGCGTCGTCAATCGACGGGCGAAAAGCAATTATTTAATAACAGAGAACTCTTTGTTCCGTGTCCTATATTTCGCTGGTTGAATAATGTCATCGTAAATATTAATTACAAGCCTCGAAATAATATAATATTTTTATTGCTTTGTTATGAGAGACGCTGCAATAATAATTATTTTGTGCTGCTTGGGCCGCTTATTACATAGGTGAAGGGTAATGCGCGGCAAGAGACGTGTGATTATGGTTATGAATAAACGCTTCATCCGCCGACTTCGCCCGCTCGACGCGTTCTATGGGCACTATCGCTTTCAGTGCCCTTATATGGCGGACCTCTCTAATATAAAATCTGAGACAGATGATCAACAAGCTGTAGTCAAGCGCGAAATTTAGGAAGATGTTTCACACCCATTATATGATGACGATCCTCAAGCGGGTTGTTCGTATTTAGATTACAGGCCAATAATTGTAAGTAGATATAATGTGTGTAGGGACACATTATGTACCCGCTATCGATGTTATCAATTTATGTGCAGGTCACATCATGTCAACATGAAAACAATCAAACTAGTGGGTGATTAGAAAAAGCTTTGAGAAAAATAAATTTAAAAAAACCTGTGTCTAATTAACCTAATATATTAACTTAGTCCATGAAGCACTATTATTTTATATTTTATACATTTAAAATAAATAAATACGACAATCTAAAGTCGAGTAAAAGTGTGTCAATCAATGTGTTGTTGTTTTAGAGAGAATTTTTTTTGAATTGAAGTATTGGCAGCATAAATTAGCAGTCAGAAATTGCGTTACAAACATTATCTGCCGAATAATCCGAGATCCAACCGTCCGGTTTGATTTGTTTCGTTCAGTTTGGTTTATTTTGCTGGAAATAACTTTGATAACAGTAACTAGGTACCAGTTCACGCGATTTGCTCGAAACCGGAAGTTAATAACCAATGTGACATGAGACACTTATAACCACCGAATGTACCATACAAATTACCTCCCATTATCCATTAAAGTATAATTTTATTATCAACACTAAAGTGTGCGTTAGTGTAATAAAATACTCAAACATTACGAGTAGCTTCAACTGTAAGGTGTATGTTGGACATCACGAGTCAATACTTTAAAACGTATTATGCCTGATATAGATAAAAGTACCTACGCGATGTGATCCAGCTAAACTGGTGAGATGGAATTAGGCCGGACTATCGCTCGTTGAGTTTAACTTCATTTGCCAAATGCAGCCATATATTGGCGGCCACTGACCTCCCATTATGCTTAGAATATAATTATCAACGCTAGTCATGCGATTGACTATCATGCGAGAAGATTTTAATTATTATTTTAACGGAGGCAGTCAAGAGTACGTGGTGTGATGCAGCTATGCTGATGAGATGGAATTGGTCCGGAATATCGTTCGTTGAGTAGACGTTGATTTGCCAGATGCAGGCACACATTGGCACCCACTGACAGCAGAAAAAAGAGCTGTTTTACCGTTACATAATATTAATAATGTTGTTATTTTCAGAATCGTGAAACCGGTCTGATTAATATAAAGTCTGAGAATTACGAAGAAGCAGTCGTCATCAAAGAAGAATTTGTTGACAACAAAATCCGTCAAACCGATAATCAGAATCCCCAATGTTCCTCTGATCCACAATACAGGCCATTAGATTTGGTATGTTCAATTATAAAGATTAACCCATTCAGGTCAAAATGGATGATTTGCTAGCGTTGTTCAATCGTGACTCTATTCAAGTTGTTTTGCCAGTCTATACTAATCAATGACTAGTATGATTAACAATATGAGTGATTAGTAATTATAAATGCCAAGTTACGGCAGTGTCATAGATTAGTTTGACAGTTAACCATGTCGTAAGTTCTATTTTAACAAAAAAACAACCAATCCTTATAATATGTACTTGATAAAACACATTGCATCAATGCTACCTATATGGGAGATTTTATTACTATTGAATTGAATAAACAAATCCTATTTTTTTCTAGATTTCTTCTCGGCAATCTTTCACACATAAACCACTGGACATCGTAAGAAAATATACAGTTAACAATACACTGGCCAATAACAACGTAACTGCATCCAATAAAATTGAAAATATAATACAGCATTCAAACGTTCAAGTTCTGAAATCATGCTTGCCAAAAGTGGTTCGAATTGTCTTGAGAAGAGTTACACATTTTCCACGTAACTTTATTTGCAATGATTGTTATGGAGTGTTTGAATCTGTAAATCATCTAAATAGTCATTATATTTCATGCACAAAGTCTCAGCATCCTGAGTTATACAAGACACATATTGGTAAAAAATTACATCAATGTGATTTATGTTTTAAAATATTCTCTCGAAGTAGTCATCTTAAAAATCATAAAATGACACATACAAATGAAAAACCACATCAATGCGATGTGTGTTTAAAAAAATTTGCTCAAATCAGTACTCTCAAAACACATAAAATGATACATACTGGTGAAAAACCACTACACTGCGATGTGTGTTTTAAAAAGTTCATTGCAAATAAAGGTCTTAAACGACATAAATTAACACATATTGGTGAAAAACCACATCAGTGCGATGTGTGTTTTAAAAAATTTCTGCAAATTAGTTATCTCAAAATCCATAAAATGACACATTCTGGGGAAAAACCACATCAATGCAATGTGTGTTTTAAAAAGTTCATTGTAAATAATGATCTCAAAAGACATAAAATGACACACACTGGTGAAAAACCGCATCAATGCGATGTGTGTTTAAAAAACTTTACTCAAATCAGTACTCTCAAAACACATAAAATGACACATACTGGTGAAAAACCACATCAATGCGATGTGTGGTTTTAAACAGTTCATTACAAATAGTGATCTTAAAAGACATAAAAAGACACACATACTGATGAAAAACCACATCGTGAGTCCTGTTTCAAATCTAGTTCCTATACAACATAATACCTAACTACCAATTGATTGAGATAAAAATTGCTAAACAAAAACTAAAGGTATACGTAGCTTCAAAAATTAGAATGTCGTACGACATATGAAATGAAACCGAATAACAAAATAAATATTTGTGATCATTGAAACATCATAATAGTGATAACACTTCAAGTATCACGTCCCAACAAATGCGTCTCTTCTCGATGAAATAACGACCTAGCCATTGTTATTAGGGATAATCCTCAAACTGACTGATAATTCCACAAACGAGTCATAAAGTACCGCAAGAAAAATGAAGTAATATTCCATAGAAAAAAATTTGACAAGTGCAAATGTGACTATTTCAAAAGTTTTCATCGTAAAAAAATCTCACAGAAAACGCCTGATGATGCTGTACCCTTCAAAACAAACGAAGTGTCCGTGCAGAACCATACTTAGGAGCGTAAGTCCTTTGGATACCCGCCTAACTTTAAGTGACCGATTTCGACGACCTGTAAGTAAAATATTAATAAAATTTATATGTAAATAAAGAAACTTCTTTGCTTTTAATCGTTTGTTTTTCTATCCGAAATAAGTAGCACCTGTTCGCACAAGAAACTAGGTAGGTACATTAATATGAGATTCATCATTGTAACCCATATTATAGTTATTGCCATCTCCCGTCAGAGCGAAGAAGTGCATTCTCTTTCTTCGCTCGGTATGCTGGTTGCTGGTCATCGTCTGTTATTTCGACTTGGCAGTGAACAAATAAATATCTCGGAATGGTCTAAAACGGCGAATTTATTTTACTCATATTTATTTTACATTATATTATTACTTTTACATTTTTATCAATTTTTCGAAACGCGAGATGTATGTTATGTTTACAAATGCAATCTCTGGCAGCCTAAAATTTGTCGCTGTCGATCTCGCGGTGACGTCAGGGGTTACGTCAATTATTATTGTTCATATTAATTTTCAAGGTCTCGGTCACGGCGCTATGTATCAGAGACAGCTGATGGCTATTTACGAACCCGTAAGGTTCAAGTTCAATGTCACTACAATCTTATTGTTGGCCTAGGTCAGGGCCATATAGCAACACTAATTAATTTGGGATTCATGAACTATATTAATTAAAGGTCCATTTTTAATTTAAAATTTATTTATTTATCGTTATTTCATATAAAAGTTGTCATTCGTAAAATTGTTTATTATCTTTTATAAAACTTTGATATAGTATTTATACATTCTTTACAATAATTATATGAAACTATATTTTTTATTTTTTTTATTTACATAAAACTTAATTTATAAGTTAATAATTATTTCTTAATAAACTACTATACTACTAGGAACGACTGGCACTTTCCTAGATGTACCTATGGTACTTTTCGTCTATATACTTGTGAGTGACTCACTCACTACGCGAGTATTTGCGGGGTGACGTCACACACTGTGACGCACTTGCTCGAGCGGTACTCGTATGTACCGGTAGTCCCAAAAGTACCCGACCTGACGTATAGATAGTAGTTGTTGTTTGAAAATAGTGACTATGATAGAAAGTACCAACCATATAAAGCCTAAGTTTGAAGTTTGACGATGCTACGTTGTTCAGTTATTATTTGTCAGCCATCAACAGTGAACGTTCTCAGTGAATTTGTAAACATGGAAAAAATTGGTCAAATTTATGTGATACAATACTTTCTTTTGAAAGGCTCCAGTCCAACCAATATCAAAGCAGCACTAAATTCTACTCTGGGGGTGTCTGCTCCTTTGTTTACAACAGTAACATATTGGGTGGGTGAGTTTAAACGAGGCTGTACAAGCTGCCAAGACGAACATTGCAGTGGTCGACCAAATGAGGTGACCATGCCAGAAATGGTGACGAAAATCCACAAAATAGTATTGGATGAACGTCGATTGAAATTGCGCGAGCTAGTAGACATGGTAGGCATTTCAAAAAGCGCTGTAAATCACATATTGACTAAAAATTTAGACATGAGAAAGCTGTGCGCAACGTGGCTGCCGCGATTACTCACAATGGAACAAAACAGCATCGTGAGGATGTTTTGAATCGAGTGTTTGGCGAAGTTTCACAGCAATAAAGCAGAGTTTTTGCGTCATAACCATGAATGAAACATGGGTCCATTACTTCACACCTGAGACGAATGAATAGTCAAAACAATACACTGAAAAAGGAGAATCGGCTCCAAAGAAGGCGAAGACAGTTCCATCTGTAGGCAAGGTCATAGCGTCAGTTTTTTTGGATGCGCCTGGGGTAATTTTCATTGATTATCATCAGAAAGGAAAATCAATGAACGGCGTGTATTATGCAAACTTATTGCAGCGTTTGAGTGATGAAATCAATAAAAAACAACCGCATTTGGCGAAAAAGATAGTTTCGTTTCATCAGGACAATTCATCAGTTCACACATTCGTTATCGCGATGGCCAAAATCAATGAGTTAAAGTTCGAATTGCTTCCTCGCGCACCCTATTCGACAGATGTAGCTCCTCGGATTATTTTCAATTTCCAAATTTGAAAAAATGGCTCGGTGGTAAAAAAATTTCCAACAATAAAGAGGTGGAGTCGGCGTTTGATAAATATTTTGAGGAACTTGACAATTCTTACTATAAACATGGTATTAAAGCTATTGAACATTGCTGCAAAAAGTGTATCGACCTAAAAGGAGACTACGTAGAGAAATAAAAAAAATCCCAAATTTTTTGTGTTTTCTTTGTTAGGTCGGGTACTTCTGGGACCACCCTCGTAGGTACCTATTACTCCGCGAAAATTTTCTCGCAGGATTTTTTACCGGAAAATCCGACATCAAAGTGGCGCGGATTAAGACTGTTTAGCTTGAAGCGGCGAGACTTACTAATTTTTGTATAAAAAACGTCGATTTTTTATAAGAAGTCGGCGGGATTTTCCCAAAAATTTGACTTCACGGGACGTGAGACTCTGCCTACGATTTTAAGACTTTATCAATTCTCTCTTGAAACCTTGAGGAATCTAATCAAGAAATACTAAGGCTCATTTTGAAATATATTACAAAACTCTATAAACAGGAAAATGTAGAAAATATGCGTACATAACTTTTACATGACAAATTCAATGCTCGGGCGATGAACCAATGGGATTGTTTTTGTCCCCTTCTACAAGATAATTGATAAAATTTCCCGAGCAATAGAATCGCTTTTCCCCTTCTACTAGAAAAAAGGCAAAGGGCGTAATGCTCAATTCGTACCTACTTACCATAAACTTACAGTAAAATTGGTGAGTAGCCGAAATTCATCTGTTAACTATAGATTATAGAGTTAAGGAATCCTTTACCATAGACTACTTTTGTTATGAACCCGCCCCCTTCTGTATTACCATTTACCACTGACAGCTGCTGTCAAAATAAATTTACGTGTCTATAATACAGCCCATACACTCAAATTCATTTAACAATTATTGATCTCAATATGGATATTGCATATTGGAGTTTGCAGTTATTGCAAACAATTATGTAGGTACGCATGGTACAATGTAGAATTCGCGCAAAATGCCGATAATGGACAATCTCGAAAATAGAGAACCGAGATCTTCTGTTTTCGATTGAAACACAATACTTACGATAATATTATATTATGAATAATTGTCAACAGTCCTTAACTCATTCATTACTCATTATTAGGTAGGTAGTATATATTATTAATATAATGTTATGAGTAGGTAGGTAAAATTTCATAACATGACAAAAAAGCCACTGAAAAAGATTAGGTGCCTAGGTACGATGGTAGATATACGATATTTTAATTACCTTTTGCAAATTAAAACTGTTGAACAACTCTTTAATATCCGTGACATTTAATACGACATATTTTCCTTTACTTTCGTTGATTCTGTACATGTCTTAATTTAGTAAAACCGATTATCGAATTGAAATGTCAGTGTCAATGAATTATGAATTAAGTTTTCTTATTCGGATTTAGATATTTATGTAATATTAAACCAATAGATAGGTAGTTAAAATATATAAGTACTTAGTTACCTACACACCAACATGGTAATATTAGTTTTAAAGTTTGTTGGTAAATTGAACGATCAAGGGTTACGTATTTTTAACATAATGAATAGCTGCTAAAGAAACTATGTTTTAAAAATCGGATGAACTTGATATTTTTATATGGCAAACGTATATAAGTATAGACATCTTATCCGTGGTAAACTCAAAATACCTAAACTATCAACTTACCAACTTTTGGCAGCATCGTATCGAATACGTTGTTTAAGAACTCATAAACTTACACATTCAGTAGAAAAACCAGTTGCGTGTAATGAGTGATGACTTTGAAATGTAATCAAATATGTCATTTAAAAAACCTAGTAGTCTTAAAACATGTGGAATGACAATACTGGTGAACATACTAACGAATGCGATTTATGTTCATATAGATGCTCGTAAATTAAAGTTTTGAAAGACACAAAATGACACATTCTGATGAAAAATCTAATAAATGCAATGAATGTTCATATAGATTTTCGCGAATAATATACGCACTTGCCGGACCGAGGACCCTTGACGCAATATGCCAACGCTTAAGCCGCGCGGCCATTTTTGGTGGATGGTGAACAACCTTATAAATGCAATGTTTGTTCATATAGATGCTCGCAACTAAGTCATCTTAAAAACTAACAAATGACAAATTCTGGTGAAAAACCTTTAAAATTCGATGTATATACATATAAATGCGTACGACTTTGTTGTCTTAAAAGACATGAAATGAATATGTACATATTATATAGAACATACTCGTGAAAAATCTTATAAATGCTATGTATGTTCATTTGGATGCTCGCGACGGAGTAATCTTCAAACATATGTAAAGATACAAAATGGTGAATAACCTTTTAAATAAATTAACTACTTATACGGAGGCTCGGCACAAAATTATCCTAACGCTCATAAAACGAAACAGGAGAAAAACCATTTGCGTGTGATGAATTTTATTTTGAAAGTAGTACCTAAACAAATATGTCATTTAAAAACTCATAATCGTGATGAGTTTAAATATTAATGTAAACATACATGTAAGTAGGTACGTTGTTTAAGAACTAATAAACACACACATTCAAAAGAAAACCATTTGCGTGAAACAATTGTCGAAGCCGTCAGAGGCAATAACTTTTTAAAGAACCTACAAAACTTTATTTGATATCGATTCTGAATAGCATAATATGAAGTGACTAACACTTCTCTCCTAACATAACACCTACCAGAACTACAAGCATACGTTGCACCACCTGGAGAAACAGAGAAAAAGAAGATGCAAATATTATTAGGAAGAGTTAAGTGCCTGCAAATTAACCTCTTTATATAAAAAAATATAAATGTCATTCCAATATTATCTTTTGAAGAAAATATCGTTGCATAAAAACATACCTATTGCATTTTTCAAAAGTATGCATACCTAATTGTATTCTAATAACTTAACGGTATTTATTTTTATTACAGATCATTTAAAAAAACAGTAGGTAAGTATAATTATATAATTTACTGCATTTTTCCTTATGAAACTGACATTGATCCATTCAAAATCATAAATAAATAGATAAATGTTAAGAAAGTTGAATGATTTTGTAATTTTGACACTTTTGTGTAATCAAATTGTCAATTTTGAAGTAGTCTATTATAAACCGACATATTTAGTGAGTCTTACACCGTTTTGGCTATTTTGAGGAGACTCTTTTGACTGGATGTTCCAAACGGATGCGGTCGTTTTTGTTCAGGACATTTTGACGCGGTACTTAGTGAAAATGGAAAAATGCGAATTTTTCGCGTAATTTAAATGGAAAGACAATAAAAATTTCATGAAAAATCATGTTATTAAATTACTCAAAGGTGTGCATTTAAAAAATGTGGAAAAAAAAGGTTTGGTTTTAAAACTTGACGGCCACTCAAAATCTAATTACTAGTTTATTATAAGTGATAAAAATTTTAAAAATCGTGGTAAAAGTTTACATAAATTAACTTAATCGGATGCAGTAAACAAAAAAATTTTAAGGCAAATTTAATGGTTCAAGTATCAAGTCACCAAATTTAAAAAATTATATCTCTCACGATATAATCGATAAAACCAAAAAGCACGTGCACAAACGTAAGCCAATAATAGACAAATTGATGACTTAATAAAAAAATAAAAAAGTTTGTTGGGTGGTTCTACTTAACGTTAATAAATATTTCATATAGAATAACTCACGCACTATATGAGAAAAAAAATAAAAAAAGTATAAAGAATTGCGCACTCGCTATGCAACAAGAGATTTAACTACAAAATATTTTTTTAAACCCACCCAGTCAGATTTTGCATACAAACTTTAAAATTAAATAGCGCGCTGAATATAGGTGAAAAAGCAAAACAAAATCATGCACTAACGTTCACTACCAACGCACAAGTGTTTACGATTTAAATTTAAGGAAAAACACATGTTTAGTGACACAAGTATCCAGCATTTAGCTGGGTCACCCAAATTGAAATGCGAATAACCCCCTTAATGTGCGTGCACAAACGAAAAAAACGCGTGCACAAACGTGCACTACCGATGCACAAACGAATGCACTCGAAAAAAGTTGAAATTTCAACATTGGGTGACTCAACGTTTAGCTGGAACACCCAATTTGAAATTGGAATTTTTCGGTTATTATAGGTGCACAAACGAAAAAAAATCGTGCGCAAACGTGCACTAACGATGCACAAACAAATGCACGCAAAAAAAGTTGGAGTTTTAACATTGGGTGTTCCAGGTAAATGGACCTAATAAATTTTAGTTATGACAGACGATTGAGCATCGCGCTCTGTATTACTTCATACAAAAAAAAAACAGTGGAAACATCGATTCCCAAAAATTGTCTTTTGTAGCATTGGGCTATACATTACGTTTGTGGAAGGTGTGTTAATGTCAGTGTATTAATTATGATGTAACTCATCTATCAAAATCAAACTACCTATTCCCTTATTCAAGACAAGTGCAAACCAGCAGACCATAGATTAGGGATTTATAATATATAGGTAAACATCTACACCTTAGTCACGTTCTCACATATTATTTAATACACAAATTCAAATTCTAATGGATTTAAGTTTTGTACTATTCCATTTGAATCGTTTTTTGCGACCCGGGTTTCGCCTTTTGGCATCTTCAGGCGCTGTACACATTCCCACTGACACATTCAAATATAATTGCATTTCCACACAAATCATAATTGCTATAAGTATAAAGTATAGACAATATTATATAATATATACGCTTAACTTTCCGTGCCTCGTGCTACAGTATATAGAGATGAATAGGTATACCTCTCGCCTGTTGCTTCATGGACTATGAAAAGGCATTTGACAGCCCTCTTCGTGAATCTTTATGGCAAATATTGCTAGGGTATAGTGTCCCACGGAAATTGGTCACCGTGATAAGTGCTCTCTACACCAATACAGTGTCGCCTGTGAGCAGCTGGAACATCCGCTGGCCTCTTTGAAATCACGTGTTGAATCCAGCTGTCTGCTCTTTAGAACCGAATTTTGGCTCTCATACATCCAATATTACGGTTACTGATCAGCACATTGGACAGGGGATCTTCTCTGGGATAGGTCATTCATAAAAATCTATATTGATTAACAGTATAAAAGGATTCATCCGTCGCATGTTTACTTATGATGATTACATTTTTCATTTACAGTTGCGTCATGATGTTCTGGCACGTGTTGGAGCCGCTGAATACTCCGGCAACAGCATGCGGAGCGTGCACCCTGCAACTCCTCCTTTTACAGAAGTTGGTGCCGTTTAGTACTCCGGCAACACCATGCAGAGAGTCGGAGCTTGGAATATGTCACTTCTGTGGCAACGCAGACAATGTGTCCGGTGCCCGTGTTGAATACCACCCTAGGGTTGCTGGCCATCAACGTTGCTGCGCTCAGGTCTAACATGGTGGCTCTCAGCATGTCAACCTGGTCGGATACGCAGGCTCTGATCGGTGCAGCCAGATCAGAGATACAGGCTCTCAACGCTGCAACCAAATCAGAGTTGAGTGCGCTAATATTAATGCTCGGTGCAAAAATAGACAATCTCGGCAATGCACCGTAATCACGTCTTTGGGGTGGTTGTCGCTATTTCGGGGTTTTCCCTGAATCATAATTACCGTGTTGAGCCGAATATAAAATAAGATTTGGCAGCATAGTGTATCTCAATATAAGTGATCCCATGTTTTATCAGAACTTATGTTTAATGTATATGGCGATATTATGCTTGTTCACTTGATACATTTTAAACCTTGCATGAATATACCTGTTTATAATCAACTGTGAAACATTATTTTATATTCGTCTCAAAACAGTTTTTTCATGTATTTAAATACACGAAAGAATTCCATTTTAAAGTTTACATTCGTGTCAGTATACTTACATTTCCATAACCGCGTTGCCACGATCCAAGTTGACTTGGACCGAGCGCCATCCGAACTCACTCGTACGAGACATCTTCATACTAATTATTCCTATCCAAGATACTCAGACCGCGTCCTACTCATCCAAGCTAGCTCGCATAGGAATAATTAGTATGAAGATGTCTCGTACGAGTGCGCTCGGTCCAAGTCAACTTGGATCGTATTTGTTTAGTTCTGTTTCAATGCAATGTTTTATTAAAATGGAATTGTTTAATGAGTATTTATGTGTATCTGCATCTGTGATTTTTCCATGGTGTCTAGTTTTTTTATAAAAATGTGCAAATCTTATGCAAACCTATATTACATTTAATGATTTTGTGCTATTGATTGTATAGTCGGTGTATATAAAACATTTTTTGAGAGACAGGATGAAATAGTATTCCAAAGTATATCAAAACAATCATTTTTATATTGCTTTCATATTTCACAAGAATATTGAAATATTTTAAAAATATTCTCATATTAACATGAGTATCAGAATCATAGTTTTGATTTTGAAGTATGTGTCCGATGCATATCGTCGTTAGGATATAAAAACCTGGTAACTACAAATTTTACGATATTGAGTTTATTTATTTATAGTTACTAAGATATTTAAAAATCTCTTTATTTTAAACCAAAGCTCACCATTATTATCTCTCTCTATTATACTCTTTAACTTGGGTGGTGGAATTATATTATTATTATATAAGTACATAATAATATTATATCGTCGGTATAAGCCGTGTTGACACAGTCCAAGTATACTCGGACCGAATGCCATCCAAGAGCACTTGTATAATACAGCTTCATACAAATTACTCCTATCCAAGCTAACTTGGATAAATAGGACGCGGTCCGAGTAGCTTGGATAGGAATAATTTGAATGAAGCTGTCTCATACGAGTGCGCTTGGATGGTACTCGGTCCGAGTGTGCTTGGATCGTACATGGACCGTGTCAACGCGGCTTTAAATGTGTTATCAGTACATATCAGTTTAGTTTTAATATGTCGTGGAACTAGTACATAAAAATTGTGTTATATTTGTATTAATAAAGTACACTGCTATTAAATCACCACGATTTAAATAATGTGAACATTCCTGACAGTAATTGTTATAATATTTAACCATTTATGTATCTACCTTGGTTTTAATAAAAAAAAAATGATAAATAAATAATGGTTTTATACAAATAAAAACATCGTTGTTCATAATTGTTGAAATATCCGACAAACTGTTTTTTAATATTTTCATTAACACACCTACCATTAATTCCAAAATTATTTTGGAAAAAGAAACTACCTACGTAATTCCATTTTACAAACAAACAAAATAAAACTATATATTAATATAACAGAAAAGGTTCGGTGTTACCGTAATTATAAATCATTGATGAATCATATAAACTAGTTGGCCTAACAATTTGTGGTTAATTGTATTTAACCTGTAATCCTAGAAGCCAGTTATCGCTAAAGATTACAATAGAATTTATGATTCGCTATTTACATGGATATTTTTTATTCAATTTTTAATTTATTTCATTTTTTTTTTAAATTTTGCGGACAATACAAATTATAAGTTTAAGGCGTTCACAACATGACATTTAGAAACAAAGATATATAAAACAGTATTACATAAAAAAAGAGATAGATCAGTAGATATATTAGATAGGTACAAGGAAGTACACCGGATGAGTTAAGCAGACCCTATTTTAAGAATTTATAAAACAACGTCCACCTAAACTCATTTTCACGTAGGTCGAATAATATATCCTGACCCGGTGCAATTTCGTTGAACATAGTTATCGCCCCCCAATTGGCATTACCAGTGGCAGGTTGGTTTTGTACCTTGGGAGAATAAACAACTGACAGTATCTATTTCTAAGATAGTTATCAGGGACACGCAGTTCTCATTTATACCTCGTATAAGTCGTAAAAAATACGTAGCTAAATAAAGATTTCTTCTAAATTGCAAACTGCAGTATGTAAGCATGCCTAAGAGAAAGTCAGTTGGATAAAGCCACGGATAATATCCACACAACCTCAAGTAAAAGAGTCTCAAGAATTTATTCTGAACCCTCTCCACCATTAGGCCATACTTCTACTGATGCGGTGCCCAAACCATAGACCCACTCTCAAGTCTGCTTCGAACAAAAGAATTAAATAAAAGTTTTAATACCGTAACACCTGAAAAGACCCGGGAAGTAGGTACGCAAGACGAAGGCCAACATTTTAAGCGCGTTGTTACAAATGGTAACTATTTGGCTAATAAATGTCAATTAACTCCATAGATAACAGGCATATATATATATATATATATATATATATATAGGTATATAGATTCGTAAGTTCCATACAAGAAGATGCCCCCTATAATTAGCACCATCTATTGGCGTGACTAGAAGTTTTGACTATGACAGAACCATAGATCCGAACCCAAAAAAGTATTAAATATTTTTAATAATACTTAAAATAATTTAAACAATTTCGTTTATATAATTGTAGATTTTATAATTATATAAACGAAATTGTGACAACAATGAATAAAAGTCGATATTTAAATTCAGATAGATATAGCCTCCAGGGAAGGCGAAGCAGAGGAAGAGCGTCTGCGCGATGGAGCGACCAAGTGAAAGAGCTGACTGGAGGCACCATCCATTCTGCCCTGAGAGAAGTGGAGGATCGAGAAGGATGGAAAGTCTTGGTCGCTCAAAGGATGGCGAAATTTAAATGTGGTCACGATCCTCAGCCATGAGTGCACGACCAAGAAGAAGAAGAAGGTACATTAATTTATTGCAATGATAATCATATTGACAAATTATGAATAATTACATAAATTTAAGAGGACATAATTATGTAACAATAATAATAGTAAAGCACTCCCACCATGGAAATTATTTGTCAGCAATTCCTGTCAAAACATGATTACATTAATTATTTCATTTTGTGTGTTCATTATAAATTTTCATCGCTTGCTGTTATTCTCGCAGTCAAAACCTCAACGATCTGTTACGTCCCCAAAAAGTGGAATAGTTTAAGTAAGATAATTAATCACTTTCACTAAGTCTTTTAGGTTTCGTAATATACGAAATTAAATAGTCTTTATACTTGTTAGGTATTATTTGCTATTTTATTATTATTATACAGAGGACTATGAAATAGGACTCTGTAAAAGTCTCTTTTGATTTGTCAGGAATAGCGAAAGAGGGCGGAAATATTCACAGGAGATATCAAATCGAAAATAGAAGAACTTTTGATAGATGTTTGATTTATTAAACGGCGATAAATTACAAGTAATACAGATTTATTACAATTGACAGAAAGCCAACTTACATACTATGGGTACAATGGTCGACAAAGAACTAACAAATTCATTACGTGTACAATGGTTCATATATAGATTGAATAATGTTCTAGATGTTTCCAATTATCAAACACAAATAACATGATATTATTGTTTTGTGGTTTTCTAGAATTAATTAGAATAAAATGAATCAATATTTAAATTGACAATAATATTGATATCAGAGGATGCTATTGTTATCACAGGAAGTTGCGGTTTCTCTAATTAGAATCTCTTATCGACGTATCGATCTAATGCATAACAGATCGACAACATATTGATGTAGATTCTGAAACAATAATTTTAAAATGTACTTAAATATAAAATGACAATGGTCGCCATTTACACTTTTGTTAGAATGCGCAAATATAATATAGATATTTTATATAGGTAGGTACGTAATTTTCTCAAACATTATCTTCTTTATATACCTAGGTATCTATTTTTTATGTTTGCGTTGGTAGATTTGCAAACGTGAAAATTTCAATAGGTATTTAGGAACTATCATTATTTCGATGCGACGACTGCAAAGAAATTTCAAGGGGCATACAATCGTAAAATACCTATAAACTAATATAATAAAAGTAGACTTACCCATTAACTAATTTTATCAGCCATCGGATTGCAAAACCTTTTTATCAATATGGTTTAAAAACGCAGAACAGCAATATTATTCTGACACTTGACATTATGTCAACTCGAAAAATATTGGACGACTGCTTTTGTTTTGAAAATATCATGTAGAATTGACATGAAATTTGAAAATACTGATCGAAAGCTTGAATGTTGATTGGCTGTACCATGGGTGAGCTCTGATTGGTCATTGAAATGGCCTTGTATCATGCGACTTCGTGTGTGACCGAGCTACCATTTATTCTGAAAACTGAGTATTAGGTGGTCACGTTCGCTGTATGGAACTTTCATCCCCCTTGTTTACTCTCAAACGTAATGCCAAGATCCCTTACAGATGTTATTCGTGACAGAACTCTGCCATGCATCGAGTATTGGAAAAACAACACTTTTGAGGCTCTGGTAAACGATAAAAGATTGCATTTATCAATATTGAATTCTAGTTTGTTACGCCTGACTCAATTTAATATATTATCTATATCAAGTTGGTGCTGACGACAATCGTCCAAGGTGACAACTTCCAAAAAGAGTTTCAAGTCATCAGCGAACAACAAAAACATAGCATTTTTTTTATTACCAATGCTATATTATTTATAAAAATCGTGAACAGCAACGGCCTTAAGTTTGAGCCCTGGGGCACACCAGAAAATTTGTAAAAGGTTTGTGACTGATAAAGGCCGTACGATACGTATTGTTCCTGACGGTTCCTAAAATAACTCCCGAATAGCTTCAAATATCGATTCGACAATCCAAAAAGTTGGAGTTTTTCCATCAGGATGTCATGATAGACTTTGTCAAATGCTTTCGAGAAGTCATTGTAAGAACAGTCAACCTGGTGGCCTCTATCCAGTGCCGATGACACATAATCGGTAAATACCATCGGGTTAGTTTCCGTTGATCAGCCTGCTCTAAATCCATGCTGTTCATTTATTATAAATTAATGACTCAATTTTTGGAGAAATCACGTTGTGCATGATCATCTCAAGAACTTTTGCTGGTGCAGAGAGAACAGCTACCGGTCTGTAATTCTCCACTGATGACTCTGTACCACTCTTATGGATTGTAGTATCCTTCGACATCTTCCACGTTTCCAGAAAGATACCTGTCTCCATTGCGAGATTAAATATATATGAAAGCGGGCCTTTGACAAAGTCAATACAACCCTTAATAAAAAGGACATAATCAGGTTCCAAAGAGCGAGTGTTTTTAGTGTTTAATAAACCTAAGTACATCACCCATATTATTTGAAAAAATATAGACGGATTGGGCACCACACCACATTCCGCCACCCCATGTCCGGTCACCTCTTCGCCCTTCCAACTCATCCTAGCGGTAAACCCACCATCTCTTCTTAATGACTTTACGTAATTCCAAAACAATTTAGGATTTTCGCGAATGCAATCTCCTACCGTTTCCATATAATATGTTCGATAGGCCCGTCGAACAGCTTGTCTCACTTTCGAACGATGGATGCTAAACATAATATAACCAATCTGATCATGCCCAGGCTTCCATGCTGTATGATAGTAATGCTTGACCTTAATATCCCCAATAATCTTCCGAGAAAACCACCTCGGGGGTATCGCCTTCCTCTTCCTCGAAAAACATTGATCAAATTATTATATACAATAATATAAAAACATTGTACCGCCTCATTAACATCACAAATCTCGAGAAACTCACTCCAGTCCACTTCACTCATCTATGAGTAAAGTACCTTGAAGTTTCCGTCTTCAAACCTCCACCCACCGAATTGGTTTGTTTTGTAAGAGGGAATTTTATTGGAGTCTGAAGCGGACGAGTCGACCGAAAACTGAGCAGAAAACTAAAGATGGATGATACACATCTTCTCGTACAAGAAGAGACATGCATTGGGAAAGCTATACATTTTGCTTAACCGGGAGGCTGCCAAGAACGTCTAAGGACGCGTACTTTTCCGTGAACCCCATGGATGTACCGCTTTAAACGGGATTTCACTAACGTAAATCAATTATTTTAAACACACAAATATGTTTAACACACAATGACGTATATTGTGAATATCGTCACGTACTCAGAATTGAAACAGAATCCGTTTGAATAAATTTTTAAAAATATATATTTTAGAAAGTTTTATTTTGGTATTATTAGTGTTAATTTCAATTATTATTTTATTGTTTCATTATTTTTCCATTACTCATTAGTGGCACAGGTGTCCATATGGACACATCAATTTTGTTGATGGTGTGACATGAATTTTTATTTGTTTTAAAAATTGTTTATTTACATTTTTAATGTAAGTATCTGTAATAATAAAATGCCTAATTCTTGTCAAATTTGGGATCACAGAGTTTATCAATATAATTTGTTATCGTAAATATTTCACTATAATAATGACGATATAAATTATACTGATGGTTTTATAAATGCGTTTAAAAATTAATAAATGTAAAAAATCTTAACACCACTGCACAGTTATGTACTGAAATATGACTATATGCTAAAATATTAGAGCGAAGGTTTAAAAGAATACTATTTCATGTAATAAAAATACTTTATGCAGTCGTCAAATGTTTAAAATAAATATAAAGAATATTAAGTCTTCAAAAGTATATAAAAAGATTTTCTACAACGTTTAAGGTATGTCCAGGATCATGCTTTGAAAATAGAACAAAAGCTCCATTTTTACCTACGCTGAGTATGTCCCCCCTTAACTGAGATAGAACGGTGTTGCAACAAGCGGAGAGGATAAATTGACAAGACGAAATAGTGACACATCTGCTCTCTCGTAGCGAGTTTTTGAAGCTCAGAAATGACGTTCTACCAGTAAAAAGTAAATCTAGGAATTGTTCTTTTGTAATACATATCTCAAAAATGCATATTTTACTGTTGTGTCATTGTTGCAGCAATTGAACGATATAACCAAAAAAAGACATTGTCTACTAACATTTTCACACACGGGGACGAACCCTTAATATTATTGTAGAAAAATATTTCGATGGCCATGTTAGCCGCGCGACAAGCGTTCGCTTATAGCATGTGTTCTTAAACTTTTTACGGTAGCGGGCGCATGTGAGATTTGGGATAAAAGTGGGAAAAAATAATAAGTAGGTATAACGTATTAAGTACATTTATTATATCGGTCGATTATACGTTTATTTACATTTAAGCGTCTGTGAGGACATTTACAAAAGAAGCATAAAACACCCAAACAAACATTTAGAGTAAAAAAAATACTCAAAATAACAAAGGGTATTTTTTTTTTTTTTTAGAATTATTAATAACCATGTCCTTGCTTTTTCGTACAAGGTGGTTGTTAGTAATTTTGAACAATCACAAACACCCAGGCTTTGAGAAAAACACATAAATGTTTTGTCATGACCGGGAATCGAACCCAGGAACTCTCGCGTGGAAGGCGAGCGCCTTACCCACTGCACCACGAGAGCGCGATCTTTGACATTGCATTTCACTTACTGGCTTTTTAAAGACAGGAGTGTTAGGATAGAATGGCAAGGCTGTTATCAGTAAACCAAGATTCGCAGAAATATGTGGAACCAAAACTGGATTTAATTTTGTAAGCTTGTTTTTTCAAATGAGGGTTCTTTTTATGGTCAGATTAATAATAATTTGCCGAGAACACATCGCATTGATATGGTTTTTCACCAGTATGTGTCATTTTATGATCTTTAAGTTTAGCAATTCGAGAGAATTTTTTAATACATACATCACATTGATGTGGTTTCTCACCAACATGTGTTATTTTATGTTTTTTGAGATCACCAATTCACTGGAAATTCTTTGAACACCCATCGCACTGGTATGGTTATTCATCAGTATGAGTGATTATATGACCTTAAAGATTACCAATTTGAGAGAATTATTTAGAACATACATGATATTGATGTGGTTTTTAACCAGTATGTGTAATTTTATGTTTTTTGAGATCACCAATTCGCTGGAAGTTCCATAAAAAAACATCGCATTGATGTGGTTTTTCATGAGAATGTTTAATTTTATGTATTTCGAGGTTACTAATTAGCTGAAAATTCTTTAAACATACATTGCATTAATGTGGTTTTTCATCAGTATGCACAATTTTATGTCTTTTCAGTTTACTATTTGCGTTGAACTTTTTAAAACACACATTGCATTGATGTAGTTTTTCACCAGTATGAGTCATTATATGACCTTTAAGAGTAGAAATTAGAGAGAATTGTTTAGAACATACATGACATTGATGTGGTTTTTCACCAGTGTGAGTCATTTTATGTATGTTGAGTGTACCAATTCGCTGGAAATTCTTTAAACACACATCGCATTGATATGGTTTTTCGCCAGCATGTTTCATTTTATGTCTTTTTAGTTCATAATTTGCGATAAACTTTTTAAAACACACATCGCATTGATATGGTTTATCACCAGTATGAATCTTTTTATGTTTTTTGAGATCAAAAATTTGCTGGAAATTTTTTAAACAAACATCGCACTGATGTGGTTTTTCACCAGTGTGTGTCATTTTATGTCTTTTGAGATCACTTACTGCAATAAACTTTTTAAAACACACATCGCATTGGTGTGGTTTTTCACCAGTATGAGTCATTATATGACCCTTAAGCTGAGAAATTTGAGAGAATTGTTTAGAACATACATGACAATGATGTGGTTTTTCACCAGTGTGTGTCATTTTATGTATTTTGAGATCACTATTTGAGACAACATTTTTAAAACACACATCACATTGATATGGTTTTTCTCCAGTATGAGTAATTATATGACCTTTAAGATTACCAATTTGAGAGAATTGTTTAGAGCATACATGACATTGGTGTGGTTTTTCACCAGTATGAGTAATTATATGACTTTTAAGATTACTAATTATAGAGAATTTTTTAGAGCATACATGACATTGGTGTGGTTTTTCACCAGTATGTGTCATTTTATGTATTTTTAGATTACAATTTGCGTTGAACTTTTTAAAACACACATCGCATTGATATGGTTTTTCACCGGTGTGTATCATTTTATGTTTTTTGAGATCACTAATTCGCTGGAAGTTCTTTAAACAAACATCGCATTGGTGTGGTTTTTCACCAGTATGTGTCATTTTATGTATTTTTAGTGTACTATTTGCGGTGAACTTTTTAAAACACACATCGCATTGATATGGTTTTTCACCGGTGTGTGTAATTTTATGTTTTTTAAGGTTACCAATATGCAGAAATGTTTTAAAACACACATCGCACTGATGTGGTTTTTTACCAATATGTGTTTTATATAACTTAGGATGCTGAGACTTCGTGCATAAAATGTAGTGAATATTTAGATGATTAACAGATTCAAACACTCTATAGCAACTATTGCAAATAAAGTTACGTGGAAAATATGTAACTCTTCTCAACACAATTCGAACCACCTTTGGCAAGTATAATTTCGAAACTTCCTGTTTTACGTTTAGTACATCTGTAGTTATCTCTGAATATTGTATTATATTTTCCATTTTATTGGTTGAATCTGTTATGTTGTTATGGGTCAGGTTATTGTCAATTGTATCTCTTTTAACGACTTCCAATGGATTATAATATGTGAAACATTGCTGGGAAGAAATCTACAAAAAGAATAGGGTTGGTATATTTAATTTAACAATATAAAAGCAAAAATTTTTTTTTTTTGTTTTAACAGTTGTAAATGCTAGGTTTTTGTTTTGCTAAGATAGAACTTACTAAAGAGTTAACTGTCAAATTGTTGTGTGATGTGTAACACCCATTGACTTTATGACATTAATGATTGGTTTAGTCTAGCAAAGCAACACGAATAGAATCACGTTGACAAATTTACCAAATCTACCTATAAAAAATGTTGTCGATTTGCGCAACCTATAAATGCATTTTCTCGCAAAATTGGTCTTTAGTGATTTAGCTTATTGTAGCTTAACGGGTTTGTTAGTATGGAAATATGCTGCGTGTGGCTTGAGACCGATCCTTAAAAGTCCCTTGATTGCATTACCGGACAATATTTCTTCAAAATGAGGCTGAAGATGCGTTTTGGAACATTGATCAATAATATTTTTTGAAAATATGAATGACAATCATCTAACGAAATGTACGGTGACAGCACTCATCTATATCAAATTTTGGGGATAAGCTAGTTCCATAAATGGACCTGTCAAATGTCCTCCAAATTCAGGCGATATTTCCTGTGGGGGTTTGCGAATTCACTGGCTGATTCCGATAGTTAACAACAATTGGCGCATTGAAAGCCAACATTATTCGTGTTATATAACTGACAGTGCACGAAAAAGTGGGCTAAATTGGGCCACCACTATTTGCTTCGTTGAGAACAGCTGCAGTGGCAATATGCCTTTAACGCCATGCACGTCTGTCTTTCGAATTTAAAAACTATCAAAATTGACTTTCGTTATTTTTTTACAATTCAAAGTTCTATCGGGCTTAACGGGGGGGAATGCCAGAAGAGGCACCTAGCGGAAAAATACGGGGCTTGCAATTTGAGACATTTTGTGATAATTTACAATATCAACTGTATTAATTAATAAAAAAAATGTATCTGGAAACATTAAAAAGATTTTTTTAAATATACATTAAAAGGATTTCAAGTTATACAGATTTATATTTTTGTCAAAATCGATGTTTTTTAAAATATAAAAAAAATTAAAACGATAAATAAGTCAAAAATCTTTTAAAAATTGACAACTTAATAATATAAAATTTTAATAATAAATATGACCATAAAATATAATGTAATAATAAAATGAGACCATGCAACAAATTCTCATGTTATTACATTTTTTCACAATTGTAAGTTTATGTTTGACTTAACTTACTTCAAAAAAAACAAACATCTTTAATGTTTTCAGATACATGTTTATTAATTAATACAGTTGAAATTGTAAATTGTCAAAAAAATGTATCAAATTGCAAGCGTCGTATTTTTCAGCTAGGTGCCTCTGCTGATATTCTGCTGGAATAATAATCCCCTTGAAAAACAACATTTAAAAAAATTGAACGTACCTGTTTTAATAGCATGTATTGAGGAACAGAGCAGTCATGTAGAGAATCGTCATTATTGATTTGGCGGATTGCGTTGACAACAAATTCTTCTTTGATGACCACTCCCACATTATCTGACTTTATATCGATCAGACCGGTTTCGCGATTCTGTAAATAACATTAATAATATTATGCAAAAGTATCACCATTATGTTCACCTAGAGTAGGCCTTCCACAGGTCTTTTTTCTACCGTCAGTGGCCGCTTGTATAACTGTATTTGGCATGCGACGTTCCGGCACAATGCCATTTCATTAGTTTAGCTTCTTGTCGCATAATATCCAACATGCACCCATACCGTGTTATATTAAAGCTTTTCGTAAGGTTTTTACACTAATCGAACCAAGGAACTGGCTTGCCCTATGACATCAATATAAATGTATTGATCTTCAGTTCCAAAATCCTGAAGACATAACTGCAATTTTTCCGCCTTGTAGTCAACCCTTTCATAGTTTGAAACGACGTTAACCTCCTACAACGATACAAAATCCTAATATTAAGTCCCGCAGTTCACCTTGATCGGTCTACGGACTCCTCAGAGTGAGCTGTGGATGATAGAAGTCGACCTGAAAAGGTCATGAACAACTATAAGTAAGTAATATAAAAAGTTATCACATAAGTGTGATTTTTGTAATTTCATAAGTGTCACTCGCATACATCGTGAGTCAATATGTATTTGAATTATTTTATAATGTTATCAATTTAAATCGCTGATCAAATTTAAGATGTTATTTCCAGTGTATAGAATCATACAGAAAATTACGCTTTCATGTAAAATGTTATCCCCTTGTGAATTCGTACAAATGATATCACACATCTTCTTTCTCAAGTAGATGCTATATTACCCTTTGTGTTAAACAGAGATAGCACTATTCATGTGTTTTACTCACACGCTTTGTTCAGTATGGGAAGCTCAGTGAGTAAGAAAGAGAACACTCTAAGACAGATTCTCTATAGCCAGATCTCGTACGTATGAGCGAGACAAATTCACAATCTTAAAATATAGAATCAACCAAAGGGGATATCGATCTTTTGAGATACGATTATTGATTTATATAACTTAAATGTAAAAATGAACATTGTTTATGTTATAAGAATGTACTAATTAAGTCTTCTTGTAAACTTAATTAACAAATTGTAATAATTTGAGAGGTGAGACGATGATCGATACAACTTGTCACCTCTCTCTTTCTAGGCGAATCTATTCGATTCTCGCTCACGAGATGAGTTGTATGAAGAACTAAGAAGGTCGAAATATCCTATTTCCGATTATTCTAGCTTTCTTAAAAGTATCCAATTTACTATCTATTAATCAATTCTGCCTTATGCATACATTTTCTGAGGAAATCATTACGTATTTGCCGACAACCACGTATTTCAAGTTGCAACTTCGAGGTTAGTTTTTGGAAACTAAATTCCTTTACAATCACTTTAGATTGAGAATAACAATAATTCGTTTAATATTATAAACTGTGGCTTTTTTACAAACTGCGTAGAAACATAAGGTGATATTATACTTTGTTTCAAAACTACTAATTCATGTTATATATAATTATTACAAGTACATCGTTGTATGGACGTTTCGTGAACTAAAAATAGTTTTACTGTCTTTACAAAATGTAATAATGCTTCTATCAGTATCTTATAGCGGAACTCTCTGATAAAACATCTGATAATCAACCAGCTGTCGTCAAGCGCGAGATCATTGAAGATATATCACACCCATTATCTCCTATATATTATTATCCTACAGCTTTCCCGGGTTTTGGCGAGCGATTGTGTGCCTTATTCGTCATGTCCGATAGGTTCAAAAAAATATACGGTTCTCGGATCGTTTAAAATGGGTTTTCCATAGTTGACAGCTGCATGATTAAATTCCATTCGAATTCGGTGATTTTTGTTCATTTCCCGATACATTTTCCAACGACACGCGACTTTATTGACAACTGATTATGTCGGAAATTTGTTTTTCACGATATTTGCAACACTCAAACCAACTCACCAAAGATGGCCGCTTCAAATTTAAATGCGTTTTAACCGATTTATACAATCAATTTTCACAAAGTAATCATAATAAGATTAACGATAAACATATTAGAACTGATTTATTTAAATTTTTATGAATTAAGTTCATTGTTTTAAGTTAAGTT